>NC_045786.1:19928291-21128291 GCF_009873245.2 Balaenoptera musculus | reverse complement strand
CCTGACCTGAGGCTGTGTGTCTCCGGTTTATACCACGCGCTGCATCCCGAGGGCTGTGTGGGCAAGTGGAGAGCGTGGCCGGGCTGGCCAGAGCAGCTCTGACGCTGGAGAAATCCCAGCCCGGGTGACAGAGCACCGCTGGTGAGCCTGGGAAGCTGCTGATCAGAGGTGGTAGAGCTCCGGGAGCTGCTGTGTGCATCTGAGTGGCAAAGAGTGTTGGTGGTGGTCACTGGCACTCAACCCCACAGGGCCGTGGGCACCGCACACCTGACATCCGCGAGGAGGCGACGCAAGGACCTGTCCGCAGCCTCAGCAGCTGCTCCAGGATGCGAGCCCAGGAAGGTGGCAGTTAGCTCTGCCGACAAATTTCTGACGGGGCTCTTACAGTATGTTACTGTGCTTCTCCAACAATGTATCTCCAGCACCACTTTTTCCCCCTGCTGGTTTGATTGAGAAAATCATAGCAACAGAAAGTGCAAGATTTATCCAGAGAGCATAGCAGGGGGTTGGGGCGTGAGCAGGGAGCCCCCCTTGGGAGGAATTTACCTTTTAAAACTAGAGGGGGAACAGGTGCTCTGGAAATGGCTTGTAACTGCATGAGGGTGGGCACGGCCTTCCTGGAGGGGAAGGGTACTCAGATTAACAACACTGGGCTGAAAATGATGGCATCCTGGCTGTCATTAGAACAGGTGGCTGTCATTACGGCCGCATGCTCCTAATGGGAAGATAATACGGGGGGAGAAAGATTTATACCGGCCCCAGAAAGATGACATTGCACATGAAGGAGGAAAAATGCAAAAAGAGGGCCGACTGGGGGAATTTCTCACCCCACAAGACAGCACGTGATTCTCATTAATGGTGTAGCATTTCTGTCGCTCTATCCAGAGGGTTATGTTACCTACAGCGCTTTCATTTCTTTGGGCTTATTCAAGTTTCATTTGGGAAAGATTTTTTTTTTCTCTTTGGATGTTTTTCTTCATTTAAGAGTAGTGAGTATAAAAATGTACTGTATATGACGAAACGTACCCCCTTCCTTTTCTGACAAATAACGTTGGCTGCCCAGTAGACAGTGGGAAATCCAGAGTCGGCTCCAAATAATGATGAGGCCGTACAGGGGTGCTGTGTGAGGTTACTGATGGGCCCACGAGTCCTATTTTCTTCTTAAAAAGATGAAGTTTGTTTTTTTTTTTAAATGATGAAGTCTAAAAAATTGTTTTAGTGTAATAAACACTTATATGGTGCTGATTATTGCCCGGCACTGTCCTCAGCATCTTATAAATATTCACTCTTCTAATATTCACAGTGACACTTTTAAGGAGTGTTATTATCTCCATGGAGAGGTGAAGCATGAGGAGGCTGAGTGACTCATCCAAGGTCACACGATTAGGAAGTGGTGGAGTCGGGGTTCCTGCCCGAGCAGACTTGCTCCAGGGGCCCCTGGCCACGGCTATGCGCTGACTACCCTTCACACGTGCTTTGTTCATTTTCGGTTTCAAGGGGCATTTAAACTACTCGTTTGCCCCATCTTTCTGGGTGAGAATACATTTTAAAATCTCAGCGTGTTAGACATTGATGGTCTAACATAGCTACATTGACGGTGGGAAAGATATCAGAATGGCACTCGAACTTGAGCAGACAGTGGTGTTTTCCATTTCACGAGGCATCTTTAAAATGTGCAGTACATGTCCCAGGCAGACCTTCAGAGCCCTGCTCCGCTAGCTGTGTACAGTCGGGAGAGGTAAGGTACCCATTGAAATCCACCAGAAGTGCACAAGCTCTTTCTCAAAAGCAAAAGATCAACACAGAGTTTCAGATATGCATACATATTTATCATAGCCAGCCCCCTTATGTATGGCTTAAAGCCCTACTTTTGGATGCACGGTTGGGAGGATCTTTCTTTGGAGATCCTGAGCACATCCTTCCTGGAGATTTAGAGCCGATTGGGCACAGATGGGAGGCAGGGTAATTCACCCTTTTCCTCCCCCCTCCCTGTCCACCATTTGACACAAGACATGAACAGCTCTTTTGCCTCACAAGGCTTAGCCAGATTGCCAGGCAATTACCTTGATTTATGAGGGCAGGAGTAGAAGGAGGCGGGAAACATAATTGTTAAGTGAGGATAGTCAGATTACCACGCCTGTAATTTGTAAGTTATTTCATGTTGCGTGGCATACCTAACAAGCACATTGTTAGGTATCTTATTGCCTTTGTGTCCTCGGTGCCTTTCTTAGAACAGTGCCTGGCTTTCAGTGTTTAAGGAATAAAGAAAGTAATGAATAAATGAGCAGTTAGCACCTAGGTACCTAACACTTAGCACTTAGAATACTCCCTTTAGATATCTGAAGTCATTCAAGAATGTCTTCAACTTTCTGCTTTCAAGGTCAAAAGTAATACAGTAGGACAAATATACACATCTGTAGCACAGATGCATAAGAGAAATACGGCATTTAGAGGAGAGAGAAAATGATTGGGGGAATAAGAAAATCTTTGTGAAGAGGGTGTTGGAGAAAGCTGGGAGAGGCTTGGTGGGACCCTCAGGGCAGGAGGCAGAGATGAGCAGGATCTGGCAGAAGGTTCACAAGTCCCCTGCCTTCGAGTGTTAGGTGTATGCAGGTTATAAAGGGAACAATAAAGCTACGACAGATACGACATACAGCAGGGCGTGTGACTGCCGAGCTGCGGCATTCGTGTCCGGTACACCAGGCAGTGAGGGACGGTTGAGGGTTTTGAAGCAGAGCTCACAGCTTGCCTTTGGCAGGGTTGAGCTCTAAGAGTCCGTCGCGAGGGGCGAACCTGGGAACAGAGTGAGCTGTTGAGAGGCCATCAGAATTGTCCAGAGGAAGGGAGCCGAACAGAGGTGGCGGCAGTGGGACTACAAAGAAAAGATGTCTCAGGGGCGTAATTTAGAGGAATCAGAATTATTTGGAGGAGAGCAAAAAACAAAGGAAGATTGAGTTACAACTAAAAATCTGAACCAGGAGAACTGGGGGTCAGGAGGAAGAGTGGGTGTGGGAGGGGAGCTGCCCAGTTGAGTTTGCTGGGATAGGACATAGGGGATTGTAAGTTGCACGCTTGGGAGTTGGGGAGGTGCGGGCGGGAGGGACCGAGCTCAGGGTCACCTCCATGGAAGTGACGGTGGAAGAAACGATGATGAAACAGAACCCTGAGGGAAAGTAAGTGAGATGAGGTATTTGGAGATGGCTTGGACACAGGTCAGCAAGAACATCAGTCATTAATGTTTTGTGAGCACAAGACGGCCAAGAATGGAAACTCGTATTTCCTCATTGGTGACCAGGATTGATCCCTACCCTCTCAAGCCCCTGCAGCCCGGGGGACACATCCAGGCAGGCTTCACAATGACCTGTGGTGGGACGGTGGCGCCTGCCGACCCCCACTGCTCAGTGCCAGTAGAGTCAGTTTTGGGGTTGTTGGGATTCAACGATCCTCTAGCTGGTTTCCCTGCTTCCAGCCCAGAACTCCTTAGCCTCTTCCCAACACAGCAACAAGAATGATGTTTTTCATATAAAATGCATATCATGCCACTCCACCCCTCAGACTCGCCAGACTAAAAGCCACAGCCCTTCTGAACATCTCAAGCCCTCTGCCGGGAAGCTCTGCCTCAATGCAGCTCCGTCTCTGGGGTCTTCTAGTCACTGGACCGCCTCCCACTTCTCAGAACAGGATTCTGTGTGTGATGCAAAAGGCCCTTTGGTTTAAGTTCCAGCCCTTTGATTTTCTGCTTCATGAACTTCCCAAATGCCGTGTCTCCGTTCCCAGTGCTCCCCAGTGCTCCCCAGTGGCTCAGGGAAGCAGTGGACCTGTCCGTTCATTTGTCCATTCATGGATGATTCATACTCCGCTAAAATCCTTCTAAACACAATGTTTTGCCAGAGATGCTGGTACCTCCCAGTAGTTCATTTTCCCGACTGCCTTCTTCATTAGATGCTGATGTGTGATGGGACATGGGGTCCATGGAGTCCTCCTCTCCAACTGGAGAAACTTCACGTGAAGAGAGCTCATCTCTTTTCCTTATTCTTCTCTGCCCTCCCCACCCCTTAACACAGCACAGAAGACCACTGACTGCACAGTCTAAGTGCCTGGTGCACTAGGCCCTTTGTGGCTGGCCTCTGCCGGGCTGTAGGTGAAGGCACATGGGATATGCAGTGGAAATTAGCCAGGTGCCTGTCTCTGACTTGATTCTGCTCACACCAGGCTGATGCTCAGAAGGGAGGAGGGTTAGTACGGGGCCAGGATTCTGGCTGCTGCAGTGCCCACTTCTCTCAAGTCTCCCTGGGGGTGGACCTCTGCTTTTTACCAGAAACCTAGACCCATCAGACCGTGTAAAGAGAAAGTGGGCTAGTTAACACACACAGAAGGACTTTTGGGAACCAGTTCCAGAGCATAGTCTGTCTGTGCCTTCTTTGGTCCCCTGGTCCTATAATTCCACGCTCTAGGGCAGGCCTGCAACAGACCTTCCCCCCAGCTAAGGCTGTGTGCTCTCAGCTTCTCCACCACCAGGAAGTGAGCTTCTGGGCATTTACATCTTGCCCTTAAATGTATCCAGAGTAGCAGCAGGAAGTGGAGTAGCCTCAGGAGGATGGTCTGTGAGCTGGGCCCGGAGCTCCTTGCCCTTGAAGGGAAGGTTTGAAGGTCCCTAGACTTTGGGGCTGCTGCCAGAACCTCATGCTGTCTTGTGCTGGCACAGAACTTGATGTTCTGTTTTATCAAATTTCTTATACATTGTGGGCTCCAATCCTTTCTTCCTCCCACTGAAATAGCTGTTTTCAGAACATTTCAGAGGACCTTGAGGATGTTCGGGAAACCAAGGCTAAGTGTGGCTACTAAGTCTTCAGTGGGAGAACCTCGTTCTCCGTACCAGACTCCACAGCTTCCTTTCTGCCCTTCAGTCTCTTCCTGCCCACAGCCCTAACACAAGCAAACTCCCTTGCTCAGAGGCCATCAGGTTTTTCCCTTCTAAATCATGGACTCTTGCAAACTCTCTGTGGTCCTTCTTACTGAGGTCAAACCCCTGTTCAAACTCACTTCCGCCTCAGGCATTGGCTGGCTCTGGCTTCCAGCAAATATCCTTAGTTGCCTCTATACTCATCTTAAAAATGCAGGGCCTGCTTATGGACAGAGCAAAGAAGGAGCAAGTCCTTTGTGTGTCCCAGATACTACCTTGACCTGAGTGCCCCAGAATGAACACGCGCACACATAGTAGGTGGAGCTGGTATTTATTCAGGGAATTAGAGGGGGAGGGGGGACAATCTTGGGGGAGGAGAAGGAAATCCGGGCTGAAAGGTATTTGGCATGTGCTGTATGGTCTGAATGCCTGTGTCCCCCAAATTTTATATATTGAAATCGTAACCCCCAAAGGTGATGGTATTTGGGGGTGGGGCCTTTGGGAGCTGCTTGAGTCGTGAAGGCGCAGCCCTCATGAATGGGATTAGTATTCTTAAAAAAGAGGCTCCAGAGAGCACCCGGCCCCTTCCAGCGTGTGAGGACGGAGGGACAATGTGCCAGCTATGAGCCAGGGAGAGGCCCTTCGTGAGAACGTGACATTGGCACGTTGACCTTGGACTTCCAGCCTCCAGAACTGTGAGATACAAGTTCCGATTGCTTGTGAGCACACCGTCTGTGACTTTTTGTTACAGCAGCCCAAGCACACTAAGACAGCATGAGAAGCCCCCCTCCCAGAACTTGAGGGTCCCCCCAGGGTGTCCCCTCCTTCTAGAAGCCTGCCCTGCCCAGCCTCTTCCAACTTCATCTCCTCCCATGTTCTCGCTCGCTCTCCTTTAAGCTCTGTCCCACTCCCAGAGCCCCTGCCTTTTCTGGAACAGCCTACCAGTCCCCAAACCCTGCCTGGGTCACGTTGACTACACAGCTTCCCAAGCAGGCTGTGACTCCACAGGGTCTCTCCCGAGCCTCGTTTCACCGTGTGGACAGAGGGGGGATGTTGGGGGACAAAGTGGAGGACAGGACAGTGTGGATGGGGGGATGGCAGGAGGGCCCTCCCTCAGAGTTGCAGACAGTTTATTGTGTGTGTGTGTGTTTTTAAGTCCCGTACAGAAATTCAGACTCAGTTCATGCTACCAGGATCCGTTTCTAGCTGAAAACCCTTGCCTAGTCTGTGGAAGAGAATCACATTCTTTTGGTTGACAGATCTTTGAGTTTTTTTTAATGCCCAAAGGGCATTTGTCCCCTTTCTGACCCTGGCTTGCTTGAGGGTCTTCTCTGATTGCCTCCCTCCCCTCACCCCTGAGTTCATCCCATGGCTATAGGAGGGGGTTGGGTCTCTGGCCACACTTGTGCCACTTAATTGGTTTGCAGGCTGTGTGCCTCTGCCTGGCTTTTGTGTTCTCGATCAGGGGGGGAAGCTTGAGCTGGGAAGGGCCATGATTTGGATGTTACTAGGCGGGAACAGGTCACAAGTGGGAGAATGGTGACTTTAGCCCTTTAGGACCGGCTGTTCTGTCTGGGGTCCCAGTAAATACTGGATCTGAGCCAGTGGGGCGAGTGCCTTAAACTAGCCAGGATTTCAGATAGCGGCCTGGACGAAGGGCCAAAGGAACCATGCGATGTTCCCTTCAACAGCAGCCGCCGCAAGAGGAGATGGGGATGATCTTTAATAGTCTCTTCATTTTATGGGGGCGGGAAGGGGTAGACGTATGATTCCTTTAATAATAGGATGCTGCCAGGGGCTGCCCTGCTCAGGGAAGAATGGAAGAATTACAGGGGTCTCAGAGGGAGATATGAAGAGTGACTATTTCTATGATTTTTCTACTGCTGCCACCCTCTTTTGGAAATTGGAGACCATTTATTTATTTATCATTGTTGCATATAAAATCATAATTCTTGTGATTACATTGCCTCAGGGCACACAAAACATAAAAGTTCTGTTAAAGTCTGTAAGACAGAACAGCAGCAGCTATCAGCACGTATTAAAATATCTACTGTTGAATGTGTTGTACGAAGGTAGGTCACACGTGGCATCCTGCCATCCAGGCCTGTCCCAGACAAAAGCAGAATTTCCTTGAAAAACACCTTGTAAGTCAAATTTGAGAGTAGTTAGGTTTTAGCTTGGTGGGATGTGTACGTTGCAGTGGTTACTTTTACGATAGTATCATGGTAACTTGTGAACGTAGCTCATGTCCCATTGACGACCCTCTCTGTTTCCTGATCTACTGTTTAGTGAGATACTTGGTGTCTATAAAAGCCAGTTACCAAAGCCATCAGAACAAGCCGACTGGAACTGATCTTCAGTACCAGCCTCCTGTCTCATAGTTCCAAACAGTCAAGCCTGACGTTAATAAGTTTCTGCTCAGTGAATAGCCATCAGCTAAAGAGAAGGCTGATTGGGTGGGTGAGCACGGCTCCGTGCTGTTTTATTCCTCCGAGGACACTAGCTTTGAAGGGTGAAGACCACAGCCCTCCCCAGCCCCATGCCTTCTGTTCAGTGTTTCCAGTTCAGCTAGTGTCCCCTGCTCAACACCAGCCCTTTCATTTTACCTCCTGGACAAAGAGCAAAGAAGGCGGCTCCCGCTTTTCCATTTCAATCACACTCCAGTCACCTAAAGAGAAGGGGGGGGGTGGTGGATGAAGAGATCATCTCCCATTCTATCACCCCCCCCCCCAAAATCCCATACCTTTTCCCAGCAGCCCAGATGTGATAAAGCCATGCAAGCCAACAGACTAGCACCAGAGAGGAAGGGTATTCTGCACGAAGAGGTATCTAGGGCCAATCTCCAAAATGCCGAGGGCTTCTTCCGTGACAGTCTTCCCCTCGCTCTTCCGCGCTTTGGGCTTCTGGAGTTGTCCCACCCGCCACAGGGAGCCTTCAGCCCTACCGTCCAAGGAAAGGGGCAAGAGCGGAGGGCAAATGGAGCTAGGTGGCCCCAAGCCAGAGCGGTATCGTGGTCATGCAGGGAGTGTGGCCGCCCTCAGCCGTGGGAGTGGAGGCCCCAGAGCTGCTCTGCGGGCATCCAAGGAGAATGTCTTTGGACCTATTCAAATGTCAGGAGATAGCAACAGGGAATTACCCTGCCAGAATTACTGTCTTTGTTGTACGTTCTGAGGGAAGAGCCGTGTCATAACAAACTCTTAATCCTCACCCGTTGAAGTTCTGCAGCTATTAGGTACTTTTCTCATCACAGTTGTGTGCTCGGGACCAACTCGGAAAAGAGCCAAACTCCCATCCCTTTGAAAAATTAGGTGTTGGACCATACCCCTATTGGGAAGGAAGAAATTTTCCTCTACCCTTCTAGGTTCTTCTGGCTGGTCTGAAAATTAAACTGACATGAGACAAATTGACAGGAGAAAGTCAAACAAAAGTTTAATAACATGTATACATGGGAGAGACCCAGGAAAACTGAGTCAGTCACCAAAATGGCTGAAACCCTCACCTTAAATATCATCTTCAGCTAAAGGCAAAAGAGGATGTTGGGGGTAGGGGCTTGGGACTTCAAACAGGAGGAAGGCAAATCACATAGAGATGGAAAAGCAAATGCTTGGTAAACAAATGTTTGCTGGGCCCTGCAGAGACAGTGGGACACTGAGCGGAATTTTAACAGACTTTGCTAGATGCTTCCCCGTCTGCACACCTAGTTTATACTATAGTGATCTATGGTGGTGCTCCATGCCTGGACCAGGTCCTCTATCTACATTGTTTTAGGTGGTTAGAGGGGAGGTTGAAGGTTCTTCCTGAGTCTTTTGAGGCTTGACTGTTTTCAGCTTGAAATAATCCACACGCCAAAGAGACATTTAGGGGTGGCACATTTTGCTTCCTTACACTCTCCAAGAAGGAGCTACCATTGCACACAGCTTTGTGGAGAAGGAAATCATTAACAGAGAAGGAAGACAGTGAGGGAAGGAGAAGATAGGAGTTGGACTCAGGGGGATAAAGGTGGCAGGGCATGAACCCCTGGGAAGAGGCCTTCACAGAGGAGTCCCTGAGTCTCTGCATACTGTTCCTTTTTCTACATAAATATTTGCACACTTATCTATATATCTGTATCTAGCTACCTCTATTTATAAAGAATGAATGAGTATGAGGTGTGGTCCAGGAAAAAAAAGGAGTACAGTTATTTAAGTGGCTACTTTAAAGTTAGTTTTAATCAGACAATTATATAATGTAATTATGGCCCATGGCTTTATGGGAGAAAAGTATAGTTTAAAAAATTAAGCCAAGATAGAGTGGAGAAGGGGTGCTCTGATGCTTGTTCCCCATTTGGTCCACGTGTAATTAAGTTTGCTCATTCCTCCTGTAATCAGGCATCCAGAATGATCTTTAGATTTTTAAAGGGCTCATGTTTGGTGGTCATAAAAGATGATGCTGGAGAAAAACAGATGGGCGAGTGGGTTTAGATTGTCTACATAATAGAAAAACAGTAATAAAAATGCCATCACCTACATATTGTGGGAAGACAAATGCAATGCTCGTCACAGATGAGTGGTTAGTCTCATTCTGTCCTCCAGCCATAATCAATTATACATCATTAACAAGACACAAAATCTTTACTAATTAGCCTTTATGATTATACTGTTATTGCACGGAGGCATTTAAAGCATTGGCGATAAAGGAGATTTGATGCCCCCAAAAGAAGAATCCTCTGAAAGGAGGGAAAATATGGCCCCATGGCTTGTGCATCTTCAGAGATTTTCATCCACTGTTACCATCTGTAATTTTTAACTCAATTCACTGTGAAGATTAATATTTTTAGTGAGTGAGTGACAACTGTCAAAAAGAAGGAGAAGAATGTTGAATATTGAACTTTCACACCAGGGAAACTGGAAGAAAGTCAGCTGTTGAAGTTATCGAACAAGAATAATTGTTCATTTTCTCTTTGCTTGAAATCTTCAAGGCTGTTTTTTTCTTATCCTACATATCATGTCTTATAACTTCTCTCAATGTAAGAAATAGAATTCAGCCAATTAAAAAAGAGTTAGATCCATACCTTACACCTGGATACATTTCAAAGGGATCCAAGATTTAAATGCAAAATATAAAACAATAAATATATCAGAAGAAACCATGGGGGAATTCTTTGATAACATCAGTGTGGGGAAGCCTTTTTAAAACCATGATACAAAACCCAGAAGCTATCAAAGAAATGTTGATAAATTCAACTCCGAAAAAAAATATTCTGCATGGCAAACTGACAAAAACAGACCAAAACAGCAATAAGCAAAGTCAAAAAATAAATGACAAGCTAGAAAAAAAAAATTTGCAATTCATATCACAGACCAAGGCCTGCTATCTCAAATATGTAAAGAGCTGCTATAAATCAAAATGACAAAGTCCAACAAACCAATGGAGAAATAGGCAAGGATATGAATAATCATTTCCCAGAAAAGGGTATTCACATTTTCCTAAAACGTAAAAAAATATGTCCAACTCTACTCATAAGGTAAATGCCAGTTAAACTACAATGAGATAATACTTTTTGATCATCAGATTGGCAAGATCAGAAAGTTTGACAGGAGGTTTTGTTGATGAGGGCACGAGAAACAGGCTCTCTCCCATTGCCAGTGAGAGTATAAATTGGTACAAAAATCTGTAGAGGACAGTTTGGCAATTTCTAACAAAATGACAAATGTACAAACCTTCTGATGCAGCAATTCCACTGCTAGGGATTTATCCTACAGATACATTTGCGTGAGGAGATTTATTTAAAAGTTACTCATTCCTGCATTGTTTGTAAAAGAAAATGCAAGAAAACAACCTAAATGCCCCTCAGTGGGGAACAGGTTAAATTATGAGACATCAATCCAGTGGAACACTGTGTTTCTGTAGAATAAAAATGAGGATGTTCCTTATGTACTGATTTGGAAAGTTATATTGTTAAGTTTTTTTTTTTTTTTTAAAAGCAGTAATATGTAGCAAAGAATGCATAAATATGTTTTGTTCAAAAGGGAAAAAAACAGATGTATTCATTGTTTTATAAAGATAAATCATCATTCTTAGTTCTTAGGAGATTAACTGCTGTTCCAAAGGCTCCAGATATTCAGCACTTCTCCCATTTCTATTATATTTCCTTCTGGTTTGAGCAATCTCTGTAAGGGTAAGTCTACATTTTTTAAAGCATCATTTATCGATTGCCTGCTGGAGCTTCCATAGATTCTCTTTAAACCTCAGAGCAACACTTTCAGAAAGATGGTATTGTCTCTATTTTACAGATGAGAAAACTGAGACTCAGCGAAGATCAGTAACTCGCTCAAGGTCATGTGGCTAGGAAATTGCGAAGCCAGGGTTTGAAGCTAAGTCTGTCTGGGCCTAAAGCTTGTGTGCTTCTCGCTCAGCCAGGCTGAGCAAGCGTGCCTTGCCTTTTGCATTTCACGTGAAATGATGAAATTCTGGCTGTGCATGAGGGTCCCCCACGGACTCTGCAGCTTCCTAGGCCCCATCCTAAATCTATTGATCCAACCCTCTGGAATAGAGCCTTTACACGTGGGCTTTTCACAGCTCTTTGGATGAGCCTGATAACACGGAGCTTCAGAACCACTGCCCGCATTCACTCATTTCATCCCCAGGTGACCATATGCAGTAGGTACTGTCAGTTTCCCCATTTCACAGATGCGGAAGCTGAGGCTTAGAGCAAGAGGTTAAATAATCTGCCCTGGTCACAGGGCTAGTGATGGGGTGGGGGCCGAGATTTAAGGCCAGGACGTCTGGCTCCTGGACTCTGACCCATTACACTACATTCTTAGCCGCACACCGTGCTCGTATCCAGTAATTGCCGTCATAAGACAAGACGTTGGGATATTGTTGTGGGGCCGTGCTGGTGTATGTGTGGGCTGAGGTGAACCGGACCGCGGGGCTTCCTTCCTTTTACTCATCAGGAAACCAAAAGTCAGAGAGGCAAAGAATCATGATAGTTTAAAGGCTCAACAGAACTCCCTGCTTCCTTCTGTGTCCATCACTGCAAATCAAGTCATCATTTGGAATTGCCCAGACCTAAGTTAGGAAAGATTACACTTGTTAGAAAGAGATGGGGAAGAAAGGGCAACTGATAATCCATTTGCCCTGGCTTTTAAAGTTGCCTTCTGTGGATGAATCAGTTTACAGATATTTTTATAGCAACATCCTTCTTCTTTTTTTTTTTTTCCCTCTGTGTTTGATGGGGAGCTTACCAAACATCAATACTGAGTTATTTTACTTTATTGCTGCCACAAAGCTGCCCTTAATAAAAAGTGAAAGAAAGAAGAATGAAAGCTTATGGTCTTTCCACTCTTGTTTCTTCAAGAGAAGCCTGTCAACAAAGTTTTAGGGTTTAAAATTATTTTTGGAGAGAATGGTTTCCTGTCATGAGCAGAAAATGGTTCCGGTGCTCCTTTTACTTGTATTTCTCTCCCTTTTTAGCAGTTTCCCCCCCCACCCCCGGATGGTGGTCATCAAGTGGGCACAACCTTGGGAGTAGCCCACACTTGGATCAGACCCTAGTTCTGCCTCTTCTACACAGTGTGACTGGAAGCCAGTGTCTTAATCTCTCTGAACCTTGGTTGTTAAACTTCTGTACCACAGTGTTAAATAATACCCACTGGACCGGACTGCAAATCAAGTGGTTCAGTGAACCACCATTGTGAAAGCGCTCACCAGAGTGGCCCACACGTACTAGATGCCTCTTATACCTCAGATCCTCTTATAATGAGACAAACTGTTTCCTTTTGTCTCGACGACCAGCCCCAGCTCTGTTCTCTGAGCGCTCAGGATCAAGTGCAGAACCCTCCGCAGGGCAGCTCCCAAAGCATTTAAAAGCAGCCACCTTCTCCCCCGAATCCTCCCCTTGCTTCAGTACTCTGGAGTTTTGACTTTTCCCCATATGATAATTCTTGGTCTCTTTATCATTTAACCAATTGTTCCACGCATTCACTCAAACTGGTTTATTATGTATTTGCTGTGATCTAAGGTCCTGGTTAATTTATTGAAAGAAGGGTACCACTAGTAATGGTACATGAGTGCTGGGATAGAATTAACATTCTTTTTGCGTGTATGTATCCTCAGGGACTCACTCACTCACTGAAATATCCCAGAATGCCTTTTGTTTTAATGTAAAAGGATGGATTGATTCACCTGTTCAGCGATGTGAGTTAAAGCCAGAAGAAACCCACTGGAATTAACCAGGTCGTGCTTTCAACAACTGCTCAGGCCTAGTGGATTATAGAATAGTCCTTGTTGTGTGTGTCTCTTACCAGAAAGGAACGAGACAGATCACAGGTCAAAGTCAGTGAGTGACCTCTTACCTGAGGAATACTTTACGTGATGATTCCTGCTCTCCCTGCCTCAGTAAAATGAGTGATGATTGCCTGCGTTGTCCAGCTTTTCACTATTCTCAATATTATGATTCAGCAAAAGAGTTCGTAGCTGGTGGATAGAAACTGGTTTGGAAGTCCAGAGCAGACCTCCAAACGGACTACATTTTACTCACAGTGTAGTAAACGGACTCACAAACAGACTACACTTTCCTTTAGCCTTCCACATGTTCCTCATTGGAATCATGTTCTTCACACCATGCTGGGGTGATGTTACATGAAGCTAAACACTAGAATCACTTCAAATTGTTCAGAAGAAAATCATTTCATCACAGTCCTCCCTCAATGTCCTTGGGGGACTGGTTCCAGGACGGCCCCCCTCCCCTGCGGGTACCAAAATCCACAGATGGTCAAGTTCCTTATAGAAAAAGTATTTGCGTATAACCTATGCAACCCTCCTGTATACTTTAAATCATCTCTAGGTTGCTTATAATACCTAATACAATGTAAATGCTATGTAAACAGTTGCTAGCGTGTGACAAATTCAAGTTTTACTTTATGGAATGTTCTGGAAATTTTTTTTCCTAGTATTTTCCGTCCATGTTTGGTCAAATCTGAGAATACAGAGGATACAGTTGGAGGGCCCACTGTATTGTTAGTGTTGCTGTTCTGGTTTTCTGTTTCAGAGGAGTGTTAGGACTTCAGGAATGTTTATGAAGTGTTCGGTAGGCTGGAATGAAGTAAACAGATTAAATGTGAATGATTCTTTAGGAGTCAGTAATTGAGCCTGGCTGAAAGCTCTCCTTCATCAAAGAAATGTGTAGACCAAAAGAAGCATGTGTCTGTCTCTTTGTCCATCTGTCTAGAGAGGAGGGTGTATAGAGGGAATTGAACCAGTTCAGCAAGAAAGGAAAACTTGTTCAAGCATGAGGGAAATGTTTCACTGAAATCTGTGCTTGGCTTCTTCCCAGAGATAGTGCTTCTCTTGGGCTTTGCAGCTGAATTCTCAGGGATTTATCCTCAGAAGTGCCGTGCGTACCAGTTCATCTGCTTCTAGAAGGAAACACATTTTAAAGGGGGAAAATAGAACAGACAGTGGAGGCAGGGTGACAGAAGTGAGAAACCCAGCCATCTGCCCGAGATATTTTACACCCTAACCCGAGGCTCTCTGGAGCAAGCACATGGAACGTGGAACATCCTGGCAAAACTGGGTGAGAGGGCCTCTGTTTCGGAACTTCCCTGTCCGCCATTTTGAAGAGTCATTTCACTGTGCTGCCTTTCCAATCTGTTAGAAAACAAACAAAGAAGAGGGCCACAGTATCACCACTGTGTATGTATGTACTGTGCTTGGTTGGCCTACCAAAGACTAAGCCAACACATCTTTCCAGTACCAAGAAGTCCCAAATCCAGTTTAATACTGCCATGGACTGAATGTTTGTGTTCCCCTCCAAAATTTGTATGTTGAAGCCCTAACCCCCAATGTGATAGTACATGGAGGTGAGGCCTTTGGGAGGAGATTAGGTCATGAGGGTGGAGCCCTCATGAATGAGATTAGTGTCCTTATAAGAAGAGACCGGAGAGAGAGGATCTCGCTCAGCCATGTGAGGACACGGTAAGAAGACAGCCCTCTGCAAACCAGGAAGAGGGCCCTCACCATGAACCGGGCCCCGTGGGCACCCTGATCTCAGACTCCCAGCCTCCAGAACTGTGAGAAATAAATGCTTGCTTAAGCCACTCAGTCTGTGGTATCTTTGTAATAGCAGCCCAAGCTGACTAAGACAGATGGACTTCACAACTATGACCTTTTGTATATCAGTCATCCAAGTCATCCATTTCATCGTGGCCCACTAGTTTCTATACCACATTGTACTTTTCATCAGAGTTGGGAGTCTGTGTTCACCTTCCAAAAATATTTACCAAGCATTTAAAATACTTTGAATTCTGCTCAGAAGAAAACAAATGTTAAAAAAAAAATTATTACATGCATTTTACAAAGGGAGACAGATAAGGCTCCAAGCGGCTAGCTTGTCCAACATGGAGAACCAAGCGGGGATTATAGGAAATGTCCTTGAATTTCCAGCATGTGTTATTTCAGGGCAGTTCTACCATCTTCCTAAGATCGAATATTACATTTTTCCTCCTTGGGTATTTCTGGTCCATCTGCGGAAGGTGCTGTCATCACATAGGTATTGTCTGGCCTTTTCAGAGGCGTAGAATGACCCCAAACCCCAGGGGAAGTTACCTTAGATTATTTTCCTCTGTAAAAAAATGTTTCCTGGATGAAAAAGCATGAGGTAGGGGCAAACTGTTGTAGCGTTGAATTATCGTTTTCCTTTTCAGTTAGCACCAGGAGCTGTCACCTTGTGTGACCCAAACTGAAAAAGGATTAGCATCAACATGCTTTTATTCCAACGCAGTGGTCATCAATGTGTGCACGAAGCTGGTCAGGATTCCGGCTACGGGCTCCAAAACTCTCCAGCCACTCAGGATGGCTTTAAACTGCAGTTGGATTTCATAGCCAGATACTGAACTTCTTAGCAGACTTTTCAGCTGGTGGCACGCTCCTCCTTGAGGATCCTGGGGCTCTGGAAACATGAGAATTTTACAACTGGAAAGCTTTCTGGTAAGAGGGCTGCAAGAACAATGGTGGAAGAACGAACCGAAGGAACTTATCCTTCTCTCTCCATTTCTCCCCACGTGTAACGTCTGAGTCTTCTTTCCCCAAACCTTTATCATTCAAACCAGTGGAAGCCAATACCTCTTGAGGCATTGAACCAATGGACCACCACGCAATGCAAAAAATCCAGCTGATTGGAATTCATGTTTTGCCTAGTACCTACCCAGTAGAAACAATATACAGGCAGACCTTGTTTTTTGCACGTCGCTTTTATTCTGCAGTCTTTTATAGAACGAAGGTTTGTGGCAACTTGTCAGATGATGGTTAGTGTTTTATAGCAATAAAATATTTTAAGATTAAGGTATGTGGCTGTTTTTAGACATAATGCTATTATACACTTAATAGACCACTGTAGTGTAAACATAACTTTTATATGCCCTGGGAAACCAAACAATTCGTGGGACTCGCATTATTGCAGTATTCTCTTTATTGCAGTGGTCTGGAACTGAACCCTCCATATCTCCGAGATATGCCTGTATTGTTAAAGCTAGTTGTTAGAACATCCTGTCAGGTGGAAACCTCTATTAATTGATATAACCATGCTTCACTGGGCATAGTGAAAATTGAGGTTCAGAATGGTGACCTAGAGGCAATGAAATATTCTGAAACGCCTTGAATCATCAGAGAAAGATTAAAATATGTTCAGTGTTGTTTTAACATTAAGTGTATTTTATTGTGTTCCGTATCTTGCAAATTGGTAATGCATACCTAGTATTTTTGGTAGTACTCTATTAAACTGAGTGCTTGACACAATCCCATTTCCTAGCAGAGACTTCTTGTTACATGTGGCTGGTTGTTTTGCTCAAGGCAGAGTTAGGTGATTCTTATTTTTTTATAGGGAACCTAATAGGCGTGAGTTAGAAGCTGCCTCCTTTTTCTTTTTAATTGGGCATTAGCTTTACAGATTTCAATACAGTAGGCACATTTTAGAGGGAGGTGTTGTAACTAGTTGTGCCCTCAGCCAAACAACTAGCTGCTCCTAATTTCTGAAAGTTTGGCATCCTCTTTGGCTAATGGGATTAACGGAATCTCTTTCATTGCTCTAACATCTCTACCTATTTCTTGAGCAGCTGCTCAATGGAATTTGAATTCCAAAATGATCCTTCTTACAGGCAATTTTTTAAGGCCTGAGGAAGGCCAGAGAGTTAATTTGGAATTGAAAGGGCTCTGTTCTTTTCCCTAAAAAAAAAAAAAAAAAAAAAATAGAGAGAGAAGAGGTAAGTTCTTTAAGTAGGTGAGGGGATTTGGAGTAGGGAGATAATGACCTCCAGGTTTAAAGGAGACCCAAAGGAAAGCTGACCTCAATTTATTGGCAGAAGATTACACTGTGTATTTATAGTTTGTGATATTGACTTCTGGAAGAGAAAAACTAAAAATATATTGGGGGATGTTACTGTATTAAAGAAGGAATGTGTGACATTCCTATCCAGGTAAGTTTCTTCATGTGACTAATTAAACAATGGTGCCAGTAACACCAAACATTTAGTTTTAGTTTTGGGGTTTTTTTTTTTTTTTTTAAAGATGTTTGAAGTTTTTTCCACATTATTCAATTTGGGCCTTTTAAGTTAATGTTTCACTGCCTTCCTGCATATACTTTTTTCTCTTTTTTTCCCCTCAGATCTTTTTTTTTCAATCAGATATGGATGAAAAACAAAAATTTAATCTAAAATTAGAAAAGGCTCTTTCTTCTCCCCCATTCTTTTTTTTTTTTTTTAATAAATTTATTTATTTATTTATTTATTTTTGGCTGTGTTGGGTCTTCGTTTCTGTGCAAGGGCTTTCTCTAGTTGCGGCGAGCGGGGGCCACTCTTCATCGCGGTGCGCGGGCCTCTCACCGTCGTGGCCTCTCTTGTTGCGGAGCACAGGCTCCAGACGCGCAGGCTCAGTAGTTGTGGCTCACGGGCCTAGTTGCTCCGCGGCATGTGGGATCTTCCCGGATCAGGGCTTGAACCCGTGTCCCCTGCATTGGCAGGCAGATTCTCAGCCACTGCGCCACCAGGGAAGCCCTCTCCCCCATTCTTAACCCACAAGCCCCATGGAACCACATGATGGAGGTTTCAGAAGAAATAAGATGGGGTGCTGGGTACCACTCCCACCGGCCTGCTCTGCCTCTGCTTTCTATTGTCACACACAAGGCTTTGAAGAGCTCTCGGAACCACTGATGGCTGTAGGATAGGCCCATCATTCTGCCCAAAGAGGCTGCCGTGCTTGAAGTAGCAGAGAAAATATACCTTGACAGGAAATCTCTTTTTCAACAACTAGAAAATGAGGAGGTGGAGGGAGAAGGGAGATGATAGAGGAAGAGGAGGAGACAAAGTTTACTGTTTCTTCCAAGCCCTGCAGAGGTCATGCAAAGCCTTGGCTCATGCCAGAGGCAGCTCCGTGCTGTTGCCTGGCCTTCTGATGCCTTCTGATCCCTGCCTTCCAAGTGTCACGTCTAAATCACATGTGAAACACCATCTTTGTCAGTCAAGTGGATTAAACTTCCCAATAAGTAAATTCTGTTTTAGTCTACACTGAAAAACAGTGTCCTTTCTTTTCCACACTTGAAGTTGTCATCTTTTACTCTGTCCCCTTTATGGGGTCTTTAACATTTTCTTGCCATTGAGGGTTAGAGCTTTTCCTTGAAATTTGTCAGACATGTACGTACAAGCAGTCCACGAAGCTGAAAACTGGAGAAACTGATGTGAAGGATTGGAGGAGGGCCCACCCTGGTGAGCTTTTGCCTGACAGTGTGAGATGTCTGCATAGTTCCTCTAGGTATGGATCTCTAATTACAAGTCCATTATGTCCTATGTGTGTTTTTAGTGATGAATTAATTACTCTTGGGAAAGCGTTTAGTCACTGGTGTTTTGGAAAATGATAAGGTAGCTCGTGACCTGGACTTAAGTTACGACTTTTGGGTAAGAGTGCTAAGTTGAAGTCAGAGTGAAGGTTACATGAAGAGGTAAAGGTGCCCATTGAAGGTGAAGAAAGGGGTTTATCCTCCTGATGTTGTCACCCTGACCACGGTGACCACAGCCTCAATGCAGCAGCGAATTCTCAACCTTTCCCGTTCTAGTACACACACCCACCCCCTGCAGACTCCTCATGAACAAGGCTGTTGACTTCCCACCATGCTGACAGTTGTCAAAAAAAATTCAGCAAGATTCTCCCCTAGACCAAAATCTAAATTCTAATACCATATGCTCCCACTCAGCCTGAAAGCATAAATTAGAATCAAGGGGATATTAGACTAGACATCTTCCTTAGCATCCTAAAGCACAGTCAATAAAAAAGAAATAGCAGCATTTGGATAATATGACTTGGCAGTTATTAGACAAATATATAATTAAAAAATTTGAAAACTGTAACATTCCTTTACCTTACTAGGGAAATTCTAAAATCTTTCTTTGGGGCTCCTCTTCCCCCACCCTAACTACAGATGTTAAGGGTGAATTTAATAATGTCTGTAAAAGTGATTTATGTTTATCAGACTCTAGCACTAAAGAAATTGAAGCTATTTGGACTGATGTTATCAGTGATTGGGGGTAAAGTGACCACTTTTTGAAGGTGATTTAACATTTCAAACCTTCATGATGTCATTTGGTGCCCTGGAAAAGGTAATTTACTAAATGGTACTTTTGTAACTTAAAAGAATTAATGATCATCAAAAGTGAGAAAATTATTCCTTTTTCAGTTTTAGGATCAGGTCTATAGCATTATATGTGAGGCCATCCACCTTTCAAAGGGATTTGATTTTATGTCATTTCAGTGACTTAAAAAAAATATCATCTGAAGAGCAAAAGAAAGCCTGGGGCTTTTGATTTGTCTGTTGTACATTTTCAGACACATCTACAGAAGGAATAAGAAAATAGATTTTTTAAAATTTTAAACTGAATGTGAACCTTCCCTTCTCATATTGTCATTTGAGAATCAACAAAACCATTAAGCCTCTCATGCAAAAGCTGATGCAGCTCTTTACATCAAACAATAATAATAATTACAATAATAACAGATATCTACCTTTCGTATAACATTTCAGACTTTACAAAATACTTTGCCATCCCACTGTCTCACGGTGTCAATTGTGAATTAGCTATGAAGAGCTTTTTTATCTTTCTGGTCAATAAGGAAAGATTTTTGGCTGGGCATGAAAAAACTCTCAGCTTTCACAGAGGTAGGATGCTGGCATGGTTTACTGAGAAAGGCTGTGGAGCCATCATTATCTCTGATGATGAAAGCAAAGCACATTTAGAGACATGATTAAATTTGCCTCTAACCCAATTCTTGGGGTCCAGGAAAAAAGGCTTTCGCTACTTTTTTCTCTTTACTCAAAGAAGAATCCACCTTTCCGTCAATATTAATTATATATTCATAAGGCAAATATTGAATCATATCCAAAATAAAGTACAATAAATATGGTCCCCCTCTCTTTTTTTAGATTTATTTTATTGAAGTATAGTTGATTTACAATGTTGTGTTAATTTCTGCTGTACAGCAGTGATTCAGTTATACATGTATATATTCTTTTTCATATTCTTTTCCATTATGGTTTATTACAGGATATTGAATATAGTTCCCTGTGCTATACAGTAGGACCTCGTTGTTTATCCATTCTGTATACACTAGTTTGCATCTGCTAATCCCAAACTCCCAGTCAGTCCCTCCCCCCGCCCCACCACCCCCTTGGCAACCACAAGTCTGTTTTTTTTTTTAAATTTATTTTATTGAAGTATAGTTTATTTACAATGTTGTGTTAATTTCCAGTCCCCCTGTCTTGATAGCCTTTTGTACCATTTGATTTGCACACATTTAATTATTTATTGTCCGATTAGTTTTCTGCTAATTTCATGTTTGTAAATTTCCCCGACTTGACTGAAAACTCTTAAAAGACAAGACTCATTCTTGGAGCTATTTGTGTACTCTCCACAGGGATTGTTACATACAGGACACTTAAAACAGTATAATTGACCCATGATTGATATAATCCCAGCCTAAAGATAGTAGACAGAGAAGATCAGTGGTTTCCAGACTTGAACATGGATCAGAATCACCTGCAGGGCTTGTTCAAGCACAATCCTGGCCCCACTCCCGTAGATGCTGATTTAGGAGGCGTGGAGTCAGGCTGACAATTCACGTTTCTAATCATTCCTAGATGATGCTGATGCCACAGGTCCTGAGACCACACTTTGAGGATCATTGCATTAGACTGCTGTTTAAAGTCTCCTCCAAATTGTATTTGATGATATTTAAGATCTCTACCAACGTCTAATTGGGATTTAAGAGCACAAAGGAACATTATTCATAGAAACAAATGTAGTCAAGGAACTCACTGCTAAACCCATAAGTTAAAAGACCTAAAAGAAATCAAGCTGAGCTCCCAATATATCAGGCTATGAATGAATAACTCTAACTGATTAATGACAATGATAATTTTCTAAATGAGGATGTATCCCACATCATTAGCACAGCTATTACCCAACTTATGAGTGGATCATATTCCACAGTTTATTTGGAGTCTGTGGTTTGGAACTCAGAATGTGTTTTGCCATAGAAGAATTGTGAGAAGCAGTGGTAACAAACGTCTAACTCATAATTCACCCAAAGATAGTTGTAAGAGTACCACGGGTCCTAATCCTGGGTTTCTAAAGGGACAAGTTTAGGATGTACAGCTTTCTATTACCACCAACTGAATAGGGTACCTGGATAGAAGATCGAGGAAGGAGGTGGACATTCCACTTTGGACATGTTGAGTTTTCTTTGGCCCATCCAGGTGATGGCCACTATGCACAGCATTATGGGTATATCCCCACCTCCACTGCAGGCACTCACAGATTCCATTTGCCCTCCTCCTTTTGTCGGCCAGACAGTGATTGTTGCAGGGGCACGGGGGGCTGATGGTGCCTTTCTTCCCCAGCTGGGTCAATGAGCACAGCACAGTGGGGCTGAAGAGTCCAGGGAGAGCTCCACGTCCACCTGTGGTATAAACCACTGAGGATACTTCCCGGCCTTTTTTTCATAATCCCTGTCTTTGCTTCTGGAGGTTCAGCAGTGGACAGGTCTGCTTAGATATTTCAGCACCTTCCTCTATAGCTCTACCCCCTCTCTCTGCTTCTCTTGTAGGCTTCCTGCTCTACCACCAATGCTTCCCTTTTCCTTTTCTTATTCAGATTTACAAAGGATGTACAGCTGATAAAGATGTTTGGGGGGACACCCATTCACCGACATTTCAGGGGAAAACCCACATCATCTGGAACTGGGCAGGTGTTCTACGTGGAGAAAGCAAAAAGTCTGGGATTAGGGAATTGAGGAAGTGGGCAGAGGACAGGACCAGGTAACCAGAGGCCCAGATAGTGCGTCTGTGAGTTACCATCAGTCCTGTAGCCCCGTATCACTGCGTGAACCGCCTCAAAACCTGCATGGGACCCCAGGGGACAGAGGGTTCTCTGTCATCTGGGGGGGTAATGGAAAGGAGCAGAAGAAAGTCATCGTTACTGGCAAATCAGAAAGAAAGAATATTTCCTCTAGCCACCTGACTGGCATTGTTTGGGGTGAAGCAGAACAGATATTCCAAGTGGCCATTTGTGAACCAGGGAATTCCTGAGTAAACACACACACACACACACACACAGTGTAATGTCTGAATGGATTTCATTGATGACCAATTCATACTTTCTTACACCTGATTTTGCATAGAAGTATAGACTGTAGGAGAGTCGGGATACTTTGAGAAGGAGGCACCAAGAGGGAAATAAACGTGCCAGGATTTCATTAGGAGAAAATGGGACGGAGCCAGAAAAGGCTGAGAGAGTGGCTAAACTGCAATGCATGTCTGACCCGGAGGGAAGGCAAGGTTGGTGGAGGCGTCCCAGACCTAAGTGGAAACCCTGGGGAGTCCTTGAGTGAACCTGACCCCCAGAGCCGTCCCGTGTCTCCCAGGAACAAACCTGCCTTAACATCCCTCCTGTGCTCAGTCTGTGGCTGAGAGCAGTCAGTGGGACACGTGATCTGGAGCACACGTGCTGATGGATTTCAGAGCCTGGCGGCTGGAGACCCTTGGTCACATGTGGCCCCCGTCGTGGGCGTTCTGCCAAGTGGGTTTCCTCCACATAAACCAATAGGGCGTCCACGGTCAATGAAAATTGTGCTTTGCGATGGAAATGGTGTGATATTGGTTATTTAAGCCCCCCTCCCAAAAAAAAGGAAAGGAAAGAAAAGAAAAATGCTTCATTATCTTCAGTACTTCGAAAGTAGAGAGTGGAGACCATTAAAACCTGCCATGATCTGAAACTTTCACTTTAAGCCTACAGCTTCAGCCTGTCTGTCCCTCTGGACTGGTCTTAAGAGCTGGTAAGAGGAGCAAAATGATCTGCCTTGGCCTCATTTTTCTCTCAGTGCTTAATGAAAGGGCAACAAAATGCCATAGAGCTGGCAGCTGGAGGGGTGGCGGGGGGGAGGGGAGGACTGGAAAAAGCACCAAGTGAATAATTGCTGCTTCATAGTTAAGAATTGCAATGCATTCTTTTTTTGATTGCTAAAATTTTCATTCTTTTGACCTAGAAAAAAAGTCTTGGCCTTTAAATGTGGAGCACCTAATTTTTCATTTTATAAATAATCCGTGTTCCATTCCACTGGGTGGAATGCATGATGATGTTTAGAATACCAGCTGCCACCTAGCAATGTTCCCAAAGTTAAATATACACGTATCATGCTGTATTTAAAATTATGTAAATAATTTGCTTTCTGTGTCCTCTGATGTCGAATTGGAGAAATAAGGAGCCACTATTTTTAAAACCCGACAGGTATTGTATTTTTTTTTGTCTTTTATTTATTATTTATTTTTTTTTAACATCTTTATTGGAGTGTAATTGCTTTACAATGTTGTGTTAGTTTCTGCTGTATAACAAAGTGAATCAGCTATATGTATACATATATCCCCATGGGTATTGTATTTGTGATGCTGTTTGTGAGAGGTGTGGGTGCACAGAGAGCAGGTTTTCTTTTTAGATAACTTTTGAAAAGCTAAACTAATGCAAAGCTTCCCGTGATGGTGCAGCCGCATTATATCCTAACTGTAGGGCACTTCACTCCCTGTTCTTTTAGGCTGAAAATTATGTGTCACAAAATGACAACCTATCCATGGATTTTGCTTAAAAAGTGATTAAAAACCATTCCGGCATCAGAGTGGGGCAGTTGCTTACTGGTCAATATTACTTTTCTTGGTAAAGAATACATAGACTAAAAGTCAGACCCTTATGGTTACTGATAAAGTTGCGAATTGTATGGTTAAGGAGATATAGTTCTAATGACTGGAGTTCGAATTAATAGCAAGATAATGATTCTAAGAATAAAAGATCTTTTTTTTTTTCTTGTTCAGAGTGAAAACACATTAGCCAGCTCTAGTAATACACAAAGGAGATGGACAAAGAGCTTGGTTTCTCTGAGAGGAAGAACAGCTAAGATTATGATTGTGATGACAGATGGATTCAGGGACAGTTTCAAAATGTGGGACTCGGGTGAACCCCAGAAGGCATGAAGTGAATTCCAGTAAGTTGTAGGCTAGGGGTGGGCATTCAAGGGAACAGAAACAGTGAGGTGTTTCTAACGACTGTGACTCGGAGGGGCTTCCAGTGTTTCAGGAAAGTGCATTATCTTACGTGAAATGGAGATTTAGCCGTTAAGATGAGCAAATGATGACCTGTAGATCAACTAGTCTATACTCTTGGTTTACGTAATAATAATGAACAAACTACAAACATTCCTATTTTGCTACACACACAAAAACACATGCAGTATTTCATGCTGTGTCTCTTTCACACACGCATACACACGTGCACACACACACTTATAGGCACGTTCTTTCCTTCACTTTGTACAAAAAGGAAGGAATGGTCTCTCTAGTTCTGTGCTTCAGAATACATATCAAACAGAGATGCATTTCCTACAGTTATACATCTGAAGTAATGTGTAGTTACTTGAGGTCTGTTTATATAAGCTTTTCCCACATAAATGGAGACATTTATCCTTAGATGAGCTTAATTGTGGCAATGAAAGATATATACATTTAATGGTCCTATTTTCAATAGGGTGTTGGCTGATGCTCGTGTCATGGGTTACCAATTTGCCACCTAATAATTGTCATTTAAATACTTGTTTGGGGACTTCCCTGGTGGTCCAGTGGTTAAGAATCCATCTTTCAATGCAGGGGATGCAGGTTTGATACTCCATCTGGGAACTAAGATCCCACGTGCTGCGGGGCAACTAAGCCCGCACCACAATAGAGAGCCCTTGTGCTGCAACTGATGAGCCTGTGCGCCACAACTAGAGAGGAGCCCACACACCGCAACGAAGAGCCCACGCGCCGCAATGAAAGATCCCATGTGCCGCAACTAAGACCCAATGCAGCCAAAAATAAATAAATAAATAAATAAATAAATAGATATTTAAATACATGTTTGGGGCCGGGAACAACTTTCCCCAGCTACTGACACAGACTAACAATGAGATTTCATCAGGCAACTGAGTGGGGCAACCTTCTGATTAAAGCAACATCTCTAGAACAGAATAATTTCTATTTCTGTTATTTTTAGTACGACTTTAGCTAAAGAATTGAAATGTAATGTTTAGAGGAAAACAGCTGAGAAGTTTCTGTTTATGCCATCTGCTTAGAACAAAAATGTTTTGCCGAAATGTCGTCTGAATAATCCAAACCCTAGTATCCATGCCTTCTCTAAAAACAGGAGATAGCTAGCTAGTTCTTGGTTCGAACTGCACAGAAGAGAAAACCTCTTAAAATACGTAATTGTTTTTCAGACTATGACCCCAAATACTGATTATTTCATACTTTTAGGTGGTAAACAGTAATCACCAAGAACATGCCCACTTTCTTATCTAGAAAAAAATGTCATTCCAACAAGATGGAAACTATAATCTTATTCAGGTCTATGACACACTTCTCGTTCCAGATTCTGGGGTTTTTTTCCCCCAATAAATAAATAAATGTATTTATTTATTATTTTTGGCTGCATTGGGTCTTCATCACTGCGCGCGGGCTTTCTCTAGTTGTGACAAGTGGGGGCTACTCTTGGTTGCGGTGCGCGGGCTTCTCATTGCGGTGGCTTCTCTTGTGGAGCACGAGCTCTAGGCACACGGGCTTCAATAGTTGTGGCACAGGGGCTCAGTAGTTGTGGTTCGCAGGCTCCAGAACGCAGGCTCAGTAGCTGTGGCACACAGGCTTAGTTGCTCCGCAGCATGTGGGATCTTCCCGGACCAGGGCTAGAACCCGCGTCCCCCGCATTGGCAGGCAGATTCTTAACCACTGTGCCACCAGGGAAGTCCCCCAGATTCTGTTCTGCATCACTCGTTTGACTCAACTCTTAGTTCCAGATTAGCAAAATGAAGCACATGCAGTTTTTCCACTCACGAGATTTTGGTTGGTTTTGTCTACTTACAGTCTTCAGTTCACCGAAAGTCAACTGTGTGTTTCTTCACTCTCCTTTTCTTTTTAATAGAACATTTGAGGTATGTGACTTTAGAGCTTGGGAATCAAATAATAAAATGGGCCCCAAATTACAGGTGAACAGATGGACAGAGCAGGTAGTCATTAAGGATCCTGTAGTCAATTAGACATCCCATTACATGGAACCACTGACATCCAATGAGAAGAGAATTAGCTGAAAACGAAGAGTGCTAGAATTCCAATCCCAAATGTCCTTCCTTGGGTACGCTCTGTCCTTTAGTGCCTCCACACCTTTTCTTCTGGCTCCTTGGAATGGCTTTCATTTCCTGCATGCCTCTCTTCTCTGCTTCTCTCCTGCTCCTTCCAGCCCCAAGTCAAAGGCTCCCTCTTGTAAGGAGTCTTGCCCAGTCTTTGTCCTCCCAATTAGTACTGAGCTCTTCCTCCTCTGTCTTCCCTGAGACGGTTACTTTTATGTGAAGCCTTCCCATATTCTATCTTACATCTGGTTCCTTTCCAGATCTTCAGTCCTGTGCTCCAGCTCATCCCTTTTACCTTATTCTCACACCCCATGTATTTTTGGCTTCTCTCTCTCTCTGGTTTTGTTTCCTTTCAGCCTATAAATTTGTACAAAGCTCTCTCATCCTGAAATGTCCTATTGATGCTACATTGCTATCCTGTGTGTCTTTCCTTTCAAACCCAAGTCTCTTGAAAGAGTCATCAACATGCACTGTTTTTACATCCTCACATCTTACTTATTAGTTAATCCTTGCCCTGCCCCTGTCCTTACTGCTCCACTAAAATTGCTCTGATAAAGGTAATCAGTGACTTGCTACTTGCTAAAATGTAGCCTTTATTGAGTCCTCATATATTGGATCTCTCTGTGGTACTGATATCACAGGCAATTTCTTGTTTGGGGAAATTCACTCTAGGTTTCCTCTAAGTATGCTCCAAGGAACATTAGTTTTTGGGAATATGAATAGGTTTTATGTAAAATGAAGAGTTCCATGGTCAAATAATTTTAGGAAGCTCTACATACTATTATCTTCTTTAAAGACTCCCACTGAATATTAGCAAGCCAGTGTTAACCTGTAAAACTCATCTTGGTATAATACCAGGAATACCCTTTGGGAAATGCTGCCCCTCAAACTTGATTCCCCCCGTTACTGTTCTTTCCTGGTTCTCTGAATCTCTAAGACTGTCCTCCTAGTTCTCTCTCTCTCTGTCTCTCTCTCTTTTTTGCATTTCCTAGCATTCTACTTGGACCCTCTACTTTCCTTTCTAAATGTTCTCTCCTTGGTGAGCTTGTCCTCTCTGTGGTTTTAAGTATCTCCTACATACGGATGAGTCCCGGTCTAGGTCTCCAGTTCTGAACTTCCCATGTACTTCAGACCCACATATCCAAATCTCTACCCTGCATCTCCACCTGGGTGTTTCTAGATACTTTCTTCACCTTCATGCTACTCAGGCAATTCAAACTCAACATGTCTCCAACTGATATGATTATTCCCACTCCTACTCCTCATTTTTGACCTGTTTCTGTCCCCGAATATATGGTATCAGTGAATGGCACCAGTAGAGTCCCCCTCACTGGAAAACATGGGAGCAGAGCTGATTTTGTCTGTGGCTTTCTCCCAATTCGGTCTGCACTACAAGACTGTCCCAGCAGGATGATCATGTGATGGAAAGCTGTGAACAGAGGATGGAGAGTTTCTTTAATGGCAAAGAATATAGGAACCTAGGGAGATGGTTGGACAAAAAGAAGACAACAGACTTCTGCCAACCAACAGATGGGGATATGACTTCTGGGCCCCAGCGCCCCAGGCCATGCATCTCAGCATGATGTCATTCCACTAAGTGGAAGAACTTTGCCTGTGACATTTTTAAAGGGTATTAAATCCTGGCACCCACTCACGCTGGGCTCTTCTGGAGACCGTGCCTATAAGCCTGCCTACTCACCATGTGGAAGAGGCCCAGCATGAGTGGGAAGATCCGTCACCAGCTCTTTAAGGACAATCTTGATATAAAATTAGGACAGTTTGACCCAAGTTTTCTTCTTGAGTCCCTGGGTCCTGCTGCCTTCCTGATTTGGGCTTTCACTTTTCAACTGCATTTGTAGTGCCTTCCACACATGTCATTCTTATTTTCTAATGAGGCATACAGGGATTATAGGGCAGGCTAGATAAATGCAACTTCATGGACCTGGGATCAGACACACCTGTGTTTAAATCCCAGCTCTCCTATTTCAGCTCATGAGACTTTGGATAGGGCACTGAGAATTCTCTGTCAACTGTGTATAAAAATAACCTACCTTGTAGGGGAACCATGAGGACTGAATGAGATAATTCACATTAAGTGCCATGCACATGGCGGTCATTCACTCAGTGGTGGTCACTCTCACTTCATATGTTGAATTCACCTTTGTCTTTCCAACTGGATTTCTTCTGCACGCGTTCCTTCACCAGTACTGGCAGGTCACTTATATAAATAATATAGCTCATGACTCCACTAAAATATTCTCATCTTCATTAAAAGTTTCCACATAATTTCCTAAGTGCTGGGAAGGTGTTAGAGAGAGTAAGCCTGAAATTCAATACTTAGATAAATAAAAAGTACAAGGTATTTAGAGTCTCCCTAAGATAAACCAGATTTGGGTTATAAAGCCTTATTTGAGTCTCTCAGATAATAAAAATCTATGAAATGTAATTGATCAAACTCAAGGAGATGAAGAGTCATATAGACTCCCCTGGGATTTGAACTTCAGGCTTTAAGCAGCCTAGGCATAGCAAACCTGAGGCTTAGTGTACTAAGCTCTGCCCTCTGGCTATGTGATTATATATAGCAATTTTCTATCAGTGAAAGGAGAAGAAATGCTTTCTGAATTGCTGTTTTCCCTGGTCCCACCTCTCAACTGTGGTAACTAAGTTGAGTTAGTTACACCATCTAAGTTATACCATCTTAAAGGAACAGTGGGCCCTGCCTAGTCAAATGCTCATGAACCAAGACTGAAATTAATTTCCAGATCACAGTGTAGTCGAACTTCTGTTTTTACCATAAAGGCAAAGTGGGGAGTGATTTTACAGTGCTCTGACTCAAAAATTTATCTTCCCCTATTGGCAGAACTCTGTCTAGATATTTATTTGAAAATGAGTAATAGTCACTTGTAATCAACAGTGGATAGAGGGTGAAGAAGAAAGCCAGCAATTTTTAGTTTAAATGGGTACTAAAAGCACGATGGTGTCTCTCACCTCCTTTCTAGCTGTGTGACATGGGACATACTGTTTTTTATTTTCCCCAAGGAAAAGATTCAGGGATCAGAAGTTCAAAGACCTATTCTCTAATGGCAGGTCCACAAACTGAGCACTCAATTTCAATTTTCCTTACCTGTAGAGTGGGAACAATATCTAACTCACGGAGATCTTAGACATGAACTTGTTGTGAGGAGAAACATTCATAGGTGATTGACTAAGAGCAATCTGATGTCATTTTAAGCTAACATTTTTGCACGCTTCCTAAATGCCAAGCAATACCATACATGCATTTGAGTATATGGCAGAAGGCAGATCCCATATACTCTGTTTTGCAGATAAGGAAACATGGGCTCCTTGTGGTAAATGACATGCCCAAAGGTACCCAGTTGCCTACTGATTGAGCCAAGTCTAGAATGTGGGTCTTCTGCCTACCATCTGATGCTTCTTCTGAACATTGCAAGGCGATGTGGAAGATGGAGTTTGTGTCTGCATTTGTCTTCATGGTGTCTTATCTCATGTCAGGCTTGGGGATTCTTTTTACTTTAAGCTGTTTTACCCTTCTCCTTTCCCACGCCTTTAGTTTCAGGGAGGAGGACTTGAAATCACCTTTCATTTTGTTCCCTTTTCTCTTTTCTGGGTTCAAGACCTGGTTCCACTTTCTAGTCCCAAGTTCCTAATCAGTCAAATGACATAATGCCTTTAGTGAAGCTTTGGAAATTGCAAAGCGCTTGTAGACATAAGGTATTGAATGTCATCAGCACGATGACTAACCTTGCAGTTCAAGCCACAGTTCCATGTTCATTTATATGGAATGTCATTTTCCCTTGCTTTGTAGGATCTGGCTTCTAGAAATGTCTCCTCTCTTCCCTTGAGGGAATTCAAAATGCAACCCTGGGTCTCTCTCTGGACCCCCATCATGTATGTGTCAATTCTTATCATTTGCTGTGCATTTTCTAGAAAATTGTTCTTCTGCCTGCTCTGCTCAGCCATAGTCTTTTCTGCTGTCCCCATCATTGAGTGATTTTTGAGTGCAGATCCCACCTACATATCTGTGTCCCGGAAAGGTATGCCAGTTAATTGCCTTCTGTCAGAGCATTGCCCTGATTTGGACCAACTCTTGACAGCTTCCGAGGGCAAACACCTGCAGAAACCTGCCGGGAGCCAGAGGTGGATTCCAGAACCTGCACAGTGTCTAATGCTCCTTTTGGAAGTTGAAGTAAGGAGGAAAACTCATCGATCCTTCCGGAAACTGTTGTGGAAAAGTGAGGGGAACCGCAGCTCCCCACAAGTGATTTTGTTATTCAAAGGGGACAGCAAGAGCCTAGAACATCTGCTGTTTCAGATGCATTGACACAGACACTTAGGGATGCGACAGGTCCAATGGCGTTTGTGTGGTATTTCCAAATGCTCCATCAGCAAGGACTGCTTTTAGTCTCCAGGGAATATTGTACGTGGTAGACTCATCGTTGACATCTGGCTGGTTCATATGTAACCACTGAAATCTTTCAAAACAAAACTGTTGCAAAGGATATTTAAACCCAGAATGTCACTTGGGAATAAAATGTTCCCTTCTCTAACTATCTTTCCTAGTGTGAAAATGTACAAATTTGAAAGATTAGGAGTCGATTTGGATATTCTGAAGCCCAAAAATGGAAAGAAAGCCTTATACTGAATGTCATCCCCTTCCGAAATTATTGGGGGAAAACTTTGCAATTTTTTTTAAAAGGAAATGTAAGAATTTTGTCCACTCTCTTTGCTGAGCTTATTTGGGTACCTCGTTGCCTACTTGACAGTTCATTGTCATGTGCCCTGGAATTAGATTGGGTTCAAATTCTGCCCCCTCTGCTTCATAGCTGTATGACCTTGAACATGGTATCTGACTTCTCAGGACTCAGAGTCTTCCTCTGTAAAATGGAGGCATCAGTAGTTCCTCATCTGCTAGGATTTTTGTAGGACTAAATATCTTGCCTATAAAGAGTTAAAACCAGTGCCTGTGCAGTAAATGCTTGATAAATGTTAGCTGCTATTTTGTTATTACATGGAAGTAGATGTACCAAAAGAAGGTATAAGTGTTTTTTGTGGGGGGTTTTTTCCAGAGAAAGGTGGTTAACATCAAATGAGTCTTTTCTGAAGTTGATAATAGATTTACAAAAATGTTTCTATGAAATCACCATACTTGACTCCTATTGAAATTATATGACTCAAAAATCAAAACAGAAGAACAGCTCTCGAAATATTTCCAGGCTTCCTAAGATACCGGTTTTATACCACTGTTCAGTTATTCAGAAGACGAATATCCAGTTGGAACCTAATGCTTTGCAAAATCCATCTGTGTCATACTTTAACCATTTCACCTCCTTCTTGCAGTTCTGATAATGTAAGTCTTGGGGGGGAAATGATCAAATGCTAATCAGACATGATTTGCTTCTTTTCAAAAACTGTGTTAAAAAGTAGACTAGCTCAGGATTTTTTTGTTTATATTTATGCTTTTTTTATGACCTCGATTAGTGGCAAATTAGGAAGGCAAGCACTGAAGCATTCTTGATAGCTTTTCTTATAGGTCTCTGAGATAGTTTGTGTATTTTCAAGACATAAAGGTGATAGGTGATTGGCAACTACAAGTTAATCAGCATCCAGAATGACTGACTGAATTCGAGCTCAAAAGTTGTACCCTGCATGCCCAGAATGCAATCAAAACAATTGGGAATATTATAGCAGCTTGTGAATGGAATACCAGAGGCATATCTAGCAATTGTCTAAGAAGAGAGGGGGCAGGAAGAAATTGGCAAGACTCAACAGCTACCAGTGATGTTGGAGACTGTTACCCTAAGCCTGGAAGCTGAATATGAAGAGAGGAGAAAAAGAGTGATGAAAAGAGAAAGGGGCCGTTTGAAAAGCCCAGTGTCCAAACAGTGTCACTATTGCTGATGCAAAGAAGGAAAATTGACAAAGATATCCATGAGCAAAGAGAGCCTCATGTAAGCATATTTCACGCCTTTCGAGAAGTCAGGAACCAAACAGTTCTGGCTCCTTGGCAGGACGCAGTTCCTGATTACCGTGTAGCCTGTATCCAGGAGTGCAGGCTTCTTGTTTTCCAAACCTGGAAACTGTCCTTCAGCGTGCAAGTTGTAGCCAGTTCTCTGCCTTTGAAGTTTTTCCGTTCACTTTCTGGCCCCAGGTTTGGCCACCATTTTCCAGGAGAAAAAGTGGCTGAAACACAGCAGCCTGAGAGCAAGGAAAGACCGGGATGGAGCATGTTTGGGGTCCCGCCTCCACACCCATGTTCTGCTACAGTGATCGTTTCTCTTCTCTTGGCTCCAGGCAGGCACCTTCCAACTGTCCAGATAAGATGAGGCCCAGAGAGTCACTGATTAGCAAACTGCAAATTGTAAATCCAAGAAAGCACTTTAGGGGAGAGCCATTGGAATTGCTTAAATAATCTTTGATGATAACAATTATCATAAAAATCATGTTGGATTGTAACTTTACAGTTTGCCAAGTTGTCAGCTAAAGAACAAGTCAAACTTTGTGATGCCTGGAAATGCACAAGTACATCAGAATGCATTTGGTAAAGCTACTGAAATGGGGCCAAATGGAGGATTGATAATAATAAACAGAAAGAGGAAAATTGTGCAATTGCAAAGATTTTAGTAACTATGTTTTGGTCCCTTTTTGATAAAAAGAGATTATTTTTTGGTGGCATGGTTGTTTTAAGAAAGTGAAAGGGCATTGTTTTTAGGGAGAACATTGAAAGCATTTGTAGAGGCAAAGCAAAAGGTGATAAATAAGTAAGCACTTGGCAAACCAGGACCCTGGTTCCATAATTCAACAAAAAGCCATCTGACTTTTTTTTCTGATAAGTTGCTAAAAACAGAGGAAAGACAGAAGAATACAAGGAGAGAGAGAGGGAAATTGTAATAGCTTCAAATGTCAAAGAACAGTAAAGTAGTGGAGCAATCCAGATTACACTTAACAGATTTTTAGGTGTGCATACAGTATTGATAACTACAGGCACCATGACGTACAGCAGATTTTTAGAAGTTATTCATCTTGCACGACTGAAACTACACCCTTTGGGCAACTCTCCATTCCCTCCTCCCCTGAGTCCCTGGCAACCACCATTCTGCTCTCTCCTTCCATGAGTTTGAATATCTTAGACACCTCTACCTGTAAGTGTAATCACACAGTATTTGCCCTTCTGTGACTGGCTTATTTCACTTAGCATAATGTCCTTAAGGTTCATCTGTGTTGTCACATATTGCAGGATTCTTTTTAGGCTGAATTGTGCATGTATGTATTGTGTGTGTGTGTGTGTGTGTATACTCACACATTTTCTTTACCCATTCATCTATCAATGGACATTTAGGGTGTTTTTGCATCTTGGCTATTGTGAATAATGCTGCAGTGAACATGGGAGTGCACATATTTCATTGAAGTCCTGATTTCAGTTCTTTTGGATACATACCCAGAAGTGGGCTTGTTGCATCATATGGTAGTTCTATTTTTAATTTCTTTAGGAACCCCTGTTTTTCATAGCCGCTGTGCCTTTTTCCATTCCCAGCTACAGTGTACAAGGATTCCAGTTTCTCCACATCCTTACCATCCCTTGTCTTTTGTTTTCATGATAATAGCCTCCTAAAAGGTGTGAGGTGATACCTCATTTTTTGATTTGCATTGTCCTGATGATTAGTGACGCCGAGCACGTTTTATGTACCTGTTGACCATTTGTTCTCTGTCTTCTTTGGAGAAACGGCTATTCAACTCTTTAGCCCATGTTTTAATCCAGTTATTCGTTTTTGGTTTGCTACTGAGTTGTAGGACTTCCTTCTATATTTTGGAAACTAACTCCTTATCAGATATATGGTTTGCAAAAATTTTCTCCCATTGTGTAGGTTGCTTTTTCATTCTGTTGACTGTGTCCTTGGCCGTGCAGAAGTTTGGGGGCTTTTATCTTACACCACACACAAAAGCCAACTCAAAATGGCTTGCAGACTTAAACATGGGACCTGAAATTGTAAAACTCCTGGAAGTAAACATAGGGGAAAAACTTCATGACATTGGCCTTGGCGATGATTTCATGGACATGACACCAAAAGCACAGGCAACGAAAGCAAAAATAGACACGTGGGACTACATCAAGCCTGGTTTCCATTTTATTTTCTACTTTTTCCGGTGTCTCTGCTGGTGGCCCTATTTTGTTGCACTTTCCAGTTTCTCTTCCCAAATCATTGAGGTTTATCGTTACAGATGTGCCTGTTTATTTAAAAGAAGCTGTGTTGTTTTCCTTTGCTCCCAAGACAGTATCCATCTTGTTTTACAAGGAATGTTATCTTCAAAGGCCTTCTTGGATCTTTGCCTCTGGTGTGCCTCTGTTTGGACTCTGTCCTATTAAGTCCACGTTCTCTGTGCCCTCACTCTCTTTCTTACTACTTAGCTTCCTCTGCTCAGCTGCGCTGGCCATCTGGATGGTTCTCAAAAACCACCAGCTAGACTCAGGAACCTGCATTTGCTCTTCTAATGGCTCATATTCTCTCTCTCTCTCTCTCCCTCTGTTTTTACAACAAAGATGGTCACAAAACCCTGAACTACTAGTGCGTGAGGACTGTGGGTTAGTGGCACGCCAGGGCCCTCATGACACGTCAGCTGAATTCCCAGAGCTGATATATATCAGGTGTTCAGTAAGTATTGTTGACTGAATGAATGCTTCCCACGTGTTTTATTTCCTTCTTCTCGTTGGGTTTCCACTTTATGATATAGACTTCTATAAAATACCTCTCATCAAAGGTCTTTTCTCTGTAGTCAGTGTAGCTGTTGGAACAGTGGAGTGTGTTGGAAGGCTGAACAGAGAATGAGCTCCCTAAACTTCACCCACCTGTCAAAATATTTATTGGCTTTTACCAGGCACTTAGCAATCCTCTATTGATGCTGCATTTTGAGAGCACTGAAAAGTAATAGCTGGAGGAAGTAGGATGCATATAGTCTAATATATTCAAGGTTGGAGAATTGGCACCTACAGTAATTTGCACAAGTTCATGAGTACTTCAGAGGTTGGCATCTGTATTTTTTAAATACCAAGTTTCTCTACCTACTTTGTAAATAAAAAAGATTTATGCATAGTGGTCTATCGTTCATGCTTGCGTTATTTTCACAGAGACTTTTAGAAAAAGTAGGTATTTTGAACAGTGCTGGCCATAGCTACTCCCCTTTCTGAGTCATCACTGATTTTATTATATTTTACACTAACCCTTTCCCACTGAGATATTACAGAAATAATAAGAATAGCTAACATTTTTGTGCATGTTCTCTGTGCCAGGCATTGTGCCAAGGGCTTTTGCATGAATTTCCTCATTTAATCCTCTCTGTTAGGCAGGTAAAATTATATTCTTCTCATCTTAGAAATGAGAAAACTGAGATCTAGAGGGACCACTCAGGATTTAAACTGTGGTCTGTCACATCTCTAAGCCTCTGCTCCTAACTGCTTTGTAGGTGACCTCCTCTACTTCCTGGTACCCTGGCCACCCAAAATTCTCTGGCACCTGGGGTCACATAGAAATCATAGGTGGAGGTGTAGGAGGTCTTACAGTGACCCAGATCCCCCCCCTTCTCATGCATGTGCCTGATGTTACATTTCTAAACTGACAAAGGAAAACCAGCATCCAAGCTCACTTGGGAAATGAGTCATTAGCTGCTACAGAAATGTGTGAACCTGGCCATCTTGGGGGCACAGCTGAGGTTAATCAAGCACATGTGGGTCCCCTGGAGACGAGGTGGGCAGACAGAACCCAGCCCTGCCAGGTTAGAGGCCCAAGAGGAGTGGGGTGAGGCCAGAGCAAGAAGGAATGAAGGCCAGGCAAGAGCTTCTCATCAAATCAGCAGATAAGTAAAGCTTATCTAACACTTTTTTACTGCCCTTTGCTTTCAGCTTTGATCGGAAGGGAAGAAGTCAGTTCTGTGTCCAGACCAGTTTCATTTTATGACTTCAGGCATATTTATCCAGGCAACTTGAGGATTACATTTTCCCACAGCTATTTGAAAGCTAATTAATTTATCAAGCACTTGCCACTTTTCCCATTCTTGTTGGGAACTACCCCAAAGCTTCAATTTCTAAAATGCTTTTGGGTTTGAAGTGACTTTCATTTCTCTTGGTCCACTAGAGCTTTCCTCAATTTTTTTCATATTTGAAATTTATGGGAATACTGTGCTTCTAGACTTATTCATTTAAACTGTCAGAAAGTATGTTGTCATGTGCTGAAGAAGTCCCTTAACCCAGCAGTTTAGCTGTATTGATGGGGTTATCAACCCTTTACTGACTTGAGGGCTGCATCGTACCCCAGCAGGTTAGCTCAGGGATTAATTTTTTAAGTGATTTAAGCCCTTTTTAAAATTATTTTTTTCCGGTTTTTCAGAAGGCATATTCAGACACATGGGCTTGTATGAGATGAATTTATTAAAGAAAATTAGTGATACATTTGAATGATGTTCTTTTCACTTAAATATCATGCATTCCCACATAACATTATGTATACACATCATAGCAAAATAAACTATGGTGTGGTTTATTAATAAACTATGGGTGTGGTATTCAGTAGGTACTTAACCTGTACCTAAGTTGACACATCCTCCCTAACCTAATGGTTTACGTGGTTGACTTGATTAGGGACTATGAAAAAATGAAATTAGCCTTGAGAACCAAAGAACAAACACATGGTTCTTCTACTGGGCTCAACAATTCAATCTCCAATTTTTGCTGAGTTTCTGTGGAGGCCTTGTGCTGTGCTAGGTATTATTGAAGATACATATGTTTTAATGCAGGTTTTGAATCTTGCCCTCAATGATTTAAAAACCAGCATTTCAGTTTGCATGTAACCGCTGAGCTCAATTACTGAACTCAGGTGGAAAATGGAATACTCGCTAATGGGAGTTTGATTCTTTTTTGAGACCTCAGGGTGGAAGAGATCATGATAAGGAACAGTAACACTTATGGAGTATATTATGTGATAAGTTCTTAACATCTGTTAAATTATTTTATCTTTGCAAACGTTCTTTATCCCCAATTCACAGATGAGGAAATAGGTTCAGATAAGAAATTTGCTCAAGGAAACAGACAGATGGTCATTGAGGCAGAATTTGACTCCAAGCTGTGTCTTACTCTAAAACCTGTCTTCAGGGCTTCCCTGGTGGCGCAGTGGTTAAGAATCCACCTGCCAGTGCAGGGGACACAGGTTCGAGCCCAGGTCCGGGAAGATCCCACATGGCACGGAGCAACTAAGCCCGTGTGCCACAACTACTGAGCCTGCGCTCTAGAGCCCACAAGCTACAACCACTGAGCCCACGTGCTACAACTACTGAGCCTGCACGCCACAACTACTGAAGCCTGCACGCCTAAAGCCCGTGCTCCGCAACAAGAGAAGCCACCGCAATGAGAAGCCCGCGCACCGCAACGAAGAGTAGCCCCCGGTCGCCGCAACTACAGAAAGCCTGTGCGCAGCAATGAAGACCCAACGCAGCCAAAAATTTTAAAATTAATTAATTAATTAATTTTAAAAAATAAAATAAAACCTGTCTTCTTACTGGTACATTTCGTGTCCAGTCATAAAATATAAAATTAAATAAAGTTTTGATAGCTTTTTAATATGATCAATGCAGGCAGCCAAATAGAATAATTAAAGAGTCTAAAATAGCTCTTTTGGGCTTCCCTGGTGGCGCAGTGGTTGAGAGTCTGCCTGCCAATGCAGGGGACGCGGGTTCGAGCCCTGGTCTGGGAAGATCCCACGTGCCGCGGAGCAGCTGGGCCCGTGAGCCACGACTACTGAGCCTGCGCGTCTGGAGCCTGTGCTCCGCAACGAGAGAGGCCGCGATGGTGAGAGGCCCGCGCACCGCGATGAGGAGTGGCCCCCGCTTGCCGCAACTAGAGAAAGCCCTCGCACAGAAACGAAGACCCAACACAGTCATAAATAAATAGATAAACAAATACTTAAAAAAAAAATTTTAAATAGCTATTTTGCGTTGACTATTTGGCTTCTTTAATTGTCTACAGTTACGAGTTAAATGGATAATTGTAAAATGTCTAAATTAGGTTATTTGGACATAAGCCTGACATGGTTTTATTCTGACTCTAATTATATTTAATTTCATATCCCTGATAGCTCCTGTCTGGTGGGTATCCTGGAGGAGAGGGAAAGATACATTTTGAGGATGTCTTAGGTTGTATGTGTTTAGTAGTCCTTAGAGCAGGACAGGTGTGTCACCCTTTAAAGAAATTTTGTTCAGAAAAGTCAGGCTTACAAACAAATACACTAAGAAGTAATTATTTGCTTATAAAACAACTCTTCTCAAAGAAATTAACCACAGATTTCATCTAATTAGTAAGTATATTTAAAATATTATTTTATAAACAACAAGGTGCTACTGTATAGCACAGGGAACTATATTCAATATCCTGTGATAAACCATAATGGAAGAGAATACAAAAAAGAATGTGTGTGTATATGTGTGTATATATATAAATATAAAACTGAATCACTTTGCTGTACAGCAGAGACTAACACAACATTGTAAATCAACTATACTTCAATTTTTAAAAATCAAAAAACTATTACTTTAATAGATGAGTGTGAATTGCACTTCTCTTTAGAAATGTATCTTTTCTCCTAAGGGAGGCACATCTGTATCTTGAATTGATCGAATGTTTGTCCTTCCATAAAGGACAAGACACTTCTCTTATGTGATCTTGTGCATCCTTTTAATAATTTTAGAAGCAAATAGGGGGACTTCCCTGGTGGCGCAGTGGTTAAGAATCCGCCTGCCAATGCAGGGGACACGGGTTCGATCCCTGGTCCGGGAGGATCCCCCATGCCGTGGAGCAACTAAGCCCATAACTACTGAGCCTGCGCTCTAGAGCCCGCAAGCCACAACTACTGAGCCCACGCACTGCAACTACTGAAGCCCACGTGCCTAGAGCCCATGCTCCGCAGCAAGAGAAGCCGCCGCAGTGAGAAGCCCACTCACTGCAAGGAAGAGTAGCCCCCGCTCGCCGCAACTAGAGAAAGCCCGCGCGCAGCAATGAAGACCCAACACAGCCTAAATAAATAAATAAATAACTTAAAAAAAAAAAAAAAGGCAAGTAGGGACCAGTACAGAGATGTAGAAAAATACGGGTGTAAGTTCACCGAGATTTATCCTAATGGCTGATATTTCAAATCTTCTATCACTTCCAGAGGAAATATGATAATATGTTGCCCCCACTCCTTTCCCAACTTCTGAAGAAGCATTTTGACTGGGAATTAGGTAAAATTTATTCTCCATATAAGTGAAGATGTTTAAACTGTAATTGTGTGCAATTTGAAGGAAATATTCGTTCAGTGGCATGAAGACTGACCTACTCAGGCACATTAAAATGTACAGAGGTTCACACTTTTGTGATAATATTTTATCATTTTGAAAACTTATTCTTAATAGACCCTCACATTACATTTCAGTAAAGTGGTTTCATTTTCTTTAACAACCATTAATAGCTATTAGAGGTAAAAAAATAAGGCTTTATATAGATCATTAAAGTACACGTAAGTAATTTGTAATTGACAATTAAATCAGCATGGCAATGCATTATCATAAGTTTGATAGATCTGCCTTTTTTAATGTACTAAGAAGAAAGGGCTCCTTTGTAAGACATCCCATTACAGACTATTCTTGCGTTTTAATTGATCACAAAGAACACATTGTCTCCATATATGTGCTTGGTAATCATCTGTTACAAGTTTCCTTTTGTGAGGATTTGGAGGCTGTGTGTGGGAGTTTGGTTCATGCTAGAGGCAGTGTCCTTGGTGAAATTTGAAATTAGCAGTGACCTTTAAACCTTTCTTTTTGCCATTGTCATAATAAGTAAGATAAAAGAGTTAGAGCTTTCCACTTGGAAAGTCCAAATTCCTCATTTTCTCTTTCCTTCTCCGTTTCCTTCATCTCCCTAAAGACAGATGAACGAATGTGTCATGAGGCTGGGTCTCAATGTTACCATGACGATGGCCACAGAGATGTTGGGGGGGACCCCCATTCCTGGGCAGCCAATGGGCATTGACCTTATCCTGTCAAACCATAGAGGAAGCACGTGGGCTATGTTTGTGTGTAAAATTTGAGCTCTTCTCCCCTTCCCCCACCCCCAGGAAATTTGTGGACTTATTCCTAGGAAATTTGTGGACCATCCAGAAATTCCAGTTGAAAGAGTTTCTATGTTTAGATTAAAATACAGAAACATAACTACATTTGAGAGGGAATTCTAATCATTGATATATATGTTTTTTTCTCAGATGGAACTTATAAAAATTTCATAGATAATTGATTAACTCCCGCTTTTCTTTATTTCCTTATACCATACAATAACAATGAAATTTATCCATTTAGTGTAAACCTTAAAAAACAGAGCGCGTTCTCTATATTTTAAACTGTGAGAAAAGCAAACAATCAAAAGATTCCTCTCTATATAATTTGCTAGATTCTGAGATAGGTCAAAATACCAATAGGGTTTTTTCCGTGTAATGTCTAAGAAAGATACAGTATAATATGGACGTAGTCAAGTTTTATGTGAGTCTGATTAATCTCGTAAAGATTTATCTGCTTCCTACTATCATTTAATTCATAGATTTTGTAGGATTTCATGTGAGATAAATGCATCACATTAGAAGTGAAAGAGAACGATGGGTGCTTTTTAAGTAGTTTTAAAATTATTGAAATTAGTTAGATATTGGTACCCAAAGGGTAGAAATTAAAATTTTAATTTAACTAGGAAGGAGAAAACAGTCTCGTAGAATCAGACTGAGTATCTTTACACTATAGAATAGTTCCATGCACACAACAGATACTCAGTGTTTTTTAAAAATTAAATTGAATTAATGAATTAGAGGAATTCAAACCACACCTGAAGTGACCATGGCACAACTGTAAAAATTAAAATGAATTAATGAATTAGAGGAGTTCAAACAGCTGAAGTGACCATGGCACAACTGTAAGTCATTCAATCTCTCCAACTTCCCTGCAGACTCGCTGGGAGGAATGTGGAAGTGTCAGCATCAGAATCACAATGGTTCTCCTCTCCTACTGCCAAACATAATGGGTCTATATGAGTGTATTAAAGAGGGAACATTGCACTCAGAGAAGATCCCCTGCCCTGCGGACTCTCCCCAGTAGTAGGAAGGCACAAACCCAAAGCGTAATTGATGAAAATGTTAAGAGAGTGCTGTAGAAGTGTATAAATTGTTTATTTTATGGGAAGAAGCTAAAAGTCACGGAGAGATTTTCTGAAGGTCAGCCATGGACAGCCTTCTTGGCAGTGGTGATCTTTAATTTTCAGATCCCGCCACCTCAATTTGATTCTGCTATTTGAAACATGTTTCAAGGTATTAATGAAAGAATTAAGATTGGCAAAGCCATAGAGACTCCTGATTGCAGAAAGCAGGCAGCAAAATGGCTGATAACTTTAAAATGTGTGGTCAGTCAGTAGTGAAAACGTAACCGATCCTCAGAGATATTTATTTTCCATTTCTGGTAGTGTGCTAAAGCCTCACTAATTCAAAATAGTCTTTCCTAAAATTGGAGAATTTCCCAAATAAGCTGTATTTGTAAATATTATACTTAAACTAAGGCATACATATACTACTTAGTTGAATTAAGTATGTTAAATGAAAACAAATATGTCACAACAGGGCTAGAGTACATGTATTTTCTAAACTTTAAAATATCAAGTTACGTCATTTATTTTAAAAATTGTATACAAAAGAATTACGTATTCTTTGGGATTTCTAGTTAAGATGGTGTTTTGACTTAACGGCCCTTGACGTAATTCAGAGATAGAGTACACGAAAAGCAAAAATTCATCCTCCACAAGAAATTATGGTTTTATGCCAAGAATAAAAAGATGTTTTCGTTTGAGAAAAATCTATTAATATAATACAAGATCTCAGTAGGTCAGTAAGAAAAAAATGATCTCAAAAGATAGTCAGTAAAATTAAACCTTTATTCCTGAGGTTGGGGGGTGGTGGTGGGGAGTCTGAGAAAACCAGGAATGCAGAGGAACTTTTAAAACTTAATAAAAGACAACAATCTTAAACCAGCCCTTGAATGAGAGATGAGCAAGGGTGCAAATTATCATCACTCATTAAATAATGTTTTGGAAGGTTGGATCATAGCAATAAGACATGGAACTGAAATACTGATATGCCAATTCCAGTTAGGAACACAAAGATAAAAAATATGTCATTTGCTCCTGATAGGCATGTTGTTTATGACTCTAATCATGAAACACCAAGATAATCAACTAAAAATCTCTGAGAATTTAAGGAGAACGTAGTAACAAATGTTTTAACTCAATAACTTTACCAAAAATCAGTAGTAACACATGTGGGAACTATTTGAAGAAAACATTAATTCTCCCTGAGAGAGAAAGAAATCAAGATTTTAGTAAATTTAGAGTTTACCCGTGTTTCCAAGTGGAAGGAGCAAGTTCTGTAAAGATGTTAAGTTTTCCCAAAGAAATCTAAGGTTTCAATTCAAATACCCATCAAAATCTCAGTAGAAAAATTTTTTGAATGGACAAGATTATTCTAAAGTTCAACTTGAATTTCCCTTTGCAAGAAAAGAGTACTAATTAGGGTAATTGACATTCCAGCAGTTATAAAACACATCTACCAAGTGTTCCAACTTAAAACAATGAGGTACCAATGTAAGAAATGAGAGAGATTCAGTAGCACTTAATCTAATACATCAACACGTGCATCATACCCCAAAAACCACTGGGAAAAGAATGAATCACATAATAAATGATAGAGGTAAAACTGCCTATTTGTAAAAGAGGGAAAACTCAGGTTGGAGTTTATTCTTCAAAATAATTCTAGATGAATAAAAGAGTAAAAATAAAAACCAACAGAATACAAAGGTAAAAAGCTTAACCTACTTTCAGGGCAAGGAAGACTTTTTACGTAAAAAATAAAAGTGTAAGGGAAATTATTGAAATAATTATGTAAACAATTTTAATTCAGTACCCCCAATTTTTTTAATTGAAAGCAAGGTAAATGATGATCTGGGACAAATTTATAAATCCTTTTTTAAAAGAATTAACATAGATAAATATATAGAGAAGTGCTACAGCTCTATTCAGAAATCACCAGTTTATAACTGAGGCACAGAAACTGATCTTTCAGAAAAGAAGACAAATGACAATAAACTTTGGGGAAAATATTTATCTTTATTAGAAAGAAACACAAATCAAACAGTGACATAATCTGCTTCACTCATCATGTTTACCGACTTAAATAAGAGTCAGTGTGTTTGAGAGATTGGCAAACCAAGAACTCTGGTCTTGTGGGCAGGTATCAACTGTTGCAAATCTTCTGCAAAACAATTTGGTAATTTGTGTTAAGACTTAACTTAGTTTTCGTCTCTCAGAAGAAAATCAGAAGTGCCCACAAACGTTCATGTTTCAGAATTTTCATCTCAACGTTATGTATAAAAGTGAAAACTTAGAAACACTGCTAATATCTAATCTTACAGAAGTGGTTAAATAAGTTGTGAGACATCAGTAAAATGAAATAACATGCAATCCTTGGAAAACATTTTTTCAAATATTGTTGGGGAATTCCCTGGCCATCCAGTGGTTAGGACTCAGTGCTCTCACTGCCAGGGACCCAGGTTCGATCCCTGGTCCCTGGTCAGGGAACTAGGATCCCACAGGCCACATGACGTACCAAAAAAAAAAATACTTATGAGAGAAAAATAGCTCATGTTTTAAAAAAGAATTAAAAATTATATGATCAGTACACCCCCATTTGTATATAAAGAGATGAAGTATATGTATTGAAAATAACTAAAAGGAAATATACCAAAAGTTAAACAATTATTTTTTTCTAGTCAGATTTAGGTGACAATTTTTCTTCTTTATACTTTTCTATATTTCTGGGCAATATTGTGAACATGAATTGCTTTTATAATCATTAAAAATAATAAACATTATTTTTAAAAGAATCACATTCGATGTCCAAGTTATCCCTAAATCTGAGTTAATGGCATCTAAATTAAGAACATTTTAATAGTAAAGTTTTAATGGTATAATGTTATACGCTCCGTGGGAATTCAGTATATTGATAAGTATCATTTGTAGCAATATGCTAAATACAGGCTCAAAAAAAGGCAATTATTTCCCAGAGATAGTTAGATAAATAATTGTTATAAAACAAGTTTGGTTTCAGCCTGAAATAGCCTGGAAGTAGGATTCAATAAGTTGCTTGCAAATGACACGACTGACAGGCTTTTCTCTGTATGTCAACGTGGTTTGGGTATTATTTGGGGCAGCCTGTGTTACCAGTGGCTTTGTACAACCCTAATGGGCTTGCAGATGTTCTGTCATTGAGCCTTCATTTATAGAAATGGGGGTGAAATGCATTCAGGTGCTGACGGCATCTTTTTGAGGTTCATATGTGTTGTCTGGTTGTGCGTTTGTGTTGTTTTGGTGTGTGTGCGTGTTTTCCTATGAAATATTCCTTTTGAAGTTCAGAGTTAGGCAGAGAAGCATGAGTTTGACGGGTGTAACTTTTGAATGCATAAAATAGCAGCTTCAATCTCACGTTCTGATTGACACCAAACAAAATGCAGACTAGCTCTTTGTACTCCAAAAGACAGTGGAATGTATGCATGTGTGTCTGTGTTGGATGTGCGTGAGTGCACACGTGTGCATGCACGCACATGTGTATATGCGTGTGCACGTCTGTGGGTGTGGTTTGTTCAAAGGAAGAAAAAGATTTGAAAAGTGCCACCGCAGACTAATGCATTTGGCATCCTTCAAGCTGTGTCTTGCAAGGAGCAATTCTGATGGCAGGCCCATGCCACACACGCTAAGGGAATGTGACAGTGGTCTCTGTTGGGAGGACTGCTGCTGTGCAGACCTGCTTACATCTCCCAGGTGTGCTGGCCCGGGCTGCATAGACCTCTGGTGACCAGTCTGAGAGCTTCAGATATGGTGTCACGCCAGCCTTTCAACAATAACAAAAACCAAAGATGATCAATGGGCCAGGGGTCTGTAAACTGACCGCATCAGATTAGATGATTACACAGAGACAAGTTTACCTGAAGGAAGAATATGAAAGTTTTATTTCCCAGTAATTTTGTTTTCTTGATTTTTTTTTTTTTTGAGGCGGTTCAGGCTTTTCATCTTTTGTCAATTTCCCTACTATACGTGGCTACAGACAGGCACTGTGGCTTTTATTGCCAGCTGCCCCCAGAGAGTCATGAGAGTTCAGAGTAGGAAAAAATGCTCTTCAAAGATACGGGAGTCACATGGAACCTTTGATCATCTGAAAATTAAAGGCAGCTAACTTTGTGTCGCATGGTTGTGCATGGACCACGTTAGGCTGACACCTGCTTCCACACTCACTCCCGCCTTTCCATCCCGTCCACCTCTGTTCGTTTCTCCTTCCACGGCACACCCCTTGTGCCATGCGTCTCTCCATTCTGGTTCTTTGATCATTTGGTCATTTATTTATTCTAGGATGCAAAGAACATTTATTGAGCACCTACTATCTATCAGGCATCTTAGTAGGCATCGGAGAAATGGAAATTATCATCATGGTCCCTAGTCTCAAGGAACCAATGAAAAGTAATTTACTAGTCTGCAGCTGCAACAAGGCTGCATACGGATGATCTGCAGTACAGTGGTTTGCAACAGTACACATCTGCTCTTACACTGTGAGTCTGCAGGCCAACTGTAGCTTGGCAGATGTTGGTTGGGTGGCTCTCTTTCAGGCTGTGATTCAGCTATGCTTGGCTCCAGACTGTGGGTTGGGTTCAGATCTTCTCCATGTATATTCGTTCTGAGGCCCAGATGGAAGGGGCAGCAGGTTCCCTGGGGCATGCTTGTCTCACAGCAGGCCACAGAGCGTCCACACCCAAACTACACCACACGAGCACATTTAATATAATGCCGGCTAACGTTTCAATAGCTGAGGCAAGTCACATTGTCAAGCCGAATGTCAGTGGAGTGGGGAAATATATTTTACCCACTGTAGTGCACTACAAGGTCACATGATAGAGGGAGGGCATGAAGAATTTGCAGGATAATCTTATCTACCGCACAAATTGTGACATTAAAGTAATATCTTAAAATGGTACAAGGTGTAGAGGAAGTATAGAGAAGTATCTCAGAGGAGGGGCACATCAGTCAGGGTTCAACCAGAGAAGGAGAGCCAGTAGGATGGATAGATAGAAGATAGATAGATAGACAGACAGGTAGGTGGATGATGGATGGATGGATGGATGGATGGATGGAAAGATGGATGGATAGATAGATGATGGGTGGAAAGATAGTTAGAAAGGAAATAGATAAATAGACTATAGATAGAGTTTAGATGATAGAAGATACATGATAGATAGAAGGTGGATAATAAATGGATGGATAGATAGATGATAAATGATGGAAGGATGGATGGATGGATGGATGGATAGGTGGATGGAAGGAAGGAAAGCAACAAAAGGAAAGAAAGGAAAAAGAAAGATGGATAGATTGATAAGTACATAAATAGACGATACATAGATGGCAGATAGATACATAGTTGTTACAGGGATTTGACTTTAGTAGTTGTGGCAGTAGGTTAAGCAGTCTCTGTAAGGCTTTTCTGCATCGGGTGCTGGAACTTGACATCCACAGTCCAAAGAGTCAAGAAGGAAAAATGGGTGTAAAGTTGGAGCGACCAAGGGCAGGCTAGAATGCACAGACACTACATACTACATGTTTGTATTCAAGGATGGACTAAAACACATCAGTTCTTGTTGCCTCTGCCTTGGGGACCTTGGGGACAGAGGTAAACACACACACCTGGCACAGAGGTCAGGGACACTCAGGAGGATCGGGAAGGCAGAGCTGCTGCTTCTCACCAAGGAGGCGAGTCAGTACATCAGCAACCATGTGTGCAAGCCGCAAAATGACTGCCGCTTCCCTTCTGGCCTTCACATCTCCCAAGACTCTTCCTTGTGGCTCACTCCAACCAGAAACATTTTATTAAAAAAAGAAAGAAGTGAATTCTGGGAAATGTAGTTCAGCCTAGCCGAGTCAACACATTGTAGAGCCATCACAAGGGAAATCTAATTCCACTGCTGGACACAGTGAATTAGGAAATGCTTTCAGGGAAGGTGATGTTTGAACTGAATCTTTAAGGATGAACAGGAGTTACCCAGGAAGGAGGAACGGCAATTGAGGCAGACACAAAGTATGAGAGAAGTAAGACTCCAGAATATGGAAGGTCCTGGTGTGGAAGCCAAAGCCACCGGGAACACACCCAGAGTCCAGATTGGGTTTATTTAACTTGCAACAGCAAAGGAGAATACACACCAAGGGTATGATGGAGCATCTTAGGAAGAGGAGGTCAGAAGGGGTTTATTATAGAAATAGGGCTTATGCACATACTGAGGAGGTATAAAGGCAGTGGAAGCCAGTTCCGGATTGGGTGTTTTCAGGAATTATTGGGTATTGTTATGGACTGACTTGTGTGCCCCCCCCCCCCCCCGCCGCCACATTCATGTATTGAAGTCCTAACCCTCATTCTCTCAGAATGTGACTGCATTTAGAGAGGGGGCCTTTAAGGAGGTAATGAAGTTTAATGAGGTCTTAAGGGTTGGATCCAATAGCACTGGTGTCTTTATAAGAAGAGGAAGAGACACCAGGGATGCACAGAGGAAAGGCTGTGTGAGGACACAGTGAGAAGGCAGCTGTCTGCAAGCCAAGCAAAGAGCCCTCAGGAGAAGCCAAACCTGCTCACACTTTGATCTTGGATAGCCAGCCTCCAGAACTGTGAGAAAATTGTTTTCTGTTATTTAAGCCCCCTAGTCTGTGGTATTGTTGTGGCAGCCCAAGCAGATTGATACAGGCATCTTGGCATCTCATCTAGAGAGCAGGAGGATTAAAGCAGAGCTCGGTCATCACTGGTATGTAAGCAGTCGGAAGATGGGGATATTTTGTTATTTTTGTACCTGCAATGTCTTTGTCTCTCTCTTGTTCCACCATGATCTCAAAGTCTGATTATCTTTATATTCTGTAAGAGTTGTTTATGTTTAGTTGGAAGCATCATGGCATACCTGTCAGCAACCAGCTGCCAGAGTTGTTTTTCACTTTCTCATTGGCATATTCGAAAAAGGATGCTCATTTACTGACCCAGAAGTTACACTGAATCTTCATTTCTTATGATGTGGAATCCAGATTCTTTTGCTCCATTGACAAGATTCACAGGCTGGCCTCCCTCTTCCTCGTTTCTTTTATTTCCCCACATTTGTCAATATTCATGCTCTTCTAGTCAGACTTTCTCTCCACTGTCTCCTACGTAAACTCTTCTCATGCTGGTTCCCTCTGCTTGGGGCATCCTCACCCTTTGTCTCCACGTCCTCCCCAAATGCAAGCGTATTCTTCAAGATGCCCTCAGGTCTTATTCCTCTCATATCACTCCAGCCAACTCTTACCTCTCCTTCCTTGGAACTCTTACAGCTCACGGAACATCACAGCAGTAGACCTGATACTGTTTTTTGTTTCGTGTAAGTTCTGTCTTTCTAACATGATTATACATTCCCTGAGTACAGGGGCCATGACTGGTACCTCTTTTGAATTCAGCTTTAGATAACTAACATGTCAGTCCCTAAAAAATTTTAAAAAATAACTGGGACCATATAATGACATCTGGGTATCTCCTTTGCTGCTGAGATGATGTCCTTTCCTTATTCATGGATTCAGCCAACCAGGCAACAAGTATTTTTTGAGTCCCTGTTTTTCTGCTTAGCACTTCATAAAGCCAAGTCCTGAAGGAGATGCAGAAATAAACCTGGTGAGAGGATGGGGATAACCGGGAGAGTTTTGCATGTGTAGGAAACAGCATGAACAATAGCACAGAGGCAAGAGAAATCATATATATGAGGACTTGAAAAAAGTTAATGGTGCAAAGAATGTTGTGTGTGGGCTGAGACAACCCGCGAGAGGAGGTTGGAGATGTGTGGGTGCCTTGTGAACCGTATGATGCGGCTTGGACTTCATCGTGGGGCAGGGGGAAAGCTCTGATGGGTTCTAAGCTGGGGGCAACTAATGAGCATATTTTGGTATCAGAGACTCTGCTGAAATGTGTAGCGTGGGTCAGAGATGCCTGAAGAACTGGGAGAGCCTGAATTAGGAGAGCGTACATGGTGACAAGTAGGTGGGTTCTAGAGAAAGTCTTGTTCAATTGACTCACTGTCTCCCTGGCAACTTTTACTCACAAGCACTCTAATTCCTGTATATTTATATTCATCCAGTCACGCTTTGGTTATGGAATTAAAAACGGACACAAGGTTTAGTTGAAACTGGCTTTAATTGCATTGGATCTGTTCGCTCTGTGAATATTCAGGGAGCACTTGTGGGTCCTCTCCTCTAAGTGTGTGATACTTCACTCAAAAGTTTAAAACCATTGACCCCGGAATATGCTCTCCAGGTCTAGAGTGTATAGTTCCTTATAACTTTTGGAATCCTAATCTGGCCAAATGCAGAGTTCAAAAACGACTTTTGCTGTTGCCTTTTTGAGCTAGTGGATCCAGCCAGCCTATGGAAGCATACAAGTTTGTCTGTGTCTGTCAGCCTATGGAAGCAAACAAGTTTGTTTGTTGCTTTCCTGTTCTGCAAGCTGGATGCAGCCCCTCTACCCCCTCCCCTGCCTTCCTGGTTTTTTAGTTATGCCTTCAAGGAGATGGTGATGAACAGCAGGGCACTTGTCACTGCCATCTCAAACTCAGGTCAAGTAGATGAATGTTCGGCTAGAGTCAGCCTGGAGCAAGCAGGATTTGATCCAGGACCTCTTTCTTGGATCTCCCCCTCCCCATCCCGCGCCAGTGAGTTTGCAGGTGTGGAAGTAGCCTGCTTCCTTAACTTAAAATCAGGCCTCCTTTTAAAGTTATTGCCCCAGTTCCCGACTGATTCCTGAAACTTTCTGAATGTTCCTGCCTCTGATTTGCACTGCCCTGCTTTTTCATCTAGCATCTAAACAAGTAATTCATGATCTCATATATGGCAAGGTAACTTAAAACCTCAAATGCATATGTTTCCTCTCTCCAGCTGGGTTTAAGCTGCTTGGCGATGTGTTCAGTCCTCTCTTTCACTGGAGCATCTTTCTTTGCCTCCTCCTCAAATTTTGGCTTGCCTGGGGTTCTGGTCTTGGTCAGAAGCCCTCAATACTCCTCCCGGCCAATCTCATCCACTGCAGTGGTTCTAACTCCTCTGCTTGGAAGACCTGCCTGCTGGCGTCTCCAGCTCAAATTATCCCCAGTGGAATCGGTTATCTTCCCCATCTACCCTGTTTGCTTTTTTGGGTTTCCATTCACTTAGCAGTGTCATCATTTGCCAAAACGTCCAGGTTAGAAAACATCAGAATTATCTTTAACTCGGCTGTTTTCTCCACTCCACCCATTCAGTTGTCCCTATAGTGATTCTACCACTAAAATATCTTTTTACCCCTTCTTCTCTCTAGATACGTACTGCCTGGACCACGTAGGACAGTGAAAAGAGCTGAGCTTGCCCCCATCTCTGGCAGTATCACTGCACTTGTTGGCTTGGGCCTCTCTTGACCTCCCAGGCCCCAGTGTCCTCATTTGCGTGATGTGGATGATAATAGCAATTGACTGAATTGCTCTGGTAATTGAGTGATTTCATCTTACGTGGAGGATCTCAAGCCCAACTAATAGGCAGTGGTCACGAATAGAAGGCCCACCTCACAGGCCACATGGCCTCTTAGCTGTACAGCAGCTCTCCTGCTGTCCCCCTGACTCCACGCTCTTCTTTGTTTTCGGGTCACGCTCCACACTGAAACCAGAGTCATCTTTCTAGATCCAGAGCCGTTTAAAATCTTTCATAGCTTTCGACGGCCAGGTTTTAGTCTGGGATGCAGTGTCCTTCCTCCCTCATCTTGGGGCCACTCTGCCTCATCCCCATTCCCCTTTGGCCTCTAGGAACTTTCCCTTGACGATCGTGACTTAGTCATGTTCTTCGTGCATTTCTGATACCCACCATAACAATATTTCACTGACGTAACAGGAATAGAGAGGTCAACGTCGCGTTTCATCTCAATCCCTGCAACATAAAACAAAATTGAATTAATACACTTTTGAAATTGAGGAGGCACCTCATTAGGAACTGCCTTGAGAATGTGTGGGTGGCCTTTAATAGCATTTACTGTTTTGTTTTTAATAGCAGGCGGAGGAGGAAACTTAACAAGGGGATCACTTGCTGTAAATCCCTGGGGAATCTCAATGAGCTGAGAGGGAAGTAGGGCAGGACTACACTGGGCGAAGGGGATAACTTACCAACATATATAAAGAGTTAAATACAGGAAATAGGTCGACTGAAAATGAATGAAGCAAAAATTAGACTGACTTCTGATGCTTGCTTCCTGCCCATAAAGACACTTGTATTTTCCAAGATACCCCGCAAATCACCCTCCAACTCCCGCTGCTTTAGTTCTGAAAGTTTTGTCTACTCATCTGTTCCTCAATGCCTGGTCCTACCCGCCTGCAATTTGTCAACTCCCAAACTTCAACGTTGATGGAAAGTAATGAGCGAAATGTATCACTTTTCGTTTTATTTTCTGTGCACCCATATAAATGGTGCCTTCAAGTTTAAAAAAATATTAAGACAACAAGCTGATCATTCCATCTCAACGAATCTATCAACTTCTTAAAGTCAGAAACACAGCCTTCTCCATCTTTCTGTCCCTCTCAGGGTCTAGCCCAGTGACTGTCACGGTTGACTGTGGTATCAGTATTTCATAAGTCATGTCATGTAGTGACACTGAGATTGCATCACTCAATAAGAAGAATGCTTCACAAAGAAATTCAGCTGTTGACAAAAGTTTATTAAGTGTCTGCCATGTGCCACACATTGGCCTAAAGTGGTGATAAAAATGGAGTGAGTTCTTGCTTTAATGCAACTTGGGTTCAGATGGGGGAAAGAGATAATAAACAGGTAAATAAGTAGATAATTTCATTTCAGAGAGTGATATATAAAGAAATGTAACATTTAAAGCATCTGCATATTCTGTGAGAGCTATCGTGGTAGTTTCAAAACCATCTTTCCCAGACCATCTGGGTTTCTGTTTCATTTCTGTTTCACTTCATCTTGGTCTCACCTTCCCATCAGGAAGGCTACCTGCTCTACCCCGGTCTTCATTACGCTTGTGCTATTCACTCCTTATGATTCCCTAGGATCAAAACCACTAAGAAAGACGGATCCCCAAGTGCACCAAACTCTACATGGCCATCGAAGACTCATGGATAATAGTTAAGTTACAGAATCTCTGGGATGTGGCAGCCTGAGCAGACAGGCAGTTGCGTGCACGTGTCTGTCTTTAAAAATAGAAATAATAAATGTGGCCCATTTCCCATGCAAATGTTAATGCCTAACTTACATGTATTCTCCTGTAGCCTTCTCAAGATTTCCCGTATGCCCAAGGGTGGCCCTCGGCAAAACATTAGGCCAAAAATGACCACTCTGTTGTGTACATGTTATTTATGAAGTCATATGAGTTCACAAGCCAAAGTTAGTTATTTTATCAACGGGGCTACTTATGGTAGTCCATTTTCATGGGGGATCCTTGACTTTCTTCTCTTTGTCTTCAACAGACCTTTCAAACCTGCCTACACAGAAATAGATCTCCAAACCCACTTTGTGGTGTCTGTTTTCATAGCCCCTCGTGTCTATAGTAGGCAAGTTATTATTACTCTTTATAATAATAAAACCTCTTAAATTTATCTAGGGCCTATTTTCAAGTGGCTTCTTGGAGCTCTAAGTACTTTATGGTTTATTATTTACACCTACTCATTGATAAATATGGCGCTTGATCATTTTAAGGGGCTTTACAATTACTCTTGCCGATTACTCATCCCCATGCCCCAGTTCTAGAAAAACATCTCCATTTTGCAAACAAGTGCATCATTCCACGGCTTGGAGAGGGAATATCCATGTGGAACGTGGGACCCTTGAGTTGGTTACAGGGATAGCTGCCTTCTGCTTGACTTGGTGGTAACTTTGTGAGCCCTCAAGTGAGAGGAACTCCGGTTACATAGACCCTCAGATTACCATCAAATCCTTTCTTTGCTAAGGCTGCTATGGTTTTACGTTAAACCAACCATCAGTTTTATGTTTCAATAGTGATTTGTGATACTTATATCCTTGGGGCTTTGGAGGTCTTTCCCCTCAAGGCAGGAGGGAGCACAGGTTCTGGAAGCACAGGATTGTTCCATGTTCTATTCATTCTGGCTCCTGTGTGCAGATTTCACTGCTTTGCCTCATTCTGCCCATAGAGACCCTTCCTCCAAGGCTGACAAAGCTGGTCAGAGGAACTTTGTGTCTTCTGCTTGACATCAGCCCTGGATGGAAATCCACCCCCTCACACACAGACTTGCCACTTTACTGTGCACCTCCTACATGTCATGTGCTGAGTTTGCTGCAAACCCATTTCTTGTAGACCTTGGTCATTCCTTCATATTCACTTCACAGACTCTGTGCTCTTTCCATCTTTCATAACAATGTGGTATGTTTCTTAGTTAAACCTGGCAACTCTTGGTATCTGCTATGGTCTGAATATTTGTGACCCCCAACCAAATTCATATGTTGAAATCCTAATGACCAATGCTATGGTAGTAGGCGGTGGGGTCTCTGGATTAGGTCATGAGGGTGTCATGCATGGGATTAGTGGTCTTACAAAAGAGACTCCCAGAGATGCCTTGTCCCTTCTACCATGTGAGGACACAGCAAGGAGGTGCCAGCTATGAACCAGGATGAGGGCCCTCACCAGAACTTGACCGGGCTGGTGCCTTGATCTAGGACTTCACAGCCTGCAGAACTGTGAGAAATAAATGTTTGTTGCTTATAAGGCCCCCACCTCTGTGGTATTTTGCTTTAGCACCCTGAGTGGACTCAGGCAGTATCTGAAACCAGCAACTAAATAGATTTAATATCCTCGGTGCCTCCGCGTTTCAAGATGGTTCTTTTACGATGGGAATCTGAGAGGCAGACTAGATTTTTTTAGTGTCCCATCCTTTTTATCAAAGGATTCTGTACTGCCAGGCCCTAATCTCTAACATACTTCATATCATACACTTCCACTGAAGTGGCATTTTCCACTACTTTTGCAATGTAAATATCCAAAGGCAAAGACCAGGCATAGAAGGCAGAAAAAAGTTGGGGCAGTTATGGTTGCGTTTGGAAATGTAGCTTTTTATTCCAGAAATTATCTACAACATAAAGAAATGCACATATCATATACTTATAAATTTTTTAGGAATCTCATATCTAGGAAGGTCATGAGATCTGTCTGATTCTCAGCTCACCCCATACTTCCACGTCGCTGTACCTCTCCACTTTTTCCCTCACCAAATTTGCATTAGCTAAACATTTAATTTCTACAGTTAAAAAAAAATCTTTTTGGATATAGAGGGCATTGAAATAAACTAAGTTTTCATTGTTCTTCTTTGCTAATTACTACTATAATTCTCATCCTCTTAAAAACTTTCCCCTACAAAACAAATTTAATAATAATCAGGATTATTACAAATTAATTCCTACTCTAGATGACCTCAAAAAGAAATTGGTCTCCAAAAGTGCTTAGTCTGTCTAGTTTCAACTGAAACTGTATTTGAAATAAAGTTTTGAAAGGAATTGATAAATGCTAGTAGCCCAGACATAACCTTTCCATCAATTTTTTAATCATTTACTATCTATCCTCTAAGGTAATTAACATCATTTTAGGAAGGTGTACAATAAACACTACTTCGAAGCCATGCCTTCCCGGGTGTGTGTCTGTCACCCCTGGGCACAGTGGGGTCGCTGGGTTGCATCGCCATGCAGTGGAAAGAACATGGGCCCAGGGTTGGTAGACTGAGTTCCCAAGCTCTGTCATTATCTACCTTCTGTGGGCAAGTTGCTCATTGTTTCTGCACTTGAACTTTTAAAGGTGAGCAAGTAACAGAACCAGCTGTGCCCACCCCAGAGTGTTGTAGGGATTCATCAGCGAAAACGTGAAAAGGTCTTGAAATGTGAAACACGACGGCAGGGAAGGACTTCCCAGTGTTGTGAGCTGTGCCAGTGGAATGCCTGAATTAGAGTAAGAAGTGTTCCCCACCCCCGATATTTGTTAAGGAAGCTACATAAAGGAATATTGAAAATAAAAGTCTTCTCCCCGAAGTCCCAAGAGTTAAAAACAAATTCATTCCTTTATTTAACAAATATTTATTAAGGATCAGCTAAGGGAAGGTTATTCGATTGGATGGATTAAGAATACAAAGATTGATCCAATGTGGATTTGGAGTCAGAGAATTCCTATACAGTGTGACACGCCTGCCTTATATTCGCTCATCTTTCTATCCCCACGTTCAGCACAGGCAACTGGTGGATGTAAGACCCCCGATCTGTCATCCTACTGGCGTTTGGACAAGTACTAAACTCTTACCTCAACAGCTTTCTCATTATTTAGGTCCCTAGACTCAAAAGGAAGTAGAAGGAATATAAAATATTTAATGCTTTGATTCCGTCCCAGTCCTTACTGCTAGGGATCCATAATTCATTTCACTAGAGGAATAGCCCCATATACTGCAGCCCTGGCTTCCAGGGTTAAGAATCTATTTATGGATTAGCAAATGCATTAGTGCTACGTGTTAGTACTTGCCTCATAGTTTAGCCCTGTTAGAAATTGGATGGAAGTATTAAAAAAGGGCTTTGTGTTGGAACAGTGTATTTTTACTTTTCTCTGATGGACAAAACCGTGGCCTGTGTCAGGCCACTCATTCCACTTTTTATTAATATTTGCACTGGTGGAACACACCCAGTTTCATCACACGTGCTTCTGGTGCTTTAAAATATATGAGCATTTGTCGCCCCCATTTAACTTCTTGGCAAAGAGAGCTCCAGAGAGGTAAGGTGACTCCTGCCTCAGCACAAGTCACTAGGGAAATGGCTCAAAGTCTCTCTCTCTCTGCAGTGTCTGGGGTTCCAGACTCATTTACATGATGTTGATCTTGCTCTAAAAGAACACCTTAGGGACTTCCCTGGTGGTCCAGTGGTTAAGACCCTGCGCTTCCAGTGCAGGGGATGTGGGTTCAATCCCTGGTCAGGAAACTAAGATCCCACATGTCTCGCGGCCAAAAAAAAGAAAAAAAAGAAATAAACAGATACTTTAAAAAAATAAAAGAACACCTCAGATTGTATATAGTATCTTTCCCTGGCAAGGTCATTCATTTTTACATATTCACTCTCTAACTTTTAGTTGCTGTCATGAAGGAAGGCAATGTAAAAATGTGCTTGTTTTAAGGACAGAGCTCTTGCTTCATTATTTTACCCCAGTCAGGTTATTCATCATGTGGTCTTCTTGCCATCTAGAAATGGGGATGGGGACTGCTTTCGGTCACCTTTGGTTGTTGTCATAAACTAAGCGCGATTACTGTGCAGTAACCCTGAAAGCACCTTCCTCGCCCTCCAGAACATCTCCATTTCCTTAGCTGTGGGCCAAGACTAAGTTCAGAGGTCATAGGTCAGAGACATAGCAAGATATTGGGGTATATTCCAGATCTCCAAATGGGAGGGTAATGGGGCATGCCATTATCTTCCCCGCCCCACTATTATTCCCACAAGTATTTTAACTCCAGATTATTACTGAGTTGCACAGTCGTGCTGATGAGGACAGGTGAAGTGGTTTGAACCTGGGAGCGAGGAAACCAGTGCCCAGTGATCCAGATCTGTTTCGGGCTGCGTTCTGCATTGTTCCCATCCAAGCTGAGCGCGCTCTTGGCTTTCCGGTCAGCACACACCTCCAGGAGCAATGCCTTAATTTGCAGTTTTGGACAACTGACTATTCCGTCCATAGCATCTCATCTTTTCTCTGTGTGTTTAACTTGCTCTTTTACTTGGTTAATCTGCATGGAATTCTTCTAATTCCGATAAGCAGAAGGACAGTGTTTATTTCCTTGGCTAACTGTATATGCTATGCCCGGTGTGGATCATGAAGTAGGGAAGCAGATTTTTTTCTTATTTTGGAAGACAGCATCTAATTGGTCTTTTGAGGCTGATGCTCCAGTGTTTATTAGGATTTCAGTATGACCAAACAATCTTTGCATCGCCCACCTCCTTTAGAAGGCCTGCTTCAGGTGGATTATGCCCTGAACCTCCAAGAACTCCGGGCCTCACAGAGTTAAAACCTTTCCAAGTCCCCCAGTCTCTATCCACTGCATCCTCAACCCCCTTGGTGGGGCTAAGGGTCTTGACCTTGTCACTCTGCCTGAGGACAAGGGGAGAGGAAGAGCTGAATCCAACTGTGAATTCAGTGTCCCAGAAAAGAGAAGCAAAAATCCTTTTTAGCACCCTGACATACTCACATCTCCTGTGAGTCATCTGCGATGCTTGCCGACAGTGGATGGCAAAGAGCAAACGTGAACTTGGTTTTGCTATGAAATGTGTAAGACAAAGAGGGAAATGAGTTACGTATTTTTCTTTCCAATTTCTAAAGATGGTAATTAGGAGAACTCACACCAGCCAGGCTCAAGTGAATGGAAGCAAGACCCCTGTAGGCAGTGCAGTGTATTAATGTAAAAATATGCTTAGACAACATAACTTGTCAGAGAGGATTATTTCTACTTAGTAGATCTGCAGGAGCCCCTTTGCTCTCCCATTCAGAATTTGACTAGAGAAGAGAGTGGGGAGAGAAGGAGAGGGAGAGAGAGGGAGGGAGAGAGACGGGGAGCGCACATTAGTGAACAGCTACTGTGGCATTGATGTTGGAGCGCACTTCTGAACTGGCTTTTGTTGAGACTATCAGTGTATCTGTGCAGAAAGCATGCGCTGTCCCAAATCCGCTGTTACTATGAGAAATGAAGAGCTGCTTTTAAGGTATGTTACTGTGTTCTTTGTTTTAACGTATGCTGTGCTAGTTTCCAGAGCTGGCTGAGACAATCACCATGCCCTGAATCAAGTAGCTTCCTTATCTTAAAAAGAAAAAAAAAAGAAGCTAGAGAGAGAGAGGAGAGAGGGAAACGATATCGAGACCAAGAGATTGGGAAGAAAGAGAGAGCAAGCAAGAGAAAGGAAAAGGACTCCTGTGGACGAGTTATATTTGCAGGAGTTGCCTTTTGCAAGCATATCATGTATTTGCTCTCTGCTATTTGTGCGCGGCCAGTGGATAATTTTAAAGGCTCCGAATCTGGCTCTGGGTTTGTCTTTTCCTTTGCAATGTCTAAGCCTCTTTCATTATTATGCACTCTGCATGGAATACTCAGCGAGAAAGGAGCTAAGGAGACTCCATATTAGACTTGCGTTCCAGATACCGCTCTAATCTGGACTTAGCCTACCTAAATAGTCCTTCTGTGTTACCAGGTTTGGATCACTTTATCCTGTTTGCCAAAATGTGTACCTGTTTAAAGACTTCTATTCATGCATGGCGTCCTGGGTCCCTCTGTATTGAAAGCAAATATTTGTTTCCTGCATCTGTGTTAGGGTCCTACCGCTTACCAAGAATGAGCCACCTTTTGGGAAGCAGAGAAGGAATTATGATAGAATTGGCATCCTGCTTTGAAAAATGTAGTCTTTTGTTTATTTCCTAGCAGACATTGTAGCACTGAATACATCTATGGGTCTGACAATGGGACCCATTGAACAATGGAGCTGTCAAACTAGCTTAATGCATGTCTGGGGCTTTTTTTTTTTTTTCTTTCTCAACACCCTTTTATCTGCTTTAATCTTGTTTGTATAGACTATACAGATTGAAGAGCTTTTAGGACTGCTTGTTTGTGGTTTTGTGCTTTTAAAAGATTTAATATCTGCCGTTCATAGGGCTTTTTGCATTTTGCAGCTATGTTGGTTGGATTAAGTTAGAGATTTATTGCTTACCTCTCTGTTAACTACAGGAAGAAACTCACTGATTGAGACTGCTTGTAACACTATTATCATTCTGGCAGATACCTTGTTATCAGACATGCCTCTACAGTATTTAATGCTTGGGGATTTAAAATTTGCCTATTTAGTGGACTTACGGAACATAGCACACAAGAGAAGTTAAGAGGTATATTTCTAATGTTTAAGTAAATTATAATTTCTAGTGTCTGCCTCCTCTTTGGGCCCCTAGGTAGGTAAACAGTTTAGAAATTCAAGGACAAGTGAGAACTTCCGCCCTTCTAATTTTGGTCACAAACTGTCATTATCTAGCCTGTTAAAATTGTTAAGTTAAAGGTGTCTATGGAATGTGTCAATTTTTGATATATGATTATGTGTTCATAAAATGCATTTCTATGCAAGGTAAACATTTCTCACATCTTCAAGAATCTTTCCTTTTATAACATAAGCATTGGTTTCTCATGTGAAAACAGTGAGACTTCAAAAAGAGAAAATGGAAAAATCTGTTGCAAACTTCTCTAATATTAAAAACATTTTTATTCTCACATTAGATATAAAAGAACTGATCCTAGAATATTAAATGGTAATTGATCTACATGAAAATCATGTCACTAAGGTTCGTTTCCATAAAGAATATATCTTTTCTAACATTTTAGTGTTTTGCTTTAATTAGCTGTTTGTGCCAGAGCAGTATATTGAAAAATATTAGTAAATTTATAGAGATTAAGGACCTAATTTTTAAAAACAGAAGGGAAATCATTTTAAAGGGTAAATTTTAAAAAACAGATGTATTTAGTTACAAATATTTCTTCTTGGATTATATTGTGTTCAAATTAGTGATGTTCTCAGTAAACAAGGAACAAGATGTATTCCTTATAAAAACAGTTATGAAACATTAACTATTTTTTAGAGTTTGGACATGCATTTCTATTTTTTAAACTTAAGTTGAAATGTTATATTTAATTCAGAATTATGAAAATTAATGTTGCAAGCTCAATAAATTGCCTTCTGGAACATAGATTTTCTATAGACAATATTTTCAGAGTCTGGCTGGACCCAAAACGTATCTGTAGGATAATAATATTTTTAAAGTCATCCATTGTGAGTAAAGTGGATTTTATGATTATGTTCTCTTACTTCCAAAGGGATCTGAACTGCTCATTCCATTGGGTATGCCAGTAATTGCTTTTAGGATGAGCTCATAGAAGGTAATTGGTGAAGCTTTATATCCGAAACTGGCCCACTATTACCAGCACACCTAGATTCTGCATTCATGGGAAATTTTTATTCCAAAACAAAGGTCACAAAGCAATTTTTTGTGGTTTGGGAAAAAAAGCAGTGTCCTGTGTTCCCCAGCTGCCTGTCAGAAGCACGCTGAAATAAAGAAATATCTTGGAAACCTACACGTTAAATTTTTGACTAAATTATAATCATTTACCTGTGATCTATTCACTTTAATTCCTGGGTGATCATATTAGGTCCAAGAACAAGGGAACTCCCTTCCCACTTGTGCTTTAACCCATTACCAGCTTTCAGAATTCCAAGACCCCCATTCAAGTGTCTGACACGCAACTATCTTTTCCTTTAGCCTGATGGGGAAGTAGGAGATGGCCGAAGTTGGCAAACTTGTCTACATCTATTTCCACAACAGTAACAAGATATGTAATCTGTATCCTGCCATCAGCCTCTATGTGGGATGATTCCCTTCCAGGGTGACCTAAACAAATGTCAAAGTGAATTTTAATTCTAAGCCCATACTTGCAGAAAAGGAATAGCAAAAGAGTCAAACTGGGAAAATGGCTTCTTTCAATAGAGTTGCAGTTGCACCCCGAGGAGTCCCTTCACACAGGAGACTCAGGAATACATAGCTGTGTTCAGCAGACCACAGGCTGAGATCTGTAACCTCGACGTATCAATAGTCCTTTATTTGTGAAAATGACACCTCACAGTTTTTCTTTTTCAAAATATGAGTGTGTACAGTTGCAAAATATCCCTTTGGGGCTGAAAAACAAAGAAAGGCATTTGATTAATATTCATATCTAGAACTTTAGAGCAAGTGCAGATTGTGCTGGGACACCCAGGAAGTCATTCGAAGAGTGAATCAATACTAATTATTGTAATCAGGGTGGTTAATTAGGTGAAAATGTGGCTGATGGAAAGTTCATTGCTCGCAGCCCTGGAAACACCTAGGTTGATGAAAAGAAGGTAATATACAAAAGCAAGAGTGTTAGGTGGGAATGATCGTTCTGTATTTAAGGGGTCAGAATCTGTCGATGAAAAACATAGCTTGATTTGGTATAATCGTGGCAGTGAGAAAACTAGAAATATCCAACTTAGTTTCTGGTGTAGAGATTTCAGTAAAAGTCATTAACAGAATGCAGTTTGTTAAGAAGCATCTCCTGTGGCTCCACAGCATTTATCTGCCCTTCCTCCAGTGGTAACAAGTATATTTCACCCAGTTGCAATAACGCCTTAGATCATCTTGATTATCCTTCCTTGAATTTCTTTCTACATTTGGTAATTCCTGGGGAATTTGTTGGCGGTGGGGGTGGGGGGAGGGTGGGTTCTCCTTTCATCAAACTACTATTGCTTCTCTCTTGGTTATTACTGGCTTTGGGAATTTTTCTGAACTCGCAGTGACTTTCATTCTGTAGGAAAGAAGAGGCAGTGGTTTTTGGAGAAGATTAAGATCCGTGGCATTTCACTTAACTGACATGGGGAAGAGGGTGTCAGAGGAAGGAAAACTTATGTGAGGTTTCAATGTTGTAGCCCATTAAGAATTGAAATGAAGTGTCCTAGAGCTGAAGCACCTTTCTGATCCCATGGTACCTGTCTCCAGAGGTCGGACTGAGATGGAAGCTAGATGTACATGTAAGAGAGAGAGAGAGAGAGAGAGAACCTCTACTCAGCTCAGAAATGTGCTGGTTGACCCTGATTTGGGCTGAGGTACCCTTTGTTCCCAGACGCAGCCTTCTGCTTCATGCGATGTCATTAGGGGTTGTTCCATGCAGGTATGTTTATCTGATCCATAGCTGTCTTCTGACTGTGACAGATCCCAGCACATTTTCTTTTATGTCAAGACCGTCACAGTTAACGGGGAATGGCATCTGTGGGGGGAGGGTGACATGTGTTCCCAGGGCAGCTCAGCTGTTCCCTCACCTCTTTCCACATTGACCCGCCCGTGATTGGCTGCCTAGGGTTGTGATGAATCACTGCAGTTCAGGAAGCAGGACGTGCCAGCGTGCCCTAGGAGAAAAACAAAAACCAGAATTTTCCTGCATAATCATTCAGTTGAACAAACTTTGTTGTCATGGACAAGAAGAGCGTGAGGTTTGAAGTTACCAGGTTGATACACCTTCAGTATCCATGGCTCTTTGAATCCCTGGGCTGAGAAAGGTTGCAGCTGCAATCGGTAAAAATTCTGTGTTGAAACTTAAGGATGGCATTGCTGGCTTCCAGCTGGTGGGTGAACTGGCGCAAAGGGGCACTGTGGTACCTGGTGCAGGAATGAATCAGACTCTCGTCATGGCTCCTGTAAAGCTGCCCATCTCAGTGATTCAGGGGCTGCAGGTCCTCCTGTGGTGTTGTCGTCTTTGTCATGCCTTGCTTTTTGAATATCTTGGTTTGGGACCCCAGCTCTCTTTGGGGTTCTGTGAGATGGCTTCCCCGTTCATTCAGAGATGATTTAGGAAGTGTCTCTGTGAATGAAAACGCACTGAGTTGGTGATGGGTGGCGTGAGCTCCTGGTGGTGGCAGTTAGGGTTCATTTTGACTTTCGCTTTGGAAACTGACTTGATCAAAAGGGATGGAGCCCTCACCCGCAGCCCCAGGATGCTCAGTGCCTGCCTTGCATAAACCGTACCCTTCCTCTCCCCTGTGGGTTAGGCTGCTGGCCTTAGAATCAGTGAAAACTTTAATGCTACAAGAACAATAGGATTAGGACTGGCTTCCTCTTTTCCTTCCCATCTGCCAGTTCCAGATTTAAACAAAGATCAGGGAGTGGGAGTGTTATGATTAAAAGTAAGGATTAAATCCAAAATTTATTGACAGTCTACTCTCTACCGGGCACTAGGTGATCTCTTTTCATCTTGTATAATTTAATCCTCACAGATACCCAAGAGTTAGTGGTAGTTATGTTATTCCCATTTCAAAGATGAAAAAAACAGACCAAGAGAGGGAAACTGGACACACAGCTCATGGTGGAAGGGATTCTAAGTCACGACTCAGGCCAACTCCTTCCCTGGCCAATTTAAGAGTACAAATATTGGATATTTGACATTTGAAAGTCATATTTTCCTCCAGTGCCACATTTCCGCGGTGCACTGATTTGTGCATGCCTTCTAGTTTTGTACGGAGTAAGCTGTACAGTAAGAAAGGGAAAATCACAGTCGTTTTTGCTTCTGAGTTTTTACAGCTCCCCTGTGTATGCTCACTGGTTCCCCTTATAGCTCATGAGGTCTTTGAATTAAAGCACCCATGGCTCACTTTTCTCAGGCTTTAATCTGTATAATGGGAACACATGTTGGAGGGAATAATAGAGAAATAATAGAGAAATCTGAAGCATGATGAAATTGAAATGTGACTTCTAATCTGCATAAGGGGCCAAAATGTATCATATTGTAATCAGAGCCAACCAAGCAACAAATATACTATGTGACATAATCTTTTCTCGTTAAGAAGCTCAAGACAGTCATGAAAGAGAGAGGGAACAGTGGGTAAGAAGGTATCAAGCGGTGTATAATGAGGGGAGGGGGCCTTGAAGGATGGAAGAGGGAGCAGGAAAGGGAAGTTGTCCTTAGAACACCCCGGATTCGTCTTTGTTATTAAAACAAAGCCAAACAAAATCCTTAATTTCATCACCTTTCTTCCTCAGACCTCAAAGTCATTCACATCTCTCCTCCTCTCTCGCTTTGCCATATTCCTATGAAATAGTGCAAATGTAGCTGTTAGCCGCCACCAGAGAGTATGAGAGACTAAGAGATTGGGCAACATGAAGGTTTACACTCAGCCATAGTGATAAGATAAGATAACACATTTCCACTTAGCTTGGGTAGATTGCTACACCACTTTTCCATGAAGATTTTGGGTAGTTCTTTTAAGAGAAAGAAAAAAAGAATTTCTTTCCCCTAACGGACTTTATGGGAATGAGCATCAAAAGCAAATTTAAAGAAAAAGTCATTTGGGATTTGCAAAAACCTCTATCATAAGCTAAAAATAGTTAGAGATTTGAACCATATTACAGGGAAAAAAATAAATTTCCTGTGCTCAAAACCTTAATGTATTTTCAACCTACATGTCACTTTAATAGCTTGGTTATGTAATTGCTGTAGTAATAATTAGGTTAACACCTCATACCTCTCATCAGAGGATCATGGTAGATTTTGATTTTTCAGCCATCCATCCCTACAAGGAAACGATGGCCACGTACATGCAAAGGTCTAGATGATGAATCAGAAAATTAAATGACGTGTTCCCAGTCAGTCCACTCTTTCAGGTGCAGAATCCAACAGGTTTGATTCTTAAATCTTATCATCTTTTTCACTCCGCTTGCAAGTAGCATTTGTCTTAAAGAGTCTGATCTGCATCCACTGTGTCAGATGACTTCTGATCCTCGGAAGGAAAGCTCTTTGATGGGGATCCATCATCATTGTGGGTAAAGCAGATTCATGTGTTCTCTTTTACACGCAATCCAAGCATTTGGTCTCTTTAATCCTTCCTCTTCTTCAAGATGTATTTGTTTAGAAGAAGGAGGGACATGGAGGCCAGTGGGGCTTTCATGCCTCCGGAGAGTCCCTCTCAAGTCCTGATTTTGCTTCTCGCCAAGATCAGTCTCAGACAACACCCTCCCCCCGCCCCCCTCCCCCGCCCACTAAGTCTTAAAACTTCCTTTCTCTTTCTTTTTCTTCTGCCCCCACCTGTTGCTGCTTTCTCTCTAGACCCAATGTTATGCCTACTGCTATATCCACCCAGCTGTCGCTGCTCAGCTGCTGTGTTTCATCAAACAGTAGCTTCTCTTTTTGAAATTTACAGCATGTGACAGTAAGATGAGAACTTCTGGCCATTTGGGGAGAACATTTAGTGGGGGTGGTGGGTGTTCAAGGGCAGATTGCCAGGGAACTCAAAACCCCACTCTGATAGGTATAAATTTTGTTCCCGCCGCCAGGCTGGCACCAGATAAAGCTACCTGATACAGTTTGAAAAATCTCAGCATCTTCAAGAGGCTGCTGGGACATTCCTTCAGAGGTGGTTTTTTCTGAGTGCCTTTGTGTACATATCACCAGGCCAGCCTTCTTCTCCTCCCCGCCCTTTCTCCAATCTTCTCTTTCCCAATTTTCATATATTTACTCACTTCATGGGACGTGATCGTCCATCCTCCCCCTCCCCCCTGTGATGATGTCTGGAAAGGAATCGCCCCAGAGACAGCTGTTCCTAGTTGAGAACTCAGGCTTGGTCGAGGCAAACTTGATTGCCCTGACAGATGAGCCACCAAGACTCTTCACTTTTGTGGTCACCTGCCTCCTCAGACCCACAGCTGTGGAGGAGAGCGTCTGGCATTGTCTGGCTTCCATTTGAGAGAGAAAGAGGGAGAAAGAAAGAGAACGCTGAAGGGGGAGGGAAATAAGGCAGCAGGGGGGATAATGGAGAAAGGAGGAAAAGGGAAAGGCAAGTCCGAGAGGGAAGTGATAGGCTGGTTGGGCTCAGGGTCTGACAGGTCCACAGTATTAGCATTTCATCCCCTTGGAATGGAAACTTCTGGAAACCTTAAAGGGGCATCTCATTTCCGAGCACGAAGGTATGTATACAAAGAACCCATCTTCCGTTGGAGGGTCTCTTCAGAAGGGAGAGAGATTCACCATTATGTCTTTTGGCTCTATTGAAAACAGATTCAGAAAAACACAAGATTGCAAAAAGCCAGTAGCAGCTGTTCTCAAGGGAGAGCGACGGCTTAAAATTCCCGTACAAATGTAAAATCAGAGTTTAATAACGATGTCATCTTTATTGGCGTGTGATTTTACTGAAGTCTTAGGAATGTGATAAAGTCACCATTCCAGAAGCTTTCAAAATGGGGGGGGGGGGCGGTAATAAGATCATTTTAAACTTGATTGGTGATATAAGTATTTTTTAAGAGATACCTTTATGGAGCTAAGAAAATATATATAATGTATCACTTAAGGATCTATTTGGGGATTTTTTAACTGCATAAAGACACTTGTTTATTTTTACAAGTTGCTGATGAAACTGGGGTAAACCAAGAACAAACACGTGACCGCAAAGTCAGATACTTTCCCAGGTACTTCAAATTCATGTGGATTTCAAACTTATTGGCTGGAAAACACCCAGTGATGGGAACCCCCCTTCTAGGGCCTGTCTTTCTTGCTCCAAACGGCTCTCAGTACATTGGGTTTAAAAAAAAAAAAAAAAAAAAAAGGAACAGCTATTTAATAAAATTTGAATTTGAAAATGTGATGGGGAAAGATGTTTTGGATTCTAGTTTTTAATAAAGAGCCAGGAGTGAGGGGAGAAAAACCCTTTTGTGAAGGTGGCTGTTTGAGGAGATGGAACAGTACTGGTACATCTGTAGTTGCATGGCCGACTGTCTACTGCTTTTAAAGAGATTGCAACCCGTGACGTTATGCATAGGAATAATTAAAAAGTGGAAATTTGTCACAAAATATACAGGGCTGTCTGCAGGAGAAGAAAATTAACTGTTGGGTTATCAACGTGCATCACTATCTATCAGACTCTAGTCTCTAAGTTATGGTATAAACTGTGCAAAAATGTTGAAAGATCTATAGTCAGGGGGCTCTATCCTGGTTCATTGATGAAGGTGGGTGATAGGAGTAGGATACCTTCCATTCGAGCAGTGTGACTCCATTTACAAACGCGTTTATTAGCATTCTGTTTCTATGGAGAGGTTTTTGGGTTTTTAAAAAAAAATGCCAGTGATAATTCAGTGCTCAAACAATGACCACTGGAGAAAACTCAGTTTGAGATGAGGCATGGGGAGGGGGGGTGTGCTGAAACAGCACAGTGCACCCAATTGCCTGGGAAGGGCTCATATAAAATGAGGTAATTCAGAAACTTTCCCTTGAAGTGCTTCCAATTCTTGAATTGCCTTTTGTTTGGGAAATGAATAGCAAGTTGATTAAAAAGAAAAAAAAATAGACAATTAGGGATGGTAGGGGGATGGGCTTCGGGAAGAGCTTAAGGTTTTTCTACAGTGAAGCTAAAATGGTGAGGAAACTGCACTGTTCCCAACAGCCCCGTCCCCAGGGATGTCAGCACACAGAGGTGTCACCTACCAGGTCAGGTCCAGGAGGGGGGCTCGCTCATGGCCTCACGCCCTTTCACTGCTGTTGATAAGATCCTTGGCTATAAAATAGCTTCACTGAACCCCACGTGTTTAGCAGCGGCCCAGACGAGCTGTCTGCAAAGTAATTCCAACTGCCAAAACATGATACCTGATGGCTCGTTATGGCGTGAAAATTAAAAAAGGGGGCCCCCCGTCGAGTTGTTTTAGATTTTTTTTTTTCCTTCTGGCAAAGCAGTCAGATGAGAAATTGAAGCTTTTCATCAGGTGGTATTTGGTTGGGTGTTTTTGTTTTTAAGCTCAAGAGCTTTTAAACTTTGTATTTTTAAAAAGAGCTATTGTGTAGGTGCTGTGATCATGGAAACAAAACCCTATAGGGTGAGTGTGTGTGTGTGTGTATTTTGTTTCTCTTTGGCACCTAAATTAAGTGCCTATGCAATCACTCTATTATTTATGTATTTGGCAGCCAAACTATTTCAGCTCAGCTACATCCAGAAGCTTTCCTTGGTTCCCGTTGTCACTGTATTTCATGTTAGAGTTTTCTTTTATATCTGACCCTGGTTTTGCTTCTAACTTAAAATGGCAAAAGCAAATGTGCTTTGAAAACTCTGGGGCACATTGTAGTTTTTAAATAAGGCAGTAACCTATGCACTAGTAATTCTTTCTCTATGACCTACTTACATACTTCTTCACCCTTCTTATAGTATGATTAAAAGCTGCTTTGAATCCACTATTGCCTCAAGGGATTTGAGCCTAGACTTTAACAAACTGCTGAGAAGGCTTAAGTCAGTAAGAGGCCTTCCCTACAGCGTCTCCCAAATAATTCACATGCAATTAAAGAGAGAATAAATATTTCAGAAGTGTGTTAATGAAGCTTTTTCTACCTTATAGAATGTAGATGTACATGGCGCTTCATTCCATAGCGGATTTGAAAATATTTTCCTTTTTGATTAATGCAGTTGTGTTTTGCTTCTGTTCTGGAGGCCGGTTCTGTTAGTTCGTTCTTCAAATAGTTTTATTATAGAGTCAGCTGCTTATATACATTTGGGAGTTATGTAAATAATGTCTAGAAAATCAGGAACTGTCAAGGTTTGTCTCATTTATCTGGCTAATTACTTTATTAAGGTTATTGAAAGACCAACAAAATTCTTATAATTTCAAAGGCAGCCTGCGGTAGCTAGGGTAGGGAAAAAATGTAGCTTAGTATTATTAGGAAAAGTTGGGGCATTTGGGGTATAAGAATTGATTTTACCGCATCTGTTTTTCAGTTCTTTATGAACCTAGCCCTGATTCCTCAGAAAGGCAATATTTTCAACTGAAGGTTAGTCCTAGCCCTATATCTGTCTTGGAATTAGAACCATCTTGGTCAAAAGCCAGATATGTTGTTCAGCTGAAGAAGGAAATCAAGTCAATTAAGTATGGACTTAATTGAATACACCAGGCCTGTTATTCTAAATTGCTCAATGCAGCAAGCCTGGATTTACAATTGATATGTGGATTTAATATTGGTATATAAATATCCATTTTTCTTCATAATCTCTAAAGATGATCAGTTCTCATTATAACACAAGAAACTGGTGAGAAAAGATGAAAACAATTTTTTCTGCATGTTGTCTGATAACATTTAACACCACGTGATACAATTAACTCCACGTGACTTAGTTGTTTAACCCTCTGGCTACTGTGAATACACCCCCAAGTGTGATATGTCATTTCAAAATAAAATTTAAAGTGATGATTAATAAAAGAGGCAAACTATAAGACTTCTGGTTTGCAATTTATGAGGCTGCTTTAGAATGTGAAATAGGCCACAAAGAAGTTTTACAGACTGGTGACATTGTGAGAATTTCAGTTTCATCTAAATAACCGGGCAACAAAACAATGATGAGAGCGCCAAATTAGAACATCACCATATAAAAATACTTTTAAGAATTTTCACAAGTCACTTGGGAAAATTAAACTCCCTTCTTTGTGAGAATTCTGCCCTATTTCTCAGTTCCTATTAGTAAATCGGTCACAGATCTTAAATGAGTATTTAAGCTTCATGGCCATTACAGGCCTAACACTTTTCATGAAGCCACACTGTTGGTTTTTAATCATTGTATTAAATACTTCGAAATGACCCATTTGCGATGTATCGTTTTAAAAGAAAACGTGCTTTATCACTATTTTTAGTCCCGTGTACTTCTTAATGTTTTCAAGATGATACAAAAGGAAATATAATCGTGCAGAGACTGATGAATCTTTCTCCTTGTAAAGCACGGAAAAGTCCGCAAATGTCACTTGGGCCGTTTATCTGATATTTACTTTGGCTCAACCACGAATGCTATTTCAGTTGAGTTCATACACTGGCGAGCACAGCCCACCGGGGAGCATTTAAACAAACCCCCGTGATGATTCGTCTCTCGTGGCTTCAGTTGGGGAGTTTGGGTGCGCTCGTGGAGTGCACCGGCCTTGGGCAATACGGTGGTACTAAACCCACGACCAGCGGTGGGTGAGTCGGGCCTCGTGCCAGGCTCCTGGAACTAGGGGACCGGACAGAGTCAGCGCCGGGGACGAGTGTGCGTGTCTGGACGCCGGGGACCCTAGGCCGGGGGGCGACTTGTCCAGGGGGCGGTCCCTCCGCCTCCTCCTCCCCCCGGGGGCCGGGCGTGCGGGCCCGCAGGGGTTAAGCGGCGGCGCGGCGGGCACGGAGCTCCGCCCCCGGTCGCCGCACCTGGCGCTGGGCAGCCCGCGGCCGGGGCGCTGGCTGTCGGCGGGGATTGGCGGAGAGCCGCGGAGAGAGAATGTGACAAGTGCCGGCTCGGGCGGCCGCCGCGGGGAGGCCTTGCGCACCTGTCCCTGCCCGTCTGCGCCGCTCGGCCGCGCGCACCGCCGCCCCCCACGCCCGAGCGCAGAGCGCGCGCCGCGAACATGACTTCTGCCTTCAAGCTGGATTTCCTCCCGGACATGATGGTTGAGGGCCGCCTGCTAGTTCCGGACCGAATGTGAGTTTGGCCGCCCGGCCGCCTCCGGGTCGCCGGCCCGGAGCCCCGCGGAGGGAGAGGGCGGGCGGTGGCGCTCCTGCGCCCCGCGGACGCGGGGGGTGGCTCCGGTTCGGCCGCGCCCTGGGGTTCGGAGCCGGCGCTGGACGCGGGGTGGTGGGAGTGTGTCTGGAGGAGCGGCGGGGACCAGCGAGCGGGGCGCGGTAGCCGGGGTGGGGCGGAGAGCGTGGACCGGCGAGCCGGACGCGGGTTCCCGGGGTCTGGGCTTGGGGTCCGGCCCGCGGGGACAGGCGAGCGTGGCGCGGCGTCCCAGGGTGGGGTGCGCGCGTGCACGCTCGTGTCATTTGAAATTCGGGGCTGCTGGAGCTCTCGTGGCCCATTTAAAGATCCCTTCTTACCAAATTGCTCGCTTCTCTGACTTACCCTTTGCAAAGATTGCTTTCCTAGGATGGGAGAGTGGAAGGAGGGGAGAAGGAAAAAAAAAAAATGGGTGGGGGAGATAATTATAAAGCATGAAAATAGCCAGGTGTACTCTGTTGCAGAAATTAGAGGTAATTTTTAGGTAATCACGGTGGTTTGTCTGATATGCAGTCTATAATTTAATAATTAATGTGATTCTGGTTGTTTTACACGTCGTCAAACTAGAGTAGAGAGTTTATTGGGAGAAGTCAAGAGCTGGGATTCCTGAGGAAGGGAAAGTATGCCTAATTTTTCTTGGTCTCGTTAGTCTTGATAGGAAAGTCACTCTGAAGGCAGCGGGATCTGCTTGTACTTCAGGAGTGTTTGAAAAGACGACCTAGAAGGTTGTCAGGAGTGGCTCTGAAAGGTCTGTGTCAATTTCAGACTTGTCTCTTGTCAGGCAAGAAATGTGATAGTGAATCTAGGCTACAATTAATCGAGTGAAAAAGGGACTGCTATCCTTGGTAAGAGTACGTATAAAATGTTTCCTATTGTACACACCCTGAGATAACATTCATATTATTTCTGGCACTTTGCTCTATCCTGTGCAATTTTCAGGCCATTCTGAGCTTTATGATCCATTTCCCTGGCAACTAACTTTCCCCTACGGTGCTAGATTCTTTTTCTAGGATGTTAAATGTTATGAGCTGAGAGATTCTTGAGAAACTCTGCAGTGGCCAATTATTTGAGCCCCTAGGATTTGGGAGAAAAAAAAAAAAAAGCTGGGGAGAGGGATGAAAGTCTGTTAAATGTGAATTGTCCTTCTAGTCGATATTAAGAATGTTAACTTGCTTTTACACATGATCAGGTTCATTGTCCCAACTAAGATAATCAGATAATGTAGATTAAAATATTGAATTTCCCGTTGGCAGTTTTCTCTGTGAAAGTAATCTTGATTAGTACTGTTCCCATGATATTTGTTTTGAGAGAGCTCTGTCCTCTCCCCCCTCTTAAAATGGCTGTCTGTATAGGCGTTTAATACATGTTTGCACATTAGCTAGTTTGAAAGTTCCGTGTTTTCTCCTCTGTAAGAGAGTTGGTGCCGAACCAAAGAATTGGCTTGATAGTGGTTTTGAATCGATGGTCACCTGCTAAGAATACTCTCTGAATGTAAAGTGTTAATGGCCTCTGAAAGATGCTATCTCTTGTCAGTTAAATTATTAATTATGGAAGTTTAATTTGTCCTTTTCATTTGGTGGATGAATGTGGCTCATTCAAACTGTTTGCTCTGAATAGAGCCTTTTTGTCTTAGTGATGGAGTCTGCTAGACAAATCCTAATATAACTTCTACCCACTTCTCTTCCATGTGTTAGTTATTTTGGAATCAAACTCAAATTGATTTCAGTGTTTGTCAACTCTTGCTTAATTGAACCTAGAAAAAAAGAAAAACAGAGGACTTGTAAATGATAACTTTATTATTTGTTTCCAAGATAATGATTTTATGTTTCCTTAGCCCTGAGATACTGTAGCATGTTTTCCGAAAGAGTTTGTAATTAACTCACGTTAGAGACTGTGTTTGGGGAATAGGGGTGCGTGGGAAGGAATGTGATAAGCTGAAAATGCTTGAAACCCACGCGAAGTATATCTTATCACCAAGATAGCTTTGCGGGTTTATTGTTTTCTGGACCGGTGGTTGTTTATGGTGTATTGCCATTCGGACTAAATTGCCGTCAGCTAGATTATTGGCCTGTTCCTAAAAGGAACTTATATAAAGCACAGGGCTTTTCTGGTGTTGATTTTCTAAAGCAGTAGGACATATTTTCAATGACGTTTTCCCACAAGAATATATTAGATAAGTTTGCAAGATGTAATATGTTTGAGTCCTCAAGGCAGATGAACAAATAGCTTTTGAGGTAAATGATTACGCTTCATGGCCCCATGAGCCATCAAGTGTTTAAAGAGCCCAGATCGTTTAAGGCTCTGTAGTGGGTGTAGAATTGTTATGACACAGGCTTCAAAGTCTTGGGGTTTTAAATGTTCAACATCAAAACTGTACATGGAAATGGACCTTTTAAATAATCTTAACTATCACAGTTTTGTTGTCTTTGTGTTTAGAATGTCATTTGCAAAAAAGCGTAATGAAATAGAATGTCATTTGCAAAAAAGCGTAATGAAAATAAAAACAACTGATATTTAAACAATTCTGTTTTAAACTGGGGCACTTGGTTTTGGATTGGAGTCGGGGATGAACGTCTTTCTTTGTTTCACCTTTCGAATGATCGTATGTATGCATTGGGCTTCTTTTTTTAATGTTTTTGAATTTTTACACAAATTTTAAACAAAATCTAAGTCATGCTATCTTGGAATTGAGAAATTACAGGTGGAAAAATCTATGAACGCACCTTTAAACATGTTAGTTCAGATTTGTGATGTTAGAATAAGATGCTGAGGAGAAGCTACACCAGTAAATTAATACGAAATCTTATTTTTTTCACATTCGGTTAGTAAGCTTACTGACAAGGAGAAAAAGTTATCCTGACTCAACTTGGTGCATTAACCTTTTTGTTGAGTCCTCCCAAGTTGGGATAACCGGAAAGATGTCTATCAGGGTCTAATTAAACTGGCCAGCAGTTCTAAGGACATAATTGTTAAAGTTGAAAGAGGCTTTGGAGACCATCTCACCAGACCTCCTTGTTTTATAGATGAAGAAGCTATTAGAGGGGCAATGGGACCAGTCCAAGAAGGCAGTGTAATTACTGTTTCCCTCTCTCCACTAAAATGAGAAGAACATGAGTCATTCATTGAGTGCCTGCTATGTACCAGGACACTTTACGTACACTGTCATAGTAGATATGCAAGGTGGGTATTGTACCCATTTTACAGGTGATACTTAAAGAGATTACATTCTTGCACATGCCATGTAGGCAGTAAATGGCAAAGCTGTGGTTTGCTTGTGTGTGTGCGCGCGCGCGCGCGTGTGTGTTATATAAATGCATGTTTAAGTGTTGATGAGGAGAGAAGAGAGGACTGAGTTTTTGTTGGGAAACCATAATTGTCACTTGAGAATGATGGAGCACGATAGGAAATACATATCACCGATTCAGGATTGACTCTAATTTGATTCTAATTTGATTCAATTAGTGAATTGATCACTCTCTTGTTTGATTCAAATTCACACTGTTATTCCATATGCTAATGAACTAAAGAGAATATACTTTAATTAAAAACTTTTTTTTGTTTACTGAGTACCAGCAAGATGAAGGTCAAAGGCATTGAGTTCCCTTTTTTTTTTTTTTCCATATGGCATATAAAGTATATTTAGGAAGTGCCATTACCAATAATAAAATACAGCACTGAGATTCGTCACCCGATTCCTTGATAGACATGAGAGGAAATTAAAATGCAAAGACTCTAAAAGAAGAGCTGTGTATATGGTTCTTTCAGGAAATTTTTAAAGAAGCATTTTCAGGTGGGATTTCTCAGTGCCTATTTCAGTATCAGCTGCTTCCTGAAACCGAAAACTCCTCCCACATTGGCATTTTAGAACACTAATGTTATCTTTGATCTGGGTTAGAGGTATTATTTTAATTGTTGAGTATTGCTATTTAAGTGTAATTTGCTGGATTGAGATTACTCTGGCATCTGTTGATGAGATGCGGTGAGCTGGGAGGAATAAGAACCTTGCAAGACAAGATGAAAAGAAGATAAGATTTTCAGGTATGAACCTAGTGGTTCATGGGATCATTAAGAATGTTTTCCGGGGCTTCCCTGGTGGCACAGTGGTTGAGAATCTGCCTGCTAATGCAGGGGACACGGGTTCGAGCCCTGGTCTGGGAAGATCCCACATGCCGTGGAGCGACTAGGCCCGTGAGCCACAACTACTGAGCCTGCGTGTCTGGAGCCTGTGCTCCTCAACAAGTGAGGCCACGGCAGTGAGAGGCCCGCGCACCGTGATGAAGAGTGGCCCCCGCTCGCCACAACTAGAGAAAGCCCTCGCACAGAAATGAAGACCCAACACAGCCAAAAATAAATAAATTAAAAAAAAAAAAAAAGAAAAAGAAAAAGTGTGAGTCTGGCTGGAAAGATTCCTTAAAAAAAAAAAAAAAAAGAATGTTTTCCATCTCTGAGTGTTTACCTACTCCCCCCACCCCTGCTCTCACCACTATAACAATGGTATATTTGGCCTCTGATAAAAGACTACAGTTTCCTTCCTTTTTTTACATAAACCCCCAGACTTTTCATTTCTCCTTACTCTTACCTAGTGGTTTTCTTACAAGTTCAACACTCATTACCTTCTCATGAAAAGACGGGTAATAATCTGATAAACGTGATCATGGTTGAGGCTTATATGTAGACATGGATGATGGGGGGGGGGGGGGGTCTGATGTCACTGTAGCAACCAACCTCACAGCTGTTTATACTACCAGTATCTCTTATTTGCATTTCGTTGGAAAACCTGGGTATTTTCAACACGTTACAAGGAGCCCAATGATAAATCAATAAGTCATTGATGTCTTTCACTTCCTATGCTGAACCTCACCCAAACTTAAAAAGTCTTTATTTCCAATTTAGAGTGTTAGTACTGGAGGGTTTTGTTTTTTCAGGGGAGGCTTGGATTTTTGCTTTGTGTTGGTGGATTAGGCCATCACGAAGAGTTAGCTATTTCTCAGTGTCATATTTGTTCTACAAAACTGCGGAAGGGAGGCTTTGGAAAGTACGAATGATTTCCAGTTCTTTAGCACCTCCCCGTTCTCGTGCCCTTGTGTGTGTTTCCACTATCAGGGAGCTGGTGGGGAATATAAGGAAGCCAACGACGGTGCTGTGCTACTTGTGTAGCAGGGCAGAAAATGCATTTTTATTTTTCCTTAAGAAAAAGCTCTTGCTGAACTTCAAGGGAAACGGAGCTGCACATTCCTGGAAAAACCTTGGTGGGAAACAAAAACTAATTAGCACGGTAAATGTGATGCTCGCAGGTAATTGTAAAATAATTATCCCCCTTTAGCATCATCACTGTTTAATTGTGCCATCCAATATTCTCATGCTCTGAATCTAGATGTAAAGGGATGGAAACCCCCCCATCTCCTCCTGGGACTGTCTTTTTCATTTACTGTGAGCTTTAGACTCTTCCGAAAGGACTTTAAAAAGAAAGGGGGAAACATACAGGGGATTTTCAGCAGCTTCACTCTGCCCATTTGTTCTAAATCACGACAGAAAGTGATTACTCCAACTAGTTTTATAGAAATACAATTCCACTTATGTGGTTGAAATGCCTTGTGAGCATATTTGAGATTTACGCTTGCACAGTGCTACCCCCGGAGTTTTATGAACAGTCGGTTTTATGAACTGCAGATTGTATATTATGTTCAGATACTGAGAGTGATGCTTTAAAATCAGCTGATGATTTAAAATGGAATGCTAATAAATATGTAATCATATGGCTCTCAAAATGACAGATGAGTACAAATTCGGTTTTTGGTTAAATTTTAATTACTCCATTTGAATGAATGCCTCAGAGCCAACTTGCTGGCAAATTACTAGACCCATTTTTTTTTCAGTTTTCCCTCCTAAATATGTATGTAAATTAAGTTTAGGCTGCATTTAGACTAAAATACCATTTTGGTTTATTATTCTCAACTTTTCTGCCAGACTTATATGGCCTTTTACGTAAGGTCAGATTTTAAATAAAGAAACCTATTTGAAAGAGACCTCAGTTTAAATGATCTGTGCTCCCTTTCCATCAGTAGAAGGGTAAGAGACAGAGAGGTACAGGATTCCTTTAATAGTGATAGTGCTTTAAAAATGGGGTACGTGAAGTGTTTGGATTTTAAGCCTTAATAATTAAAGAAGTCAGAGGTTTGTTTTCTCGGGGAGATTGTTTATGGCTCTGTCATGACGATGGAAATCAAGTTCCCCCAACCCAGCAGCTGCTTTGTCTGACATTTATAGGCTCAAACAGGACTGAAGATTTCCGAGGTTCACAGATGATGGTGCTGACTCACTCCTCAGAGAGAAGGCAATTAATTTCAGCTGATTTCTTTGACATTTGACATCATTTTTGCCCAGCTTTAAAAAAAAAATTTTTTTTTTTGAGTGTCGTGGGAGTGAATAGTTCTTCAGCTTCCATACTAGGATCGAAAATTCTATGTTTTTATGTTGAAAGGCTTAATTTTTGTGTCTTTTCAGAAGGGAGTTCATAGCTGGACTTGGGCTCATTAAATTTTTTTTAAATTTAAATTTGTTTATTTATTTTTGGCTGCATTGGGTCTTCGTCGCTGCGCGCGGTCTTTCTCTAGTTGCTGCAAGCAGGGGCAACTCTTCGTTGCGGTGCACGGGCTTCTCATTACGGTGGCTTCTCTTGTTGCGGAGCATGGGCTCTAGGCGCGCGAGCTTCAGTAGTTGTGGCACGTGGGCTCAGTAGTTGTGGCACGTGGGCTCAGTAGTTGTGGCACACGGGCTTAGTTGCTCCGTGGCATGTGGGATCTTCCTGGACCAGGGCTCGAACCCGTGACCCCTGCATTGGCAGATGGATTCTTAACTACTGCGCCACCAGGGAAGTCCCAGGCTCATTAAATTTTAAGGTGGTATTTTAGATCCTTTTCCTTGAATGATGTCTTCCTATCTCCTGGTCTCCTCCAATAACAGGAAAGTTGTACCAGATTTATGTGACACAAAATCAGTTGGTCCTTTAGGCTAAAAGAGGAAAATAATGTTATTCACCTGACTGTAAATGTGTATATAAAATGTGTGCACACACATGTATATATACATATGTATGTAAATATAGGTGAAATATATATATGGAAAACTAGCTGGGGCATAATTCCTCACTTTCTTAAAATATCTTCCATTTAATGGCCTTTGGCTCTAAAAGTTAGGAAATACGTGTACAACGTAACATGTGTTTAATGGATTCTTACATTCATAACTGAAACGTTTAAGATTCAAGAAGGTTTAACATCTTGACCAAAGATGTACCTCATGTTAGTGACACTGCTGGAAGTAGTTCTTAGGACTTTGTTTTGACTCTTTGGCCCAGAACCTCAGAGTAGCTTTTGTTAAAGGACAGAAAAGAGGTTCACTGTGATGGTTCTGTCATACCTTCTGGGTGAAAAGCTGAGACGCTTCCCACCCAGTTGAGTGGCTTTTCTCTCCTTGCCAAAAAGTCCCCAGACTTGGGGACGTTTCTCAGTTGCAATTGAGTTGTTGCTACTGTCAAAACCTTATAGGTTTCAAGTAGGAAGAAAGAAAGACTCTTCACAGAAGCCTGACAGTAGACCCTCCACTGATATTTTTTCGTGTAGACACGCTGGTGCCCATCAGACCAAATTCCTCACCTTGTGCTTCTTGCCTGCTGCCGCCATCTTGTATGGTCCAGACCATTATCCCATAGCTTCCTATCACTGTTGAAAGGAGAACTCAAGATTTTGATTGTGTCTAGTGGGACTCCAACACATCAACTGAACATCTTAAAAAGGCTAAAGTTATGGGAGATCTATGAGGCTGTAAGGAGGTAAATTGGTGTAAACCTTCTTCAACATGCACGCACACCTCTCACCCAGTTGTTTTCTCTGTGCGTCTCCAGAGTAGACCTTGGGCGTCATACAGGTGAAGCAAATGCAGGCTGAAATCTGACATTTCATTTTCTTCTTGGAAAAAAAATCTTTGGGGAATAACAAAAGTGAAAGATGATAGGAAAAAGCGTAAGGAAGGAAAGCTTTTGGTAGCGGACTAACGGATATTCATTTTGTTCTGCTTTGACGCAGCGCTCCTGATTCCTTGCACCCTAACCCAGACTTCTTTAGGTCATCAACGGCACAGCTCTTCCTGAAGTTCTCTTTCTGCCTTTCCTAGGTTTTCCTGATGTATATCTTTCCTGTTCTTTTATTTGAATCTTCTCTAAGATTCAGTGGGCTTCTCTAAGCCCCATTAATTATCCCTCTTCTGAGCAGTTTCCTGAATTTCAAGAGAAGGGGCCACATCCGTCCACAACACAGTTCTCAGAACCACAGCCTTGAGAGGGAGGACAGCGCCCAAACACCTTGGTCATCACTCGCAGTAAATTCCACTGGCACAGCTGTGTGTTTCTGTGCATAAAACTATATTTTGACTTCCTAGGCTATAGAGGGGTGTTGAGTTTTCTGGGTGGGCAGAAGGGCAGCATATTTCGAATGATTAACTTTATGGATGTCATTGTCTTGGCCCGCTATATTTGGCTCTGCTGCAGCTGTGTTTGCCTTCTCAAAATTGTCACCAGGAGGCCTCCAACTGCAGTTATTCCCTTCAGTTCGTGCTTGTAACATCCTTCCTTGTGGCTCCCGTGGTCCACCCCGCCATCTTGCGTGGCATCAGGATTCAAAGGCAACACGCAAGCCCTGATGGCTGGTGAACGCGACTGGCGGCTCCATCTCGAGACAATAATATTAAGTCACCTACATTTTACATTCTAATGCGACCTGTCAGGGTACTTCTTTCTTTTCACAAAAAGTCCACATTTTCCTCTTTTTTCCTCCTTCTCTTTTCCTCTTCGACGGCAAAAAGTTGCTGCCAGCATCTACTGACGGGCAATATTTCTTCCGTTTCTGTATTACTAGAGCACTTCCGAGCAGGTTTTCACTTACTTCTGGTGTTTCCAGGTCCCTCACGGAGCACCGTGTTGAAGAGGAGACTTAAAGGCAGAGCATTTTTTTTTCCTATTAGTTGAGCCCCTGCCACAGAATCTTCTTGAAGAGTTTAGGAAAGATTGTTCTTCGTATAGAAACCATTTTAATTCTGTTGGCTATGTGTGAGTTTTAACCTTGAGTTAGAACTTCCTCATGGGTCGTTTCTGCTTGTCAGGGACGCTTGCCCTGCGTCGGGATCTGCTGTGTGTAGCAGAATGGCATCACCAGCGACATGGCTTTATGATCTCTCCAGCAATGCATTAGAAGGTCATCCTTGAAGGCTAAGGGTCCTTTACTAAACAAGAGTCTCCTGCCTTCTCCTGGCTTGTCTTCTGACTTGTTCCATGCCCCCTTCAAGTCTCAGGTGACTTGTCAAGATTCCTCATCTAGAAAATAAGGATAATAAGATACGCTTCTTACCTGTGCCCCAGAATTATTGTGAAGCTGATGTCGGGAGAGGAGTTATAACCTAAATATTTTACAGCTTTGTGGTACTTAAGATCACTGCAAGTTCACCTGCCTTTCCTGGGAGAATGAAACTCAGGGAAACTTCATTGAAACTGACCAGTTAATGTTTCCTCCCTCAGAACATTCATGCTTTAAAGTCTCAACCAAAGACCCATAAAGCAGTATGGCTTGCATATAGATGTGCAGAAAATGCTCCGTCCCCAGGACCACAGTAAGAAGACTGATTTTTTTTTTTCTCTCTCTCTCTCTCCTCTCTCTGCTTGATGATTGAGAAATAAAATACAGTTTGTGTTCCAACTGAACTCGTGGTCAGACCTTGCATTCTGGGATGGGGTGAAGCAAAAAGCAGTATCTCCATCCTGGTATCTCCATAAGAGCATTAGGAAAAGCCCATCTCTACATCAGCTGAAATAGATCTTGATTTTCTTATGGAAGGAGACTCAGCTGCACCATAGGAAGGCTGCTTCTCACGTGATGGGACTCCTAACCCCAACAGAAACCCAACCCTTAAAAAAACAATTTCAGTGATGTGAACGTGGAGGCAAGTATTGTAGACCCTGCCACCTGCTGGCCTCGTTAGGTGCTCAGGCCACAGCGTGCCAGGAGAGTCTCTGAAGGAGGAAATGACTTGGAAGAGGAATCAGTGATTTTAGGAGTTGGCACAATGGGTGGAGGTGTGCATCCCGCCGCAGGATTCATCATAGTTATTGTTTTTCTGCTCTACTATACAGGCTCTTCTCCTCCTGACATAGCCAGTAAGGTCCTTGAAGTCCTGAGAAGCCAGAGCTGCTACAGCTAGTGTGAAGGTTTGCTCCTAACGTTATAAGTCACTTGATTGATTAAGAGCAGACATGATCAGATTCAGTTGGGAAGCTCAGAGCCTCCTCTGAGTCCATTAGCTGAGGAATGTCCTCCATGGTGGGCCAGAGGCCACGCAGCACCCACTCTGGCCAAGAGAGTGATGTTGCCTGTGAGACACCGCCCCCCCCCCCGCCCCCCAGGCCATGAACGTGACCTCCCAAACCAAGAATCCCTTGCCCCCATAGCAAACCACTTTGCGCTAGGCTGAACTCGGGCACTATCCGAGATGACGGCTGTTTCTGACATTGTCGGGAGAGGAACATGAGGTCTCTGGATGAAATCTGGCAGAATCTTTCGAGAAGGGTCTGCCTCGCAGATACTACAAATGTTTCTCTACAAATTGATGAGTTCTTTGTAATTGGCACATTTTATCTTAGCGTCAAGGACGTCTAATTGACTTTATAGGCAGCCTTTCAATTGGGCCAAGATTTTGTGTCCAGCTATCATAAAAAGTGACCAAAATTAGACTCTTGTCGGCCTCAGAAGCCACGGGATGGCCTTGATCTCACCTCTGACTGTGTCTTGTTTTTTTCAGGTCTACTCAGAACGTGATACTTGTGATCCAAATTGATTTTGAGTTGTCTGTTCAATAAAATAATGATGTCTACCTAGAAGCCAAAATATGTTTTTTGGTGTCAACAAAACTGTAATTCTTTGACAATGAAATACTTCTTTTTAGTATGTTTCTCCTAATTCTGATCCCTAATGCTTTAAAGGATGTTGCCTTCCTGTGGGTACGCTTTCTGAAATGTTTTATAACATTTGCTGTTCTTGATTTAGGATATACTGTGGGTCAGCCATTAAGCTAAGGGATTTGTATAAATTATCAGTAATCTTCAGAAAACTTTTGCAAGGTAAGTTGTATTGTTCCAATCTTGCAAATGAGAAAAGGGAGGTTCTAGAAGGTAAAGGCACGTATCTGTATCCATTTCCAAAGCCTGAGCTCTTTCTACTGTGCCAGCTTCCATTCTGCCCCAGAAGGTTGCTTTGTCTTTTGAGGGATCCCTAGAACCTTGTATGACCATAAACAGGTTGAACTTCTAGATGTGTTGGCGAATTGGCAGCTGAGTTTGTGGATCCTTAGTATGAAATAGTTTCTTAGCTATGACCTAATAATAATAACCTGCTTTTTATGTGCTCATTCACATAAATTTCTTGATTTTGTTTCATAGCCAGACCAGTTTCTGAGTTTAGAAGGCAAGAGTGTTGTGAAAGTTGTCAGAAGAAAGGGGCACCATAGCAAAGTCAAGATATCTTAATGCCAGAGGCAGGGTCTGACTTACAGCTGAGATAAGGAAGCAGTTAACATTGAATGTTAAGGTAGCTCCTTATTCTTCATTTAAAAAGATTATTGTCTGAAAGAGAAAAACAAATACCGTATGCTAACACATATATATGGAATCTAAAAAAAAAAAGGTTCTGAAGAACCTAGGGGCAGGACAGGAATAAAGAGAAGAGACAGATGTAGAGAATGGACTTGAGGACACGGGGAGGGAGTAGGGTAAGCTGGGACGAAGTGAGAGAGTGGCATGGACATATATACAATATCTAATGTAACATAGATAGCTAGTGGGAAGCAGCCGCATAGCACAGGGAGATCAGCTAGGTGCTTTGTGACCACCTAGAGGGGTGGGATAGGGAGGGCGGGAGGGAGACGCAAGAGGGAGGAGATATGGGGATATATGTATACGTATAGCTGATTCACTTTGTTATACAGCAGCAACTAACACACCATTGTAAAGCAATTATACGCCAATAAAGATGTTAAAAATAAATAAATAAATAAATACACTTAAAAAAGAGAGAGAACTGCCTCTTCCAGGAAGAAGTTTCTTTGGGGGATTTCATTAGACACCTGGCATCCCACCCTGCATTTACTTCCAACTTCCTGATTTTTGCATTGATTTAGAGGAACACCTTTCTCAGGGTGCCTCCAGCCCATAGTGTGCCTTCTTGTGAATTAGAATAAAGCTCTTGGGTGGCATTCGGTCCCCATTGTCCCCCTCATGTGGTGACTTGCTGCTGTGTCCTTTCTATAGTTACTTGCAGTTTTACCTCCTCCTTCATAAATGAGCCAGAGGGGTCGGCAGTAGAATAAGCGTCTCTGAACATGATAACACATGGATTTTAGATGATTGACAGTGGTGACCAACTCAGCCGTGGCCCCTGGTCCCTTTCAAGTGTCAGTACACCTTTGACCTTTCCAAAGCATTTTGCTCAAGTGCATAAACATTTGATGGGACTCTGGGTTTTCAGCAAATCAGAGATGTGTGTTTCCTGCGTAGCTATCCAGAGTAAAGGAATGGGCAGTAGAAAAGTTAGCATAGAATTCATGCCTGGGTTGGTCTAACCCACACCACCATTTCATACCACATATTAGCTTGTTGAAATGCCTTTACTCTTAGCAGGAGACGCGCGTTGTAACCTAAGAGGATGTGATTGGAGTGGAGTTTTCGTGCTCCATGTGCTTATTGTATTCTTGCTACTGATGCAAACATTATCTGTAATTACATTTTCAAGTGACTGAAAATTGCAGGCTTTGTTGAACAAAAATACAGCCGAAGAATGGAATGTATATCCACTCCACCCTCATTATAAGGCTTTCAGAAATCAAACTATAAGGCCCAATGCTATGGCTCTCAACAACATGATACCACCTCCATTCTCTGATGTTTGAACACTTCGTCAAAATGCTGGGTTCCCAATGATGATCATAAAATTGGAGGAAAACGTTGTTACTCTTTTAGTACTTTGCCGGCTCCATTGTCAGTGCTGTCACAGTCACAGCGCCTCTCCCAAATCCTCTCCTTCCAGGATGTAAAACCAGAAACCACGATTTGATTTAGATCCAGGCATGGTCGGCCAAGTTGAGGGAGTTGGCTGAGGTGAAGACATTGTTGCCTTCCTGGGACAGATACTGTTATATCTGTACAACATTATATTGTCTTCAAGCAGCCTCACCTCCCACCTAGGGTGCAATTAAAAAAAAAAGATTGCCCCCATGGGGACCTACTGCAAGGTAAACTCTTGCCTTGGTCTTAGAGCCTGGCCATGGGACAAGGAAAACATTCTGGCCAACCTTGCTCTTCTAGACACAGGATAAGACCCCATGTCTAATTTCAATGAGAGCTTAAACCACGTGGAATTTTAAAAAAGAGAATCTGACATGCCTGACCTTAGTATTTTGCTCATCGTTGATTAGCATCTGAAAATCCAGGGAACCCATGAAATAGAAAATGTTCCCTGGTTTTTGGTGGAAAGCAAACGGGAGGAAGAAATTATGGTGACGTTGTTATTGTTAATTTGTTTATAAGGTATTAAACTTGTCATTTTCATGATGGTTCACAAAATCACAACTCACTCGCTAGGCCCTAGTAGAGTTCAAACTCTTAGCAAAACTAAAGAAAAAAATCATTGTGATGCTTTAATCCAGAAAAGGAGCAGAGCAAATACTTGAGTCAGGCTGCTCAGAAAACCCACCAACCTTTACTGATTCTGTCGAGTTCTGCCCTTTCAGGTAGGACCCCCATGTGTTTAATAGGTCATAATTAAAGTGTGGACAGTTGAAATCCATTTAGTTCTGGTGTATACCTGGTGAATTGGATGCTCCCGTGTGTGTGTTTGTGTGTGTGTGTGTATACATATACACACATATATATGTAACCTTTTCTAACAAATTATACACTCAAACATGTGTACAGTTGGATTTTGGACAAACCACTTTATACTGTAATAATAAAGTTACGTTCAGTATTTTTAACATTCATGGAGCTGAAATGAGATAATTTGGAGGTCCAAGTAAAGGGCTTTCTATGTAATACAACACATCAACAAGGGTAGTGTGTGTGTTTCATTTTTAAAAATGTAAAGGGATTGTTGTAGCTGTTGACGCTTCTTTTGCAGCGGAAATTGAGACCTAGCCAGTCTCCATAATATAATTGCCCGATTGTGAGGTATAAATGAGGGCAGCTTAATTTGTGTATTTCATCAATTCTCTCTGTGGATTACAAACACTCCTTCATGTTCAGCAGCACACTTTTTTTGACAGGTTATGTGTTTATGTCTGTAAGTGCCTGGGCTTCCAATAGCTTGAGCTCTTAACCAATCAGCACAACTTACTTTAAGAAATGTAATTAGCCTAGAACCAAAGTTAATTAGCTTTTAAAGTTGTCTGATTCTCGGGTTTCTTGTTTGCTGCTACAATAAATAGCAAATTGATTCCACTGTGGTGTAGTAGGCAGAGCGGGAGCCAGGAAGTGTGTAGTCGTTTTACAGTTTGTCCTGCAGATTGAATAGTTAAAATTAAGTTGGACAGCTGTGGAGTTGAGGATTTATGAGTCACAGCTGACCTATTATTTGGCTGAATTGATCAGTTGTTCTGTGGAAACCACCTAAACATTTTCTGTACTGAAATCTGTGTTTCTTTTTTTTTTTTCTTTTTATAACTCTGAAATTCCTGCTAGTGAACAAGAGTTGCAGCGTGTATTGTCAACCTCAACACAAACATTTGAAGTCTCATAATGTACTGAATGGTTACTGCCTGTTCTTGGTGTTACAAAATCTTCTAGAGTGTTAACAGTGGTTCATATTTTAAGTTAAACATTTGGTTACTCTGAGCTTTTGTCTCTCACTTTGTTTCTTTTTCTGGGATATACTGGTTTAAGATGAAGAAGGCTTTGCACTATTTGCTTTGGGTTCTGTTAGATTAGTAAAGGATTTTCTTGTTGGGAAATAAAAATTTAACTGTTACATCTTTCTTAAGACCTTCATATATTTTGGAGATTAATCCTTTGTCTGTTGTTTCATTTGCAAATATTTTCTCCCATTCTGAGGGTTGTCTTTTCATCTTGCTTATGGTTTTCTTTGCTGTGCAAAAGCTTTTAAGTTTCATGGTGAGTGGGAAGCTGCTGCCTATCACAAGGAGATCAACTCCATGCTTTGTGATGACCTAGAGGGATGGGATAGGGAGGGAAGGAGAGAGGCTCAAGAGGGAGGGGATATGGGGATATATGTATGCATATAGCTGATTCACTTTATTGTACAGCAGAAACTAACACAACACTGTGAAGCATTTATACTCCCATAAAGATGTGGGAAAAAGAAAAAAGACCTTCGTTCCGCATCCTGTAGATCAGATGAGGGAAATATGATATTGCCTCATCAATTTTTTTTTTTCTGCTATACCTAGATCCTTCCTAGAATCCTTACAAATATTATTACTAAGAACACTAAGTGGAAGAAGCATGGTCTCTTGGTGGTGATGTGCATGTACATTTATGATCTTGGGCATTTGGATTGTAGAATCCAGGCAGCCTGAGAGATGGGGGAAAACAACAGGATTGTAGAATCCAGGCAGCCTGAGAGATGGGGGAAAACAACATTAAACAAAATCTGTAATATTGCAGTTCTTTCCCATCTAAAAAAGCCGCAAGAGTAATAGTGCCTCACCTACTCCATTAGGTCTGACTGGATCAGGTGTGATCCACAGAAATAATTGTGCAAGCAAAGAAATCTGGATTTTTATCCTGTCGAACCTTTTGCTCCCTCAACTTCCTTTAGACAAACTCTTGGTTTTACTCTAGCTCTAGAATCTCGAGAACAAGTAGGCACGGAGAGTGAAAATGAGCTGATGGCATAGCCTCCACTTAACTGGTGCTCCAGATATGACCCCCAGGTTGGAACTCAAAACACAGTGCGTATGTGTCTTGGTTTGCTGGGATACTCCCAGTTTGTACCTATCATCCTGGCGTCATCACTAATAGCATCCGCCTTTCACTCTAAAAAGTGTCCCAGTTTGGATGATAAATTACGTGGCCCCCCCTTTTCATGTCTGATCTTGTATCACTAGGTTTCTTAAATATAAACATGTTTGCCAGCTTTTAAAAGTCTATACATAGGACTAACCCAAACCTTTGCACAAAAAGGGTTATCCACGCTTTGAAATGTTCAGAAAAAGCGATTTCTAGCCTCTCTTTCTCTGGCCCATTCCCTTACCTAAAGTTATTCAAAATTGAACAGAAGTTTCCTCGCTGTTTCTAATGTGTTAGTACCGTGCTGGGCACCTTGGGACAGGCTAGCTCATTAACTTATGTTTCTTTCTAACCAAAATCTCTTGTCCTGGGAAATTCCCGTGGAGGGCTTTGTCTGATCACCCTTCCCCCAGCACATAGGTTCAGTGTTTGAGGACCCTGAGACCAGATTTACAAAGCTGCCTTTCCCTTCAGTTCCGTTAAACTCATGAAATAACTTTGCCCCATTCTGGAAAGCTCAACTAGGTGGCTCAGTTCTGTTAAGTTTCAGTTAGAGCGTGACGAGGGCCAGAAAATGATCTGATGCGCAGGCTTTGTTTGTCCTCACGCTGCCCGTGGTGAGACAGTAACAGCCGGAGCCCAGCCAAGGTATTAATGATGACCCCAGGGTGCCCACCTATATTTTTGAATTTTAATCTCTGGTATGCGTTTTTGTCCTCTTCCACACTAATTGGTCTTTCTCCTTCGGTGCTGGAACTTCAGAGGATCTGTGCAATCTGTGTTTAAAATCGATTTCCTGATTTTTAACATTTATACCCAGCTGTTTGTTATTCAGCGCAGCCGTCATCATCGGAGTCTCAGTGGACCATGTAATGTGCAGCTGTAGCCAGAAGTAACGCTTCTGCTCCCTAAACGCTTCCATTAGAAGCTTAGAGGGGCTAAAGACTGCTGATGACCAGGTTGCCGGCATTAATTTACCCTCTGGAGCTACACACATTCTGCCTGGCAATCGTATTTCACGACCAACAAGCAGAGCAGTGTTTGCAAGCTCCATCCCTGGTAGTAATGTTGACACGGTATATATCAAGTACATCCACACTGATATGAAAGGTACTTGTACCGCTAATTCAGGCGGCAGGAAGCTGTCTGTCTGATCTGCATGCATAAATACTCTGGAAGTAAGGTTGCTCTCAAGAAACGTCAGCCAGGATTCATATCAAACCTTGGCCCAGATTAAAATAGGTTCATAAACTAGTCTCTTGAAGAGAACATTTCTTAGGAAAAATCATTTTAGGATCATTTCTCTGCCGTCTATAGTCAAACCTTGTTTCTAATTTGCATTTATTATTCAAATCTGTGTTTCCTTTTGTAGTTGTATGATGTATCTTTGTTTAGAGGCTACAGCTTCTACCAAATTTAATTACTTCCCTCGGAGGCTTTAAATTGAGGGCAGCTTCTATTAATTGTTAATTACATTCCCCTGCCATTTACACAGCAAAGGTGCAGTTACTAAGTGAGGGTCCGTTCTGTACAATGATAAGCGACTTCTTCAGTCTCAGTATTTATGTTTCTATGGGGACCGATTTTTATTTCTCTAATCTTATCTTTTATTAAACATAAAAGTAGACATTCCAGTGATATATTGGCCATTCCTATGATCCAGTGTTGTTGTATATCCCAGAGAAATACGTGGGAATCATATTCGGCTCTGTGTTGCCATCTGGTGGTGTCTTGATCTTTTTTAGCCTTCTTAGACCAGTTTCTGATGAGAAGATGGTACCCCAGGGTCTGTTCCTTTCTTAGTTTTACCCCACAGCCTCTCTGGGGATTTAAAACTAGCCTCATTCCCCACTGGTGGCCGAGGGAAGCATCAATATGGCTCAGTGTTTTTTGTGTCATTAAGTACGCATTGCATGTCTTCTAGATATTAGGCATCTTGCATTACTCAGTCTTTGATTCTCAGCTTGTCGTTCTCAACCTTCCTTTTCTAGACGGCTTATATCCTCAACTAGCCTGTCCAGCCTGACTGGGGTGGCGGGAAACTGTGTCTCAGAGTTTGATCTGGGTTTCTATCTGGGTGTCCTTCGGTGAGCCGTGTTTCTGCCTCGGTGGCCGGGCTTCGACTCAGTCGTGGGAGCTGGTGGATGGAGTCCGTCTGCTCAGTGATGGCTGCTTCCTGAGTGAGAACCCTTGAGTTGGCCGCAGTTCCATTTCAACAGTTTATTAAGAGCACTATGAATCTCAGGAAGGGTTTGGTAATTTACTGAAAAAACAGTGAGAGTTGTTTGTTCATTTATTTATTAGACGTGATATTTCACAAGATTAAGTTACCTCCCAGCCCAGGCTGGGCTATTTCATTTCTTACTGACATTTCCATCTCCTCTTTGAAGTGGATCTGACATAATAGCTGGTTTTCGTGCCATGATGTGCTTCTGTTCCATAGCCCCAAAACTTTAAAAAAAAAAAGTCATAAAGGTAGAGAGCAAGAAAGAACCAAGCTATAGGTTGAATTAATGAACAGGGCAAAGTGAAAAGCATTAAATCCTTCGTTATCGAGGAGCTTAGGTTTATAGCAAAACCAAAGTGATGTTAGTTTGTGGTTTTTAGTGGATTTTGTCAAAATGCTTGACAGTGGGGAGGGGGGAAGGGGAAGGGTAAACTGGGATGAAGTGAGAGAGTGGCATGGACATATACACACTACCGAATGTAAAATGGATAGCTAGTGGGAAGCAGCCGCATAGCACAGGGAGATCAGCTACGTGCTTTGTGACCACCTAGAGGGGTGGGATAGGGAGGGTGGGAGGGAGGAGATATGGAGATACATGTATATCTATAGCTGATTCACTTTGTTATAAAGCAGAAACTAACACACTAAGCAATTATACCCCAATGAAGATGTTTAAAAAAAAAATGCTTGACAGTGCCTAGACCTCCAGTAGATAGCCGTGCTAAATTAGAAATCTACCATCTCTGATAGCAAGAGATGCCAAAGGCAGGCATGTGCAGTGCTGTCTGTCCCTCAGCTGCTAGAGGTGGCTGCCTCTGGAGGGACCAAGCCACACTGGGCAAGGAGGAGCCTGGGTCAGATTGGGGCATGGGCGGGGAACGACCCACTTCAGCCTCATTGGAGAAGTGACTTCCCTCTACCCCACCTGCATTCCGGCTTCTCTTTGTGAAATCCTCTTGCATCTGGCCTATATTCTTAAGGAGAAAAAATAAAATAAAAAAAGCTTCTAATTCTTAGAAAGAATGTGTGGAAGGTGATTTGCACTGTGTTACATTGCCAGGCTGTGCTGGTGGAGGTATGTGGTGTGTGGGGCTTATTAAGTTATTGATACAGGAGGGTTGTCGACTTAGGCAAGGTGTGAAGATAATCCTATTAGAAAGTGATTACTCTTCTACCGGAAATGCATTAAAAGAGTTATGGTGCTGGGACAGAAGGAATCCTGACAGAATTTCTGGGATCAATTCAATATTATGCAGTACACAGCCATCAAAATGAATTCTAGAGTGAAGCTTAGAATATCCATTGCAGCACTGATTTCATGCATATTATACCCATCCATGTAGAGATCAGACATACATTACAAATGGAGGTGGGGTTCAGTGCTCTTTCTTAAGGATTTTTTTTTAAAATTGAAGTAGAGTTTATTTACAATGTTGTGTTAATTTCTGCTGTACAGCAAAGTAATTCAGTTATACGTATATATATTCTTTTTCATATTCTTTCCCATTATGGTTTATCACAGGATATTGAATATAGTTCCCTGTGCTATACAGTAGGACCTTGCTGTTTATCCATCTTATATATAATAGTTTGCATCTGCTAATCCCAAACTCCCAAGGATTATGGTTTTAAAATGTGCTCTAACCTTTTGTATAAATGTCCCACATAAAACTCTTTTAATATTTGGAACCCCCAGGTATGGGCTTGAAATCAGATAATTAGGCTAGATTATACAGGTTGGGTTCATTTTTATTAAAGCATTTCTGGCAGGGATGAAACTCCATTATTAAACGTGATTTTGGAATTAAAACTGGAAAGCTTTACAGAATCTTGGAAATGGAGCGAGGGGTAGCAGCTTCGGTGGGAAGCCGACTGCCTTGCCCTCTCATTCCGTCCCCCCCCCACCGCTGCCCCCCACAGCCGAGCACCCCGCGCTCCCTTGGCATCCTGTGCCTGTGTGCCCGCAGCAGCATCCTGAGTCCTGTTCCATCTCTCCCGTTAGACTATGGCACCCTGAAATCAGAAACCAAGACTCAGTGAGCTGATGCCCACAGCACCTAGAACTTCCTACAACTCAGAGGAGGTGAGGGCACATCACATCACGTGAAAAAGGAAGAAGAGTCGAGAACTAACATTGCTAGGATTGAAATGAACTGAGCAAATTCTCCTGGAGCTCCTGCCATAGGCCAGGGTGTGGGACACACAGGCAAAAGCATGTCATCGGAGCTGACATTGGCACTTCCTGAAATCCTTGAGTTCAGACTCTTAGGGCACCAAGCTGAGTGTCCTAAAACTGGACTTCAGGGCTCTTTGGCTGTGGACTTAGTCATTGACCTCTAGAGGCACCACTTTGCCGTATTTGTCCGGGTGCACGTTTGAGTCCTTACGTAAGTGTTATGAACTTCTAAATGCACATTATTGAAGAAAAAAAAAATTAAGAGTCACAAGTTTGTTTTTAAAGCTTTATTGAAAGCCACTCAGTGGAAAATAGGTGTTAAGTGTGCTTCATAACTCTGGTCATTGAAGTAGGAACTTGCATACCAGTTTTTCAGGCTAGTTTCATTACAGAATAAGGGATAATTACATGTTTCCTAGATTTTACACTTTTATGCCGGTGCCCTGGAGGAGACCACAGGACCAAGCAATTCAAATATGCAGATAGAGATTTTTTAAAATCCCTTATGACTTCAGAACATAATATACATTGAGGGGCTGGGGCAGGGAAGACGGTGGTATTATCTTCTCTATTATGATTTTATGAAGCTAATATTACTATGTCACCTCTACAGAAAGGATCTCAAAGACATTCTAGGGATCGAGAAGAACAAAATGTGTTGATAGTGTATATCCGGGCTATTAGAAACCAGTTTTTAATTGAAGATTTCCCATTTCCTGGGAGTTCAGTGTCTCTTAGGAAAATGTAAATTTTGAAAAAATGTATCATTTACATGTCATTGGCAATGGGACCAGGTGATTCTAAGGGAAACAGGGGCAGGAGGAAGTGAAAGAAATCCCGTGCCAATGCAAAGCAGAAGGAAAGAGTGGCATTCCTGTATTTAACCGTGTCTTCATGATGTTCTCTGTGCAAATTGTCTCCAACGATATGGAGATAATACAAAACAAACATTCACAAGACTCAGACACAGTGTTTTGGAGAAGAAATAAAATAGGTTCTGTTCTATAAACACACCAACTGATGGTTAGTGCTTGATAAGATCTTAATCTGCTATAATAACATTTTCACGTCTGATAGATTGCATCATATAATCAAAGTAACAATAGTTTATAGGAACTTTAAAGGTATAATTTGTATGGAATTTTAATTTCGGAGCAACAAAACAGTGAGCCACCAGGAAAAACCTATTTTATGCTGTATTTCCTGTGTAGTAGCTTATTGTGTTGCAGCTTTTGTCATTCTGGTCTGGTTGGTCACTCCCTTTTCCCTATACGATGATTTTAATTGTTGTTCCTTGGCTCAGGCCAGGCATTTAATAAATATCGGCTATGTGCCAGTGACTGCTTTAGGTGCTGGGAGAACCCTGCATCCTCAAGTTGTAGCCCCATTCATAGAAACAGTGCTTTTTTACTTGCCTCCTATTTTGTGAGTTCCCTTCTTCCATCCATTTCACCTTCTACGTTGTAGAGTTATCCATGATTCAGCTGTGTTGCACCTGTTGTTTACCTCCATCTCTGTGATAGGTTGTTTTAGTTGCTCTTCTTCTAGCCTCCTGCCCTTAGTAGTGTCTTAGTTCTGGCTGCTATAGCAAAATACCACATACTGGGTGTGTAAACAACAGACGTTATTTCCCACAATTCTGGGAACTGGGAAGTCCAAGATCAAGGCACTGGCAAGATTTGGTTCTTGATGAGGGCTCTCTTCCTGGTTTACACACAACTGCCTTTTTGCTGCATCCTTACATGGCAGAGAGAAGAAGTTCTGATGTCTCTTCCTCTTCTTGTAAGGGCACTAATTCTATCATGGGGGTCCATCCTCTAATCTTATCTAAACTTAATTAGCCCCCTAAAGCTCCACCTCCAAATACTTTGGGTGTTAGGACTTCAACATACAAATTTGGTGGGGGATACAAACATTCCATCCATAACAGATAGGGATACTACCAAGACATAGAAGCAGACCCCCAAAAGAGGTGGAGCAACCACAGTCTATACTGCTAAGTGGGATAGAGTTAGGAAGGTGATAGTATAACACCAAGGCCCATTAGCTGTGAATAGTGGTTCACTATTAACACACATTTTTTGGGATTTCCCTTTCACACTTGGAGCCGGAGCACTTGGAAAGCCATATCAGAGGAAGTTCCTAAACCCTCTTGTTTCACGAGGCTGAGAAAATAACGTGAACATTGCAGGTGTCGATGGTACTGAGATTGTAAGGCTTCGTGTTAAAAATATGACTCGTACTTCTTAGTTTTCTTAACACATGTTTAATTTCTGTTCAATCAAGTTACAGGAACTTTTCTCATCCAGTTGTCCAGATCATTTTCTTGACAGAATTACCTTATGTAAAGAGATCTCTCTGGGCCCTTTTCCATGATGTTTACCCAGTGTGATCTCTGTAATCCAGGACATAACAGTAATCCTTTTAAAATTGAATGCATCCCAGAGATTTTACAGTATTTAAGCTGATATATTTGGATGTTCACAGCCCTGTTACTATATATAAAAAGAATTCTGTCAGGGTGTTTTGGATTTTCATATATTTGGTGCATACCTAGCTATACCTTTCTGAGATTAGTTCCATTATCCTCTATCTGGTTTTCACTAAATTTGTGTTATGATCTCCCTGGGGACACAGTTATGGGTACATGGTTAGCAGGATAGACTAGAACGTTTGTGATGAACTGTTTTCATCAGAAATATGATCAGAATCTCATTAGTAAAATGCAATGAAAAGGAAAGCTGGGGGCTTAGCGTGGGGTTGGTATTTCAGGAAATTACCAAGAGGTTGGTTTTCTGTTGGGGGAAAAAGGGAAATTTTATATTTATGACCTGACCTTTCATATTTCTGTTATTATTCCACAGTAGACACTATATTTAATTCAGAGCTTTTGAGAGCGTGAAAACATTGCTGTAAGTTGAATTAACTTTTAACTGGGAAATCAAAGGTCCAGGTTCTTTGGAAGCCAGGGTCATAGTCAAGGTGGAAATGAGGACACAGTTGGCAGGCATCATGGCCATCCCAGTGTACAAATGATCTGACAGTCCCCCTGGACTTTCAAAGAGTCACACTGAGTTTTTCCTAACAATTGATTTCAACCTGGTTTTCTTTTTATCTGAGAAACTGTGATTGGCTGTCACCCCCCGCCCCCTACCTGGCATCCCCCATTATCGTTGGTTTGGTTTGGTTTGGTTTTACTGAGATAGTCACCCTTCTGAAGTGTGTAATTCAGTGGTTCTTAGTATGTTCACAAAGTTGTACAGCCATCATCGCTGTCTATTTTCAGAATTTTCATCACCCCCAAAAAGAAACCCTACCTTACCCGTGGTGATCACCTCCCAGCACCCCGTCCCAGTCTGTGAGCCCTAGGCAACCATTCATCTGCTTTCTGTGTCTGTGGATTTGCCTATTCTGTACATTTCACATAAATGCAGTCATGCAATATGTGGACCTCTGTGTCTGGCTTCTTAGCATAATGTTTTCAAGGTTCACCATGTTATAGCCTTTATCAGTATTTTATTCCTTTTATGGCTGAGTAGTATTCCATTGTATGGATAGACCACAGTTTATTTGTTCATCAGTTGATGGACATTTAGGTTGTTTTGGTTGGTATAAATAAGGCTGCTATGAACATTCTGTACAGGTGTTTGTGTGAACATATATTTTTAGTTCTCTTGGAGATACGAATAGGAGTGGAATTGCTGGGTCATAGGGTAATTCTGTGTTTAACTTTTTGAGGAATTGCCAGACAGTTTTCCAGAGTGAATGCACCATTTTGCCTTGCCACCAATAGCGTATGAGGTTCTAATTTCTCTACGTTCTCACCGACTTTTGTTATCGTCTATTGCAGTGTTGTTCTTAGTTATGTTTATTTTGTAGATGAGAAGTGTAGGATATAGAAGGTAAGAGTCAAACCCTCAGAGGGTCATAGGCAGGGCCAGGGAGGGGATGTGTGTTTCCTGATCATTGTCACTATTTTTCTGCCACACTGTGTTTTAGGAAAACCAGATGCGGAAAAATAATGATTCTGGAATCGATCTATTTTTATATCCCCACCACAGGAACAGAGCGTTTTGTTTCTTCATTATCCAGTTGTGTGTCTCCAACCTCAACCTTTTCTCTGAACACTGGCCTTGAATAGCCAGTTGCTTCCTTGCCTGTCTCCACTTGGGTGTGTACTTGGCATCTCAAACTTGACCCAAACCAAACTCTCGCTCCCCTCTCCATTCCATTCCCCATCTCACTTGAATGGTACCCAGCTGCTCAGGGCCATACCCTAAAATGCTTCTGAACTTATCCTCTCATCCTCCACATCCAGCCCATCACCAAATCCTGCCGGTTCATCCCATAGTCACTTCTCTTCAGGCCCCTTCGTTGTCACTCCCTTGACCAAACCACTGTCATCTCACCCAGACATCCTCTCTCACTGGACTTAAGATCTTGCAGATCCCCTGGTCAACCCCCCCACCCCCACCAATGGCTTCTTTTCCAACCTAGAAAGAAATCGAACATCCTTACGCTGTCCTGTAGCCCTTGACTACCCCACACCTCTCAGTTCCTGCTGTTTCCTCCTTGGTCTACTCTAGCCATCCAGCTTCTAGCTCTTAGCTGTCCTCCGAAGATGCCAGTATATGTTTATTTGCTTATTTGTTTATTTTCTGTCTACCTATTGGGATGCAAGCTCTGAGATAGCAGACACTTCCTATCTTGGGTTTACTGCTCTACCCTCATAGCCTGAGATCGGACTTAGCACGTGCTGGGCACTCAGTAAATCACTTTTGAGTGAGCAGGTTATTTTATTCTTCCTGGCATCATTCAGAATCGTTTTGCTGTCAGCCTGTATTGGGTGAGCTTTTAATCTTTCCTACATTTTGCAAAAAGACTTCCCTATAGTCGTGTATAAATTTGTGCAAGCCTTTCCATAGCAGAGTTCCTTCATATATAAATTTGCAAGCATGTTAGGCAGGTGCTTTGAGACCTTATCTGAAAAATGTTTTCCGCCCCAAGTACCAAAGATTATGATTATGTTGTCGTTTTTATTAGTCAGGCTGGTTTTAATACATTACAACAGTATGGACCCTATTAGCCAAGTATGTGATAATCTCCTTGCATTATAATACCCTAGGATATAATATTGTAATGTAATAATATCTTATTACAGTGCTCCTGCTGATAAAGATCTCACTTATATACGCATAGAGTTCTAGTAGTTTTTTAATAAACATCCAGGGGTGAGAATCTGCTGTTGAGAATCTTGTCTAAAACATAAGATACCAAACAGGATATCGACAAAATGTATTCATGTGTGTAAGCTGAACATGCAGAGTTTAATTCATTCATCTTGCTGTGTTGCACATCATTCCTTAAAATTCCACATTGTTCAGGTGCCTTCCAACCTTCCTTTCGTCTGTTTATTCCATGTCATGTAATTGCCAAAAATAAGTGAGGTTGATATTAACTTTGGTGAAGATAATGTTCCAGTGCCTTCCAGTAGACTAAATAATTCAAGAGAATATGATGCAGCAGGGAAGAACTTGCTTTTACAGTCAGGTTTACCTAAGTTTGAGTCTTGACTTCAGTCCTGAACGCACTATGTACTGCTGAGACTGTCTCCTAATCTGCGATTTCCTTGCCTGTAGGAATGGAATGAGTGACAGTAGCCGCTTTCTGAGGTTGTGTGAGAGTTAAGAGAGATGATTCATTTCAAGTACCCGGCTCGTAACAAGATGTGCAGTAAATGTTAACTGCACTTATTAGTACTATTACTATCTTAAAACATTTGCGCACTCTGGCTGAAGAAATAGTCATTCTAGCATCGCTTTGCTGAAGGATATCAGGTAGAGTAGTAAAAAGGGCTTTAAATAGGGCAATAAAATGCAGATATGTTCCCTTTGCTTCTCCCCACCAACTGTATCTCATTCAGCTCCTGGAAGAAGAGAGCCGGGCTGCTACTAAACACAATGTAACAAAATAATACAGAAAGAGACCCCCTTAAGGTAACATATATGTGTATAGCCTATTTAGGGAACAAAAATGGATCTTTCTGTAGCACCGACTCTGGCCAGGACACTCAGAATAACCATTAGCTGCCGTGCTCATTTAGCTGTTATAATGGGAGTTCACATTCTCTCCCGCTTCTTCATCTAAGCCTCTGGGGGTGGCGGTGAGAGAGCAAACCCAGAATTGGAAATGTCCCGGGTTTGTTTTTAAAGGCAAGGACCTGGTCACGAAGAGTCTGCACGTGCAGGGAGCCTGCCCGAGCTCTCCAGACTTTCCGCTCGGTTCTGCTGTCCAGCTGCTGCTTAATGATTTCGTGCCTCCTCAGCTAGACTGTCTGCCGAGGTTCTCAGACAGAACCGTGCCCCAGAAGCACTGCAGGGCTTGATTGAAACCCCGAAAGCCCAGCCTGTCCCCAGACTGATTCTCATTAAGACTGTCCTGATTTCTTTTATGTCCTGGGCGTGTGGGCTCAGTGCTCATTTTCATGGCTTCTGGATCCCTGATGTGCTGTTATTTTCATCTGGTTCAAGGTTCTCCTCATTTCCTTTCTCGAGTCTCTCTAGACAGAACAGTAATCATAGACATCGGAAGGAATCCTCAGAACCAGTACGTGCACGAGAATTCTTTTACCTCCCAAAGAGCTTCTCTGAGTCCCTTGTCATCCATCTCATTTCACTGGTCCCTCCACCCCCTTAAGCGAAAGCCAGAGCCCTTGGCTTGTGACTTCATTTTCTAAAATTTTAAATTTGATTGAAAGTGCCTTCACTAAGCTAACGTTTGTTGGAGTCCCGGGGGAGAGGAAAATGATTTATAGGGAGGTGGTGTAAAACCAACTGGACTTGTAGAGGAAAGATTGTTTGGAATTATATTGCCAAATTCATTGTTTATTTCTATCTCATTTTTCTGAGTGCGAGCACTTGGGTATTCCTTCACCAGAAAAGAATTTTAGGGGGTGGTTTTGCACATCCTTTAAAGTTCTATTTGAACATCAACACATTTTAGAGGAAAGTGATGTTTTCCTTCAATAAAATAGAAAAAAAAAATCTGTTTCAGTTTCTACGGACCCATTACCACTTACAAGGGAGTCTCCTATGCAAAGATATTAAAGACCTTTAAATATCTTTTCCACTGAGTTTCTGAGTATAATTTTCATTCTTTGCTTTCAGCCAACACATGAGTTCGGGTTTTAGATTAGTGTTTTGCAAAGTAGGTTCCATGGAACACTAGAAGGATGTTATATGGATGAAAAGGATTCAGTGGCAAAAGTAAAGCTTAGCAATCACAGGTTTAAATAAAGTTAAACAAGTATCTTTAATTCTTTATTCAAGACTAATCTTTAATATGGGTTTTAGGCCTTGTAGATATGGGAGAGGGGTGTTTCTAGACTCTTCGACATGGGAGCTTTTGGTAGAGCGTCTTATGGTATTAGTGTTATTCACAACAGACTTTGGGGAGTACTGTTGAACATTCTGTGTACTATCATCATCTTGGATTCCTAAAGAAGCCTCAGAGGTATAAGATATAGAAAGCTGGTCTTCTGTGCAGATACCAGTGACATAATTTTGGTTCCTTTTGGAAGCAGAAGAAAATTTTAATTCTCTTTTAGAAAATGTACAGTACTAGAGATCCTGTTTGTCAGTAATTCTGTCACTACTGAAGGCCACAGTGCCTACACTGAATGCTGATTTCTGGTTAAATTTTCCTAGAATGTAGAAATTTTCATTTCCCATTGTTGATATTTAGACAAAATCCCACTGCCCAATACATCTGGCATTCTATTGCTAAATGTAATTCTAGGGTGAAATCATGCAGAAAGGTCATGGCTTTTTCCTCCCCTCCCAGATGTCAACTTTCAAAATCATGGAAAAATCAAGTTAATAGTCATTTGAAACTCAATCATTCATAATTTAAACAAGCCCACGATGCCGAAAGTTCACGTGTAAGAATTGTTTCTTGCTGGTTTGTACACTTCCAAGTTCATTGTTCTCCCTGTATCCCTTCCCCCAACACCCCCAAGGCTGTATTGCAGTTAGCAATATGCTGTGTGTCACCCCATTTTCTCAGTCACTAGAAAATACCAAGAAGTATAGTTTGGGCTTCGGAGGCTATTAATCTCTGAGACACCGTCAAAGGGAAGTTTTATAGCCGTAGGTTATTAACACTACCCACAAGAGAAAAGTTGCCTTTTTGTTTCCTTTGCATTTGGGCTATTGCCACTGTTTAAGAATTGGCAATGAACAGGATGTGCATTTTTAGTTGTTGCAAGATCCCATATAGACAAGTGGTGAGAGATGAAACCACACATGGACTTGATGAAGAGATGGCTGGCTTTCTGAAGGTAGGGCAGTCTCAGTTTTTTGTGCCATTCAGCTTTTCAGGGTGGCCGCTGGTGACAGCGAGTGTTCTAGTGCCACCCATCCTAGTTTGCTGTCTTATCCCCACCTCCAACCACCCACACATGTGAGGGATATTGGCGTCTGGGAAGAGTTAGATCAGCCCCATTTGACGGCAATATTATACTTGTTAACATCCGCCGAGCTGTGAAAACACATGCGTAAAACATGGAAGGTAGAATTTAAAAACGTTGTCTTCTTCCTCTCTTCTCCAGGGGCCATCCAAACTTTTTAACGTGATCTATCACAGAGCACTGGCATTTTCTGTTGCAGCCAATCTGGTTCTTATTCACTGAGTGTAATTACGAGTGTAGGTGTTATGAATTTGTTGGTTAAAAAACCCCCAAACGCACACGCACATAAATGTGTTGCATGTAAATGTTCTAAGTACAGGATACCTAATTTAAATGAATGGCAGGGAGCACAACATTGTGGAAATTGTCAGGAAAACAGAAATTAGGTATTTTATAGCCCTTTCTTTGTCTCTGCTTGCTGTCTTCCTGAAGCCAGAGGAGCTACAAAATACGTACAGGATTGAGTGGGATCTTGGGTGTAACCTATTACCATGAAAAATTGGCAGGGAGGAAATCACTTCTTGTTTTCTGCATGTGCTTATGTAACCTTGAACACACTGTTCTGTTAAAAAGTCTTTACTTTTCCCTTGTTAGGAAAAAAAAAAAAAAAAAAGATCAAACTTCAGCCTTATTTTTGAGAGCTGTACTTGTTTGTGTGCCTTTTTAATTGTTTTTGAAACTGCATCTGTGCGTGCTCCCTCCCCCAGCCCCCAGCTTCCCAAATGTTGGGTTGCAGATGTGAGCCTGGCCGGCAAGTCCCAGCAGCTTGACTTTCAGCGGTATTTTAATTCTTTGGAAGATGACAGTGTGCTCCAGTGTGCTGGATCCCATCACCACTTCACTACCGAGTTCTGATGTCAACAGGGTTATGCTCGTCTGCATGCCTTGCTTGTATCTAATCATTTTATGGCCAACAGGATGGGGAGAGGTTAAGGACACAGCTATGAGCCTGGACCTCTGGTTTTCCCCAGCCTGGGTCACTCAATAATCTGCCTTTATTTGGTGCTTCTCATTATTTCCTTTCCTTTTTCTCTTCCAACTGGATATTTTTCGGGTCTCTCCTGTCCTCTGCTTTCGTTCTGATTGCCTCCTTTTTCGTTTCCAAAACAATAAAACTTGCTGGATCATCTTGTTTCTGCATCTCTCCTTTCCTTGTACCATGCCAGTACATCCTTGGACTCAGTACATCCTTGGACTCAGAATTTAGCATAGAAAAAGGTCCTTAGGGAACTGGTTCATTATGAGGTCTTGCCTGCCTCCTTCAGGTGCTGGGTTTTTGTTTGTTTGTTTTGCTTTGTTTTTCGTGTGCACTTGGGTGTGTGGGGGAGGGAGGTGGTCAACGTGACAGCCTTCACAGACTGTCTCCCCGCAGTTTGGAGGAGAATAGGATATGGTAAATGGAACTTGGGAAGGATGTGAGATGCCCTCTCGGATGTCCGCAGCCCTACGTCCCCACAGAGGTGTGATGACCTTGGCCGGACCCCCTGCCACCAGTGGCTCAGGAGCCCGGAGGGCCCACAGAGGCAGCTGGCACTTCAGCGGCGGCCTCAGGACCTGGGGCTCAGCCAGGCCTGCTGCAGCTGCGGTTCCCCCGGGATTCCCGACTAACGGGCCTCCTGATGAGGGCAGGGACCCGAATGGGAGGAGTTCATGAGCCACAGAAGATGTATTTCTCTGAGAACAGAATGTTGTCTGTGTCCCGAACTCTTTGTCCCTGCAGTTTTCAGAGAGAAATCCAGTGGAATGGGCTTAAAAACATCCTGCCTGCGTTGATCTCATTGGAATGGTGAAAGAAAACGCAACGTTTTATTTTTTTCTTCTCCATTCTGGTTTATCATAGGATACTGACTATAGTTCCCTGTGCTGTACAGTAGGACCTTGTTGTTACCCATTCTATATATAATAGCTTACACCTGCTAACCCCAACTCCCAGTCCTTCCCTACCCTGTTCCCCGCATCCCCCTCCCCCCCACCCTTGACAACCACAAGTCTGTTCTGTATGTGAGTTTGTTTCTGTTTTGTAGATAAATTCATTTATATCCTGTTATAGATTCCACATATAAGTGATATCATATGTTTGTCTTTCTCTAACTTACTTCACTTAGTGGGATAATCTCTAGGTCCATCCATGTTGCTGCAAATGGCATTATTTCATTCTTTTTTTATAGCTGAGTAGTATTCCATTGTATATATGGACCACATCTTATCCATTCATCTGTCAGTGGACCACTTAGGTTGCTTCCATGTCTTGGCTATTGTGAATAGTGCTGCAGTGAACAGCAGGGTGCATATATCTTTGTGAATTAGAGTTTTGTCTGGATATATGCCCAGGAGTGGGATTGCAGGATCACATGGCAACTCTATTTTTAGTTTTTTGAGAAACCTCCATACTGTTCTCTGTAGTGGTTGTACCAATTTACATTCCCACCAACAGCGTAGGAGGGTTCCCTAAAATGCAACATTTAAAGACCACCACGATCCATTGTTTGGATATCATGTGGGTCTTGGGGTTCAGGCACTTCTGGGACATACACGAGATGGTTGACAGGACAAAGAGGCGGAAACTGGCGAGTAGGAGACTTCTGTGTTATCAGAACCTGGCCTTTCTCGAACCCAGGATGCTGGGTCTAATTTGGTTCTGCTGGGCTGGACCGGCTGCTGGGGGCGCTCTCACCGCCTCACAGCTGTTTGCAGATGCTTCGTCTACATCGTAGTCCACCGTTGGTTTTTCCTTTCATATTGGGTTGAGCATGTTGTTCTTTAGAGCGCATGTCCCATCAGTCCTCATCTCTCTGTCCCTGGACCCTTCTGCAGGGTGCTTTCCTCCCAGCATGGCCGGATCAGTCATCTTAAGGCCGTCTGCTTCTTCCCAGCACTCCCGTGCTTGCCCTCAGCTCTCCCGCGGCACTCAGAGCTCTGCAGACTGCTGCCTGTCTCTTATCCATCACCCCTCTGCACCCACTACATACACTACTTGCCAGCCTCCCTGCCCTGCCCTGACTCCTTCTGCGGAAAGCTCCTAATAGTGAGGGCCGGAGAGCCCAACAGACTGCCCCCGCGTGTCTCTCTCTCTCTCTCTCTCTCTCTCTCTCTCTCTCTCTCTCTCTCTCTCTCTCTCTCTCTCTCACACACACACACACACACACACACACACTCTCTCTCTCTCTCTCTCTCTCTCTCTCTCTCTCTCTCTCTCTCCCCCTCTCCCCCTCCCTCCCTCCCTCCCAGAACCTCACCTACTTCCCAGGACTGTGTCAGCAGCGAGACCTAGACACGTGAAAGCAGGATAAATATGCTGTGATCCGCTGTCCCCTTCTTTAAAGCACAGGGACCCTCTTAAATGCAAGAGCTGGGGTGTCTGGGAGTGGTAAGGATTCAGAGCTAAAATCTCCATAGGCTTTGGTTTCTGGTTTTTCTTAGGAGAACTGCTCTTGAAAAGGTTAGCCTTTTAGAGCCTTCTTAAAAGAAAACTTGTGATGGGTCGCGTAGGGGCCGCACGATGATGGGGATGCTGTCTTGAAAACATCCTTTCTGCTTCATTTCACACAAAATGCCTACGTTCATTTTGAACGTTGAAAACAACTGGTACGTATTCAGTTCTCTTTCAATTATCCATTTATATATTATTTATGGAAAATACTTAAATCCAGCAGGGTCCTAGCTTGTATTCTTTTGGGGTTGCCTCTTCAATTCATCTGGCTGAGATAAAACAATAATAATAACCTTAGCACTACACGTTTATGAAAGTCAGTCGGGACTTCCCTGGTGGCGCAGTAGTTAAGAATCCGCCTGCCAGTGCAGGGTACACGGTTCGACCCCTGGTCCGGGAAGATCCCACATGCCATGGAGCAACTAAGCCTGTGTGTCACAACTACTGAGCCTGCACTCTAGAGCCCGTGGGCCACAACTTCTGAGCCCGCGTGCCACAACTACTGAAGCCTGTGCACCTAGAACCCGTGCTCCGCAACAAGAGAAGCCACCGCAGTGAGAAGCCCGCGCACCGCAACAAAGAGTAGCGCCCACTCACAACTAGAGAGAGCCCACACTCAGCAATGAAGACCCGATGCAGCCAAAAATAAAATTAGTTAATTAATTAATTTTAACAAAAAAAAGAATATATGTGCCTCTGGACCCAGCAGTTCTATTTCTTGGAACTTATCTGAAGAAAATAAATAAACTTAAAAAAAAAAAAATCAGATGATGCCTTCCCAATCAGATACTGCATTTGAATTATTTATTTAGTGTATATTAAGTACCTACTAAGTGACAGGCACCACACTGCGGGATAGGGGTTCAGGATAGATATGGTGATTGCTTTTCTGGAGCTTACACTTGAGAGGAAGGCAGATATTAATCAAATAATTACACAAATATATAATTCCAAGCTAGTTTAAGGTGGACAGACAAGGGATCCAGCTGAATTGTGGGTGGAGCTGGTCCAGGTTCACTTGGATGAAATGTTTAAGCTCCAGGTAAAAGATCTTCATGTTGTCTACTATACAGGATTACCCTACAGTTTCATGACCTTAACTGCTTCCTAGACTTTGAAGATTTCTGTTCTCAGGTGTGTTGCATCTGTGTATTTGTTGCTGCTGTTAATACTTTTTGCTTTGCCAGATTGGGTCTGTAGACCATTTAGGGGAAGTCAGAGAAGACATAGCAGTAGAGATCATTACCTTTATTCAAAGACATTGCAAAACTAGTTCAGATAATCTAGTTTTCAGTTACTGTGATCCCACCTTTCTTGATCCAGACACCTAAGAGAGACTTTTCTTTATACTGTTAGCAAACTCTACATTGTTTGACCTGAGAAATCACCAGATTGCCAAGTACTGAGGCACCTTCCTCAGGAGATGATGGTTGTTGCAGGGGTCTTGGGTTCTGCCCCATGGCTTTATTGAATGGGACTTTTACCCTGTCCAGGACCAAGCAGTGCCATGATAAAAAATGAAAAACTAACAGCAGATAGAGTATAATTCGCTTACCATAATTGACTGGTCTTGTTGATGGTTGGTGTTTCTGTGGATCCTTATAAGTGTCTCTGGCAGTTACCTTGTAGGGTCCTTTAAAAAGAAAGCTCTTTCACAACCAGTATCTAGTTTGATCCAAGCAACAACTCCATGAATTAGATAGTCCTGTTAATATAGTGAGATTTACAGGGAGAACTTGTAGCGCGGGAAGATGCAGTAAGTGGATCCAGGTGGTCCAGCTAGGAAAGTCACAGAGCTGAAGTCTTCTAATGTCAAAATCTAGCATTTTCTGCCTGGGGACACATAGCCGCTCCATACTAACTCTTTAGAGCTGGTTACTGCCCTTAGAGTGAAATCCCACATGATCTTATTCCACTTCCCTCCTGACTGGAGCCTGAGTTATTTTTTTAAAAATATTTTCTTCTTTGGGACTTCCCTGGCGGTCCAGTGGTTAAGACTCTGTGCTTCCACTGCAGGGGGAGCGTGGGTTCGGTCCCTGGTCAAGGAACTAAGATCCTGCATGCCGCATGGTGTGGCCAAAAAAAATGTATTCTTCTTCAGTATAATCTTGTAGTATTGGGTTTATTGCTTCAGAGATTTTTATTTTATGGAAAACCAAGGTCACATAGCACAGTACGTTGTATTCTCACAGGTTGGAGGAGTCCTTCAGAAGAGTCCGCTTCATCTGTGCCTTTAAATTATCAGCCACAAACCCTGTAATTATGTGACACATTCTCTGGAGATTTGTATTATTATTATTATTATTATTACAGTTACTTTTCCAACAAAATGTCACACAAGAGCATTCTTTTGTTCCTTGGATCAACTGTCAATTAGTTTTTCCTCACGAGACCATCTCTTCGGTTAATAGATGGATTCTCTGGTCTTGTTCAGATCCTTTCCCTACAATCACTGCTGGTCCTTTCTTTCACCTGAGACACATCCAAGGAAATAAAATACATTTAAATACATTCAAAATCCATTTCAGCTATGTGTGGTGGCTGGATTAGGAGGAAGTATCTCATGGTGTTATCTTTCTCTTGTCCCTCTCTATTTGTAGGCTAACATAATTGTTTTTCTTTGGCATCAACAAATTTACATTATTTTTGTTCCAAGAAACACATGTTTAGAAAAGACTGAACCAGTTTCTTTGCACATCCGGACTGTGCTGTCTCTGTCAGCTCATCTTGAATTTACTTTTGGCAATTTTGTTTATAGTTTTTGATAGTGATAGTATTATAAATAATGGAACTATTGGATAATTTGGAAAATAAAGACAAGCAGATACCCATTTTGATATAGCCTAAACATAGCCTCTATGAATTTTGATGGATAATGCCAATTTTGATGCTGATATCTTTAGAAAGCAGCAAATTCTTGGACTTGACTCCTCCAGTTGTGAGATGTGATGAGATAATGTACGTACAACTGTTAATGCAGAGCCTGGTACACAGACCTTGTACAAAAGATGCTTCTTAGGGTGATTCTTGCTAAGCTGGTGCATGTTTATACAGCTGTGGTCCCAGGGTCCACAACCATGCCTTTCCTTCCTTTATGCCTTTCTTCACCAAAGCTTTGATCTTTCGTCTTTCCTTTTCTTATTTTACCATCCCATAGTTAATGAGATATCGTTAGGAAGAGGTTGATATTTAGGGCCGTGGTTCTTAGATGGGGAGGGACGTGCATAAGGTTGCTAAGATTTTATTTTGACAAGGAAGAGCATTTAAAAAAAATCATTGGCTTTCATCATAATTTTTAAAAGAAGTAGACAATCTCAGTGGGTATTAATAGGACTGGCTTTTAAAGTAATTTCAATTTATGAAAAATCTGTACAGTGTCCTGATTGCTCTCATTTCACCATGGACTGGAGGGAACTCTGTGAGCTAACACTGCCTGGGTGAACCATGAAAGTCAAATGAAGGTCAGGATAACAGAGTAAAGATGCTGTAAGTGTAATCTATGAGATCTAAATCCATGGTCTAGCTGTAGTAGATAGTAAAATTGATTGAATTGTTGCTATTACCATAATGGTCATAACCTGTATTCCATGTGTTCATATATCATTTATGCAAATTTCCAGTTGCCCAGGATAACTGAAAAAAGTATTGATGGGAAAGGTGTTAAGTCTTATTTCATCTGTCTTTTCTCCCTGGATACTTTATTAGCACAGAGTGAATATAGCTGAAAGATACACACACATTCACACAAAAGAAGTAGTTAGACTCTACATGTGTAGAATGCCTTTAAAAGTCCAAGTGGGTCCGTTATTATCCTGTACTTAGTACTACAATTTCATCATAATCAGATCACTTTATAAATAGGACAAATTCCTGTTTCTACCGAGCTTCTGAATTGGAATAACTGAAAGAAAGGACAGTAGAGGGAGTGACTTGGCTAACAAAACAGAATCATTTTATACGGCGTAGTTTTAACAGAGATACAGATACGGCCAGCTCTCTCCAGTGCATTTCTCCTTTCAAAATGTTCCTTGTCCTCCGTGAGCCCTGAGTAGGTGAGCGGGATAGATGTACTGGTCTTAGAAGGTTGTTGAGATTTGGTCTAACCCTGACACTCTGTGGAATGGGTTCTGGAGAGGAAAAAACAAAGCGTTTTTGATAGACGTGACCTAGTTTTGATCCCAGTTGCTTCCCCAAACTCTTGATAGCACTAGAAAGCGTGGCAGACTCCACGAATCCAGGCAGATGCCAGCTGCCCTCTTGAAAGCTCTGGCCTGTGAATTTTTGCTTTCGTTCCTTTTCCCCATCTGGTGTATCGCCTGTCCAGCCACTTCTAAAGGTTCTTTTTCATTCCCAACTGCTGTATTATTTAAATCCCATCTACCGCACTCACTACAAGCAAGGCTGAAATCTGCCTCTGTATTTGAAAATGAGGCTTTAAAAGCAGCCAGGGGAGTCACACGGAAGAGTAGTGATTTTGTGACAATGGCCTAAATCCAAGAAATGCATTTAGAAGGAGTTTTTGTTTGTTTTAGGCAGAATTGGTTTTGTTTGTCCAATGAAAATGGAGAATGCTGAACTCCTGTATAGATTTTAAAAAAAAATCTCTGTAGGAAACTGGAGATTTTTGTTACAGGTAGAAATATATGTGCACCATGGTACTTTGTATTCCACAATTCTATAAAACTATTTAAAACGTATTTTATAATCACAGGAACAAATTATTCTGCGTATAGAGTATGTCCTTTCACACTCCATACTATTTTATGGTTATTCTATAAATGGGGCTTTGTTGTTCCTATAGGATATGAATGGTTAGAATTAATGGTTAGATCCTCTACCTTTTCTAAAATGCAGAGCTGGGGATGGGTGGCTAGTAGCATGCCCTGTAGTTTGTAATCCATCAGGTTATAATGCTTTATTACACTTGTTCAAACTTCTCAATACTGTGACAGTCTCTGTACAAGATGAAGAGAAGTGTAAGGTGAGATTAAAGCATAAATTCCATAAAATGAACTCATGATGCAAAATGAGAGAGAGAAGGGGAGAGAGGGGATGCAGTAGGATCTTTGAGCAACCTTCATGCAGGGAGGGAAGGTACTTGAATTGTACAGGAAGGGGGGAGTCAAGGGTTATACATGGTATGAGTAAGAATGAAATGTTTGCCAAGTGTGCTGATTGATTTCTTGATAGAAGCATCACGAAATGTCTTAAGAGGAACCGGGGTTAGAGGATTCAGTTTCATTAACATAGTAGACCACTAATCTCCGAAGAGGTGTTGAAGACTCTAAGAGCCAGTGCTAGAAGAAAATCATGCAAGCAGGACATTCCAGTCAAAGAAGGAAGATGAGGAGTCTGAAAGGCCACAGACATTAAAAATGACTGTAGACCGAAACAAACAAACAAGAAACCCAGAAGTCCTAAGACTAGGGGAATTTTACATACATGGAAGGGTGGGGGCCCTTCAGAGTAAAATCAGGCTCCTAACCACACCCTTCTGGAGGGGGCCTCCCCTGGGAGGAGGAGAGGGGGTCCTCACCAGCTGGGCGAGGTATCAGTCTCCTGCTGTCAGCTGAATCCCAAAGGTGGGCCCCGGGGAGGCCATACTGGGACGGTTAGCCCGCAGCCGCGCCAGCAGACTCTGGTGCCAGCTGTGTAACAGGGAAACGGGCTGCCCTGATGAAACATTGATCTCCAGAGGCAGCAGATCCAGCCCTGGAAAGAACAAGAGGTCCCAGAACTGACTTTCAGGGAGATGCCAGCAGGGCCGGTGAGGCTGGGCTCTGAGAGGCGGCGGGAGCGGGCTGCCCGCCCAGGAAGGGGATGCGGGGTGAGCTCTCCCCACTGCCCCAGTTCTGGTGCTCTGCGAGTGGAATTCTGCGCCAGGGGGAGCGGTAGTTTCTGTGAATGCCTTAAAATACAGCCAGGTAACTACCTGGAGGAAATTTTCACTTTGCTGCATGTTAATCTAGAGAGAACAGGAGAAAAAGGAAAAACAAGTTAATGGCATGATAAACAACTACTCACCATGGCACTCCTAGAAGGAATTCCCCGGGCAGGGCCTTGTGGGGGAGGATTTCATTTAAATGTGTTAATCATTAAAGGCCAGTGCTTGGCTTTTATGGATACAAACGCTAGTTTTGTGCTCAAAGCCGTTGAAATATTATTCCTTTTTTTTTTTTCCCCTAATGAAGTTCTTGAAGCTTGCTTACAAGTGTGAGGCCCTAACTAGGGATGATGATTGTCTGGGTGTTACTTGGGGACACAGGAGCCTGTATTCTTTTTTTTTTTTTTTTTTTAATATTGGAGTACAGTTGATTAACAATGTTGTGTTAGTTTCAGGTGTACAGCAAAGTGATTCAGTTATACATATACATGTATCTATTCTTTTTTTTTTTTTTTAATAAATTTATTTATTTATTTATTTTTGGTTGTGTTGGGTCTTCGTTTCTGTGCTAGGGCTTTCTCTAGTTGCGGCGAGCGGGGGCCACTCTTCATCACGGTGCACGGGCCTCTCACTGTCGCGGCCTCTCGTGTTGCGGGGCACAGGCTCCAGACGCGCAGGCTCAGTAGTTGTGGCTCACGGGCCCAGTTCCTCCGTGGCATGTGGGATCTTCCCAGACCAGGGCTCGAACCCGTGTCCCCTGCATTGGCAGGCGGATTCTCAACCACTGCACCACCAGGGAAGCCCCATGTATCTATTCTTTTTCAAAATCTTTTCCCATTTAGGTTATTACAGAATATTGAGTAGAGCTCTCTGTGCTATACAGTAGGTCCTTGTTGGTTATCCATTTTAAATATAGCAGTGTGTACATGTCAATCCCAAATTCCCAATCTATCCCTCCCCCCGACCCTTTCCCCCTGGTAACCATAAGTTCATTCTCTAAGTCTGTGAGTCTGTTTTTGTTTTGTAAGTAAGTTCATTTGTATCATTTTTTTAGATTTCGCATATAAGCTATATCATATGATATTTGTCTTTCCCTGACTTACTTCACTTAGTATGATAATCTCTTAAGTCCATCCATGTTGCTGCAAATGGCATTATTTCATTCTTTTTTATGGCTGCGTAGTATTCCATTGTATATATGTACCACATCTTCTTTATCCATTCATCTGTCAATGGACATTTAGGTTGCTTCCATGTCTTGGCTATTGTAAACAGCGCTGCAGTGAACATTGGGGTGCATGTATCCTTTTGAACCATGTTTTTCTCCAGATATATGCCCAGGAGTGGGATTGCTGGGTCATATGGTAGCTCTGTTTTTAGTTTTTTAAGGAACCTCCATACTGTTCCAGGAACCTGTATTCTTGCCTATTTCTCCAAGGCCCAGCCTCATTCCTCTAACCCCTGTTATCACAAAGATGCATTTTAAAATATGGCATCCAGTGAGATCCTGTCATTTGCTAGCAGTCCATCACAAGAAACAATTACATTTAGCAAGACTAGTTGTGCTTTTGACTGTTAGCAAGATGCAAGTTAAATTGAATGGAATTTTTCTTTCCTTCTCTCTTTTTTGGGTGTTGGTCTTAGATTGCCTGGGAGTCAAAAGGAGACTGCACAAAAGGAAAATCCTTTATTCTCAACCAAATGGGAATATATTATTTGAAGGAAAAAAAATATATCTAGATCTAATGTTAAAGCCCTCTCAACCTGGAACCCCCGGAGAATTCAGCATGCCCTGGTTAGATTTTAGTATTTCAGCGCGGTGCAAAAGAGCATAAATAAAACACAAGACCAGGTTAGCCTGAGCTCAGCCGTGCAGTAGCATTTTAAGTACTGTCTGCAAATTGTCCTACAGGTGGAATCTACCCAGATCTCCTGTGTGTTTGTTTGATGGAAAGTTTTAAAGGCCTCATTGCAGTGAATTACATCATGTTTGCTTCCCATTTTACTCCTGTTGGTTTTATGAGCTCTGTTTTAATGCGCTCTATTAAAGGATAAAGCATCATTTTTCAACCATCCACGTAAGCCAGTGGGTGAGGCATTGCTTCCTGTATTTCACATGTGAGAAAATAAAGCTACGGGCAGGTGAAATGATGCCTTCAGGGCCCGACACCAAGGAATAGAACGGCCCCTAGAATACAGGCACACCTCAGAGATATTGCAGGTTCAGTTCCAGACCCCTGCAGTAAAGCAAGTCACGTGAATTTTTTGGTTTCCCAGTGCATATAAAAGTCTGATAAGCGTGCAATAGGTCTAAAAAAGCAATGTACATACCTTAATTTAAAAATACTTTCTCACTAAAAAAATATGCTGACCATCTTCTGAGCCTTCAGCGAGTCAATCTTTTTGCAATGGTGACATCAAAAATCACTGATCACAGATCACCAGAACAGATAAGAATAATAATGAAAAAGTTTGAAATATTGCAAGAATTAGCAATATGTGACACAGAGACATGACGTGAGCAGATGCTGTTGGAAAAATGGCAGCGAAAGACTTGCTCGATGCAGGGTTGCCATAAACCTTCAATGTGTTAGAAACCAAAACACAGTGTCTGCGAAACACAGTAAGGTCAGGTCCGCCTGTCTAGGTGTTCTGACCCTCATCCACTGCTTTTTCCTTTCTATTAACAAGGCTTTGCCACACAATAATGCTGTTTTAATGAATCAGCTAAAATAATATGTATTCTGATCCTTAATCCGTGATGATTTGATTTGAATCTAATGTCTATTTCAGGATGGCCATCCTTTGCTTGAATTTCTTAGTCTTTCCAGTGGGCTTAATAATGTGGCCTGCCTCCTAAGAATGGGGCAGGGTTGGAGCCATTTTACTAAAGTGAAAGCAAATTGTTAAGAGCCCACGCTAAGCTGGTGCTCAGGAAAGTAGGGCCTTTCCCCACCACGAGGGGAAGTGTTTTGCTTCTGTGGCTGAGCCTGTTGGAGGGAGAGCTGGGGTGAGAGGGTGAGAACCTCCCAGGTGACCGCTTTCATTTCCCTGCATCAAGGATTTGCAACCTTGAAAAAAAGGCAAGAAGCCCAAAGAAAAGATCTGAGCCACGGCGATAAGCACATGGCCTTGTAGGTAAGCTGTCGGGACAGAGGAAGGAAAGCTCAGTGAATTCCATTGGCCCAGGGAAGCATGGCCCTGGGCACCCCAAGGGCCTCCGAGTGGTACTTGCACTTAAGGAAGCTGAACTCCTCAAGGCCTCCCTAGCCCATTTTATTGAATATGTGACGTCCCTCCAACATGCGACCTTTCTGTCTCCTGACAGCTTGCTTAAAGCAGGGCAGAGAACCTTTGCGTTATCTGCAAATAAACCATTTGCGTTTATCTGATCAAGTGCAAGTTTCAGCCTTCAGAGGCTCGGTACAGGTACTCAAAACCAGTGGACATGGCCGTGGATCTTTTTCTCAGATTCTCTTCCTTTAACAGCTTATCTGAAATGCTCACCTTTGAAATGAGACGTTTGTGCTCAAAATGGAAGAGGAAGAGAAGAGAGATCTAGACCATTTCAGGAGAGGGCTGTTGACTGCCTGTGAAGGGGCGAGCGCAGGAATTGGAAGACTCAGTTTCAGTTTGTCTTAAGTCTCTGAACAACCCCCTGCATCGTGGTGGTTTTCCTTTCTTCTGATACTTTAGGTAAGATGGAATCCACCTGGTAATTGAATTCTGCCCCCCGGGTCCAGAGGGAACCTCCCTCACAAGGCCTCCAGGATAGACCAGCCCACCGGACCCAGGGACCCGTGGACAAGTGATGCCTTCGTGATCGAGAGGGCGTTTTGCACCCTGGCCCCAGTGCCAGATGTGGTCATTACAATTGGCTCATTTCAGGAAAAGCATAATTTGGATGTATTTTATACGGTGGGGTTTCTTCACGTCCTAATGTTCTCTGGTTTCATAGCCTCGGATCTGCTGCTTTGAACTCTCTCCTTTGCCTGGAGTTGGGGTGTCCTTCTTGGATGTACCTGGACATAGAATAAACATAGAATTAGGGACGTGCTCTATGTAAGGGGCGGCGGGGGAGGGGCTGCCTTTTCCATGTTTACTCCCGTTTGATATCTGTGAAGTGATTGGAACTCGTTCAGTGAGAAGTGCTGATTTGAGATGGCCCAGCAGCCACCATAACACTTGTTTGTGGCTTATCTATAACATCTAGGCACAGAAATGTGTAAACCTCAATATTTAAACTGTAGGATTTTATTTATCAATTTTTATTTATGAGCTTTCATTTGAAAGCATCACTGTGTGCCAGGCACTGTGCTGAACATTTCTATTTGAAAGTCACTTGGGATCACACTTTAAGTTAAAGCCTCATAGATCTAAGGTTTACTTTTTTTCTTTTTCCTTTGGCTGCGTTGGGTCTTTGCTGCGCACGGGCTTTCTCTAGTTGTGGCGAGCGGGAGCTACTCTTCATTGCGGTGCGCAGGCTTCTCATTGCAGTGGCTTCTCGTTGTGGAGCATGGGCTCTAGGTGCGTGGGCTTCAGTAGTTGTGGCATGCGGGCTCAGTAGTTGTGGCTCTCGGGCTCTAGAGCGCAGGCTTAGTAGTTGTGGCGCACGGGCTTAGTTGCTCCGTGGCATGTGGGATCTTCCCGGACCAGGGCTCAAACCCGTGTCCCCTGCATTGGCAGGCAGATTCCTAACCACTGTGCCACCAGGGAAGCCCTAAGGTTTACTTTTTGACTTGATAGTAAATAAAATGTTTTAGAATATACTTAGCGATTTTAAATTTGAATATTCCAGTTATTTTGATGTGTTACACAAGTATGGCAGATGTCCTTTAAAAGGGACACTACTTTTTTCTTTTTTGCTTGTCAATATAGATAAAACATTATTATATAAAAAAGTTTAGATTTAAGAATTCAGTGTTGTGTAGGTAAGTGGTTTTCATCTTTGGCTACACATAGAATCGCCTGGGTCATGCTTTAAAAACACTGATACTAGGCCATCTGTATGTCTTCTTTGGAGAGATGTCTATTTAGGTCTTCCGCCCATTTTTTGATTGGGCTGTTTGTTTTTCTGATACTGAGCTGCATGAGCTGTTTATATATTTTGGAGAGTAATCCTTTGTCCATTGATTCGTTTGCAAATATTTTCTCCCATTCTGAGGGCGGTCTTTTCGTCTTGTTTCTGGTTTCCTTTGCTGTGCAAAATCTTTTAAGTTTCATTAGGTCCCATTTGTTTATTTTTGTTTTTATTTCCATTACTCTAGGAGGTGGGTCAAAAAAGATCTTGCTGTGATTTATGTCAAAGAGTGTTCTTCCTTTGTTTTCCTCTAAGAGTTTTATAGTGGTATGGACATGAAGAGGGGAAAGGGGGGGTGGGATGAACTGGGAGACTGGGGTTGACATATATACACTAATATGTATCAAATAGATAACTAATGAGAACCTGCTATATAGCACAGGAAACTCCACTTTGCTGCACAGTAGAAACTAACACAACACTGTAAAACAACTATACCTCAATTAACAAAAAAAACCCCCACTGATACTAGGGTCCCACTCTGACCAGTTAAGTCATCCTTTCTGAAAGGAAGAGCCTGAATATTTGGGGTTTTTTAAGTGTGTGTGTGTGCGCGTGTGTGTGTGCGCATGTGGGGGGGGGGATTTGTGACTTTTGCATTCTGTGTAGATAATCTACTACAGCTCCGAAGGAGGTGTCCATCCCATGGAGTTGTATTCACTGAGTTGAAGTACAGGAAACCATTCATTGAGTCTGTTCAGCACATCCTTTGAGGGTCTCCTCTGTACCAGGCTCTATTCCAGCACCTGCTGGAGAGATTCTTAGTCCCTTCCTCCTGGAGTTTATATTTCTTGGTTCTTGCCGAAGATGATTTATTGAGTCTTGTCACTGTCTGAACATACCACTAACAGGGTCCTTTGATTTCATTGATCAGTTTAACAATTCTTGGCTCTGGGCTGGGTGGTCAGAATCAGTTCATAGGGCTTGACTCTTTTTCTGACTTGTGGATTTTGTTTCTCCTCCCCCATATGCAGTATTTTGGATTAATTCACTATTTTCAGCAAGTTACTCTCTACCTGCACTCCCCTCAGGACTGACCATGTAACCAATGAATTGTATTTGTTTGCCTGGTGTAAAAAGACAAATAGTACATTGCTTTTATTTTTCAAGAACCCTAAGCTTTAACGTTAAAATCAAACAACATTTCTTGGTTAAAAAAAAAATAAGAGTTTAATACTGTGGAAGAAGTAGTAGGTAAGCAAGTGATATCAATTAAATGATAATGATTCAATTTAAAAGTAAACCCATCATTCAAGAATAAAAGAGTTTGAATTATTCAGGATTTTGAGTTGTTCTGCTTCAAACCTAGTATAATGAACACAGTCCCTTGTGTATCCTGATACCAATATTTTATCTCTTCCCCACCCCCCAGTAACTATCTAAAATCTTGATATATAGAGCATGAACACCAGAGATAAAATGCACATTCAATTAGGCAGAGACTCCTAACTGACCCAAATAGCAGTTCATTCATGAGGTAATGTGACCTGCAGTCATGGAGATGGAAGTGTGTTGCTTGAGCCAGGGTAAGCCTGGCATAGTACAGACTCTCCAGTGATCAGAGAATCAACAGAAATTAGCCCAGGCAGAAAAATATGGCAAAAGCTATGCAGACCTGGTCTCAATTCCAGGAATATTTCTTTCTCGAGGCGTGTGCATCATTTGTCACCTGGGCTATTCCTGGTAATCCTTTAAAGCTCATCTTTTATTAGCGTGAAGTGCCTTGCTATCAAAGGACTTGAGCATTTAAGCGATTTACATATTTTAAGGTTGGTTTTCTGTTCATAATTTGGGAATCACAGTTTCCGTTAAAGAAGGTTTCCTGGGGCTTCCCCGGTGGCGCAGTGGTTAAGAATCCGCCTGCCAATGCAGGGGACACAAGTTCAAGCCCTGGTCCGGGAAGATCCCACATGCCGTGGAGCAACTAAGCCCGTGCGCCACAACTACTGAGCCTGTGCTCTAGAGCCCGCGAGCCACAACTGCTGAAGCCCGCATACCACAACTGCTGAAGCCCGCGTACCTCAACTGCTGAAGCCCGCGTACCTCTACTACTGAAGCCTGCGCACCTAGAGCCTGTGCTCCGCAACAAGAGAAGCCACCGCAATGAGAAGCCTGTGCATCGCAACGAAGAGTAGCACCCACTCACCGCAACTAGAGAAAGCCCACGCACAGCAACGAAGACACAACACAGCCAATAAATAAATAAATTAATTAATTAATTAAATCTATTTTAAAAAAAGAAGGTTTCCCCTTTGGAGACGGTCGATGTATGCTGGGATTTTGGGGTATTCACACATTGGACAAGCCATCTCCGTCACCAGCACATCTATACCTCTCCTGGAAAGTAATACTCTGCATGGTGTATCCAAGGGTACATTTCTTAATCACGATGATTCCTTTTGCAAAAATGTGAGATTATCTTTTTTTTCCCTTCAGCTTTCTTCCAGTAGATTTGACAGTAAATTCCTACATTGCTGAAGCGGCATTCCTTACCACTGAAGCTATTTCAGATGCTTTTTGGAAAGAGATGGGAAGAAATAAATTCAATATACCGGTTAGTTTACTACCCGGTAAACAACTTACGTGATGGTTTCTGGGATCATTTGATTTATAAGGGGCTTCGGTAGTTGTTTTTGGTAAATTCATGTCACAGTGGAAGAAGGGCAAGGATGAGCTTTTCCTCTTCAAACCTGAGGGAAAAACTTAGAGGAAATCTAAAATATTAAGGTCAGGACTTATTCACTCAATAAATGTTTATGGAGCGGCAGTGAACAGGACAGACAAATCTCCCCACCCTGTTGGAGCATACAGTCCAGTGGCGGAAAGAGAAAATAGATGCTAAATGTAACAAGTAATTTACATAAGAAGGTATTAAGTGCCATGGAGGGAAAATAAAGCAGAGCAGGGAGACTTGGGAGTGCCAGATTGGGTGGGGGAAGGCTCATAGTTTTAAATTTATTTATTTGTTTATTTTTGGCTGTGTTGGGTCTTCGTTGCTGCATGCGGGCTTTCTCTAGTTGCAGAGAGCAGGGACTACTCTTCGTTGCCGTGTGCAGGCTTCTCATTGCGGTGGCTTCTCTTGTTGCGGATCACAGGCTCTAGGCGCACAGCCTTCAGCAGTTGTGGCACGCAGGCTTCAGTAGTTGTGGCTCGCAGGCTCTAGAGCGCAGGCTCAGTAGTTGTGGCACACGGGCTTAGTTGCTCCGCGGCATGTGGGATCATCCCGGACCAGGGCTCGAACCCGTGTCCCCTGCACTGGCAGGCAGATGCCTAACCACTGTGCTACGAGGGAAGCCCAAGGCTTGTAGTTTTAAACCAGATGTCAGAGTGGGTTTCATCAAGGAGGAGTTACTGGAACGAAAATAGGAAGGAGGTATGAGGGGTTCAGCCAGGTGGTCACATGGGGTGAACCATCTGGACAGAAGGTACATCCAAAGGAAACGACAGGAGTGTGCCTGGTGGGTTAGAGGAAGACCCAGAGGCTGGTGTGGCTGGAGCCGAGGGGGTAAGGGTGGTCACAGAGGTCCAGACCACGTAGGGCCTGGCGGGCCTGTACGGACCAGGGTTGATTTGAGTTTCATGGAAAGCCTTTGGAGGTGTTTGAGCTGAGGAGTGATTGGTCCAGCTTCACTATGTGTCTTAGCACCCATCTGATGTTTGGCAATGACTTCTTTTTTCCCTCAAATTTCATATCTTTTCTGGAACCACAAGCTCCTTCCTTCATTTCTGAAAATTATAATGACAGCTACCATTTACTGTGTTGGCTAAGCTGCCAGTGACTGTATGTGGATTAATCCCTGTGACCCTCACAAGCTGAAGCAGTAGACGGTCTCATCTCCCTTTTCTAGGTAAGGAAACTGAGACTCAGAGCATGAGAGACGTGCCCAAGGACCCTGGGACACACAGGTGACCGAGTCAGTGTTCAAGCCTGGGCAGTTTCCTCCCGACCCCTGGCTCTAACCACAGTGGTGGGCACCCATGCCCTCCCCTTCCTGCCTCATGCCCAGACGAGCTGCTCCACAGCCCACCTCGTCGTCAGCCTCAGGCCCCCTCACCCTCCACTCCCCAGACCTGGTCGGCTGAGGGACCATCCAAGGCAACCTTGGTACACACCTGGGTAGCACTACATGTGTGTCTGCTGGAGGTTGTGAGAGGAGACATTGTTGCTTTTGTCAGAGTCATTAAATTACACTGGGATTTAATCAAATTACAATCTCCCAATATAGTATCGTTTCCCATGTGCCAGGTGGTGGGGGGGGGGACAGAGACTCGTCTGTGTATAGTGGACATGGGACCCGTAAAACGCACACGCACACGCACACACACACACACACGAGACCACTGGTGTAGATGTTGCTGAGCTGTAAGCACAACAATTACGGTGACACTCTTGATAGCTACTTTTGCCAATAGGTGGAAATTACAACTCGGGAGTTGAATTTGTGACGTTCACTCCTATTTCCCTTCTACATCCTGCTGTTAGTCACTTAATGTCACGCTGACCTTTTTATGGCTGTTAACGGTGTCGTCTCATGAATTCCGTTTTGCATTTTGCAAGGCAGAGCCCAAGCATCTAATAGAAATGTATGAGACCAAGGAAGTTCTAAGGAGGAAGCCATGGTAACCTCTTTTCAAGGGCACGTACATGTGTGCACACTTGACAGATTTAAAAACACGGGACTTACTTGAAGCCATTAGATTTTATGGGAACAAGCATTATGATAGCCAGTGGAAATATACTTTTCAGGTGCTGGTAAAAGGCAGATCTCTCATTGGGGAGCTAATTTTCTGGGGATGTGAGATGTGTGAGATCCATAGCCCGTTGCTGGTATTAATATATTGGAGCTGACTTTTTGTTTTCTAACAAAAACGAAAGTGCTGCTCAGTCAGGTGTGGCATATATTCCACTTTTAAATAAGATTCTACACACAAGGTAGGGAGAGTACCAGCTTTACAGAAAAAAATTTTTTTAAATCTATTGATTTAAATTGAGTCATTGCTCTTCGGACTATACCACCTAGGAACTATTGTTTCTAAGGCAAGAAACTTGATGTTCTCTGTGGTTGTAAAAGAAAGAGAACATGGTTCCCTGGTGTATGTTTCAGGGGGTGAAATAGATCACAGGTTTAGAGTCAGATCAGGCATGAATTTGAATCCCTTTTTTCCTGTTTATTGGTTCTGTGATCTTGGGCAAGCTAGTTCACCTTCTGAATCCCAGTTTCCTGTCTATAAAATGAGAACACTCATATTCACTTTGCAAGATGTTGAGAATTTCAAAACCAAACAGAGCAATACATGTAAACCGCCTGCCCCCAGTAGGTACTTAGTAAATCTTCCCCTTCACTGTTGTCAAGGATCATGCAGGCAGGGGTGTGGGGCGAAGGGGAGAATGAAAATATATAATAATCTTAAAGGGAAAAATTATGAAGCAGTTCAGAAAGTATGGGCAATTACAGTTATTTCACAGAGTGTGGTGAGAAAAACAGAACTGAGTTGGGATCTATTTCCCTAATGTCCCTCTTGAGAACCTACTGTGTGCCCTGCTTGATTCCAGGTGCTGGGGGATCGAAATCAGACAGAGGCTCTGCCCTCATAACCTTCACAGTTTTGTGGGCGAGCAGACATTGATTAAATACTCATACTAATCAGACCAATCAGTGGCCCATTGGGACTGAGCCAGATGGAAAGGCAGTTTATTTTAACTGAGATGATCCTCAGCATAGAAGGCAAATCAGGGAATGTGAAGTGTGAGGCAGCTGGGCTGGAAGGTTTGAATCCCGCTCTTCCTCTTCCCAGATGTTTGACCGTGGCCTTCTCTGAACCTCAGTTTTGTCATCTGTAACATGGAGGGCATAGACCAACCTCATAGGGCTGTGTTGAGGAATAAAATTGAGATAAAGCATGTTGGGCCCCTGGTCCAACAAAACATCATGCCCTTCACAGCTTGATGACAAGAATTAGTGCATGTCCCAGCGGGAGGCTTGTACAAAACAAATGTAGACAAAGTGAGAACATTTTTATATATTTGAGTCATAGAACTTGGAAGCTTGTGATTTGAAAGACTGTTTTAGAGGAATAATTTCCAGCCTCTGTGCCCCAAGCCCCTGAGGGGACTGCACAGTAATTAGCAGAAGTCCTAAAATCCTTGAGCACATCAAGCATTGTCTATAGAGGTACGTGTGTGTGTGTGTGTTATAACATTTGTCCGATCCATTTTGTTGCTACTTTGAGCAGTAAAATAAATAATTTTGAAACATATTACTAAATTGAAAATACATCCTTCTGTATATTCTCAGTCATCAGATACCAACTATTCAACTATTATCACATGAGGGAGCAAAAAACTTTTTAAAACATGTTCAAAAAGGGTAGGAATTACTGTGCAAGGGAGTGTGAAAAAAACAGCCAAAGATTGGAAATTACTTAGTGACTTTGGCTACTAGCCTGGTTCTCCGTTCTTGGAAAGTATGTCAGCTCCATTCTGAAGTCAAATGTCATCGTTGAAATGAACACCTCCATTCTCAAAATATCTTGGCACTGCCTTAGGAGCAACATGGAATTAAAGGGAAAGATTTCCAGCCGAGTTCTGGTTGGTGTTCTTTAGTTTTCGTAACTAATATTTGGCGTGGAAATATGACTCGCTATTCTTTGAAACAGGCGAAAAGATGCCCTCCATTTCCTGCAGTCACTCTGTGACCCGATGTTATGGCAACATGAGTGTAAGCAGAGACAAAGCATGCAGTACAAAAATATATCCAGTGCAATTGAGAGAGAAGTGGTCGTTCTGTGCCCCCAAAAGGTATGAATCATGCATCACCAATCAGGGTGATCACATGGGCACCGCTTTGTTTGAACCTCTGTGTAGGAAGACACCCATTTCTTTAGCAAAGACTCACTGGAGACCTTGCCCAGCCGTAGGTACTACGGGTCATTCTTATGTTCAGGTACCTAAAGCAAAACAATCTGATGGTCTCTAAGTGGCATTAGCCAGTAGTTCATTTTAAGTCCCATATTTGAATTTTGGAGCTTATTTTCTCCTAGAAAATGGTTTACAGGTAGGGTCCCCATTGGGCTACAAAAAAAAAAAAAAAAAAAACGCTCTTGGACTCAGAAGGGAACCAACCGAAAGCTGTTTTTGATAATATTCTAGTTTGCTGCTGTTACTGTGGGAAGATGTTCCTCTGTCCTGATCCCTTGGCCTGAGAAGTGAACCACCTTTCCCCTTGCCACGTGGTTGTCCCCTCCTTCCTTGGCAAGTACATCGGAGTGGCAGAGGTGTTGGGGGAGGCCCCATGGTGTGCTTCTGCGTTTGTAAGGGGTGCTCATAAGTCATCTGAAGACATGCTTTTATTCCTGTACGGAATAGTGAAAGAAAGCATAATGCCACTCCACTGTATTCCTTCAGCATTCGGCTCATCTCACACACACACACACACACATGCACTTTTTAAACAGAAAAAAGTAACTGCAGGTTAGTATGAGAGTTGCTCAATGGAAAGATTATGCTCTATGATACAGCACCTCACTAAGGAGTAAACATTGACTAGGTGTGGAGCCCCCGTGTATAAGAAAGGCGTGGTCGGGAAAGTTGGAGAGAGATGGTAATTTGATCCTCAGGAGCAGTCTGTTGGAGTGTTTTATTCTATATATCAAGACCTTTAAGAAGCTCAGAAGAAGGCTGTTGTGTAAATAAAGGGGGTTATTGCTGTGAGTCTAAGTATTGATTCAAATGTCCAGACTATAAAAGGTGAATATATTATCTCCTTTGTTTCCGTTTGATTTACATTTAAGAGACCTGTCTTTGGGGGATAAAATATTTGCATCAAAGCAGGTGACACCCAACGGCAAGGATGAAATGGAGTGAGAAGCCGTAAGAATTCTTAGGAATAAAGAGTGATATTGATAAAGAAGCCAGGCAAGCAGATACTATGAAATGATGGCTAGAAACTTTCTAGGCAAGAAAAAAGGACTAGCATGAGAGCAAAATCTCAGTTGACCGAAATCTTTAATTTACTGCTAACATTAACATCTCAGAAGGAGCAAAGCAAAAAATCTTTTCTTTTTTCTCCCTATTTTTGTTAAAAGCTTTCTTTAAAATGATGCACCAGCATACTTTTTTAGTGTGGGGCAACCCTGATTATTTCAGAACATAGGTTTTTAAAAAAACTCTTGAGTTATTCAGAAAGAAAAGTCATGATCCCTTGTTTTTTTTTTTAAAAAAAGCTAGATTGCTGATAGACAAAAAACAGAAGTTTATTTTCTTAAGTAGATGGAATATTTATTGTCATAGATGGAGCAAGCTTGTTAACAGTATGGGCTGAGCTTAACTAAAGCAGGCTGACTCCTGCTTGAGGTAGAATATTCGAGGATACAGAGAATGCTGTATGGGGCCTTTATCGTACAATCTGAAGAGATAGTCAAAGAGTGCAGGTTTAGCAACAAGCAGAAAGGGCCAGAATTTTGTGTTTGGACAGTAAAGAGAAAAGGCAGATGCTGTGAGAGTCCATTTGTCCTGCGGGGAGGTAGCCTTGATATACAGCAGGAGCTGGATAAATGTGGCCTGAGGGTTATAAATGTGTTGTGCTGGTTTCATACCTGCAGACACATCTGGATCCACGGCTACTTTTCAGTGCTTGGGTGTTTTCTTAGGTGAGAGCCTTATAACAGTGTTTTACAACCCAGAATTAAGTAGTGATTGATAACCAGGAAAGCTTGAGTTAACGATGTAACATGTAGCACCTAGCATTCTCTCTCAAGGGAACCCTGCTCTAGCTGAAACTGTGTTTTAGCCTCTCTCTCAGTGTTTGCTAAAATGATGTGGATTCATTAAGTAAGAGTAGATGAGACAGGAAGCATTGCTTGGATGTTTTCAGCTTCCTTAAGCCTGAGGAAATTTTTAATTACCTGGTTTGAGCCCCACAAATCAAGGCATTGGTTGCCAGTAGTAGAATTTCAGGCTTACAGGGGATTGACCAGAGGAGAGCTTGTCTTGCAAATCTGACTTGGTTATTGGTAGCATGGAGCTTTCCAGAAAGCAGGTTGTAGTAAACGAGAGAGTCTGGGCAAGAGGTCTTGGGCTTGGAGATCAGATCCGCCTTGGAGTTCTTGCTCTGTCATTCGTGGCTCTGTGACCTTACGTGAGTCGCTGTATTTTTTCTGGGCCTCAGTTTCCTCACCTATGAAATGGTAAGTTCCCAAGTCCTTTGCAGTTTTAAAAAACCATTAACTCTGAGACAAGTTGATGTCTCCTGGGTGAAGGCAGTTCAGACAAGGGCTAGGGTTAGCATTAGAAATACCAGATTGGTTGTAGAAACAGTCCGTGAAAAGATGGGAGTGATATGTGAACATAGAACAGCAAAAGGCTTCTCCTTGGCTAGTTTTGTTTTAATCGAAGTTTTTAATCATGATGACGATTGTTAGTATTTTCTTCCTTCTTTTTAAAGCCAAATTCAGGTTAAGTGAACAAATACTACACTGGAAAAAATCCTAAATCATCCCAAGTGGGTCAGTTCTGATTAGTCCAGTTTTTAAGGTGTTCTTTAAGGCTTTTATAACTAGAGACTTGACACCATAAATGAGAACAAAATATCAAAAGTAATTAGGTCAAGCTGTCGGCATTAGAAGCTTCTGTCTTCCAAATGCGCAGTCGTGAGCGTGTGTTCTTCTGCCTCCTGGAAAATGGTGCAAGTCCTCTCTGCCCTATAAAAATATGTATTATTAGTTCTATTAGCAAAATTTTAAGTTGAAACTGGAAAATCGTTACTTTCAAAGTTAGCTATTTATTGCTGAGTGTGTTAAACATTCTGATTCTCTCAGAATTGAAAGACCAGGTAGGCCTCTGGACAGATGAATTATGAACTATTCCCCCATAATCTTTACCATCCAGTACACAAACATAAAACTGATTTCACTTTTATGGACTCCAGTCCCATAGCTCTAGAAGTTACTGTGTGAGTAGAAGAAAAATTTGGAAGACAGTAAGTAGTCTGATTTGCAAACTGCTACATCAGGATTGAGACATAAATTATACTTATAAAAGCATATGAGGAGTTTTGCAACCGAAGCCCAAAATAGTACTTGAGAATAACGTACCAAAGGGAATGGAAAATACAAATTAGTTTGGGAAGTGACCTGCTTAGGTTGACTAGAGCAGGCCGTTTTCTGCTAGTTCAAGGTCATCCCCTCTTGTAGGCCTTGATGGCTCATCCGTGTGAGTTTTGAACGCTTTCCCTTGGAGGGCACTTCCACAGTCTAATAGCTCGAGGTATTCGAAAGCTTCTCTAAGACAGTCAGCCTAAATTTTCTTTTAATTTCCTCTTCCAGTGTCTCTGTAATTGCTCTTTCTTGTATTATCGTAAAGGAGTTTGCGGGGAGCGCGTGCAGTGGGAAACAGGGTTCAGCGTTTTCTTCTCGGGTGCTACAGATTCCACCTTTCATAAACTTATGCTTTGCTCAGAGAAAATGACTACGAAGAGAATGAATTTACTGCTTTTTCAGGGCTGAACAAGTTCCGCCCGTAATAAAGGAACCCCTAGAGACTAGCTTTTGCCCGAGTCCTGGATGAGAGAGGTTGCCTGACTGTATTTTTTCGCCGGCCTCACTTGAGCGCTTGGCCCTATTTCTAGAGCCGCCAGCTTCATTTATCTTGAACCTTCTTCCTCCCTGAAATCTCCATCTTCCAAAATCCATCCATACCCCCTACACATTTATTACTCAGAAAGGCTGTGTAGAAATGTAACAGGACAGTGTTATGTACCCATCAGAAGCTTGCTGAATGCATAATGATACCAGATCACCAAAGTGTGTTGGTTCTGTCTCTTCATGCACTGCCTACAAAAATTACAAAAATAACGCAAACCATTCTGTGTTCTCTTCTGTATTATGTGTTCTTGACCTCCGTGGACCGTGGGATGCTCAGTAGATAAGATCTGGGAGTGATGGTGCTCTTGGGCATGTCCACGTCTTTCAGAATCATACTCCTCCCATCTTTAGTGTAAATGTGATGTGATTAAAGAATTAAATAAGCAAACGCTTTTGGACCAGAAGAGAGTTGTTTTACAATTGATTAATTCACTTGAGCAGATCGCCACCCCCTTTCGGCTGTTATTTGCATATCGTGTGTACAGCTGAGGTGCAAGAGCCTTGCCGTCCTTCATGAACTGAATGCATAAAACTACTCTTCCTTCCGTATTTTACCTCCCTGCCCTCTCTGTGGTTTTCAGGATACTCTTTGTACTTATTGGCTTAGAAGTAAAAACAAAAACATTCTTAAACTTGTTCAGAATGGGTGGAGAAGAAGGCATCTGGAAAAAACATGTAAATTTTATTAATGTTTTAGGATCACCTAAGTGATCTCTTATTCCATAATTTCTTTATATTCTGTCTATAGACTTTGATTTTAGCATATTACCAGCTTTGAGGGTTGATGTATAGCTAGCCCCTCAAAAATGTGGGGAGACTGCAGGTCCATGGAGTTTAGCTGTTCAAAATAGAATGAGAAGTGGTCACTTAGCCCTCGAGTCAGCTTTTGTTATCACCTGGCTGCATCATTGTGTGCGGGCAGAATTATCATGATACAGTACAAAGAGCAACAGCATTTAGTAAGAAAACCAGATCACTGTGGGATGAATTAGTTGCTCATCATTTGTACAACTCATACCATGAAGAAAAAATGAATCTGGCTGAATAATCAAGAGTATAAACCACTGTTAATTGCTCCCAGCTTGTAAATGTCTTGGCTGTATTTGTGAGAGCTGGTAAGGTAGAATGAAAAGGGTTTGCACTTGTCAGACACTAGTTCAGATGCTGGCTTTGCTACTAAGTGTCACCTTAACAAGTTCTTTAACCACTTAAGTTATTTAACCATCTAAAAAAATAGAAATAACATAGGCTCATTATGAGAATTAAGTGGGGTAATGTATAAACGGTCCCAGTAGGGACCCGATTCATGTTAGTTCCCTTTGCTTTTTCTGTCTTTGTTTAAATAAATCTGTATATTTACAAGTCTTTCTACTAACATCATTAATGGATTATTTCCTAATCAGTGCCCAGTTTCTGACCCATAATGATTGCTCAGTAAATGTCCATGGAACGAGTGAGTGGATGATGATATATATTTAGTGAGGTGTGGCCATTATTTCTTCCTGTATTAGACAAGAAACATGGAATTTGCAGTTTCCCCAAGATTACCCAGAAAATGGATTCACTGCCTACACAGGCATCTCGAAATGTACAGCCCTTGTAAATTTCAGGCAAAGCCAGTATTAGACTTGAACGTTCCTGTATGTATTAACCAGTACCTTCTTCTCCATCAAGCACTCATTTTGTGAAAGTATAATTTGTGCATGGCACTGTGTCTGATATTGGAGGACCTCTTCATTGTGCCTTACAGAGGGAACCTCATCTATGTGCTTAATTTAAATCATGCGATAAGGAGAAGGCAGTGCTCCAGAGGTGGAGGAGAATGGTGACCAGCCTTTGCTGGGATAGCCTTTCACTGGAATCAAAGTCCTAATATTCACTTATGAAAAGAAGATTGTTTGAACTGTGATTTGATCCATGTCTGTTGTCACTAGAATTAAGTCTAGCCAGCTGTCAGTTCCTAGAGGCAGGAGGCTATAGCTGTCTATTTCAGCATCCTCCTGTTTTCAGTTTCTAAGTTGGCTTTGTTAGATGCATTAGTGTGGTATTTATTTGAAAAAAAAAGATAGGTGTGTGTTTGTTGAACTTATCACATGTTGCTTGAGCATCCATTTCATAGGAATCAAACTTTTAAAAGAATACAATTATTCTTTAAATTTAAGGGGGCTTATTTTAGAGGAAGGGCAAGCCCAATCTTGTAATAAATTCTTTAGCACAGTGAAGAATTACTAATTTACTTTTTGTTCTTATAGATGTGATTTTCCACATAGAGGGGCCTGGTCTCGTGTTAATAGCATCAGCTAGACAGTAAGATGCTTTGAAGAAGATAACTTTTACTGAGTGATTTCCTATTTACTAGGTTGGCAGAAAGACCCAAGGGGGAAAGGGAGAAGAAAGCTTCCATCTTGCTGGTCAAGATGTCTCAATCTCAGTATCATAATTGAAAGAGTACCACTTGAAAATTCAAGTTGAACTAGCATCAAATTTCACTGTCTGGATTTATATCAGTCTAAGTCACACCTGGGACAATTCAAGTTTAAACACCTGGCTAAAAAATGTTAGGATAAGAACATTTCCATTCCCAGTAGAATTTGTTCCCAGGAAAGATGGAAATTCTACATCAGGACCCCACTTCACTATTTTGGCACCACTGGTTCAAATACTAGCCAGAACCTGGAAAGGTTGAGATAGAAAAAAATAAATAAGAGAACTCATTAAACTGACATGTTGGAACCTCTAAAAAGGTTCTCATGGAGGCTTCATTTAGAAATAGATGAAAATTTGACAAGGGTATTTTGATTGATTGATATTTTTTTTTTATCTGAAGTGCTTGATGGGTTATCTTGCCCAGCCTGGTAAATGTGTTGCTAAAGGGTTTCCAGTGTGCATCTCTTAGGAAAGAAAGGCTTTCAGGGCACGTTGGTCATTTACTGACTTATTTTCTCTAGATTCTAATTTCCCTATAATATTCATGCTTTCTTCCGTACATTTTTAACTCATGGAAAAGAAAAACAAAACAAGCTTTATTCTGGGGCCAATAGCATACCACCCTGCCCTACTTTTCTTTCCCTGGAGGGACTTTCAAATTTGCCTGTAACTTTGGCCAGTTTATCACAGAATGGTCAATATTCCAGTGAACTGGGGCCTGGAACGCTGGATTCCTTGTTTCTGCTTGGAGCTAGGGTTCTGTGGAGGGAAGGAATAAGGAGGGGAACACAAATTTCAGACTCCAGGCCTGTCCACACCCTTACCCACCCTTCCCTCACGTAACCCCCATTGCTTTCTCAGAGTTCAGAACTCTGATTACTCCCCAAAAGGCACACCGCAAAATGATATCCAGCCTTTAGCTCCTCCCAACAGAGGACCCTAAAGAAAAGCTGTCCTGTTGCAACCAGTGGGCCTATCTTTTGTTGAAATAATGGGAGAGATGAACTCATGACCTGGCCCAGATGGTGACATTCCTCTCCAAGCTCTCTTCCCTCCACTTTTTCTAGATTTCCAGGTCATTCATCTATTTATTCAACTACAGGGCATTGGTGGCTGCTATGGGTAGGGCGACGTGCTAGGTTTCCCTGCAGAGTGGAAAACATGGCGGCCTGGGAGTCACAAAACGCGAGTTCCAGGTTTCACTTTGCTATGAGTGGCTGAGTGACTGTGTAAATCACCCTCCCTGGCTGGCTGTCTCCCCTCTCATCTGTAAAATGAAGGGGTTACTGCAGTGAGCTCTGAGATCCCTTTCAGTTCTAGAACTGCTATGATTTTCTGATTACAGATCTCTCGAGCCAGTTATTGACATTTCCAAGTTTAAGCTGAAAACTAAATTCTTTCCACTCTTGGCCTGAAGCACGTGGCGGCCTATGAAAAGTTCCATGGTTTGAGACTTGGATGTCTCACCTGTGATACAATAAACCTACTGACTCTAAGATGCTTAGTGTAGGGCAGAATCAAGGGTAGGGTTGGGAGAGAGAAATGAGGAAGTCATCCTCTTGAATTTACAAGTGGTACAGTTCACAAGCAGTAATTTTGGCTTTTAAACTGAAAGTCAATATATTGCTTAAAAAACTAGCCAATTCTCTGTTGGTGTAGAAATCTCTGACCCTACCTGATAATTAATTAACAGGTCTCTGGGAAAAGGATATAAGGAAAAAAAATATTTTCTAAGTTCTGCCAAGAGAATATGGAAATTATGGTCTAGAGAGTATAAACCCTTTCAACGAACGGTCATTATCGTCTGACTGCTAAGGTCATCAGTACATATGCTTTTAAATAAACCCAATGATCCTCTTAATATCATTATGGAAATGCAAGCTCCAGCACATTAAAAGTATTCTATTGGGACGCTTTGCTATTCCTGTATTTTGCAAAGTGTGTTTTTAGAGCCTTTGACTTCTTAAAATTTCTACAAATATATATTATACCCTGTGGAAATATTCAAAGGTACCTTTGTTAGGGTTTCCTTCTATTCGTATAAAATTTCAGGTATATTGCATTGAATTTTACATTTACTCCTGGGGGTGTTTCTCCCCCTAAGTAACAAAAAGACCAAGTGTGGGACCTAAAGGCTTATGTGATACCATCACTGAAGACATTTGAGGTCATTTTCCAATTCTGTATTTTATCGATAGGAAAACTAGACCCAAAGATATAAAGTGCCCAGACCAATATCATACTGTTGGTTAGTGACTGACCTAGGTCTGGAAGCTAGGCTTTTTAACCCCTGAATTGGGGCTCACCCATTACACCCTCATTCTGCCCGTTGGAAAAAAATCTGGGAACTTACAGTTTTGAAGCAGTGTATCAGAATGCCATGAATCTCTAGCCCAGGAGATCTCAAGTACATTTCGACTAACAAATTGTTATTTAAAAATAATAACAACGGCTAACGTTTATGAAGTTCTCCTAAGCACTGGTATGTGTATTAATTCATTTAATCCATCAAAACCACTTTGTCATATTGGTACTGTTATTTTCCCCAGTTTACAGATGGGCCATTGAGGCACAAAGAGTATACATATGGGCAGGGGTGCGCATTGCAGAGTAGGGTTCTGACGCTGGCAGGCAAAGACTCCTTTGCCCTTAGCAGGTCAGTCTGCTTCCCCTAAATGGGATCTGATCATTGGGAGCTTTTTGTCCCTGCCTCCCATCTGCCTTGTGTCAGGAAGCAGTCTTTGTAATTTCTTATTAACTATGAAGTTGGGACCATACAGAAGCTATACCGCCGGAGTTTCATTTGGATCCTGGATCACTGTTCCATTTCCAGAGAGGCATAGGGCACAGAACTGTCCTGCATCAGTCCAGACATTCAGAACAAAGGTATGTTGGCACCACAGCCATGGTTTTGCCATCTGCAGCAGCCCTGTAGCTGTAGGGCAGGTCCACGGAGGAGAGGTATTGAAATAGCATCTCCCTGCTTGAGTAAGTGAAACTCCCTGAGCATTTGCAGCCATAGCACCCATATCTTTCTCTCCACCTGGGCTAAGTCTTGACTTTGGGACAGGACTCTTAGTGGACAGTCCATGCACCCTGGATGGTATGAGCTACACACTCCCTACTTGGGTCTAAAGCAGGATGGGGACAAGACTGCAGCATCATTATGTATAACCAAAGGGGATCATTGGAAGAGGCGGGGCTGAGCAGTCCCCAGTATTTGGTAACATTGAAAGAGCCTTTCTCCTCTTCCACAATTAATCCATGTCTCCGTTTGCACGTGTGAAAAGAACCCCTGACAGCACCAACAGCACAACAGGAGACTCGCCCAGCTTGAGCAATAAATCTTCCTAGGCATTCTGCAAGTGCCACAGGGCTCATTAATCTTGATTATTTCCCGTAATAGATAACTTCACAAATCAGCTATTATTCCTAATCATGCACATAAAGATAACAACGGACGGGTAATAGCTTCCTGCATGGCGAGACCAAAATAAAATTTCATCTAAAAATGTGTTTCTGCACATTCCAGGGGAAGGTGTTTTCTGCCTTCTTAAAGGGGCAGCAGGAGAGGGGGGAGCAGCCCCTGAAAGAGAAATTGATTGTCGCGGGTTGGGTTTTTAAAAAGAATTAGGTGTGTTTGATTTTCTTGGAGACACTGGCTGGCTTGTGTGTCACTGTATCACTGGGAGGTGGGTTTGAGAGACATTGGGCCCCAGGAGAAGAGAGAATTGTGCAGTTCCAGCCTCTAGAAGGAGCTGGAGGAGAATACCCAGGAAAAAATAGAAAGCACGGGGATGATATCTTGTATCTATAAAGTTCACGTTGGGATTTCAGGATTTTTGCTGAGTTGGGTGAATTGCTTTACATTCCCAGACTGCGTTTATCACCACAGGAACGCTCTTCAGATGCCAGCTACCAGGCAGAATGAATAGTAATAGAAGGGTGTATGTGTGATGAGAGATGGGTTTCCTACATGTTGAGAGAGTGTACAGATGGTAGAGTGTTTTGAACACGTGACACTAGGTTATCTTAAACCTAAAAACTCCCAGGTCTTTGGCAAGGGGCAAAAACACGTATGTAATTGTGTTGGAAAGAGGGCTCACTAAAGTCACCCAGGTGAAGGACATTAGCAACCAGCTCCCCCTCATAAATGATGCATTTCTGAAGGCATTGCTATTGACATGGGAAATGACTTTATTATCCTATAACGACAAGTTGCACCTGTCCATCATTTTATTATCAAAGTGCCAGTGCATTTCAGCAGGGCCCGGAACGAGACTCATCACATTTATGATGGGATTTGACTCCACATTATTCAGTCAGTAGGAATAATTGCCCTATCACAACAACACATGCCCACAGAAACAGGGGCTTATAGCCTTTCAAACCAACCAGATGCTGGATAGCACTGGCCAAAGTCTGTTCTTCTCCAGGCACCTAAACTTAAAATTTCACTCTCACTCTCAGCTTCTCTTTTCACCTGAAGGGAAGTTGTTCTGCTGTCCCAGAACTTCCCAAGGAGGATCTGGAGGTGGTCATTCCCATGGCCTTGTACTTTATTCGTATTTATTAAATGTTAAGGAAGAAGAATTTCCAGACCCAGTGGTTCAACTTTTTCCTGCCAGCAAAGTCTGTCTTTCTGATACAGTCACAGAAATGACAGAGAAACTGAATGCCCTTTATGTGCAAGGCCAAGTATTAGGCACTGGGACAGAGAGATGTCCCAGACGTGATCTCTGCTCTTGATGAAAGAGGCGGTCCCAGAGAGGAGACAGGATGTGAAAACAGACATTTGTACAAGACAAAAGGTGTGCCAGGGTGAAGGTGGTAACTAGGTGCTGAGGACATGCGGCGGAGGCAGAGCTGTGCATTAAAGGAGGCATCAGCTCATGCCCATGCCTGTGAGAGGAAGAGACACCGAGGCAGGGTGAGCCGCGTGAGCAGGGCAAAGCCATGGACAAATGGTGGGCATCCCTCTGTGAAAGCAGTGAAAAATGGGAGATAAGACAGAGTGCCAATTGAGGCCAAATTAGAGAGGACTTGGAATGCAGGGCTAAAGAGTTTGGATTTTTCTCCGTACACATTGGAGCTCTATTAAAGGGTGTGTAGCAGGGTAATGACATGGTTAAACCTGTGGTTAAAAAGGTTAATATTAATTCAGCAATAGACAGACTCAATTAGAGAAGGAGGAGCATAGGAGTGGAGCCCTTGTGTGTATCGCTGCTCAGCTAGACTCTTAAAATGATCACGTGTCTCAGCTGTGTGGATGGATAAGCTGAGAAGACAAACGCCCTGGGCAGCAGGGGGAACCAGGCAGAACTGGTGGTTTTGTTGGGTGTATCAGTTACCTATTGCTGCATAACAAATCATCCCAAACTGCGTGGCGTAAAACAACCACATCACTCTGGCGTCTGTGGGTTGGGAACTTGGACGGGGTGTAGTGATGATGGCTTGTTTCTGCTCCATGGTGTCTGGGGCCTCAGCTGGAAAGATTCGGATGGCTGGCAGTGACACCCTGGGCTGAGGATGGGAGTCATCCCCAGTTTCTTCAGTCACGTGTCTGTGTCAAGATAACTCTGGACACTGGTTACAGTGCTCAGGACAGCGTTTAATTAGTGTTACACTATTGCAATAGGAAAGAGAGTTCAGCATGGACGGAACTTCACTTGGATTTGTACAGAGCTCATTGAGTGTTAGTGAGGGAGAGTGTGGGAATGGAGAGGGGGTAGGTAGGGGCGTCGGTAGAGTTAGGGATATGAAAGTTACAAAGAGCAGGAAGGAGGGTTTTGGTCCACGTGAAACCCATGTGGGTTTGCTAAGTGGCACTTAAGGAAGTTAGGCTACTACCCTCCCACAGAGGCTGGGGTGTCCACAGAGACCCTATCTTCAGGTGTTGGCTGGAACAAACAGCAAATTCTTCTGGCTGCCCTGACCTTTCTCTGATGGGCACTTTAAGTGGTAGGGGGAGGGGAGGGTCATCCTAGGGACACGGTCTTGAGCTGTTAGAAACACTCCACAGGGTTTGTTCAAGCTTTTATCGGCCAGGGTAAGGCCTAGTCGAGGAAGGGCTCAGAGGAGCCTGGCCCGAGTATGGGCAAGGAGAGATTGTCATCTGGCGCGTAGGATTCGGTTACTCAGAAACCAGTCTGAGCTGGAGACGAAGCACATACCTGGCCTCTCCACACATGTTGGCGTGGCTGCCAGGTGTTCAGAGAGGGAGGGAGAGCTGTCGAGGGGAATGTTCCAGTACAACCAGACCAGAGCTGCACAGTCTTCTTCAGCCTTGCCTCGAAAGTCAAACATTCCTTTGGCTGCAAGAAGGTCATCAAGGCGAATCCTGATTCAAGGGGAGAGAACTGGGCTCCCCGTCTCGGTGGATGGAGGTGGCGAGGTCACACTGCAGAAGAGCGGCTGGGGTGGGGGTGCTAACTGCAGTCACCTTTGGGGAAGCACAGTCTGCGGCAGCGGAGGGTGGCAGTTGACAGCAGCAAAGGAGACTAAGTCAGTTTTGCACTTGATGGGTGGGACGTGCCCATCGGACTTTGGAGGTGAAAAGGGCAGAATGATTGAAAGTAGAGGAATGATACTCCAGACTGGAGAAGGTGAAAAATGTCAAGGAAGAGGGTCTGTGTGGAGAAGATCGGGCACCCCGAGTTGAGAAGGAACCCATGCAGGGGCGCCATAGACTCAGGAGAATATAGTCCTGGAAGCTGAATGAAGAGTTGTAACAAGAAGTGGTAATTTGTGATCTTGCAAAGAGTAGCTTCAGTGGCTGGTGGAGATAGAAGCCAGGTGGCCAAAGCTTGGGTTGTAAGTGGGTGGTGAGAAGGTAGAAGCATGAGAAGTAGCCTGTGGAGCATTAAGCTCTGACGGAAGGAGAAAAGGGGCAGAGCGCTTAGTTCAGAGACTTAGCAAGATAAAGAGAAGATTTATATATACACACACACATATTTGAAAGAATAAATCGTGTTTTCTTTCCAGATTAAGAAAATTATCATTTGTGACTTTTGGAGAATACAGAGTAATACAGAGTAAATCATGTCTGACCCTCGATATTCCTCCTTTTTAAATTTGTCTTTCCCCTCCCAATTAAAAAAATCAGAAGAATTTCTGTATTTCTTCTAGTATTTAATAGTTAAAGAAGAAATACATAGGTTACATATTCGGATATTTTGACAGTCATCAGAGAGAACACCGAAAAGATGGATTTGTAATTTAGAAGTGTAGGTAATGAAGTGATCACATTATGTGATAGTGAAAACCTAGGAGCCACCTAAATATCCAGCAGTGATAGAATAGCTAAAGGGATTATGGCATCTCAACTTAATCGAATGTTTTATAGCCATCTGAAATTAGAATAATAATTAGGAAAATGGCTGATATTTATTGACTATTTTCTATTTGCCAGAACTTGGAGAGGACGTTAAGTGATCAAGTACGATTTCACAACAGAGCTTATGAGCCTTAGGCTTTATTCGCACTTACTTATGGATGAGAAATTGGTATAGTCTGAGTGAAAAAATCAGATGCGTGTGCAAGTGTATGTAAAAAGCTTAAAAAAAAATACAAGCTGGAAATAGATCAAAACACCAATGGTTGTTTTGTTAGAAAGAGGTCCTGTGTTTTCTTCTGTTCCCTGAATTTCCTATGATTCGATCATGTTTTTTAAAAAGATGAGATTGTCACCTTCATCATCCTTAGTTTTGCAGCCCTTAGGGCATGTGTGCAAGGTCACATGTAGTCTTGTAAGTATCAGGGATCCGCTTACCTTCTGAAACCTGAAACCTTTCAAAGAGGATGATTTCAAGGAAAAAGGTATCAAGCAGTAAGCCCACAGCATGAATGTTTGGTGCTACATTTTGTCCCACTGGCTTCCCCAAGTAACATGACTCTAGGACAACCTCAAATTCAGGTTGTGCTTTGAACAAGGTGCTGTACGGTCAGGGCGCTGAGGGCGTTGAGTGAAATCACTTGTCTCTCGGGAGACGGTGGGTAAGGCCGCTGTCCCTGGGGAGCTCTTCAGCAGAGGAATGAAGACTTTGGTGAGAAACTCGGCCTCCTTTACAGAAGTTCATCAGCCCCTTTCGGCCTTGAGAGAACACTGACCCACAGGCCCAGCGCCGAGAAGAAACGAGGCCACCGACACGTGAGACCGCCCCTCCAAGAAGATGAATGTGCGCTGCCTTTCCTCTTAATGCCTCACCCAGCTTTTTTTTAAAAAAGATGCAAACCATACTTGCTGGGAAATATTAAAATGCAGCTCTCTGCAGTCAGATGAGCGCATTCTCTGCTGATTTGGGAGCAATTCGAGGAAAGGCTAAACCGAACATGGAGGCAACACCCCACTCCACCCCCGCCCCCCCGCAAAAGGTTTTGTCCCTCCCTGCACTGGCCTAGTAGCTTCTGAACTCATTTTGTAAAATTTAACCTGTAGGAAAAACCCATGGAAAAATGGAGAAGGGTAAGCAGTAGAATTCTCCGGAATGACCAAAAGTGAGCTTACCACTGTCGGGACTTTCTCAATGAAATTCTCCGTCAGGCGAAGAGTGAATGCGGGTCAAAGGTTGATCTCATCAGTGAGGATGCTTGTAAGGTGGTCGTGGAGGTTTAAAGAGCATTTGAGGAACTTTGTGTTTATAAGGCATTTAGAAAAGAATGTTAGATTAAAATGTCTTGATTATATGTTGAACTGATTAATTTCCTAGACAACAGTACAACCACAAGCTTTGGGGTACTCCTTTCAACTGGACGTAAATCTAGAAATTAACCTGTAACTTCCAGTCAAATACTAAATAGCAAAAAAAGGCACACATATTTTCTAGAGAATTGACTAATCCTTGGCCTGTTAAACAGTGCCCCACTGTGACAATTTAAGGACATGCTGTACTCCCTCCCAGTAAGTTTTAGGTCATTTTTCTTAACCACACAGTTTTCAAGTTTTTCCCCTCAACTTTTTTCAAAAAGTTTTAAAAAATTAACACAGCTTTCAGCTCCCTTCATCAGAGTGGTCATGATGACCAAAACAGAGTCAGGCTCTTGCCAGGGGGTCTTGTGGATACTGCTTCAGCCTTTTGCACCCTAATTTCAGGCCATGTCATCTTGGATTGATAAATAAATAAATACTTCAGCCTCACAGCTGAACGAATGTCCCTCCGCACGCACGCGCATGCGTGTGGGACCCACATATCTTACTTTGCAGCCATCTCTGAACTTGCGACCTCACTTTGCATTTCTCCGTTAAAAAAGGAGATGCATTTCCTGGCATTTTGGATGCCGCCCAGTGTGATTGTGTGTCTTTCAGTGTGTGTGACCTTTCAGTGTGTGTGACAGGAGGCCATGCTTCCTGATTGGCATCAGTCTTAATTTTCTGTTCTGTCATGGAATTAGCATGCCAACGGATGCAAAATGATGCGGTCACTTGTAATTGTCTCCTCTAGGTTTGTTTTTTTTTTTTTTTTTTGCATCCGTTGGTATGTTCATTTCCTTGACAGAAGGAGGAGTTAATGCTGCTGTCAGTCATTTCGTGGGACACTTGGTCTGTTGGGTCTTCAGAGGGTGCTTCTCAGATGACAAGAGTTTGGTGTTTGGGAATTAGTCAATGTGCAGATTCCAAGGGACTCTTCCTGGGATTGGAGCTTAGTCTTAAAAGTCCTGACAACCAACATTTGTTTGAACCTCCGGGTTCCTCTGTCCTCAAAAAAGGTGCTGTGAAATTCACGCAGGAATCAATTGTAATTTATTTCAATATTTAAATAAACACATGCTGCACAAACCAGGCATGTGGAGGAAGAAGGGGGTGGGGGGAGGAGGAGGAAGAACAGTATCAGAGATGTTACAGAATCAAACCAACAGCCATAACGCATATCCCAGCTTTATAACTTTAACAAATCACTTCCTTCATGTCATCAAATTGGGGTATCACAGTGAAACTGTTCTAATGTGTCAGGCAAACTTTTAAACAAACCTGATGCTAATAATAATCTCCATATACAAAACGATTGAGCAAGGTTGAATTTACTAGGGAACAACTTTTTTACTTACATTATCCGGGCCCTTTTTCTTCCCCCAACCGAATCAGCCAGTCGATTCAGTTCACTTGGCCCAAACTGTCAGTGTGGTCACAGCTTACCACTCATTTCTTGATCGCTGGTTTACAGCTAGAACCCCAGAACGGCGAATTAATGAGGTCATCCTGTGATAGAGTTATGGTAGCCTCAGACTCCTCTACCACTCAGACTAAATGAACTCTTGTGAGGTCGAGTCCGTGTTTTCCATCATTGTCACGGGCAATTAGTAGCCACTTACGATTGGTTGCGGTTCATTTCTGCTAATAGTATTAGGATGACAGCCTACTGACCACATGATAGTCCAGCGGTTCTCAGACTGGACATCCAAATGGTAGATTGGAGGCCATTTCTTTTTTTCAGGTCAGTTTGGAGAACTCTCTGCGGATTCCAGTGCTTTATTTGTACTCCTGTTTATGAAAACGTGTCTTTATGGCAGATTAACTTGCTGGAGACCCAGCAGCCGGACTGAATTGAATTCCAGAGCATTCACTTTATGCTAAGTACATAACAATGACAAAAACCGCCTGTTATCCTAGAAATCTACGGTTCTGTGTTATTCTTCTAAAATGCCGTCGTTTCTAAGAGTAGCTTAGGAAGAAAAGTGTGTCAGGGTCAGCCGTGGTTATGGAGAGTCTCGTTACTAAGCTGTCCGTTTGTGGGCAAAGAGCCACATTGTTTTCTGAAACCACCTTGTCTGTCTCTTCCCGATTCTTATTATAATGAATTTGGGGATGTTTAGCAGATCAGGTGACTGAATGTTTTCCAACCTTCTAAATAGTGAAGTGGGAGACAATAAAGCTTCCATAGCAACCAGGCTTTTCCAGAAAACATGTTCTCTGGAAGGGGGAACAAGCACCAGGAAAGCAAGAGCCACGTCTCTGTATTAAATACATTCTGCTGATTGATTTTTTTAAGGTAAAAAAGGGAGCGTCTCAAGCACTGTGAGATAGGGCTGCCTGCAGTGTGTTCATGCCAGGGTGTCTGTCATTTGGTTTCTGAATCTTCACTAGGCAGCCTCTGTCCCTGGCAGATAAACCTTAACCATCAGATAAACATATGTGAGACTTGCTGGTCTAAACTCCTAGAGTAGGGACGCTGGCAAGCGTCCTAGTGCCAGACCTTGAAGGATACACTGCACTTGTTTTAATTGAATATCATTTTGGACATTAATTAATGTGTCCATTCTCATTTCCCCAAATGGCAAATAATGATGTGTGAAAACAGTATAATTACATTTTGATATTTTGGGGTAGAGTCATAACTGGATTCGATTTGCTGTTGATCTTGGCAGTAATTTATTCCTATCAAGCATTTATCCTTTTTAATGGTACTCATGTTCATTTTCTGTTTCTCTTCTTAATTCTGCACCGAGATCGGCACTGGCCCCGATACGTTGCCCTATCATTCTTGGTACAGGGCATTTGCAAAATGGAGTTTCTCCCTGTGCCAGTGGGCCAAAAACTTTGAGAATCTCGACCCTAAGAGAAGCTCACCCATGCACACAGGGACACTCACCCATGCAGACTTACTGACCAGAGTTTGTGACTTAATGCAAATGAGAATCCTTGCTTTTGGATTTGGGGGGGTGGGCGGGGGGCGGCGAGGGGGAGGGAGGAAGCAGCAGACTGTCTGGTTGTCTGCAGCGTGATTCCAGAATATGTCAGGTGGATTGAGATCTCCCAGCACCGTCAGAGTTGCCATCTGTGATGGCTCTTGCCCACGTTTCAGCTCCCCGGTGTCCACTTATTTTCTCCATTCGCTTGTGGTGGTTTACCTGTAACCAGGATGCAGCCCAGGGACGTTTTAATCCATGCCTTGCAGAGGGTCAGGGCCACTGGGGTTTACCAGAGGCATGTAAACCTCCATCTTTTGCTCACATTTTAACTGTGACAAGGCATTGTCACTTGGAAACAGCCTCCCAGCTGGGGGAAAGGCCTCATTGCCTTTCAACTTGAAAGAGGTAGTGCTGGAATTTTTGTTTGGAGACGAGAAAAGGAGAGTGAGAGGCAGGCACGTGATCCTCCCCAGCAGGAGAAGCAGGGCTGTCAGCGTTCATCATCACGACAGGAGACACTTTGAAATGAAATTCGTACAAAACAGGAGACCAACACTTAGAATCCGGAGGAAAGTGACGAAACCCCTTGTGAAATTCCCTGGTGAAAAAGGATGCATATCTTTTAACTGATCTGCAGAGTAAAACTATTTAAAAAAAAAAAAGCATTTCCTTGGTAGCCACAATGTGCTTTCACGTTTTGCCATATTTAGTCTATACTGTCGTGAAAGTGTGTCTGGGCACCTCCCTCACACTCTTGGACATGAACAGCCCCTTTTATCTCCTCTTGCCTTTGTGCTGATATCAGATCTGATTTTACAGACACATAAGTAGCCTCATATTGACCTGCATTTATGCGAAAGGCATTAATGCACCAAATGCGGAGGAGATACATTTACTTCTAGCTCTAAACAACCAAGGCTTAAATAATGCATTCCAGCAAGGTAATTTAATAGAACAGCTTTCTTGAGAAGTGCTGTGTTAGGAATGGATGCTGCATTTAAAATATCCATTTTGTTGCCTCCCTCCTACTAATTACATCTTTCTTTGTCTTCCCTCTCATTTGCATCCCTGGAGTGCCAGAGAGGGAATCTGGTGGGTGGTTTTCCCTGTTGCAAATCTTCGTATTTAGGAGCAACCCCTGTACCGTTGACTTAAGCTCATTTCTGTTCAAGGAAAACTACCTTGCCAAGGAAAAGGTGCTCGTTAATCACTACATCTAATTACAGGGAGGAATAAATCACTAAAAACAAATTAAGCATCTTAAATAAAATGGAAAATAAAAGCAGTTAACAGTCAAAGAGGGGGAAATGCTGCCATCTCGCAAGTCTGGCTCCTGGGCTAATTGAAGGCTCCGTGGAACCCCTTTGCAAAGAATTAGGCCAAAATGATTCAGAAGCAACTTCAGATCCGAGCAGTTCTAACCAAGGATCTCTTGGAAATGAGGAAGCCACAGGTAGCCCTTTCCCTTGGGTCCTGTAGGACCTACTCCCCTCTCTTTTCCTTCTTAGCCCAGGATGATGGAGGTGACTTTCAAATCACTGCAGCCCTATTCTACATAAACTGGAAAGTAATGAGAATTTTATACTTGACCTTAATCTGAAGAGGTCTGAAATAAGCTTATTACTAACCAAATCCTTCCTCTCCTGCTTGAATTTCTTTAGTCCCAGTAGCTTGTGTCTTCAAATGCATGCCAGTCTACTGGAGTTTAAAGCCAACAGTGAAATGCAGTTTTTAATCACTGGTTCCAGAACACGTGGTCTGAGGAGTATTTGTTGTTCCATGCACAGTTCTCCTGACCCAGTTTGAACTTGGCAGTTTCCGTATTTCTCTATCCAGTGCAATTTAGTGATGTAGAATATCTCCTATAAATATCCCACCAAAAGCAGGGCTGGTATTTCCATGCGTTTTCATGACGTGCCTGTGGGTATTGTATAAAAAGCAGGAGCATAAAGAGAATTATTTCATTGAACTGTTAACATAGGAGACTTGCCTTTGAAAATGTTTATATGTCATCTTTTTGACTGGATATCCATAAAGAAGTTCCTTTTGCTTTTCAAGTGCCTTGTCTAATCTTGATAGAGATGAAGAAAGGTCAGAAGGTTTTCATTTCTAGTTGGGAAGGTTTAGGAGAAGAGTGGTAGATAGGAGATGGAAATCTGGGAAAATGAAAATACCCAACAGAATGACCTACTTCATTCTTTTCCTTTACCTGGAAACTCTTGACTCCCACTGTAATAAGTTCCACTGGACTCTGAACCCTGGGACCAGGAGAGTGGAAAGAGTCCAGCGTTCCGATTCAGTGGCTAGGTCTCAAGTCATCTGACTAACTATCTGGACCTTCAGCCTCAGTTCTGAAATCTGTCCCTACCTCTCTTCTTTGTGACCAGGCGCCCACGTGAAGCATGTCGTGTTCTTCCATTCCTGCTTTGAGGATCCTGCTGGGTACCTGGGTTTCTCTGGGGTTTCTGATACGATGTTCCCCTGCTAGGGCCACCCCCTCACAGTGGTCGCTCTCTGATCAACTGGTAAACTCTGCTACCGTAATCACCTGTGATGGGCCGTCCCAAATTGACCACAGGTGGGTCTCTTCTCCAGCCTCTGGCCTTCTGGGGTATCACCCCTCCTGCCACCAACCATGGGATTCGAACACACCAAGTCACATAAAGCTGGGTGTTGTCCTTCAGTGATTGGACTTCAGTTGTTCAAGTGAACACTCTCCAGAGGTGATGAGGTCTTGACGGTGAACGTGGAGCTTTCGAGTTTTGTCTTTTGGAAGGGCGAAGAGTATTTTACATGCCTAGATTTTAGGTTGAATGGACCACCAAGTAGGACTGTGATAAAGAAGCTGGTGAGTAGAATGGCCTTTGCTGTGGACGGAGACAGACCCTTGGAAGCATCGCCTTTTCTTAATGTGAAGCGTCAGGATCCGGGGTGCTCTTGCCTCTGGCTCCACTTAGCAAATAGAGGGATGCGTCTGATTATTCCTTCTGTTCTGCCCCCTTCACCCCCGGGGTCAGCAGGAGTTGGACTTAAGCTCAGGCCCCAGTGTCCTGGAGAGAAATGAAGAAGCAAGCCTTGAAAAAAACAGAATTACAGAGGAAGGGCGGGGGGTGGACTCAGGAGAGAAGAGAGAAAAAAATAGATAAGGAAGAGAGTGAATAAGGAGATGACAAACACTGAAAGCCTCATCTAGCCCTTTAGAAAGGAGACTGTTAATAATGGCTGTCATCATTTTTTTTTCTATTTAAGACAGTTCATTATAGGTACAAATATGTATAATGAGTATATTGTTTTCTCTGTGAAAATAGGAAAGGCCCTGCTTAGAATTGTCTGTTGGATCTTTTCTCTTCTGTGGTTGGGGGCCTCTGTCTACTCATCAGTGGTTAATCCCTTTGCACTGATGGGCAGCTGATTTGTCTGAGGCTGGACTCTGCCTGGCCAGGGGTGAGAGCAGACAGGTCGCCCACACCTGTTTTCATCCCCCTGGTTAGAGAACAGTCCAGGAAGGGAATATGTGAGGTTGGTTTCTGTTTAAAATGCAGATAACGGACAGAATTGTGAATAGGGTTGTACTATGTGAAACACCAGGATGACTTCAGGTGAAAGTTTGGCTAGAGAATTGGGACCGTCCTCCTGCCGACAATGTGACAGCTCTTTACCACCAGCCATCCCACCTCATAGGACCTGCAGGTGTGTGTTAGTCGGAAGGAACTGTGTGAAAAACCGAGGGCTACGTGAGGTGTGCCCTGATGAGGAAATGAATACCCTCGCCTTTCCAAACAGCAGGTGGAGCCCAGGCAGCTCTGCTGTTCAGTAAAAGTGATGAAGAGCCCCCATCCATCACATTGGACAGTGTGGTATACCTGAGGAGCAGAGAGCTTACTACACAGTATACTTGGCAATAAGTCACAAAAACATTCGTATTTTTTAATAATATTTTTGAAGGAGAAAAATCTGCTTTTCAATAAATTCTGGCATGGCTTTCCTCCAGATTTTATCACTCATTTAAAATTATCTTAGGGTCAATTTTTTTTTTCTTCTCTTTGTTGGCTCTTTACTAGGTTTCTGCCAAAGACAAATACACTTCGGAGACAAATTTAAAAAAGAGGACCAGCTTACGGGCGTAGGATTCCAGATTTCCTTCTCTTTCTGCTTTTGAGTAGTAGTGAGAGAGTTAACGCCAATGTGTTCAATTAAATTTTACTGAAATTTTGTAGTCGCTGTTACTCATGATCAGGGAAAATTACTTCTCAACACAGTCCTGTGTTATTACCCCTATATATTTGGCTTTTCTTCGCGGAATATCTTATTTCTCTTCACTGCTGTGTAAATTACAATCTTTCTTATAAATGGTAGGTTGAAACCATTTTCAGTGGTAGAATTCTGAATTTATTATACATTACACAGCCTGTTATGGGAACTCTGTGTTCCTACTTTTTTCAGTACACAATGTATATTTACAACGCAAAATGGCCCAGGGTCAAAAAGTTGGTGCTGAGGACTCTCATATGAGGGTGATGCTAATTGTAGTAACTCTTCTCTCTTCTTCTCCATTCCTAAGACGTCGACACGTTATTCCTAAGCGGCATGGGGCTTCCTTTGTGCAGGGCTAGATTGGAGTTGCTGATAAATCAAGGTGGATTATACTGTCTAGAAGAAGGGAACTTGCCAGAGTCTGTGAAATTCATCCTTATACTGGCAAGAAAAGATGACCCTCAACCCCACCTTCCATTCTTCACACCCCGCCATCAGTTAAACATTAAATCTAAATCCACAAATGGAATAATGTACAGGGTTTTCCTGCCCAGAAAGAGGTTCCGTAGCATTTTATAGCATGAGACCTTTTTGGAGCAGAGAGGAGTTGCCAGCATGCAGAGCCGTTCAAACCCGGTGACCAGCACCCTTGAGGGGCCAGAAAAAGCCGACTTTCTTTCTGTGTTGCTTGAAATGGGAGGTGTCAGATAGCAGCTGTCTGGTTTTCTTCTCTTCCTTCTGGGAAATGGAAGGTTTCGTTCAATGGAACAAAATCCACGTTAGGATGTAGGTGGCGAAGTGTTGAAAAACCTGGCAAAGAAGGCACTTGCGCCACTGGATACCTTTGGTGCTGTCTAGTTTGATTGTGAGACTGTTCCTGTTTCTACATTGTTTTATTTCTGAATCTTGCGTTTCTTTTAATTGGACATTTGAGAGACACTTAGAAGGGGAAATCGATACAGCACTGTGCTGGATTGTGGGTGGAGGGTGAGAGAGGGAGGCATGAATGTTGGCCCCAGGGTGTCTCGTGTACTTGAATGAAAGATGGTGGTAGCCAGCTGGAGAGCTAGTCGCTTTAGGGGAAAGATCAGGAGAATTAGGTTTTAGGTACACAGAGAAAGTAGCAGTACTTGGAGACGTCCAAGTGGAGACGGCACATCAAAGACTGGATGTCCAGACCTGGGTGTCACAGGAAAGGCCTGGGTGAAGATGCAGAGTGTGGCTGTGTGTGCACAGGGGTCATTTCAGACGTGCGTGTGATGGGGTTGTCCGAGGACTGGTAAGAGGAAGATGAGCCTGCAAGGGAGGCAGAGGAGGAGGAGCCCAAGAGGTCGGGGGAGGGGGTGGGGTTCCAGGACAGCCTGCGCCACAGAACCCAAGACAGGAGGGCATTTCCGGGTCGGAGAAAGTGACAGCCTCGGGAATGAAATGCGCGGCTTTCTCTGCTAATTCAGACCTAGTCAGATGTTGGCAACATCATAATGTAAACTGCTTTGTAGAAAATCAGCTGTGCTGTCTACACAGCAAGGAATCACCCTTTCCGGTTGGCTGACTGCTGTATATTTACCACTGTGACACACGAGAAAAACTTCCAGCCTCTACATACCAAGCATCATGTCTCCCCGGCCTGGAATAATTTTGCTTTAATATCATCCTGTGGGAAATGAATCTACTTTATTGCTCCATTCTTTCTATCTTATATGGGGTCATAATGATCTTTCCTTTCGTTGACAATTTGGATAATGACGGGAAAATAATCATGACTGCTGAGGTGTCCTGATTTTATAGCATATATATATATATATCTCCTTTTTCCTGGGAGAAAGCATCAAACGCCCCTAATAAAGTGATAGTCCAGATTTAATAAATGTATTTTTGAAAAAGTGTTTTTGCTTCCACACAGAAGCAGCGGGGCCCTTTATTGAACTAATTATAGTGGTAGGACTATTGATAGCGCTACTCTGGTTTTGAGTGGAGGAGTAGAAAGAACTGGGCCTCCTTCGATTTTATTTACCGCATTGAAGTTTCTGACTTTGAAGGTTTGACGCTCGCTATTAGATCAGACTATAATCCAGTGACTCCACTGCAGAAGCAGAAATAAATTCATAAAAATAGCCATGGTTGTTTACTAAAGCTTTTCCAGTCCATGACCAAAATAGACCCTCAGTAGATTTCAAGATATTTCCCCCAATATGCCAGTTTTAAAATCATTGATTGGAAGAAAAAGGCATTAACTGGTTCTTTTTGGGGGTATGAGGTAAGTAAGAATTTTTAAATATCTCAGCAAACCTCGGTTCCTGAAGTAACTTTACTTTCCCTGTATAAATAAGTTTTGCTGTCGCGGAAGATAAAACAAAGGCACGTGCTATTGATTTTTTTGGCAAGTTAAACTTTCTCTTACTCCTTCCGTGAGCCTTATTTTGTAACTAAAGAGCCTTAAGATTTTGAAATACATAGATTTCCCTTCTAGCATCAGAAGCAGTTGCCCGTAAGTTCTGTGGGGGATGTTTGCTGCTTGTCTCTGAAACTCTGGGCCCGCTTCCCTGTCCAGTCCCGACTTCAGCCACGCTTGTGGCTTTAGACATCGTCCATACTGTGGGTATTTCCCAATCTTTATCGCAGGCCCCACTTATTTCTTGAATTTCAGTAATTTTCCACGGGAAATCTCTACCTATTTGTTGCACAGACAGCCAAATCCCGTGTAAAGTAGAACTCCCCTCTGAATTTATTTCTCCCCAGAGGTCTTATAAAAATCACCCAAGCAGTGCATCAGAATCATGCTTAACACCTTTTTCTCCCTCACTCCCCACTGCTCATAAAACCCTCAGTCCTATCAGTTTTTTCTTCCTAATAAACACATGTTAAAAAGTCAGTCCCCTTCTCTCCATCATGCGTGGACAGGCCAACTCTCCCTTGCACGATTGCAGAAATCTCTTCAACCACCCTCCCTGCCTCTAAGCTAAAACCCGGTGCCAGCACGTCACCCCCTACTCAAAATTCTCCATTGCCTCCCCTTTGCCGACTGGATGAAGTTTCACCTTCTTAGCATGTCCGAAGGGCACGTCACAATGAAGCTCCAACCTGCCTTTTTCCAACAGCTTAGTTGGCAACTTGCATACACTGTTCACCTGGCTACACAAAACCGTTTATCAGAATTTGAAAAAATCCACATCTTGTCGCAGCCAACCCCACACCATGCTTCCGTCTTTGAGCTTCTGCTTCATCATTCAAGATTCAGTTCAGATACAATGTTCCCCTGATGGCTTCCTGTACTTCCAGAGCTAAATTTTTCCTTTTTTCTGTTCCCGTGACATTGTATAAGCTTCTAGTGAATACATTTTTTTGATCTATTTTTATTAAAACTTTACAAGAGGCTTTAGAACCTAGTGCTTTTTAAAAGCACAGGCTTGTAGTGAGGTGGATGGACGTAGAGTCTGTCATACAGAGTGAAGTGAGTCAGAAAGAGAAAAACAAATACCGTATGCTAACACATATATATGGAATCTAAAAAAAAAAAAAATGGTCATGAAGAAGCTAGGGGCAGGACGGGAATAAAGACGCGGACCTACTAGAGAATGGACTTGAGGACACAGGGGAGGGGGAAGGGTAAGCTGGGACAAAGTGAGAGAGTGGCATGGACATATATATACTACCAAATGTAAAACAGATAGCTAGTGGGAAGCAGCCGCATAGCACAGGGACATCAGCTCAGTGCTTTGTGACCACCTAGAAGGGTGGGATGGGGAGGGAGGGAGACGCAAGAGGGAAGAGATATGGAGATATATGTATATGTATAGCTGATTCACTTTGTTATAAAGCAGAGACTAACCCACCATTGTAAAGCAATTATACTCCAATAAAGATGTTAAAAAAAAAAAATGTAAAACACACTTCTGAGACATATCAACCAATTGCAATTTATGGACTTTATTATTTGGACCTTATTCAAACAAACCGTAAAAATCTTTTATAAGCCAATTGGGGAAATTTGAACAGTGACTGAGTATTTCATGATGATAAGAAATTACTGTTAATTTTTAGGTGAGATAATGACACTGTGGGTATGTATTTAATGATAAGCCCTTATCTTTTAGAGATCCAGGCTCACGTATTGATAAAAGACATATGACGGTTAAGAGGTCCTTCAGAATACCTCCATGGCAGATGAATCAAAAGTGTTGAACCTGGGGAACTGTACATGAAGGTTTATGACAGTGGTGTGTTTCTTGTCATATCTGTTTGAAATTTTCCAGCCTCAAAATTTTTTTTAAAAGTTTGAAAATAATAATTCAGATTGTTAAAAAAAAAAAAATTTTTTTTAAAAGCACAGGCTTTTGGATCAGATAAACCTGAGCTTGAAACCTCATTTCACCTTGAACTAAGTTGATGCTCAAGTTATGTGACCTCTGTGAACTTCACTTGGCTCATCTGTAAAATGGGAATCATAGCGGTACTTTTCTCAAAGGGTCATCATAATTACCCAAGATAAATGATATAAAACGCTCGGCACATTAAAAACTGCCCCTGGTATATGTTTATGTGTCGTGGGGTGGGTGGTGCTTCCAGATCGTGGGCTCCAATAACTGGTCCTTAGTAGAAGTCCAACAAATAGTCAATGAATAGAGAACAAGTGGTAGATTCACATATGAGTGTAGTTTGGTTGTCCCAAAGATTAAAAAAAAAAAAAAACTCTTCTAGGACGTGATATGGGATTAGAAGGCTAACAGATTATCAAGTATTTTAAAATTTGGATGAGTGAAATTTAATAACCCTTGAATTTATCCTCTCCTGAAATGTGAGAAATTCAGGTTGTGCTGTTCATAGTTGTTCAGCCTGCTTTTATTCAGCAAAGCGTGAGAAATATTTAGATAGAGAAATATGGACCATATCACCCTTTTCCTCTTAGCATTTGGCCTGCAGCATTGGTCCAATTATTACTGATCTTGACTACTGTTCGTATCATACCGTGTTTAAAGTGCCATAAATTATATCAAGTTGGAGAAAAGTAAATTTTTTAAGGGTTTATTCTAGTATTTCTAACTTATTTGCTCGTCTTTTGCCACGTGCTATAAACTACTATAATCCTTTGGATGATGAAATTTTAGAATCTTCGGATAAATTTTTAAAAATCTGCGTTTCAGCTTCCAGGAAGCTTCATACAACATATTTTGATGAGGTTGACCTCATGAACTTAACATATTTACCAGGAATATGAGCGATAAGAAATAACCTTGAACTAAGAAAAAAATTCACCAAATGTACTAAGGGAAAAAAAAATCATTAAATGCAAGTGACAGTGCATTTTCCAAGAATGCTCTTTGGGGTCGATAAGTATGGGAGTCTCATGGGGAAACGATAGGATGTTCAGAACCTTAGCATCGGTGTGTGTCTTTGTGTCTAGACTGGCTGTGTGGCGTGTGGCAGACACAGGTAACTTAGGACTGTGGACTCTGAGACGCTGCAACAGATTCCTGGTGACAGTTTTGTAATCTTCTCTGAGGGTCCACAATCAAAGAATGAAAACCCGGGTTCAACTGGAATGTAGTTGGGGCCAAGCCTTTTCTTTCCAACCCTAGGATTTCATGATGAGCAAAATTAAAACAGGGATGCAAATCCACATCCGGATGGGTTATGTGATGGGGAGTAAAAACTTTAAGTCCAGACGAATCAAGTCATCTCCCAATTTCCAGTGGGTGGAAAATAAAAATAGTCCTTTTTACCAACAACAGTGGTGATTAAGGGCACAGAATCTGGAGCCACGCCATCTGGGTTTGAATCTGGCTTTGCAGCTTCCTTTATTTGTGAGCTTGAATTAGTTTGCTACTTGGGGCTCGGTTTCCTCATCGGTAAAACGGAATAATTAAGTGCCCATCTCAAAGAGCCATTGTGGAGATTGAGATAACGTGTTTGTAAAACTGTAGCACATTTCCTGGCACAGAGGAAGAAGTGGGAGCTGCCATTGCTGTTACCTTTCAGGATGAGTCAGCCCGGATTTCGTTTACTTCCGAAACAGCAGTGACCTCTGATGACATCTTCAGCTCCTGCCTTTTCGGACATCCAGTTGTATTTTTCAATTGCCCACTGAAGGTCGACTCTTCATTTGCTTTTGGCTCTGCCTACCTCTGTGTGCCCATAACCTAATTCATTTTCTCACTCCCCACTCTAAATGTTCTCTTCTTCCCATAGGACTTTATCAGTAAGTCACTCTCTGCTCTTCCCGCTCTGGCACACTGGCCACCTTGCTGTTCTGCAGCCACCTAAAGCATGTCTCTGCCCCAGGGCCTTTGCACACGCTCTTCTTTTGGCCTGCAGTGTTCTTCCCCTGATACCATCTCGCTTGGGGGCTCCCTCACTTGATTTGGATTTCCTCTCCAAGGTTAGGTCTTTATTGACTCCTCTTTACACTGTTACATCTGAGTCACACTCTAGCTGCTACCCTTTTATAGACTTCTTCCTTACCATTGCCTGACTGATAGTATGTTGTTCATGTACAGATCCGTTTTGATGGGAAAAAAAAAAAATCAAAACAAAGCATATCTAAGTAGTGTCTGAATTCTTTGGATAGAACATTGTTTCTGGGTACCAGGGCTTTCTATTTCAAAGAATTGACATAGGTCCTAGTCAGTCCCACATGTGTACGTTAGCAGATGTGTCCTGATAATTTTGAGAAGGCCACTTTGTAGACAGACGTCAAATGAGAAAGAAGGTTAGAGCTTAGTCATTCCTGGCACTTTTAATATTAGTCCTAAAACATAGGCACTACCTTCATTTCTGTGGAACTGTGGGAGGGGGACAAGAACCCAGCATCCTCAGAGCACTTGAAGTTAAGCTTTTAAGCAAAGATGAGAAAATTAATAAACGACACAATGAAGGGATGCTAGGTGGAGCGAAATGGTTCCTCCTCGATGGAAGAAGATGATACCTGGGAGGGGACCGGGATTAGCACGGACAGTTGTATCTACTTTGAAGGGGGCAATGGCCCTTGGGGACCGTGACCATCCAGCGTGCAGGCTTCTCCTCAACTCAGGCTGACTCTCCAAAACGTGGTTCTGGAAACTCGTCAGCTTGAATGTCTTCCAAACACAGAAGGACTGGGCGCCTTTCCGGTCCCTGCCCCTTTGCCTCTGCTGGTTCTGGTCCATTCCATGGGGGACACAGCTCCTCCAGAAGTGCCCCTTGAAGTGGGCTCACGCTTGTTTTAAGCTCAGACTGACACTGTTTTCATGAGTCCTGTGATAACCAGTTTCCCATGTGGCTGCACAGCAGACCATCCTGCCTGGAAGCGAGTGACCAGCAGCAGCAGTCCAGGTGCACAGCAGGGTTGGGTGAGGCCTGCGGCAAAGCTGAGGGCTCGCAGCTGCTGCTGTGGGAAGGCAGCCCGGGCGGTTCAGGCAAAAGTGGTGTGTGGGGCCTCTGTCTCATATTTTTCCAGTTTCCCAGGAAAACCAGGAATCCAGACTGGCTGCAAAACCTAAACATTGGCAGCCAATTCAGTAACATTGTCTACGCTGGATTTGACTTGTGGTCCACCAGCTTGTGACCTTCGTTCTCGAAAACAGACTTTTCAACTTATCCATGGTTTACTCCCAGGGGAAGCATTCCAGGTCATCAAGCTACTCCCAGACAAGGAAAACAAATACACACACACACACACACACACACGCTTCTGAGCTTCTAGGCATCTCTCCCACCCACCGATAGCCACCTCACTGTTCTGAGTGTGAGTTTGTGAGTCTAGGCAGCCAGCCTGTCAGAGGCTGTAGGAACCTCAGCATATCCAGAGAAGGGCTGACTTTAGTTTGAATCTGCAACTTCCTACAATCTCAAGCATTTCCTAAATACTTACTGATTGAATGTCACACTCTATTTTAAACAGACACATGTTTCTAGAAGTTACATTATCTCACTTCTTTCATGTGTCCTCTTTGGAAAGTCTTTTAGCCTGGTGTTTTAGCTTTTCCGCCCTTAATCATGTCTACATTCCACTTTTCACAAGATGCAAGAGACCCCCCCCACCCTCAGCTGGCTTCCTGGCCCCCCCCCCCCGCCACCCCGTCCTTCCCATTCAGGTGCCCAGAGGTGGTTCATAGCGTCATTCCCCGCATTCATGGCGCATCACCGTCATCATCAGGCCATTCAAGGACCCTCTTGTTTCATTCTGTTTGCCCCCTTCGCCCCTGTCCCCATCGCCTTCAGAGGTTACCACTGTAATGCATTCAACGTTTCTTTAGATGTATGTGTGTCCTTGAAAAATATCTACCTGCATGAATGGCTCATAATATACATCCATGGGAGGGTGGAGCGCGGTTCCTTTTTTTCTTTCAGTCAGTGCTGCTTTTAGAGCCACTTAGGTTGTGGGTATGCATGGTATTCCTCGCTTCTGGCTGCCACGTGGTATATACCATCCTGTAAACTTTCCATGGTTTTATGTATTCATTCCCCTAGTACTAGTCACCCGTAGCTGCCTCCAATTCCCAGATACTCCAAATCCTGCTCCGACGAACATACATGTCCTCGTATGGTGCTTTGTGGGCGCGTGGCTGGTGGGTTATTTTTCTCAGGATTGCGGGGCAGGAGCCCACTTCATTTCTCCACATACAGGAGATTGTTTGCCAGAAGGACGGATCCAGTTCCTTCTCCCAAAGCTGTGAACAAGCCTTGCTGTCACCCCGCATCTCCACGTGGCACTGTGTTACTTTCTGGCTCTAATCTGGTAGCTGTATCATTGTCCTTGTAACTTGCATTTCTCTGATTACTAGTGAGATGAAGCGTCTCTTTATATACTTCTTAGCCATTTGGATTTTTCCTTCCATGAATTTCCTGTTCATATTTTACACACATTTTTCTATTGCATTTCTTATCTTTTTTTCTTGTTGATCTCTTGTGTAGTCTGGGTATTAATCTTTTGTTCATCTTTAGAGATGGAAGATCTCTCCTGTCAGTTTGTCTGTGGTACCCTTTGTTGTAGGCAGATCCATCCTTTTCCTTTATGAGCTTTTAAAAAATCATATTTAAGAAATCTTTCCTTGTCTCAAGCGATCAAGAATATTTTCTAGTAGCTATTTCGGTTTGCTTCGTGGCTGCACTTTATATCTAAACCTTGACAGCATTTGGAGGGGAGGTTTGGGGGATTTGTTTTGTTTCTGTGGTGAGGAGGTATGGATCCAACAGTTTCTCTCTGTGGTAAATTAGTTTCTGTAATACCATCCCCTAAATAATCCATCTGTTTCCCCCTAATTTGTGTTGCTACCTGTATCATGTAACAAGTCACCACATACACACGGGAACTGTTTGAGGACCCTGATTCTGTTTCTAGAACAGCACACAGACTTGGGTATCTTACGTACCAGGGGCCCCAGCGCCCCGTGCACCTGGGGGTTGGACTGGGGGTTTCCATCTAGAATTACCAAGCTGAAAGGGCCTTTACGTGTCATCTGCTGCATGCTCTCGTTTTCACGTGAAGAGCCTGAAATTTCGAGGTCAGAGTGCTCGGAGACCCGTGCCAGCGGCAGACGCGCGGCTGTGACCCGCGGTCCTCCAGCGCCGCCCCGGTGTTCTCTGAATTAGCCCAGGCTGCCTCCTGCCTCTCCAGGGGCAAAGCACGTTGCTTTCCAGCCTCACTCTCTACTCCTCCCTGTCACAGTTTCGTGGGTTTCACGTGACCTCGTTAGGTGACCAACAGTTTCGCCATGTAGGCTGGTTATTACCCTTAACTACTGGGTGCAGATACTTTATATTTTTCTCTCGTTTTCTCCCTCCCTCCCTCCCTTCCTTCCTTCCCTCCTCCCTTCCTTCCCTCCTCCCTTCCTTCCCTGCTCCCTTCCTTCCCTCCTCCCTTCCTTCCCTCTTCCCTTCCTTCCCTCCTCCCTTCCTTCCCTCCTCCCTTCCTTCCCTCTTCCCTTCCTTCCCCGTCTAGGAGGCAAGGCAGACTGGAGAGCAAAGATGACAGGAATGGCCTTTTGGTGCTTTGCAGTTTTAACATATGTCTCAGAAAATTTAATCTGACCGTCATACCTTCCGAGATGCACTGTGTCTTTAGATGCGTTGCAAAGATAAGCTTCTCTATGTGAGAATCGCTCTTTTTCTTTCTCTCTCTTTCATTGAGTGGAACAGAAAAAAAATGCTATGGAACAGAAAGAATTGTCAGAAGCCATTCAGCCTCTTGCGTGTTTCCCCATCTTCTCCCTAAGTCTGGGGCAAACCCTGCTTAGGCTCCTGCATTATCCTTTGTTTCTCCTCTCAACGGGGGGAGGGGTATAAAAATGTTACTTCGTGAAACAGAAACAGAAGCACTTGAAGGGGAGGTAACATCCCGAGGCAGAGAATCAGAGTGGGGAGAGAGGCTTGGGTGAGGCAGGAAGGCAGCCAGTATGGTCTTGGCCATGATCTCTGAGGTCACAGCCATTCTCAGCAGTGCACCAACGAAGGGCCACGTCTTGCAGAATACCAGAGGCAAACGTGCCAAAGGGAGAGCGCCATCAAGTGCTGTTTCTACTCACGTCCAGGATCCGTAAGCCTGATCGTGTAACCCCTGAGCACTTGGACACCTTGACCCCTACGAACAAGGCAGAGAGGCCCTTGGAAATGCAGCACAGCCCCATGGATGCACAGCCAGCTGTGTTGGGAGGGGGGCTGGCAGATTGGAAGATAACGTGCCCAGCCTCTCCCCAGGCTCCTAATCATTTCCATGATATTGTCTGCCTCTGAACCCAGAGCTGTCATCTGGAAGTGATTTGCAATCCTTTGATGAAATAATAATATGTAGCATTTATTAACGGAATGATTTTTTCCCCTCAGAAATCTTCTGGGCCTCCTAATAGTAATCTCCATCTTTCTGCTGGGTGTTTTATTTACTTCCTAAATGTCCATGTTAATAATGGGCAAAATGACCTAACAGAACTATTGCACAACTTACCTGTCTGCTAGCTAGGTCGTCTCGTGATAGCTAAAAAGATAGTAGCCACAGACTATTCTGATGCTTTTGTAAATGATGAACGTTGATCGGTGTAGTTAAGGCTGAGTCCTAAAAAGCAGCAGCTTAGTTCTCCTTTGCTCCACATTGAATGAAAGCTGCCTCATAAACTAAGAAATTTTTTTTCTTCCCAGCAAAGCTGAACAGAGTTGTAAAGGAAAGCTATTTTCAATTATAAAGACGATTTGTTTTTCTTTAAATGGGAAACTGTTCCTGGTTTATGGCTTGGAGAGGATTCTAAATGCTTGTCTGTCTGATGTGAAAGCATCCTCTCTTTCACTAACCTTATGTCATAGAAGTTATAGATGAAAAATGATCAGCATCATAGGAATGAATCTTCCTGGGCTGTGTCTGTAATACAGTCAGAATGCCCTGAGTTTATGGTGGAGACATTGGAACTCAGAGTGTTTCCTTAGGCAATTTGAGAACAAGTCAATACCTCAGACGATAATACATTTTAGAAAGCCACCTCTCATATAAAGCAGTAGAGTTTGCATCTTATGAATTTGGTGGACTTACAGTAATCAAACATTTGGGGTAGGAGAGACCTATTCTCTGACAAGAAGAGTCAGTGCAACCTGTGTGGTAAGCTTGGCTTTTGTAAAGCAAACATGCTAAGAATTTGGGAGATACCCCAGAGTAGCTTTGTTAAAAGTCTACTTACCTGCTGATTTCTTGTATCCATTTTTGGTTTTCAAAGGGGCCTCCTCCATATTTGCACCTTGAAGTATACATGAAACACCGTGGCAAAATTTTAGAAATGTCCCGTATCCATGCAGATTCTGAGCTGACCCTCTTCTGCAAACCACATTTTTTTATTAGATGCTAATGTCCTTTCAAGAAAATCTCACTTTGTAGGCTCTTCTATATTCTTCTTCATCTCACCCATGGGGATAGTAAGCTTTTTCATTTCTTTAAGATGTATAGCAGGAAGTGGAAAGCATCCAATCATGAACCAGGGGTGCATACAGAATGGCTTATGGGTTGAGATGATGGGTTATTTGACACAAAAAAGAGAATCAGAGACTACAGGAGTTGAAGAAAGATGAATCCAAATTGATGGTATCCCTTTTGAAGTACGTGTGTGTATCCCTAACTCTGACTTTATCCACATACACGTTTGAATTAGAAGGACTAGAGCTGTTAGTTGAAGTGACTGCTGGTTTATCAGTTTTCCAACTGGTAATGGAAGTGAAGGTTTCGAAATGGGCTATATTTACTGCTTTTTTGTTAGTTTATTATTTTTTAAGGATCAAAGGAAGAAGTAGATGTGGTGGATAGCCAGAGAGATGCCTTTATGTTTATTTAAGGAGAAGGAATTCAAGTGGCAGTAAACTACAGACAGCAATATTTATTGGGGGGAAGCCATAGTAGTAAGCAGTTCTGTCAGCATCTGGGAGGCGAGCAAAGTTTGGGCAACAGAAGTGATTTATAGACAAAAATAAGGCTAGTGAAAATGAAATCATGATGGAAGGTAGTTTTGAAACGGAGTCACAATAAGTAAAAGCATTGCATTTCCACATGTGTGGCCCATATCTGAAGCCTCTGCTGCGACCGCAGAAATACTTTATTTTCTTACCCCCCTTATTTGGAAAGCCAGTGAACAGGGAAATGAAATTTTCAATTGCTCAGTAAATCAATACCTTCCTATTTCAAAATATAGGTGGTTTTAACTTGCATTCTAACCTAAGTTTAGGCCCTGGTGATTCTTGTCAAGGTAATACGAGCACTTTATGTGTCTTGGGAAGTGTTTCCAAAAGGAAAACTAAGGTTCTGTTACACTCAGTGTTACGGTGGCCTTTTCAGGTGTTTTAAATTCAGTGAGAATAGCGTCATCAGCATCATCATGACTTTTAATATAATTGTCACCACTAGGTGGTGTGTGGGGAATTGGGGGCATGGACCATGATGGGATCCATTCTCCTGGATGCTGTCACTAATTGGCTGTTAAGGGAATATAGAAACGTATCAGACAGTGGAGGAAAGGGGATGGTAACATCCAATGGACTTTTCTCATTAATTAAATTTATGCTGGGTATAGAGGGGTGGAGGTAACCACGGCAGGAGACATGGCCTTCCGTGTGTGGGCCTGTAAATAGATGTGGAATACTGAAGCAGGGAAGTGATGTTTACATGGTATAAATGTCCTGTACCAGAAGCAGGGATTTTTAAATTTTATTTTATTGAAGTAGTTGATTTACAATGTTATGTTGATTTTTTTTTCCTGTACAGCACAGTGACTCAGTTATACGTATATATATACATATATGTATTCTTCACCATTGTGGTTTGTCACAGGATATTGAATATAGTTCCATGTGCTATACAATAGGACCTTGTTTATTCATCTTATGATAGTTAGAAGCAGGAATTCTTTAAACCAGAGACAGAAAGGGTGGAGCTGGATTCTTGAGAATCGCTTTTTAAACATGATGGTCTGTCTTGACCTGGGTCCCCAGCCAGGTCCCTTTGTGCCAAATTCAGGGTCCTCATTTGTCCCCTCCATGCAGCCATCCCAGGAACATCAGAAATGAAATCAAGGTTCTGGATTTGACAGGCGTTGTTTTCCAGGAGCATCACTTCTTGATTTCTTCTTTCTTATACTGATCTGGATGGACGTTAGGGAATCTCTGCTGTCAGAAAATGCACTGGCTTCAGGCTCCGCGTGTAACATCTTGTGTCTGGCTTCCTCTAGACTGAAAATAGAGGTGAAAGGAATTACAGATGGCTCAGTTACAGTAGTAATTGGGCAAAACAGCTCATAGCAAATCCAGTTCTGGGAAACACCTCTACGCTCTGATTATCACGTTCCTCCCGATTTCTCCCGCTTAATTTTTAAAAATGTGATGTAAGAGCTCAATTAAGGATTCCCCATTTCTCATTTGTCTTTCTAGCCCTAGCGCTTAGTGAGGGGCCCAGTGCACAGACAATATTGAGAGTAAAAACAATAAATCAAAAGAGAGTGAATAATGATCAAAATGACCTTTAAAAAATATGTATACGAAAATCCTAGTCTCTTAGTGTCCACAAGAATCGTAGGCCAATGATATTTATGTAAAATACCAGGATAAAACAGATGGGAAGGGAAGTTAATAAGAAAAACTAACAGTATCAGTAAATCTGTAGCATGTTGAAGGCAATTTGACAGTTTCTGATGTTGTATCAAATCTTTTGATAATACCAGATTCGGATTTGTCACAAGTCACTTCGTGGCTATTGGAAACTAGCTGACACTCTTACTTAGCTACACCCTCATTGACTCATAATCAAAGGAGGACTTGCAGTTAAGACACGTGGATGAAATGTCATTGCGGCCAAGCACTGCTCTGTGTGTGGAGTTGAGCTAGTGGATGGTGGCAGTGGGTTTTGAAAAAGCAAAGGTTCTTAACAAGTGACTGTGTAGTTTTCATGGGTGGGCAACGGCCCTTTCCTTCTTTTGGCTTGAGAAATTTAAATGCATCCTAAGGTCTTAGACCTCACAAAGATGTTTATACTCTCAAAATATCATTTCCCAGTCTGAACACCCACAGCAGAAAATGCAGTAATCTTGGTAGAAGGCATATACTTTTAAGCTCTGATTAGCCAAAACATATAACCAATGCATCAAAATTATATCTGCTTTTTCTTTAAGGTCATCAATTCAATGGGTAAATGACTTTATATATTGCTGTCCATTTTGTATCACCAGTGGGTTCCCAACAGGTAGCCTGTAGCTTCTGGCACGTAGTAGAGGCTTAAGAAACATTTTGGAATGGTTGAATCCAGTTACACACCTAGAGAGTAAAAGTGGCCCTACGTCAACGTGTGGAGACCTGCATGTTGCCAGTTACCCAATATGCAGATGAACCACGTGACTTTCTGGAGGTCAGTGAACTAGAGCAGGAAGATGTATCTAGTGCATACAAACGCAGTTTTTTCAGCTTTGTTTTGATGAGTAACATTAATTCAGACAAAGTCAGAAGCCTCATACTAACGGATTTTTAATGGGTTAAAAGGACGTGTGTCTTACTCAGCTTTTTATATCCAGCCCAGCAGCTGCCGAGAACCAGACACTGCAGGCGTTGAACAGATATTTGTTGGGTTGTTGAAAAGGGGGAGGGGGAGGACCATATTGGGTCATTAAGAATCCTTGCCCTTTCTCACATGGAAAAGAAAGGACTTGCCTGCCCTAGGAGGGAGCTGGGTTTGTGAGTCACAGGGATCCATTCTCTGTATCTGCTGAAGGGCTGTCAGATCGGAAGTACATTCAGAGACCTACTTGTCCCTGTAGCTATTCATCACTGTTGATTGGCTCTGGTGGCAGGCAGCAGTATTTTTAGAGAAGCGAAATGGTACGGAATTTCTTCATGTACAGAACATTAGCTGATCCCATTACTCAAAGCTACTCAAAAAGTCAGAGCTGACACTCAACTGAGCTCCAGAGGAAAAACAATCGACCTAAGAAACAAAACCCCAAAATGCGTGATGAAAATATAGGTAGATTTGAGTTAACTCCTCACCACTGTTAATCCAGTTTGGTGCTGTCAGTGGGATTAAAAATAGAATTTTCATAGGAAGCGATTTTATGTGTCTCATCACCGTATCATGGAGTGAAAAATAGGTTGATTTGCCACATCTTACACCACCCTCCTTTGAAATATACCTGACATTTGTGCTCTGAGAGTTAGTGTGTGGAGACAAAGCAGGAAGGACCTTTTTCCCCTAAAGCAGCCGGCACAGTGCTAGTATATCCTGGTCTCCAAAAGATAAACACAGGAAAAAGCAAGTAATTTTTTTTTAGCATCTTTATTGGAGTATAATTGCTTTACAATGGTGTGGTAGTTTCTGCTTTATAACAAAGTGAATCAGCTATACATATACATATATCCCCATATCTCCTCCCTCTTGTGTCTCCCTCCTACCCTCCCTATCCCACCCCTCTAGGTGGTCACAAGGTACGGAGCTGATCTCCCTGTGCTATGCGGCTGCTTCCCACTAGCTATCTGTTTTACATTTGGTAGTGTATATATGCCCATGCCACTCTCTCACTTCATCCCAGCTTACCTTTCCCCCTCCCCGTGTCCTCAAGTCCATCCTCCATGTCTGCGTCTTTATTCCTGTCCTGTCCCTAGGTTCTTCAGAACCGTTTTTTTTTTTTCTCTTACATTCCATATACATGTGTTAGCATACGGTATTTGTTTTTCTCTTTCTGACTTACTTCATTCTGTATGACAGATTCTAGGTCCATCCACCTCACTACAAATAACTCAATTTTGTTTCTTCTTATGGCTGAGTAATATTCCATTGTATATATCTGTGCCACATCTTCTTTTTTTTTTTTTTAAACATCTTTATTGAAGTATAATTGCCTTACAATGGTGTGTTAGCTTCTGCTTTATAACAAAGTGAATCAGTTATACATATACAATATGTTCCCATTTCTCTTCCCTCTTGCATCTCCCTCCCTCCCACCCTCCCCATCCCACCCCTCTAAGTGGTCACAAAGCACCGAGCTGATCTCCCTGTGCTATGCGGCTGCTTCCCACTAGCTATCTATTTTACATTTGGTAGTGTATATATGTCCATGACACTCTCTTACCCTGTCACATCTCACCCCACCCCCTCCCCATATCCTCAAGTCCATTCTCTAGTAGGTCTGTGTCTTTATTCCCGTCTTGCCACTAGGTTCTTCATGGCCTTTTTTTTTTTTTTCCTTAGATTCCGTATATATGTGTTAGCATACTGTATTTGTTTTTCTCTTTCTGACTTACTTCACTCTGTATGACAGACTCTAACTCCATCCACCTCATTACAAATACCTCCATTTCATTTCTTTTTATGGCTGAGTAATATTCCATTGTATATATCTGTGCCACATCTTCTTTATCCATTCATCTGTCAGTGGACACTTAGCTTGCTTCCATGTCCTGGCGATTGTAAATAGTGCTGCAGTGAACATTGTGGTACATGACTCTTTTTGAATTATGGTTTTCTCAGGGTATATGCCCAGTAGTGGGATTGCTGGGTCCTATGGTAGTTCTATGTTTAGTTTTTTAAGGAACCTCCATACTGTTCACCATAGTGGCTGTACCAATTTACATTCCACCAACAGTGCAAGAGGGTTCCCTTTTCTCCACACCCTCTCCAGCATTTATTGTTTATAGATTTTTTTGATGATGGCCATTCTGACTGGTGTGAGGTGATACCTCATTGTAGTTTTGATTTGCATTTCTCTAATGATTAGTGATGTTGAGCATCCTTTCATGTGTTTGTTGGCAATCTGCATATCTTCTTTGGAGAAATGTCTATCTAGGTCTTCTACCCATTTTTGGATTGGGTTGTTTGTTTTTTTGATATTGAGCTGCATGGGCTGCTTGTAGATTTTGGAGATTAATCCTTTATCAGTTGTTTCATTTGCAAATATTTTCTCCCATTCTGAGGGTTGTCTTTTCATCTTGTTTATGGTTTCCTTTCCTGTGCAAAAGCTTTTAAGTTTAATTAGGTCCCATTTGTTTATTTTTGTTTTTATTTCCATTTCCCTAGGAGGTGGGTCAAAAAGGATCTTGCTGTGATTTATGTCATAGGGTGTTCTGCCTATGTTTTCCTCTAAGAGTTTTATAGTGTCTGGCCTTACATTTAGGTCTTTAATCCATTTTGAGTTTATTTTTGTGTATGATGTTAGGGAGTATTCTGGTTTCATTCTTTTACATGTAGCTGTCCAGTTTTCCCAGGACCACTTATTGAAGAGGCTGTCTTTTCTCCATTGTATATTCTTGCCTCCTTTATCAAAAATAAGGTGACCATATGTGCATGGGTTTATCTCTGGGCTTTCTATCCTGTTCCATTGATCTATATTTCTGTTTTTGTGCCAGTACCATACTGTCTTGATTACTGCAGCTTTATAGTATAGTCTGAAGTCCGGGAGCCTGATTCCTCCAGCTCTGTTTTCCTTTCTCAAGATTGAAAAGCAAGTAATTTTTTAAATGGCCATAATCCTATGGGATGGCATTAGTCATTTCTCAGATAAAATCCTTTTAATTGAAGGCTCTACAATAATGTATTTGAATTGCTTCTCTGCAAGAACTGGAGACCACAGAAATTTATAGATCATCCTTCAGAAGATCAAAGGACCAGGCCGTATGCAAATTAACTGGCAGTAAACGGCCAGGTCTCCTCCAAAGCAGATCCTTTTCAGCACTCTGTTCCTTGAATTACTTTTTGAAGCTTGATGATTTTTAAGATTCAGCAGTTCCTCTGATGAGTCTGTTAGGCTTGTCAGTGTCTGTGTTTATTCACCTACATACCATACATTTAAGGCCTCCAAGGCTTGGGGGTCTATAACCAAAGACTGACCAGCAGGGTTGCAGGTTTCAAGCCAGATGCACTAGCACAGCAGGTGGCAGGGGTGCCCATTTTGGCGGAACAAGTGTCTTTCTTGGATCAATCCATGTAATTATTTGATAAAATTTGTCAGTGGTTTTCCCAGCTGTGTGGGGAGAAGAGTGATCCTGGTGAGTCTGGGGAACACATTGGATGCTGGGTCGTGATGGCTTTGCTTTTGAAAATCAATGGGGGGAGAGATTCTGTGTTCCTGTCAGTCATGTGGTCAAGAGAGGGTATCGGGATGAGTCCAAGGAAACTTTTAACAAGGTAGTAGGGAGGCGATGTCTCTTTATTAAAAATTCATCAGAAAGTTGTTTATGCCAGTTGGAGAAGAACCTGCAACATCCTGGTAGAATAATTGATTGATTTAACCAACACATATACAGCATTAATTATATGGCAGATGTTATTCTGAATGCTTTACAAAAATTAACTTACTTGATCTGCATAATAATTACATGAGGTAGGTTCTGTTATCACCTTCATTTTAAAGATAAGGAAGCTGGGGCCCAGAGAATTAAGTACTACTCCAGGATCACACAGCTGGTAATGGCAGAACTTGGGCTTGAATCTGGGTGGTCTGGCTCAAGACTCCAGGCTCAACCCACTAAGCTTTGCTTCCTCCAAGTCATACGAGGCGTGATTTGTGAATCATGTTGACAACCAGCCATAGAGTCCCTCTAACCCAACATATTTTACTCCTTTATATCATCTCTCTCTACTCACATCTTAAGACCATTAAGAGAGTTTGCTGAACAGCAAGCATGCTGGTTTAGAAGACCTGTCTTTGAATGCTGACATCTAGTAACCATATGGCTTGGGAAGAGTCACCTGAGTGACTTTCATTTGCCAAATGGGTACAGTGATGTCACAAAAGTCAAAATGTTCTGTGCATGCAAAGTGTTGTAGAAATTGGGCCAGGCATCATTCCCAAAGACAAGCGGTTCTCCGATGACGGCAGTGCTCAAGGGGGTCTCGTTCTTTTCCTGGATTTCCAGCTTTCCTGTTACTCCCTGCCAGTTCTCTGGAGGTCACCTGGAGACATGGGTGTCATTTGAGGTCATGCTGTACAACCTATTGGGGGTTTCTGTTTAACTCTTTATAATAGTCGTGATCAAAACAAAGACTGTGGATGTGATAGTATCATGAAATGAACATGATCCCTGTTCACGTTAAAATGGGGGACAGAGTCTCCATTCCAGGTGGTAACACGTTGGCCCAAATATTTTTAAACTGGCTGACTCTCCAGAGAGGGTACCTTGGAGCAGCGCCGCCACTGACCCCAAGCGATGCCATGCTGGACCTCCCAGCCTCGGGCTCTGGTTGAATGGCGTTCATCTCTGCTTCTGGTTCTGATCTTGTAACGGCTAACTCAGGCATGCACAGCATGATGGGGCCGCGTCACGCCTCATAGCCCTTTTCTGTGCTATCCTTTTATACATTTTTTATAAGGCAGAATGTATTCAGAGCATTCTGCCTCAAAAGGCATTTTGCTCTGATGGCTGTACAGAAATGTTTACTCTCTGGTTCTATGTTTTTAAAAAACAAAAGGGTAATCACAAGCATTTAATTGTCTTCGATGCTCTACAAATAGTAATTAAAAGCTATTTTTTTTTTGCAGTTTTGCGGAAGTATAAGCATGTCTGTGAATGAAATAAGGTCTGTGTCAAGCCCGATGTGCCCAGAAAAGGGGATGTATTTTAGCAACTTCCAAACCCAGGGCTTGTGGCCCAATTGCATGATAAGTGAGCCCCATTTAAATGTGTGCTTCTTCCTTATTCCTGTTCTCAGTCTTAATCCAAGGTGCAGTGTAGTGTTTTCACAATGTTGCCTTCTCTTATTTCTTGTTTTCACTGCAAGGGTCATGCCCCCCCAAACCATATTCATCTCTTCCATTCCCGAAGCTTTGAGTCACAGCACTCCTAAGTTAAGGTACTTCTGTTAGAAGATTAGTACATTCAAGAAATCGTTTGCAATGTCCCCATTTCATAGAGAGAAAAACTGAGGCACAGAAGCCCCTGATTTTTGCATAACATTAGAGCTAGCCAGTGGGAAAGCTGAAGTTACTCTCTTTTGGATTCTTGGCGTTGGATTTTCCTCACCAATTCAACAGCCTCTCATTTGTATGTCCAAGAGCAACGTTAAACCAGCTCCATGCCTTAGCTCATCCTGTCCGAGGATGAGAAGATCAAAAGCTTGTCATGTTATTTTACAGCTCAGGAATCAACTGCTCTTGTCCTTGAATCACTTGAGCAGGAGACAAGGAGGTCAGCAAACCCTGATTCTATTTTGGTCCTGACCAGCAACTGGTTGTTTGACCTTTTGCAAGTCACTTAACTGCTCTGTCACTCTCTGTGAAATGAGGATGGAGGAGCTCTGGTCCCCTACCTGTCTCCGAGGGTGACTTTATCAGGAAAGGTGAGTGGAGATGCTCAGAACAGGCTGCTCAAGGCACTTGCCTGGGCTGCCCTCCGGTTGACCAGATACATAAACGAGGCTGAAGCTAGATGGGAACCCATGATTTTTCAATAAGGAGATGTGCCAGAACAGCAGGGTCGTAACCTTGACACCTTCCGTCTCCCTGAGTTAATGAAGGTGTGATGGTCCAGAGGTGTGGTTTTTTCCCCTGAAACTTGCGATATCTCAGGTAAACTTAAACAGGTAAATTTAGGAGGGTCTGATAAAAGAGGGCAATAAATCGAGCTGGGGAAATTCAGTGGACCTGCTTCCTAAAAGTCAGGTTTTCCTTTACCTCCACCTGTCTTCCTTGAGGGGCAGTTGCTGTCAACCAGCTACCAAGCACTTTCTTCATGGACCCTTTCATAGCACTTTAAAAAAATTGTTTAAGAGAAAAAAAATTCTATTATAACACCAATCAAATTTATGGTTCCCTCTCACATAATCTAACCATTAATAACTTATCAATTTTAGGAGAAATGTCATGTTCAGAAATGTCATGTTTGTACTATAAATCTTTAGTTTCTTTTTATTGACAAAGTTAATATATTTTAATATTTAAAAATTTTCTCCATAAATTATATTTTAAAAATCCAAAACCCCAATAAAGAAATGGGCAAGGGATACAAATAGGCCTTTCACAGAAGAAGAAATGCCAATGGCTAATAGATGCATGAAGCTGCTTTTCAGCATCCGTAAAGATCAAACAGGATGGGTATATCTGGGTTCACGTCCTGACCAAGCTACTTACTTAGCTGTTGGATTTTTTTTCCTCCTCTTTTTTGTTTATTAAGGTATTATTTACATGCAGTCCGGCTTAATGAATTGTGATCATTGTATACAGTCATTTAACACTGCCCCAATCCATTTTATTCCTTTTTATGCTGCAATTCGCCAGCAGCTAATTTTCCCAACCATGCAGAATTTGGTTGGAGCCAGGTACGCTGCTGATTCTACAGGCCAAGGGAGAGGTTCGTTCAGGTCAGAAAACATCCTTTGAGCCCTTGTGTGTCAGGCACTTTCGCCGGGTGCAAGGGATACTGAGTTCATGGAGTTTCTATACCTATAAGTGTAAGCCATTGCAGAAAGAACTTGTGTGTATTCAGTCGTTAATTTACACCTTGATGAAGGAAAGGATATCTGCTTATTAGTGCCAGGGAGCAAGACTTCTCAAGGGGCCAGACTTTCCACACTCCCTGTGCTTCTCCCTTCAAGAAAAAAAACTTTGCTGGGTTTTGCTCTAGGTTCTCCATGTTCTAACAGGATTTCATTTCCGCGATTTCATCATTTTGAATAAGAGGAAATTTACCAAGAGAAAATCAGACTTCAAATGTCCTTCATCCTGTTTAAAGACACTCTCACTGCCACGTCTTTGAAATTGACATTCCTGTAAATATCAAGCATCTCCAAAGACCCACCTCCAAGTACCAGATTCCACTCTTCAAAAAGCAGAAGGCAAATGGAAAAGCTCCATTCAGCCGGGAGACTGGAAGAGCCTGTGCTTTCACCCTTCCCGCATCTGGAGCCTCTTGATTCATCCTCCAGCCTCCCCACCCCGTCCAACGCCTCCATCCACTCTGGTGGGTGGGCTCTTGATATCCTGGATGACTATGTGGGAAAGGAAAAGGGCCATAGCCAGCCCTGCAGCAGCACTAGAGAGAGCGCTGAGGCTCTTACAGATCCTTCACGGGCGCTCCTGTCTGAAGCCTGCAGTCCTCAAAGTGCAAAATTACGGCAGGTGCCGTTCAAACAGTGCACAGATTGGCCGAGCAGTGCCTCTCGAATCAGCAGCTTTTAAGCCTGTCCATCTGCAGAGGCACCGAGAGCTTGCAGGTAGCTGTGCCGCCTGTAAATGAGCTCAGAGTCTATACAGTTTCTGTGACTTAGCTGCCAAGGCGTGTTGCTGTCGGGGACAGAAATCGCTGACGTGACCCAGATCTGCTACGAGAAGTTGTGAAGTCGACACAGTTGGACTTTTCAACTCAATGCTATTTTTGCAAATTCAGAAATAATAAAATTCCCACCAATTTCCAGGCATAGAAAAGCAATTTCTCCCTTGATGGGTCCAATTACATGGTTGAAATAAAATTTTAAGACCTATCTTAGCGTTTTCTGAGGCTGGCCCCTCTCTGCGGGCTTGTGAATATATACACATGTCAGATGTTTGCGTATTTGTAGGTCTGGGCCGTTCGTGTGAAAGGAATTAGGCAAATTCTAGTAGAATGCGAGCCATGAAGCAACATTTTCTCCCTTGGGGCCCCCATCATTTCTTCCTCCGGCTCCCCCTCCTGTTCCTACTTCCCTTCCTCCCTCGACAAATATTTGAGGCCCTACTAAGTGCCAGACTCCATATTTTGCCAGGGATGCAAGAATCAAAGAAAACAAAGCTGGCTTGTGCTGTCAAGGAGCTGATGGTCAAATTGAGGCAGACATGAGTCAAATAACCACACAAATCCACATAGATTACAAATTCCAGTGAGCACGATGAAGAAAACGTGCCCAGCGCTGAGAGGTTCATCTTTCCTTGCTGCCTTTGACTTTTCACTTGGGGGAAAAATGCTTGTGCTGTTTGTTTCTGAAGGAAGGGCTTTTCTAACACCATCTTTTGGGAGGTCTTATGCTGAGTACGTAGAATCCAGCAGGCAAAGAGAAATGCTCTCATGACAGGGATGCATGCCTTTCATGGCAATTATTATGCCTTTTACTGAGGAAACTGGCTTCTCAAGGAAGGGCTCGTGCAGAGTGATTGGAGGGGGTGGGGGGGTGGGCGGTGGGCAGTGTTTTGTCCAAATTTGCCAGATCACCGTATGTATGGCCGAGCATGATGTCAGAATGTGGGCCCAGTTTAAAAGGTCTGGTGCATTTCACATCCAGGCGAGATAGTCCAGGCAATTACAGCATCTCTGGGAACTGCCTTTGGTTTCCACCCTGCCTTCCATCATCTTTTTTAAGAAAGCCACTGAATGGAATGTTTTTTTTTTTTATTAAAGCATAGCATTGTTCAGCATTTGGTGCAGGGCCTTTGGAAGATGGATCTCTGCAGCAAGGCCTGGGCTGTAGACCTGGCTCCGTTCTGAATGCGACAGCCTGTCATCCCAGTACTGGGCATAACAGTCTTGTTTTGCAGCTTTACTCACTCAACTATCTTTTTTTTTTTTTTTTTTTTCCTTGCAATAACGATGGCAACCATTAGAATAATATAAACCACTTACTAATCAGTTTAGTAACCAAGGACAGCTGCTTTACACAATACGGAGCCAAATTAAGAAGGCTTTTATGATGTTCAGAAATTGCCTGTTAGACAAAGTCAAAAAACCAAGCGGTAGAATCAGTTAACTCTTTGTGTCAGTTTGCAACCAGCTGTCCCCTCCAAACAGTGACTGCCGAACGCCACCGAGTTGTGGTGTTGCCAGACGTCTTCAGAAAGTAGTAGTGTTCCAGAACCTTCCTAACTTGACAACTTGTGGGAGAAATCAGAGCCCTCTTTTTCCCTCCTCTTAGATTTGCTCCTTTGAAACCATGAGGAATGGTTTCAAGTGGTTGAAATCAAGCGGTTGTGGGGAATAAATTGTCTCATGCAGATGTGTTAAAGCTTTATTTGTATATGTCAAGTATGGAGGATGGCCAAGCTCAGTAGCTCGCAAAATATAATTTTCTGTCCCCAGGAAACTTACAGTCTTGGACACAAATACAAGAAGATATCTTAGAGTCAGAAATTGCTGGCATGGAAGTAAATAACTGATCTTTGGGCGCTGGGAGCAGGGCTCCTCAGCCAGTAGAAGGTGGGCATTGGAGCATCTGTCCTAAGACCTAGTACATTAGGTGCTACTGTAAGTTCTGGGGCTGAAAGGTACAACTTTGAATGTCAGTATCCCTTGAGTGGCCAAGAAAAAGGAGAAAAACAAGGGCAGATCAGTTTGCCGTCTGGAGTTTCCCATTTTCCCCTGCTCCCCAAGTCTCCGGTTCCAGATGGTGGAGTGAAAGTCACAGATGTTAAGGGTGGAGGCATCTTCCACAACCAGGAAGATCCTCGGTCCCCACAGTGTCCTTGTCCATAAGGACATTCTACAGGGCCACCTTCAGGTACATGAAATGAGCAGTTTCAAGGCCACACACTTCCATACACGTGTTCAAAGCTTTGTGGACCGTGCTTTCCATCTTCAAGCATTTTCGATCAGCCCTTCATGGTTATCATTCCAGACACTGTTTCTGTTCCCCTCGTGCAGCGACTATAAAATCCATACTCCATCAGATGTAAACATGGAGTTGAGAGTAATAGTCCAGAGGAAACAGAGCTGTGACTCCAAGACAGACCTGGCAGGTTGGGGAGCCCAGCCCGGGAGGCTGGCTTTTGACTGCTGGTAAGGAATAATAAGAGTTTGGCAGTGACACTCGGTGATGTCGCTGGTGCTGAAAACCGTATTGGGGCAATTCCTTAATGTTGTGGGGGATCCTTGCTCTTCGTGGAGAAGAACCAGCTACTTCCGTCGTGTGAGACAGCAGCCCGCCTTCTCCAGTGAGAAGGCTGTGGACGGTGTTAGATCTCAATCTGGGTGTACTTCTGCCAGACCTTAGTCTCTGGTGAAGTACTTCTAACGAAGCTGAAAGACATGGAAAAAATTTGGAAGCTAATATATACAGAAACCTGAAGATGTGTCTTCTCTCCCTTCCAGCCCTCCTTCCCTCCCCCTCTCCCTCTCCAAATGCTGAAAGATTAAAGATTTCTGTGTATACACACACCTACACACACCTCATGTGGTCATGCTTGTTATTCTTGATGACTTACCTGTGAAATGCGATTGGTTCCAACTGTTTTCACGCCTGTTTAAGAAAAGGATGGTATCACTTAGCTTTTTTATTCCTAATAAAGGTGGAAATGGGTTGGGATAAAAGTTGCTCCATTGAAAAGAAATTTCAGTACAAATACGCGTGTAATTCACTTCAGGTGTTTCATATCTAGAACAGAAACTGATTCAGCATTTTAAAATGTGACATTAAAAGGTAGTGTTTAAAATGTTCCAAAATTTAGTGATATTTATGTCGGGCGGATAGGAAATGTGATAAAGTATTGTCACTCCTTTATTCATTCATTTATTCAACACAGCTTTGTGGCTGCCTGCTTGGGGCCAGACGCTGTGGTAGGTTCTGGGTATAGCAAGGTTCCTGTGATACTCTTGGTCCCTGCTCTCAAGGAGCTTACAGCCTGTCACCGTATATGAAGTTTCAAAAGATATTCAACAGCTTGAAAATCCCTTTGATACATCTTCATAAATTCCTCTTCTAGTTACTTTCTTTAGCTTTGGACAACATGATTTTTCCCTCGGATTCACATATGTGCATTTTAAAGAAAAGCATGAGGTGGTTTCTTATAGACTAGGATGGAGGAGGAAAATGCTGACGGAACTTCTCATTCTTGGGAAAACAGGTAGATGCCAGAGAAGCGTGGGCTGGAATTTCCCCATGTGTTGCGTGAGATTGTTTTACAAGTTACTTCCATCTAAATGGCTTCCTTTCTAATAGGAACCACTTAGCTGGACCATTAAGGGTGATGGTTTCAGGTTCCACAGGCTCGCTCTTGAAATTGACCTGATCGGTGGTGGAAATGACCAAGAACGTGCACAAAGGTGGGGTGAGGACCTCCGGGCCCCAGCCGAGTGCAGACCATGAAACAGCAGGTTCTGCGCAAACCGACCTCTGAGCAGAGAGGCTCGGGGAGGGGAAGGAGAGTCCTGTCTCTTGTTGGCTGTAGAGTTAATTTGCTCAGACATACATCTGAACTTCTGTGAGCCCAGGTATTGGGATGATTGAATGACCTTTGTTATTTGTAATGTGGCCGTAGGGGGAAGCCCCTGAGTAGGAGACATGGATACAGAGAGGCAGGTTTAGGATGGATAATTTGGTGAAGAAAATGAGAGTTTCACACGAGGAATCCAACGGCTGAGAGGATAACTCAGCCTTCACAACTCAATTTTGAAGACTCCTCCGGTGAGGGATTGAGTTCTTCCATTCACTCCCTTTTTTTATAAACCGATAATCTATTATCGAATGATGTGCCGCCTTTGTTTCGAGTTGCTCTAAAATGGCACAGTGGCCCAGAGTGGGTGCTGTTCAGATAGCGACGGCAGCGTATTGTCACCCTGCCTGTCACCTCTCGGTTTTGCTGCACCACCTCCTCACTTTGTCACTATAGCCTTAAATCCCTGCCGCCCCCATTCAGGTGTCGACTTGTTTCCTAAAACTCATCTGTACTGTTTGTTTCTGATGTCTTCCTTGGCAACTTAATTTGTACGTCTGCTCGTTTTCAAACGGAGTCGTACTCGGCGCCGCCCCTAATTTCCCGTTTTTAAAATCGCAGCCTTTGCTGGGTTCGTGCAACTTCTACCAATGCAGACCGTTCATCTCATTCCTCCGTCAACACCCGCTTATAATTTTCAGTATATTGCCTCAAATTTTCTTTCCATCTCTCAGAATAAGATCTTCCTGTCTCTTGGACAGAAAATGGGAATTCCTAGGGCTCTGGTGGCTTGTGCCAGTTTACACCGCCTCTGAGTAAACAGAATGTTCTGTCGAGAAAACAGTGGATGGAAGGTCCACTCAGTGATGGAGACCCATGTCTCAGAAGAAAGGAACACCTGCACCTAAATTTCCAGTTCTCCATTCTGTATTTATATCCATCATCCTTCACAGCTTTTTCTCTAATAACCAAGGAATCTTTCCAGAGCGCCGTGCCTCCCCGCATCTGTGAAGCACCTGCTTTTTCTCTCTCACATGACTACTCTTATGTTTCAAGATTTCAGCAGTTGACCAATAGTATATTTAGAAAAATATCGTCAGCCCTTGCATAGTGGGTTATAATATTAAGCAAACTAGGAGTCCAAGAGGAGTTTGGCATATCTCCATAAATTTCCAGGATAACTTGATACATACAAGTAGATATGCAAACATGTGTATATGTATTTATAGTTATATACAGGGATCATCTTTTCAACTATTTTCTGAAAAAAAAAAAAAAAAAAAAAAAGGAAACGCTGGGGATGTGTATTAAAAAATTGTCTTTCCCTTGGTTAATTTTGGCTCCAGCTAATTACTATTCTTTGTACAGAGTTGTGTGAAAATCAGTGATGTGGATACACAAAATGGAATGTGTTAGTAAGAGAATGGAAGAAAATGGTCCTATCTCAGCACGCAGAGTGTCTTTGAGGTTTGGCGAATATTGTGATGTGCCCATTGTTGGCAGTTAGCGTGTTGCATTTCCCACGGCCTTCTAATCATCTGAGCGTTTGCCTTCGCCATTTATTTCATGCCCCAGGGAACGTTATCTTCAGTATCAGTGCTCATTCATACTTTCAGCCATCTTTCCACAAACACATACTTTATGCCAGCGTTGCTACACCTCAGAGTTTTCCTAATGCTTAAACCGTGAGGGGAACAAAACTGTCTCGTGAGGTGAGGAGGAGATAGGAGCCGGAACCGTCACCTCCCTCTTCCCTCCTCACTCACCTGGAAGGTGTGTTTTCTTACGCTGATGCCCGTCAGCACTTTATTCTTCTAAGACACTGATCGCTACTTTGTATTAAAAGTTGAGAGATCTGAAGTGTATTCAATATATACATACATATATTACCTTCATATATATGTATATATATATGAAGATATGTAACATGTATTTGTATGAATGGCCTTGAGTTCTGAAGTGTAAATAATTTTCATATTTCTAACCAGATTACATATTTTGAGAGTGCAGTGTATTTTTTATTCTTTATTCCCCACAGCATTACTAGAATAATCTTATACGTTTATATATATATGCACTGCCTATGTGTATTTGTATACATGTATGCATTTGTATATGTGTACTTGTGTATGTGCATGTACTTGCATATGGGCATTTGTATTTGTAAATGCTGAACAAATAGTTGCTGGGTGAATGAGTATTACTGCAACCTAGTCTGTTTTTAATCCACTAAATGTCAGGGTTCCTTTTTTTTCTGCTCTACCCTTTCACTACCGGTTTATACAAACTAGAACTTGAAACTCAGAGCAAGGTGATCCATCCAATGTTAGAAACGTGACAAACCCATAAAACTGCATTTTAGCACATTTGCTTATTAACAGAGAGATAGTCAACAAACACCCAAGACGAACTCGGCCATCGTTACCTGTGTGTTGTGGTATTAAACCAAAAAATAATATAAAATAAATGAAAATAACTTGCAGTCAAATTGCAGTTCCACTGAAAACAATAAAACAGCTTGAAAGTTTGGATATTTGACTACTTTGAAAACTTGGCAGGACAGTAATTGAGTAAACGAGTTGGGTATAATGTTGACACGATACCTTAGAAGCCCAAGGAAAAGAAGACAATTTTGAATATCATGATGCCCTTTAAGCATGTTCTGAAGGAAGCCAGCTCTCATTTGTTGAGCTTCATGGAGGACACGCTGTACCAAGAAGCATGAGAACCCATGGGGCTCATTATGGACATTGTATACTTGGTCACTGAAGAAAGAGTATCATGACATTTTTGTGGAACTTCTGCCCAATTTTAAGTTCTCAGATTCATCATCCCAGCTGAAAAGAGGTTCCTCTTAGCTGCCAGGGGTTATCTTGCACCTAACAGACCTGTTCTGAAAGCTGACTTTGATGCCCAGTCTTCATAACTGGTTTGCAAAGTCCAAAAATATCAAATAACAACCAGCACAAATTTTGTGGATCAAGACTCTTTCGCCATTCTTGAGGCTCAGGCCCCCTCCCCTGCATCATCTTTGTCCTGGGTTAATATGGACTCATGACATAGGAGGAGATACTCTCAGCTATGTTGAGGTTGCATAAAATGTTATAGATGGGCTACACTTTGCAGCTAGTTGTAGCTCAGTAGTCAGTTGGCCTTGGTGATTTTTTCTGGGAAAAAGAAGTCTCCAGGCTGAAAGCAAGAAGGGGATTTAAAGGATTGGTCCGACAATCTAGTTTTGTAGCTGGTTAGTCATAAAAGCTGGTACTCTCAAAACACTGGCTTTCTGTTAATTCATAGATAAAACTTAGAACAGATTTTGAGTAATATTTTGGATGGATATTGAGTTTTATGTCTTGTATTCATGGACAAAACTCTAATTTTTTAAAAAAGTAGAAGACTTGTGGTTATTCAAACTTTTTTTTTTTTTTTAACAGAAGGTACAGTTTATGTCCATGTGCAGATCTGTGTCCAATTTAGTTATCCTCAGATTAGCCTGTTTTATCCAGGTCCCTTGCCTCTCTCCTTCCTGCTTTGTTTTTAAGAATTCACTGCCAGTTAAATATGTCCATCATTGTGTAGTCAAGAACAAGGAAGAAAAAGGAAAGATGATCTACGTTACTTCTTGCAAAAGAGGTACTTGTTGCTGAAGATCTAATATTTAAAATAAGCTCCTAGGTAGATTTTAATTATGGTTATCTTCTCTATTTGTACCAGTTTTTATAAGCAGGTTAAGCTTTTAAGAGGGCAAAGGAGTGGTATGCAAGAGGGTAAACTATCAAGGGAAGGAAATCCGGACATACTTTCATCACAATGAGGCTGAATTGGCTCAAGAGCACGGCCAAGGAAGGAAAACAAACCACCTTCATAATTCAGCAAATGTGGGCCATCCAGGTAGTATCTTAGAAACCCACCTGATCCTGAAGACTCACGGGAGTGTATATTAAACAGTGACAGGGCCCAACGAAATTGTCTTTGTGTTATAAATTTTCAATTGCAGGAAGTTACAGCTCATTCAAGATCTAACATCCATAATTCAGGCTGACAGCAGCAAAGTCACTCCACCGGCAAAAGACTGAAATAGGAAGCGGTGCTAACTGCCTGCCTCGGAGAAGACGTGACACAGTCTCAGCTAGTCCCGTGTCCAGGGGGTGTCGTAGAACACAGGAGAACAGGGCCACCAAGGGGACCTTTAGGGCTTTGTGAATCATGCATCCAAAATATTGGTCATCTGTACAGTGACATGTGCTTTGTTCAGGCACCAGCAGACTTTCTCAGCCTCACGACAAGACAGATGAGGATTCTGAATAATCTCAGAGGTGGTACTGGTGATTCCTTGTATCAAACGCTCAGTGTAATGAAGGTGGTGGCAGAAATGTTGGGCTAAATGTGAGTGATGAAAATACCGTTAATTAAGAAATGCCGTTATGTTTGAAAGTATAAAACTGGAAGGAGCTTAAAGAAGACAGCTGGGCTACATGTGTGCTCTCTTCTAGAATTCCAGTGAGCTTTTCATCGTCAAGTAGGGAAGAAGGAAATGTAGAAGTCTAAGGAAGAAGGCGAGCACATCTCATTTCCCCTAAAGAGATCCTTGAGTGCACAAGGAACCGTGGAAGAAGACGGCAGCCAGATAAAATAACAGGTTTTTGGAGCCTTGAATTGACAGAGGTCAAGAATTTAGATTTTTTTAAACTATCAGAATCTAGAAAGCTAGAGCCATTAAGTGCCCTTCATTCAAATATTGATCCCCTCATTCAAATACTGACCCACGATTCAAATGTTGACCTTTCTCATCATTGAAATACTGATTCTTTGATCCAACAGCTTCTACTTTGGGACCAAGAAGAACAATAAAAATACAAGGTTCTTCGTGTTTCACAATTTAGAGGCCTGTCCAATTATGCTGTAATCAAAGGTGACAGTAATGATCACTGTGAAAGGGAAGTCTTGTACATATATGTACCAGATATAGAATATGTTATAAATGTCTGAACAAAAGAGCAAACATCATATTCCTTAAAAAACAAAAGGGAAATAAGTGTGTTAGGCTACCCTAAGAGACATTTATATCACTACCATCCAGTGAGTATCATTAACCCTGCTTTGTAGAGGAAATCTGAATCTCAAAAGTGCCAGGTAACTTCCGTGCCGATTATTTCCCACCCTGTAGCACCTGCCTCACCTGTAGCACCTGCCCCTCACTTCACTTTTGTCTTCACACACCCAGTGTCTTTTCGCCAAGGGTCCAGTAAAAGACACAGCCTCCTTACAGAAGAGGAGTAATTCCTTAGGGCTGAACCTGCAAAGGACTTTGAAATCTTTAAAGAATGCCCCCTCCCCAGGTTAGCAAGTCTTGAACAGAGGCTGAAAAATTCAATATTTGCACAACAAATCTTGTATTTTCACAGTTGCCTGTCACAATTAGGTTCTCTCTGTATTTTCTGGTTACAGTTGTATGTTATTGGATATTTTCCGACGCGCATAGAATTACTAGCATGGCAATACTTGCATGTGTTTGGCTAAGGATGTCAATTACCCGTCTAAAGAGAGATGAATACCACTGTCCTCCCCTCTCTCCTGCCTGAATGAAGGGCATGTTGCAGTCAAGCCCAACATTGAAACCAAATGAAAAGGTGCTGCCCTGCAGGAGAGCTTTTGCCTCTGCCCTTTCCCAGTGGGTGTACAGGTACTGTTCAGAGAGCTGTGTGTAGATCCCACAGATCTGCTTATTCATAGTAAAAAGGTGTGGTGGGTTTGCTCTTGGGCGCCCTGGAAGCACCAGTGCCGAAAGAGCAGGTAGTCAAGTGTTGCCTCAAAAAATGTGTCCCCTTGGGAATTGGAGATCCCCCACAGGGAAGGCTTTCAGTAGAACTGGTTCTTACCTGACCGAAGGTGTGGGGCATTGGTTTGACTGGGCATCAGTGTGGGTCTCCCAAGGCATCGTGTGCTTTTCCCTTTCAGCATCTCTCATTCTCAGAGTCACCCACGGGTGAGCCGGTCCTCCATGCTAGGGGCTGTATGCCTGCTTTGTTTAGACTTTCTAGATACCTGCTGAGGATTGACCAAGTGAACACTTGTTTCTAAGTTTCTGTGCTTCTGTTGGCAGTGGGATCTGAAAAGTAGAGCAGGAGGAGAAAATCAGGAACACATGGCTAACGGCTCCTTCCTCAGTGCTCCACCCACGCAGAGAGAGTCCCCCTGGTGGAAGGAGGTGGGGAGATCTGGCCGTTTCCTTTTAAGTAATTGAAATAACTTTGGCCAATGACTCCAGAGGATATAACCCAAATCACAGTGCCTAGCGTCAGTGCTGTTGGACATCTTACGTTCTCATGATCCTCAAATGCCAATTCTTGCAGCTTCACAGAATTCTAATAGGTTAGGCGTTTATATAGACTGATGCTTTGAGGGGTGGGTGACACCATGGGAAGACTGGAATCCCTGGTCCTGACTCCCACGCACTTTCCTACACCAACCAGTTGTGGTATAATGTGCTGTGATATTATTTTAAACATTCTCTTAACTTGAAATACTGCCTAAATTTTTTTCCCACAGTGCCCTTGCTGTCCCTGTGCTTGTTTCAAAATAATTTATATACAGCTTCTATATTAACCTGTACACTTTTTTTTTTTTTTTTTTAGCAATTTCTCCCTTCCCTGACATGTCTTTTTTGGGTACATGACATGAAGTAGTTTGGGTCAGGAGCCGGGACCAAGTGCATGGCTTGTACATTATGTTTCTTTTGGTTTGTCAAAAATAAAAAAAAAAAAAACACTCATGTTTTAAAAAGGCATTTCTTCCAATTTGACTCCACAATAGCTCACAACTTAGCAAACAGATTTTCTAAAATGAGAATTAATTTTATCAATGCCCAAGAAATATGCTCCAAGAAAAACCCTGGCCTTTCCAAGAAATGTTATAAACATCCATAGTCATTTTTTCCTCCATCTCAAGGGAAAATAGAACCTTAGGTCACAGAGCAAGGGGTGCTCTAAGCTGCTGTGTACTTCTAAATGTTCTCGTTTATCTTTCCTTTATAAAATTCATCATTATACTGCTCCCCTGAATTTTGGTAAAATAGCATGGGTTCCCCTGACCAAAGACCTTGTGCAGAAGTCCTGGCAGAAGCTGGATAATGTTGGTGCTTGTCTGAATTTGGTCTCAGGTTTCTAAGTACCAGCATCCCTTGGGGCAGGGGTATGTAGATTCCGGGATCTCTCTCCAAATCTATGGAATCAGACTCTCTGGGCATGGAGCCTGGTATTTTGCACTTTTACCAAGCTCTCGGGTGATTCTTGGCCCTTTGAGAACAACTAGATCCATTCAGTAAATATTCATTATGGTCTGTAATGTACCAGGCACCTCCTTAGATCCTGGGAATAGAAAGACGCACAAAAACGGATGCGGAGCCTGAACGTGCTGCTTCATACTTGTTTAGAAATGTGACGCGGCCTTGGATGGTGAAGTTCAGAAAGATGCCTGAAAACCTGGAGCTGACATGTTCAATCAGTCAGCCAATTGGCCAGTATTTATCCAGTTCGTAGGGGAAAGGCACTGTGCTAAGTAAGCACTTCAGGTGATGGAGGGTGTAACGTGGTTTCCAGGCTTCCAGGAGCTTCCAGTCTGGTTGGGAGAACAGCATCTGAAAAGTTAAATAATAGGAGAGGAGTCTATTAATTCACTACTACAAGGAAACCGTCATCTAATGCATGATTAATCTCTGAGTGAGTGATACTAACAATAACTATTAATGTCTTAAGTGTCACTCTTTCTTTCCTCTAAGTTTCCTTCCATCTGGATTTTTCTCCATCTTGAGTCCATCCTACATCTAGAATTCTTTTTAGAAAAATTTAATGTATAATATTAGATAGTCACTAAAAAACATTTCATACTGTACCGTAGAATGTTTGGGGTTTTTGAAACAGGCTACCTCTGCTCAGATCATCCTGCTGATTTAAGATTATCCAGCTGTAAAGCAAAGGTTAATTACCTAATTATGTAGAGGTATACTCAGATAAAATAGACACTTTTTGATTCTCAAAATGCTACCTAGTTTGAATATGTGTATATATGTGTATACACATATGCATGGCCTATTTGTATGAGTGTGTATATATTTACCTATGTATATATTACACATAAACACATATGAAAAATCCAAGGAGATGGAAGACAGGCTTGGAAAACTTGTGATTCCAGAATACATTAACTCAACTGAAAGTTATGATATAGGAACTTTTTGATCATTTGAGATATAAGAGATTGCTACGGGTTGGCTTTGCAGAGGAAACTGGAATATCCTCTCTTGAGAATTTTGAAAAGGCCCGTAGATTAGAGTGAGTTAGAAATGTTCTGTGTACTACTCTCCAGTTAGCTCTCCTGGGATGGCCTTGCTGTGATTTAAGGACCCTGAATTTAAGGCACATTTTGGGGAGTTGGATGCTTATAAAACCCCAGAGGGCAGAGACTGTATCAGTGCAGTGGTTTAATACTTTTAGAGTCAAGATGGTTCTTGCCAGGCTCTCCCTTTTCTGTGTGGCCATGGGACTTAATTCTTAGACTCAGTTTTCTCGTCTATACTTATCTAAGAGGGATATAGAAAATATTAAATAAGTTATTAGATGTTAAGCCCTTACCCAAAGGTCTGGCATAAAATTAAGCTCTCAAGAAATATGAGCTCTGATTATTGTCATCATCATTTATTGTTTGTTAAAAGGATCCACTGTATATTTATTTATTTGCCTTTCTATAAAAAAGTAAGACAAATTAGGTTCTACAAAATAACACACTGGCCTTTTTCAACAACCAGTTCTACATGTATTTCAGCAGGTGGGAAAACTTTTTAAAATAAAATTATCCATATTCTTTCAGTTATCCGGAATCTTGGAATTGTGGAGGCAAGCTTCAAATGTGTTTCCTTGTGATCTATACCCAAAGGAGGGTATGACTTTACAAATGCGTTATTTAGTAACGCATAGTGCATATACCCACCAGTACACCATCCTCAATTTAGGATGATAAAAATAATTGGAACAAAGTTAGCAGAATGTGAAGCTGTCCTGAAGCAGAATGTAACAATTCCCACAAAAGAGGCCTGGCGATATTGACAGCAACGATGGTGGGATTTTCACTTCCCAGCAGCTGGGGTTTCTTGGAGCTGTTTACATGTTCAATATTAGAACATGGCTAAAAGATAAACTGAGACACAGGATGGAATCACCTTTGTCCTGAGGCTCAGGCCTAGGACCCAGAAGGGGACCTGGCCGTTCTGGATGACATTTCCCAGGTGGACCACCTGGAGCTGTCAACCAGCCAGGCCCAGCTTTGAGCTGAAGCACAGGGAACTTCTGAGAAGTCGGGCGGTTAAAAGCCGCGTGACTCTCACATGCTTGTCCTGTGTTTCTTCCTGGAGAGACTTTATTCACTCCACAGACACGTGTTCCAAGAGCATAGAATGTTCAGGATTGTGCCGGGTGCACGGTGGTTACCAAAACGAGCCTGACCCTCAAAGAATTTATAATCTAACAGAAAGCAGTAGCCTGAAGACATGCTCCCAGATTTCTGTTTTAAAAAGGTGTGGGCAGGTGTCATCAACTGCCTTTGAATGTGTGTCAAAACCTTGTCGTTTTTCTTTGGGGCACCAAGATACTAAAATGTGTTCAGACCATCTCTTGAGAAACAGAGCTATGTTCTCCCTCCTAAACAGTCTATAATGATTTAAGATGGAACCTTGGGTGCTGTGGTCGAGAAAGGCCATAAATTATCAAGTCTAAGTGAAAGGTAGTGCTTATCATGTAACTCGAGCCTGGAACGTATTGAAGGCATTAAGTGCAATGGTATGTGACTGAACTGATGGGAATTAATGTGTAATTACTGTTTTTTACAGTATGGTTGTAGTGATTATGGTCTATTTATTCTATTTTCCTTTGGAAATACAGTATAATATAATTATAATTAATAACTCTAAAGATAGGCTCAATTACTTAAGTCATGAAAATGAATTACCGTCATCACATCGAGAATTTTTCAACCACCCCGTATAGAGTATCTACAGAAACAGTAATGCTTCTGAGAATATTACATGTAAAGAAACTGAAATGAATAAATGCTGAGTTTACACTGAAATCGGTACAGTTTTAAACAATGAAAAAAATTATCAGAATTTTATAGTTTGCTGTTATCTTTAAATCCTTTTAGATGTTTTGTGAATCTTCCCCTTTTAGTTTTAACTATAAATTTTTAAATTATAGAAATTACATTTCCAGAAAGCTTGTCTTGGCAAAATGTAATTTAAAATAGTTTTAAAACCGAGACAAGAAATCCAGGATTATTTTTGAACCATTAATCTACTTTTTGAGAAATATTTTTAAATGACTAAAAAACCTTTCATTAATATTAATGGCATTATGTTCTAAAAGGGACCATATTAATGTTTCCTTATAAAGATTTCAGTTACTTTTTAAGGATGAAACTTTCATGCAGATTATGTGATTTTTATGTAAAAAGGAAGCCTACAGGGAAGAACTTCCGATCACCAAAGTTTGTAAGTTATTTCATTGCAATTCATATGTATGTTTTCCCGTTACTATTCTGGTAGCTTCTTTAGGGTGCAGTGACTCCATGGGAGAGCTCAGAGGAATCCTGAGTCTTCTAGGTTATAAAACCTATCAGATCTTTACCTTTTTCCTCTTTCCTCTTCTCTCTCCTCCCACCCCCCATATCTAGTTCCTTATCCTGGAAATTTCATTCAAGTGCCTATCCTTTATCCCCCTTTTCCATCCCCAGCCCCCCAAATTAGGCCTCATGGTTCAATTATGTTTTATTCAACAAACCCCCTTTCAAGTCATACACACCCGTCACTCAATGAATCCTTCCATTCTGCCTAATTACATCGCTTCCTCACCACCTTCAATTTCTCATCAGTGTTCTATTTTAGGAGGGTAAAGTCAGACATGGCTTCTTGGGATTTTACTTAAAGTAGAAATAAAAACAGACATTTCCAGGTTTTATAGGACGGTGAGCCTAACATACTGATATTTTGGAAAACAGCCTCACAGCTTAATCAATTAATCAAAAATGCTGAACAGTAACTAAACTTGGCTTAAAAGAAATCTAGTTGGTAGGTTTTCACTCTTCCCCAGTTGTAGGAACCCAAAAGGTCAGGAATCACATTTTTATATTTTAGAGTTCTTCTTCTGATGAGGGTCTGCTTTCTGCTACCAAGTACGCGTCTCCATGAAATACTGCAGACGCGGGATAGTCTTCCCTTCTACGCTGGTCTACCGTTTAGCCTCAGACAGGTCTCTTCAGTGGTTATATTCACTTTGACGAGATGCGTTTCATTGTATGAGAACATATTTTTAATCTTTCTTTTTTATTATTTTTGGCTGCATTGGGTCTTTGTTGCTGCATGTGGGCTTTCTCTAGTTGTGGTGAGCGGGGGCTACTCTTCGTTGCAGTGCGCGGGCTTCTCATTGCAGTGGCTTCTCTTGTTGCAGAGCACAGGCTCTAGGCATGTGGACTCAATAGCTGTGGCACGTGGGCTCAGTAGCTATGGCTTGCGGGCTCTAGAGCGCAGGCTCAGGAGTTGTGGCACACAGGCTTAGTTGCTCCGTGGCATATGGGATCTTCCCGGACCAGGGATTGAACCCATGTCTCCTGCATTGGCGGGCAGATTCTCAACCACTGCACCACCAAGGAAGTCCCATATTTTTAATCTTAAGAAATATTTTGATACGTTGCAAAAACGTACAAAATACTCAGTTCTTCTGTCACGTAGATGTAGCTCTTTGACATCTAATGTCTTTGCATGTGTTAAATTATAATAATTTTCTGGAATAATACCCATCGCTTATTTCCATTAAAAACAGAGTTGCTAACTTTTATGTTTTGTAAATTCATCTACAGTCATCATTCAGTACAAAACCGTCCGCCCTCGCCCTGTGCCAGGCACTGTGCTGAGCTCTGGGAATGCAAGTCTGAGGGCCTGATCCCTTTGTCAGGCAGCTGCTTACCCTCGGGGCCGTGTGTGTGGTGTGTGGCACCGCGCACAGTGCTTCCTGACCTGTTCAGGAGCTAGGGACTGGAGTGGGAGAGAGGAGTTCTCTGAGGAGTGTGTCAAAGGCAACTAGGATTTGGCCGAATGAATGGAGCTGGAGGACAGTGGAAGAGTGAGTTTGGTCTCTATGGGACCAGCAGGTCTGGAGCAGACTTTGAGGGGCAGAGTGGTGAAAGAAAGGCTCTGGAATTAGCCGCAGACTAGCTCCTAAAAAGCCTTGATCTTCCCGAAAAGTTTGGAGATTATCTAAAGGAGCTGGAGCAACAGAGGCAGATTCACATCCTTAAAAGATCCCTTTGGGAACCAAGTGGTGAATGAATGACTGTGTCCAGACTAGACAGCCCTGGAGTGGGGCGGGTACAGAAGCAATGGGCCTTGGTTCCTCAGGCCCTTTGCTGTTGACTTTGAAGTGCAAAATAGTTAATAATTGCATATTTATTTAGATCCTGATGTGCCTCCATAGATGAAGTTGAGAATCCAAAGATCTGTTGGACCTGGATCCTGCCCTCAAGGCACTTAGAGTCAAATCAGAAAGATGATCACATAATGTATGGAATATAATGTTTTAATCGTTTGCAGAGGACTGTCACATTCAGTATGTCTTTTGAGACTTGAAACGACTGTGATCTGTCACATGATTACAGACAACATTTCATTAGTGAAAGACTGTACCCTAGATTTCTCCATGTCTTGTGGGCCTGTTTAGAAGCATTGGAGCTCCAACTCCAACCAATGTCTTTGGCCCCATAGCTTGTGGTCTTGCCACTATACCGGACTGTATAAATAATAAAAAATCCTATAATTAGGTAACTATATAAGAAGAAAATATATGGGATACATAAATTGTGATTATTCATCAGACGGCTTATGTAGAGAACAACTATGTGGTGAGTTTGGAGAAGAATTAATTACTGTGTGTCTTGAATGGTAATTTGCTTCTTGATGGAGTAGGAAGCTAATTCTGGGCCACAGAAGTGAATGAAGAAAGGAGCAGAGGCAGACGACGGGATAGAAGAGTTTGTGCCTGAGGGTTCTTGTAGAGGAAATAGGGAAAGAACTGGAATTTTCAGTTGGATCCAATGGTGAAGAATTTGAATGTCAAGATTAAAAGTATATGGGCTCTCCCTGAGAGAGTGGTGACCTCAGGGGCTTATAAACACGTAAGTAGGAAGAAAGAACTCGACAGTGGTGTGTGGAATGAATGGGCAGGTGAGATGGAAGGTCAAGTCGTTTAGGAAGAGATTACAGTAAAGCCAAGGCATGTCCTCCCTCCCCTGGGAGAACTTCCTTCCACCTGCTTCTTCATTTCTTCTATTCTGTCTTGTGTTTCTTCTGTTCTGTCTCATGTTCCTCTAATTGTCACGCATGCATTCCACGTTTCTTCCGTATTTGAGATGATAAAGATATTTCCCTTAGCCTGCCGATTCCTAAGGTGGTTCTCTCTGTCACTTTTTTGTAATCGTGACATCGAGTTCAATAAACTATTTTGATGCTTTGTAGTAATTATGATTCCAGTAGGCTTACCTCGTTTTATTGCATTTCGCTTTATTGCACTTTGCAGATAATGCGTTCTTTTTTACAAATTGAAGATTTGTGGCAACCCCATGTTGTCAGACGACAGTTAGCATTTTTTTAGCAATACATTATTTTAAATTAAGGTATGAACATTGTTTTTTAAGACATCATTGCACACTCAATAGACTAACAGATATATTGTAAACATAACTTTTATATGTACTGGGAAACCAAAAAATTTGTGCCACTCATTTATTGCAGTATTCACTTTATTGCAGGGGTCTGGAACCCAACCGCAGTTATCTCTGAGGTGAGCCTGTGTCCTGAAATTTTCAAACCCTTGAAATGCTAGGTACTTGGAAAGAAACACATTCACATCTTTCCAGGTCCTGGGGACCCTACCACTGCAGCTTGAGGTCTCAATACTTTTTCCTTTCTCTTCACGTTACCTGTTGGCCTGGCTGACTTACCCTCCAGCCAGATAATTCTTGCCCTTACTGTGTTGCTGCCTTCATCGGCACTTAGGATATCTGCGTTTAGAATGATATTCACCCCAGATGAATCAGTTGGAAGTTTTCTAATACGCGTGCTGCTTTTTTTCTCTTCTTCCCTTATTTCTCATCTGTTGCATCCCTCACATTGGTTACCTTAGCCCCGTGCATACCCAGCAGTATTTCATGCTGTTTATTCCCGAGTTCAAAACCCCCATCTAAGGCACCAATCTAGGTCTTCCCGTAACCTTTTCAGTGCTTTGCCGAACATCTCTTTATATTTGGAAATCTCTAGAAATAGCTTTGCGTATATGGTCATCTTTTATTCAACTGTATTTCTCTTCGAAGGCTACCCCTGACTTAAAAACAAAATCAGAGTGGGGGTGGAATGTCTTTATGTTATTCCTCAGAAAAGGGAAACTATTAAATAAAATGCACAGACATGCAGGAGTCAGCTCTTTGAATAATACAGTATAGTCACGGCACCGCCATACGCCAGTGGCATCCCTGTATGGACCAGGAGAGCTACTTACAGCATTTCCAGTGTTAATGCCCGGCTGCGTGTAACATTTTCATTTTCAGGTTCACTCTCTAGGCATCTGGTTGGTGTGCTTCATATGGGCATTATCTCGTGAAAATGCCACATTTCCTGACATTGGAACAAAGTTTCAGTGTAATTGCCTCTGGAAGACAGTCTCAGCTCTGCATTTACAGCTCAGTACCTTGCTCGTCTATGGCAAGGTCGGAAAAGCTGCAGGCATGTAAGAGAAGAAGAAAAAACATCTGTCCCCCAGGCTCATAGTGATTTGTGTATTTGGACAAGGAGGCAAAATATCCAACTTATAGTTTGATGTTGCATTAATAGATTTAGCTGTGGGATGTCATCTGCTCAGGACAGAACAGAGTGCTACGTGCAGAGTGTTACTCTTTGGCTCCACAAATGGGCAGTATGTAGTTTCCAGTAGAATCATCCTTCTTGTTTTACTTTGTTCTCCAGACTCCTTTGTTAGTTTGATCTTGAGCAAGCAATTTACAAAGGAAAGAAACTTGAGGAACAAATTTACAGAAACGTTGATTAGTTTTTTTTTCTTAGAGCATCTTCTCATCCCTCTCTAACTGTGAGGCCTTCATAGGGATGTGCTGACTGGGGGGCCGGGGAGTTGAAAATACACTACACACCAAGGCTCCCTTGTTGATTTCTGTGTTGAAGCCAAGGCAGCTTGATAGAACTTGAATTTGACTAAATCCAGACACTTAGCGTAACTGTCTGCATCCCCACAATGCAGTAGCCCAAGGTAATCTGCTTGTCAGGCACTTTCCTTTATGATCCCAGCAAGTCCCACATTCTGGAAGCAAATGTTGTATTTACCATAATCCACGAAAGGAAGAAAGCCCAGGCTAAAAATACGAAACAGAACAAATGTAAAACATTGCTGCCACTCCAGTCCTGTAATTGGTCCATAAATGAGTCTCCGGCATCTGTGCGGCAGAGATACTTTTATGTATCATTGAAAGAGCTGGCTGTGCTTCAGTTAGGTTCGCAAGGGCATCAGGATGCATAAGCGGCTCTGCAACACATTTTGTGCTGACCAAGCAAATAGTGGCAAGTTGTACGTAGGACTCCCGTGTTTGCAAACGCTGTTGCCTAGTGAGTGATTACATTTAATATGAGAATCAGGTGGAATTGTTCACCCAGAACCAGTTGGTGGGGTGGAAATATTAAAGGCTTGAATTGCTCGGGGAAATCTGTATTCTCAAATCAGTTACTGAAGGAGGGTGGGGATGCTGAGGCAGGAAGTAGAGAGAGGAAGTGAGCTGTGGGGAGATGCATGGTGACTGCAGAGAGAGGGTAGTAAACAGCGAACTCCCTTTAACCTAAAAGTGGAACAGCCACAGCTAAGCCAAGTAGAAGATCCAGGCAGGCCTCTATATAGTAAAAAGAAGTTGTTTATTTTTCTTTCTTCAGCATTTTTCTCGATATTAGTTAAGTTATACTGAGCATTCTGGGTGCTTGGGGTGTCATGGCTCTTATATACTGCTATTCACCTTGTATGAGAAACAGTTATTCCTTATTTATGCGTTTTTCCATTTTCCAGATATTACTTTAAAAATCAAAGAACAATGAGAAGGCACCTACACTGTTTCCACGCGTGGTTTAACACTTAAAACAGCTCACTCAATCCTCACAACAGCACACGGGCCTCATTGCGTTCATTCTCTAGCTGAAGGACTTGGGTAACTTGCCCAGCTAGAAGGCTGCAGAGCTGGGATTTGAACTTGAGTCTGGCTATCATCAAACCCTTCCTCTTTTCCATTGATTACCCTTCCTAGAAATGTTTTGTAGTATTTTATAGGCACTCAGGAAAACAATCAATTATGAATGAATGAATGATTCAGATAATGGTACCTTATTAAGTAGTGTTTTACATGCATTCATAGGGAGGAAACATTTTTGTTACAATCTAAACAAGGAACTTGGTTTGTTTTCCCTTTCCAATTTATTATTATCCCTTGTGCGGCCTGTGCATCCATCAGGCCACGAATGCATCCTTAGCCGGCCGAGGGAAATGAAGCACAGAGTGGATGGGAGAAGATGTCTGGCTCTGTGAACCACATTCCATTAGTCCCCGCCGGCCACGTGTTCATGTGCTCTGTCTGTCTCTGGATGGTTGCTCTTCACGTTCCTGAAGGAAGGAATCTTTCCTGTCATTGACTAGGTCTTTTCAGGATTCTTTTCCTTCTGAGGCCAGAGGCACCTGATTCTCCATGTCAGTAGATAACTCATCTCCCTTTTACAGTCCACAGCCGCAACCCAGTGTCTTGATCCATGTAGTATTATCTTTTCCTGATCTCCCTGACATCGCTTAGGTGAAAAAAATAAAGTAAAGCAGTTTAGCAGCCAGCCCAAGGCCATGGCAATGAAGTCAGACCTAGATTGGATGTGTTTATTTAAAAGAAAAAGGTGGACCCAAAATGGTAAATGTAGCTTTACAAATTGGTATTCAGCTTTACAAAATGGTATTTCAGATTTATTAATGCCTTAATAAATGTTGCTAGAAGTCATTAGAGTTTAAGGTCAGTACCTGAACTAAGAGACAGATTACTGTATTCTAGTTGTTTATCCCATCCATCCCTCCCTCCATCCCTCCCTCCCTCCCTCCATCCCTCCCTCCCTCCCTCCCTCCCTCCCTCCCTCCCTCCCTCCCTCCCTCCCTCCATCCCTCCCTCCCTCCATCCATGCATCCATCCCTCCATCCATCCATCCCTCCCTCCATCCATCCATCCCTCCATCCATCCCTCCCTCCCTCCATCCATCCATCCCTCCCTCCATCCCTCCCTCCCTCCATCCATCCCTCCCTCCCTCCATCCATCCCTCCCTCCATCCATCCCTCCCTCCATCCATCCCTCCCTCCCTCCCTCCATCCCTCCCTCCCTCCATCCATGCATCCCTCCTCCATCCATCCATCCCTCCCTCCATCCATCCATCCCTCCCTCCATCCATCCATCCCTCCCTCCCTCCATCCATCCCTCCCTCCATCCATCCATCCCTCCCTCCCTCCATCCATCCCTCCCTCCATCCATCCATCCCTCCCTCCATCCATCCATCCCTCCCTCCATCCATCCCTCCCTCCATCCATCCATCCCTCCATCCATCCCTCCCTCCCTCCATCCATCCATCCATTCATCCATCCATCCATCCCTCCATCCATCCATCCATCCCTCCCTCCATCCATCCCTCCCTCCCTCCATCCATCCCTCCCTCCATCCATCCCTCCCTCCCTCCATCCATCCCTCCCTCCCTCCCTCCCTCCCTCCATCCATGCATCCACTGCTGATTCCTTGTATGCGCCAGGCTCATTGCTTAAGCACAGAGATGCTCTAGGGTGATGACCATAGGAATGAACAGGAGGTGATGGATTCAAGTGAAACGAATACTTGAGACTTTCAGGTTTTTGCTTTTGTGAAGGAATGATACCCTGGGGAGAGGAATCGCAACTTTTCATCTGCTCTTAGTGAGGAATCATCACGATGCCGACAGTAGTGGTACCGACAGAAAACTGTTGGCTGGCCAAGTCAGAAAGGTCGCAGTTTAGTTGATTGCTGAATGTTTAAAGAGCTCTCGTTTTGAGATTGTTAGCTTCAGAGGCAGAAGTAATTAAAAACCAATGCTACTTCCCTCCTTTTTTGTTTCTTTTAATATGATGGGCCCCAAGAGCTTCTGTAGTCATTAAAAAATAAAATGCTCATGCAAAGCTTGTCCCCATAAGCCTTTTTTGAGTGTGGCCCCCGTGCATACAAATCAGGATGTCTGTTAATTAAGTAGGGTAAGCCTGTTAGAACCATTGAGCTCGGTGTTTTGTAATCACATGGCAAGAAACGTGAGGAAGTGCATTTCTCTTGTGTGGAGTGTCACTCTTAAGTTACAGAAACACATATAATCACTGTTTGCTGATTTTATTAGGAGGAAATTGCTCTGATTGTCCTTATCTCCATGGCATAGCTGGAGAGTTCAAGTTACTGCTTCACTTGAAAATTTATTTTTATGAACACCTGACCACAGTGCGTAAAACTGCCATGTAGAGTCATGCCCGGGTGTCACACGTGGGGAGATGTCCTTCCTCCCAGCCGGAGAGTGGTCACGGTGGCAACCGTAGTGGCTTCTTTTCCTGTCGAGAGCCACACATCAGAAGGACGATTGGCCTGACAGTGTCAGAAATAGTGTACAGATGTTAGGTTCAAATAAATTTTACATTAAAGGAGGACTAGAGCTTAGCACCGTGGGAGCTGCCAAAAAACACCTGTTCTTGTTTATTTGCGTAAGTTAAGCAGCAGTGAGACTAGACCTGGTATGGCAAGGACTTGGTTTATTGAGAGACTCCGGTGCTTTTCCTAAATGTTCATTGAGATCCCTTGTATTAAAACTAATAGAGTGAAAGGTATTCCCACCATCCCCAAGTCGATAGTTTTAGCATCAAAGAGAACCCTGTACCGTGATGCGTTGTGCTTCATTCAGATTTTGCCAAAGGTGGTCCTGGAACTCATTTACACAACATAGAACAGATGGAGTTGCTTTTGCTGACTGGTTAGAATAGGCAAAGTGTAAATATTAGAAGAGAATTTTGCCCAATCTGCTTCTTTCTCCTGTCTTTAACCAACAGAAATATAGGGCTGTAAATAATTGAAGCTGAGACTCATCTAGCAGAAGAGACATACATGAATTTTAATAAGAGTCTAGGACAGTTGATACTTTGGCTGGGTGGCAAAATGGTACACTGTTGATATCTTGGGTCAGAATAACATTGTGTCCTTTCTAATTCCTGAGATGCTTGGCTTCCTAAAATGGCCATCTTTATTTAGATTAAGGACCCATTTAGAGTAATTTTAATAACGTATGGTTTCATATATAAGTGATTCCATAATTTATTTCACCCTTATTCTCTGTCAGGGTTTTGAATGTTGGTGTTAATTAAGAAAAGGGAAAAAAGGCAATATCTCCTTCCAGTCAGTGAAGCCAGTTGCCCTTGCTGTTAGCGATTGTTGTCTTAAAAACAACCCCGAAAACAGCCCTAGTAACCTGTCAATAATGACCAGTTAGTGAGTCAAAAACTGGCTTAGTAAATCTTATCATTCCAGGTTCACAGGTGAACTGACTCCTAGCGAGAACCCATTTATCACGAGTGACCCATTGACCAGAGGGAATCTTCTGCTGATTTCCAGTCCCTCCCACCCACAGCTAAATTATTAACCTGCATATTAAGGAGATCCCCTGCGTCTTCATCAGCTGGTGCAGTTTGACTTTCCCGCACAGCTAAACCCACAGATCTTGAGGTTTTAGGGCACCTAGATGAAAATGCCCCAAGAACAAATTCTTTCTATAAATACAGTACACATGAGGATGAGCCCCGTGGCCAGACGACGTGGGATTTCCAGACGCAGGGTCTGAAATGAACACCAAGGGTTTGAACTTGCTCAGTGTGGCTTCAGGACACCTCTGGCGTTCCTATTATTTCTGGATCTTTCCATGCTCTGCACTCACAGTCCCTGTGTGAGGGGGTGGGACGTTGCCAAGCTGTCCACTGACTTCACGATGCTTTGGGTTGCTAATGAAACCTCTGTGTGGAAGCCTCAAAAACAAGCTGCTGTCACAGCATGTGTGGGGTCGTAGGTACGTAATTAGGAAGTTTCCTCATCATCTTGCCCCCCCTCGCCATGTGAATACCCTCCGTCCTAAGGTGTCCATTCACTCTGGTGTATACTGTCTAGTCAGCGGATTTCCAAACAATTGCCTTTCTGCTGTTCAGTATATTCACAATACTGTGGACACATGAAACCTCACACAGTTCTGTTTCCCAGGGGAAATGTGATTTCCAGAATTGGTACCATATGACCCAGGGAGGGGAGCTAAAATTGTTTCCAGAGCCATTTGGGTGGTGGTTTTTAATATTTTTGTATCTTCCTGCCCTTGATGCATTTTTGAGTTTCAGTATCTGTATAGTGTTTCTATTTCGTTGTCGGTTTCAGTAAGATAAGACATAAATCTTTCCAAGTAGTCTTGCTTTCCCTCATTCCGCCTTATAGAAACAAACCAACCAACAGATTGTGATTTTCTAAGTAAACATGAAGCTAAAAGCAAGATCCCAGGTATCACACCTTCCATGGTTGTCATCTTTATTGTTGGGCACAGTTACTAGCTCCGTGCATGTTTCCAGCGTAGTAAAGTGTGTTCATTTTCACATGAACATGAACCCCGTCATCCCAGGTCCTAGAGGAACTTACTGTCCCTTCTGCATTGTTGGAAAAGCTTCTTTTATGGTCATATTTTAATGATTCCATTGATACAGGAATTCCTCTTCAATTTAATTGGATTTGATTGCCTTACGCCATTGTCTATAAAAACAAACATACAACCCTAGAATCTAAAAGATACTTTTAATACTTTTCAAATCATGGTTGCCTTGCAGATCAGCCAAAGCTGAGCTGCCTAAATGTAGTCAAACCTCTCAACATTCAACAACAACAAGAAGAAAAACCTAGGTAGCAATTTGTTTTCGGCTTTCAGTTCTGAACTCCCTTTTAAAGCTGTGCCACACTCAAATTATCATCTCCTATTTATTTCCCGCGTATATAACGTCCTTCTCCTCAAGGAGTCTATTTAGCAAATATTGTCAATTCTGGAAAATTATGATTGTAATTTTGGTTGCCCCAGTTTAGAGCTGTCATTTTAAAATTGAAGAACTATCGTAATATGCTTTGTGTTGTTGTTATTAAAGATAACAGTAATTATTTCAACAATTTAAAAATACCCACAATAATCATTGTAGGTGACTTTTCAACTTCTCTCTTTGACTCCCCAAGACCTTACAAGAGTGATGTGAAGTTGTGAAAAGTTTTACCAGGGGAAAAAGTAAATGAGGAGTCCTAATCATGAACCCTGACAGGGTAAGGATATTTAACTGATGAGACAAAGGCATGCTGTTTATAATCTCTGTTTCCATGACCACGGATGTTTCCTCACCCAGTTTTTAGTAACATAGTATTAGGATTTGATTTACAACTGAAAAGTTTTCGATCTCAAGTCCCACAGTCAAAGTTGAGTTATTAAATTTAAACCTCATGACTTTTCCCGTATATCCCCTGGATTCAGAGGACCACTTTGGCCCTATTAAAGAATTATATTGCTCGTGTTTTGGGTTTTGTGTGCTCTTGAATTGTTTTTCCTTTCATATCTTTTCATATCATGGGTGGGATAACAGGGAAAGAAACCAGGGAGTATGAGAGTACGTCACAATATTATAGAGGTTTGTTGTTGTGGTTGATAGTTTTTGGCTTGTTTTGAATTATTTTGCCTTGAGGTAAGGATACATTAATTCCTTGCAGTGGAGTGAGGTAGAGAGGCTTCTGAGCTCTGGAATCCTCTATCAGCTTTACCACTCCTGCAGATGTACCGTGACGGATGCCCGGGGGACACTGTGTATGGGACCCCTGACTCAGAGAACCAGCTTGGCCACAAGAGAGCTGAAAGATCTTAGTGCCTTGTGAGCTAAGCTTTAACCTAAAAGGAGGCCTGAGGCTGTTTCTTCTGGACCAAACCCTGACTTGAATCCCTGGGTCTTCACATCCTCATGGTGAATTCAGTTAGGGAGGAAAGAACGTAGGGAAGCTCTTAGGAAACTCAGGATTGCCTTTCTTCTCAAAACCAGAGCATCTGGCTTAAGCCATTCCTGGATCTGCCATGCTAGATCTTGCAAAGCTGGGAATGGGGGGCAGCCCTAGGGCCTTCGGCACCAGCCATGTGGAGTTAAGGGAGCATTCCAAAGAGAAAAAGCAACCCTCTCTGGGGAAACAAACACTTGTAGCTTCTTCAAAAGCTGCACCAAAAGTTCCTTCCCTAGCACTATGGTCTAGTTTTATCCTAGACCTTGGGTTTGACACCATTAATTTCCCTCCTGAAGAGAGGAGCTGGGAGAAGGGAGAGGAGTTACGGGTGGTTAAGGAGCGTGCTATGGAGTGAATGTTTCTCCCCCAAAATTCATACGTTGAAACCTATCGCCCAAGGCGGTGTTATTAAGTGGATGGGGCCTTTGGGGGGTGACGAGGTTATGAGGGTGGATCCCCCATGATGGAATTAGTGCCCTTATAGAAGAGACCCCAGAGAGCTCCCTCACCCCTTCCACCATGTGAGGCCAGAGGGAGAAGCGGCCATCTAGGAACTAGGAAGCAGGCTCTCATCACACTCCGAATCTGCCAGTACTTTTATCTTGGACTTCCAGCCTCCAGAACCGTGAAAAGTAAATGTCTGGTGTTTATAAACCACCCACTATGTTGTATTTTTGTTATAGTGATCCAGACAAAGACAGGGTGGGTAGAAGAGGATTTCAGCAGCCAGCTGTTCCCAGTGCAGAGGTGTAGCAAAAAGCGTTGCCTCACCCCGGAAAAGCATAGTTGTGTAGTCACTTCAATAAGGACCAAACTTTGGACAGAAAAGAACATTGTGACACCTTATTCAAGACCTTGGATATTCGGTTGTACGAGCTACTAAACAATGAGAAATGTGAGGGCAGGGACAGCGTCTTACTCATCATTGTGTTCTGAGCACAGTGCCTGGCGCTCGATGAACAGCGGTTCAATAAATGAACAAAAATATGGTGGAATGAATCAAATAATAATGGGCACTATGGCAGGGATTGTTCAGAGAGCATGAACTGTGAAGGAGAAGTTTATATGTACCGGTCTTTCTTGTGTCTTCCTGGAAAGACTTTGATTTGCAGAATTGTTACCCTTTTAACTTTTCAAGGTCCTTGAGGATGTTCATGAAGAAAACATACAACTTTTGTTCCATTCTTAAATCATCTTTTCCAAATAAAAGGAAACTTATTTTTCCTTCCGTTTCTTTTTATGGAATCTTACCTTGAACTGTGCTGTTGTTCACCATCTCACTGTATCAATCTGTGTACTCGGAATGCATCCAACTTACATAAATCCATAGTCGTCGTTTTTTTGTGTGATCTGACAGATACTTCCTGGTAAAGTTTCAGTGGCACATGTTGGGCTGTAGACTAGTCAAGGATAGCTCCGGATTGTGAATTCCAGCAATCCAATTATAGTTATGCAGCAACCGAGGGAGGGGAGCCGGAGAGGGGGCTGCATCCATCCAGTTACCGTAAGGTTGGTTGTAACATACGTCTCTGAAGCTCACAGTCTGTCACCGTCAGACTTAGTGAGTTGAGCTCTTAGCTTCCAGAAACAAAAGGGATTACTTTAACCACATTATAAGAAAAAATTCTCTCCACTGCTGGATGAAGTAAGGCGTTTCTGGATGTCAGCTAAAGCATCATTGAGAGCCATGACTGGTGCCTCATTTTCCCAAGAAAGCAGTGGTTACTTTCTTTTTTCTTGTTCAAGTTGACCCACCAAACTTAAGCCACTCCAGAGGGGTCTCTCCCCGCTCTCTCTTAAATGTAGATAGATCGATATTTAATTTTTAATATTCTCTCCCAGGTTTTTTGGCAGGTTATACATATGCTAATAGAAATAAGCTTATTATTTGAAGCGCGGAGCTGCTTGTCACCGAAGCTTCATTAACACTGTTATCACTGCCTGACATTTATCTTATAATTTTCTAGAGCTGACTGTTGTGTCTCCATGGAAACCCAAATTGCAATTGAAACAAGTACGATAATAAAGGCATCCGCCGAGATTGACAGCAAGCAGAGCCTGGTTACGTTTTGTGATGGTTCCTTCAGTAGCTACAGCTCGAGATAGAGATTCTGCACTTGGGGCGTTGAGAATTCACTCTCCCGAGTCCCGTGTCCCACCTGGCTCCGCGTAGACGGGCAAGTTTACCGTGACCTCCCTGGTTCTCGTGTTAGTAATTAAGTCGCTCATTTTGACTGTCATCCTCTCAAGGCGTTATGAATATTAGATGTAATATTAACCGTGATCCTCTTTGGATCCAAGAGGAAATTCTTGCTGGATGCTTTTGACACTGTGCAGTGTTGGCCAGGCCTTATTACGCTGGCACCTTGTGGTGCCCGAATGGATCACTTTCTGGACACGGGGGCAACGCCAGCTTTGTGTCATGTTTTCCCCCTTGATATCGAGGAACCTGTGCTCTTTTCAGTTCATGACTTCCCATCAGTTTGGTTGGTGCTTCAAAGCAAGGAGTCATGGAACTGAAGTGGGTCCAGAGTGAATTAATCTGAAATTAATTTGATTCTGAAAGACTCCATCTGGCTGTGTTTGGGAGAGGCAGTTAGACAGATATATAAACAAATGATCATCTGTATTCATTGTGCCAGATGTAGTGTCAAAAAATGAAGAAATGGCTTTTAAAAAAAATCAGCTATGGGGAATTCTGGTATGATGATATTCAGCCTCGTGGAATAACAGCCTTTATAATTTTGCATATAATCCTATTTCTATTCTTATTTGTTTAGGGGGTTAGAGCTGATGGTGTGTTTTTTTAGGGAATAAGCAAATTAAATGTCAAAGCCTATTTTAATTGGTGATTTAAGATGCTAAATGGAATTTATGACATGCTGAGAGAGAGAGAGAAGGCCTATAGATTTCCGAATCAGAATGTGGTGTTTGGTATTGATTTCATCTTAAGAAGTGATTTAGAGATTTAAAAACTAGCAAAGTGGAATGTCATTTGGACTTTGTCTTTTGAAATGGAGTTTTGTAGCATGACAAGCCAGCATGTTTGTCTCATAGAGAAACACACAAAGAGCTGACATGCATACAATTCTGGAGGTCATCTTCGAGTAATTACACAAACTTGGCAAAGTTCTTTTTCCATTGCTTTAAGCAGACTATCAGAGAGGCACATGTTTTGGATTGCTATCTAGGAATTTAGTGCAATCCCTCTAAAACCTGTCATCACCTTTTCTTATGTTGGGACAGAAAGATCTAAAAAATTCATGGTTAGTCCCGTGAATGATAACACAATCATCTATTACATGGGCCCTTTATTTCTCATTTTCAGACCTCAAGCATCATGTTCTGTGATGTCTTGAAGAGGAAGAATTAAAGTTGGCTGCTTGATCAGGGAACAAACATAATTTACTTTGGAAAAACCAACTCCCACAAGAGAAACGACTCATCTCTGCCCCAGTCCTCACCCACCTCTCTCACTTCTCCCAACCAAAAAACAGGCAGATAAAAATCGAGCAGAATACTTAATAAAAATTAATACCCCCCCCAAAAGTCGAAGCATCTCAGCAAAATCAGTTGCTGCATGTGACGACAGCAAATTAGATGGTCCACAAATTTTGAGTTTTGATGCTCACAGCCGTGTTAAAATGAGAAAGTAAAATCTCAGCTACCTGGAGCCTCCCCCCCCCCGCCAGGGAGGGGAGTCAGTCTGATTAGCTAAGTTTGTAGTAGAGTTGAAAGCTTATCCTTAAGGGCAGTGATTCTCTTTGTTCTTATTTGGAAGGAATTCTTCCTAACAATAAATTATATATTTCCTTGCGTTCTTAAACAGAATTTGTTGAACATAATGTGACCCTGTAGATGAGACATGATAGTCGTTACGCAAATTAATTATTCTGCTGGGCGGCTGTCCTTGGGAACTCCTGGAGAATGTAAGTCAGCGCCAGCTACCTACCAACATAAAACAAGAAATCTTTGAGTAAAGGATTGGGAAGCTCCCCCAAAGGGCTTAAGGGGCATAAACATCAGGCCAGAAACTTTGTGAAATACGTTTTGACTGCTCTGGTGTCCTTTTTTTAAAAAAAAAAACTTTTATTATTATTTTTTTCTTTTTGGCCACGCCACGCAGCATGCGGGATCTTAGACCCACTCCCCATGCATTGGAAGCACAGAGTCTTAACCACTGGACCACCAGGGAGGTCCTAATGTCCTTTTTTTTTTTTTCTTTTTTTTTGGTATTCTGTTTTTGGCATTTCACAATCATGAGTTGAAGGCATTATCAGAAAAAAAGAAGTACATCTGAACCTCATAAATGGCAAGTGCACAGAAATACACATCTTTGTTCACAAATGGATTCTGTTTTCTGATCTAAACTACGGTCATTAATATGACATAGTTAGTTCTTATTAACTGTCAGCTTTTGATTTTCCAGATCAGTGGAAGGAAACAGCAGCATTACTGATCTCCTCTGCATTTATCTTCCAACCTTCTACTGCTGGCTGCATCCCTGAGGCTGGCATTCAGTTTAAGTTGTATTCCTTGATTACACATCATTTATGACTGAGGAAGGTAGGCCAGAGGCAGGTTGAGGAAAGAGCAGCCTGAGATTAAATTTTGCCATTGATAAATGATGAAATGAATAATGAATGGACAGATGATCAATATTTAACGGAAGGATAGATAGAGTTCTGAATACGAGGCCAGCACAAAGGTCAGTGAAATCTTGGTCCTTTAGTCCAAAGTAGGAGAGCCCCCTGAACGGTTTTGCAACGATTTTATCATCAGAATAGTCAGAGTTAGGGCAGTGCCTGCACCAGGACAAGTGGACCCAGTGGGCATTTCAGGGAAAACAGGCCTGACTCAGTAACTCGTTGGTTATAGGTGTATTGACCCCCAGATTCAATACAACAGTTCCAGATGGGATAACGTGGTTCTTTATGATCGTAGTGACGAATTGTGTAGTGTGTGATTTAATATTGACAACTTTTAAGACTTCTTGCTGTGTTAAATCTATTCATTCAGAAAATATGCATTGAGGTTATACTGAGACTGAATTCAAGGCACCGTGCTGGCCTTCTCTGAACGCCTTATTTAGAATTGTGCTCTGGCACCCAACCCTTCCATCTCCCTTTCCTGCTTTACTTTTTCTCCATTGAAATGATCTCTTTCTAATCTCTTAGAAGATTTACTTAGTTTGCTCATTTTATGCCTCGCTCTAGAATAGCAGCTCCATAAAGGCAGTTTTACCTGATTTGATTCAGTGTTTTATCCCCAGCACCTTGAATGATGCCTGAATGGTGGGGTCACTTCAGAAATGCATATTGAGGGAATGATTAAGACATCCCTGTCCTCAGGAATTTCACAATCTCACCATGTGCCGAACTGGGGGCTCAGTTAATGACAGTTTCCGTAGGTTCAACAGCCAGAGAAGGGGTGGGGTGCAGGCCAGCAATCACTCTGTCGTGTGCGTGTTCTGTGCAAGACATTATTCCTGGTCGTGGATCTGGGGTGGAACAGGGGGCAGTTTGAGGCAGTAAGAAAAACAGGGAAGTTGACCGTGAAACCCAGCTGGAGGAAAGGGAGACGGGAAGAGGTTATTTGTAAAGGTGCTGAGATCCAGGTGGTGCCACAGCCTTCTGCCAGCTGTCGCTGGAGAGGGTCAGGTGGGAGGGTTGATCAGACGAGACCAAGGAGAGTGAGTGAGTGACAGGAATGCTGGAGGGGGGTGATCACAGAGGAGTTAGTCCAGAGGCCAGGGTGAAAAGCGGAGCTGGAAGGGCTTCATGGACGGAATGGGCGTCCAGCTGATGGCCTTGGGAGCAGAGGTGGGACCCTGGGCTGTCCCCCGAGCTCAAGGGTCAGCAGTGCGGGTGACGGCCGTCCAGCCATGGGTCCGCGTGGCACTCTCTCCAGGTGGCTCAGGTCCCCTGTCTCGAATGTATGCTCCGCGGGATGGGAGACACCTGTGGCCACTTTCTCTCCAGGCCCAGCTCCCTTGCTGTGGTGGTTTTCGTTCAGTCTCACTGCCAGCTCAGGGATAGCTTATCATCCTGTGGCTCTGATTATTGCAGATTCCATTGGCAAATTGGACCACGAGGATGTAGCGTGGTTCACGATGCTGAATGCCTGTCCCTGTGGCCAGCTGAATCCCTTCTGGCTGGCTGACGGCGGGCCCGTGTATACTGCGCTCTTCTGGGCCTTAGTGTTCTGTGGTTTGATTCTATATTGTACATACGGCTGACTCTGATCAGTGGCTACTAGTGGCTTAAGGGCATAAATTACATATGTTTCAACTCTCTCTCCTTCAAACCCAGCACCGTGGGACTTCCCGGGTGGCACAGTGGTTAAGAATCCGCCTGCCAATTCAGGGGACACGGGTTCGAGCCCTAGTCTGGGAAGATCCCACATGCTGCGGAGCAAGTAAGCCCGTGCGCCACAACTACTGAGCCTGCGCTCTAGAGCCCGCGAGCCACAGCTACTGAGCCCACGTGCTGCAACTACTGAAGCCCATGCGCCTAGAGCCCGTGCTCCGCAACAAGAGAAGCCACTGCAATGAGAAGGCCACGCACCACAATGAAGAGTAGCCCCCGCTCGCTGCAACTAGAGAAAGCCCGCACGCAGCAACGAAGACCCAACGCAGCTCCCCCCCAAAAATAATAATAATAATAAATTAAATTTAAAAATCTTAAAAAGAAACCCAGCACCGTGCCTGACAAAAGGCAGGTCCTCAATACCTCAGTAAGAAATGGGCTTTGTGTGCAAATAACCCTTGGGGGCGGGGCGGGGGCAGGAGTAGGGGTTGAAATCCCACAAAGGTGAACCATCCACTTTCACTACCAGTATTTCTTCAGTGGATGGAGAGTGTTGTGAATCCGCCCTGATTGCTTTCTTTCTCTTGCATAAGTAAGTCGAGGCAAAATATTGTAGCCAGCGGTGGAAGCAGGAGTTATTTGGCTTGAAAAGCACAGTTGCTAAAGCCCAGGTGCAGGGTACCAGGAGCTGTGTCGTCACTCTCAACATACATCCCTCGTTTTCATCACTCGCTGCCAGAACGTGAATAGGGGAGAGACATTTTAGGTAAAAATTAGTGTTCAGTTTGGGAAGTTTGGACCACTACTGAGTTGTCCCTCACACCCGTCTTCCTTTCATAATGATTCATGGGTTCAGTTACTTAACGGAGGCCAAACCAGTGTCTTCTCCGTCATCCAGAAGGGCCAGTTGCAAGTGCTTGCCCAAGCAAACAGGTGAATTCTGCAGCATTTAGCGGTGGGCAGGAGAATCAGCCTGGGGGCACCTAGAAGGGGTGTGCGCCCCGAGCGAGTGCACCCCCTCCTTGGCCACGGTTGACTCATCTGTGCAGTGGGGGCAGGAGCGCTGACCTCAGCCCTTGGAGTGGGAGGATTAATTAACGTGTGCTCCGGCAGCACTTGGAAAAGGTGAAGCCTGATATAAATCTGCGTGATGATTATTTCCCTGTTGCCATTTCTAAAAGCTCATCTAAAGAACTCTCCCGTACAAATACCTTCTGCTCTGCAGTCCACGGGACTATTTCTGATAAATCACAGAAGGAAATGAGTTCCCTGGGCGGGGGCTGTCCGGAGCTGATGCCTGACTGCCTTCCCAGAGAGGGCTGTGTGTGTCCAGCCTTCAGGTACCCCCTGGATGCCTCCACATTGACTTCTTTGGGGGGGTTTTCTAGCTTTCTGCTTTTTACTCGCAGTCAAGTTGAGATAAGCTAATAAGGTTTCCCCTCTACTTGGTGAGTCCAGACACCCGTGTTGTGAGGCCTTTTCTGCAGGAATGAATTCCTACGAATCAGGGCTACATTTTACCCCGGTAATCGAATGGATAACTTTTAGACCTGCATCCAAATGCAATCCTGCGTTAACTTCAGCCGTCCAGTGGAATGCCCGTCACAAATGTGTGCTTTCCTCGTCATCTGTGAATGAAATAGATGTGCTATCCATTGTTAATAAATTCTGTTTCTTTTCAAATTTTGTCAAAGCCCAGGGATGAAGATGTTACATGTGTGCGTACTTACAGGAAACTTGAACTTTTCTTCAGAGGAGCACAAACTAATTTATTTACAATTTGACCATTTGGAGAAAGGCTTTGCCTCCTTCAGCGACTTAGGGTATTATTTGATCCATTTAATCTTCTGTGAATTCACCAGCTGATCTGCAGAAGTCTCACCTCCAAGTTTGAGGGCCCCGTCCTGTTACCATTCTATAACTGGTGGAGACATGACTCACAAAAGTTTGGCTGCATGTGAGAAGTTATATCCATACCTTCCAGGTAAATACAGGAATGGCCTTGGTTTCATCATCTGATTGCTGAGTAAACTGATACCCGGAGAGTTTTGTTAGGTCTACCAGAATCTAACACCAGGATCCCGCCGATGGAGATGCACCTGTATCGGTGCAGTGCAGAGGTGCCGTGTTGAAAGGCAGGCACAGGAGATAGAGGTGTTCTTCATGGTGACCCCGAAGTGGTGTGTTTTCAAAGGGAGCTGCAGTTCCCAGAGCTCGAGGTTGGATGACAGCCAGTGCCTCTTCTTAAATGGAGAGGGTTAGGTTTAGAGTAGAAGGTTGCAGCTCCGGAGCAGGGCCCCCCTCTGATCCCCAGAGAGTAGTGGAGGGACAAAGAGCTGATGCTGTAGCCCTCGCACCACGTTGCCAATCGTCAAGGAGAGAATTTTGTTCTTAAATAGTAAGCAACAACAACAGGGACAGTGTAGAAGGCTGTTAACGTTACTGAATTTCACACCATCCCGCTGCCCGCCCCCAGGCCCATCGCCAGGTTCTTCCTGCTTGTGCCTCACGCAGCTCAGCCTTGGAGAGTTTCCTGCGATCGCCACACAAAGCCTGTTTCTTCATGGGCTATTACTTAAGTACACGGGATATTAAAAAATGGTCCCCGGACCCTTTGAAAGAGTGGCCTGTCTGCTGACTGCAGTTAAGATGCTGGGAAGAATTGGCGCAAACTGAGAGAGGGGCTGCTCCGGCAGCAGCCCTGAGCGACCAGCCACTCAGCCACTCACAGAATTAGAGGAACTAACAACCAGATGGGAACTGTTGAGTCTCTTTGTTTTACAAGTGAGGAAACTGAGGTACAGAGTGATTACATGATTAGCCTGGGATCCCACATTTAATTTAATGCTGAGCCAAGACGAGAACCCAGGCCAGCCAGCCCACTGCCCACTGACTAGCTCTCGGCTGACTCAAGCGTTGGTGTCATTTTCCTGGCCCTTCATTTCTATTTTCCCAAAACAACTATCTGATGAAATGTTCTGGTGAATCTCAACTCCTATTTGTCTTTAAAACAGACAAACAAACAAAAAACACTACTTACATTTGCATTTAGAGCTATTTAAGTTTAAATTAATTAAAGTAAAATAAAACTTAAAATTCCGTCTCTCAGTTGCCCTAACTTCATTTCGAGTGTGTAGTAGCCACATATAACTTGTGGCTACCATGTTGGTTTGCGCAGGTTATAGAACATTCCCACTATTGCACACAGTTGGCAGTACTGATGCAGGGTATTCCAAGGACCAAAGTAAGATGGATTAAAAAAGTATGGGAGTAATAAGATTATTTGTAACTACCAAGGAGATTAGCTATCTTTTATTCAAAATTTTTGCAAGACAAGGCATCTTTTTGTGTTGTTTTCAGGTTTGTATATCTTCTGAAGGTGGCATTTTATGTCCTTTTTTTTCAACTTTTATAAAATTACTTATAGCCACTTGGCATTTCTCATACCCATTTTGTAAGTTTGGTATTCTTCCTTTTGTATAGATAAGGGAGATGGAGTTGTAATGCAGAAGGTTGCTGTCCAATGAGCAAGATAGAAGAATAGAAATATCAATTCTTTTGTTTGCATTCTCCAAAAAGAAACCTGCATTCACTGGACCTCGTAAAAGCTTGTGTCCTGGAAATAATAACAATAATAAGAATACATTGAATCAATTATTGTAATTTCTGGAACATTTTGCTGCTTAGAGGAACCTCAGAAGATTTTGCATATCCTCTGTTGGTCTAGTTCTCTTTACTCGAAAATAGAGTAGGGAAGTAGGTCAGTGCCAGTGCTGAAAGCAAAGAGTAAGCACCATCATTTTTCTCCCCCAACATCATTATATTTTCGTCTTGGCTCTGAGACTAATACCACCAGTGCCCGCTGGCTTAGCGCTCTCTAACTCGTGGTCCAATTCCATATGGCATCTGTCGTGGAGGAGCCTGATAGTTGGCACTTTGCCAAGAGCAAAAGCGGAATTGGCGTCCAGGATAGTATTGTAGTTTGTAGGTGAGGTGCCAGCAGAGAGGTATGGCTTGTGTCTCGGGCCTGCCAATGGCCACTGAGTCCAAGGGAAACATCACCCTAGAGAAACCCAGTTCATGGAATATTAAGCAGTAACCATTGGCCTTTATTTCATACCGTGTCCAGACTCTGCAGACACTTCTTCTTAGGGGTGTGACATGGAGAAAGTCACTTTACTTCTGTGAATCTCGATTGCTTCATTTCCAAAACGGGGATAATAATTTCATCTTCTTGGAGCTGTTGTGATGCCGTGTGTCCTGTACCTGGCAAAGTTTTCTGGCAAAGAGTAGGCTCTCAATAAATATTTGAATTTGAACCGAATTCCTGCACTGTCCTGGAGGCTGAGGATGGCTAGGGAGTGCGGGGAGGGGAGCTAGTCTAATTTTCTAAGCCCGAGATCAGATTCCAGTAAATAGAAGATCTTACTGAGAGTTTTACTGAGAGTTAGGGTATCTATTCCCATAATTACGCCTCTGTGTAGATCGAATTGGTTTGCTGTGGCCTCTGGCAAGTACCTCGAAAGGTTTAACTGTTAGACACATGATTTCTGGCTTCCTTAGAAGTGTCAGCACTTGCAGCCCCATGAGGACAAAAGAAGTCAGTAAGTCTCTGGTAGAAATGAGTATCAGCTGGGAAGAAAGTTGGGAGTCCAAAGAAGGAGGAGCTCTCACACATTAGAACAAAGTTACCCAGGCTGCTGCAATACCGTCAGCATCCAGGGCATGGGATTCAGCAGCACAGGGGTCATCAGTGGGGTAGGACCATTGATGCTTTGATCTGGAAGATGTGCTATTGTTGTTGTTTATTTGGCTGTACCGGGTCTTTGTTGTGGCATGCAGGCTCTTTTAGTTGCAGCATGCGGGATGATCTAGTTCCCTGACCAGGGATCAAACCCTGGCCCCCTGCATTGGGAGCGTGTACTCTTAACCACTGGACCACCAGGGAAGTCCCAGATGTGTTATTTTGAATTTGTGTAACAACTAGACATAGTTGGATTTACTTAAGGGACTGCATGCTCTTAGCATTTGATGCAAATCTTTGGAACATTTGTTTGCAAAATGGGCAGGTAGTTGGGAAAGGATGCAGATATGGATGAGAGGTGCTCATCGATGTGATCCGGTGGGAACAGAGAGGGAGGCAGTCAGTGGAGCTGGAGACACGTTATATGATTATGGCGAAAATGTGGGTTGTAAGGTAGCCTTCATGGACTCTTAAGTTCAGTACTTTGCACCCTAATTCCAACACAGAAGAAGGCAAGATGCGTATATGTGTTCCTAATAGTGACGCCTGTTACTTGGCAGTGTGATTCCAGGGAACCAGTAGGCCTTGCTCTTGGCCTTGACTTCTCATAGATTTACCATAAGCTGTTCACTCTCAGCCCAAAGCAGACCTGATACAATACGTGGCCACATGATGGTTTAGAAATGTTCCGTGCTCTGGAGCCCATTGGGTCCAGGTTCGAATTCTACTTCTACAATGTATAAGCTGGTAATCTTAGAAAAGGAATTTATTGGGCTTCCCTGGTGGCGTAATGGTTGAGAATCTGCCTGCCAATGCAGGGGACGCGGGTTCGAGCCCTGGTCTGGGAAGATCCCACATGCCGCGGAGCAACTCGGCCCGTGAGCCACAATTACTGAGCCTGCACGTCTGGAGCCTGTGCTCGGCAACGAGAGGCCGCGATAGTGAGAGGCCCACGCACCGCGATGAAGAGTGGCCCCCGCTTGCCACAACTAGAGAAAGCCCTCGCACAGAAACGAAGACCCAACAAAGCCATACATACATACATACATACATACATAAATAAAAAGAATGTAAGCAGACAAGAATAACATTAAAAAAATAAAAAAATTAAAAAAAAGAAAAGGAATTTATTTATTAGACGTTTGCATCTGGAAAATAATACTTTCTCACAGAGATGTGATAAGGATTAGAAATAATGTATGTAAAGCACCTAGCATGGTATCTGGCATATAAGTGCTCACTGAAAGATGCCTATTATTATTATTACTTAGGATATGAATTGTGTTTGAGTCCATACTATGAAAAAATTTGGATTGAAAAGTAGAGTTGTGATAGTCACTCATTTGTAGTGCATCACAAGTGCACAGAAAAGATGAACAGCGGAAGCAGCTAACACTTATTGGACACTTCCCCGGGGCCACGTCCTGTACAAAGCACATGACTATATGAGGTGGAGCCCGTTTGTTACCATTTTACAGATGAAGAGTCTGAGGCCCAGGGCGGCACAGTTAGGAAGTGGTAGTGCCAGGATTCAGACCCTCAGCCCCAACACTGCTCTGCCTCAGGGTACAAGAGATCTAAAGGCACCTGTGAAGGATGGCTGCCGGGGGGGGGGGGGGGGGCAGGGATTATAAACACATACTCACCAACATAAGGACCAAAGGGCGTAAACCCTCTTTGCAGCGTCCCTTCCTTTATGCACCTCGGTGAGTGTGTGTTTTTTGAGAAAGTAAAAATGGCCCCTCATTTGGAGACCCATGAATGCTTGCTCTAGATATTCGGACCATTGTGCTACTGCCTGACGCCTCCGTTGTATGAACCGTGCTTTGTGCAGGCGAGATGCAGGAGCCCCATTTTTTGAACTTCCGCTCTCTGTTAGCTGGGACCTGTGGCAACGCCTTCCTCTTTTCATTCTAGCTGCTTGTCAACAGCGGTAACCACAAGCCCTTCCTGTCCCAGAAATAAGTCTTGCCACACTGTCAGCGAGCTGTGAATGCTACATTCTGTTCCGCGTGGGCCTTTGCCACCTCCACCCTGCCCGAGCCGGCTCCACGAGGTTAAAGTGTTTATTGAATTCCCAGAGGGCGATTTGAAAAGCAGTAGAGGTGCACAGGAACAAGATAAATGCTCGCACTCTAATCTAAGCAGGCATTGCGTTACACCTAAGTTGTTGAAGGAAGATTTTGTGCTCAGCATTGTATTCGGCAGAACATTTTTTATAACAATAAGGTTGATTCGAGAAAGCTCTGAAAGTGCTTCAAGTTAGTCTGATTGTTTATCTCAAGGATAAAAAAACAGAGTGGTAAATTGGGGGATAAGAAGTAGAAATTGAAGCCAGGACCTAGTGAAGAGTATTTGCCATCATTTTCCTCTCGGGATAAAATTGAATTCAGGATTTCTCCTTTCCATAGGTTTTATTGTTTGTTTGTTAGCCATCAGTGTCTTTCCCCCCCCCCACCAAGGGCTCAGAACTAGCCTAGTTTCACAGCAAATTTAAGGTGCTCTGATGGGTTTGATTGAAATAAGGAAGCCTACTTAAGATCTTTGAAAACCTTCTTGCTGTTACCCTGAGACTACAGTGAAGTGACCATTTGCAGTGAAGTTTTAGTCAGTGGGGCCCTTTCTTTCTGCCTTCTGGGCTGGAGGCTGGGGGTTGAGGGACAGTCGTGGACAAGGCTGTGTAGGTTCTACGTCTGCTGCGTTTAAGTGCATTTTACTGTATTTTCACAGGCTGGGAATCAAGAGCACGGTACTGCAGATGAATGCTGCTTAGGGCATTCAGCCTTTCGCCGGGCAGAGTAGGTGGGTTTAGGGTGCATTAGTCGGCGGGGTACGTGGGGGAGACAGAGGGTATGTGGTTTTGCTTTACTATGTACTGCAGCTCAAATGGGGGGGGGGGCGGAATCCAAGTAAAAACATAAATACTTCATCATCCTTTTACATGATGGTGACTAGAATTGCACGTTCTAAACAAGCATTGTCTCTTTCAAATAAGGGTTTCGGGAAACAGCGTTAAGGAGGATTGATAGGTAAAAGCTTATGGTCTTGCTCTTTGTATCGGCCCCAAATATTTACTGAAGCTAGGAGAAGAAAAGGCAGACTTTTCTCTCCCAAACGTGTGGTTCCTCTTTTCTCTCCCAAACGTGTGGTTGTTTAGAACTCAAGTGCAACATCTGGATGTCAGATATACGGAGAGCAATTTACGGAGTGTGAAAGATTTGAAGTATTCAGTGTCCTTTAGCGGGAACTCAACTTTCTGGGACTGCTTTTTTTTTTTTTTTCCCTCCCGGCACAAAGCAGGCAATTCTGAGATCGCCTTTGCCTCTCTGAATTAAACCCTTTGTGCCCGGGTCCCATAAACAACGTGCTTTTTAAATGGGAGCCCCCTCCCCGCCCGGGCCCTTTTCTCCAGCGTGGGCAGCCAATCGGCTGCACCCAGCCGCATTGCTGGAGCACTTTCCCTTCTGAGCAGCAACAACGGACTAATCTGATGCACACATGGCTGCGTCGCGCGCTCTGCAAATTCATCACCAGTGTCTTGCATTAGTCATCTGACGGGCTGCCGAGTGTTTCATTTTCTTTTCATGTGACTTTATTATTACCACCTCTCTCCTCTCTTCCAAAAACCTCCCAAAAGGGGTGGAAGGGTGGGAAAGCCAGCGGAAATCCAGCCCCGCCTTGCTTTCCACGGGAGAGCCAGTGTGGGGCTGATAACGCTGTGGATGCTGGGTGGCAGCCTAGCCAAGCGAGACCTGCTCGTAACTTGCAGCTGCCTCCCTGCCTCCCGAGCCGGGTTTCAAGATGTCCACGCCCCGGGTGACAGCCGGCAGGGCGCCGCCCGGGGTCGGGCAGCGATACTGAACAAGCAGCCTGCAGTGAGAGCTCTCGCCGCTGCCGCCGAGGAGCAACCTAATGGTGCCTGTGCTTTGTTTTAGTTCATCACGTTTCCACGACTCATTAGGCACTTTGCCCCGTGCTCCTCTTCCTCCTCCTTCCGCCTCCCCGCCCCCACCCCCACCCCCGATTTTCTGTCTTCCTGTCCCTCACCCTGCAGCCCTAACTCTGGCTCCCGCTTCCCTCTTTGACAGTAACGGCACAGCCAACAAGATGAACGGCGCTTTGGATCACTCAGACCAACCAGACCCAGATGCCATTAAGATGTTTGTCGGACAGATCCCCCGGTCCTGGTCGGAAAAGGAGCTGAAAGAACTTTTTGAGCCTTACGGAGCTGTCTACCAGATCAACGTCCTCCGGGACCGGAGTCAGAACCCTCCCCAGAGTAAAGGTACAGATAGTGGGGCGCGCGCGCGCGGTCAGGGGCGCGCAGGGCGCCTGGGCGTCCCGGGAATCGCGGGAGGGAGGAGGGCGAGGGAGAGCCGCCCGCTACCCCAGTGCCCCGCGGCCAGCCGGGCTCCTCCCCGCGACCCCCGCCCGCCTGCTTCCCGGACAGGTGGACCAGACGGCCTGGGATGCGGGGAGGGAGAAGCCGAGCGGGGGCGGCGCGGCCGCGCCTCCGTCCAGGCGCGTGATTCCTCCCTGAGGTCACTTTCTAGGCAGTGGCTTGCCTCTCTGAGGAACAGAGCTCTTTCTACCCCTACCTTTCTGTTACTGCCCATGTAATTACAGCTGCATTTCACTTTTCCATAGGCTGTGGGGATCTTGAAGTACCTTATAAACAGTGATAATCACTGGTGTAACGAATAAAGGGTACACTTTTAGCAGGGACATTAATTCTTGGGGTCTGAATGGAGATCATTAAGTGAAGTGTGCCTTTGGGGGGCGGGAAGTAGCACCCTAGTGGCCTGAAATAGTTAGCACACCTTCAAAAATGCTTCTGGTTTACGCCCTTAGCAGTGGTAAGATTCACGTGTGCAATCTGGTGGCGGTGACTGCCTGCATTTTAAGATGAGAGTGATTCTGGGGGGTGGGGTACAGTTATTAAAAAAGAGGCCGGAAACCTCTGTCCAGGTTGAAGCTTCCGGGTATTGGAGTCACCCTTTGTACGCCCTTTGTAGACTTCAGTTAAGATATCTCCTCTGCCTCTACCATTTGGTCTGTGTTCATGTTTTAACCTCGCTTTAGTAATTTTGTTCTTTCTCTGGTCTTGATCTCTTGGTTTTCGTACCCAGGGCTCCTCCATCTCTTTGTGGGTCTCACAGTTGCTGTTTCTCTGCCCCTTGGTATTTCTTTCTGGCCTGTTTTTTATTTCTCTGTTGCCTCTCACAAGAGCTCCTGCAAGCTCATTGTTTGGCTTGTACACACACTTGAGTTGAGCATCTGAACATCAGCCCATACTACTCTCTGAGCCTCTTCTTTACTGTCAAGGTGAAGGGCTAGGACTAAGTCATTGTTAAAACTCTGATGTTCACTGACTCTGAGAAACGTTGGTCCATTTCTTGTTCCCTGTAGTTACTGAGCTCTGATAGGACTTTTTGGAACCTTTTAAGAAATTTGAAAACCCCTAGATCATATCTGTCTTATAAAGGTGAACAGACATGCCTATGTTTATAGGACTCTCCTTTTCTATCTCAAAACCTATCATGTAACACCAAGAGTGTTTTCAAAAGAATATATATATAAGGATTTTGTCATCACATAGTTGACTGTCCCATAATTTGAAAAATGGAAAATTAAATATTTAAAAATCAAGAGGGTTAAAAACATCACAAATTAGGGCAATGCTGGGACTCTTTATTGATCATATTCCTTAGCTATTTACCTACGTGTTTCCCAAATGGAGAAGACTAGAATTGGTTTTAATACTTTCAGAGTATCCAAAGGCAGTATAATGAATGGGCTGAAGCTCAGGACTTAGCAAAGAAGGGCCTTCCCACCATCTAGAATGGCACCCACAGAAAACTAGGCCAGAGGCAGTAAACCATTGCTTGAGAGCAGTAACCACAGTTCATCCTTGACTAGGAAAACGTGCCTGCAAATTTCAGTTTATTCAGCATTTTTCAAAATGACTTCTGACATCATGATCGAAGCTCATTTATTGTTACGATGCCTTGTTACGTGCATTTTAGCTTTTGATTACACGTGTCCTACTTTAGCCAAAAAGACCTTTCTCTGAGTCAAGTAAATGCTTATGCCTGGCCTAGTTCTTCTACCATTTGCTCTCTTTTCTCCGATGTTCCTCTGATCAGTATCTTTACCAGGCCGTATTTGTGACTCTGTATTTTAACTCCGTTCACTAGATCTTATAACTAACTTCATTTAAACAGTTTGCATCAGCTCAGAGTCTTGGAGGGAAAGGGAAGCCTTGTGAGGGAATTTACTTTTTTTGAGCCCATGCTGCGTACCAGGCTCTAGGTTAGGAGCATTGCATAGTTATCTCATTTAATTCTTACTGGAATTCTGGAAGTAGATGGTATTAGTATCGTTTTGCAGATGAGAAAACTGAGGGTCACAAAAAGTTAAGAGATATAGCCCAGTTCACCCAGCTAGTAAGCGGCAGAGTAGAAATTTGAGCCCGGTTCATCTGTCTTCATGGGCTACTCCATCTCGCCTCTCAGGGAGATGAGGCCAAAACCTGCCTTGGTCTGCTTTATTTCAGGGTTGGGTCAGGCCTTCTCCTTTCCCTAAGAGTTCCCCAAGTGAAAGGAAGGAATTTCACCTTTCAAGAACAGGGTTGATCTTACTTCTGTCTTTGTCCTTAGTTTTTATACCCCGGGTCAAGATTGTACATCACTCCAGCTCACGGTATCATGGGATGGAAGTTACAGATGAAATCATTCAAATCTTACCTTTGGAAATACAGGTCAATTCCCATTACTGTGAACTCCAAGTCTCACATCAAATATTGCTTGAAGTACATGGGCTGTCAGCCAAAGCTTGAAAGGGTTTTTGTTATACAGACATCTCTGTTGTAACGGTGTTTGTTGTGATGGGATTTGAGCTGTATAATGACATTCCTCTCGGAGGATTACAGCCCTTAGCCGCTTACGTGTAGAGATCAAACACCACCACCTTTCTTTACACTGAGACCTATGTGTGCCATACATTATTTGCCTGTTCGTAGATAAGATACGACCCCACGTTTACGTTGGTTCTGACTATCAACAGAGTAAAATTATCCTGTTTTCCCAGGGCTGATGTCAGAGCCTCAGAAATTAGAAATTTGGAGGCTCTCTCTAAACATGGTTTAAATTATCTAAGGCTTTTAGGATGGCCTTGATTCGTTGCCTTACTGACATCAGTGGTTCCAAGGAAAGAGACAAAATCAGGCTATTACCTAATCCAGGTGAATTAGGTTTTTCCTGTCACTTTGCATTTGATGTTCTGTTTAATCTTGAGGCATAAAAACTTTGTTCTGTTTTTGAAAGTATCCTTTAAGAATTAGAGTTTAAGCTATCTGTTTCTTCTCTCACATAAATACATGTGTTGATCAAGCAGCCTCAGCAGCTCTGGGGAACCTGGCTCAGTAAACCATCCCACCGCCGAGGACCTAGGGAAAGCATGTTTTATTTAGTGGTTATTGGTCAAGTCTAGATAGGAATATATAGTAGTTAAGAGCATGGCTTTTGAAGTCAGCAAGGCTTGATTCAATTTCTAGCTGTACCACTTGCTACATGTTGGCCTTGGGCACATTACTTAATCTCCCCTGAAAATGGAGACAGTCCTCATAGGGCTGCTGAGATGGTGAAATCACATGCTTTGCACAGAACTGACTGTGGTAGGAGCTCGCTATGGTGGCGGTGGTTATTACAGTTATTATTATTATCACTGCCCCCAAGAACTTGAAATCTAATAGGGACAATGAGGTAAATATATACACAGGTAACTATAATATAAAAGAACATGAGATAAGAGTAAGCAAGAAAGAGATGAGCATATTTGAACTCTGGAGGTTAAAGGGAGGAATGAATAACTTGCAACTATGGAGATAGGAAAAAAATGGCATCTTTACCAAGTCTTGAAAAAAAAAAATAATAGGATTTCAGTAAGTAAAGACAAGTAGACACACTGGCCTGTTTCTGGCGTGGAGGTGAGAACATGCAGGGCGGGTTCTGGGAACTATGAGTTCTCCCAGAGTTCAGAGGAAATGTGAAATATAGGAAATGAAGGAAGTGGGGAAGATGGGGAGGCTTAGAAATAAAGACTGGGGCCGGTTCCTAGAAGACTTAACTTCTCAGGCTAAAATATTCGAGTTTTATTTCTTAGACAGCAGAGGGTCTGTGAAGGTATTTCAGCAACAGGGAAGGTGGCCAGGAGCCTGGTGTCGCATGTCAGGGAATCTGTGGAGCCTGGACAGGACGCTGTCATGGCAATGGAGAGGGAGGAACCAAGTGACACAGACATGACCATGGTGAGAGGAAGGGGGCTTAATAACTCCATTGGGGCAGTGACAACTGGGAGCTTTTGGCCTAACTGGGAGGACTGGGGAAGCAGTCAGCAGGTGGGAGTGGACAGGGAGAGGGGTGGTCAGTTCAGTTTTGATCGCTCTGAGTCTGAGGTGCCTCAGAAGAGTCAAGCAGGATGCAGGCCAAGGAAAGCCATCAGATTTGGTGATTGGAGGAGCTGGGAGCATTTCAGAAGGATGGGGAAGGTCAGGAGAGGGATGGTGTAGGTTTCTGTGCGGGGCTGTGAGTGGATACTGCCCTCCCTGGGAAGTCAGAGCGTGAAAGGAAAGAGATCTTAGATGCAGCGCTTTTTTTTTTTTTTTTTTTTTGAGCCAAAGGTAAGAAGATGGAGCAAAAAAAGATAGTGCAAGTGCAAGGAAGGTGAGGATCAGGATCCTTGCAGGGACGAAAGGAGTGGCTGGAGAGCACATGTCAGCGGGTGGAAAGATGCTTCATTCGAGACAGTGGGGCCTTTAGCAGGAAGTAACACCAGACTAAGTCTCCGTCTAATGAGGGAGGTAGACACTCGGTCACAGATGCCCTTGGACTTCTCAGGAGGCAGTATGTTTCTGAGAAGTCTGGGTGAAATCAAAGACGTAAGAAAAATGGTGTAAGATGACTGTTTTGGAAAATCCAGTAGGGGAGAGAACAAGGGGATTATTGAACAGGAGGGTGCAGTTACCCCCTGGTTGTGTCAGTTTACAGCGGGCCCTGGCAGTTGTGGCTCTCTGTCCGTCAGCGAGTGAGCAGGGAATGTCGGGCTGGAGATGAGCAAGAGAGATGTGGCTGAAGGTCAGGAAGGGTATTCAGTGTGTCAGAATGTTCACTGAAGCTGGTAAAGACAGAGGGTAGCTCTGGTCTTCTGGAGAAGGAAGAGTTGGGGGCTGGAGGTGGGGAACGAGGTACAGTGGAAGGGGTGGCGGGTACGGGGATGGGGTCCAGTGACACCAAACTCAAAACCTCTAGGCAGTAGATAAATTGTGTGCCTTGGATCATCACTCTTGAGGTTTCCATCTTAATCAAAATTATACCTCAGGATCCCAGCACCCTGAAAAAACCTACCCTCTCATGAACACTAGTTATACTTTTCTAAGTTTGAACGCTTAGGTATTATTATTCTGATTTTACTGGAAGGAACTCTGCGGAGCCTTGCTGAGTGACCAGACTAGTCATTTGATATTTGAGATGGGAGGTAGAAGCAGACCCTTGACCCTAACCAGTGCCTTGCCCATCACATTTTTACTGTCTCTCTTTGGTGACTTCTCAGCCAAAAGAGAACTAGGAAGGGGAAGTGGCTTGTGTCGACTAGCGCTCTGTGTGCCACAGGCCTGAAGAACAGAACTTCCTTTTTTCTTGAAATGTGCTTGGGGGCTGTGGCATAACCGCCATGCAGCTGCAGCCCTTCCAGTGCCTTGAGTCCAGAGTGGGTGGAACAAAAATCACATTCACAGCTCCTCGGGGAAGGGTGATTACCTTTAAGTTTCAAAAGAGCAGCTTTTGCCCTTTCATCTCCTGGTTGGGCAGCCTACAGTTGGGGTGACGCCAGGGACAGCCCTAGACAGCGGTTTGCCTTGGGTGATTTCATCCTTCTCCCCTCCTCCCTCCACCGATCTTAGGTGATGACAGAATATGAGTCGCTTCTTTCCTTCTCAGCGCCCTTACTTCAGTCTTCAGGAATTCATTCACAAAAAGCTAAGTTCAACCTCCTCTCTTCCCAGTTCAGCACGATGGCAAAGTTGTCCTGGAGGATGAGATGAGATGGCCAGGGGACGAACAGGGGAGGCGAAGAGGAGGAAAAGAAGGGCAAAAAGCACCAGAGCTAATTGTCCTTATTTCAGAATCTGACAGGACAGCCCTCTGGGCTCTGGCAGCATGAGAGCAGGCCCTGGAGTCGGGGGACCGATAACTGGTGTTTATTATCACAGATGAGTCTGGAGAACCAGCCTCGATCTCTGTGTCTTTGCAGTATTGATAATACCTACCTCCGAACTGTTGTACATGTTCAGTGCAAGGACAAAGGTGGATGCTGCTGGTAGAGTCCAGGGAGAGCTGATAATCTTACAACCTTGATGATTCTTCATAATGTGAAAGGCTTGTAAAGAGCACCTTCGACCTTTTTATTCAAGGAAGAATATTGGGGGTGGGGGGCTGGGGTGGGAGCGGAGAGAGGCTCATTTTTGTGTTTCTTGCTTTTGCTTTCTTCCCTTGAGTAGTAGAAATGTACTTGGAGCCAGTTTATTTAAGCGCTGTCCTCTTGAAATCAGTAATTGAGAAAGAATTCGGAACGCAGGAAGATGAACCAATTTTACATTTTTAACGCACACAAGTCAGGGATAGGATTTCTGCCCTAAATTTCTTGCAAACTAGGGTGGCTGCCCTAGATTGCCTGGGACAGCCCGAGTTATGTTCGTGCTGCCTCAGGGGCCCACAGGAAGGATGCTTTCACCCTGAATTCATTTTTTTTTTAATTTTTATTTTATTTATTTTTGGCTGCATTGAGTCTTCATTGCTGCATGCGGGCTTCCTCTAGTTGCGGCGAGCGGGGGCCACTCTTCAGTGCTTTGCGAGGGCTTCTCATTGCGGTGGCTTCTCTTGTTGCGGAACACGGGCTCCAGGCGTGCGGGCTTCAGTAGTTGTGGCTCACGGGCTCCAGAGCACAGGCTCAGCAGTTGGTGGCACACGGGCTTAGTTGCTCCACGGCATGTGGGTTCTTCCCAGACCAGGGCTCAAACCCGTGTACTCCGCACCGGCAGGCGGACTCCCAACCACTGCACCACCCAGGGAAGCCCCTGAATTAATTTTATGTTAACAGAAACCGCTATGTAACGTATTGTGACATCCTTTTATCCTTTCATTGTTGGCTGACCGAGATCCTACAGGATAAACCTAAAATGCAGTCAGAGGCTTTATATTCATGCAAGCAGGGATCCTTGTCACACCCTTGGGAGAGGTGGCTTCATCAGTTATGGCATAGGGTTATATTTTTAAAAATTAACAGTTCAAGTTTTTGAAATGGAGTTTTAAATTGTTTTGGCTTACGCAGGCCATACCCATGGAACTGATTGAGATGAATGAGAGAGAAATGTCAAGTGAGCCTTGATTAAGTTATAGTGAGAAGGAATCCCTTTAAACACCCCATACTCTGTGCTAAGAGATTGGGCTGTGCTTGTCTAGCTCAGCCTGAATTTCTCTTACTTAAAGGGCGGCATCTACCCTGGCAGGTAGTATCTGTCCTGGGTACATTTGGATCCTTACATCTCTGGAGGGAAAAAAGAGGAAGAAAGGGGGGCAGGAGAGCGATCCAGAGGACACACAGAGCAAGCCGGTATCAAAGAAGAAATGAAATTAACCTAAGGTTGCTTCTACCCATTTTGTTTTCTTCTCCTCTGTCTGGGACGTCAGCTGGTCCCCAGTCATCTTGTCCCCAGTGGATTTGCATTTCTGGAATTAAAGTGGCAAAAGAATAAAGAAAACAGGCTCTGGACAAAAGGAGAATGGGCTTTTGGGGTAGAAACTTGCCATGAGCAGTAAATCCAGGGTTTCATGCCTGCTGTCTGTTTTAGTCCCTCCAACACATATTAGAGGTTGACTGAAAAAGCCAAGTCTAGGTGATATCACAACTCACATTTCCCACGGACGCATTGATAGTTTGCCTGCCTGGAGGTCTTACTTGCCTTTTTATTTGCACCCAAGGAGATTTCTCCACATTAGAGATGTTCCACCATCTGTTACGCAGTTGTACCACTCTGCGTCACCATACTGTGGGGTCATTATGAAATGTCTTTGGAAGTGAGAAGTCCAGTTTCCTAGCCAGAAAGAGAAGTGCTCCCTCTGGGGTAATGCTGCTACTGGTTACTCTGCAGTACGTATGCATTGCCTGGGAGTGGCCTTAGCATGACTCTCTTCTCACTTTCGCTCCAAGGACACCAGATAGTCGGGCCATCGGGTTGAAAGGGTGACTTTCTTCCTTCTTCGATCTTGGCTTCTAATTAAAATTTACAATCAACTATAGTTATGTTATATTTTAGAAGTGTTCAGAAATGCTAACATTAAAAATATAAATAGAATCATTACATACCTTATGAACCATTAGCTTCATAGATAATACATTATCTTTAATAATTCCAACCATGGTAAAATGTGCCATGCGGTTAGCACAATTAGCTCCCTTTTTTTCAATCTTGTGTTCGTAGATTCTTAAAAGACTGAATTTTCACCTTGGACCTATGGCCCCAAATGCTACCAAGATTTAGGCATGAGATTTTTCTTCCTTGTCCAATTTCACTGGTCCTGAAACAGTCCATGCTCATGTTTTCCTGTCTGATATTGACTAGCCCACACCTCTTATTGGAACAGCTCTCCCTCCCTTGTACGTGTGATGGAAAAAGGACCACGGGGAAAAAAGGCCTGTGTGGAATGATGGATTATGATCGTGTGGATTTCACAAGCTCCCTTTTCACTGAGTCACATAGACAGACACGTAGGTAGAGCAAAAAAGCAGGTTTGCTATTAATGGAAAAAGGAGTTATTTGGCTGAACAGGGGCAGGTTGTAATGGTAAAAACTAATGGGTCCAGGAGAATCAGGATGGCAATTTAAAAGCCACAGAAACTGAAATTAGTATCAATATTTTTTCAATCTGTATGTAGATGACTGAGAACGATGTCCCCGATATAGTATCCACGTCCTGCCATTAATTCAGGTTAGAGAAACCCAACTGGAGAAATATACTTCGGGCAGTGATCAGTTGGAAGAATAAAGGAATATAATTTCCCCCTTTCTATTAGAGAATCATAAATTGGAATTAGAGACGTGAATCAAGAGAGTGAAAGAGAATATCCACCCATTACCCTCTTGAAGTGACCCAGAATCTGATCGTCATAAAACATTTTGGGGTGTGTTAGACGTTTGTAGGCCAAGTTCACAACCTACATGTGGATGGAGGCCTGTCTCTTCAAAATCGTCTTCAGCATCCTCTGTGCTGTTTCATGGTCTCTTGCCAGCCGGGTCTTGTTGCCTTCTTTTCAGTTTTAGGTGAAAAAAAAAAAAATGCCCCCAAACTCCCTTTAGTTTAATGGAAACCACATCACAGACGTAGAGAGAGACCTGATGATGGGGAGGGGGAGGGGGGTGTAAGAAGCAAGGCTTCTGACAAGTTAATGGTCAAAAAATGGCCCCCAAATGCTAAACATTCCAAACAAAGGTGCCAGACACCAAGTGTTAAGGAACAGGTAATTCACCACTTTTCACAGAGAACTTTTTCGCTCCTATATAGGCCACAGTGCCTCATGTTAGGAAATGTTATTGAAGTTCCATCAAGAAGATGGACGCCTTCCAGAGGCAAAGCAGCACGAAGCACAAAGGTCCTGGAAGGTGCGCCCATCTGGAAAGGTCCTGGAGGTTAACTTAAAAGACCTGAGAGCGTGGAGTCACAAGAATGAAAAGAGAGAAAGGCTGGAGCCAAACATAAAAAGAGAGATTGTGCTCTCCAAAAGAAAAAAAGAAAGTCAGAAGCGAATGTGATTGAAGCTTGGAAGACGCTGAAGTGCAGTGAGGCCATATATAGATAAGCGCTTCCAATTCATGCTGAACCCCAGGGTTCTGGGGCTTAGGCTTACAATGTTGGCACGGCAGGCCAAGTGTAGAGTTGGAGCCAAACTTTTACACAGAAGAGGTGGTGAACTTAGAGAAAAGGATGGAAGTTATGGCGAGGGTGGGGGGCAGCTGCTTACAGCTACCCCCCGCCCCCCGCCCCCCCCCCGAGGAGTGGCCCTCAGGCTGGCGCTCCCCTGGGACTTCATGCCTCCCTCTTTTGTAACGGGGATTTGGACCTTAGGGTAACCTTGAAAGCCCCAGGTCCCATTTAAAGTGGAATTTAACCTCGAATAGAAAAGATGAAAGACGTGGCCCGGAAAACTAGCCACGTGTTTACCAAAGGACCTGTTACATGGCAATAAATGTTCATCGGCACCTACTGTGTGCAGGGCCTTGTGTTTAGTGCTGAGAACATAGAGACGAACAGGCCATGTTCTGGGCACCACAAGGAGAGAAAGCATTGAATGTCATTAAAGGGAGGACTGCCCAAGTCGTTTAGAAACGTCCAGCCAGCTTGGGGTCGTCGGTGTCCACTTGGTGTGCGTGTGTGTTGTCTCTTTCGGAGCAGACGCTCAGGAGGCCTCGTGAGCAGAGGATCCTGTGCCGTTCGTATAACGAAAGTGGAATGAGAGTTTTGGGGGACCCCAAGGTCGTGTGATGGTGGGAGTCTGAGGGTTTTCCTTTCAGCAGTGCACCTCCCCAATATGCCCTTTCCCCTTTCTCTTCAGTTTTAGTCTTCCTTCTTCTTTCTTCTCCCTATAGGGAGTTGAGGACGAGATTAGCCTAAGTTTTACTCAGTCAGCTTTTCTGAGGGTTCTCTGTTAAATCCAGGGGCACGCAGTTTGCAGCTTCCTGTTGGCATAACTGAGTCAGTGGCCATGCAGCAGCTGGTCCTTACTGACCCCCTCAGTGTCACACTGTTTGGTGCCAGGTCCTGAAGACACAGCTGGCCCCTACCTGATGGAACTGTTCAGTACATCCAGTTGACACGAATGAGCGACTGATAGCCTGACCCCTCATGGGAGGTGTGTGTGTACATGTGTCCTGTGTACAACACACACACACACACGTATGTTTTGAACTTCGTGGTAACTCGAAGTTTATTTCTTTGAACACCATTTCTTCAACTGTACGTATTATTGCCTGTGAGGTAGACTTCTGAGGAATAAATCATTTATAAAATATTGGCTGTAAATTGCCTCGTGCAGTGCCTGGTGTAGGGTGGGGACTGAGTGAAGCATGTAGGTAGTGTATAGTAGGTGTGGGAGAAGACAAAGATGAGAAAAGAGCACAGTAATGGGCTCTTGATTTTGTAAAACCTGTGTCTAATAGGAAAGGCTGTTTTAAACCTTCTGATGCTTCTTTCTCAGTGAGTTTGCTAGAAAATATTATACACAATTTGCACCTGCATTATGTGGGGAAAAAGAAGGACATGACAGCATGAGACAGGGGATGGGTAGTCAGTAAAAACCAATGATCTCTGGCAAAAGAGGATAAAATTCGGTAAAACAAATACTTGCAACTCAATCAGATTTTAGAGGGTCTCCTATCGATTCCAAATGTGTGTAGTTATTCAGAATTCTGGATCCTCCAGGTTGTCCATTTTATTGGCATAGAGTTGCTTGTAGTAATCTCTCATGATCGTTTGTATTTCTGCAGTGTCAGTTGTTGTTACTTCTCAGAATTCTGGATCCTAACCTGCCTGGTCTTGAGGACAGCAGACTCTTTCAGAATATTTCTATGTCTGATTATCTTGCTTTGGCCCCGATTCCCACGGACGTTCTATAGTAACTGCAGGCCTCACGTCATAACTGCTCAGTACATTGGACTGTGTTTAATATCGTACTAGGCTTTCTGTTTGGGGGTTTTCAGGTTTGGTTCGGTTTTGTCTTTGGCACTCAGACCTTTCCGTATGATTGGTTCAAATTTGATGTTGCATCTAAACTACCATCAATAGGATGTTACTTTTGAGTTATTTTCAAACATTTATCCCAGTGCCTTCACTCTTTTTTACGCAGCCTGTCTTGTTTCCAGCTGCACTCAGTTTTGAAGAGGGTTCATTGGCATTAGAGGGGCATTTTGTGGCCAAAAGTGGAATAAAGTTGCCTGATTTTCATGGCAGGAATCTCTAGGCATCCTGGACTAACCATCCTCAAGAAGATCATTTTCACACACAGGCTAGTTCTTAACCCACCCCTACCCAGTACCAAGAATCACCACTTGTTTCAGAAGCCTGTATAGGGTAGCTCATTTTGCACATGACCCTTAATTACCATTAAGGTGATTATTAGAAGAGTCACCACTTTGAGAAGGAAATAGGTGTATTAGCTAACGTGAGCTTTCATGCACATTAACACCTCTCTCTAAAAAAATTATATTCCTAAGGCATCCCTTATGTGGGACCTACATTCTGTTGGGTAGAGAAGTATTGTAGTAATGGGTACCAGTGCTGAACAGGTTTTGCTAGCATGTTATATATATATTAGGTTGTTCATGCAACCTAATCCAAGATGTTAGGCTCTTATTTTTCACTCTCTGTGTTGCTGCCTAAAGGTTCTCTACATCAGGTTGGTTGGTGTTTGTTTAGTTGGGTGTTTGGTTTTTGCCGGTTGATGTTTGTGTGTATGAATTTTTTTAAAACAATTCCAGGTTATTAAAGAGAGGATGTGAGCAGAACTGTTTGCATGGGTTATGAAAAAGCATTGCTTAATTTATTCACTCTGCTGCTGTGCTGGGGAAGCACTTCCGTTAGGCTGGGAGGAAACAGACCAACTTCGTTTCACTCTTGAGACAGAATCAAGTCCCTGAGTGGCAGAACAGCAAGTAGGGCTTTTGTTGCTCTAATCCTCTGACCTGTCCATGCGTTGTCCAGGTAGACGGGACCTTTGGAGGGTAAAGGACCATTGATCTTGCCCTTTCTTTTAGCATCAGCCACAACTTGTTCGTTTGGGGCGAGAATGCTAGTCAGTCCCAGGAAGGTTTGAGGAGGACCATTCTCAGCATCCTCTGCTCCAGACATAGTCCCTAATTCACACTGTAATCAAAGCTGAGGAGCGAGTATGGCGGGGACTGTCATCTCCGCCAGCCCCCGACTGAAGTCCGCATGTCCTGGGGCTGGTCTTAGAAGACAGCCACCATGTGGCTGCATAAGACAAAACCCGGTTTGGAAAAACGTTGCTTCCCAGTAGGGTAAATGAGACGGCATCAGAGGCATGGGTCGAGGTGTGTTGTAAGGGGCTCGACGGAGCCATAAACACGAATACACCTCTCAGAGCCGCTGCCATCCTCCCTGTCCCCTGTGCCACCCAGGAAGCAACCTGGTCCAGCAAAACAGGGAGATGCAATTCCCATGCCCCATCCACTCTCCTCTTGGCCAAGCAGGCTGCTGAGTGTGATGCTCTCTTTGTGGAGGGACCACCTGTCTAATGGGAACTGGATTGTGACCACCAGTTCATTTGACAGAGGCCGCCACACAGCTGCCAGATGGTGACAGTCCTTAGCTGTTTTGCAAGTCCAATGTGGGTCGCGTTCCCCTCTGGAGGTAGACAACGGATGGTTCCCTCCACCCAGCCCACGTGCTTGCAAAAGGCCGGGCTTCCAAGAGCCAAGGCTTTGCTCTCATCTCTTTGAAAGTAGAAAAAGACTTAAGGAAATGTAATGAATAAAGACACATTTTTTTAATCGGCTGGCTGGGTTTTCCTCTCTTCCTAATTGTTCTCTAATCTGTACTTAGGAGCACGGTGTTGAAGTGGGACATGTCAGGCTTTTACGCCACAGATTAAACTACCAGGCAAATAAAATTGTGACAGCTTAAGAGGCAGGGAAGAGTCTCTGGCCACTGGCAGAGTTTGATTATCCAACCTGGACTCAGGAGTAGTCGGAGGGCCTGCACGTAGCTTCAGGTTACCCTGCCAGGACGGCTCAGCAGATAAGAGGGGGACCTGCCTCTCCGTGGCTTTCTCTTCACCTGCTGCATCAGCTGAAGAGTTGCACGAGGATGTGTACAACTGTTGGTCAGGCGGCCCTAGCAACACAAAATTCTGTGTTGACACATAGCCCATCACGTGTTTGCGATGAAAACGCTGTATTTTTAGAACACTTCAAAGTGAGGAAACCGTTAAGGCCCTATCACATCCTCCCCTTGCCCTCCGGCCACTTCCTCTGCACCCCCCCAGGAAAGTCGCCCCCATTTTCTAGAAGAGGAGCCAGAGACAAAGATTAAGTGATACTTTGAGCAAAGCTGATGATGCAGGGAAAATTGCTGATCTCGTCTTAAAAATCTAACACACGCTTTGGGGTTGTTTTTCTAAGGCTTCCACTCCTTTTACCTACACCATGTGGGTTCCATATGACCTTGAATCTAAGCCTTAATATTGCATGTGGAGTTCAAAAGACAACTCGGTCTCCCATTTTCTTTCGTGGCATTCATTCAAATAATAATAGGCACATAATACTGTCTTGTAAAAATGAAAGCTCCAGGCACACTTTGAAAATCTTTTAGAATTTCTAACACTTATTTTCATAAGTGTCTTTCATGCAACTCACTGAAACTGCTTGTTAGCAGACTATATCTTCTGTACCTCTGCAATTCCCGTGCCTAGCTCAGTGCCTGGCATAGACTAAGCGATCAAAATTAGCTGTGGATTGGGTAAGTGAAGTGAGTCTTACCTCTTTTGGGCCCCACGATGACTTACCCATTTTTACAGAGTTACTGCTGAGAAGCAGAGAGAGGTCTTCATCCATCCCTAGAACATGTTTTGAGAGCCTTAGGTGCTAGGCAGTGTGCAGTGTACCAGGGATACAAACACAAAAGGCATGGCCCATGTCCATGGGGTACTCAGAGTCTACAGAGGGGTGGGGTGGGTGCACAAGGGCTGTGTGTGTATGTGTGTAGTGGGGAGAGAGTCTATAATACTCTTCCTTTTTTCCCCTAAAAGCTCTCTGACCAATTAAAGTTAAGAACAACAGCAGTGTACAAATAGGGGGCGGGACTTCTGAGTTGTCCAACTAGTATGGCATCCTGCCAGGCACGTGCTCAAAACCAAGCCTTCAGCTAGGAAGGCTTGTCAGATGTTGGAAAGATCTGTGCCCACCATCAGCTCTCAGCACTGTTCCAAAACAAGAAACATCCACTCTGTCCCCACTCATCCCCAAGTCATCTCTGTCCACACCCCCAAATTCACAGGGCTTGGGTGTTTCTTAGATGAGGCTATGTTTATTAGTCCATTTATGGTCCTCAGTCGTTTGGGGCCAGAAGGAAAGAGAAGTAGATCAAGTAAGTGAAAGCGTTTTATAAATTGTCCAACTCCACATGAATGTGAGGTGTGATGCTTAGGTGTGTGTATTAGGTGTGCTTTTCCTGGTTTAGGCTGATCACCATGGAGTGTTTAGCTGTTGTGTACTCTGCCTGCAAAATAAAATGCCACCTCGCAGTCAAACGCTGTGGAATTGGAGGGTGGTAGAACCAAAAGACAGCGAGGTGCAGGGGTGAAGAACAGCCCTTGGCCATTAAGTGCCTGTGTTCTGACCCCCACACACACCTTTTTTCTTTGTGTCACCTGATGCCTCCATGCCTCAGTTTCCTTGTCTGCAAGATGAATAGGGCTGTTACACAGATGCAATGAGATCATACAGATAGAACACTAGGAACAACATCCGGCACGTAGTAAGCTGCTGTTCTTCCCAGTCTACTCTAGATGAGAAAACTGAAGCACAGAGAGGTTAGGTGAGCGTCACAGTTCAACCTGGTCTCCCAGCAGCACCTGTGCATGCAGCCTACATTCAAAACAAACTGGCCTTTCAGTAAAAGCAGGATCAGTTCTCAGTAGTACTGACCATAATAGTAACAACAACTAGTATTTATGCAGAGTACTTGATATGTACCAGCTCCTACACTAAGGGCTTAATATACAGTATCTTGTTTTAACATATGTTCTCCCAACAGTCTTTTGAGGCAAGTACTATTTATTGAGCCCATTTTATAGCAAAGAAACCTAAACTTACAAAACAAACACATATAAATAAGTGGCAGACAGGGAATTGAAACCTAAGTAGTTTGTCTTTAGAGTCCGTGCTCCAAACCATTACACTGCCCTGCTTCCTGGGTTCCTCCAGCACTCTGGATGTGCCTCTATACTTGGTATTTACAATTACTAATTATAAATTGTAATTGAAATTACTAATTGAAATTGTGTTTTTTCCCCCCAAAATGCGTACCCCTCTGGAGTGTGAGTTGACTTTGACAGCTCTGTATGCCTACCACTTGGCAAAGTGTGTCGTATCCAGTGGGTGCTTAATAATGTTTGTTGAATGGTATTGAATTATTTCCTGAACACTCCTTGGATATTGGCTCCCATGCCTTGAGTCCCTCCCACTTCCTCTAACTAGAAGTATTATTTTTTCTTTTCCCAATTCCGATTGTTCATAATCTGGCCTTTCAAGGTCTAGTGCAAATACCATTCCATCCATAAAGACTCCTTCTGGACACCCCATCAAAGAGTAATGTCCACTCCACTGAAATTCGTATGGCATTGTGGCCCCCTCTCCCTATGCGCATTGCTTTCTGTGTCATGCTGCAGTAGGGTTTGCACTGGTCTTAACTGAACTTGAAGCTTCTGGAAGTCGGGAGTTATTCAAGTCAACTGGTATACCTCATAGAACTTAATACAGTGCCTTAAAACCGCAATGAACACCGGTTGAGTGAGTGAGTGCAAAACATTCAAGAGAAAGGGATATTTTCCCCACCAGGTGATTCTACCTTTTTTGCTTCTTTTTCTTTTCATGGCACATTGAAATAGAGTGCCCCATCACATTCCCAGTTTTGAATCAGCTGGTGGGCAGTCTATGGAGCATGAAAAAATATTGTTTCAACTGGAGCAACGGAAGGAAGAGAATCATTTTAGGGTGTCACTGTAGTGTGAAAAGCTTTGACATTTGAAATAAAATAAGGAAGGAGAAAAACAGTTCACTGTGTAGTTGGGGTCTCTTGCCAGCAAAGACTTGGGCATGCTCTCCAAGCACGGCGGCGTGCTCACCTGAAACCCCGCCAGACTTACAGATGTTTCCTTTGGCTCTGGTGTGACGAGCCACAGCGCAGTTCTCAGGAACAGTTCCATTCTGGCAGGGATGAATGTAACAGGGAGTGGGGCAGCAAGCAGAGGAATGACTTCATAGGTCTCCTCCGTTCCGAGTCTCTTAGATCCTGTGGTGTGCATTGCCATTTCCCTTTGAGTGTTCATACATCACTTTATTCACTTAGTGCCAACACATACACAACCTTTTTATGAGGCTATGAAAGCTCTACTTAGCTGAGCGCATTTTTGGAACTCTCTGTTAAGTTTTACCTCTGGTTGTGATCCTAGAAATTCTCCAAAGGTCACGCATAGGTGAATGGAACTCTTCCAGACTTGGGTTTACTTCCTTCAAGATTATGACACAGAAGAAAATGTATCCACCCAAGGGGAATGAGGGAGGAGTACGAAGTTGAAGAAAGGGTGAAGAGTCCAAAGGCTGTGTTTCTTGCCTCATTTCTACTCCTGGGTTTTAAACTGCCCCTTGGAATGAGATGATCTGGCAGCATACAGCATGTCCAAAATGTGAATTCACCCACTCTTCTTTGGTAATCCATTGACTATTAAGGGTGCCATCTTCCTTCCTCTCAACTGGTCTCCAAATCTTCACCTTCACATCCAAATCTTGTGAATTTGAGTCTTTTGTGTTCTCAGAGCTACTCTCTCCATTCCTACTACCACTACTATTTGTACTGCTTTCTTAGGATATTACAAGTAACCTCTCAAATGGTCTTTTCTTCTTAACAGCTTTGTTGAGGCACAATTAATATACAATAAACTTCACACACCGGAAGTGTAAAATTTGATAAGTTTTAACATAGGTGTACACCTGTGAAACCATCACCACAATCAAAATAACAAACATATCCATCACCCCTAAAAATGTATGCATCTTCCTTAGAAATCCCATCCTCCCTGCCCTGCCCTCCACCACTGATCTGCTTTCTGTCACTGTAACTTTCCATTTCCTACAATTTCATGTAATTGCAGTTATACAGCGTGTGCCTTTTTTGGGGGGGGGGGGCCTGGCTTCTTTCACTCTGCATAATTATTTTAAGATTTAATATCAGTAGTTCACTTACATCAGTAATGCACTCCTGTTAATTACTAAGTAGCATTCCTTTGAACGAATATACTGCAGTTTTTCAGTTCTCCTGTTCATGGGCGTTTGGGTGGTTTCCAGTTTTTGATGATTAACAAATGAAGCTGTTATGAACATTCATGTTACAAGTGTTTGTATGCTTTTGTTTCTCTTGGCTAAACATCTAGGAGTGGAGTGGCTGAATCTAATGGTAGGTGTATATTTAACTTTTTAAGAAACTGCCGAAGTGTTTTCTACAGCAGTTGTACCATTGTACAATCCCACCAGCAGTGTAGGAGTTTCAGTTCCTCCACATCCTCGCCAACACTTGGTATAATCACTGTTTCTAATTTTAACCATTCTAATAGGTGTAGTGGTGTATGTCATTGTGGTTTTAATTTTCATATAACTAAAGATGCTAAGCATATTTTTATGAGCTTATTTGACACCTGTATATCTTCTTTGAACTGTTTGAATCTTTTCCCAATCTTGAATTGGGCTGTTTCCTTATTGTTGAGTTTTGAGACTGCAAGTCCTTTTATCAGATCAATGTTTTGTGCATATTTGCTGCCAGTCTGTGTCATGTCTTTTCATGTCTTTTCATTCTCTTAATAGTATCTTTTTAAGAGCCAAAGTTTCTCATTTTGGTGAAGTGTTATTAATTTGTTCTTTTACTGATTCTGCTCTTGGTTTTGTATCAAGGAAAACCTAACTCACAGTCACAAAAAAAGTGATAGTTTACTTCCTTTCTAATATAGGCACTTTTATTCTTCTTGCCTGCTTGCTCTGGCTAAAATCTCCAGGTCAGAGTTGAATAGAAGTAGTGAGAGTGGACATCACCATCGTGTTCTTGATCTTAGAAGAAAATCATTCTGTCTTTTACCATTAAGTATGGTATAAGCTGTAGGTTTTTCATAGATGCCCTTTATCAAGTTGAGAACATTCCCTTCTCTTCCTGTTTTGCTGAAAATGATTATGGAGAATGGATGTTGGGCTTTGTCAGTTGCTTTTTCCACATCTGTCGAGGTGATCATATGGTTTTCTTTTCTAGTTTGTAAATATTGTGAATCACATTGGTTGATTTTCAATGTTAAACCAGCCTTGCATTGCTAGGAGGTAAACTCAACTTTATCATAAGGTACTCAACTTTATCATAAGGTACAATCCTTGTGTTCACTGGATTCTGTTTGCTCAAATTTTATTCAGAATGTGTGCAACTGTATTGAGAAGGAAGATTGTTTTGTAGTTTTCTTCTGATTTCTTTAGCTGATTTTGGTTTAATGTAATCCTGACCTCATGAGTGAGTTAGAAAGTATTCCCTCCTCTTCAATTTCCTGGGAACGTTTGTTAAGTTGTATTATTATTTTCTTAAGTGTTTGGTAGAATCCATCACCTAAGTCATCTGGAGCTCAAGTTTTCTTTGTGAGAAAGAGAAGGTTTTAAGCACAAATTCATTTTCCTTAGTATGTATAAACGTGTATGTACTAAATATATATATATATATATATATATATTTATATATATATATAAATGTACCTACAGGTCTATTTAGGTTGTATATTCTTGAGTTTCTCTCCTTTAGAGAATGTCTGTTTCATCTAAGTTGTCAAATTTATTTGCACAAAGCTGTGTATAATATTCTTTTATTTTATCCTTTTACTGTCTGTAGACTCTATAGTGATGTCATCTCTCTCATTTCTGATATTAATAATTTGTGCTTTATCTCTCTTTTTTCTTCATATGCCTGAAAGTATCTCAGTTTTATTTGTCTGCTCCAAGAAGTAGCTTTGGTTTTATTGATTTTCTTCATTGCTTTTGTTTTCTCTATTTTATTGATTTTCACTGATTTTTATTACTTTTCTTCTATTACCTACTTTGGGTTTAATTTGCTCTCATTTTTCTGGTTTTTAAAGGTGGAAGCTGAGGTCATTGATTTGAAATCTTTCTTTTCTAATGAGCATATTTACTGGTATACAGTTAACCTAAGTACTGCCTTACCTACATCCCACAAGGTTTGATATGTCGTGGTTTCATTTTCATTCCATTCAAAATACTTTCTAATTTCTTTAGATTTCTTCTTTGACCCGTGGTTATTCAAAGTGTGTTATACGGTTTCTAAATATTCGAGAATTTTACAGAGATTGTTCTATTATTGATTTCTAATTTAGTTTTATTTTGGTTAGGGAACATAACATACCTTGAATGGCTTGCAGACTTACAAATTTATTGAGACTTGTTTGCCCCATAATATGGCCTATCTTGGTGAATATTCCATGGCCACTTGAAAAGAATATGTATAATGTTATTCTTGGACCGAGTGTTCTACAAATGTCAGTTTGGTTGATGGTGTTGTGCAGAAGTACCCTTACTGATTTTCTGTATATACTATCAGTCAGGCTATTGAAATCTCCAAATATTATGGTGGATTTTTCTATTTCTCCTCGCAGTTCTGTCAGTTTTTGCTTTATGTATTTTGCAGTTCTGTTATTTGGTGCATAAATGTTTAGAATTTTTATGTCCTCTGGATGAATTGACTTATTATTTTGAAATGTTCTTTATTTCTGATATTATCCTTTGCTCTGAATCTATTTTGACTAATGTTAATAAAGCCTCTCAAGTTTTCTTTTAACTAGTGTTATAAAGTGTATCTTTTTCCTTTCTTTCACTTTTAACCTATTTGTATTTGTATAATCTAAAGTGCATTTCTTATAGATAGCAGACAGTTGGGTATTACTTCTTTTTAAATTACTGTGACAAGTTCTACCTTTTAGTAGAAGTGTTTACATAATTAATATTTAATATGATTGTTGATAAAGTTGAGTGTAAATCTGTCATTTCACTGTTTACTTTTTATTTCTCTCATCTGTTCTTTATTCTCTTTTTCTGCCTTTCTTAAGACTATTTTATTCTGTTTTATCTCTTTTATTGGCTTATTAACTATCAAACTCTGTTTTGGTATTTTAGAGGTTGTCTTAGGGTTTATAGTATATATCCTTACCTTATTACAATTTACCTTCAAATGATAGTGTAAAACTTCACGTATAATTTGAGAATCTTACAGTAGTATATGTCCATTTTTTTCCTCTCCCACACTTTATGCTATTGTTGTCATAATTTTGGTTTTACATATGTGGTAAAGCCCACAATACATAGTTATAATCTTTGTTTAGGTGGTCCAATTTCTTTTAAAGAGATTTAAATAATAATAAAAAAAATCTTACATATTTACCCATGTAGTTACTGTTTCTGGTGTTTTCCATTCCTTTGTGTAGACCCCTGTTTTCTTCTGGTAACATTTTCCTTCCGATGAAAGACTTCATTAACATTTCTTATAAGGTAGGTCATCTGTTGTATGTCTAAAAGCATTTATTTTGCCCTTGTTCTTGAAATATATTTTCACCGGATATAGAATTCCATGTAGACAGATTTTTTGTCTTTCAGTATTTTTTTTTAATTTATGTTTTCCAGCTCTATTGAGATTTAATTGACATACAACATTATATTAGTTTTAGGTGTAGTACATGGTGATTTGAAATATGTATACATTACAAAATGATTACCACAATAAGTTTAATTAACACCCATCACTTTGTATAGTTAGTTTTTTTCTTTTAATGAGAGCTTTTAAGATTTACTTTTAGAAGTTTTCAAGTATGCAGTACAGTATTAACTAACTATAGCCACCATGCTGTACATTACATCCCCAGAACTTAAAACTGGAAGTTTACCTTTGACCCCCTTCACCAGTTTCACCCACCCTCCAGCCCCCATCTCTATCAACCACCAATCTGTTCTCTGTAGCTATGAGTTCATTTCTTTCATTATTTTAAAGATCCACTGTCTTCTCAACTTGTATTTTTCCTGATAAGAAATTTGACATCATCTTTACCTTTGTTTCTCCATATGTGAGTCTTTTTCCCTCAGTCTGCTTTTAAGATTGTCTCTTTGTTACTGATTTTGAGCAACTTGATCATAAAGTATCTTGATTTCGTTTTCTTCATATGTCTTGCACTTGGGCTTCATTGAGCTTCTTGGATTTGTGAACTGTAAGTTTTCATTGAAATTGGAACTTTTCCAGCTCTTCCTTTGTTCAGATATTTCTCTGTCCCCTTTTTCTCTCCTCTCCTTTGGGGACTCCAGTTACTCACGTATTTGGCCACGTGAAGTTGTCCAGTAGCTCACTAATGTGCTCTTCTTCTTCTTTTAAAATTCTTGCTTCTTGCCGTGCTTCACTTTGAAACACAGTTCACTCACTAACCTTTTCTTCTACAGTGTTTAATCAGCCATTAATCCCATCCAGTCTCTCTCATCTCAGACATTATAGTTTTTTAATCTCTGTAAGTCCATTTTGGGTCTTTTTTATACCTTTCAAATCTTTACTTACCTTTTGGAACATACCAAATACAGGGATAATAACTATTTTAAATGTCTTTTTTAATGTCCTTGTCTGCCAATCCTAACATCTGTAGTAGTTCTAGGTTGGTTTATTAATTTTTTTTATATTTATTTATTTATTTGGTTGCGCCAGGTCTTAGTTGCGGCAGGTGGGCCCCTTAGTTGTGGCATGCGAACTCTTAGTTGCAGCATGCATGTGGGATCTAATTCCCTGACCAGGGATTGAACCCGGGCTCCCTGCATTGGGAGCGTGGAGTCTTATACACTGTACCACCAGAGAAGTGCCTAGGTTGGTTTAAATTAGTTGATTTTTCTCACTACAGACTGTGTTTTCCTTATTCTTTGCATGCCTGGAAATCTTTAAGTACCAAGATACTCATACATTATGAAATTCGTCTTGTTGGATGCTAGATATTTTTGCATTCCTTTAACATTTTTGAGCTTTGTTCTGCAGTGCAGCTAAGTTAGTTGAAAGCAATGTGATCCTTTTGAGTTTTGCTCTTTTGATGTATTAGGCAGGTCTGAAACAATACCCAGCCTGAAGCTAATTATTTCCTACTTCGAAGGTAAGGCTTTCCTGATTTCTCTACCCAATGTGCCATGAATTAGGAGTTTTTCTAGTCTGGCTGTTGGGAACAGCACTGTTCTTAGCTTTTAATCCTTTTGGATGGTTTTTCCATTTCTGGTCTTTGCTGGTTTCTTTTCCCACATAGACTGATCAGTACTATACTGAATACTCCAGGGGCCCTCTGCAGATATTGGGGGTTCTCTCTGTGTAGCTCCTTCCTCTCCATTACGCTTCCTTGTTAATTCTAACTGACTTGCCTCCCCCGGACTCTCAGCTTAAATCAGTTCAGGATGTCTACAACGTTCTACCTGGCTTTCCTCTCCCTGTAACGTAGCCTGGAAGCTCTTTAGGAACGTCAGCTGTTTTCAGCCTGGAAAGTTACCATCTAGACCAGAAGCAGAAGTCTGCTCTTCTGGATTATATTTTTTATCCCTGATTCTTGTCTCAAAATGCCTTCCTTTATATCCAGAGGAGTCACAATACTGATTATGGTACATGAACATTTAATAGCACCATATAGCCTAGTAAATAAAGCCCAGATTCCTTGGCCATATTTTTCATGTCTTACGTAAACCATTCTGTGTTTTTTCTATTTCCTTTCATAATTTCCATTCCTACAGATCTGTTCTTTGTAAGGTGGAATCCCTGTACTCCATCACTTTCTCACAACAGCCTGCCTTTCTTCCGGACCTGCCATTTCCTACAAAGTTTTATCAAATTTCTAGGTTGAAAATAATCTCTTCTTTCTCCAAACTACTATAAAGACTTATTTGTGCCTCTTTTATTCAACCTATCACCTTCTAATATGTAGTAGCTTATTTACATACATGTCTTATCTCCTCTATCTATAAATCCCTTGAGGACAAGATTCCTGTCTCCTACAGATGCTCTTAGAAATAATACAATGTGTGCATTTTAAAGCGATCTGTAAATGTCCATTAAACATACATTTATGGGGAATCTTGGGAATGAACACTGAACAGAGGTTGATGAAATTTTAACCCAATGATAAAGAATATCCTAGGTAAAAATAACTGGGGAGATTGAATGTCTACAGAATGCTTCAATCCACTCTTAACTTAGCTGATATAACCTCTTTCTTCTCTGTGTGTCGGCCTACAAACAAGAGGTGCCCTTGTCCCTTTGAAAGAAGGACTCTGAAGTCAGGGATTTTTATATCACTATCTTTGTCTTCCCACAACCCGGTACTGTACCTGGTTCAAGAAATAGCTGTTTAATCACAGCAGTAACTCCCAATGGGAGGTCCTCTCCAGAGAATTAGTCTTTTTAAAAAAAAAAAAAAAATTCCACAAAGTAGACTGGACCCTGGATGTGGTACAGAGAGCTTTTGTCTTCCAAAATCTGTCTGAAATACTGTAAGCATTCAAGGAAAGAGAAAGCACAAAATTAAATTCTGACGTCCTGGGTTTTCTCTCTTTATAAAAATCCACTGAAATGATTCCACTTATACAAGGCACTTAAGAGTAGTCAGAGTCATAGAGACAGAAAGTGGGGTGGAAGTTGCCAAAAGCTGGGGGAAGGGAAAATGGGGAGTTGTTTTGTGGGTGCAGAGTCTCATTTTGGAAGGATGGAAAAGTTCTGGAGGTGGATGGTGGTGATGTTTGCACAGCATTGTGAATGTACTTAATGCCACAACCATATACTTAAAAATGGTTAAAATGGTAAAGTTTCAGTTACATATATTTTGCCACAATCTAAAAGAAAAAAAAATATCCATTGAAGGTCCTGGTCATGTTTATGGAAGGATCATAGGTAAATCTGGGTTTAAATTCCAGTTCCAATACTTACTAGCTGTGTGAGGTTGGGTAAGCAGCTTGCGCTCTCTGAACCTGTTTTCTTATCTATGGGGCCTCAAGTATTTAGAAAGTGCCTGGCCCAGCCTGTCACATAATGGGCACTCACAAATGTTTGTCTTGTTCTTTCCTTTTCAGCATTCTAATGAATGTCTTCTTACTTTGAAATTCCTGCCCTGGTACAGGCTTGGAGAGTGAAGGGGGCAAGGGTAGTGGCTTTGGAAAAGGCAGAGTCCTCTGGACCAGGACTCTCCATGGGAACAGCTTGCAGCTGGCGGTCTCTGACCCGTCAGGGGGCACAGAACAGGGACAGCACCTCACAGTCTCAAGTCACCAAACGTCTGGAGGAAGTAAGAGCTCGGGGTAACCCTCTTCCTCCCCTTGTTTTTCATTTCAATGTGGACTCCCCAGGATATATACCCACAAGCACCCTCATTTTCAAAGCTTAGATTGTTCCCAAATCATCAGACTTGGCTTCTTTTGTAAACAAAAAATAGTTATCTGATGTTTCGTTAGTGTTTAGACGTCTGATCAAAGCAATTATCCAAAGTCGGAATATAGAGAAATAAATCTCCAGTAAAAGAGGAAGGGGGCTCTCTTTCTATTTCTCTGGTTTATATTATTCTCCCGCCCTCCCCTCACATGCAGATGTCCTGGCTCTACGTGTCTTCAATCTCTCACAAAATCGACAGTCCAGGGAATTTTCCTGGGGAGGAGCAGAGTCATTGTCACTTGATGGGTTGTACTGTCTGCCCAGAAGAGCCAGTTGGTAGTGAGGGATGGTCGTCGGCTCCTCTCCGGCCCCATGTGCCTTCGTGTGTGCTCGTTCATCGCTTGTAAGGACCGGCTGTCCCGAGTGTACAGCTGTGCCCCCTTGGGCTGTGATCTTGTCAGAAACTCACTCACACTGAGTAGGGCGCTGATCATGGTTTACGTGGGGCTCCAGCACAGTCCCCAGATGCCCAGCTCCAGGCACTGAGGAAGAGCCACCCCCCGAATGAGGACCCCTTAGTCCCGGCAGGGTTGGAGGTGAGATGCAGTTAGTTAGGAAGACCAGCCACACAGCTGGGTTATTCTAGCAGTGGTGTAGGGCCCCAGCTGGTGTTGCTGCCCAGCGAGCCACTTCTCCCACGCTGAGGAGCCCAGGGGCGGAATATGTCGTCCCCGTCCCCACGGTCCTGCCCGGCCCTGCCACCTGCTACGGCGGGCTGACTGTTGGAGGGGCGGCTGTGTCACCCGCTAACGCCCACAGACTAGATGTTGGGGGAGCCGGGATTCCACGGAAACCAACCACTCCGCTCCTGAACCTGTCTACCCCCATCACAACACCCCCGTGACAGTCTCCTATACCCTGACAAGTGAGCCCTGTTATTTTTGGAAAGGTGTCAGGGACTTTGAGTTCTGATCCAGACTTAGAATGAATCTCCTGTGTGACCTGGAGTAAATTGCCTGCTCTCTCAGAGCCCTGTTCATGAGGTAGATAGGTTTGCAACCCCCCTGTGTGTATGTTAGAATCACCTGGAGAGATTAAGAAGCAAAAGCACCAGTGCCTGCCCTCCACCCTCAGGAATGTGGACCTCTTTCCTCTGCAGAAGGGCCGGGGCAGTGGCTAAAGATGCTCAGGGGATTCTCACATGCAGCTAGAGTTCAAAGGACCAAGTTAGACGGGGCTAGAACACTTTTGAGAAGGTGGAAAGTCACTCCGTTAACTTAATTTGGTGTTACTGTCATTACATTTTCCACTCATTTTGGTGATGACTAAGAATTTTGACCCAACCGATGTAAAGGTACTATGATCATTCATGACCTGCTTTGGTTTTGTGTTTCTTAACGTTGCTTCCAACACCCAGTGCAGACCATTTTTAAGTGAGAATTAGGTGTTTCACTGCCCTAAACACAAACACCCCCAAATTTGGAGCCTCTCACCGCACTTGCAGTGACTTTTCTGTGGAATATCATAATAGCCCTTCCCTGGGAGACCGTGGTCTTTCAGTGGACTGGGAAAGGCATCTCCACGCTTGGGATTCCAGGAAGCACTCGTGCTTCCCATTTGGAAACCCCTGAGGCTCCTTCAGGGAGACAGGTGTCAAACATAAGGGTAAGGGAAAAAATGGTTTTGACGGATATGGCAGTTAACTTCAGCCTCGAAATCTTTCAAGGAAGGGTCTGCAGGAAATCACAGGTTTATGTGAGTGTGAAAAGAACAACTGAAAAGTTTCACAGTGACAAGATAAGTGCCGTAATTATATTTAAATGAGTGCAGAAGAAAATTTCACCACAAACTGCATTAACTAAAGAAGGTTTTCGACACTGGGGTATAATTGAATTAACATTAGGGTCTGTGTTTGGGCTAATGCCTCACTGGTTCTGCTTGGGCCTGGTGCCCCCTTCAGCAAAGCATTCCTGTTTGTTCCATTCAAGGACCGGGGTGGGCATGTGGATCAAACCCCCCTAATGGTGAATTTTTAGCAGAAAAGATAACACCTTCTGAGGGTCTAATACGGTTTGTGCTGTGAGGAAAAAATATGCAGGTTTAACAGAAAGAATATGATCTTTTAAGGCATTGTTTGATTTCACGTGTGTTTGTATTACTTTGTTGAGGGAATCACTTTTCCAAAAAAATGCTGTAACGCATGTGCTTCTATGGGGCTTTACCCTTACCCTTACAGATTTATAAAGTATTAATTCCCAGTATAATCCTGGGAAGGGGGCTGTGAGGTATCTAGTCCATCCTCATCTTGCAGATGAGAAAACTGAGATTTACTGTTGAAATAACGGTCACATAGCTAGAAATTTGGACCTTCGGGGACTGGACGCATCTTAAGACTCTCATTTTGGTGTTTTTTCTGTCTTATAAATTTTCACGTGGTTTTACTTTGAGCTTTAAAAAATAAGGATTTTTAAATGGAGTTTTCATTTTGAAGTGAAAGCATGAGAAAATTGAAACTTTCGAAATAAGAAAATCAGCCTTCCTTTGCCCAGTAACCCGAATATGTCTCCACCTTTGCATTCATCTAGCTCTTGAGAATCGTCAAGTCCTTTTCCTGCAAAGGGCATCCTGAGACATTCAGGATCTAAAAAACTGATTGTGGGCAGGTAGGAAGAAAAGTAAAGCAAGCTGCGTTAAGAGAAACTGCCTGGATCCTTGAAATAAACTCTTCCTAACCACCACCCACCCCCCCGCCTTTTGTAATTATTAGCAAAGATCAATGACACCATAATATATTATGCTGTTTTACTAGGAATATATTGTTGAATTTTAATAGATACTCACTGAGTCAGATAGCAGTTTCTGAACCCGGAAGAAAGTGACATTGGTTGCAGACACCCATAGGTATTATTTACCATGGAGGAGTTCAACTCAGTTTTTATTTGCTGTCTGTTTCACAGTAAACAATACACCATCATTTTTTATGGTGCCATATGGGTTACAAAAATACTGATGGCTCTTTGCTGGATGAGTCACAATCTCAAGAAGGAATGGAGGTGAGCTTTGATCTCAGTGACCTCTGCCCTGAGTTATAATTTTCAGTGGGTCACTTTTAGGCATGCTGTGCCATTTGTCTCATCTGTATATAAGGGGAACAATAGTGCCTTTCCCTGCACAGTTCAGAAGGAGCTTTTGAAGTGCCCTTTTGGAAGCCATAGAAATCTATGATATTTATTGTCAGTGTTCCACTCTGAACTTAAAGTCACCTCCTATCACACCTCTAGGTGTAATAATATCTCTCTTTCTGTTACAACCGAGTAATGTCACACTTGGCACTTTTACTGTCCTTTTCCTAGAATAGCCCCATAGTGCTCGCTAAGAGTGTTAACTGCTATTTGCCTCTTTTCTGCACCGGAGAGAGCAGAAATACACCGGGCACCGAGAGATTTCGTGTGCAGTAAATAGGCAATTCTGAACAGTGACGAGTGAAATTCCGGCATTCCCTGACCCCTGCTTCTGTGCTTTTTCTGCATTGGGTCACAAGGCTTGATAGCCATGCTTAAGTATCATTTCTTTTTATCCCTTCCTTTTTCCTAATCATCAGACTTGGTTCTACCCCTGCCACACCCATCCAGGCCAATAGCAAAGCATACAGAAAGCAGTGTCATCAAGGAAAACAGAATAGGAGCTAAATCATGTTTAAAGTTTTGGCTGGCGTCAGATTGGAATTAGGACACAAGTTAATTCACCATTACCTAGGTACTCCAAACCAAGCTCAGCTGGCAGGCCTTAGCACCCCAACTCTGCATTTCCTAAAAAATGGAGGAAAAAGCCGCGATCGCTAAGACGATAAACAGCCTGTTTCCAATCCAGTAATATTTCACATGAACTGGACTGGTAACCATATATCACTTATCTTCTGAATCCGTGTTTCACGTCGCCTCCGACTTGAGGCCAAGAACAGTACAGCTGTGCCAAAGAGTGGGTGGGAAAATAGCCGTATTGTTAACCTGCGTTGAAAACATAATGGCTTCTCGAATGTCTTCATTCACAGATGTTGTCCACGGCTGTTAATGCTCTTCCTTCAATGCGGCAGATCAGAGTTTCCGTGTAAACCTGCTCTGTCCACGTCTGTGGGGCACCCGCACCTTGGGGAAAAGCATTAGCCTCTGGAAAATGGCTTTATCCTTTCCGTTTCCATATGGTTCGAATCCGTAAGTGGGCTGTTTCTCTTGGTTGGCAGTGTGTGATCATATACACCCATAAAGGTGTCATTGAGAGTCACTTGGACCCGTCATCCCATGGCGACCCTGCGGAGCCCACGAGTGTGGCCGGCCTCCTTGTCGAGGACAAGAAGGGATGGAGAGCGATTTCCCGAGAGCTGCTCAGATTCTGCAGCCGCCAATCCAGGTTTATAAACAAGCAAGTTTAGACACCCTGTTTGATAATAACTTCCATCTGCAGAGGCCCCGTTTCCACATCATTGTCGCATTTGTCCCCCATCATGGCCCTGAGAGTACACACGGTGGGGCTGGAGTCTTGATGGTGCACCGAACGGGAATCTGTGATTGGAGGTGGTCAGGGACTTGCCCAGCTGGGAGACGGGGGACGAAAGCCACCGCCTTGGACTCAGGCCAGTTGTCCTGCTGTTCGACCAGGCGGACAGCTTCATCCAGGGGCCTCCCATCGCCACGTGGGACACCTCTTTTCTCCTGCGTCAAAAAGGCTTTGTGGTTTCCGAGGCATCCATTGTCATCTCAAGTCCTGGTTCCCATGAAATGAACAGATACTAGGGTAGCAAAGCGGCCCTTATCAGATGTCACAGGGAAAAGAGAAAACAAAGATCACTCTCTGTATTCTCCAGAATCCAGCTCAGCGTCCAGGTTGCATGATACCTCCAAGGAAGGCAGTAGTAGCATTGATCAGCCGTCTCTCAGAGAGCCACTTTTCTTTTAAACAATGCACGGTGGAAGGAACACAGACTGGCCTTTGGACTGTCGTGCTCATTATGCTGAATAGAATCTTGCTTCTGTTTGACTGACATGGTCAGTGGCACGGTGGCGGGGGGCAACTCTTAAAGCTTTATTCCCAAGTGGGTGTCTGATACTTAGGTGCATGTGCACAAAATCTGTTCCTGCCTGCTTTATGGATAGATATTTTACTGCGGATTTTAATTCATGCCTTTACGAGGAATCTTCTGTATCTTTTTGATGCTGACAGTTTTATTAAGGCTATTTCTTTAGGTTTTGTTATTACTCCATTAAAAATGTATCGTTGTGGCAGCTTTGAGGCAGTTGCAAAATACTCCTTTTTTTTTTTTTTAATACACAAGCTGGATTAAAATGTACAGTAACTGTCACCTGGTAACCAGACCCCGTATAACTATGTCACCATTCGCCAGTGATTTATCGCTTTAACTTGGAATCAGCTGATATTTGATTCCACAGTTGTGAGCTCTGCAGGGTTAATCTGGAGACCGCTGGTACACATGAAACAGTTTCATCTGCTGTTCTAAGACCGACGAAACGTTTAAAAGACGGCTGTGTAATCAGTCAGTTATCTCTCAGTGTTACAGCTTATTGCACTCGGCAGTGTACAGTCTCCAAAATAATTATTCTGCTGTAGTTAAAACATGGGAGCCGAATGCAGCCACTGATAAAAATTGCATTCACCAAGTCCTTTTCCATATTGGATAGTTCTATTTTGTTATCTTCTTAGAGGGAAAACATGGGTTGTGATGGTCAGACCTCCCGGGAGCTTGAAAGCTTAGGGCAAGGCCTGGGAGACAGAACACTTAATCTGTTGTCAGTGGCTTTTTCTACCTTTGACCTTTTGTTTTCAGATAAACTTGATTAGACTAGACTTTCATTCACTCATCTGGATGTAGGTAGCGCTCCTTGGAAATAAGGATACTGATTCTTAGAGTTTTCTTTTGTCCTAAAAGCAGTCAGAAGATATCTAAAGTCAGGGGGATTTGAAAAAAAAAAAAAAAAAAAATTCCAGACCGGTGTCCCCTTTTTAGCATTCTCCTTTCATCACCACGTATTGAAGAAGACCTGAAAGGGAAAGGTTATTTGGTCAGCTTCAGACCTAGCATTTTCTACAAAGCTCATCTGAAGGAAAAGCATCATAGATTTCTTTTCATAAACTGTGTAGTCTGTAGGGATAATAACTCTGTTTACAAAGACGTTTGCAAAAAATCCATAGACAACTTATTGATGTTTCGAGGAAGACCGGAGACTCAGAATAAAATCTGTTATGTAACGGTCTGCCGGTGAGATTACACAACCTGTCTTTGAACTGAGGGTAGAATGTAAGTTTTTCAGTTCATGAGAAAAAAGAATACAATGAATTAATTGTATTTGGGGCACTTCTCATTGCGTGGCCCAAGAACAGATTCTCTGTTGGGTAAGGAGGGGTGCCTCACGGATAGGGGTTTGTAGAGGTGGGTGAGGTATCATGTATGGTCGTTTGGTTGTTTTTTTTTTTTTTTACTGGTGAGAGATGATCAAGGAAGAAATGTTAGTTTTCTTAGAACCCGAGAATATTGTCTCTGGCGCCACCCTCTTGAACTGGGGACAGTGAGAAGCCATTTGGTTAAGAAGACGGTGCAAGATGCTTCCTGTTTGTTTCTGTGATGATTTACTCTTCCTGTTCAGTTAGTTGCTCATCACCTCTTGGCTGCTTCTTTCCCTCTTGAATATACAGTAAATCACTCCCAGACAGACTCCCGTCCCTCCAGCCAAACACTTCTTCTGTTGTTACTTGAACATGGGCCCCGCATCGTATTGCTACCCGGCTAGATGCGCCAGAAGTAGATGTCAGGCTTGCACGTAGAACAGGCCCATATATTACTGCACTGTCCAGAGTCTGCACTAGACAGATCGGGCCTGGAGAGGCGGATCGATGGGTGTGGCTCCCCTCCCGTCTGAGTACGCCTTCTCTTGAAAAATATATTTAATTACACAGAGTCTATTTCTAGTCACAGTTAAGTGCGGGCTCTCCAGACTCCACTCAGCTTGTCTGTTAGGAGGGGGAAAACGCCATCAATATTTCAAAAGCTGCTGACAGGCAAGAAGTTAGGCTTGACGGCTGGAAATTTAGAATTTGTTTCTTTTAACTCTCCCTACCATCTCTGCATGGCTTCCCTAAAGCAGTACTGAGGAAGGCTTAACATAGAACAAGGGGTATGATGAAGTCTGATGAGATAAAACCAGTCAGAGTCTTCAGGCTCCAGATAACCTAGATGTGCCCTGATTGGATGGCCTGCATTTCCCACCTGGGAGCTTTCCAGCACAGCCAGCGCCCAGAGACACCCTGGCATCGATGTCGCGAAACTGGGTCATGGAAGGTGCATTCCAGAGAATATATTTTAGGGCAGATCTTCCAGGGACAGCTTTTGAGGGACCTTCCAGATTTCTAGTTGTGGTTGGAGACAGTGAATGATATTCAAACGCACCCAAACTTTCCAGCTATTGCCTTGGCGGTCCTGTGAGAGGTTTGGGGGGTGGGTGGAGTAAATGAATTCTTTGGGGCCACTCTAGAGGCTTAAGAAATAGTTTGCAAGAACCCGTTAGCCTATATGATTTCCATGCTGCCTACAAACTGTTCAGGAATCATGTTTCCGTGTAGGTGTCTCTCATGTCCAACCTCACCTTCACCTCTGTTCGAAGTACTAATTTTTCTTTGTCCTTCTATCACAATGCTAAAAGACTCAAAGCATCTTCTTAGCGCAAAGATACTTAGTATTCTGTATACTTCTTTAGATTCACATGAACTCTCAACCAACGGGGATAAAGAAAAGAGGTGAATTTATTAAATTTTTAAAATACCTGTTCCCTAGATTTTCGTAGGCTACACCTTGATATCGCATATATTCGGTTTTATTTGGGCATGTGCTTATTTTTGTGAATTTTTTTGGAGGGATTTAAAACAATCGCAGATCTACCTAGGCACCAAAAGGACTTGGAGACACCACTTGCTAGCCCATAACTCAACCCAGGAAAATGGTACAGGAGATGGCCTCCTTCCTCTGCCAACTTGGTCCAGACCCCTTGAGACCTCTCTAGGTCAGATTTCTGTACCCGCCTGCACAGCAGGCCCTGCCTGGTCCCCAGACCCACTTGAGATACTAGTAGGTTGGAGAAGCAGTAGAGGGAAGGGGTGGGGGGGATAAATCTGAATTGCTGGATCAGCGCTTTGAGAAGTGGTAACAAAAAGAAGAGAGAAAAGATTGAAAGAGGAGATAAAAAATTAATTTCTGTTCGTGGACTAAATCTCACCAACAGGCAGATGAAATTAGGAATCATTTAGCGATGTGGATTGAAATGTTAGACTTTCCTATCAAGATTACATCCTCCGGCAAATCTAGTCAATTTTGCCGAGTGGTTTGTTTAAAAAAAAAGTATTCTCACCACAAAGCCATTAAATATGGGTTTAAATGCATCACTCACTTTATCTACCTGATTTTTCTATAGCTGTCCACCAACTTCTAATTTTCTGAAACCAAATTCTAAAGCACGCTCACTTCGATCCTTCTGGTGTGTTTTTAACACAGCTACTTTGGGCAGGACGCCGACACTGTGCTAAAGGTGTGGGCCGAAGCTTAGCACCAACATGATTGTCCTTGTTTCAACTATATTTTTATATATATACTTTTTACCATTTGACGTTGTAGTGATCAGAAGAGGCTCAACTCCTATAACAGATGGGCCTAAAAATGTATTAGGACTCCAAACACAGAAGTTTCCTTCTTGCTCATGTCAAGAATCCCTTCTGGGTGTTCTGGGTTGGTGGCCGCTTTCCTCCACGTGGCAATACAGGGAACCAGCCTACTTCACCTTGTGGCTCGGCCTTCCCCTGGGTTTGTTGCTGCTGCTGCTGTTGTCGTTTGCCATGTGCATCCATCCAGAAGGAAAGGAAGGAAAATGTGGACGACTTATATCTGCTCTGTTAAAAGGCCTGGCCCTGAAGCAGCAAGGGTCACTCCGCTCATGTCGCCTTAGACTGTATGTGGTCACATGGCAAGAAGCCAGCCCACGTGGCCTCACCCTGCCGTCTGCTGCAGTCCTGGCCCCGTGGGAGGAATGGATTTGGGTGGGCAGCTGGTGGGCTCTGCCACAGGTGGTGTTTCCCAGGCTCCCCAGAGGATAAGAATCGTGAGGGACACTTGTACAGATGACCAGACCTTGGCCCTGAAAATCCTGATCCCATGGGAGGACCCTGGGTTGGTTCCAAGGAATTTATAAACAAGCGACTATGGTCTTCAGGCAAGTTTGAGAAACACTGTTTTAAGAGGTAATTGGATTGTGGAAAGGTATTTTGTACATTTGTTGCAGTCTTAGGCTGAGAATGCCGTGTTGTAAGGAGACCCAACTCCTGACACCCTTTACTCTTTGGATTTAGCACAGGCCTCGCTGTATAGACAAGATTATACAGTGACTCTTGCGTGTAATACTTATACACCTGTCCAAACCTGAATTTTTCTTCGAATTAGCCAATTGCGTCACTTAGTTGATCAAGTTCACCAGTCATTTTGACACAGTTATTTTTATGGTTTATATCAGCTACTTGGAATATATCCATTTATGACAGCTCTTTAACACATAGTTCACTGTCTAGGACTGACAAGGAAAGAACTCATAGGAGTTTTTTTACCCCTCCTGTCATAATGTTGAATCCTTTAGAAACCTACCATCATGGAAATTAAAAGTATAAAATACATTTGACGAATAGTGGTTGGATTATTTATCAGTGACCTCGGTCCAAAAATGAAGGCTGGAAAGCTGCTCCACCCAGCCTTCCAAACGTTCCAGAAGAGTGACACGAGATGTGGGGAATTCCAGTGGTGCTTTCCATGGTGCATTTGAATCCTACACTGTCTTCTCCACGCTACCCAGCAGCGATGTGAACCACGTCCCTTTCGACAAAGTGGATGTGCTCGGGGAATTGAAACAAACTTTAGGGTTAGTCTAACACAGTTATATCCAGGAAGGTAGCTCTTCCTCTCACTAATGTAAAAAGTATTCCAGGACAGTACAGTCAATGAAAAGATATTTGCAGTGGCCACTATTTTAGATTGCTTGAGTTATTGATCTGTTCATGATAGAATAAAATTGAGAACTAACTACGAGACCCTTAGTGGTGGGAGAACATCTCTTGTAACTACAAAGCAGTGTTATTATCATTTGTTATCTGCACAATTAGGGAGCAATAGAGTTCAGCAGAGGCTTCGCCCATACCAGTGATCTTTGTTGCCTAGAGCCTTTTAGCTCTTTGCAGAGTGTTTTACAACATGCCTTTCTTCCTGCCCCCATCTTAATCATCGTGTGTGTTTGTCTGAAATCCAGACGAGCAGTAGCCCTTCAGTTCAAAAGGGGCTGAAGACTTGGAAATCCATCTTGATGCAGTCATCAGAGGATGGAATGGGAAACTGCGGGGTATTATTTCCTTTCTCCTTTCTTCTAAAAGTTTTAACAGAAGAATAAGTGACATTGGCAAAGATGGAGGAAAACGAAAGTTCTTAGATCAAATACTACTTCAGCGTCTGTGCAGGGTGAGGAAGGCTGATGGATGGCATGTTATTCTCGAGTGAAGCCCAATGGCTGCTGATCAGCCAGTGTGTAGGGTTTTCCATAATCTTGAAAGCAAGGAGATATTTCACCTTTTCCCTCTGAGGTTTTTGAGGGAGAGAGTCTCTGGCGAAGAAGATGAGTCTTCTCTCTACCTGCTAAAGAATGAGCAGTTAACTCTGCAGCTAAATATTAAACACATCAAGTGCAGGGACCGTGTATTATATTTTTCTTGTATCCGTCATCAGTTAATACTTATTTAATTTTCTGAGAAATGGAAAGCCACGCTTGCTATTTATCTGGGTTGAGATTTAGAGCAATGAGGAAGCACGGTGTTCTTTTTTTTTTTTTTTTAAACACCTTTTTTATTGAAGTATAGTTGATTTACACTGTTGTGTTATTTTCAGGTGTACAGCAAAGTGATTCAGTTATACACACACACACACATTCTTTTTCAGATTCTTTTCCATTATAGGTTACTACAACATATTGAATATAATTCCCTTTGCTGTTTATCTATTATATTTATAGTAGTGTGTATGTTAATCCCAAACTCCTAATTTATCCCTCCTCCCCCCCTTTCCCCTTTGGTAACCATAAGTTTGTGAGTCTATGCCTGTGAGTCTGTTTCCATTTTGTAAATAAGTTCATTTGTATCATATTTTAGATTCCACATATAAATGATATATGACATTTGTCTTTCTCTGTCTGTCTTACTTCACTTGGTATGATCATCTCTAGGTCTTTGTCAAGAGTGAGATTGGGGTTCAGGCTTTGCCAGTCCAAATGCTTCCTCTCTATGCCTTAGTTTCTTCTGCTGGAAATAGGGACTTAAACTAGATGATTACTAAGGCCCCTTTCCGCTCTCCAGCCCAAGATTTAAATTGGATCACAGTCAAATCTGGACCAGCCCTTGTCGAAATTACAATGCAAGTGAAGTTTGTTTGTTTGTTTGTTTTTGGTTTTTTTTTAAATTTATTTATTTATTTATTTTTGTCTGTGTTGGGTCTCTGCGGTGCGAGGGCTTCTCATTGCGGTGGCTTCTCTTGTTGCGGAGCACGGGCTCTAGGCACACAGGCTTCAGTAGTTGTGGCTTGGGGGCTCTAGAGCACAGGCTCAGTAGCTGTGGCGCACGGGCTTAGTTGCTCCGCGGCATGTGGGATCTTCCCGGACCAGGGCTCGAACCCGTGTCCCCTGCATTGGCAGGTGGAGTCCTAACTACTGCGCCACCAGGGAAGCCCATGAGTGAAGTTTCTTTTTCCCCAGCCACCAGAGTTTTTCCATGGCATTACCTCATGCCCCAACCCTGACATTCTCACTGTGTATGCTCTTATCAAAGCCTGTAGTCAGCGATTGATTTATACTCTAGTATAAATCACTGGAAAAGAGATCATAGTGTTGTTTTTTCCAAGGAATTTTTGCTTTAATATAAATCTGAGCTTCAAGCCATAAGGATGAAGCCCAAAGGAGGAGAGTTAGGATTGGGAGAGATCTCAATGGAGAAGGGGCATGTAGAGTTCACCTGCGATAGCCCGGTTTTCATCTGTTGTCCCAGAATAATGACTAATATTCCCCCTCCCACTCTCCAAATTCTGGATCACTCTAGATATAGAAGAAACCTTTATAGTACCCCCAAAATGATATCAGACAATAGAAGGAAGAAAACAAGCTGACCGTTCCTTCATGTTTTCTGTGTGCCCAATTCTGAGCTTGGTACTGTGTATACATTAACTTACTAAATGGATCGGTCAAAATCTATTATCACCTAACCATCTAACCACAGCTACCTCAGGTCGGAAATTGACTGGCCCTACCAGGGTCATTTCTCAGAAAATGGATTCAAGAGTATTGCACAGACCGTCTTCATCACCAGTAGTCCAAATCAGAAAGACTCATGACACATGAAGTCTAAAAGAAAACCGTATTGCTGTGAGGCGAGCAGATGGGACAAGGCCCTGAGGACAGTCAATCTATAAGTATTTCAAAAGCACCTACATGCCCAACTTGATGTTGTGCCTTGTGAAGGGGACCAAGGAACCTTCAGAAGTGGCTCCCTGCCTTCAAAGGTGGTCCTTAGCTGGCATGATAATGAAGTAACAACTGAACCACTATAGCAGGTTCACTGTAGGGGACAGCAGTTCATCAAGCAGGCAGTGATTTTTTTTTTTCCTTGTGTCTTATCATCGTGTGATGGCAACTCTCAAAATGAAATCCAGCTGCTGGGAACCCCTTTTTCCAGGGGATGCCTGAATCTGTCCCCAGTCTTCCTCCTCATATGTCCCTTCCTCTCCTCTCCTGATCCTGACATTTAGAACCCCACCTCTTCATGCAGAGCCCAGGATCACTGCTCTTTTTTCTTTTCCCCCTCCCCGGTTGCTGTAAAATACAGGAAAATGACAGGTCCGTGGTTAAAGGTTTATAGTGATGAAACCTAGGAATGCTCATTAGACAGGCACAGGGTTTATTTCAAATAGCTCACTGTTTTAGGGAATTTTTGCCTCTTGGGGGAGTACCATCAAGTGTACAGTTGGGGGTAATTCTGTTGTACTCTGAAAAGGAAAGTCCTCAAAATGATTCCATTAAAATGGATTGACTGTTCAGAGGCCATGTAAATGGATGTCCAGGGTCCTCAAGGGCCATGCAAATGGGCGGACTTGGCCAGTTCCAAGTAATTACTTCAGAAAGCAAGACAACAAAATCAATTCCAAACCCTGTTACCGGGTGTATGGTCATCACTTGCAAAAGAGTCTCGCTTGCCTCCCTTCCATCCAGAGGCCAGCGGGGAGCAGCGTGAAGTTGCGGCTGGCCTGCGAATGCTGCCTTTCTGTACCTCGGGGGCGTTTTTTTGTTAAATCATCAGGGTAATGCTGACTGTCTCTCACCTGCCTCGTAGGGCACCTGCACAGGGTCTGTGTGGGCCAGGGGCTTTATGGAGGAACGCAACAGATTTACGGTGGGCAATAATCTCTAACACTTATTAAGCACATCAGTGTATATACCAGGACCTGTGGTCTATATACATTTTCATAAATTACCTTGTTTAATAACCCTGGGATAGAGCTGCTGTTACCCCGTTTTAAAAGTAAGGAAAAACAGCTTAGAGAGTTTCAGAAATGTGTCCAACACCCAGTCCGTCTGAAGTGCTAGGAAAGGATGACCTCAGCAAAGCTTTATGAACAGAGCAGGGAGGAAATATCCAGGGCCACTTTGAAACCTGTCATAGTCTCTGCCCTGAGAACTCTGGGACCAAGGATGCTTGCCTGTTATCCCTAGAACATCAATTTATACTTGGCTACAAAAGTGCATTTCTTATATGATTTCTGCTGTTCCAGGCAATTTGTAAAAATATCTCCCTCCCCAATCTACATGCACATGAAAGATGCCTTAGTTTTCATGGGAGTGGGCGAGGCGGTTATAATGCCCATGAATATCAGCTCTCTGGAGCCATCTGCCACAGGAAAGGTCTAAAATAAGGACAGATCTTTACTTGAGCCAACATGCAGTTTCTATAGCCAATGAGTTTGCCTCCATTTCATTTTGACCCGTAAAGATCAGAATGAGGAAATAAATATGACTTTCCTCACCCCCATAACAGGAAAAATACCTTGGCTCTAGTCTGGATTCAAAGCCTCTTATAAAAGAGTCCAGCCCCACCTAGAACGGGCCCATAAGAAGTTGGAATACCAGTGATACCACTGGTAAGTGCTAAAGTGCTGAGCTGTACTTTATTGAAGCCAACATAAGGGGTCTGAATGTGTAGACTTGGCAAGTACAAGTTGCCCGGCCATCAAAGCAGGACAGTGAAGTTGAGACTTACAAGAGTGGTCTGGCCAGGAAGCATCTCATGGCCCAGTGTGCTGAATTGAGAATCACAGGAAAATGACTCTCATTGCCACCAGACTCCTAATTATAACGACATCCTGTCCCCAAGAGAACGCATACTACACAATAACCTTATATTAGAAACTTCTTTTTAATGAGGTCCCTCGGTGCTTTTGAAACTAAATCCTTTTTAATTGGAACTATCTTCTACCACATTTAACCCTGGGACACCTTCCTTAATCTATGTCAAGGTATCTTGATTAACTCAGCCTGAGGCCTTGCTCACTCCTCTGGACCCTTGGAGAAAAAGCCTGTGCTGCCATGCCCCCCTAGAACCCTCTCTGCCACCAAGACTCGTGGGGGACTGACCAGCCCAGGAATTGGGGCCAGACACACTGACTTTAGGGAGACCACCCAGTATGGCCTTCTTGTTGGCTTGTCATGTTCAACCTATTTTTTTCTTACCTTGAAAGAAAAACTATAGCCCTCCTTCCTACTCTAGAGTTAATATTTTAAAAATACAAATTAATCAAATCCACAGTTTGCTTATTCCTTTGCATTTCTTAACAAAGGAGACCGCTTGCCCTCTACATTCTGTCCCCATGACTCCTCGGCAGACACGCACGGCACCGTAAACTCACCTTCCAATGCCTAGAGCAGAGTGGGAGCCTTTAAGAAACAGCTACGTGCAGTGATTGTCCCATCAGGGGAAAGGGTGACTTTAAAATTCTTCAGATACTTTTACAGCTATTACACTGAAATGGTTTAACCTAAGTGGCTTATTTCAGAGGCCCAGGGAAAGGGGAAAAAGCAGATCCCAGCAATTTTGCCCTTGATATCTTTTCGATCTGTGTCCTGCAGTTGTTGGGATTTACATAATAATTGGTGAGGAAGTATTGCAGTACACACAGATCCATGCACATCCCTCCTGGTTGCTTTCCCAAAAGGCTTAAAAATGCGGTAGATTTAATCTAGGTCAAAAAAAAAAAAAAAAAAAGAAAGAAACTCCATTTGCCTGGCAGAGGATTTGGAGAGCGTGCCTAACTTCACAGGGCCATGGGCGTATCAGGAGACGGTTCCTCCAAGAAAAGTCACCAGGGCAGATTGTGATCTTGTGGCCAATTAACCGACTGTGGTCCCAGCATGTCAGGTGCAGAGTCTCAGGAAAGGGTGCGGGGTTGCACGGAGCCCCGTGAGATCAGCGCTCTCTCCCTGGTTGAAAAGTTGGCACTGATTTACTGTCTAGGGGTCCTCCTGCTGGGGACATGAGTCGGGGTTCTTGGAGGAGCATAGGATCTGCGCCCCAGGCAGCCAGAAGTCATAAGCACAACTCCTGCTTTGTCAGTGAAATTCCCTGGGGATTCCCTTGGGATTGCAGTTGGTGGGCCAAACAGTGGTGTCCACATAATTCAGGTACTGAAAGCAGAATGACGGCTCCGTCTGCTTCCGAGGTAATGGCCAGATGGTATTACTTTTTACATCAGGGTGCCCATTATATGAAACTCTATAAAAATAAGCTAATTGGATACGGTTTCATTAAAAGTTGATTTCTGCAGGATGTGGCATTTGTATTGGGTAGCTGTTATTCTCGCTCTGGAAGTCCCACTTTTACATAGAGAGAGAAAAAATTGCTTTGTCTTAGAGAAGACTGTTAGAAGTTTAAAACAGGGGAGGTTTGGGGTATAAAAAGACATTTTCGGTGACATGAGAGGAGGTTGAAGCCGTCTTGAGGATCCTTCAGAGGAAAGCAGAACCTATCAGGGGTGGTTCATGGCAAACTCTCCTATGATAGGCATTAACTTTGAAGGCGGCTGTGAACCATTAGTGATGTGGGTGGTTTTGCCTTTGCTCTGAGCTACTTGTGTGATTGTGGGCTTTTGGCTAGCATGCTATGGGAGGGGGGTGGAGAGTTGGGTGACTCAAGTTAATTAATTGTAAAATTCCTTGATTCTATGGAACAGGCATAGAAGCCAAGAGAAAGATGACACGTTAACTTCCTCTAATTTTTTTTTCTTTTGAGTTTAAAGCAAAAAAAAAAAAAGGATGCAAAACAAAACCCTTTCATCTTCTTGCAGGTTCTTACCATTTAAGGAATTTCTACTTCGCTGCTTTTTAAAATTCTTTTCCTTGATATCTCAGTTGATATCATTACAACCACCTTGGTGCAGCATCCAAGTTCAGAGGGGCCACGATAAGGAAATCATACTAGGGAATACATAAATGTGTTTAGCAGCCAGGGGACTGAATTTTATTATTTTTTTTATTGAAGTATAGTTGATTTACAGTATTGTGTTAGTTTCAGGTATACAGCAAAGTGATTCAGATAGACAGAAAGATAGATAGGTAGATAGATAGATAGTGACAGGTGGATGGGATGGATAGATAGAGTTCATAGGCAGATAGATAGATTGATTGATTCTTTTTCAGATTCTTTTCCCTTACGGGTTATTACAAGATATTGAATAGAGTTCCCTGTGCCATACAGTAGGTCCTTGTTGTTTATCTATGTTATATATAGTAGTGTGTATATGTTAGTCCCATACTCCTAATTTATATCTCCCCACACCTTTCTCCTTTGGTAACCATCAGTTTGTTTCCTATGTCTGTGAATCTGTGTCTGTTTTGTAAATAAATTCACTTCTATTATTTTGTAGATTTCACATATAAATGGTATCATGTAATATTTGTCTTTCTCTGTCTGACTTCACCCAGTATGGTAATCTCTAGGTCCATCCATGTTGCTTCAAATGGCAAAATTTCATTCTTTTTTATGGCTGAGTAGTATTCCATTGTGTATATATGTACCACATCTTCTTTATCCTTTCATCTTTGATGGACACTTAGGTTGCTTTCATGTCTTGGCTATTGTAACCAGTGCTGCTATGAGCATTGGGGTGCGTGTATCTTTTCAAATTAGAGTTTCCATCTTTTCCAGATATATGCCCAGGATCATATGGTAGCTCTATCCTTAGTTTTTTAAGGAACCTCCATACTGTTTTCCATAATGGCTGCACCGATCTACATTCCCACCAACAGTGTAGGAGGGTTCCAGGGGACTGAATTTTAAATGCAGCTTGTAACATCAGTAGCATTATGTGTTAAGTCCCATCTTACATTCCTCTAAAGCAAGCCATGTTTTGAGGACAAAGTAGAAAGAATAAAGAAAGACCTAGGACCATGGGGCCCCAAGTTAATAACAGTGCATTGGATGTGGTTTTTAACCGGCAGTGCCAGTTCTTTTGAGGGGTGGACTTTAGGCTGAGGAAAGCGATCCATCCGTGCTTCTCCAGGGGACCAGTTTGCCTCCTGAAGCATCTGTGTTCTTTGGAAGGATGGCATTTTGCCATTGTCCTTTTCCTCAAGACTCTTGAGGGTCATCTCCTAGACCACTGGAAGGCTACTTCTTTTTTTTTTTTAAGGTCAGTGCTAAGTTTACTTTAACAATTTAATTCAGGGTATTTTTTGATGGGGTTTTTGAACCTGTAACTGCCTTGTAGAAACTGAAAGTCAAGGGTCTTGGCAGTGGGTAAGCCCATGGTTGATAGTCAAAACCTTACTTAGCATGTGGGAGATTCACTTGAGCATAAAGTGCACCACTGAGATCAACAACGTTCAAAGAAGCATGAAATCCTCTACATAGTGGCTGAGATTGGGGGAGAAAACAGATGATAAGAGGAAGCAACAATGAGAAGTCCATCCTCTTTTGACTTAAACTGTGCAACTGACTCGACACGAAGCCACGATCCCAACTGCAGTTGGACTTGTGTAAAGGGAGCACTTGCTTTGCTTGCAAATGTGTAGACAAAAGAGAGCTTCATTCACAGAAAGAAAAAAAAAGCGTAGCAGGTTCAGTCATTTAGCCTCGCAGGGCCTTGGTCTCTTGATCTGACGGCCCCTTAGAATTCAGAGGCAGCCTTTGAAGGAATTTTCAGTTTACACCATGGTGACCCTGTTGCTGTCTTGAATTCAAATACAGCTTGAACTGAATCTCTCTGCCGGGGCTATTCCTTTTTTTTTTTTTAAAGAAATAAATACGTACACAATTCAATCAGCACAAGATTTTTCTGTGGTTGTTTTCAAGTGTTTATTTGTGTAGGTTTTGACAGTGATGCAGATTTCTTGTACGAGATGTTGAGTGACCTTGAGGATGTGGATGACCCCTCTTTATACCCCAGGGACAGAGTTGACTTGGGGAGACAGGTGTCCACGTACACAACACCAGAAGCTCCGAACTTGAAGTACTTTTTATTTTACCAGCTTGGCCACAGCATTGTGGGAAATCATTTTTTCACCTTCTCTCCTCTATCCTCAAGTTGTCTAGTTGCTTGTATTTCAGAAAACATTCCACAGTTTCCCATATTAAGATGTTACTGAAGAGTTGCATCAGAAAAAGTATTAACAATCAGGACTAGAACGTTCCAAAAAAGGCCCTTTCTACCATTTATGGGAGCAACCTTTCAAGGAGAGGGAGCTGGTGGCTCCAGGAGAATCGTGAGGAATGTTCCACTAGACCAGCCATACGTAGGGCTGGCTTCCTGTGCTATTGAGAGTGTAATTGTTGGCATATGATCTGAAATTTCTACCCTGCAGCAGACAAGTGACTATTTCAATAATTGCAAACCTTTCAAGTCACTGACCTCCCATCTTTATACCTGGATTCTTTAAAACCAAACACACAGAGTAAAAAACTACCATGCTGTCCATATTTTAGAGCCAAATACTTAAAGAAAACTATCTTTTTATAAAATGGTGTCTTCAGAGCATCAAACCTTAGTTTCCTTCCTCCCCAATTTGGTAACCTCAGAGAAGTTTCTTGAACAAGTATGGTGTCAGTTTTCTTCAGGGCAGAACTAATTTTAAAATCTGATCTCAGTACCGTTCTCTCAGGCTGTGTCTACACCGCCCTCCACACGGAAGAATGTAAATTAAGTGCTGTTTGACTCAGGACAGGCCATGATATAAACTGGTTATCTCTACATAAGTAGTGCATTTTTTTTCCCCTGTGAGTATTATTACCAAGAGTTTCCAAGTTAGGCTTTCCAAGAGAAACAGCTGTGGTTTGAAAAGACTGGTGATAATCCAGATGGTTTCTTTTAGGATAAGTCTACTTGATCATTTAAAATTAAAGTCTTTCAGTAAAGTTGAGTGTCTTCTTGATGGCTTTAAGTACACTACTTGGGGGGCGGTGTGTGTATGTGTGTATGTGTGTGTAGAGAGACCACTGGCCTGTCTTCTTTGAGGCTTTATCTTCGGAAACAGCAAAAACCTCGTCACAGTGTCTCAGATTATTCAGCAGTGAAGCCAGCAGAATACCTGAGGGAACTTTTTATGGCAGCAGAAAGTATTTGTGAGGAAATATAGTCAGACACGAACTACCCTATTTGGAGTAGGTAGCTCTTGGCGTCTCTGAGGATTACCCTTCTCAACTTACGGTACAAGATGGTCTAATCATATCACACAATTATGATCCTGATGACACATTGCTTTACAAGCTGAACATGGGCAACCAGATCGCTGAACTTGCCAACTTGTGGGAATCGGGCCATCAGAGGCTCCCAGTTCCCCTGGCTCGTTCCCTTGGGGGGCAGCGTCCCCTGGGTGCCTCCTGACCATCCAGAGATGCTCACAGGGAGGCCTCACACTGGTGGCCTTCGCGGTGGGCACTCTGCACCCCAGGACCTTTCTCTCTAGACCTTCTTCCCCGTCCAAACAGATCCGTCTTAAGTGGCCTTCCTAGGGGTCAGCCAGGTGGTCAAAGTTGAGCCGCACAGTGAATTCACAGGGAGATGGTAACGGCCACTGAGCTTTCACGTGACACCCCCTGCAGTATGTAGACTCAGCAGCGTCTCTTGCGGTTCAGTACAGGAGTCATCACTAGTGGGCATGTTAGGCTCTGCATAGGCCTGAAACAGTGATATTTGGTTCTGGAATCACCTCTCGAGTTTTACCCCCTAACCTGTTCTACCTGTGAATTTAAAGAGCCATGGTGAGGCGTAAGGGGATGGGCCTGATAAATAGACATGCAACAGATGGATTTTTTAATTTTTTGCTCCGAAATCCAGAGCTCTTATTAACACAGTGAACTGTTGAAACTCTTGGAAAGTGGGATGCCACGAAGTCACCTGGGCGTGGGACATCATGTTTATCTTTCCTAAGCTGGCTGCTGCCACTGGCAGAAACTCCAGAGCCAGTGGATAAAGGTGGCAAGAATCATAAAGTGCGAGTGCTTATGAGACTGTGTCAGACGGGTAGCGCAGAAAAATGTGAAGCCGCGCAGAGCAGTAACAGGAGGGCTGAGCCTGGCTGAAGCATTCGGCTCTGCGCATCCCCGGCGTCCCCTGGCAGGTGGCTGCCCGTCTGTGACGTGGAGCAGGCCTTGCTCTGCACTCCACAGGCAGCAGGGAAAGCGGATTCTGGGAGCGATGCTGACGCCGGAGGGGTGGTCACCTCGGGTGCACGTCGCAGCCGCTGACCATTGACGAGTGCCCGGGGCTGTTGTCGGCGTTTAACCACCCACCTTACAATGATGTTGGAAGCAGAGCCTGGTGGAGGAGGGAGGTCTGTCCCCTGAATCAGACTGCTGGGCCATCTGGTGTTGCAGCTGACCTGCAAACGAATCCGGTAAATTTCAGACCTGAGTTACAGCTGGTGCGGGGAAATCTAAAAGCCAGGTGGTTCCCTTAACAGCTGTCCATCCAGTTAGGGTAGGCAGGAAAGAAAATTCCAACCCTGTTGCACATCCATGGGTTTTCTAGGATCTAGAGTCGCTCCCTGGCCTTTTGCCATGATAATCACCATCTCAGGGCAAACATTAATGATATTTCTCCCTTCCTGTGTTGAAATGATCTCTGCAGGTCAATGAGTCTAAGATTTTAAGTGAGTATATCAAGTGATTGACTACTAAAAAAGTCTGTGGTTGTTTAGCTGGAAGAGTACTCATAGAAGCAAGAGTCTGTGAAACACATTCTTACTCTGGAAGTGTCCAGACTCATGTCCCATCGGGGGAAAAACACAAATGGCTGACTCTAACATGAATGTTGAAATTGGGAGTATTTCTACCGCAGATTTTCTGATAACTTAATGAAACATTACTTTTATTAAGTCAATTAGTATGCATGCTGAATGAAGTGCAAGACATTTTTAGCCCAAGAAAGGGAAGGAATAATTTTGACTGTTAAAAAAAAATTTATTCTGAATGAAACCCTTTGGTTATATATCCATGTAGGGTTTTTTTTATTTTTTCAGGGGGAGGGAGTGGTAGGCAGACCTGTTTTTTGTGTGTGTTTTTTTTAATAAATTTATTTTGTTTATTTATTTTTGGCTGCATTGGGTCTTTGTTGCTGCACACAGGCTTTCTCTAGTTGAGGCAAGTAGGAGCGGTGGCTACTCTTCATTGCAGTGTGTGTGCTTCTCATTGCGGTGGCTTCTCTTGTTGCAGAGAACGGGCTCTAGGCACGCAGGCTTCAGTAGTTGTGGCACGAGGGCTCAGTAGTTGTGGCTCGTGGGCTCTAGAGTGCAGGCTCAGTAGTTGTGGCGCATGGGCTTAGTTGCTCCACGGCATGTGGGATCTTCCCGGACCAGGGCTCCAACCCGTGTCCCCTGCATTGGCAGGCGGATTCTTAACCAGTGTGCCACCAAGGAAGTCCCCAGACCTGGTTTTTATTCACTGCTTTAGGGGTGATGCAGCTAAAGTAACTCAGGTGTAGAGGAAGTAATGTATTTTCCACTGAGTCATTCAGGAACCGAATGTGTGAAACCAAAAGAAGTCTTGGGGTGAGATTCCCCCAGAGCCCCCATGTTGGTGCGAGTGGTTCATTGCATGAGGGTGCCCAGCTGAGGCTACAAGTCGGGGCAGAAATTCAGCCCGAGCTCTACTCACTGAGCCTTGGGGCTCTGCCCACCTGGAGATGGGATACCTCCTTCAAAGGTCCCAAGTTTGCTTGCCAAGCATGGTGCCTATGGAGCTGAGCTTTTGGGTTGGGGGTTGGTGAGCAGTGAGGGGTTAGGCGTATCACCAGTGGTGTCCAGGATACTCTTCTATGTATTACAACTAGAACTGGAGCTTCAAGGGGCATGTCTTCCAGGGTCTTTGTTTAGATGGGACGAGAGTAAAAGAGTTCAAAGCTATGCACAGTTCAAAGAGGATCTGTAGTGACAAATCCCTGATTTCACCCTGTCGGTTGCATAGGCAGAGTGGACCCTGGATGAAATTGGAAAGAGTTCGAGATTTGGAATATCTTTCCATCTCCCTTCTGTCCATTAAGACTCCTCTCTGCATTCTTGCCCCTCTTCACCCCCATCCCACGCTGCTCAGACATCAGCTTCAAACTTGCCCTTTCTCAAAGCAAAACAAAACAAACACAGAAACCACCTTCTGTTCACTAAGAACCTTGTTCAAGAGGGAAGCACTTGAAGTTGCCAAATTCAAGGTGTAAATAGCTAGGAACAATTACATATTACCTTCCTCAAGGGTAGCATTTTAATACTTAAATAGCAAATGAACTGCACCTTCCCAGTGGAATTTCAGGCCATGGGAAGTGGTAGGGATTTTGTTTGGGTGTTTAAGACAGGAAGGGATTCTTTATTCCTGAGACCACTGTGTGTTGGGTCCACAGTGGCCCAACAACAAGATTCCTTCAGTTTACATCATCTTTATTCTTCGTTGCTTTTATCTTATCATCTGTCATTCATAATTTCCGTTCCCTTTGTCATTACACTGTTCTTTTAGGCCAACCTCAACTTTTCCTTCTTAGCTCTGAGCTTGGCCAGACTGGCATTTGTTTTCCTTCTGCTGAGATCATTCTTCCTTAATTGCCTTCTTTCCAGGCATGCAGACTGCCTTATGACTTCTACTGCATCCGAAATCTTCTATTTTTTAAGTATCACACCCTCAAAATCTACCTGCTTGAAAGCATCAGATTTTGTAGCTTCGATTTTGAAGTTGAAGTTCAGAGCGTCCTCATTGCTTGCTTACCCAGAAGCCAACCCCATAAGCCCAGGAGAGAGAAAGGAGAACTTACTGAGAGTCTGGTTGTTAGAAGCTTTTGGAAGACAGAGATGATGTCTTTCCCTGTTTTTCTTTTCTTTTCTTTTCTTTTTTTTTAAATTTTACTGAAGTATAGTCGATTTACAATGTTGTATTAATTTCTGCTGTACAGCATAGTGATTCAGTTATACATTCTCTTTTTAAATATTCTTTTGCATCATGGTTTTCTTTCCCTGTTCTTCTTTCTGCATCAAGCCTAGGGGAATATAATTTTTCTTCCTCTTAAAGTGATTACAATGGATACTGGAAGCTGGGACTTGACTCTGCTGTTTAACATCATTCCTTGATTTGAAGCAATTCCTATAGCTTTTCTGGACTTAGGTTATGCCATTGAAGCTGGAAATCACACATTAATTTGATTAGTTCAGGAAAAAAATCTACCACCAGGCAGCATGGCCAAATGAACTCTGGTCAAAGAACTCAAATAGCTGAAATGGGAAGCTCATATAAAAAGGAACACTCTGTCTATCTGTGATTCTTTAAGGACACTTCATAATTTTCGTATCCCTCCATCATGCAAATGATATACTTTAAGAGTTTCTGATCCTTGGAGGCATGGAGTTTTTTAAATGCCGAGGAGCTATGATCATACTCTCCTTTGTCCAGGAGGTGGAGGTCTTACATATTTAATCTCAGTAGACTCCAGTGAAACCAAGTATTTGACAACAAGTTTCCAAGTTTTGTTTTTTTTTTTGCCAAATAAGGAGGAAGCATATGCATTTTGGAATGTTTTATGGATGGTATTGTACTTTATTTTCTTCCTTTGAATGAGTTTTGTTTTGAAAAGTAGATGCCAGTGTATGATTTTGAACCTTTGATGGTTTGTGGTGCCAACTTCCTGCTCTCCAGCTGTGCTACGTTTCTTCACTTACATCATTCCCCTAAATAGAGCCAACGTTGATGCTGTAGTGCTGTGAATTTCTCTCATGCCACTTGCTGTACTTGGCGTTTGAGGACCTCTCAAGGCTCTCTGCATCTCTCCAAGCATTAGGATAAGGATCAGGATGAAATATGTACAATCTGGGTGACTGCATCTCTCTGCTTTTTTTTTCAGCCCAACTCATCCAAGGCAGCCCCGGTCAGAGGCAGCATCTTTTTTTTTTTTTAATTTCCAAAGTTTTTGTCCCTTTTTTCTAAGCCTGATTGTGCTAAGAAACTATATGCTAATTAATAGATAATTAACCGGTATCTTCCTCTGGTTTAACCACATATGTTAACCAGTATATTTAGATACAGGTTGAAGAAGGGGTCAGCCATCCTTTAGAATGCAGAAGGAATGTAAAAAGTTTTCAAGACCATTTTCTTTGGTGGAGGGAGTTGGGTGGGAAGAGGGTATATGCTGGTCTCTCTTGGAGGGGTCTTCAGCCTGGACTCCCATCAGCTCTGAGAAACGAGGAATCAAGAGGTTACCAGTTGACATACCACAGCCATATTTAATATACGGGACAGAGTCTGCAAACATGTTTCAGCATATGCCCACCGCATCATAGCTTACTTCCTCAACTGGTTAAAATAGAGTCTTTCATTTCAGCGAACAAACATTGCGTGTTTCATGTATGGAATTTTGCATTATGTACTGTGGTGGAAGTTAAAAAGAATAAAGCACAATCCCAGCTCCTAGGGAGCTTATTATCCAGCTGTCTAAACCTTGGAGTTGAGAAAGTGTTTTAAAAGGGTGACGTTCTGGAGATATCCTTTAAGAAAATTATAGTTAATGTAAGTTTTTGCTATTGTGCTTGTGATTAAGCACTTCGCTGGATGCCGTGGGTGCACCACAAGTCCCACTAACAAGTCGCCCACCACCTCCCGCCCTCGTTCCTGAAGAGCTGGATTCCCGGTAGTTGGTGCACAGTTATGAATTGACTCCCCAAAGTGGGGAAAAGCTAATAAATATGATTTAGGATGAAAGGCGCTGTGTAAATGCTTGAGCTGTTATTACTGTTCCCGTGCACTTTATTTTTAAATTGCGCATCCTTTTAAGTAGATGACTCGTTCGCCCCAGTCTCCATTATATCGAAGCAAAGCATTCACAGAAATTTCTAAAACCTTTTCATTTCTCTCTGTAGGTTGTTGTTTCGTAACATTTTATACAAGAAAAGCTGCACTTGAGGCCCAGAATGCACTGCACAATATTAAAACTTTACCTGGGGTGAGTCGGTTTACTTTTGTACCAAAATCACTTTATTGCTTGAAAATGGTCCTTTCAACTGAAGGTTCTAGTGATGGGCTCTTAGTGCCAAAAATGACTTTGGGCTTTTGAGGTGGGTGTGCTGACCCCACCCCCCGTCCCCCCTGCAGCAGCCAGAGCAGCTGGCCAGCCCCTCAAGAAACGCTGGCATTACCGCTGACAGAAAGACCTCTCAGAGAGCATGTCCCCTGGTTAGAAAATCAGAGTGACCCCACTGGGTCGCAGTGGCTGCAAAGAGTACTGGGTGGGCTGCAGTTTCAAAAAGGGGCGGGGGGGACTCCACACACACACGCACAAGAGGAGCAAATGGAAAAGGAAAAGCTTTTACTCACCAGGAGCCTCTTTTCAAATTTAGTCCTTAGATTTTTCTTTTGAAAGGACAAAAATGTACCCTGCACAGCCATAATATTCAACCTCCTAATGGTTTCTAAACAGTCAATGGTGGTTAACAAAGTCAATGTTTTAATGCCCAATTTGCGGCTTCATGTCGATAGAGAACAGAAAATACAAAGCTTACAATTTTTTTCCATTTCCTTCCCAGTAATATTGGATGCTTGTTACCATTCACTAGAAATGAACTGATGTGGGCTATAGCTACTTCATCAGAATACATGATTGCTGGGGGGCTGTGACAGTTTATCTAGTGTATGCTGGTGTAAATTTCTCTGTGCTGTTGGGATATCTTCCCTGTTGACTCAAATATCAGGGATGAGTTAATTTAATAGCATAATGATTTGTGTAAGTGATAGTGAAGAACCTCTGGTAATCAGTGCTATGTTAATGATTTTATTGAAACCTGGTTTGATAATAGTAAAAGAAAGATAACATGATGTCCCTAATGTTTTCAGGGTATAATTCTAACTTTTTATCATTCATCTGTCGTGCTAACCTATGTACACAAGTCATTTGATACCCTGTCACCCCCAGAAAAGATAGCATTTGTTTAATTCACCTTAGCGCAATTGAAAATTGTATAATATTTTAGTGGCAAGACAGTCAGTAGAAGGTTTTCAAAACATTAGCTTCGTAATAACAAAAAAGTAATAAGTTATGAACCTTGGTCTCAAATCACACCACTTTGGTTTTCCCCTTTTTGTGTGAGCAAATCAGAGAGACAGTGGTTCAGAAAAGGAAGTGTGATACCAGAATTCTCCCTCCCAGTTCAACTTAACTACTTCTCCCTGAAACTTCTAAGGTGGTTTTTAGTAAGGGAGATTTTACTGGGTCTAAGTGCTTTGCCTAATGATTTTTTAAGTATCATTTCAGCTTCATTCTCTGTATAAACGGAATTTTTCCAACGTAAATTCTAGGAGGTTGCAGCGTTAGGTTACATTATTGAACAAAGCAACTAAGTTAAATATTTACTGGCAATGGTAGAAAAATATTTTTTTTATTTTCCAGGCTCCTAATCCAACCCAAAACCCACTTGGTATTCCTTCTTTTAGAAAGAAATACTTTACAGTAATTAGTGTACAAAATCCCTTCTCGGTATGTTTAAAAAAATTACTTGATGATAAATTGTTATTTAGCATTTAGGGTGTATAGAGGCCACATCACATCCTATTTTAAATTAATGCAGAGCTTGGTTAATTTGAGTTCATCACCTCCACTAGGAGGGACATAGCTCTTAACATGCAATTTTCATACGTGAAGATGCTCCCTAGAAACCCAGAAGTAATCTGATGAAGGGGCCATGTTGAAAAACCTACAAATGACTGATGAGTTTGCTCCCATTTGGGACATCTTACTCTGACCCTTTTCTCAGCAAACAAATAGTATCTTCTGTATTTAAAAAAAAAAAAAAAAAATGTTGCCCATGTCTCTTTTTCGCCTTAAAAATTCTACATGCAGAAGTCAGGGATGGTGATTTTGGAAACCCATTATTAAGGACAAGAAATCTGGGGTTGGAAAAGATGGTTTGTGGATTGTTTTCGGCTTTCTTTTTATCCAGTTCAATTTCCTATGCCCAATTACTTGAGGTGGGTTAAATGAAAATTTTGAGAAGTCAGGTCTGATTTGTAAGCTCCTAGCCTTCACAGTGCACACAGTATTGCTACATCTGCCATTTCAAATTAGGTGCATGGGAACAGAGTTCCACATCTTGCATTTATGTATTGCTTTATCTGATCAGCGTCACCCTTAACAGCTCCAGGAAGAACATGAAAGTGGTTTCCTATCAGCTGGGAGCTTTGGTGGGCAGGAAGAAAAGGGACCAGATAAAAGATTAATGCATATTCTTGGGGAAAAAAATATTACAGGGTGCCTTTCTGTTTGATTACAAGCCTTGGAATTAGTCAACATTTCCATAATTCTAAACCAATATACACCTGTTTTCCCACTGTGATGTGAAGGAACAACTTAATTTAACAGAATCCCTGCTGTGCTAAATCTCTCATTAACTACCAAGTGAGTTCGGTAATTTAAAGTTGTAACACTACTATTTTAACTGGTTGCCTTCATATTATGAAATTAATAAGAAATTAATGATGCACTTTGCCATATGCCTTCAATTTCTTTCTGAATAAAAATAAAAGGGATAAAGAAAAATGCATCACCAGCTGACACTTTAAAGCTTTTCTGCTTGTAATCATTTCTCCTGTGGATAAAATCCATTAAAAATGCCCTTGCTGCCTTTTTTTCTAAAGTGTCCACAACTTTCTGTTTAAAACAAGATCAGATAGTGCCTGGTGTTTGGTTGGACGTTTTTTCCCTATTTAATTTTCTTCTGCAGTTGATGTGTTTTGTCATATGCAACTTTTCATCACGCAGCCAAACTTGGTGAATGTTGAGAGACTATCATTCTTGAGAGAAGCAAAGAACTTGGTTAGTATGGGAGAGGAAGAAAACCTGATGGGATGTTCATTTATGCAGTTGGATGTGTCTGCTCTCAGATTTTTATATAAAGGCACCCTTCCTCCCATGTCATGTATGGATTATAGAGACCCTTTCTGTGGTGAGGTATAGGACAAAGCATCTGGGCCTTACTTAGCAGTGCAAAGTCATTAAGGACACATTTCTCAAGCCTGTTTCTTACCATGTGACTGAGAAAGACGCTGGGTCTTACATCCTCTGAAATGCTCAACATAAATCCTAGAAATACACTATTAGAAATTAAGGGAGAAAATTCAGGAGCTCAACACAGGGAGCAAGAAATGAACTTCGGAGGGTGGGGAGGCCCTTCCCCTGGTTTGATCATGCTCTGCTCTAGAAATAGTGGTTTGACACATATGCAACAGATCAAATCTTAGGCACAGTGCCTAATTTATTACTGACATTTCATTAGGTTAACAAATCACTCATGATTATCGGGTGCCTGCTGTGTGCCAGGCAACAAAGCTATACAGTCACACACACGCCCTTGAGATCCCTAGTGAGTCTGTGACCATGTCTGCACAGAAAGCAGAGCTTGATGAACCATTGGCCTTGGTACCAACTTGTTAGACTTTTTCCACAGCTGAGCCATTTGCGTTCTTGGACAAATCTTGATTGCCCATCCTTTGACGACGTAGCCAATCAGGCTATAAGAGATAGCTTCCTTTGTTTAGGGTTTCAGGCAGGCACAACCTCACTGGTAGAATTATTCAGTAGAAATATCATCGTCTGCCATTGTGTTTCCGAGAGAGAAAACCCTTGTGAAGGCAACTTGCAAGATTCATTTTGTTTTCACTGACCTAATTTAGCTTAATTAAAAAATAAAATAACGACCTCAGCAGAGGCACAGGAAAACTACCACGATCTCTTCAGTAATCAGATGTCAGGACCAAATAGCCCTGTGCCAGTGACAGCACTAGGCCTTATGCCATTCTTTTTTTCAAGGTCTTCACACACATTGTCTCTAGCAATAAGGCTTTTTGATTGAAAATCTCCAGCAGTATCGTTAGAGCATTCACCGTATAAATTAATTTAATTAAGGATGTAGTAACAGAGAGGAATACAGGTTTGAAAAATCTCTTAAATTTTAGCAGCAAGGAGGAATCAGAATCCAAATGTCTTGTAAAATATTAACTGCAAATTTCTTCCAGCCATTTTCTCCAAGTCTGCCTTCCTCCTTTCTTTTTAGAGTCACTACCAGTTTTATTAAATGCAGTTTATATTAAGGAGTTACAGCCCTAAGAGCACATTTGTTTAGAGCACTCCATGTTAGCAGTGGCAGACGGGAACGACACATAGATTTGAGAGATAAAGACAAATGGGCCTGATCCAGCAGGAAGAAGCTGTAAATAAAATGGCCTCTTGGGCCACGTGTGTTCACCCACATGACGTGAATGACCCCCTTCCTGGCTGGCCCTGTGTGGGTCGGCAGTCCTCCCCGGCAGCCTTTAACGCAACTCTCCACGGAACAGTTCCCCTGTGTCCTCTAAGAGAGAGGAATGCTAGGGCTTAATTTCTTTCGGCAGAACAGCAAAGGCTCTCGCTGGAACCAAATTCAGTTTGCCCATTGTAATGCTTTTTGAGGTACTCATTTACTCTGAACCACCTCTTCTGATTATTAATATGTATTTAACGCCTTTGTTCTCAGAGCCATGGTGATTATTTTATCATTTTCATCATCATTATTATTTCTGTCATAAAAATCTCTCAAACCCCATCTCTTCATGTCATGGAAATTTCCCCCGAACCATCCCATTTGAATCAAAAAGAAGTGTTCTTCCTCAGGCGCCTTTTATTTAAAATTGTTAGTTGATTTACAGTGTTTTGCCCATCTCTGCTGTACAACAGAGTGACTCAGTTATACCCATATAGACATTCTTTTTTTTATATTCTTTTCCATTATGGTTTATCACAGGATATTGAATATAGTTCCCTGTGCTGTACAGTAGGACCTTGTTGTTTATCCATCCTGTATATAATAGTTTACCTCTGCTAATCCCACACTCCCAGTCCTTCCCTCCCTTAACACTGTAAATCAGCTATACTTCAATTTTTTTTAATTAAATGAAAATTTTAAAAAAATAATCATAAAAAAATTTTTAAAGATTGTTAGGAAAAAAAAAAGTCAAAACATCGGTCCGAACAGATTTGAGTCCTCAAACTCACGTGCAGTGTAGGACATACAGATATTCATACCTTCATTCGACAAATATTTATTGCATTTTTATGGTTTGCCAGGCACCATCCTACGTACTGGGGACTACAGTAGCTACCGTGATATTTATAACTAAATCTTCAAAAAACAAAGCCAGCCAGTGTGCTTATGTATGTTTGATGTTTAATAAATAACTCTTGGTTATTTAATGCCTGAGTGAGTTAGTTTAATAAAATACTTCTAGAGGAGTCAAGTTTTATTCCAGAAATGATCATTTTGCCCAAACGCTCCAAAATGTAAGATGCATGTAGATTTGTGATTCCATGTGTATATAATGATAGTTTGTTTCACGTATAGAGATCTATATATTTACATATATCTCTGTATACCTACGGGATAGATAAACATTCACACACGTCCACATGTGGATATCAATTCAGTCAAATAAATACAGGAAGACATAGCAGAAAATCTCATTTTGTGTTTGGCCTGCCCACATACTCTTCATTGCAATGTAGTCACCTTTCTGACCTTTGACTTCATGAACTGTATAATTCTTCATGTTGGTTGGTTGGTTGGTTGGTTGGTTTTTGCTTCGATTCAGGATCATGGCTGATTCATAGCGCGTGTGTGAGGGCACTTGACAACTGTCATTTAATGATGATAATCCCTGCCTTTCCACCTTCTTAAGAGAAGAGTAGGCGCTGAATGAGATAATGTATGTAAAGCTTTCCGAGCCCCTGAAGAAATGGGCTTGTAAGACGTTGTTTCCACTTGACAGTTTCTGTAGGCATGAAGTCTTCCTGGGTAGCAACCCAACAGATAAAATGTATTTGCTGGGGAAGAAATCAGGACACCTTGATTTGGGTGTACATTCTTCAGATTTACCTTTGCAGAATTTGGCCAGGGCTGAAATATTTGGCCTTATAGGACTGCCCCGAAGAAGCTATTTCCCTGCTGTGCCTGTGTTCTTTTACCCTAATACTCAGTCCTGCAGAAATACAAGCTAAACAAACGTAAACCTGTGCTGTTAAGATGACTTTTTAAAGGCCTGTGGTGGAGAGCGCCACCGTGCGGCCGTGGAGGAGCTCCTGGGAGGGGTGGGCGCAGAAGCCCCTACCCACCTGCGGAGCCAGGCCAGTGTGAAGAAGGGCTTAGGGTGTAGAACCGGCCCCAAGTGGGTCTCAGCCAGGTGTGGCAGGATTGCTGGTCAGCTCGTTGGTTTAGACCCGAGAAAGTTGGAGGGAGGAAGAAATCTGTGGCCTGGTGCTTCCCAGTCTGCTGGCCAATCCCAGGGGATCTGGAAAAGTATATTTTAGTACTTCATAAAAGGCCGTTGGTATATATAAAATAGATCACTAATAAGGACCTACTGTAGAGCACAGGAAACTCTAATCAGTACTCTGTAATGACCTATATGGGAAAAGAATTTTACAAGGAGTGGATATATGTATATGTATAACTGATTCACTTTGCTGTACCACAGAAACTAACACAACATTGTAAATCAACTTTACTCCAATAAAAAATTTTTTTTAAAAAGGCAGTTGGAAACTGTCCATTTCACCCACCGTAAAGTTTTACAATGCCACCCGAATAGTGGGCACCTCTGCTTTGGACTGGCAGCCAGTTCAGTAACTTTGATTGGCACTTACTGATGTATGGCTTTGATGACCTAAAATGAAAAACCAGTTACTTTTAAAATATGGCCCTCTCAAGACAAGGAAGCCTAAGGGAGAAAACTCACGAGGGGGTCCTTAGTGGTGGCGAGTTGAAAATGGCTGAGGCGGGCAACCAGGGTTAAAGCAGGAGCAGCTGCACCCCTTTCTGGTAACAGAACTCAGTGGAAGGGCTTCCAGTTTTGTTCTGCAAGCAACATAGTCTCAAATACCAACCTAATTAATAGGACGGTTCTGAGGGCTTATCAGAGCCAGCGTGCGTGTGACCTAGCACGGGCGCCTGGCCAGATGTGCGTTGTCACCTGTGTCATGGCTTAAGGAATGTTGGTCTCTCACAGTAACAAGTGAAGGCACGAGGGGATGGATGGCACAACGGCAGAATGAAGTCATAGAGTTGAGAGTTTATCATCCCTCTGTGATGTGTCAAGATTCAGTTGGGAATATTTGGTTCACTTACACAGATCTCATTTCCCACCAGGTTGATAAGATTTCATTCAAGAGAAGAATGTGGGGAAAATCCATGAATTTGGCTAAAGGTCTGGATGGAATCACAGAGGAAAGGATTATGACAGTCAGATGAAAGGGGGAATTTTTAAAAAATAAAGTTGGAAAAGAGTCCAAATTCTGTCTCTAGAGTATGCAGTCTCCGTGAGAATGCATCACCCAAAATATGACTAGCGTGCGGACAGAGCTTGACTCTTTCAGGTGGGAGCTGAGCCCAGCTCAGGAGATGGTCCAGTGGAAGTGGGCTGGCCAGTTCAGAGCCTCCAGCTCTGGGCCACCAAGAAGTGTATGACGTGGGGAGGTGTGGAGAGAGTTCGGCCGGGAGCCCCACGGTCCTTCCCCAGCCACCGAGCAACAGAGAGCGGCTGAGCCGGAGCCAGGGAGGCCGGCACACGAGGGAGCCTTGGAGCTCCACTGCGGGGCCGGATCCGGTCTGGTTGGGCGCAAGGGAAGCAGACCGGCCACTGGGAGGGAGGCGGGCAGGGACAGAAGCTTCATGCGTCCTCTGCTTGTTGTAGCCCTGGACCGTCACGGTACACGGGTGCTCAGGAAGCATCCTTAGGATTATGACACAAGCTCTTAAAGTTGTTCTGATAATAAAGCAGTATTTCAGGACCATATCATTCCTGCTCTCACTGCCCACAAGTCACCGAGAGGAAAGGATAAACAGTCAGCAGCACCTGCGGGAGGCTGCAGCAAGGGGCACCGTGGCCACTGCTCTCTTTTGTCCTCTTTATTGTTCCCGACCGTCGATACCTCCCATCAGTACTCAAAACGCAGATGCGCGCTGCCACCCCTTCCTCCACCAGCACTTCAGAACACTCAAGAGTCCGTCCTTTCTTCATTCAAAGAAAGGAAGTGGTTGGACTGGGATGGTTCTTAGAGTCCTTTCCAATCTTGAGAAAGTGTTCTTGGCCTTCTATGCATTGACTACATTAGTGGCCTATTGAATTGAAGAAAACCTATCTAGATGGATAGGTAAGTAAATAGATAGGCAGGAGGTAGATAGATGTCTCTGACTTGACTCGCTTCAGGTGTGGCTTAGTGACTGTAGAGGACTTGGTACAGACGCATCTGGACCATCCAAGGTGTGACGCTCCACTTTGGGATTCTCGGCACATCTGCTTCCCTCTGCCCTCTGGTTGAGAACCAGCAGGGGGCTTAGCAATCATGATTCTTCCTCCGGGGAACAGAGAAAGGAAAGGGAAGGCAGTGAATGCCATCAGGTCGGTCTGATTCCTTGCTTCTGGCCTTGGTTTGACAAGGGTGTTCAGCCTAACGAGGCTCCGGGATTACTGGTGGATTTCCTTTATCTGTTTGGTCACTGTCGCCAGTCCCCGTGGATAAGTGAGTTGCCTGTGTTTGTAGACGGCTTTCTGATGTTTATTTGTTTTCCCTCCTAAAAGCATTTTGGGTGATGTATCGATAGCATTCACCTTGTTATACGGAGGACGCGGAGGCTCCAGAAGATTAAATTAACTTCTCTGCCCTCCCCTGGCGCAGCGGTGATGGAACGAGAATTAGAGGTCACAGTCGGTCAGCCTCCCCAAAAGCTTGGCCTCCTGACAGGGGATTCTGGCCTGATGCTCCCCGCCTCGGAGGGAGCAGGGTGCGTGACTCAAGGGGCCAACACAGCATAACAGTGAAAATCAGTACAAAGTGACGACTCTTTGTCGGCGGCCCAGGTATCAGGCCCCCGACGGAGGCTCTCGGGATGTATACTTTGCATTGTCTCCGCCGCTGCACAAGGCATGTGTCATCCAGCCCCTTTGCTGGTGAGGAAGCTGAAACTCAGAGAAAGGGAGTGACTTGTCCAGGGTTGTACAGCTGGTAACCGGGAGTTGACAGTCAGATTCAGACCAACATCTCTGGCACCTGTAGACTTTGCACCCCACTGGTCAGGGCAGAGGCTTACAGGTCCTAAGCCCCGTTGGGCCCCCCTGTTTCAGGGGACCTCCAGCAGGAAGTGTGTTCCCGTCCATGGCTTCACTGATAAGCTCCGGATGACCACCGTGGCTTCCCGTGCAACCGTCCTGGAAACAGATCGAAGCCCCAGCACTCCTGCTAGCCGTGCCGCGCGGCGATCTCACCTAAGGGCCAGAGTGCCTGGGCCCAGGCTTTCCCTCTCCAGCAGCCTGCCGGGCGCCCCATCTGCAAGTCGGTCCTGTTGCCACGAGTTGGGGCCCCAAGGTCCCCTGAAACAGTGGGCAGGCGAGGCAGGCTTTGCTGGTAACCCGGGTACCAGGTGACTGGCACCAGGCCCTCTAAGAGGGAGCCGCAGATCAGAGGCAGTCGTTATGGTAAGAGGAACCGCTTTGCAAAATGATTATAAATGCAACACTTTTCTCCAGAGGAGTGTAGCTTTACCAACATCAGCTCATTAACATTCAGGTTATTAGGGTTCTCTTCTTTATCTGCATCCCCAGGCTCTTGGTCCCAATCCGTAATCTGCATTCTAATGTCCTGTCTCCATCCAGCTGGCCTCCCCGCCCTCCCCCATCTCCGGGCTCCACGTGCAAGGGGGGAGGTCAGGTGGGGGCCTGGGCTCATCTCCGAAGATTAAGCGTAAACCCTATTACGTGCCGCCCAAAGCATGAGGCAGCAGGCTGTGGCCGTGGGAAGCAACTCGGAGGGGTTCCAGCCCAGCCTCCCTCCCCCCACCCCGCGGCCCCGAGGAGACCTGGGGGCCTTTATAAAACAATCAGACTTACCCTCTTACTTTATGCATGAGGAACCAGGGTCTGGGGGTGGGGGGATGAAGTCTGCAAAACCATCCAGGCATCTGAATCCTCTGCTTCTGAAAATGAGGGACCAGACTGCCCCCCCAAACAAGGGCACTTAAATATGCAGCAAACGCCACGGATGGGGTTGTACATCCTCCCTGAGCAGCCTCACCGAACAGTCACTGCTGTCCTCTTGGCCACGGCAAGTTGAGGGCAGGGAGACTAGGTCAGCAGATGCTTTGCCATGGGTCCCGGGGGGGCTCAGATGTCCTTCTCCCTCTGTCCCCATCCAGTCATCTGCTCTGTGCTCCCCCTTTGTCAAGAGGCAAGTTCAGATCAAAGGCTGAAGGATCGTTGAAGATATTAGGGCAGTTTATGTGGTTAATTCTGTCCAGTCCATCACGCTGTGATTTCTGTGTTGGTAAGAATGTGGCTAAGTGGATGATTGTACAGGCTTAGACTTTTGTCACCTCTGCCGCTGTCTTGGTCATGGGAGCGTGTGACCCTGGACGTGTGGGGTTCTGAGACCAGGAGTTCTGTGCTCTCTAGGCCACTGATATTTCTACGTTACTGTCCTCCATCAGGGACAGGAAGGACCATGTAAGAGCAAAGAACAGGTTCCCTGGAACTCACCTCCATCCCTGGAAGGTCCATGGGGTATGTTTCAGGCTGTCCAATTCCACGTGTTACGCACTTGCCCATACATAGACTGTATCGTCATTTCTTCAGAAGAGCATATATTGATATTTAAATACATGCCAGGAAACTGTGCCAGATGTTTCGCATTAAGCGGTATACGAGGTCCAGGGTACATTTGATGAACAGTCAACAAGTTGTGTGGATTAGGAAAGAGAAAATTCATTGGTGTCCTTGCCTATATCCTACATCTTAGGTGTAAAGTCAGACCGGTAGTTGTTAGAACCCCAGGAGGAGTAGGTCTCTAGCAGATTTGGGTTGAGTAAACCCTTTGTCTGTGTGCCTGATATTTTCCATTGGCTTTCAGAATTTAGATAATTTTAACCAAATAATCAATGTTCAATTAATAAAAATCATAGTAATAGTGAACATTTATTGACCACTCCATCTGTCTTGGGCACAGTGCCAAGGGCTTTTATATATGGCTGAGCTCATGTAAATGATAAAATACTAGGTAAATAATTAGACAGTGAGTAATAATTTGTTTTCTCACTCTGGTTGCCTTTTCAACTCGAAGTCCGTCACTCTCAACCCAAGAAAGTTTAAGTAGCGATGGCTATTCGAGAAAATCTCTCTGACAAATCAGTGAATATCTCTTATGGCTAATAAATGCCCTCCTCCAACTGAACTAGATGCAGGTTAGATGGGAAAGACAGCTGGCAGCTAATTTCAGGTGAGCTTCTCCTTGTCATCTTCATCCATTGCTAATACCTGGTTTATGATTTACTAATACTTATAAGCTATCATTTAAAGAGGAAGAGGAGTGTTAGCCCAGATTTCGATGAGTTGTAGCTTACATTTCTTCTGCTCATGGAGGCATTAACTATAATCACAACCCCTAAAAAAATCTCACAGATACTGTTGAGTCATTTATCAGAGAGTCTCCATCACCAAGTTACTTAAATCACTCCTGAGTCAGAGTTGCCACATAAAACCCCTGGAGGTCATTGACAAAAACTATCATTAGTAAGGAAAATAAAAGTAAGAGTCACAAACCTAGGAAATCCATGGCGAATTTCAGTAGATTTCTGTTTATTTGAATGTTGTTCTCTGGGTCAGCAGAGGAACACAGGGCATGTGGAGGGAAATAGACCAGAACTGATCATAAGTGTTTTTAGAAACAACACCGTCCAACCCCCTCACTTTATGGTCGAGGAAACTGAAGCCCAGAGAGGTTAGGTGATGTGTGGAAGGTCACACAGCCGCTTGGTGGTGGACGTGGGACAACTCATGTCTCCCAGCTCTGCCCCTGTTGTTCTTTTCAGCACCTCATGTCCCCAGAACTTCTGTCCAAGATGATGCCAAAAACATCATTTTAAAGAGTCAGAAATTCAGAGCCCAGGTTACCAGTCTGTCCGTGGATTACACTCTGTGATATGAGGTGACTGAACATGGCGATTCCTTTTCTCCTTTCCCTTCTCTGAGAAAGACCCAGAGAGATAATGATAATATTCTTCCTGGCCATTTACCTAAAATGATAGATGAATGAGATGAATTTATAAAGAATGGAAGAAGAAAAAGGAAAGTCCTTAACCTTTAAGTCCATTTGCATCTACAGCTGGGGCAGTGATTTGTAACCTTGGCTGCACGGCAAACTCACCCGGGGAGCTTTTGAAACTACACATGCCCAGGCCACACCTCAGGCAAATTAAGTAAGAATCTCTCGAAGCTGGGAGCCCAGCATCAGTATTTTTAAAGTTCTCCCAGCGACGGGCAGATCTGAGAACCGAAGCTGGGAGAATGAATCATCTTCAACCCCCAGGGACGGGTGGTGGCGATTAACTGTTTCCTGCTTCCCCTGCCCGTCCGGATGCCTGGGAGCACCTTACGTGCTGCTTATCCTCCCGCAAGTACAACATAGCCTTGCTACTCAAAGTGTGGTCCGTCAACCAGTGGCATGGCCATCATCTGGGAACGTGTTAGAAATGCTCTCCAGCCCCGCCCCAGAACCGCGTCTAAACTAGATCCCCGGATGATGCATATGCGTAGCATGTAAAGTTTGATGCTTACTCACTGGTAGAAACAAGCCTCACCCGTGCTGCTCTCCTGGGAATCTGTCGCAGTTCCCTTTAAGATGCTCTGGATGTGTGTGCGTACACACCTCTTGCCTGCGCTGAATTGATCTGTTCGCTCATCTGAGTCCTGGGTGCACCAGGACGACCTGACTGTCCAGGACAGGTGAAGAAGGAGATAGAGAGGTCACTGGCCAGAGGAGGGGATCCTTTCTTCTCCAGCATCCATGTTTCCGGGCACCTGTGTTTTTCTATCCCATCAACACTCGAAGACCTGCCGGAAAATCTCCCATGAATGAGACTTACACAGAATTCATGCATCCCAGACTGGAAGGGAACGAGGGGAGTGGGTGCTATCTTAAGCCTAGTTCTATTCTGAAGCAAGAAGAGCGATTTCTGCCACAAAGAGTTAATCTGTAATACTCGGCAGCCCGGCCCCACCTCGCAGGAACCATAGTCTCGTAGAATCCCTGCTGCTTCATCATTTGTGGACTTGAAATGCCTTCCCAGGAAAGCAGAGTGCTTGCTCTGCTGTTTCTCTTGATAAGCCTGAGAGACAAAGAAAGTGTAACCACCACCCGAACGCTAGGGTAGAGTAGATTGTCTCCTAATAAGAGGTGCTTTATGTACCTTGGTGTACCTGTACGTTTCTGCAGTTTGGGAGGCTTAAAAGTAAGGTCATCTGCCCTACAGAGTCATTGTGAGATTTCCTCTTGAGTGAGTTCTTGTTTTCCATCCATACTTCTTATAAATCTGGAGACGTCTTTCACATTTGGGCTTATTCCTAATCCTCAAACATCCTAGGTAGCAGTTTGTACACACAGGGTCACTTGTTGCTACATAAAATGAAAACCACGGCCAGCCTTTCCCGAAGTCACAGCTGTCTCTTGTCAGACCAGCATCAAAGCATGAACTGTGGCTGGTTGGCCAAAGAAGCAGCCGAGAGTGGAGAGAGGAGCCAGGCAGGAAGGGAAGCAGGTGGGACAGGACGGGAGGTGCCCAGAGGAAGAAGAGTTTCGTGCAACACCTGCTGACGGTGTATTAGACCCGAACAGAAAAGGCGACCCAGAAGGAGAACATGCGACGCAAGAAGAAAACCACCAGGCTTCCTCTGGACCTGCCACACACACCTTGTGCTGTTTGTGTTTAGCACAGGCAACTGACTAGCTCTTGAAGAAGAACTCCCATCAGCTGGGTTTGTATACAGTTGATACATGCTCTTTCATGCTCACCTTCCTCTACCCATCTTTATATTTCAGTCTGATTAGAGCTGGATTAATAGATTGGAGCTAAAAAAAAAAACCAAAAAAAACCCAACTTCTGCTTCTTCATTAGGCAGTTTGGAGGTTCCTAACCCTTACTGTTTTCTCACCGGTGCTCACTGCGCCCTGAGTCCCATGAGTTGAGCCCCCTCGCCCTTGGTCTTGGAAAGAAGCCAGTTGACTAACCATGAACTTCTCTTACCCTTTGGGAAGGAGAGGAAAACAATGCTAAGAAGGTTTCAGTCCTGGAGACAATCTGGTCACACCTCCTGAGAGGTGCCCCGATGAGGTAGGTCAAGGAGAAGTTCTCTGTATTGATTTTAAGGACACACCCTTGTATTCTTCATCATTTGCATCACAGGTGAAAGCCACTCACAGTCACTGATGGGAAAAGGAAAATAAAGAACACTCTGCATACAAGTCAGGGCTCCAGGAGGACACAGGTCTTGCAAAGGCGACTGTGCCAGGCGCCCAGCTCCCAGAATAGCATCCCAAGGTCTCGCATGAACGGTGACCTTCAGTCTCTTTGGCAGCATTTGGTGGGACAGATGTTATAGTTTGGATTCTGGGGGCGTATTCGTCGGCATTTTATCTTGACTCTCTCCTCTAAACATGATAGGCTCTTTGAGTTTTATGGAAATGCAGATATTCAGTATTTGCAGTTAGGTAACTTTTAAAAGCTTTATTGGGAACGAGGAATGTTAGCTGCGACTTTAACAAAATTTTAAATAATGAAAGAAAAAAATACACCAGCTGGCTAGGCCCAATAATGATTTATGAAAGGAGAAGCTATTTTACAAGATGAAAGAGTTCTGGAGATGGATGATGGCACAACATTATGAATGTATTTAATATTACTTAACTGTAGACTTAAAAATAGTCAATATGGCAAATTTATGTTCTGTGTATTTTACCACAATAAAAAAATTGGGGGAAAGGAGAGGCTGCATCTGGCCTAAAGCTTGGAACATTCAAGAAGCTGGATCAGAGCAGAGCTGAGTGTAGACGAGAATGGAAAGGCATCTCAAGCCGCGTGCCTTCCCAGTTCCTCATCACACAATGAAGAGAAATTATTAACAACACACTTATGAAAACATACGTTCTTCTTAACGATGGCAAGCAAAGGACTACGCCTTAGACATCACTGCACCCTAGGGTCGTTTTCTCCCACTGTCACACGTTCTCATGGCTTTCCTCTACCTCCTGTAGGCTGCTGGATCCCAAATCTTGACCTTGACATAAGGCTTTTCTGCCTAGCCCCAAACCTGGACACTCGACATCTGTAATTGGAAAGTTCCATCCAAATGACCCACAGGAAATTCCAAAACTGAAATCCTCTCCCCTCCACAAGCCAGGCCCTCCTCGTGTGTCACCTACGTGGATGGGCGGTCCAACCAAGACAAGTAGCTGAAATCATTCTCAAGTTCTCTTCTTCTTGTCCCTCCCCTTTCCTGGACCCCATTTCTAATTAGTGAGGAAATCTGTGTTCTACCTGAGAAGCAGCTCTGGAATTTTGCCCTCTTCATCAACTGGGCCTTATCCGTTGTCATCACAGCTAATAAAAGCACAGAAGAGCTTAGGGGAATTTTTGAAGTTACCCCTCTAAGAACTACACTCATTAGTCTTCCAAGTGCTTTCCTGAAGGCAAGCGGATGGGTGGAATTACCTTCAGGATGCTGGGGGCTACACGTCTCCCTCAGCCGCTCTGGGAGTGTGTGTACATCGTTGTGTTGTGTCTTCTGGCAGAAAAAAAATGGACACACATAACTGCTGAGTCTTGAGGGTGAGATGGGAACTCCGAACCGTGTCCCTTCCTCTGTCTTTGGCTTCTGCTTACACACTGTGTTCCCACTGTAAGAACACAGTCTCAGGCTTCCCGGAAGGTAGAAGTATATACTCCTGCCTTGTGATCCACTGTGGTCTGTGCTGAAATTCACCCTCCCACCTGCTGTATTCTGTTCCCCTGACGGCTTGCATATCAGTCTCTCCTACACAGAGCTCCAGATTCCTGGAGAAGGAATGTTCTCAGAGGCCGCTGTGATGCCTTGTGCCATGGGCGCCAGCTCCACAAATGTTTGTTGGAGAAATGAATTCCCAAGGAGGTAGCTTTTATTCATAGACACTCACAATATCAAACAATCTCAAGAGTTCTTTACAGACCAGTGGGGTACAAGTAGGAGGGGTGTATGTAGTCTCAGCTCTTTGGTTGTCCGTCGCAATCCTTTGGGTCACGTAAACAGACCCCTGCCCTACAAACTAGAAGCACAGGGTGAGACATGGACTCAACCAGGCAATGAGTTTTCTGATATGATCCTTGCTTCGAATATGAGTTTCCTAGGGCTTAAAGAGACCAAGTGGTTTGACTGTAGGTACTTAGCATTGGCAAAGCCAAGGTTCAGACCCAGACCTTATGATTCCGAGGTGTTCTTTCCACTACAAAACAAACATAAAGCAGCCTGGGTTTCCCAGACCCTCATTCAGTACAGCACGTCCGGAGAAGTAAGAAACCATCAAAGTAGATTTGCCATTTCAGATCGAGTGTCAGTGAAGTGTTCTTACTTTATTCCCTTAGGATAAATTTCTCCCATATTCTTGTCTCATGGATCCCCTTTCTAAGTTTACCTTTGCCATTTAAACTTTGGTCACATGCCATATATTGAAAGGCCCAAGCCTTGAATTTGATCTCTAGAAGACTGAGCTTCAGGATAAGGTATTTATAGAACAGTCGAACTGTCATAATTTCCCTAAGCTCTGCCAACAAGTAATTTCCAAAGTTGGTAAATGATCTCGCACATTAGAATAGAGGGTGGAAATCAAAACGAGACAGTGATGTTAAGCTCAAACTCATAAAGAATTAGCAGCGCTGGAGGATAGATCTTCATTTGGCAAAATATCAACCAAAGTTCAGTACTACGGCAGAAGATGAGATGAATAAATATAGCTGCTAAAAACAATATCAAATGTCTTGCTCAGATGTTTAATGGATTTGCATTTTAAACATGGGTAATATGAAATAGCCCTTAAGGCAATTTTTTCAAACTTGCCATCTATTTTTAGTAGGGAATTTTATTTTAGCCAGTTCTCATTTGTTTAAAAAAAGAGAGAGATTTAATCATTTTTGCTTAAACATCATTAAGAAAGGAAAATTACACTAGTTATCTCCTTTCCTTCACTTAGTCAGTACAAATCCCAAAGGCCATGGAGGTAGTTAAATAAATAAATGGGAAGAGGCTGCTGAGTGAGGTATGGTATTTATTTGTCTGTTGTAAATGAAGTTGTCATTCCTAAGCCAACCAAATCATGCATTTTTTATGAGAGGTTGCAACTTGCAGGAGATGGAAATGTTAGACACTAATTAATAAACGTGGCTGGTAAAGCAACTCACACAACTCAGGACTCGGAAACTAAGCTGCAGCAGCAGCATTAGAATACAGAGTTCAATGGTGCTTTTCTGTTGATTGGATGAAACGCCTCTACCCTGTCAGAAGGTTCAAGATAGAATACGGTTGGCTTAAATATTCCGAGTTAATTTTGAACCAGAGATTTTAAAGATTTGCTTGTTAGAGGGGCATTGTGGTGGTGGCTTTGGTTTGCCTTAGAGTTGAAAGGAAACTGGAGATTACTGGATAAAGCATCGCTGATCTTAACAAGCTACTAAGAGTAGATAAGTGTCTTGGGTTGCACACGAATTGTCCATCAACTCCACGGTTGGTTTAGAGGGTAGTGTTATTTTACATCATCAAGTCGATGTTTAATTGAACTCATACAGTTTGTAAATATTGCAGATGAATTACCGGAAAGCTCTCCAAGCCTGACAAAGGAGACAGCCCACATAAACTGAATGTTTAGGGCTTCTTATGAGTCATCTGAAATGAAGATAATACAGTTCCTTGCTATGCATTATAGGAGGTTGCACTGTATGAAATTGTCACCATTCAACCATTGTCAATCTACAAAAATGGCAATTTCACATGATCAACCTAGTAACTTGACATATCGGTGTTTCTGTGTAACAGATATAAAGCGGTTGTATTGTCAAGGAAAATACTCTGTGTAGATGCACGGGAAGGGTCATGATGCCTTTTTGTGGGTGAGCCTATGGCAGAAGTACCAGGAAGAGGGAGTTCTCCAATTTGACTGGAAGAGAAGGGAAATGTAGAGCAATGATGAGAAGTAAGCCTGAAAAGGTAATTTGGGGGCAAAGCATGGAGTTCCTTGAAAGACAGGCCAAGGAGCTGGAATTTAATTTGGCAGATAATCGAAAGTTTTTGAACAGGACAGAGACATGATTACACCTGCGTTTTCAACGGATTAAGTAAGGCAGCAGTGTGTATGATGGTCTGGGAGACAAGGACCAGAGTGCATGGAGACCACTGCAGGAATCTGAGTGAGCCGGAGTGAAAAAGAAATTTGGTGGAGACAGATCTAAAGTGAGAATTCCAAGAGGCAGAAAAGTAAGCCAGTTTAGCCAGGGTATTGGTTCCATGAGGGGCCTGGAAACGCAGACCCGGCAGCTGCTCCCATCCCTGAGATGATGCTTCTTTAGCACCAAGTTCAGCCCAGCACCGATGTTTCCAGTGAATGACCGAAATCTTAAGTGCAATGTGGGCAGTTTTCACTGTCCAAAGGATATTTCCTATGGGGACGAGGCAGGGGTGTGGCTGGAATTGAGTAGAGATAATCCTAGGAAGCAGTACCAGGAATTGTGAGGAACTGAGTTGAGTCCTGGGAAGGGGGTGGAGAGATCGGGGAAGGAAACAGCCTCCCAGTTTGGCTAAGATTCCGAACTGGGTTACTAGGAGTCTGCAGGCCCTGTGGACCCAGGCAGAAGGGCCGGTTAAACAAAACGGGCATCTGCACCCAGAGTGCAGGTCAGCGAGGGAGGGGCGGTGCCATCCGCTCTCCAGTCTGCAGGCCTTGCTTCCCCCCAGTTCACAGGGTGTTGAGAACTGGGTAACGGCGACCACCTGGAAACAGCCAGGGTTGGGGAGGGAGGCACCACGAGCCCAGCGGGCTGGGCTCTGGTTTAGGCCAAGGCCGTGTGCGAGCTGAGCCCAAAGGTGGTCATGATGGGTCGAGGCTAATGTCAAAAGGACCGTTTATGTTGAAACCAGACTCATTTGTCTTAAAATACGAGATTATACTAAGTCTGTGGCCTGAAGAACCATCGTATGGGAAATGTAAGGGAAATACCAGATCATTAAATCACTCCTCCGTGGCCAGGTCAGGCACTGTTATTTCAGTGTGTATTTTCCTGACTCAATTAGGGCGCGTGTCTAATGTAGCATCTGGGTAACATCTGGAAGAATAACTCTTGGAGCATCCATCGTTGATTTTGGAAGACAGTTCCACAATCAGAATGAAATCATGGTTAGAAAGGATATCTGTATATTGTAAATTTTGGCTTATTAATCAGGAGTGGTTATACTCTAAGCGTCACCCAAAATCCTTGTGTGGTCTTCTGCTGCGCTTGTGATTGTCATAGTGTTGCCTGAGCAGCACCGTAATCCTACATGCCTCTTCTTACATTAAGTCTTTCCACTTACCTCCATTTTCAAAATAGTTTTAGACCCTCCAGTCTTCTGTCATTAAAACAGGTAGATCTAAACAGAGAATTCCAGAAAAGCTAAATACTGTCGTTCAGTTTTAACTAGTTTTGCTTTGCTTGTCACCATATTTATTTGGGAGCTCAAAGATGCTGTGACAGAGGGAAGAACCAAAATCTTATCAAAGAAATTGCTTTCTGTTTACAATAATACCACTAAACACAGTAATAATACCTTCTACTGAAATCACAGCTAATTAGGCACCAAATCTGACTAGAGGTTTAAAAAGGTTTAAAAAGTGTCATGGATTCACCTCTCTAAGTAATATAATAGTTCCAAGAAAAATTAAACTAATAAAGGATTAACATTCTTCTTAAATAGCAATGCTTCGAAAAGCCTTACGCTTGCTTTTTGTTATAACAACTATTTTTCATTCACGTTCCATGCCTCCTATTTTGAGCCTATTCATTTTTCTTCTCATTTTAAGAATAAATAAAGCAAAATGGAAGCTCGTGTTATTATTTAGTATGAAAACACAGAACCTAATTATAGCTAATGAGTGTAGTAAATGCCAGGCCGTACCTCCTCTTGTTTGTGTATGTGTTTTATACACAGAAGGTAACATAGGCTGAGTAGCGAGGACGCCAAGTTACAGATGGGGTTGGGGAATGCTATTTGACAGCCGATTAGAGTAATCTGTCAGAAATGATGACTTAATCACCATAACAGACTCCAACTCCCCTCATAGAATTCCACCCAGAGTAATCTAATTTTCCTGCACTATTTTATTTTATTTTTTTGCCAGGACTAAATGGTTTCACTGCTTGACTTCTCCCCTCTAGTGTACCACACGATTGTAACAGAAATGTAAATAGCTAGTGTCATTACAGCCAAAAAAAAAAAAAAGGCTGCCTTTGGAGCCTGAGAAGCCAAAAGCAGACATATAATTCTGAGTTCTATAGGTTGTTTTCCCTCACTGGGTTGTTAGTATATCTGGAAAAAGCCGGGAGCAGTATTATCTGTATACTTCCCATGTGACCAAGAAAGGCTGTTCCCTCTAGTATGTTCTCTCAGCTTTTGAATGGGACCTTTTCCTTTTTCCCTCAGGGAAATCCTTTTGCTTTGTAAAATAATAATGACAATGATAATGATAACTTTACTGGGCACATATTATGCAGGCAGTGCTTTAAGCATGTCACACGTATCAATGGCTATTAGGAAGAAATAGTAATTTATTTCCACTCTAGGCTTTTTCCCCCTGGTTGTGATTTGCCATGGGAAGATAAAGGATCACTTAGGTTTCTTTGTTATTGTCATATTCAAATCCCCTTTTATTCTTTGCTTTGGTCACTTTTATAAAAATATACGTCAGCAAATATTGGTTGAAAGTTTTCTGTGCACGTACTCTGTTAACTTAGTTAATAGAGATGCACAAAGGAGCAATTTGGAATAGTACTGTGACTCAAGGCATAGATGAATCCCATACACTGCTTCCACCAAGGACTCTGCATCTTCAGAAGGCAACTGTCTACTCAGTGTCATCCAGAATTTCCAAAGCAGTATTCAAATAAACAGGCATTGTACAATCCAGTCAGTTAGCATAAAGCCAAATACCAATGCCTATTGTTGTAAATGCTGACTTATCCAATAAGTGGTCTACACTTTGATTCATTTTATAGATTCCAGTGTACTTTTTTGCACTAACAGTTTGTGAAGAAACCACAAAATGTAGGATCAATTAATGTCAGTGATTCAAAACTATTATTCTCCTCTCGTAGAATAACTGACAGCTAATTTTGCTTGTTATCAATTTGTTTCTCATCAACATAGGTATAGAACATTTTGGGTAACTTGGCCCATGAAACAAACCTCAGAGTCCTAATTCCATTTTGCACATCTATTTTAAATGGCCTGAAGGGATTGTAGAAGAACTAGCATTTAATCTCTCTGGATTAGCGCATATAGTTCCCTTGTGGTCAAATGGCACATAGATTGGAGCTATACTTTCCTAACACAACTATAAGGCTGTTTTTTCTTTGAATCGTGGCAGGCTTGTAAGTTTTCTTTCCTTCCTTTTTCATAGAGAAAATCTAGACAATCTTTTTTGCTCTGAGGCTAATTTGAAATATTTTACTTCCTCTTTTCCAGTCTGGATGTCATTTATTTCTTTTTCTTGCCTCATTTCTCTTGCCAGGACTTCCAGTACTATGTTGAATGAAAGTGGCAAGAGTGAGCATCCTTGTCTTGTTCCTGACCTTAGAGGAAAGGCTTTCCGTTTTTCACTGTTTAGTATGATGTTACCTGTGGGCTTGTCATGTATGGCCTTTATTATATTGAGGTGCATTCCCTCTGTACTCACTTTATTGAGAGTTTTTTTTATCATAAATGGATGTTGAATTTTGTCAAATACTTTTTCTGCATCTACTGAGGTGATCATATGATTTTTACCCTTCATTTTTGTTAATATGGTGTATCACATTGACTGATTTGCGGATGTTGAACCATCCTTGCATCCCTGGAATAAATCCCATTTGATCATGGTGTATGACCTTTTTAATGTATTGTTGAATTCGGTTGGTTTCTGCTTGTCTGGAAAATTCTTTATCTCTGTTTCAATTCTGAATGTTAACTTTACTGGGTTGAGTAGTCTTGGTTGGAAGTTTTTTTGGTTTTGTTTTTGTTTTTCCTCTCATCACTTTGAATATATTGTGCCACTCACTTATGGCCTGCAATGTTTCTGCTGAAAAATCTGCTGATAGTCTTATGGGGGCTCCCTTGTACGTAACAAGTTGTTTTTCTCTTGCTGCTTTTAATAGTCTCTCCTTTTAATATTAAAAAAAAAAATAGTCTCTCCTTGTCTTTAACTTTTGACATTTTAATTATAACGTACCTTTGTGTGGCTCTCTTTGAGTTAATCTTATTTGCAGCTCTCCGGGCTTCCTGGATCTGGATGTCTATTTCCATCCCCAGGTTAGGGAAGCTTTTAGCCATTATTTCTTTAAATAATAATTCTTCCCCTTTGTCTCTCTGTTCTCCTTCTGGGATCACCTAGAATGTGAATGTTAGTCCTTTTGTTATCCTGTAAGTCCCTTAAGTTATCTTCATTCTTTTCATAAAAACTCTTACTATTTGCAAATGATATGATATTATATAGAGAAAACCCTGGACTCCATTAAAAAACTGTTAGGTCTAATGAGCAAAATCAGTAAAGTTGCAGGATTCAAAATGAATACACAATAATCTGTGGTGTTTCTCTTCACTAGTAATGAAATATCAGAAAGAGAAATTAAGAAAACAGTCCCATTTACAGTTGCATCAAAAATAATAAAATACCTAGTAATAAATTTAACCAAGGAGGTGAAAGACCTGTATATAGAAAACTACAGGACATTAATGAAAGAAATGGAAGAAGACACAAATAAATGGAAAGGTATTCTGTGCTCATGGATTGGAAGAATTAATATTGTTAAAATGTCCATACTGCCCAAGGCAATCTACAGATTCAGTGCAATCCCTATCAAAATTCCAATGATAATTTTCACAGAAACAGAACAAACAGTCTTAAAATTTGTATGGAACCACAAAAGACCCCAAATAGGCAAAACAATCTTGAGAAAGAACAAAGCTGGAGGCAACATGCCCCTTATTTCAAAGTATATTACAAAGCTGTAGTAATCAAAAGAGTATGGGATTGGCATAAAAACAGACACATAGATCAATGGAACAGAATAGAGACTCCAGAAATAAACCCACACATATATGGTCAATTAATTTACAACAGAGGAGCCAAGAATATACAATGGGGAAAGGACAATCTCTTCAATAAATGGTGTTGGGAAAACTGGACAGCCACATGCCAAAACTGAAACTAGACCACCATCTTACACCATACACAGAAATTAACGAAATGGATTAAAGATTTTAACATAAGGCCTGAAACTATAAACCTCCTAGAAGAAAACATAGGTAGCAAGCTCCTTGACATAGCTCTTGATGATGATTTCTTGGATACTGACACCAAAAGCAAAGGCAAGAAAAGCAAAAATAAATGAGTGAGGGCTTCCCTGGTGGCGCAGTGGTTGAGAGTCTGCCTGCTAATGCAGGGGACACGGGTTCGAGCCCTGATCTGGGAAGATCCCACATGCCGCGGAGCAACTGGGCCCGTGAGCCACAATTACTGAGCCTGCGTGTCTGGAGCCTGTTCTCCGCAACAAGAGAGGCCGCGATAGTGAGAGGCCCGCGCACCGCGATGAAGAGTGGCCCCCGCTTGCCGCAACTAGAGAAAGCCCTCGCACAGAAACGAAGACCCAACACAGTCATAAATAAATAAATAAACAAAAAAAGTAAAAAATAAAAAATAAATGAGTGAGCCTACATCACACTGAAAAGCTTCTGCACAGCAAAGGAAACTATCAACAAAACAAAAAGGCAACCTACTGAATGGGAGAAAATATTTGCAAATCATATATCCAAGGGATTAATATCCAGAATATACAGAGAACTCATAAACTCAGTAGCAAAAAAAAAAAATCTGATTAAAAAATGGCCAGAAGATCTGAATAGACATTTTTCCTAAGAAGACATACAGATGGCCAACAGGCACATGAAAAGATACTCAGCATCACTGTTCTTCAGGGAATTGCAAATCAAAACCACAGTGAGCTATCACCTCACCTGTTAGAATGGCTCTTACCAAAAAAACAAGAAATAACCAGTGTTGGTGAGGATGTGGAAAAAAGGGAACCTTTGTCCACTGTTGGTGGGAATGTGAATTGATGCAGCCACTATGTGCAGCCACTGTGAAAAATAGTGTGGAGGTTCCTCAAAAAATTAAAAATAGAACTACCATATGATACATCAATTCTACTTCTAGGTATTTATCTGAAAGAAACAAAAACATTAACTCGAAAAAGATACCTGCACCCCCGTGTTCACTGCAGCATTAGTTACAGTAGCCAAGATATGGAAGCAACCTAAGGGTTGGGTGGATGAATGGATAAAGAAGTTGTTTCATATATAAATATGTATGTATGTATATGTATATATGTATGTATGTTTATATATATATGTATATACACACACACACACACACACACACATATACCATATAATGAAATATTATTCAGCCATTAAAAAAATGAAATCTTGCCTTTGGGCAACATGATGGACCCTGAAGATATTATGCTAAGTGAAATAAGTCAGACAAAGACAAATACTGTATGATCTCCCTTATATGTGAAATCTAAAAATTTAAAAAAAAAACAAAACTCATAGATACAGAGAATAGATAGGTGGTTTCCAGAGGCAGGGGGTGAGAGGTGGGAAAAATAGGTGAACTGGGGTTTTTTTAATTGTTTTTTCATTTAAATAAGCTTTTAAAATATGTATTTCATCTGTGCAAGTGAAATACATAAAAACATATATATACACATACACATGTATGCTACACACATTCATATGTAAGTTTCTAATTGGAAAGTACCCTATAGATTGAGATGGTCATTATGTCTAGTATGGAAAAGGAATTTTGGTAATGCTCTCGGTTCTTAGAAACCACCATTTCACAGCACAGCTGTCTGGATATGCTAGGGGTAGGGTCGGTATGGAGGAGTGGCTGGGGGTTTATGCTCCAGCCGGAGACAGTCCCACAAATCCCGGCTCCACTGCTGACTTCCTGAATGCCTTAACCAAGTTCTTTAATCTCTCTCTGTCTCCCGCCTTCTTTCCCTCTCCCCCACCTCCCCCCACCCCTTAAGTTCCTCATTCACATCTATCTCAGGGCTGTTGTGAGAATTAAATTAGTTAGCATACATAAAGAGCCTACAGCAGTGCTTATTTAGCACAGGAAAATTGAGAGCACAGGGAAGATTTCCTCAGTTTTCACCAAAATTGCCTAAATTCTCCACTTCACTTAACAAGTATGGCAGTGAGCTCCAAAACCAGGTTCGTCCTGATGATAAAAGCTGGTCTAGACCCATCCAACACATGACTTTTGTCATCTCTATTCGTACAGAGGCATCACTCTATTAAAGATGCTTTTGCAAGTTTAGCGATGTCACCATTTTCAAAAATCAGAGTAATTCAAAAGTCCTTATTCAATACTGATAAGTCAACATTCCTAAAACTCCTTTTGTTTCTTCCCAGTCTCCTTTACGCAGAGCATAAAGGACAGTGACGGAAATGGCAGAATCTCCTACCTAGAGAGGTAGGGGAGCCTCTGTAGCCCTGGGAGTACCTTATGGTCGTAGAAGGTCCCTTGACAAGACACACACTTTCCTTGTGGGGGATGGCGTGCATCCAGTTGGTGGCAGTTCTTTTGAAACTTGTTTTTGCCCATTTACAAAACTTGTTTGAGAAGAATTCAGGAAGCATGGGTGCCTTTGGTATCGCACAGTCCACTCTCCAACAGGATACCAAGTATCTTCTGCAGGAGTCACATCTGCACTGTCAGCGAGCAAAAGGAAAATCCCAGTTCGTCTCTCCTGGCTGGAGTCTGTTCATTTTCTCATTTGGTTGGCGTGTGGCTCTTTCATGCATCCACTTCTTCCCTCCCCCCTCTGTTTCTCCCTTTAAATATTTTATGGGCAGTAAGCTTATAGCATGTGCCATCACGGCTGTGCTTTCTAGGTGTCAGGATGGGTTTAATAATGATAGGCGGAACAGTGACGCTGTAAAACCCATTTCATGTTAAAAATGGCATGTTTTTATTGAGTCTCACGTTAAAGGTGGTTAATTCATCCATCGGTGATGGCTGGAGTTAAACAAGTTTCAACATGCGTTCTCCTGGGTGTGAGAAACCAGCCAACTCACCTTCACCCGGGTCTTCTATCTTCCGGCCTCCACCTGGCTTAACACTGCCTATTTCAACTCAGAATCGCCCCCGTAACCATCACAGGATTAAGGCAGAGAGATGTGGAGGAATCACGCTGACTTGGTAGACTGTGCGACTCCAGAGAACCTGGTTCGTGGATGCTGGTGCTTGTGGCCCAGCAGCGTCTCTGTCGCTGGGATGTGATGGGACTCGTAACGGGGCCTCTGCAGCTCCCTCCACGTGCTGTCACCCCCACAGGCTTTGGGGGATGCCTTTGCCCCACAGCTGTGTCCTCACCTTCATTTCCTTGAGCCACAGCTGGGCCCCCGGGTCACACATCCAAGGTAAACGCGTTCGGGAGTGAGGAGCAGCAGGTCCCGTCAGCAATAAGGGAACTCAATTCTGGGACCCCATGTGTATGTGGCGGAGAAGCAGAAAGAGGGCCAGAGGCCACTCACTCATCATTAGGAGGCAGGATAAAGGGTGAGGCTTGGTACTGGAGGCTGGCGCCCTCCGACACTCACAGCTTCCCACGAGAGAGGAGGTGTGGGATGAAAACCAGCCCAAGCCAGAGAGGAGTGGCCTGCATATGGTGAGACCCTAATCAGACCCCCGAGAAACGGCAGCTCAGTGGGCTGCAGTCACAGTGCCCTAAGCATGTGATCAAAACTGAATACACAGATGTAAGTGGAAGTAAACCACCGATTTCTCCAGAAGCTGCTTGACTCCAGTACCCGCCCCAGAGGGAGGGAGGGAGCTCTTGCAATTCCTCCTTTCATTAGATTTCCTTTGCTTTTTGTTTGTTTAATTGAAGTGTAGTTGATTTACAATATTACGTTAGTTTCAGGGGTATAGCAAAGTGATTTGGTTATGCATATATATGTATGTATTTATGTTCCTTTTTTATTCTTTTCCATTATAATTTATTGCAAAATATTGAATATAGTTCCCTGTGCTCTACAGTAAATCCTTGTTGTTTATCTATTTTATAGATTTCACTTGCCTGTAAATAAGTAGGGCTAAATAGAAACCAACAAGTTACCCAGTACCTTACTGTTGAACAGGAGGCAAGATGTCACTGTTCTGTAATAAAATGCAAAAGAAATTCACGTACAAAGAAATCTTCAAGGAAATGGGTTTGGAAGGCTTTCGTCATTGAAACGTAAACTTGATGAACTCTGTTAAGTCAAATGCACTGCCAGGAACCAGGATCTGTTTCCAAAGCACTTGATTTTGCCTCCCTGGGACAGGCCCTCTGCCACAGGGGAGCCTGGTGGTGTGAGACAAGCAGAGCCCTGTTGTGGTCGAAGTTCGCTCCAAGGGCAGCTGAGCTGAACTCAAGTCTTAGACTCACTGCTGCTGTTCCTCCAGCCCTCAGGGAGGCTATACCCTGTCAGTGTCACAGGCCGGAGGTTATAAAATGCCTAGACTCCTCTGACCAAGTAGACAAATCATGACAATACAGACCAGTGAAGGTTTTTCCAGACCCAGCTGATCCAGTGTGATGATGGAGTCTCACGTTAAAGGTGGTTAACTCATCCATTGGTGATGGCTGGAGTTAAACAGTATCAGTATAATTAACTGCCTTAATAATGCAGCCTCAGTATAATTAACATGCCTCTTAACATATATACAACGGACTATTACTCAGCCATAAAAAAGAATGAAATACTGCCATTTGCAGTGACATGGATGGACCTAGAGATTGTCATACTGAGTGAAGTAAGTCAGAGAAAGACAAATATCATGTGATATCACTTATATGTGGAATCTAAAAAAAAAAGGTACAAATTAACTTACCTACAAAACAGTTATAGATGTAGAAAACAAACTTATGGTTACCAAGGGGGAAAGCGGGGGGAGGGATAAATTGGGAGGTTGGGATTGACATATATACACTACTATATATAAAATAGATCACTAATAAGGACCTACTGTATAGCACAGGGAACTCTACTCAGTACTGTAATGACCTATATGGGAAAAGAATCTGAAAAAGAGTGGATATACGTATATGTATAACTGATTCACTTTGCTGTACGCCTGAAACTAACACAACATTGTAAATCAACTCTACTCTGATAAAAATTAATTTAAAAAATAACATGCCTCTCAGGAGACTCCTTGGGAGAATTCTTGAAGAGGATGTGCTCACTCGCCATAGACAGGAGGAGGAGGGATCCAGCCCCAACCCTCAACTCTGAGGTTCCCTTGCATCTGGTGGGACGTTAGGAGATTGGAAGGGTGACGGCCAAGTTATCGGGCCCTTCCTCCTGTTGCTGCCATCACCTGGGACCCTCCCCAGTGCAGAGCACAGTGCAGACCTCTGACCTCCGGCCCCTCCAGCTCTGGTATCGGAGGTGCCAGTTCCCCGTCATGACAGAAGCACTGTTGACAAGCTTCAGTTCTTGACGCCGTGGGGGTCACCTTCAGTCCTTGAGGAAGGCGATGAGCCTCTGGCTGCCAGTCCAGGGCAGTTTTGATTCAGGGCTGAGATGTGCATTGTTTTCCCTGCACTTGAACTTCTCCGATCCAGGAATGTATCCCTCACTGTTGGTCTTGTCATGCTTCAGTTACGTTGTGCTTGGTGAATGATCTCTGGTGACATCGATTGCTTCCTCTGTTGGTTAGAATGTCCCATCATCATTCTTCAGGAACAATATGACTTAGTTTCTCTTACTCTGTTCCTTCAGATTTGTTGTTCCTTCCCTGAAATGCCCTTCACTCAAGTCCTGGTTAGCGTTAGGGTCCCTTCAAGATCTAACTTGACCGTGGTTTCAGCTGAGATGCCTTCTTGCCGTTCCTTTGACTGTGTGGGGTGTCTCTCTTCTGAGTTCCCACACTGCATGTGGGAAACGGCTGGTCTGTCTGTCTCATCCTTACGTTACATACTCCATCATGACCAGAACTCTTTTTCACGCATTATTCCCACCGTGTAACAGATCATCTGGTCAAAGCAGAAATAAGCGAATGGGGCTTCCCTGGTGGTGCAGTGGTTGAGAATCCGCCTGCCAATGCAGGGGACACGGGTTCGGGCCCTGGTCTGGGAAGATCCCACATGCCGCGGAGCAACTGGGCCCGTGAGCTACAACTACTGAGCCTGCGCGTTTGGAGCCTATGCTCCACAACAAGAGAGGCCGCGATAGTGAGAGGCCTGCGCACCGCGATGAAGAGTGGCCCCCGCTTGCCGCAACTAGAGAAAGCCCTCGCAAAGAAACGAAGACCCAACACAGCCAAAAATAAATATATAAATAAATTAATTTTAAAAAAAAACATCTCACTGAACTAAAAATATGATCAATATTTCAAAAGGCCTTCATTTAAAAAAAAAAAAAAAAGAAATAAGCGAATGTGTGAGTGGTCTTAGCATCCTACTGGGTCAAACCTTTGACATCATTTCCTGTTACAGGGAAAGAATCCCTGTATTATAATTTGAAAGTTTAAACTAGAATACCCCTTCCTTTACAATAACTTCCCTACTCCACTCAACAAATCTCCCAAAGTTCTTGGAATCATGAGACTTTGAGGAAGTGACACACATTATGAGAACGACTCCTCCAAACCATGTGTTTTTTTTGTCTTCCTTGACATTTACATCCTGTATCTGATCAGGAATTTGTAACTCAAATGAACTGTTCATGGTAATGAGCCATTCTTAATACAGTCCTGATTGAATACCTCTCTCCAAGAAGGTCACGGCGCTTTACATACATTATCTAAATTGTCTTCAGAACATCGCTGGAGTAGGGTGACCACGCATTCAGAATTCACCTTGGTCTGACAATCCAGATCTCTGTGAGGTTGACTTTTTTCCCCTTCAGAGCCCCAGAAAGACCGAAACCAAGTTTAAGTCAGCAGTGGCCGTAGCTACCACTGCTACATTCCTGAGCCTTCTGGATAGTCTTAGGTCAGAATCAGAGCTAATTCTCTCAGCAGCAGCAGGAAAACCCAGAGTCAAGTCTTCGTGCAATACGCGTCTTAAAGCTCCGTAGATAAAGCATGATGCGAGGGCAGAGGAAGATTACTTTCACCCAAGGGGATATTGCTGGCGCCTTCAACTGAGTGTCTGTCTGGTGCCTGCAGTGAGTGAAGCCTGCAGTTCAGCATCGTAGGCTCATAAGTCCAAATCCCGTGTTGGGCATTTTGGGGGGAAGCAATGTGCTTTGGGGGAATCGGCACTGGATTAAGAGTAGGGAGCTTAGATTTCTGATCCCAACTCTGTCATTAACCATCTGTGTGTCCTTAGTGAAGTCACTTATTCCCTTCAGACCTATACATTGAGAACATTGGATGAAATGATTCCCAGGGCCCTTTGCAGCTTTAGAGTCGAATGATTCTGTCCTTACTGCTCCCACATTTCCTCCTCCAGACCTCCGTGTGCGTCACAGATGGATCTGAATGCTCACGGCGCTCTCTCTGTGCTGCTTTTCTGATGCTGGTCACCATCTTTTCTCCTTTATATATGTGCCTATCAACGACCATGTTGGGTCGGCATCTTCCCAAGGGCAAGAGTCGTTCATTTCATTTTTGTGTCCTATACATAACGTTGGTACACTTATCTCTTGTCTCTTATCCCTTGAACCTGTGAACCTCATTTGAGTCTTTTCAGCTCATTGACCTGTTACAAGTCTTTCCTATCTGGAAAGGAGAGACCCCAGCCCCATCCTCCTCCCCCATCCTCCACCGAGCCTCCTGTCTTCCCCACTTAGAGCTAATCTTCTTGAAATAGTTGTCTGCATTTCTCATATCAACTGTTACCTTTCCTGTTACTCTCCCGCTGCCTACAAGCTGGCATTCTGGCCCCTCCCACCCCACAGAAACTGTTTTGATAAATTCCCTTAAAAAAAAAAATTGTATTGCCAAACCCAGAAGGATACTGGGACGTTTTCATCGTAGCGTCTAAGAGCACTTGCTCTGACCATCGCCTTGTTCTTGAAACTCCCTGCGTGGCTCCAGTGGGGCCAGCTGTTCTGCTCCTGCTTCTCTGGATGGCCCTTTGCTCTGTCCCTCTTAGGCTCCTCTTCCTGGCTGTTCTCCACAGTTCTGCCCCTGGCTCTTGTCTCTCTTCACTCTGCATTTCCCTCTCTGGACAGTTTCAGCCACGCCTGGGGCTTCCGCCACCTCCCAGAGCTGTCCCAACAGCTTGAGACCCACATTTCCAACTTCACCCCAAATGCAGCGTGTCCTGACCTGTGCCCATCAGTCTCTACACCCCCTCCCCAAACTGCTTTCTCGTGTTTTCCCTATTTAGGCAGTTATATATAGGACACAAAAGTGAAATGAATAGCAGTGATCCCACTACACATTTAGTTGTCCAGGCCTGGGGTTCCGCTGCCCCCTCATCCCTACAACCAGCCAGTTACCTCTGAGGTTTAGACCTTCCCCGCTTTACGTGGGCTGTTGCAGTAGCCTCTTAACTGTTCTCCCTGCCTCCTGTGTCTCTCTTCTACCATCCATCCTCCACACTGCAGCCAAAAATGACTTTTCAAGGACGCAAATGGGATCTCATTGCCTTGCTCCTTAAATATTCTATGCCTGATCGTTGACTTTTAGAGGAAATTTCAGCTCCTTAGCACGTGGGTTCCTCTAAGGCCTGGATGCTGGCTGCCCTGGCAGCCCCTTCTCGTGCCTTCCACCCTCATACTGTGGACTCCCTCCAGGAGGACTGAGGGCTTTCTCACCACCGTGTCCTTGTGTGGGGTTGTCCATTCGTTTCAAGAGCCACCCCCTTCCTCTGCTGGCAAGTCCAACCAGCCTTTAGGACTCGAAGCAGATGGGCCCTTTGCCACAAATCCCCCCACCTCCCTCACCAGGCAGAATGAAGTATCTGCTCCCCTGGGCTCCCACAGCACCTTTTCTTAAAAGGCAGGTCTACTTACTGACTCCTAAGCATTCCATTCTCATGCTAGTCTCTTCTCTACAAATTGAGCATGTTAATGAGTAGAGTGGGAATACAAGTAGACCCCACAACTCCAGGCCTATGTTCTGTGCATAAGAGCATTCTTGCCTTTGAGAATAAACGAAGCAGCTCTGAATTATTTAGCCTCTTGTCCCCTGATACTGCTCCCTCTTACCTCTTCCTCTTGTGTTTTGAAGACCCTGGCAGGCATTAGGTGCACGTGGTCTCGACCGCCTGATAATCGTTTCCCATCATTTCAGTGCCAGAGCCAAGTACCATTCCCCTTTCATTTCAATTAGATAAAGCCCAGAGCTGTGGCTGGCAAGTAAGGGAAGTCCACTGGGGAAATTAAAGGTTCAGAGAGAATAGGGCCCATTATAATAAAAGCATTTGCACAGCCACTGATTCCATCTACCCTGTGGCTGCGACGTTCCTTGGGGTAGGATGAAATATGAAGCAAGAGAACCCATGAAAGTCATTTGAGGAATTTATTTTAATTGGAAATGGTGGCAGCTTTCTGTGCTCTGCAGATCTGCAGATCATGCACAACGATGTGATTGGCATCGTTTAAAGAACCATAGAGCGTCTCGTTCTGCCGTGATGCAGGATCTTGGTTCCACTTTGTCTCAGGTGCTTTCTCCCCCTACGTATGTACTGAATGTGATCATAAGCCCCTCACTCTTGCTTTTCCTCCTCCCTCCCTCTCTCCTTCCTTCCATTCTTTCGGTGCCTCTGCATTCCTGTTTCACACTTCGTGTTTAATAAAAATGGGATAATGGCGCCTCAATCAATCAACTGGTCGACCTTCAAATTACTCAGAACTCTAAGAAACAGCCATGCAGCAGACATAGAACGGCCAGAAGAAAAACAGATCATCTGTGTTTTAATTTGTAATAATACAAAATAACAATAACTATTTTTTTTCTATGCCCCATGCATTAAGCACGTCACATGCATTTTCTCAGGTAATTCTCGTGGCCCTACTATGCAGGTGTCACCTCCATCTCGCAGATGAGGAGACTGAAGCTCAGAGAAGTTAAGATGCTTGCCCGAGGTCACATAGTTGTAATGAATGGCAGAACCAGAATTACCTGTAAGATCCAGGCAGAAACCATATTGAATGGCAGGACCAGGTTTTGAACTTGAGCCTGACTGCAAAGCCCACGTGTTAAGATACCATGTCACAGCGCCCCGGGACTTAAATGTATCCTATTGCTGAACATCAAACACATGCTTGCATTTTAAGGTAGTTCATTTTAACTGTGAGAGGTCTCGTTATTATTTACGTGCCCTTATAACAATATCAGTAGCCGCGTTGAATAGCATGGGATTTCTGAGACTGTTGAACACTTGTTCAATCTGCCTTACTTTCTCACTTTTCTATTTTTAGATGCATCATCCCATTCAGATGAAACCTGCAGACAGTGAAAAATCAAACGGTAGGTGGTGCTGACTGTCTTCCTTTTAATGTCTGTTCCCTTAAGTGAAGACGTGAGGTGGGGGGCGGGAGGAGCTGGCCCCCCTTGCCGTTTCTCTGGGGAAGGCAGAGGGATGTGCCCCAGGAAACCTCCATCGCGGTGGGTACCTCGCTCTCCTGCCTCCTGTATCTCTGGGGTAAAGACCTGTGAAGATGCTACAAGAAACGGCTTTCTGTGTCCCTGTTTGGGGCTTGCTCTGTGCGGCCACCCTGTGGCTATTGTTTACCTCCTCTGACAGCAGCTTGGGCACCTGACGGGGAGGGGTGACCTTATATTATGCAGAGGTGAGTGAGAAGGGCATCGCCCACCAAGAATGAGGCTATCTTTTTTCCCCCCTCCCTTTGGTCCTCTGGCTTTGCGACTGTCTCACTGCACTTTTCTCTAGTTTGTATCCATGCATTTGCATCCACATTCATTCAGAATTCCGTTGGCTGATTAAATAAATATACAGTCAGTGCAAAAAAAAAAAAAAAAAAAAACCGCATTTGATGAGGTTGGTGAAATAATTGAGACTTGCCTCTCCAAGACACCGGAGGGTTGCTAACCCCATTTCTCTCTGAAGTTTTTGCTTCCACTTCTGCAAACCTTCTGTCCCTGTTTTGTTCTTTGGACTGGCTGCATTGCATGTTAAAGGAATCGTCTGCCTTCCTAGACCTCAGCCCTCTCCTGCCCCACAAGACTGACATGGTCAGCATGGTCGCCTTCCTCCGGGCAGCTCTGCACCTCGTTAATTAGTCATGGGGCAGAAGCCATACACTTAGAGACCTGCATCACCTGCAGATGTAAATTATGGCGGGGCTCTGCATCTCTCCACGAGGTACTTCTTTTGCTAATTGTAGTGCATCCCATTTTCCGGCCCCACACACTAGACAGTTTCGAAAGAAATTCCACATCGTACAGTGGTGTCTGTCGGAGAATAGATGTTGGTGCTTCCCCACCATCCCCTCACCAGCCGCACACTTCTCTGCAAGTCTAACTCCCTTGTTCCTACAGTACTTTATCACAGACGTGGCATTGAATGTCAGAGGGTCTAAAATCCACCCCTGCTTTGTGGTGGGATCTTGGTCCAGTCACCTCATTCCTGTACTTGACAGTTATTCATCGATTACTTACTATGTGCCAGGCACGTTGCCAGAGGCTGGGACTGCAGCAGTGAATTTTTAAAAGAAGAAGAAAAGGACACAAGAGACACTGTCCCTTACCTGCTGGAACTCACATTCATTGTCACTGGTTTCAGTATCTCATAATCACTTAAAGACCAGACTTTAGTCTCCTCATTCATAAAATGGGAATAATGCTAATTGCCTCTCATAGATGAGCTTTTTTTTAAGACTCATAGAAGATGTTTGTGACAGTGCTTTGTAAATGATCGAGCACTTCTATAAGATGTTGGCCAGTGTTCCCTGGCCTTTAGGGGCCTTCTGCCCCCAGGCAGAAGGCCATCTCCCCGTGCCAATTTGCTCCAGGAGTGTGTGTTACAATCTGTTCTCTTCCTCCTGGGAGAGAGGCGGGATGGATCTAGTATTTGTGGGATGAATTCCATCAGTGAAGGTCATCCTGGCACATCCAGCCACCAGGAGATGTTCTCTGTCCTTTGGCCCCATAATTCTCCAAACCGTGTCAGGACACAGGCCATGGGATCAAAGTCTGCAGGAGGGGGTTCGTCTGAACCTTAGGCCGTAGTGATAAAAACGTGACAAGAGAGACCCGAGTTGGAAATGTCTGACTTAAAATACCCAAAGAGTTGAACCGAGAAAGGGTTTCTCCTTCTGCATTTTCTCCTGTGCAGGTGCAAACCCTGACTGTCCGCAGGGTAGCTGCCGGGAGGGCTCAGAATGGTCAGCTGCCCTTGCTGTCCTCTGTCTCCTGTGGACACTGAGGGTAGTGTTTGCTTTGGATCTAAAACCACAGCAATAGAATCAAACTGCCGTGGGCACACCCCATGTTGCACGATCTCAAAAGCCAAGCAGGATTGGGCTCTGTTTTACTAAGATGAGCAAATACCTTAAAATGCCATTTATCAGGAAGCGCCCCAGGGTAGCAGGTGAAATCTATTTTGAGGAGCCCGGACTTGACCCGGACCCTGCACTTACTGGCTGTGACCTTGAGCAAGTTCTTTACTAAACTCACCCAGCCTCCGTCTCTCCCGCTGTAAGAGGGGCTCCGGAAGCCTAGTCTGTGCTCTTCCTGTAAGGCCCGCCTTACAGAGTCATCATGCAGTTAACACCCGCAGAGCTTAGCGTCACACCTGGCACGTAGCGTGCGTGCAGTCTGCTACATTGGTGGCGTAGCTCCAGCCAGTTGAGGTAGCTGTTTTGGTGCATCCTGAGAGCAGAGGCCAGCCCTTCCAGCCTTGGGCTCTTCCTGCCAAAGCTTAGATCTGTACACCTAAAGGAAAACCCCCAAACCTTCTTGCTGGGCCAGTTGTCCCTTTGCTTGCAGATCTACCTTCATTTTCTGAATTTCCAGTAAAAAGAAAAAGTCAAATAGTGTAAATGGACCAAAAGCTGCTTTGAAAGAGCTCTTCTTCACGGAGGCTCAGACGGACCCCCACCTTGCACAGCCATGAGCAGACTTCAGGGTTGTCCTTGGACCTGGTTGGAAGAATCAGGAGAAAGGCATCATTTCCCAAAGCCAGGGATGAAAGCTGCAAGCCTTTTCTGATTTCACATGACATTTTTAACAGGTAAGCATAGTTTCTGCAGCTCAGAGAGCACCAAGATCTCTTTGGCTCAGATGCTCGAAATAGCTCCTGTGGCTGTGAAAGAAATATAACGAGCTCTAATTGCACTTTTTTTTGAGTTTGCTGACATTTATGGATGACACAAAGGACTCATCACAGTGAAACAGTTACTCTCTTCATTATCATTGTGTTCAGATTTCCCGAACTTCGTATTTGCTGAGCAAGACTCATCACAGATTCATTAGTGATGGACAAACGCATTCCGGAAAAGCAATGACTCTTTTGAGCTTTTGTCCATGCAGGGATTCTGACAAAGCCCAGAAATGTTAGTCTGCTATATCTGCCCTGCACTTTACTGTCTTACTGAACGGGCTTCTGAAATCTCCACGGCTTCCTAGAACCTGCCCTTCCAATGGCTCTGATTTCAGCTGCAGCCTCTAGCACATTTATGTAAACTCCTAGCATCTTCCATTTCTTATGCTTCTACTGTGCCAGGTATCCAAACAACAGATCCTCCTCTGAATTGGCAATACAATGTCAGGGACTTTAAGAAGAGCACACTGAGTATACACCCAGATTTCAACAGCACCCACCTTTTTTTGGTAATTTTTCCCTGACACCTAGTTGAGTGGATGGTACAGGAAGGGCGTTGGAGGAGGCGTGGATTATTTCAGGGACCAGCCACACTCACGCACACCTAGTCACTCTTTATCATTCTCTCTCCCATTGGAAGGCCTGTTTTCCAGCTTTTAATCTTCCGTCACTGTGCAGAAAAAGCAACCAGCCGTGCGAGATTGAAAGTGAAAGGCAGTTGCTGGATCTGAAGTTGGTCCAGCAGTGGGTGACAAGGAAGTCGTGGCGGTTGCCTTTGGTTCTGTTTTTGGGGTCTCGGGGGCTGGAGCCAGTGTTCACTGTGAGGTCACACTTCTGACTTGAAGGATTATTTTTGACTCTGTAGGCAGAGTATCAGGTCCATCCTGCTTTAACCTCCAACCTCACAGCTTGTCAGGGTCCTTAGAGCCTCGAATCCAGAAATGCCATTTAAGCACCCCACCCCCATCTCTTTCCTCAAGGCCTCTAAAACCCCCAGTGGCTGTGCATCAAGTTCTGAGCTCACAAGAGTCAGGATGACCAGACGTTGTTATCCTGGGGAGAGCGAGGCCTGTAGAGATAGGAATCTGGGGTGTTCCCGTGCAGTCACTTGCTGATGTACTAGAAGATGAAGAAATCATTTTGAAATTCAAAGTAGAGAGACCCGTGGATTCGGAGGCCGTAATTAAATGCCATATGTTAGCACTAACACATTGAAAAGTTGTTAATTAATTCAGGCCGCCCCGAATCCAGGTGTGACTTTGACAGATTGTACACCGGTGTGTTAGCACGGACTTACAATTAGGGGAGTTTTAAAAAATGAAGTTTCTAGTCCCTGAACTTAAAAGAGTCCCCACTTATATTTAATATTAACCCCTTCTCATTTATACCACGGAAGGGGAGCTGGCAGTGGTCACTGTTACGAATCCACTTTCAGTTCTGCTACTGTGATTGATGGCAGCAACCCCACCTGTGCCCACGTGGTATATGAAGTATTTCCCCTCATTCATTCATTGGTTATCCTAAAGGAAAACAGACTTTTTCTTTAGAGGGCAAACACCTTATCTTTTATTTATTTATTTTTTTTAGTTCCCCTAAAGCACTTAGCAGAATACTGTGAATATGGTAGGTTTATCTAAGCAATTGACATTCTTGTGGATTGAAAAAACTGGTGAGATACTTAACTGCCCGTGAATACTTAGGAAAAGCCCACCAGGAAATTCATCAAACATTGATGAAAAAGTTAAGTGATTTCAAGATAATTAAGTTTATTTAAAATGTTGACAAAGCTGTTTAGCGATCCTTAGAATGGGGATCCTAGGAATAAAAATTTTCACTGGAAGATCAGGAAAACTCACTGAGAGGAAAGCTGGATATTTGTAGTTATTCCCATTTTGCCATTAAAGCAAACAAGGCCCAACTGTTAAAACCACAGAGCTACTTTGGCTTGCAGAAGGTTGCCAACATCCAGGTTCTTTGATACATGCACACACGTGCCAACACACACACACAGGGAAGGAAGTTAGCACTTTGAATAGCATATGGATGGTGCAGATTTTCTTTTCTTTTCTTTTTAGCTAATACTTGTTACTGAAAAAAGTGACAGTTATCTTTCATTTCCCTGCCTGAGTTTACCCCTTCATTGTGCCTAGGATGTCAGGATTTCTTCATAAATGGTTTCCATTTTTTGTAAATCCATCTTAGGAAAAGAGTCATACTTGAGCTTCTCAGGAGCTGCGCATTTAGTTGACTATAGCATCCCGCACCCTGAAGCTCAAACCCTGAAAATTGTCTTCGCTAAATACCGTCATTATAGGTTTATCAGGGAAACCAAGGACCAACTGGGACTTTATCCTTTGCTTTTGTTTGAAAGAACGAAAACCTGATTCTTCAGGATAAGAAGAAATACAACAGAAATTTTTTTCTACTCATCAAGGTATCAGCCATAGCTTCCTTGGGGTAGCAGTCCCAGAGATGAGGGCAGGAAGGGATCAGGGCGGGGGGGCAAGAACTACAGCTGCAAGTTTTCCCTCCCTCCCCAGCCCCATTTCCGCCAGTCCCATCCGTTCCCCTTCTGCTTCGAGGGAATGCCACGTGCTCTCAGGGCCACTGGAGTCCTCGCATGCTGAGGAGTCTGGCGTCGCACTGGAGGTCAAAGGCTCCCGTTGGAAAGAAAGCACCTCTTCTGGGGCATCTGATGCTTCTGATGCTTAGACCCCGGTGCCAACACAGCCCTCAACTTACTGTGCTTTCACCAGTTCCTAGTAGATCATTGGTAGTCCACTTACTCTGACAGGAGAAAGAAGGACTTCTTAAATTTAAAAATCTTCATCTACATAAAGCAAGTGGGGTCCTCAGCAGCCTCTGCTGAGGAATGAGAGCTAGTGACACCCCCTTTCTCCTTGAGGAAGCTCAACACAGGCAGTGGCCCCGGAGCACCTGTGACCTTCCTTCTGCATCAAGGCCCTCTCTGCAGACGAAGCAGAAAACGGTACATATTGTGCTTCAATCAGGCTGCCTTCCTCCGTCCGCCACGAAGACAGTCCTTATTCATTCCTGACTCTGCGCCTGGTCCGGTTAGTATGTGATGCCCCCAGCACAGTACCAGTCTGTCCAGACCCTGCCCGTGCTTCTTAAAGTCCGGTTTGAGTTCCATATCTAACATCAAGCTTTTCTCAAACTCTGGTACCCGATTCATAGTTCACAAGGATTGTGGAATTGTGGTTTTCAACCTGTATTCTTTGGAGCCCTCGTTTCTCTGTGTTGTCTTGGGAGCCGCCACCAGTGTGGAGAGAGAGGCTGGGTAGAAAGGGATTCTGAAGTCCATGTTCAAGTGCTTCATTCAGCCAAAGCATGTAACCAGGCCGCCTTCTCTCCATCACTTAAGAGAGAGAGAAAGGAAAGAGAAGAGGAAAAAGAATCAAGTTGAAACCTTCATTCTATGGATGACAAGACTGAGGTCCACAGGGGTCAGCTCGTCCTCCAAGGTCACCCATCACCTTCATGGCAGCACTGGAACGAGGACCAGGGTCAGCCAGTCACAGCACTGCCCTACCCTCCCAGCCTCAGCTGCCTCCTCTGGACTCGCCAGAAACGCAGGAGAGTGAGCAGAACCCTGGTCTGAAGAGGGTACCAGATCCTGGTGCAGGTTAGGCCGCCTCCTTGTAGAATGATCCTTGGCCAGATCCTTCCCCCTGCTGGGCCTTGGCATCTCTTTAGAGTCAGACAAAATGTCTTTCAAGTCTGTTACTTCCGGCCTGGGATTCTACAACTAGGAGCTCTTAGCCCCTCAGCGCCACCCTTGTCCAATATAGTAGTCACATGCAGCTTTTAAATTTTAAATTAGTTAAAATTACATCACATGAAAAATTCACTTTCTCCATCACAGTAGCCACCTTTCAAGTGCTCAGTGGCCACACATGGGTTTCGCTACTGGGGTGGACGTCACAGACCAAACTTTTCCCTTCTCGCTGAGTTCTACTGGACGGAGCTGCTTCAGAGTAAACGAGTCTCTGTTCCATTATAGATCTTCCATCCCGGCTCCTGGAAGACACAGACCAGGGATTCTGACTTAGGTACCCGAAGCAACTGGCCCTGGCAAGTCTAGAATACACTCTTGCCAGTTAAATGATAATGAGACACTTACTGTCCAGAAAAAGAGTAAGAGAAACAGAAATAAAAGCCAATTAAATAGCAATGACAAGATTATAATACAGATATAAAATGATCCCGTAAGCTAGGACTTTCTGAAGTGCTGGTGTAGGCAGCTATCTTTCTTTCTTTTTTTTTTTAAATTCTAAGAAATGGATTGAAAGGAAACATGGGAAATAAGCAAGACTTCTCCCTGAGGGCTTCTAAGACTATCTTTTGCTCTCTCTCCTACAAATGGCTCCAAACACTGTCTTGAAATCCATAATAATCGTGCCTTTGAGGCTGAGTATAGGCCAGTTATCCTGAGCACAAGCATGTCAGTTTAGGGGAAAAAATCTCCCAGGTCATCAGAGGTAAACCTTCCCTAGTCTTTACCCGATGACAGCTTCCAAAGTTAGAATTTGCACGTTGCTGCCCTCACGCCCAAAATGCATTTCTGTTCATCAAGAATCCTACCTCCAAGTGAGCAGAATAGCATTGTTCCTTCCTTGTTCTTTTTTTGGTGACAGGTTTCACTCCGAGATTGGGGCCACCCTGACATGATTCTTAAATAACCGCAGCCCCACTCACTTGACTACAGTTGCCTTCAGCTTTAGTTGTAAGGTGCAGACCACATGTGCTGACCTGGGTAGGGCTGCGTAGCCAGTGCTACGGACAGAAGGCCCTTAACCAGCTCTCTGGAGAAATTCACATCTCTCCTGTCTCCTGTTCTCATCTGGACCAGTGGGGACGAAGCTATTTGAAATCAGGGAAGGAGAATGTTTTCTTCCATTGAGTCCTTTGTTAAAAGTTTTGTTTATCAATTTTCCACTATATCTGTTTCTGTTATTTTTCCTCTCCCGATCTTTCTCTTTTGCTGTCACTCAAGTTAAAAGAACATCTACCCAAAAGAAAAAAACAAAACAAAACAAATTAAAATCTGTATCCCAAAATTTCTCTATGGGACAGTAGCATTTAGCAGTTACTTAGAACTTTAACATTTTAGTAAACATATTACTGTTTCCAAATGGGGGAAAAGGACTTAAAAACAGTGTTTCGTGTCCTTTGAAGATGTTTTATTAGTAAACAAGCTCCCAGTGTTGGAATAGGAGCCGAGATGCTGAGCAAGGGTGGGGAGAGCAGAGACGGCACGTGTGGAGGAGGAAAGTGGCCTGAGTGTCTGAAGAGTTAGCCTCGGGACCCAGTCGGAGGTGGTGATGACACATTGATTATGAGGAAGAAGGTGAAATGGCCTTGGCTCATTCATTATTTCTCTCTCCTAGCCGTGGAAGACAGAAAATTGTTCATAGGAATGGTTTCGAAGAAATGTAATGAGAACGATATCCGGGTGATGTTCTCTCCATTTGGCCAGATAGAAGAATGCCGGATCCTCCGGGGACCCGACGGGCTGAGTCGAGGTGAGTGTGCTCCCTGCAGAGTCTCTGCCCTTAAGTGCTGATTGGAGCTCTGTGTCCCAGTCAAGGTAGACGTAGCTCCCACACTCAGCGAGAGGTCACCCTGAGATACGTCCCGCGGGACGAAGTTATCCAACCCAAACTTTTCACCGTAGCTGGAATGATCACCTTTTACTTCTCAAGTCAAGAAGGTCCTAGTGGCAGCATATTAGCCCAGGTTATCACTGTCAGACGGGAGGCCCGCAGGCTGCCCTGCCGTTACACATCCCTTTTCAATCTCAGATTGAAGGAGCTTTGGGAGGTATGAGGGAGAGATGGGGAGGGCGAGAGAGAATGTTTGCTGCTCGCATCTTAGTCTTCTGGCTTTCTGCCTGTGCCTGGGAGAATGTTGAGCGTGTGGGCCTCTTGACAGAGAAATAAACCAAGAAAAAAGGCCCCTGTCCCCGCATAGTGCAGAGCAGATACAGACTCAGAGTAACCAGGCCTGTCTTAGGGCGTTAGGGTTTTATGGCAAAGAGCAAAGCTCCTGGAGTCCTAAACACTGGGGTCCATTAAGTGACAGAGAAGTGACTTCGTCCAGGAGAAGACTGTAGGTTCTTCTCTGTCACCGTGATAGAGGCAAAGGCTGGGGCTTCGAGCGCGGATGAAAACCAGTGTTTCCGCGAGCAGCCACACAAGGTAGCTGGAGATGACTCTCTTCTGTCCACATTTACCTCCCCCTTTGACGGACCCACATGCCTCTCTCCTTAAACCGCTTATAAGGCTTATCACCGTGTTCCCAGCCATCTGACTAGTTTCCTGAGTCAGCCCAGGAGGCCCAGGGGAAGACGCACATGGAAAACACATTTCTCCATTCTCGTAAGAAATCTGTCTTTTTGCAACACAGAGAGGATTTCATTCAATTAATGGGGTTTCCAGGGCAAGTTCCACAGGGCTAATTAGAAATGTCTTTACATTCCCCATCTCTGGTTCTGGGACTGCACTGCCCGCGCCCCATGTTGAAAGAAAAGTTTAAGCCTTAAGTATCAAGGCACTAGTTTTCATTCATCTCCCTGGTCTTACGTAAACTCAGCGCCCTGGGAGGAAGAACATTTGTTCTTTTGACTTTTAGACATAAAGCTTCATGATGTCAACTGCTAGAATCGAAGGCACAGGGAACAGAAGTTTTCCACCTACCTCCACCTCCAAAGCCCTGAAACGGAGGTGATCTCGAGGAAAACTAGGAGGAGGAGGAGTAACTCCAAGCTTGTGATGCCTATATTTTCTTCTGAAAGTGGTTTTTAAGAAAAAGAGGAGGAGGAGGCCTGGAAATGACACTTAACACTCACTGAAAGATGGGAGTCTAAAAGCTGAGCAAGACATGATGTTGAGTGGGGTCCCTAAACAGCAGACCCAGTGCCTCAAGCTAATCTGTCACTTACCACGTGTGCCTTTACCAGTGTCACCCAAAATAGTTCCTTGTCCTGGGCACCCGCATCGCCTCTGGTTCCTATCCAGCCTCGCAGGCAGAAGGATACCAGGATTTCTATCCTGGGTCCCTCTGTGCCATCCTGGAGATACGCACCAGGAGAGCTTATCATCACATCTGATCCAGGAGAGGTAGATAGGTAGACAGACCAGGAGAGCGAATACCACGGGAGAAAGCAGCGGGGCTGAGGAAGAATTAAATAGGCAAGAAAGACAAAAGAATATTTTTGCGATCCCTTTTCTGCTGCCAATTTAGTAATAAGAACCACTATTCTCTCCCTGTGACTATTCTCAGTCACACTTCCGTGTTATCATTGCACTTTTGCATTCGCCAAGGTGTACAGCATGGAGAAAGAACCGATAGGCATAGTGAAATGTATAGTGCCTTGGAGGTCAATGACCCTGGGGCCCAGTCCCAGAACTTCTCCTGACGTGAATCATGGGCGTGGTCCATTCATTGTCCTATCTCTGTCCCCAGTTTCCACACTCGAAAATGGCAGCAGTCTAAATATCTGCCCTGCTTCTCTGATAGGGCGTGATGAGCTACTGCCATGGTAGGTTTTTTGTAGAAGCAGGCCATCCATAGTGTTTCATAGAGGCCTTGGCTATGAAGTAGGAATGCTGGACTTCTGTTTTCCCTCTGCTGATTTACAAACTGATTCTCTGCCTCAATTTCTCCATCTGTCCAATGGGGACAGTGATGAAGAACATTGGTGCCTAGAGATCCTTGAGCGTATGTTAGCTATTTTCGCAGATGAGATTTTTTAAATGGTCAAAACTTTCATAGGAAAGGGTGTCAAGACACTGTACTTGATGGGAGAACCTGACCAATTCCATCTGCCATCTGGTTGATGAACCAGCACTTGATACCAGAAGCAGCCTATTTCTGAAACAAGTGATGGGAGCACTTTCATCAATATTTTATGCAACTGCTGGTTCAATGTAAAGAGTAGAATCCTCCTCCCTGCCCCCCCCCTTTTTTTTTAACAGAAAAATAATTTCTGATTTTCTGGCAAACTGATGAGAATTCCCTGTGGCAAAAAAGATAATACTCATTTATTCTCATTTGTTCTGAAATATAAAGACAGTGTTGCATTTTTCAATTAGCAGGACCCAGGGACTCCTGGATACTGGGGACTGCTCCTAAATCAGTGATTTGTTGAAAGAACAGTTCTCTTTCATGCTACTCTTTTGCTTTCATTAAAGAATTGCAGTTTTCAATCAAATATTAATAAGTGCAGCGCTGCAGATCAGGGGCGCTCAGCATTTCTGGTCTCCATGCCTGTTGCTGGCTCAGCTGTTTACAAAATAAATAAAAATGAAGTGAAATGAAAGCTTGGCTGCTCTGAAAAGTACCTTGTAATACTAAACCAGGGTATAAATTAGTCAGTAGGAAAGGATTTAAATCGAACCATTTGATTATGATGAGGGAGAGGTGCCCTTGAGTGGTTCACTTTTCTTGTTTTTGCTTTTGCCCAGTTCAGCTACAAGAAGGAAGACAGAGGAGGCAGTTAGTAGCCCTGGGTCCCCAACAGGCGTCTCGTGTAGTTCATTCTCTGCCACATCAGTAGTTGACATTCCTACCTGGCAGGTGTTAAGCTGAGGTTCCTCCAGGCTGTTGATTCAGTACCCCTGCCCCAAATCAGAGTAGTGGGCTGCCATCACCCACATCTTTGTACCTATTTAGCCCTGCTGTACTTTCAGTTAGAATCACTGTCTTTTAAAAAAAAAAAAAAAAAATCATGATCTACACATTGGCAAGAAAGACTATTTTAAAAGTCCCATAGTTATTCACCAGCACCCAGATCTGTGCCATGTTTTAAGATGGGACCTCTCTGCCCCATCCTGCTGGGAAATTGTCATGCCTATACATGGACAGCACCTGCCAAGCCTGTTGAAACCACTCAACAAACATTAGGACTCTGCCTCGCTTTACGCTGTATGCCCACATCTAAACGTGCATTTTTTCCCCTTTGGGGGCGGTAACCCATTCTGCCGTTTTTTTCTGATTTGGAAAGCCTGGTTTGAGATGCTTTCAAGCCCCTCATGATACTCAGATCCTTCTGCAGTGGCATATCCACCTCTCAGGCCCGCTGTGTGAGCCTTCATTGAGAAAGCAAGCAGGGTAGCACAAGCCCACACATGGCAAGTGAAATGAGATGTTTGCTCTCAGAATCAAAGCTTGAGGCTTCTGAGCCAACATATTTACTGGACAGTGTCACCTTAGCATGTTGATTTCCTAAAATACACATGTTCTCACTTACCCACAGTCCCACAGTCAGATTGGACTATTTGGGCACAATCTGCCAGGTTTGCTGCAGCATAGCAACTGAATATCTGTAACTCAGAGACAATGAAGGGGTTGATTTCATTTTTCTTTCCCATAAACTGCAGTCAAATCTTCACTGCCATTTAAGGTAACTTTCTGCTGGTTTAAGAATATTCCAGCTGTGTTTATGGTGTTCCAGCATTCTCCTGCCAAAACCTTTGACAAATGAATTGGCGGTATCTTCAGGGATGTTAGCGACCACAGACTGGATTTAGCCATTAAATCCTCATTTGTTTTCGTTATATCTGATCGGGATATTGGGAGAGGGCTTCTGACTTTTAAAACGTACATGGAGAGGACTCAGTTTTGAGTGACATTTTAGTCTTGCCCACGTGGTACCCAAATGTTCAGATATGTGGAAACCTTTATCAGATGCCCCCTGGGTTATTAAATGCATCTTGTCATGCTGCTCTGGGTACAGTCTTCCAACCTCATCTCAAGGATGAGATTTTTGCCAACTATTAAGTCCTAGTCTGCACTCAGCCTCAGGTGCCATGAATGAAAGATCTCTCCATGCCAATTTTAAATAAACTAACCCAGCGTTGGGAATTGCACATTAGAGTATTATTTTTGATGCTCCAATGTTATACTCATAGCATATGTTTAAACCCTGCCATTGCTCAAAAGATACTGAGAGGGAAAATTGGCTGCATTAAGATCTTTCTACAGCTGAAGAGGAATTTATAAACAAGTTTTCCATAGGCTGAAATCTTCTCAGCCACACAAGTTATTTTAAATTATGCTTCCTTCAGTTGAAATATAGCAGCTGTTGCTCCTCTTTCAAAGAAGAAGCAGAAAAGCAAGAGACCCTGGCATCATTGTATGTGCTTTTAAAAGTGCCTCTACTTTTTTCATTACTTTCTCTCTCTCTCTCTCTCTCTCTCTCCCCTTCTTTTTGATGCAGAGCAAGAATTCATCTAGTTCTCTCAAAATTCTCATGTAGCCTAGAGAAAAGGTAGAACACCTGAGTTAAGATATCCTTTCAACTGAAATGACAAGTGTAATAGCTGGGTTCCAAAATCTGCTCTGTGACAGGGCTCTGTGCTTTCCTTAGATCCTGTCTGTAGGAGGAAATGACTTTGAGAAACCTTTCCCCAGTCAATCATTTATCTATTTTAGCAGCAAGAAGACAACCTCACCGAAATAGAAGGAATTCAGCTCCTTTCATTTCTATGAGCAATCTCTGACGCTCTGAAAGTGGAGACAATAAATAGTGGCAAGCTAAATTACAGGTTGGACACATTTACAGAGGGAATTTTTACCTTTTTTTTTTTTTTTTTTTTTGCTGTTATGTATTTGGAAGCTTTGAGACAGTAATATATGGGCTATCTTACCCCACCCCCAAAAAATAGCTTTATTGTCTTGGTACCTATATTTTTTTTTCTCCCAATCTAAGTTCTCCAGCATTTTGGTCGGTCACCAGCATGCGCAACAGTCTAGAACAGTTGAGGGCTAACCCTATAAGATCGGAGCAGTTGTCCGTCAAGACCCTGTAGACTCTGCTGTACCCAGAAGCTCATCTTTAGAGAGAGAAGAGGACAACTGACCTAAGTCATTTCTGTCCAGCGGGAAGTCATCTGGTTGGTTTGTAGAAGAAGCCAGCAGCCCATTTTGACTGTAGGAGCTTGTGTGACCCTACGTTAGTGAAAAGCGCAGATTTGAGGGCCCACCCCGAAGCCAGTGTTTTCAGTGGTGCTGAAAAGAAAATGAAAATATAGCCAGGACCTCCTGTTTTAGAGATGTTACGAAGGTTAACTGACTACCAACCCGTGGAACATTTGGTTCTGAAGTTGCTTAGCTTCATCCAGAGCGGCAGAGAGAGTGAATCTTTCAGCATGTGCTCCCACTTTATAAATGACAGTAATTTTCTCCCTTAAGTAATTGAACACAGCACCCAGTAGGGAACTTGACAGAGTCCCTAGGAGGCAAGTTCTTTCTTACTGCACCACTGCCGGTAGAATAAAAAAGTTAAAGGAGTCATCAGATTTGTCAGATCATTTTTTGGATGGGATGAGGATTGTATAATTAAAAGCATCAGTCAACCTTTTAATTGCAGGTTTCATAGAGGAAGGGGCAATGGTTCCAGTTTATAGAGAGATCATTTCATTGTTCTCTTGCTCAGACTTTTCTTTTGAGACCTGTTAATTGCTCGATCTTTCTCCCGAAGTTACTTACAAAAGCTCTGCCTGCTCTGAAATTGTGGTAAATGCATAAGCTCTGCCTTATTGATTTTTGTTGACATTTTACATTTTTTTATGCATTCTTAACCTCCGTTTAGAAGCTGTTGGTTTGGCACATGCTCCCAGATAATAAGAGCAAGCAAAGTGAATGAAACAGGCTTCTTGACTCTTAAAAAAAAGTAGAGTTAGTCTGGGCTTCCTGTGGCCTCAAATATGCCTCCATTAGATGATTTGCTTGTGCCTCTACTATAGCCTCCAGACAGGAAATGAAGGGACTTCCCCGGCGGTCCAGTGGTTAGGATTCTGCACTTTCACTGCCAAGGGCACAGGTTTGATCCCTGGTCTGGGAACTAAGATCCCGCAAGCCACGCAGCACCAAATTTTTTTTTTTTTTTAATTTTTAAAATAAAATGAAAAAGAAAAATCTCTTAGCGTTATTTCCTCTGTTAATAGTACCAGTGATCATCACAATCTTCATGAGATACTACTTTGAAACAGATGGTAAATTTGGGACTCTGTCATTTTAGAGCTGAGTCTATTTCAGTACGGAGCCAGCAGAGGTCCTGTTGTAGGTCTCACACTGTCTCACGCACATCATCTAGATGCCTTAGAGAAGGCTGCCCAGCTGCTTCTGTTGATGACAAAAGCCACAGCCACTGTAGGTACAGGCAGCATGTTGAAACAGTCAGCTTCACCAGCTGCTGTAACATCAGAAAAACCATAGGAAATAGCTTGGCATTCTTAGTGAGCTAGACGTCGGGCTTCAGTGAGGACAACTTAGCGGAGGTGAATGAGATGAACCTCCCATGTACAGAGAGTTTTTGTGTATTAAAAATTACAGCATGATGCAAAAAAAAAATGCATTGACTTATTTTCATGACTGGTTGTTGGTGTGCTTTGGGGGTAGTGGGCAGGCATTGCTTTCTCTTACTGCTGTTTGACTGAAAGGTGCTAATACAGTATTGACTTGATAATCTCACCAGGTACCCATGCAGAGCAAACAAAGAAAATGTATTTAATGGCTCCCACAGTGACTCCCATACACCAAGCCATCCGCTGGTTGTTTGGATGTAGAATGTTCTGTTTGGCTTCCCGGCCACAGAGGCAACCATCTCACGTGATTGGTGCCAGAATTCCACTTTTGTGCACTCGCTCTGAGATGACAAGCTTCAGCCCCTCAGTGTTTAGATCTGCTTCATTTGGAAATCTTTTAAGTAGTAATAATAATAATGTTTTCAGGCAATTGAGTGGAACACTAAATTATTCTCTGATACCTAAGTTCAAACTGTGCAAGGCTAAAGAAGCTGAAAATCAATGCACTTTTAAAGTCATTAGAGATCATAAGTGAAATAGTCAGCGTTGCTTTAGCTAAGCTTTTAGTGTGCCGTGGTATTATTATAAAATCAGCCTGAATCTGCATTAATTTCACAGTCTTTTTCTCTGAGAAGCCCAAGGGTGCATGATGAATAAAATGTAAATTTCAGAAGGCAGTGCTTTTCTTAGTGGAAAGGGCAGTGAGCCATGTAGCTGGAACAGTGACCTGCGTGGTAGCGAGCACTGCGGCAGGAAGCAGGAGCAAGCACTGTAGATTCCAGTTATTTTACAGCTGGGGAAACAAAATAGCCATGGAGAGTTCTGTGGGTCTCAGGGGAGACATTCAGAGAAATATACATTGTCTTGTGTATGTTACACTTGAGGTGGAATCTCTGATAAGAATCCACAAGTCACAGCTTAAAGTCTTGAAGGTTTGGTACAAATAAGAAATCCAATGCAAATGTTTAAATTTTACTTCATATATACGGTTGAATATTCCCAGAGTTAACAGAGCATTTGTTTTTGTTCATCATTAACAGTTACCAAGTAGTCTGTACAGGATTTGGGTATATTTGTTTGCATTTGAATAGCATGAGTGTATATTTATACATACATCTATTTTTTTTAACTACCCAGAAGAGATGAGGTATATTTATTTGCTGACATTTCGAGCTGTTGGAATCTAGTTGCTAATTTGCCCTGGGTGTGAGGATTTTACTATTTGCTGCTTAAAAATCAAGCCTCATGTTTGAAATACAGAGAGCCGGAATGGGTAGATGCCCTAAGTCAAGACAGTCAGACAAGGAGAAAATGTAAAATCGCAACTTTTTATTTTAGAAAATGCAAACTAGGTCTTGCTCATTTCAACGCCCCCCCCCCCCACCATGGCTTAAAAAAAGGAAGTACCCAGCCTCCTTCCCCTGGACTCCATTTAAAAAATAAATAAACTAATCCATCAGTAAATCTTTCTGCTGTGGTCAGATTAGCAAGTCAGCACTGTAAGTTAAAAAGCAACACGAGGTAAAAACCACAGAGAGAAGTTGTTGATTTCATGTACTACTGAGAACAGTGTCGTCCTGTGGCAGTTCTCGTAGACTGTGTTGGTTTAACAAGCGTCCAAACCTTTTGTCTTGTTGTTTTTTGTCTTTCCTGCTCCCTGTCCCCTTGTTTCCCACAGGCTGTGCGTTTGTCACATTTTCTACAAGGGCAATGGCACAGAATGCAATCAAAGCCATGCATCAGTCTCAGACCATGGAGGTACTGTATCATCTGCCCTTTCTTTGTTTTCTTTGTGCAAATGGTGGGGAATGGAAAGCAATTCTCTCCTGTGTGGATTGTTCACATGACAATCACAGATGTAAACTTTCACCATCTCTCTCTCTTCATTCATTCATATTCCTTCTTCCTTAATCTCTCTCCTTCTCCCTCTCTCTCTCTCCCTCTGAATTTCTCCCCTGATGACTGGAAATGCACTTAGTAAAACCTTCCACTTGCTCTGTATTCCTTTTTGAGCCTTTTATTGCAGTGGCCCAGGTCCTGCCGTGTAAAGTTCATGATGCAATTTAAACCGAGCATCCTTCTGTACCTCAAGGATCAAGTACGTTCCCCAGCCCCAGGGGTGGGATGGGTAGAACATTAACAGACCCCTTTCCAAATTGCAGCTGGCCCTGTGCTAAATCACAGGGTTCTTTCATTTCTTTTTTATTTTCTTCTTAATGCGGGGTCAAGTTATCTTTAATCGAGACAAACAGAATTGTTTTTGCGTCAAGAATGTTGGAGAAAGTTAAGACTTCTCCCACCTCATTGAACCAGTGCAAATGTTCATGTATGAGAGTCCCCCGAAAAATTAGATTTTCCCGCTTACTAAAAAATGAACAATAACCAAGAAATTCAAAGGCTCAAATGTGATCTCCTAATGAGAGATAGTGGCTTTCGGGGAAGAGAAATAGGCTGGCGTGGGTCCACAAATGTAGACAATGGCTCTGTACTTTGAGTCTGTGATTCGGGTCATGGCCTTTCAGAATTTTGCACAAAAACATTCCAAGAGTGATATGCTGTTACTTATTCTGTATTGTCTGATAGAATCCTTTGGGAGTGCATGTTCTGCTGTATTATGTAAACTGTATCTTTGTGTATGGGTGATCTTTTCTGGAGGTGGCTTTGTAGTGTTACCTGAAGTTACGTTTTTCATCTTTTGAAAAAAAAAATTGTTTTCAGTTTTATTTAATGTGCCAAAAAGTTCTTTATTGATCATTTGAGCTTCTTTTTTGCCTCCACTTTTGGGGGGTTTTAATTTTTTTTTTTTGTTCATTTGTTTGTTTTTTGCAATGCTGCGTCTCCCGAAGCATGCCGGGAGCTTAGTGATCTTTATGGGTCTTGTTTTGTGGGCAACCTTTTTCTAGGGAGCCAAAGGGTGGGTGGAAGCGGGGGGTAAAGAGTGTGCATGGCATTGTCATTAAGTGTTTACTGTACTTTTCTGAGTTTTTATATCAGCATTGCAAAGCCTATTGTCTTTTTCGAACTTCCTTTTGACTTTAATATTCCTAACATATCTTATATAATCACTGTGTTTTCCTTTCAGTGCAATGCATTTTTAAGACACTCACACCCCCCTACGTGAAGGCAAGCTCAGGTGAAAATCGGCCACAATAAGAGAGAATTAGCAGGATTTGAGATGTCTAGGAATCCAATCTTGAACAACATGCAGTTACACACGTGATCATGTTTTTGTCCCCTCCCCCTACCCTTTCCCTTACCTTGGGGGGCTCCATTATCGGGGATCAGCCTGGTTTCCAGCTACCTATCAGTCTGGAGATGAAATGAAAGTACTGTTAAGAAAAAGGAAGTCTTGACCTGTATTTATTATCTTCCATATATATATGTGTTTCATTCTGAAAGATTTTTATTTCCTGTAATTGAGTGATTTGTACCTAAATTGGTCTCACCTTAGATGATTTTGTAACCTCAATTCTTTCAGCTCTGTTGGAAACATTGCCACCCCAGTTCCTTCACCCAGGGCCCCCTGCCCGAGTGGGAGGTCTGTGCTCTCCTGGGTCCCTACGGAAGGAGAGCACGAGAAAATACAGCAGAACTGGGTATGAACCCGAACCGAGAAAATAACAGGCTCTCAGAGTGAAAAGAATTTGCTGTAGAGAATGGGGCTTATTTATTCTTCAGAAATCCTTGATCCTTTGTTAATACTGCTATTATCAGAAAACAGATTTGATGCACTTGTTTTTAAATCTGGACTTCCATGCTTAATCAGAGGAGCCCTCAGACACTTAAATTTCTTGTTTAATTCAAAAATATTGACATTTAAACAGAAGATTATATATTATGCAGTCTCATTATACTTGTACCACTGCAGTTTGTTTTCTTTTTTTGAATTAATTACATTATTTTCAGGACTCTGGCTTACATCTTCCACCAAGATGTATGATCTAAGAGATGTGAATTCAAAATGATGTCACTGTTAAAGTTTAAAAGAACATGTTATTTTAAAAATCATTAATCTTTATATGGTACCTTGATTTTCCCGCTTTCCTCCAATCTCTCCCCACCCTGTTTTCCCCTTTCATGGTTTATACAACTCATTTTTGAACTATAATCATTGGCCTGATTTTCTGCTTTTATATCATTTTTTGGTATTTAAGGAAGAAAAAAGCCAACCATAAATGAACTGTTAGGAGGAGATGCTATAATTTGTTATGGGACAAATTTGATACAATAACAACCCTTTCCATGCAAAACCCTTGCTCTCTGTAATTTCCATCTTCAGAGTGGTTTTGCTGTCTTTAAAGTGATGAAAGCGCTGAAATACGGAGCAGATGAAGAACAATGAAGTATAGATTTTTTAAATGGTGGAAATATTGCTTTTATCCAGTTTACTGACTCTTAACGTCTGTGCCGTGACTGTGACTCCCAGAGCTGAAGACCAGTCCGCTGGAGGTTCAACACCAGTCACCTCACTTTTCTCGCATGTTGGGGGGTAACAGCAGGCATGATAGCTTCACGTGTGCATCGTTCCATCCCCAGTAGCTACCCAACGCGATAAGAAAAAAATGCAACTTTGTTTTCTAGGAGAAAGAAAAATAACCCACAGGGAAGGGAAAAGCTCATTTAAATAGGAATATTAAATTTCTGGGAGGAGAAGAGAGAGGTCTGTTATCATGCTGAGTTTCAATAAAAAGTGGGGTTTTTTTAAATCACTTGGGTAGAATTAGCTTCTTTTTATCTCAGCAAAATTTCACAGCTTTAATTGTGATGTAATGTTTAGCAAGCTAAACAGAGAGGGAAGAGAGTTGGTTTCTGCTGAGTATTTGCCAAGTGGCGAATGTTGAAAAGGTGCTTTCGAAAGGAAGTCCTCCTGCCTGAGGTGTCAGGCCCTTACTTTCCCTAATGATTTTCTCCGTATCAGACATGAATTGGTCCTGTTATATAACCCTTGGCCATTTCTCACTCACTACCTCTGCTCCTGCCTTTTAAAGGAAATGAACACAGAAGCTCCTAGAACAGCGAGATTGATTAGGAAAAGAAGCTAAGTAGACATCTCCTCCTGCCATTTGAGATGTATCTCCTTGGTCTAGAATGCTCCTGATACTTTCTTTTTGATTTGTGGTAGCTCCTGGGATTACAGCTAGAGTAGATGTGATACAGAAGGAAGAGAACCCCTTCTGAAAACATGGGGACAGTGACATTGGTCCATGCCTGCGTCCCCTGAAAATCTCCTTCCTTCATCCATGTTCCTAAAATGAAACCCACTTCTCCCAATTATATTACTGGGTCTGTATGATTCCTACGGTTCCAAAGTTCAAAAATGCTTAACTGAACATTGGAAAGAGTGGGAAAAAAAGACATGAACGACAGGCATTTTCATTCCCATTACAGCATTTCGTTCCCCTCCTTTGTCCCCTGCTCACACGTGGAAACAGGCAGACACACCAGGACAAGTCCATCTTTCAGACAAGCGAACCGTGAAGCTTAATTAAAGAACAATGATCAGGTCTCTTGTCTCTGAGGAGGTCCTGGGATGGTCGAAGGAAGACCCATGAAGAGAGAAGGCGAGGCAGTGTAACAGTCAGAGCACGGGCACAAATGGCTTCATCGACCACCAGAGAGCCCCAAAGACACCAGTGACAGGATCTGGAATTTTCTGTTGGTGGTACTATTCAGAGAAGAAGAAGGACCATCAAACCATTTAAAAACGAGGCCAGACCATCCCCTGTGCTCCAGAATAGTTCAGAAAGCTAGGCCCCGAGCTGACTGAGTGTCCTGAGCGGAGTGGACCAGCCTGTAACCCCCTCTCCACTTTCCGCTGTGTCTGACCACAGGGCTGCTCTTCACCGATTGTGGTGAAGTTCGCCGATACTCAGAAGGACAAGGAGCAAAGGCGCCTCCAGCAGCAGCTGGCGCAGCAGATGCAGCAGCTCAACACTGCCACCTGGGGGAACCTGACGGGTCTGGGCGGCCTCACCCCGCAGTACCTGGCGGTAAGTTCTTGGGGGGGGGGGCGTGGGGGGGCATGTGGTCCCCCGGAGAGAGGCGCACACCCAGTGGAGCTCTTACAGGCTCCTTGGCCCCTAAGTGCACCCAAGGCTCATCTTCAGGACATTACGAATGCCAGGAAATTCCTGAAGTCAGCGTCGATGAAGAATATTTTTCCGGGTGAAGCTGATTAGCATAGGAACAGGACTCTTCATTCTAGCCGCATGGAGGCTGAGCAGGGTCCCACAGGGCTGAGTGTCTAACCTGTGTTTCAGCACAAACTCCAGCGTTGGCAGGGGTGCGGCATGCGTGATAGATGATGATTTAACGGCGCTGAGGCAGCCGTGGTTGGCACTCTCACCACCTCCCCGGTCGGTCCGTTCCACATCAGGACCTCAGATGGAACTTTCCTTCACTGGGTCCTCCCAGTGGAGCGATGTCAACTAAATTCAAATGTTTCTTTATCTATTTGAAACCCAAAACTCAGATCCTGTTTCAGGCCAAATAGACCCAATTCTTTAACCATCCCTTACATTTCATTGTTTCTAAACTTTCACTTCCTTGTTTTTTTCTGTTGTGCTGCCTGTTTTACTTTGCCAATGTCTTTATTAAAATGCCATAATCAGAATGTAAGACAATTCCTCCCAGGAAGATCCAAACAGCATGAGCAGTGACCCCCTGTTGTGGACTTTAAAATATCTTAATGTAGCTTGAGAGCAATGGAAGGCAGCTCGTACTCCTCTAAGGTTTGATTTATTTTTACTTGAACTACTGCTAAAGCATGCTACTCTACCCCACTTTTCTGCTTTGGAACCTAAATGCTGGACTACACATTTATTAATATAATTTCATAGTGTGCCTTTGGACCTTTTATTCTAGCCTGTGTGTGTGTGTGTGTCCATCCGTCCGTCCTAATTCTGTCCTGACATTTGAACTGTCCCTCTCAGGATTGTATGACCCATTCCGTACTTTGTAGCAGAACCAATACTGTTCTGTAAAACAGTCCTTCCTGTGATCTTGAAAGGTAAGATCACCGTGCTTCTACAAGTGAGGAAAGGGAGAGACTTAAGGGAGAAAGGGGTGGGGGGAGGGGGGATAAAGTGGGAGATTGGTATTGACATATACACACTACTATATATAAAACAGATCACTAATAAGGACCTACTGTATAGCACAGGGAACTCTACTCGATACTCTGTAATGGCCTATATGGGGAAAATACCTAAAAAAGAGTGGATATATGTATATGTATAACTGAATCACTTTGCCGTACACCTGAAACGAACACAAATTGTAAATCAGCTATACTCCAATAAAAATTAAAAAAAAAAAAAAAGAGGTTATGTAACTTTCCCCAAGGTCATGGCACTGGTGGTCAAGCAGGGTTTCAGCCCTCCATGGGTTCCCTCCATCCGGCGGGGCTGCTTCTCCAAGGACAGATGTGACTCACATTCCTCTTTTATCCACCCCACCCCAGTGCCTATTGGTGTCTGCCATGTAATTTTTACTCAAGACATGTCTGGATGTCTTGCTGGAGAAGCGTGCCTCTCCTGTCTTCCCCTGAGTTATTAATAAAAGCAGTGACCAAGTTTGCTGTCACCTTCTAGCCATTTCTCCATCTTATCCACAAAGAGATAAGAGATGAGAGATTTCATCACATGTCTTGCTGAAATCTGTATGTGCTCTGCCATATCTTTTTCTTGGTCTGTCGGTCTAGAAACTTTATGAGAAAAAAAAAAAATGAGTCTAGCTGAACAATCATTTGTTTTTCACAAACGTGTGTTTTTCAGTTGTTCACAGATCATCGGTTTAAGTGCAAGAATTTCTATCAGAGATCGATGTCAAGCTCACCTTTTCGTAGTTTCTAAGAATCCAGCTTCCTGCTCCACCATGTCTGAAAACCAAGACACATGTGCCTAACCCTGGTCTTCTGGACCATCTCCCATGCCCCAAGGCTCACAGAAATCTCTGGCACATGTTTCTGTGATCACATCTGAAAATTATTTCTGAATCCTGAAAGAGAATTCATCCCCACCTCATTTATAAGAACATGTTCTTACATGCTCTGAACTATGTTTTCCCCTACCGAGGGCTTCCATTCTTTCTCTGCCAAGTTTGCTCTACCCCTTTCGATCGGAAGCCCATTTCTCTGAAAAGACCCTTGGCCTTTAAGGCATCCCCTGCCTCTGTGTTGAGGGTAGATCTGACTGTGGCTCACCAAAGAGTGGTTGTCAGTGGGAAGAATCCACAGAAGTAGTTTAATGACACTCCAGGTATTGCCACTTATAAAGACTATTAATTCCTCAAAGTATCTCCAAAGCTAATTTAACTTGATTAAACTTTAATTTTTTTTAATAATATAGGAGAGAGTAAGGGCTTGCAACCACAAGAGAATGGGAAACCCCAGAAATCAAACCAAGATAAGGGATTTCTCTCTGTCAGAACGGATAATTCCTAGCTTCTTCCTCTTCCTCATTCTGTGTGTCTGTGTGTTATGTGTGTGTCTGTGTGTAATATCTAGGTAGTATACTACCCTGAGTCGAGAAGGATGAATGAAAGTTGCAGACATATGTCTGGGAACTGTTCATGTTTGTTTTTGTCTTTTTTTAAAATTTTATTTCTTTTTTGGTTGCATTGGGTCCTTGTTGCTGCGTGCGGGTTTTCTCTAGTTGCAGCGAGCGGGGGCTACTCTTCGTTGCGGTGCGCGGGCTTCTCATTTGCGGTGGCTTCTCGTTGTGGAGCACAGGCTCTAGGTGCGTGGGTTTCAGTAGTTGCAGCACATGGGCTTCAGCAGTTGTGGCACGTGGGCTCAGTAGTTGTGGCCACGGGCTTAGTTGCTCCGCAGCATGTGGGATCTTCCTGGACCAGGGATCAAACCTGTGCCCCCTGCATTGGCAGGCGGATTCTTAACCATTGTGCCACCAGGGAAGGCCCACAGCTGTTCATGTTAATCCCCATAGGGATTACATTAATCATTGTAACTAAGACTTAAGTTGAGTCAGCCACTGATATTCCACTCTACTTGGTGCTTTTAAGTCAATTGCTAGATGCCCATTTCTGAGTCACATCCAGTTGTAGAGTTTCCTTCTTCTTAAGCTGAGGAGACCTACCATTACCTGGAAGAGTGGCAGTGCTCTCCGTTAGGTTTTGCAGCACTCCAAACAAATTCTGAGAGCTTATTTTTTAAATAGTGAATTCATCTGGTTCCTCCTAAGCTCATAGTACCATAGCAGTTTTTTAATAATAAATTTGGTGAATCTATGCTTTTAGCATCCATGGACTTTTGAGTATAGGAGATAACTCCACACTTGCCCCCAGGTACAAACTGCAGCTGTATTGATCAACCAAAAGGAGAGTATCAATAAGCCTAGTCAGACACTTAGTATAGTGTCTAAGTTAACCTATAATTCAATTGATGTGGACGAATAAAGGAGCTCTTTCGAACAGTAACCACATGCCTTTACCTTGTGGTACCCACCGTTTCTATATGGGGGATTAAATGTATTTTTGGAAGCTCTAGGGACAAAATACAGAGACCTTTTCACAGCTGTCTTCATTTCTTTTTTAAAAGATGCTGATATATTTACAATGCATAGCATCAACATACGTAGCACCAGATACTTCTGAGTTTTGACAAGTAGTATGTTGCTCTCTGCCAACGAAGACCATCTTAAAAGGGGTGACATTGTCTTGGTCATGAAGTCATGACAGTGACTATGGCTGCAGATACATACACTTACGTCTGTAGGTATTACAGTGATCTCTCTGTTAGCCCAAGAGTCAGTGAATCTATACCTCTCTAATGAAGGTTCTAGGACACTGAGCTGTGAAGGAAAGCGGAGGAGACCTAGGGATGGACCACGATTGACAGAGATGAGTTACGGGAGCTACTAGGCTCCAGAGAGATAGCATTAGTCACGCCATGTTGGTTCCCATAGATTTAACACCTGGTTGTTAAAAAGAGTAAATTGATGAATTGTTTTAAGGCAGCTACGTTACTGAGTTTCCCCAGTGTCTGTGTTTCTTAATAGAGATTAGACATTAATATGGATTTATAGCCCCAACTCTCGGAACCTTCAGCCCATTAACAGGCAGCAGCAACCAACTATGTAAATGTAAAGGGAACTGGACGTGCCCTCAGTGGACTTGGGAAGTTCCCTTGACAGTACATTTCCAAGCTCCACTTCATTTTGACGGTACCTTTCTCTTTTCTTTTGCAGCTTCTGCAGCAAGCCACCTCCTCCAGCAACCTGGGTGCATTCAGTGGCATTCAGCAAATGGCTGGTAAGTCATGAAGCGAGCCTTGCCTTTTGACTGTGCTGTTGTCTGAATTTGGGATGGGTTCAGAAGCTGGGGAAAAGAAGAACAAAGAGTAACTACCCGTCCTAGTTGCTTTCTGGCTTAGGTGTTAAAATTAGAGTCAGCTGCTCAGAAGTTGATCTTCTAACTCTGGCATCTCCAACAGTTATAAAATGAGAAAATTTGGGGGGCTGAGAATTCCTGCACAGTACCCTCCAGAGTTGTGTTTATTTTTTTTAAAAAATGGGTTTGCTTCCTGGGGGATTTCCAACAAGATTCCTATATCCAGGGCAGCCACCATGATTGACATCCCGCTAAAATTTTAATAATAGGCAGTCAATAAAAATGTTTTGACCTTCATAATGAAAGCCAGGCTTGCAGGCCTATCTCTGATACCGTTTGCAGTCCCTTGATAAACACAGACAATTAACAGCGTGCCTTTTTTTTTTTTTTTTTTTTTTTAACTTTAGAACCCCAGTAGACAGAATTGTGCATCCGAATCTTTTATGGGGAAGTAGAATCTTTGTTCTTGAGCAAAATCAAAGTGGGACTGGATTTGAAAGCCGGCTCATGAAGGATTTCTTTTTATTATGAGCTGTGTCAGTAGTAACTGAGGGGCAGTGATTAGTGAAAGGTCAGTCCTGCTGTGTCACCTTCCAGGCTCATATCCTAACCCACACCACGGGGCCAGGGAAGGCAGCCCGCACGATGAATCAGAACACAGGTGCCAGGAACCTGCCGCGAGGAGCAGTGAGGAAGCTTCTTCCTTGCTTGATTCCGAAAAGATAGGGGAGCGCAGGCAAGGAGAACAGATTTTTGGCGTATTAGAATCGAGCACAGTTTGTTTTCATCAAGGACACCCTGAGTCAATGAAATGGACCCAGGATGTGCAGAATAAAAGCCTGATTTCCTAATCTGTCACTATGAAAACTCCATTTTTCTCTTTTTTTTTTTTTCCCCCTCCCACATGCATATCCTTGTGGGGTTTTTTTTCCTTGTTTCACTTTGAATGGATCTGGAGACACTTGGAATGAGCACACGTAGATTTCTGCTCCTGTATGTCCAGTTGTTGTCAGCCCAGCCTTTCGTGGTGGCCTCCAGGGTTAATGGTAACTTGTCTGATGGGACATACTCGCCTACAGTAAAAACAGTGCTCAGTTACCCGTGGGGCTTTAAATCTGCTGGTACCCCCAGCTTGTTCTGTTGTAATAACACTTTTGGATTATTAGGGGGAAAAAAATACGTGTTAAAATAATAAGTAGTGAAATCATTCAGCAGAATGTTGACGACTACCTTTGGGGAAGCTGGCCTTGGGAGCTGAGCATCGCCTTGAACAGTTGATTTATTTTTAGTTCTGTGAAGGGGATTGGACAGACAGAACTAAAATATTCAGAGAGTTGTCTACGTTTTAAAAAGAGGAAACCTTCCAGATTGCAAGCTCTGAAAGAAATGCTGAGATTTGTTGCATTTTCCACCAATGCAAGATTTGTTTTTCTTCTAATCGAAGGGACCCACCCAGATCCAGAATTAGAGTCTTTCCTTAGAGGAAGCCTCAGGCTCTCCCGTTCCCACAGTTGAATTATGCAAAGAGGGTCACTGGGTCCTGAGGCTATTGCCAGGCATGTCTTCTCGGGTGGACGGAGCGCCTTGTCACTCTTCATTAGGCCACAGGCGCCCGTGGCTCGCCAGGTCAGGTCAGGATGGTAGCATCCGCATGCCGTGTGCTCGCTTAAAAACGGAGGGTATCTGGGAATCACCTTAGAAGGTGCGTGGGGCAGATGGCTAATTTAAAGGTGGTCTGTAAATGCGCTCGGCTTTCCAAAATACCCCATTCTCGAACCTTCGGCATTAAATTCAGCACCGAGGCTGCCCAGGCCGTGCATGCGAGGGCCGAGTGGCCCATTTTCCACTGTCACCTTGAGTAGTGAGGACCAAGGACATGGATGTCAGGGTTCTGCCTGCTTGGCCATTTCTATAACAAGTACCCTTCATTCCTGTGGAAAATCAGGTCTCATCATCCCAACTGATGGAAGCATCGTGGTTTGGGGTATTTTTTTCAACCAAGTGCTCTTGGCCCCCTGCTCTGTCATCTTCTCCCAAGAGTACGGCTTAACTTTTGTCACCGCCAGCCACCTAAACCAGTCTCAGAAAGTGGGTGGATCATAGAGGCCCCTTCTTGGAGGACGTTTCCCCAGCGCACCGACGTGTGGGAGGGGGGGGCCCCTCTTCCACGTTCCCCTAAAAACCCTCTCTTCCTTCCCCTCCTCCCTCACCTCTGAATCACTGATGCTCCAAGAAGGCGTGGCCTCAGCCCTCACTCCTCTCAGTGGCACTTGTGATTGTTTTTGCGTGGACGAGTAAGTAAATTTATAATTCGGCAGGTGCAAATTTATGTGTTGGATACAGTCGCAATGAAGCTTAAGTGAAATACCTGGTTTTTTAATTAAGAAATTTGACTTTAGCCCGACGTCTAAGCCACAGACCATTACATAACCTAACGACTGTATCTTCATGAATGAGTTGTCAAAGATTTGGGATCAGTGAGTTGGTACAGCGTCATACGTGTTACACAGCGCGTGGTATTGACATACACGGTGGAAGCAACATGAAGGAGCCCGAGAGGTGGTTCATCCCAAAGCACCCCTGGGCTTACGTTGCTTGTAACTTGAGTGAGGTTGTGGCAGAGTGAGAGTGGGCACCTCCGCAATTCAGATGCCGCGTTCATGTCCTCCAGGGCCGGAGAATAAACTCCACGTGGAAAACTCGAGTACTGCAGCTGAGAGCACCATCACCAAAGAGTGAAACATCATTTCGGAAAACAATAATACCGTGTTGTGAACAGCTCTCAGAACAGAATGGTCTGTCCTTCAGGAAATTGAGGTGTCTCCCTAGAGTCTAAAATGTCTCATTTGAATGAGTAAACATTTTCTGTTTGAGAAGAAAATAAAAGAAAGCTGGAAAAAAACAGAAAAACGAAAAAAAAAAAAATTAGACAAGTTCCTAAGTACTTACATCAATAAAATTGAATAAGACATCAACTATACTTCTTTTTTCAAAAAAAAATAAAAACTTACCATTTTCCTTTCAAATTGAAAATAACTTCAGACGTGTTTTACGATTTTATAAAAGGGAACCTTTACTAAATCTGAAATTTAAAAAGCAGAAAATAGATTAGGATAAAATTTTTATAAGCTGACTGCTTTTATGTGCATCCTTCAGTCGATTGATTTTACTTTCCCTCTCATAACTTCTGATAAAAATGTGTCCATTTCTCACTCAACTGTGGTATTTGTTCCATGAATTTCTGAAATCTCAGAAACGTGGGGTCTGTGTTCAGGCCAAGAGTCTGGATTTTTCCTGAAGAAGAAGGAATTAAGGGGAAAGTGGCTTTCCAGTTTTTCACTTCTTTATAACAACTATCATCTCAAAAAAGCATCGTGTTAGAAAAACAAGGGTAGTATTGCACAAGTTTGTTTTTCACAGAGCTTCTTGAAATAATCATGGGGTTTATCCTCACAGCACAGCCAAGGACAAAACTACTACTTGTTACTACGTAACAGTTGGGAACACTGAAGTACAAAAAGGTCAGATAAGTTCTGTGAGCCCAAGGACCAGGAAATGGTATTATATGGATTAGGATACAGAATTCCCAAATATCATAAAGCTTTATGAGATAGGGACCATTAGCATCCCATTTTACAGGTGGGGCAACTGAGGCAGAGAGAAGTTAATTAACAAACTTACCCAGAGTCACTAAGCTAATAAATGGCAGATCCACATTACAAACTGGCCTGATCCAAACCCCGAGCTCCCTTTGGCCCCCGAGATGGTCACACAGCGCTCCGCGTCTCCACAAATCCAGGTGTGTTCTGTCAACAGGAGCCTCGGTGACTGGTCTGCACAAACGGTTGAAGAGGCCAAACAACAAACAACTCTGAGCCATCGACAAACAATGCAGGAGAACCGCAAAACTGCTCAAAAAGCAGCACTTCAGAGTCAGCCACAGGAAGACCTCCTCCTTTCAGTCTGGACAACATTCCAAATTTATTAAGAGGGGATTGTTTTTTGTTAGGGGAAATATTTTTCAAGGGTGAGGGGTTGTTTGTAAGAGATTACAGAGATTAAGAAGCGATGGCCAAAGAAGAGGATCTTGTGATAAGGGAAAACTGCTTCCCTTGACTTACGATATTCAGGAAAGCTGGTAGTAATTCGCTTCCAGAATATCTGGCCTAAGTTTCCAAAGTCACAGTGAAATCGTAGAGGGCAAATATTTTCCCGAAACAACAACATAGCAACTACCATACCTGTTGGAGATCCCCTCCCAGCAAAGGCGGGCTTGGAATGTCTGTGACGAGCGGAGAAGAGGGAAGACTTCGGCAAAAACTGTGCATTGGAGGCTGAGACCCTCACGTCAGGGACACACTTGGGGGGTGTGCAAACTGGACCCACGAAGACCCTAAGTTCTTCCCACAGCCAAGCACCCTCCGTAACCCCCACTTCCTGCAAAAGTGCTAACAGGCCCTCTGAGAATGTTCCATTACCACCCATCTGTCACTTTTTAACAAACCTGATTGGCAAGCGCTTGTAACAACTGACATCTGTTCTCGCTTATTGAAATGCAGATTTATGGTAATTGCTCCGAACAATAAGACACAGAATTACCTAAGGTGAACATTAAATTAAATTTTCATGCTCTTCTCCTTATAAATAATTTTTTTTTAATCTTAAGTTTCAAGTAGGCATAATGTGCATCTGTTTGGTACATAATTTCTTCGTTTGGAGAAGGGTTTCCTTTTCCCGAGTAATGAGTGAAAAGTTGAAGCCCTGTATGCCCCCAATTTTTTTTTTTTTTTTTTTAGCTCTCTTGATCTCGGCACACTGTCGGATTTCCTAAAACTTATTTAAATGTTTTGCATTTCTCGTCACCCAGATTGTTACCCCTGGTTTGACGGGTGCCCATCCGAGCAGCGTGCTTTGTGAGGTTAAATGGGGGTGGTTTTTCTTCTCAGAGAAGAGCTATTTGCCAAAGCAGACCAGCATCACACACCCACACAACCCCCACGCCTCCCGTCCGGTGCCCTTTCAGGATCCTCGTGTGGGAGGAGCCGCGATGAGATGGGCTGGGGGGTGGAAAACCAGAGGCGCTGTGAAAGGAACTGAGGAGGAGGACAGGACAGGCTGTGCTCACAACAGAAACAGACGGAGAAACAACCAGAAATGTGAATTCAAAGTCAGCAGAAGCAGACGCCCCCTTTTAGACAGCCTGGGGGGCCCAGAATGGGCCGGGCCCTGGTGGGTAACTCTGCCCATCCAGGGACTGAGTCTGCAGCAGCTGGAGGTCTGGAGAGACGGTGCTGCTGGGAACCCGGAAAGTCTGGTGCAGATGAGGAGGTAGAGGATGAAGCTCGGGGTGTGTCCGCACAAAGCTTCCGAGCTGCTTTCGCAGCGTGGGACAGACGCCTTTCCCAGCAGCAGCGTGGCCCCCAAGCCCCTTCCCTAAACGGGAGGGGAGGGGAGGCGAGGGGACATCGGGGGCGGGAAGAGCCAAAACACCCGTCACCGAGGATGTGCGCTGCTGTCGGTGAAGAGTCCAGAGATTCTGCCCCGCGAAAGCTGCCCAAGCTCTCACGGAACCCCAGACGTACCCCGTGATGTGCCGACGTTAGCAGTGCTCAGAAGGTCCGGGGTGGTGCAGGGGTGTCCCCCCTGGGAGGGTTTCTTTCTTGGGGGATGGACTAGAGAATGGGCCTCGGGCCTCCACCTGGCCGGACAGAAGGACACCGTGCAGGGAACAGGTGCTTCTGGGGCCCCATGGCCCACGTCCAGGCGCAGCGAGGCCCGCGGGCGGTGGGCAGGAGCACCTGCCGAGCCCCACGTGTGTGCTGCCCCCAGTTTCCTAGCTCCAGCCTTGGCACGGGGCCTGCCCTGCTGCCAGCCACCAGCTCACATGTTCTTGCAGAATCTCTGGTTGGTCTTGTTTTCTTTCCTTGGCTTGACTGTGTATATACATCTTGGTCCTGAGGGGGAGAAAGAGCCATCTTCTTTCATCCTTTTTCTGCATTCTCTGCGCCATCACTCCCGAGCTCTGATCTCTTCTCGATTCCTCTTGTCGCCACCACCAACCCCAGGCCTCTCGTTCGATGGTTTTCTACCAGGACTCACATCCATCACTTTTAGGCTATCTAGAGGCATTGGAAGTCCTCCAGCTTCTTAAGACCTGCTACCAAAAAAGTGCATGCATCATACACATGCTTTTTCATAAAACTTCAGGGAGCTCAGAGACCCCCCCCCCCATATCTCATCAGGGGAGCTCCAGTGAGGAGCCCCTGAGTTAAGTGACAAGCAGGAGGGAAGCCGCCACGTGACCCGCTCAGGGTTCAGAAGAGGGTGCAGCCCACCGTTCCCCGAGGATGCGTGGGCTGAGGTCTGTAATGTCTGGATTCTGAGCATGGAGGGGAGAGGAAATGAGAGTAGGAAACTGAAGGGTTGATTGAGTTCGAGACAAGATCTAGTGCCTGGTTAGCTGGTTTCTTAGCTGCTGACGCAGATCACAGGTTCATTTCCAGGCCCTCTGGGGCTCAGGTGCCCGGAAGCCAAGCAGGGGCACCATTGTACACACGTCCTTGGACCCTGGGCTCCTGCTAACCAGGACCCACGCACGCGCATGCCGGGCGGCATCCCTCACCCACAGCTGTTCTCTGCTGAGATTCCATCAGGAGGAGCAGGGCCATGATGGGCAAGTGTTCGGAGCCAGTGGACATTTACATCTGATGTCCCGGCCCCTTTCCTGTGAAGCCCTGTGTTCGTCACCCCTTCCCTCCTCTCACTGCCTCCCCATCCCCCCCCCCCACTTCCCAGGTGGGAACCAGGAGGGACAGAGGCACAGGCGTGGGGAGGCTCGGGGGGCAGGGAGGGACCGAGAACCAGCCTCCTGTCCCCAGGGCTCTGACGCCCCACGTTCTCTGTGGCACGTAGGACAGCAAGAGTGCCAACATCACGTGGGTTTGTTACAGATACTAACTGAGCGTGATTAGTGTGTCCGGCACATGCTTTGTCTTTGGTACCATTATCCTCATTACTGGGGGGTAATACTGTTGTGATTATTATCCAGCTGATAGAGTCCGCTCTGCCCTGGGAGTTATTCTTTAGCTTCAAGTGTACGAAGCATTTACTCTCTTTACCCTCGAGGTCCGTTCAGTTTTACACCTACTTCACAGCCAAGAAATGCAAGAGGCAGACAGTTCATGTGCTCAAGGCCAGGGAGGCTGGCAGAGGGGAGGCCGAGCCCGATTGGAGCCCAGATGTCCTGGAGGCGGAGCCCGTGCTGCCTCCAGTGAACGGGGTCCTTGTCACTGTTGTCACCAGCAGGGAGAGCTGTGCCTTCCAGGCCCGAGGAACACAGGACAGGTTGAAGGGAGGGATGTCGGGGTCAGGGCTGGGAACAGGACTGCACCCAGAAAAGTGAGGAGGAGAGGAGGGGGGCCTCCCGGAGCCAGCAAGGAGGACCACGAAGGGACAGGCTAGGAGGACGGCCCGGCCTCCTCGGCTCCGCGCTGTCCAGCACTTCCCTGTCCTCTTCTCATCCCTGTCAAACCAAAGATGCCAGAGGGAGGGGATATGGGAACATATGTATATGTACAGCTGATTCACTTGGTTATAAAGCAGAAACTAACACACCACTGCACAGCAATTATACTCCAATAAAGATGCTAAAAAAAAACAAACAAACACCAAAGACGCATGAGAATGGGCTTCTGGATCCAGGCCTGTTTCCAGAAACGGACCGGATTCCCCCCAGGCCCTGGCTCCCCTCCGCGCTGATCTCCAGCGGCCTCCCCGGGGCGGGGAATGTCGTTTTCCCCACTCAATTCTGGGTGCGGGGCCCCGGGTCTGGCCTGGCGTGGCCACGTGGTAACTGTCGGCTGGCCGGGTGGCGCCTGCGGGCCCTCCTGCTGCTGCTTCTCTCCATCTAACACTCCCCCCCACTCCCGCGCCCCCCCATTCCTTCAGATGCTGGGGTCACCACGGCCTCTCCTTCCCAGCTTCATCTCTGCTTCCTTTGGTCTGTATTCTCCCCCTCAGTGCAGTGCGGTGGTTGGACAGAGTTGGCCCTGCCCAGTGTGGCGCCCCAGAGCCTGGCCTTGGCAGTGGAGGCGGGAGGGGCTGAGCAGGGCAGCCCCCCGGGTGAGGGGTGGAAGGGGACACACAGGGAGAGGACGGTGGGACAGAGAGCCCGAGCGTGGTCGGCGGGACTCCGGGACAGCGCTGAGTGTCGGTGGGTGAGATGAGGAAAGCTCACGGTCCTAATAAATATTTGTAGAATGGATTGATTAACGGTTGAGGGAAACAGTCAACATTTGAAGCTGTTGTAGATACTAAAGAACTAAGAACAGAGAAAAACCTCGTTTGGGTCTGTAGACAGCGCTCTTTATAGCAGCGCGGGAACATTTCATGCTGTTTGTTGCCCTGTTCATTCATCTTCCGTGATCCACCCATCACCTACTATGAGTGAATGTAGCCGTGTGTGTGTGTGTGTGAGTGAATGTAGCCGTGTGTGTGTGTGTGTGTGTGAGTGAATGTAGCCGTGTGTGTGTGCATGTGAGTGAATGTAGCCGTGTGTGTGTGTGTGTGAGTGAATGTAGCCGTGTGTGTGTGTGCATGTGAGTGAATGTAGCCGTGTGTGTGTGTGTGTGTGTGAATGAGTGAATGTAGCCGTGTGTGAGTGTGTATGTGAGTGAATGTAGCCGTGTGTGTGTGAGTGAATGTAGCCGTGTGTGTGTGTGAGTGAATGTAGCCGTGTGTGTGCGTGTGAGTGTAGCCATGTGTGTGTGTGTGAGTGAATGTAGCCGTGTGTGTGTGTGTGTGAATGTAGCCGTGTGTGTGTGTGTGTGAGTGAATGTAGCCGTGTGTGAGTGTAGCCGTGTGTGTGTGTGAGTGAATGTAGCCGTGTGTGTATGTGTGTGTGTGTGAGTGAATGTAGCCACGTGTGTGTGTGCATGTGAGTGAATGTAGCCGTGTGTGTGTGTGTGTGAGTGAATGTAGCCGTGTGTGAGTGTGTATGTGAGTGAATGTAGCCGTGTGTGAGTGTGTATGTGAGTGAATGTAGCCGTGTGTGTGAGTGCATGTAGCCGTGTGTGTATGTGCATGTGAGTGAATGTAGCCGTGTGTGTGTGTGTGTGTGTGTGCGCGTGTGTGTGTGTCTGGACTTGAAAGCGAATAAGGCATCTTGGTCCTCAGGGAACTTATTAGCATCTAGTTGTGAAGGTCAGCAATCCGTACAAACGATGTGAAAGCAAGAGGGGGTGACCGCAGCAAGGGTTCGGAACAGCGACGGGGGAGTTCACAGATGACACGCAGGAAGTGCGCGTGAGACACAGACTGTCAGTCACCCTCCCAGGGCTCGTGCCTCAGCCTCGGGAGGGTCTGTGAGGCTCTGACCCTGGTGAGCCGGCTGAGCCCCTTCCCGCCCCAGAATCGGGCCGTGGCTCCGCCAGGCAGGTCAGAGCAGGTGCCCTGGGGGACCCTCCGGCCCAGGCCCAGGAGGGTGCTCGGCTGATCATTAACATTGCCAGACGCGCAGACGTCAACGTCGGTGCTGAACCCTTCTCTCGTCTGCACGGCCATCTGTTGGTGGCGGTGTCTGGTCGGCTGCGTCACGTCCTTAGCACGTTCGAGGGGCCGTGGCAGCCTGGCAGGTCCGTGCTGGTGCACCTCACACACACACACACCCCCAGCAGCATCGCCCCAAGCGCGGCCCCTGCTCACGCCAGCATGAGTGCGTCAGGGGCTTGCAGGAGCCGCCCCCTGGGTAGGGGCGGGAGGGGGAGTGTCCGATGGGGTCTGCACTCAAGCCCTGTTCCCCCAGCTCCGTTTTCCTCAAGCAAACCGGAAGAATAGGCCCTGGGCTTTTTCCACTCCCAGGGTCTCATCAGAACCACCGTGTCTGACCCCTGATCTGAGGGGAGGAGAGAGCTTTGTTCCCAGTGTCCCCTGCTCGGTAGAGCGGGGTCACGTTCACAGGATGCCCCCAGTGCTTTGTCCTGCTTCTCAGCATCCCCAGGAGCTCCGTGGGTTTGAGAAACAGGTGCTGGCTTTTACCGTAAGCCACAGGACTGGGTGCCTCCTGGAAGAAGGTAGAGTATCATTTTGAGCAAAATGAGAACCCATTTTGCAGCATGGACTTGGGGAACTCTTTTCTGAGTAGAAATAAGTCCTGACTGAAGCAGCCAGGAGGGAGGAGCAGGGTAAGTGAGCCTGGCAGCCGGGCTCCGAGCCAAGCTGAGACAGGGCTCCACATGGTGGCCGGGGGCTTCGCAGGTGTGTTGCTAGAACGTTCTCTTGCCCCTCCGTCCACCCCCCCGTCCCCACCCAGCACTGTTGTCAGACCACTGTCTCCGGTTATAAAGCAGGTTATATTTGCTCAGTAGCCATGTATTGAGTACCCGGATTTGAGACATAAGAAGAAGGTAAAATTAAGCTGATGACTTAACTCCAATATCTTTCTGTATAAAATTCCTCTGTTTGAGGAGAGGACCATTGTTTCCTGCTTCTTGAATGTACGTGGGGGTAAAGTGAATCACGGAAAAAGACTTTGTGCAGAGAACCTTTGGATTGAGAAGCAGAAGGAGGGGGAGAAAAGAGACTAAAAGTGTACACAGCACAGACTCCAGACCCGAGCCCCCCAGGGCCCGGCCAGCACCCCCAGGACGGATCAGCCCCAGACCTCTCAGCAGAGTTTCCTTTCTCTCTGCTATTCATTTCTTAATTTTCGTTAGTCCTCGATTCATTCTAGCTAAAAAGTAGTTCCTCTTTCAGATACAAATACGTTTAAAATGCAAACACAAATATTTTACAAATAAAAATATTATGGCATTGCCACTTCTTTTCATTCTTTTATTCAGGAAATATTATTTGAGTTCCTGCCATGGACGCGATTTCAAGTTCACATTCAAAATAAACCTGGAGAGAGAAGTTCAGGGTCGATGATAATAGTAACAGCAACATTAGTTGCTGACATTTATTGGGGGCTTACATCGTGCCAGTTACTATGCTGGGTAATTTTCATTCATCGAGTTATTTAATCTGCACAACCACCATGTGAGGGAAGGTACAGTAACTGTTACCACTGACTCAGGAAGCAAGAAACAGAGAGGTTAAGAAATTTGTGCAGAGTCACACAGCTGATAGAGCCAGGAAGCTGAATCAGTGCAGCTTCAGAGCAATAAAACATCATTTCTTCTGTAATACCTCGTACGTGCACCTGTCGAGTTTAGGGATGGAGAGTTTCCCCTGAAACTCCAGCTGTCCAAGCCCGGATCTCACAGTTTCTTGACAGCCACGAGGTGGAAGGCCCTGCGCAGCCTGGGAGGAGGCGTTTGGGAAGAGGGTGCTGGGTTGGCACAGGCTGCGTGGTGACACACGAGTCCCCAGGGCAGCTGGGGCGAGTGTGCCATCCCGGAGCTCTCTGCCCATGTCCCCTGCCCTCTCTTTCTGGAAACGGGCGAAGTGGGCCTATTGCTGACGTTGCCTCTCTCTTCCCCCCCGCAGGCATGAATGCTTTACAGTTACAGAACCTGGCAACGCTGGCGGCGGCTGCAGCCGCAGCCCAGACCTCAGCCACTACCACCAATGCAAATCCTCTCTCCACCACGAGCAGCGCCCTGGGAGCCCTCACCAGTCCCGGTAAGGGGTCATCCTGCCTCTGGGAGACAGGACGCGGGGGTCAATGCCAAGTGCAGGGTGGACGCGTCCAGACGGAGCTGGGCACCAGGCTTAATTACCTGTTTAATTTCCTTTTTTGTTTGCCTGTTTTTAATTTATTTTTTTGTTGTTGAAGTATAGTTAATTTACAGTGTTAATTTCTGCTGCACAGCAAAATGACTCAGTTATACACATGTATACATTCTTTTTTATATTCTTTTCCATTATGGTTTATCCCAGGCTATTGAATGTAGTTCCCTGTGCTGTACAGTAGGACCTTGTTGTTTATCCATTCTGTATATAATAGTTTGCACCTGCTAATCCCAAACTCCCAATCCATTCCTCCCCAGCTCCCCCCGTTGGCAACCACAAATCTGTTCTCTATGTCTGTGAGTCTGTTTCACAGATAGGTTCATTTGTGTCATATTTTAGATTCTACATATATAGGTGATATCATGTGGTATTTGTCTTTCTCTCTCTGACTTACTTCACTTAGCATGATCATCTCTAGGTCCGTCCATGTTGCTGCAAATGGCATTATTTTGTTCTTTTTTATGGCTGAGTAATGTTCACCACCTCTTCTTTATCCCTTCCTCTGTCGATGGGCATTTAGGTTGTTGCCATGTCTTGGCTATTGTAAATAGTGCTGCTGTGAACATAGGGGTGCGTATATCTTTTAAAGAAACAAAAGTTAGAGCGTGTGTGTTTTTATCCTCCAAGGATAAAATGAGAAAAAAAGTTTTGCGAGGGAGTCCACCCTGGTATTGATTCTCGCACATTCATTTTGTTTGAAAAATGTGCTGTCGCTTCAGTCCTCGCGAGGTTTCCCCATGATGAGGAGCTCAGTCTCTCAGGAATGCTCTTTTCTCCTGTTTTTTTGGTTGTGTTTTTGGTTTTGGTTTAGCAATCTAAGAATTCTCTGTTAAATCTCAAAATCCGGAATCATCTTCGTCATGATACTTCACACCAGCTCCATCCTTTACATTTGATTTTCAACACCGTGGCCTAGAGGGGACCATCTTTGTTGTTCCTTTGTGGTCCCATTCTGGGCCGTGTCATTTAAAGTGTTTTTTTTTTCTTTTCCCCCCCCCTTAGAAATTCTGTTGCCTTATTCAAAGTCAGATGCCGTTTTCTTTTGCATAGGAGCCAGACCTAATGTGGTTGCTTAGACACCGGGATTTGTTTTTTAAGAAGCGTTTTGCTGGCTTGCCTTCCTCTCTGTGTTTTCTGGGCCTTGATGGATGACCTCACCTTCTCCTCTGGTACGTGGAGGAGTTGGCCTGAACAACTTCCAAGCCCCCTTCTAACTGGAATCCCCAGGGCCCTCTATTGGCTGCTCCCAAAAGATGAGCTAACTGTCCAACACACTTTTTTGTCATAGTGTGGACATTTCTTTCAGAAAAATGGAGAAGGAAAGCTACAGCACCTGGCAGACCAGCTTTGTTAAGGCTTCCAACTTCAGGGAGCAGTGAAGCTGCCACAGCCCTTGATTTGTTTACAAAACATTGTGTTTCTAACACATTTCCTTCTGAGTACAGTTTTGAGGGAGAAACCTAAGAGATGTTTAGGAGAGGCTGGAAGTTGTATCCTCCTCCTCATCTCAAAGCAACAGCACATGGGACATTGCCTTCATTCTTGAAATGTCTTCAAAAACGTACCATGAAAAAAAAAAAAAAAAGTACCATGACTACATGTGGGCCTCATTTCATGCAACAGATAATATTCCTGAGACATCAGCTTTGTCGTTTTTTTCAAGACATTAAGTTATAACTCTAATGCAAAACATAAACTGGTTATTTAAATCCTTTTTAAGACATACACATTTTTGACATGGTATATTCCCGCTAATGAAAATAATAGTGATTTTTTTTCTTAAAAACAAATTAAATATTTGACCTCGCTAATGTATCTGTTTTAGAAATCAGCTTGAAAAGTGTTTTTTAAGTGAGAATTATCGTCTCCCTGTGAGGACTATGAAAAGATTACATTAAACCAGCACAGACTCCGTACACCTGAAACTAACACAACATTGTAAATCAACTCTACTCCAATAAAAATTGAAAAACATCACAGAGCATTGTACATGGATTTTATACATTTATACATGGATCTTTAGTCAGCAGCTGGTATTTTTAACTATATTTTGTTTGGAGTGAAACAACTAAACATCCCTCAAAATCTGAATGCTTTTTTAATTGTTCATATGAAAAGGAAGAAGATAGGCTTTTTTTTTTTTTTTAAAAGAGAAAGCAATATTAACTTTATTTTGGCAAAAGTAAATGACTGTAATGTTTCCAACCTTGGCTTTCAGCCTTGACTCCCTTGTATTTAGAGTAACCAGCAGAAACTCACCACATGGTTGGTAACAAGGTGGAGAAAAAAGAAAACTCTTTTTTCCATGAAGACTCTTTTCCTTATATGGGAAGGAGCCAGAGTCCACCGTTTGGCCCGTCAGCCCTTAAAGAGTTTACTATTGTAGTTACACTGAAATTATTCTGCTGTTCCAGAAGTGACCATTCTCGTGATGGACATTTTGGTTAAGGGTATGTGGCCTGTTGTTTGCTTGGCAAGGTTCATTCGACTTTACGAAAATCTATTCTTCTGTTGTGATGTCTGGGCAGGAATGTGCCCAGGACATTCCAGAGAATCAGAATTGATACTCGAACGTTTTGTTCTCCGTTAAGAAGGCTGGTCGGTTTAAGAAGCCAAGTGCAAAAGTGTCTGTCAGCTGATCAGTATCGATACTGTAATTGACGGCTAGTGCTTTTGAGCGTCTGTATAGCCTTAGGCGCTGGCCTGGGTGCTGGGGACACAGCAGTGAATGGATATATACACTCCCCGCCCCCGGGAGTCTCCCCGGCTGTTAGGGGAGCTCGGACAATGAGAAGTCGTGTGTGCTACTCGTGTGCCAGGCAAGCGCTGTGAACAGAGAGACCGGGCAGGATAAGATGGAGAGAGTGGAAGGGGTTGAAGAAGGCTTTCCCCCTCTGGAAAGGTGGCGTTTGAGCAGAAACCTGAGGAAAGTGAAGGAAGCACGTAGATAGTCCAGAGAAAGGGTGTCCAGGCAGAGGACAGAGCAAGTACAGGCTGTGGGGCAGGAGGAGGCCTGGCACGATCACAGGCTCACGTGGAAGGCGTGGTGCTGAGCAGGGGCGGAGGGAGAGGTGAGAGGTGAAGGGTGAGGGGTAAGAGAGAAGGTCCGTGTACATGGATCCGTTCCATCCAGTATGGTCAGGAGCACAAATACATAGTGACCTTCTTAAAATGCAGGGCACTCAAAACAGCCTAAGAAGATAGCCAGAATATTTAAGGAACTTGAGACATATTTGACCATTTTCAGCTTTTTCCTGAGACCTGAATGAAAGGGAAAATGTGTCCTGAGATGCATTTTCTTTCTTCCCACCTCAGCCAAGCGTCCTTCCCTCTGCTCTTAACGTGGTGTCTGGCCATTCTGGAAATTCTGCCAACGGAGGTGTCAGGGAGAGTGGTTTTTCTCTTCTCTGTTGAGGAATGCTTTGCATAAGAGCTGAAAGTATTTGATTAGAATCCTGAAGTGTAGCAGCAGAAACGATTTAAATCTACGTTTCAATTATTTTTCTTAAGTGTAACTAAAAAAAATCTGGCGTTTAAGTGCAAGTAAATTATTTGTCTAATTTCCATCAGGGACTCTTTCAAAGTCACAGGAAAGGTGGTTAGTAAGAATTCATGACTCTCCACTTCATCAGAGCAATTTCCCAGGAAATAAAAGGGATGGAAAGCTGGTCCCAAGGCCAATGTGATTTTTTATTTTTTAAATAATGAAAACAGGGCTTCCAGTTGAACCGTGAACCAGTCCATTCAAACTGTAAAGTGAATCAAAGCTTCAGCCCACCCTCCTGCACAGGCCTTGTTTTTACCCTGTTTTTAAAGATGTCTCTTACGCTTCAGGCAAATCCATCTAGAAAGTAAAGGGACAACTCAGTCCTCAAAACTTTATTTTTTTAATAATTGTAAATTTATCATTTCAATTTTGCACACCCAGGAACAAGCTCCCTACAGCATTATTATAAATGATTTTAAACAGTCTATGCTTTAAGACATAAAAGATTAAGCATTAATTAAAAAAAAAAAAAAAATCCCCTTCGGCAATAAATAGGTTTCTTTGTCTCCTGGCCTTGAAGTAAACATTAAAATCGTCTCAATTGCCCATGGTTAGAATAAGTGTTTCTTGCAATTATCAGATGGTAGGGAATAAAGTTAGAAATTAAATCATGAAAAAATAAAAACCAGGTAAATGCATATTATGCCTTTAATGAGTTTCTCTGAGGTCTTTTGAAGCCTAATTTAATCGTATTTCTTGTCTTTTATTTTGATATGATAATTTTTCCTTTGTTTACTTCTAATCTCCTATTTAGTTAATTAATTCTTGGATCATTTCTCCTTACCCAATTTTCAACCTGTTTTTGAGGCATGAGTCTCGATATTGGTATAAAGAGGCAAATTGTCTGTGAGGCATGTGGCTAGGTCCTAAAGAAAGATAATAATATCTGTCTTCTCCCCAGCTTGTAGATTTGTTGCCTTTGCCTGGTAATTCTGAGAACTTGGGCAGGAGGGTTATCATTACCACACGCGAACATTTCTCTGGCATTTTCTGTCTGAAACATGATGTTGCATTCATGTACCACATTATTCCACTGACCTTCTTCTATTTTCTTTTTTTTTTATAAAAGGATGTTTTAAAATTCTCCAAATGCTTCTGTAAGTGCACTCAGTCAAGTGAACACTTCAGGATAATAGATAATTTCTGTCGGCAGTGGAAGGCATTTTAAAATGGTAGGGAGCATTTTTCCGTTCCTACCATTGGCTTATCGCATAGTTTTCACTCTGAAGTCTAGGCAGTATTTTTTCCCATCTTCAAGACGCGGCCCGCCTCCTTGCAGGCTGTGAAGCTTCCTTGTGGACTCTTTGAGGGGAACAGAGACCGGGGGTGTTTCCATGGGATTCAGACCTTTCCCGGGCTCCTCACATTAAGGAGGGCCAGCAAGTGGTCCCCTCCAGTGTCACCCACCGCTGTCACCAGGCTGGCTGAGCGGTGGGGACCCGGACGTTATCCCCCGAGTCATCCCGGAGCCCTTCAGTGTTACGAGAGGCTTTTGTCCCCCCGCTAAGTGTCTCTGCACGCGTGTCACACGAGAACTCGCATCGTGGGAAGAGATGGATTCACAGGCAGACTTAGCCCACGTTCTGGAGCCTTCTGCTTGGCAGGGCAAGTCCATGAAAACGAGCTGGGCCTGCACTGCCCCGTGCACGCCGTCACACGCGGGGGCAGTAGTTACAGGGTGGAGTCTGATGGGGCCCGGAGAGAGGCACAGACAGACAGAGGGCGCTGGGAGAGGCCATCTCCCCAGGCTGCCGGGTGATGCCACGACCTCGGGGAGTCTGAAGCCAACCTTCTTCCAGAAACCTGTTCCCGCCGCCTCCCATCCCCGTGAGACACCCTCCCCCTCTCACTGACCCAGGCTCAGCCGGTGAAGTGACCTTTGCAGCCAGCCTCTGGTTCACTGTCATCTCATCAGTCACCGTGTCCAGTCGGTTCGCTCTCTGAAACGTCTTTTTTCCCCTCCCACTGACCTGACACCCCCTGGGTGAAGCTCCCTTTGTCCCGTCAGCGCCGCCACCAGCTCCATCTTGCACACTGTTAACAAAGCCAACAGCTCGGTTCAGACACTTTCCACGCAGTTCACTGTAGTTTCAACTAGAGCAGGACAAACTCTTTAGCATGGCCTTCAGGGAGCTCCCTGACCTGCCTCCACCCTTTCTCCCCAGAACTGCCGCGGCCCCCCAGCCCCCAGCAGCCTACCCTCCAGCAAAATCGGGATTCTGCCTCCTCCCAAACACACTGTCGGCCTTCTTGCCTTTGTTAAACCTACTGGCTGCTCTGCCTTGAATATCTTCTCTCCAATTTCCTCCTGTGAAAACCTCCTACATCACTCCTTTATTACAGTGTCAATGGTTGGGAAGATTCATGAGTAGGTATAAAATTGGTGTTTTTAATGCACATTATGAAAAGTATAGTTTGTACTGCTTTCCATAGATTAAGCAGCAGTAAAAAAAAAATGTTTTCTAGTAATTAATAAAACTTGCTTTTAGTAGTCTCATACTTATCTCTTAAGAATCAGTGCAAATGTCATCTCCACCCTGAAGCCTTCTGGAAACAATTAATTGCTTCCACAATGTATTTCTAATATAAATACGTACCTCATTCTAAACCTGGGTCACACGCAGGCTCCTTGGTAAGGAGCTGTATTAGAAGCTCCCTGAGGGCGGATTGGAGGGAAAGAGGAACCGCTGAGCAGGGAAGCAATGGTCCATCAATGCCTCACGTCTGCCCTCCTGTACTGTCAAAATACGTTCTTCTTACTTCTTCTAAAACACTTATTTCCTTTGCGGGCTGGTTGTTTGGGCACTTGTCTCTCACCTTCTAGATAGTAAGTCCTGCAAAGTAGGAACAGTTTCTTTACTCGTAACCCCTCTTGCATTTGGAACAGTATGTTATGCACAGTGTCATGCATACTTGAAGTGTTACTTCAGTTGAACAGCAAGTAGAAGTGCTGGAAGAGAAAGGTTTGAAAGCCGCGTGTTCCGTCTAGCTCAGCACACGTGTCCCTAAGAAGGACCCTGAGTCTGTCGTGGTGACGTGTGGCAGGGTCCGTGCCCCCGCCTTACCACCAAGACTTGACTCTTGAGTAAATCCCAACACAGCCGCACCTGCCAGGTGGATGTTCAGGTCTGACAGGTTTCTGAAGAGTGAATCAATACTAATGCACATTAGAACAAGGTCATAGAAAGCAGGGATTTTATTCCAATAATTTTACGAAGATTGGCTTTCAAAACATTCTGATGTCGTGATATAGAATAAGTAAGAGTCTCCGGTCAGATAAAGGGATTTCATTTGAAAAGAACCATCTACTCTGATGTGGGCTTTTGAAAGACCATCCTCAGACGCGCTCTTAATTCCGTGTGCTTCGCTAAGCGCCCTCAGGTGGGCCTCCACAGGGTCCGTGAAGCAGGGTCCCATTTAACTTCGGGGGTATTTTTTTCCTATGCTGCTCTTCAGCATGTTATTAATTCAGGGATCCATTATTCATTTGAAAATCACCTGGGTCTCTTACCTACCCACATTTCCCCTTAGGCCTATCTTTTCTCATTGCTTATTATCAAGCAAGTGAATCTCAAGCAGTCAAGTTTTCCCCTTCGTTAGCTATACTTTAAAGTGTCGTAATCAAGCAGAAACAAGTTGGTTTTTAAGATCAGCTATTTACTTGTGGGGTTGAATCCGTCAAACAGCCTTACATCCTCATTGCTGCAGAAAGAGAATGGACATTCCATTTTTTGCTTGTTTTTTGTAGGTTTCACCCTTTTGTACTTTTTTTTTCTAGAAGGTTTCCACATGTTAACTTGTTCTTGACATTATGGGGCTCGCTTTATTTTCATCATTGCTAATGGGATTGAACATTATGTAAAATGTTCCATAAATACAGTGTCACTAGAGTGACTATAATTTCCTGATATATTTTTTTCATTCAGTCAAGAAATATGTATTGAGCATCTGCTATGTACCTGGAACGATTCCAGGCATTTGAAACACATCAGTGGACAAAGCTGACCAAACCCCTGCCCTCACGTCATTTATATTTTAGCATTAGCTTTTTAAAAGACATATTGACTAAATTCCCACTGTGGTAAAAGGATTTGGTTATTAGTCTTTAAATATAAACTATAGCTTCTATACCCTTTAAAAAAAAACTTTTCATGACCAACTTTTTTGTATACCTTATGCTAAAATTTTGTGAATTAGACCAAGGTGGGGAAAGGAGAGATCTTTCTCTACTTTCTCCCTCTTCTGTAAACTGTACCATTTTTCTATACACTTAATGCAACAAAGAGCTCTGAGAATAGTATTCACCATTAGATTAGATTTGGTAAGTGGCAAAACCAGAAAAAAGAGAAAAGTGTCCTTGGCACTTCTGCTCCGTGGCTTCTCAACAGAGGCATTTCATGAAAAGCAAATATTTCAAAAGTCCTTAGGCATTTAAAACATAATCATTGGGAGTGGTCCATCTTTCCAGTAAATGCTTCTTTATTTGGCATTGATCATTGTGCTTCTAGGGTTTAAAAACAAAAAAGCATGCAAAACCTCCCAACTGGAGTTTTGACGGCCCCTGCATGTGCTGGGCGTTTTGGTGTGGAATTAACCTCTAAATTTCCCTTACCATCAAGGAAATGAGAAGAATCTGTTGGTCCAAATAGCAGAACCGCAGCTCATTGTCTCATTCATTAGTTTCCCGAGCTGCCAGAGGCATCTCAGCGCCTGCCGTCAGAACAGCTTCGCACGGTGGCCGGGCTGCCCTGCGCAGTCGATGAGATGCCCCTGCCCTGGCGCGGTCTCTTAATCGTCCTGAGCTAATTTAAAGCTTACTAAAGCTGCCCCGCCGAGTGGGTGACGATACCGTATGGTCCTCCCCTTTGCCGCAGAGCTTGGATTTCTGCAAGCTTGGCCCCGGGGGTGGACACATCCCGTCCTTCATTCGTAGGGCTGTCACTCAGGGCTTTGGTCCTGCTTTGTTCGAGGTGCACTTTTTCAATATTTTTAGATAGGGGCTCTCATTCTCCGCGTGTTTGCTTCAGTGGCTGTGCTGTGTCCATGCTTCAGTGTAAACGTTGCCCTGCACAGTCTCCTGCATCGTGTGCAGGTCCACGTCATGGCCCCTTGTGAGGTGTGTGTGAGCTCAGAGGTGTGTCTTCTCTGTAACGCAGCCACTCAGTGAGACTACCCCGCCCCCCAAATTATCTGTGTTGCTGTCTGATATAACCATGTTATCATTGCTGGCACTAGTAAAAGCATGTATGGAGTGCTTAATTGTGTTTTATATTAGATGGAAAAAGCAACAAAACTTGACTCTAGTCACAACTTCCCAGAGGCTTATGATCTAAAGTCCATGCTTTAAGACTTAAAAGCAGCAAAATATAAATGCTTCATTCGTATGTGGCTTAACCCCTTAAACTGGATGCAGTGGCCACATGCAAAAAAATAAGCAAAATGCCCCAACCTGGACTCTTCTGGTTGAAGAGCAGGAATCAGATACGGCACAAGGTGTCAGTGACAGCAGAGATTCTGTCTTGAGGAAATGAGGGTAACTTTTAACAGGAGAGTTGGCATTGGAGCCAAAATCATAGGACGAATAGGATTTTGGGAGGTAGAAATGGGAGATTTATCAGATGTGTCAAGCGTGAGAAAACACAGAAAAAGCATTCAGTCAGCAAATGGAAATGCATCTCACTTTTCACCAGCAGGAGATGGATGGGAAATAGGAACCAGGGAGGGAGGGCCCTGAAAGCCGCGGCTGAGAAGCTAGAACTTCCTCTCGCAGGCAGTGAAGAGCCATGGAAGGACTTGGAGCGCAAGAGTGTCAGTGACGGCACTTGGGTACCGATTGGATGTGGGCGAGACAAAGGGAAGGAGTTGAAGACGGGAGTGTATTGAGCTTGGGGACCAGCAGGACAGTGCTTTCATTAGTAGAGAGAGGGCAGTCGGGAGCAGGAAAAGTTTATAGTGGAAGATGGTTTGGTTTTATACACGTTGGGCTGAGGCACATGTGAACTGGCCTTTCATTTAAATACATCCCCAAAGCAGGCGGGTTACCTGATCCTTGACCTTGCCCTGGGTCAGCTGCAGAGGCGGGCAGATGTCAGCCAGGTGGGGCCTGGGTGGGATCATTGAGCTAGAATCACCAAACACAGCAGAGCAGGGGCCTGGGGGGTGAAGCCTGGGCTGACGACCGTGTTTGGGGGACAGTCGGGAGGAGGCAGGTGGTGGGAAGGGAGCTCCGGGGAAGCCTGGTATCCGGGGAACCAAGCAGGAAGGAGGTGAAGGTGAGCACAGAGAAGAGGCATTTGAGTTTCGCCACTGGGCAGGCGGTTCACCCCCAGGTGGCCAATCACTGCAGCGGTGGCGTGATGTCATGGTTCCGGAGGCCGTGAGAGGAGGGGGGATGTGAGTCTGGAGGCGGGAATTATGTATTGATATATGACACTTTCATGAAATGTAGTGGTTTCTTTTACAAAGTCTAGCAGGGTCAATAGGAGGAAGAATTTTAAGATGGAGAAACGTAAACATGCTTCTAGGTTCAGGAGGAGGCAGAACAGGGAAGGAAAGGAAGAGGCCAGGGAGAGGTGAAAACTGATGGCCTGAAGGGGGCGGAGGTTGGAGGGATGGAATCAAACCCTCTTCTTAGCCCCTTGTCTGGCGCCTGGAGCAGCGTGTGTGAGAATCTGCCCCGCGTGTCCCCAGCCCCAGGGCAGCAGCTCCCATGCCTGCCTTCCCAGCTGCCCCAGGATTAGGTTATGCACTAATGTACGGGACAGGGCACAAAGCCGTGAAAACGTTCAGTAAGTGGATGGTGTAGCCTTAAAAGAGGGAATGCCTTTGCTGCTGAGACACGAACAGGAGGAGGTCGGGACTGGGAGGCTGTACAGGATTTGAGACAGGAAGGTATTCACGTCATGCGTAAGTCAAGAATTTAAGTGTCTAGGGCTAGAAACTGAAAAAAGTTCATGCCCGGGGCAGAGGTTTAAAAACCAGTTAATCTAAAGAATGTGACAGAGGAATTACAGTTTCATTTTCTTTCTAGAGTGTGTGGACATCTTGACCAGGAGCTGAAGGACTGATTTAGAGCAAGTCATTTCATCTTTCTTTGGTTAGTTTTCTCCGTTGTGAAATGGAATTGTCCACTTTTACCCTTATTGAACTATTGAGGGAATATGTATATATAATACATGCTATTGCTAAAAAGACATTAAAGTATCATCTGGGGAAGATGATAATTTGGGAGTGACACTAAATTCTGCTCCTCTGGACAATAAGAAACTAGGTTAAAACTGGAATAAGATCCAGTGATATTTTTTCTCTGAACCTTTGCCTTCAGAAAACAAATATCTCCCCACCCTTCCTAAAAATATTAGAATATAAATGCAGGGAGTAGACCCTTTCCTTACTTCTTTCTGCTTTGGGGCTTAGCTGAAGAAGATGGCAGTGAACTTCAAACTTGACTTGATGTTATAGAACCAACACACCTGCTTATCAAAGACAAAATGCTCTATTGGATTAAATAAAGCACGATAACCATGGTTGGACCCGTTTCCTTGTAGCTGTCACCACTGAGAGTGAAGCCCTCGGAGAGTGGTTTGTTTTATTTCAGGCAATATACTGAGTGTGTGCTCTGCGGTCGGTCATTTGCAAAGGAAACCACCCAAGTAGCTGAAGTGCAGCTCATTAGCATCTCGGACCTTGAACTCTGCCAGGTGACCTCTTGCCAACCTTGGGGTCCTGTTATCGAAGGGAAGGTCTGCCCCCTTTTCAGGACAGACCAGGATCCAGCAGGTCTTCATTAACCTCCCAGTGACATGCACTTGCTTTCCACAGAGATCCGTGTTCCTCACTTTTTCTCTCCAGAGTCCAGAGCTTGGTCAAATCATCCCATTTCATAATCACAAGGAATCTTCAAGATCATCCATCCAGGTGCCTCACTCATGATGCACATGAGGAAACAGAAGCCTGCGAGGTTAAGTGATTTGCCCAAGGGACCACAGGTTGTTAGCCGCAGCTGAGGGGGCCACCACTTCTGCCACCCCAGGAAATATTCAAAAGCAGGAGCTCCTGGGGACCTGGAATTGTATTTCTGAGTTTCTTCATCCTTATAAGGAAATCACCATGATTTTTCAATTTGTGTCCATGAGCATCTTTTTTTTTTTTTTAATTTTTATTTATTTATTTATTTATGGCTGTGTTGGGTCCTCGTTTCTGTGCGAGGGCTTTCTCTAGTTGTGGCAAGTGGGGGCCACTCTTCATCGCGGTGCGTGGGCCTCTCACTGTCGCGGCCTCTCTTGTTGCGGAGCACAGGCTCCAGACGCGCAGGCTCAGTAGTTGTGGCTCATGGGCCTAGTTGCTCCGTGGCATGTGGGATCTTCCCAGACCAGGGCTTGAACCCGTGTCCCCTGCATCGGCAGGCAGATTCTCAACCACTGCGCCACCAGGGAAGCCCCTATGAGCATCTATTTTTTAAAAAAAAGCAAATATCAGGGCCCAGCTATGGGGAGGCGTGTACTTTTACTTTGGTAATTCATAAGCAAAATATCATTAGAAGGGGAAACAGGTCCAATTTTCCCTTTCCTTTGCTCCATTCTTGTTTGATCCATATAGGCTGAGTTGATATCAATATAAACCGACTGTTTCAAGCTCATGGCCCCAAATTACACCTTCATTCTTGTGTCCCTCTTCGTGGGACAGGGGAGGGTACTGAAAATAGGCAAGGTGCGGAGGTACCTAGGTTGTTGACAGCTAATGAAGTAGATTCTTTCTTAGAAACATCGCCCAGTGACGGCTCCAGCGAGCACTTGTTAAGTGACAATTAAAGTGAAGAAAACAGTGGGGCTGCAGTAGACGTGAAGAGGCTGATGCTGCCCACGTCCGTTTCCATACCACTTTCTCGCCTCCAGAAGCATTTACTGTCATAGACTAGTGCTCAGAAAGGACTCAGAGTCCCAACAAGGGGCTTCCTTCCTCTGGTCCTTCAGACCCAGAGTGTTCCTCTGGCCCATCTGAGAACCAATAATGACTTGTCTGGCCCAGCGTCACACACACCAAGTTGTTGACCGGTCTCCTGGTGAGTTGGAAGTAGGTTAGCGAAGGAAGAAAGTGATGCAGGTGTCTATGGGGTCACGGACGTGCCCGTACAGACCGTCGGGTAGTGAGGTCGGAACACCTTGGAAGCTTTCAATGCCATTTTCCAACCCAAACAGCCACCTCCCACCCTGTCATCCCTCCTCTCCTCACCCCACTCCGCCCCCCAAAAAAACCTTTCAGGGAATAAATTTAAAATAAGAGGTGTGGTATTGTGGGATAATTAGACCCCTTAGAAGAGGAGACACTGTTGCTTGGCGAGTCCCCACGGCTGCCTGTGTCACCGCTTCATGACTCTGCCCCCTTTCCGAGCATCGAAGCTTGTGTGACACAGAGCGGTGACCGCGGGCTTCGCCGTCCTGAGTGTGTTTGGTCGATGCAGGCAGTTTTCTCTGTTTGCAGTTATTTTATTTATTTCCTAAACTACAAAGCCACTGTGCTTACACCGTCTCATTCGTCTGTGGAAAGCGTTTCGTGGATGCACTAAAGGCAGATTCTTGGCGTCCTCTATTAATGTCGTCTCGTTGTAGCTTTTTAAAAATCATGCAGTCCAGGAAAAGTGGGGAGGGGGTTAACAGGAGGAAATTGAGGCACTGGGTTCCTAGAAAGCGTGGTCCTTTCAGGGGCAGACATATCCGAGACAGGCCCTGCCAGCGCACCGATAAAAGAACGGAGGCAAAGATCACCTTCGCGTAGGGAGGGTGACAGGGGCATGGTCCGTATCAGAGGTTGATGGCCCCCAATGACCACTTTTCTACTTTTCTCGGTGGATCTGGAATCCGGAAAAGGAGGAAGAGCCGGGACTTCCCTGGTGGTCCAGCAGTTAGGACTCCGCGCCTCCACTGCAGGGGGCACGGGTTCAGTCCCTGGTCTGGGAGCTAAGATCCCGCAAGGCACGCGGCCACACAACAAAGGGGGAAGAGCCACGTTCCCTACAATCAGCAGTCAGCCTCCCCCCAAACTGCTGACCAGCCCACCTCGTGCAAAGGATGAGAAGGAAGCCGGGATTTCCTCCATGTCCCTGGTCACAGTTCGAGGAGAGGGAGGACGAGGCCTCTGCCTCTGCAGGGGCCAGGCCGGCGTGGAGCCTCGGGGGCCTCAGAGGGGCCTCTGCTTCCTTCTGTGGCAGCCACGCCCGAGGCACGAAGGGCATCTCTGCTGCTGTGCCGGTGACGAGGCAGCAGCTGGCTTGGCCAGTTCTGTCTGTGATGGCATCCCCACCCTTCCTCCGGTGTTCAAGGAACAGTTAATGAGAGCCCCTCACCCCGCCCCGGGCTCACCTGGCCGTGGGGGGCCCTCTGGGCGGCCACAGCGTCGGCAGGTGGACGCCCTCCCTCCAGCTCACGGAGGCCCGTGCGGGGCCTCGTCCTGGGAGCGGCCGGACACGGAGTCCGGTGCACCTGCCGCGGCCACGGTGGACTTTCCACCCCTTCCTTCACTCAGCACGTCCCTGTGTGGCGCCTACGATGTGTCAGTCCCTCTCGTAGGTTCTAGGAAATAAGACAAGTGAACTCCTGCCCTGTAATACACTCACCTCCAGGCGGGACTTCTTTATGTGCAAGATAGAACCAGAACTTTTCACTCTTCCATAGTTTTTTACCCCTGGTCCCTACCTCCCAGCATCTGTTCCCCTGTCTTATCACAAACCCAACCTCACCTCCTCTTAGCCTCTCACCTCCTCACACCCCACAGTAAATTCTGCACCCGGCCTGGAGGGGATCTGGAGATGCTACACGCACACACCCCTGAGACCAGTGGGTCCGAATCTTTAATGAGCAGGGGACGCACCGAGAGGGTGTGTTAATCCACAGCCCTGAGCCTCACCACCGGCAGGTCCCAGGGAACGTCCAGGGGACTGCAGTGCAGGAGACCCTGGGCTACACCTCCTTCCCATCCAGCGTGTGTGGTTCCTGCGCCGTCTCAGGGCATCGCGGTCCCCGCCTCCAGAGACAGATGGTTCTGACGCAGTGGCCGGCGGAGCAGCCCGGCAGCCCTGGGCCGCAGGTCGGAGGGAGTGTCCACCACGCAAGGCTGGCCTTTCTCTTGGCAATCATTTCCCCCACGATCCGGCCATTTGGGGTTTGAGTTGCGTGCCTCTCCTGCTCAGAAGAGAAGGTGGGAGCCTGTGATGTCTTCAGCTCGCTGGGGCCTGTGTTTGTGTGGATCCCTTTGGCCTGCAGCCTCCAAGCAGCCCTGGGCTCTCAGGCCCTTCAGTGATGCTGTGGGCGAAGGGGCCGGCCCCGTCACTGAGGGTCGAGTCCTGCCTTCTCGGAGTCCTCGTTTGCCCCGCCAGGAGATGCTGCCAGTGTGTGTTCAGTCCTAGTGGAGAAAGTAAGAGCTTCTCAGACCTTGGTTTATTGGACTCGGAGGCCACCCAGCCTAGCCGCGGGGTCTGCCGAAACCCCCGATCCGTGACCATGCGGCAGCCTCTGCTTTCCTGTTCCCACAAACAGGGGGAAGCTGGGCCCGCTGTGCAAGCCAGTTCTTCCTCACCCTGACTCTGCCCCTCTTGGCCGCCACCCACTGGTCCCCGCTGGGGTCTCTGGAGCTACAACGACTCTCTCTCTGTGTCAAGACCTCAGACTGTTTCTTCCCTTAGCCTTCTCCTCTCTAGGCTAAGTTTTACCTTTCTGTCACCTGTTTGTCTCTCAGCTTGGCCTTCAGGCCAGCTCACCCTCTTCGGGACCCTCTCAAAGCTGTACCCCCAGATGTAGTCTCCTGAGGACCAGCCTGATGATGAAGGCTGGAGAACCGGTCATTGGCCACGCATTCGCCTCCCCAGGGGAGAAGATGTCGAATGTTCAAGTGTTGCAAATTGATGTGAAAAGAATGTAATCCCCCCTTGTGAGAACAAGATCCTCCTAGAAGCCACTGACTCCCCTTGGCTCCCGGCCCCTTCTCCCATCTTCAGAGCTGCTGTGTCTTCGTGCTGCTGTCTCTCTGGTTCTCTTTCCAGCCCCCGATAAGAACCCTTGTACTCACATGGGGCCCACGCAGATAATCCAGGAAAATCTCCCCATCTCAAGGTCAGCCAAATCACAATTTTTAATTCCTCTGGGTCATGTAACCTGACATGTTCACAGGTTCCTGAGATTAGGACATGGACCTCTTTAGGGAGACAGTAAATTCTGCCTACCTTAGAGAACAAGAGTAGTGATTCTTACCTCCCTCTCTAAACATTGCCCTGGAGGCCTAAATAAACTTAGTTTACCTACCCAGTCATGCAGAAGTTAGAACAAAAAGAGAACAGAGAGCAAGAAGGCCTTTCTCAGGCACCCGTTGGTGTCTCGTATTTCAATTCAGGGGCCCCGACTCTGGCCCGGAGGACAGCAGGGCCTCCCGAGTCTGTGCAGTCAGATGAGTCACCCTTGTCCCCAGAAAGGAAATCAAGGCCGCTGGGGCCTGGGAGAAGCAGAGACCAGGGGACTCTTTCCTGGGAAGTGAAGCAAAGGTCCTTTCTCTCTGGAAGGCTGAGAAAAAGAGAATAAGCTTTTATCTCTGGCACAAATAAACATAAAAAGAAAACAAATGGAACATCTTTTTAAAATTCAGGTAAGATTAGGCTTGCTTGTTATACTGGTTTAAGAAAGTTTTCCAAACAGCCCTTCTCGCACAGCTGTGTGTGTTGCTGTTTGGCCCCCCTGATTGGCCACACAGCTGGAGAGGGTCCCGTCCTGTACCTCCGCACCGTGTGCACCACACATACCCCTCTGCTTCCTCCTCCTCTTCCCCAGCCAGTGCGTGGGTTTCCTGGGAGGACCAACCGGAAATGAGAGAGTATGTGTGAAGGACTTATTGATGTAAGAGAAACAAATCTTGGGCTGAGGATATGAGTGAGTCCAGTTCTCAGCTCTGTGCTGAACAGCAGTTCTTCTGGGGGCTCTTCTAGCACTGTTTCCTCCTTCCCTTCCTTCCTTCCTTCCTTTTCCTTCCTGCCTTCTCTCTCTCCCCAGTCTCTCGCCCTCTCTCCCCCTCCCCCACTTCCCCCTCTCCCCCTTCCCCTCTTCCCCCTCTCCCCCTCTCCCCCTCCCCCTCTCCCCCTCCTCCTCTTTCCCTCTCTCACCCTCTCCCCCTCTCTCCCTCTGCCCCCTCTGTCTCCCAGCATAGCAAGGGACCAGGTGACCTGGGCCCTCCATCTGTTACCTGCAGTTTTGACCTGAGTCAAGAAGCTCTTCTAGACACATCATTCAGCAAGGCATCCCCTGGCTCTGAGAAGAAAGCACCCATCTTATCATTTAGATTAGGATGGGTGTTTGGGGATTCCTGAGCTTGGAGTCTTTCCGTCAGTGAACTGACCTGGTCACATGAACAAAGTGATTCCGTAACAGGCAGAGATGTACTTCCTCACCGCCAGTCTCCCCCTCCCCCGGCCCCCTCCCTCTCCACCCCACTGTCCCCCTCCCGCAGTTTTTTGTTTTTTTGGTTTTTTTTATGGCTGTGTTGGGTCTTCATTGCTGCGTGTGGGCTTTCTCTAGTTGCGGCGAGCAGGGGCTACTCTTCTTTGAGGTGCGCGGGCTTCTCATTGAGGTGGCTTCTCTTGCTGCAGAGCACGGGCTCTAGGCGCCCAGGCTCAGTAGTTGTGGCACATGGGCTTAGTTGCTCCGCGGCATGTGGGATCTTCCCGGACCAGGGCTCGAACCCGTGTCCCCTGCATTGGCAGGCGGATTCTCAACCACTGCGCCACCAGGGAAGCCCCTCCTCCTGCAGTTTTTTCATCCAAAGGCACAGAACTGCATTTCCATGTGAGGTCATAGACACATGGCTCTGGTGTGTTGCTTGGCCATTTCATTTCCTGGCTGGCTAGCCGCTCAGAACCTCTTTGGGCTGCTTGGCGGTCTTGAGCTGGTGGTACAGCAGGCGTGAAACATGACGTATGACAGGGTCTGTCCTCACTGCCCGGGAGGTGAGGTGGCTCTGCTCCCCACCCGCCTTCCTCTCGGCTTTGTTGTACGGCCGGCCTCTCCTTTGCGTGGAGCAGCCTTCGACGGAAGGAGGTGCTGTGGGCAAAGCCGAGCCAACATCTATTTACCGATGTTCCTTTGGCGTCTTGTAAACAGTTGAACTGAGAAAGCGAAGGACACAGTTCTCAGTGGAGACGGAAGGGCATTTTAGGAGGGCAGAGTGCAGTTACCCAAGGCAGCATCCGGCCAGTCTGCCGGCACAGAAATAGGACGATGTGCGTGTTGGTGGCATTTAATGTGCGTCTGTCTTTTGTGTCTAAGGGCTTTTCTCTATCGTGTGTCTCTTGAATATTTGGTTTTGAAGTATTTGATTGAGATTGGCTGTATGACAAATTTGAGTTTTCCTTTTGCTTTAAACAGATTGTTTGCTAGAACTCAGAAGGTTCTTAAAGGCAGCTAGATACACAGTCGAGATATCTTTTACAATTTAGACTCAAACCGGGCTGAATTTTCATTGTATTTTCCAAAGCACTGGAGCACATGGTGTCTTCTCATTTTAAGGCAAGTTACTTAGTTCAATTAATCTCATGTTTGATTCCTCTCCCTCCTATTTTTCACCCTCTCCCCATCAGTCTACTGGGACCATCCAAGAACAGCACAACAAGAGGTCAGAAAACTACAGTGCACCGTAGCCAGTCTTCCTGGGTTTTAAATAAATAGAAAAGCAAGACATAAAGAAACCTCTCACTCGCATATTGTTTCTTTTTTTTTTTTGTATTTTGGAGTATAGTTGATTTACAATGTTGTGTTAGTTTCAGGTGTACAGCAAAGTGATTCAGTTATACATATACATATATCCATTCTTTTTCAGATTCTTTTCTCATATAGGTTACTACAGAATATTGAGTAGAGTTGCCTGTGCTATGTAGTAGGTCCTTATCGATTATCTATTTTATGTATAGTAGTGTGTGTATGTTAATCCCGAACTCCTAATTTATCTACCCTGCCCTACTATCCCCTTTGGTAACCATAAGTTTGTTTTCTATGTCTGTGAGTCCGTTTCTGTTTTGTAAATAAGTTCATTTGTGTCATTTTTTTAGATTCCACATATATGTGATATCATATGATATTTGTCTTTCTCTGTGTAACTTACTTCACTTAGTAGGATAATCTCTAGGTCCACCCATGTTGCTGCAAATGACATCATTTTGTTCTTTTTTATGGCTGAGTAATATTCCATTATATCTATATACCACCTCTTCTTTATCCGTTCATCTGTCGATGGACATTTAGGTTGCTTTCGTGTCTTGGCTGTTGTAAATAGTGCTGCAAAGCACTCAGTCTTAACTACAGACCCGCTTTGCCTCCAGTTTTCTGTTTTTGAAAGAGAACAATGAAATTGTGACAGTGTGTTGTTTACAGCCATAGCCTCATTTTTCAGCACCTGCCGGGCCAAGCTAATACACTTTATCTGTTCTTCCTCAGGATGCCCATGCTAACCTTCGTGATCCCTCTCCTGCCACCACCGTTTAGATACAGGGCGACCCCCGCCAAGGGGTGGTGCAGAGGATTAGAGACTCATGAGGTCTGTGCGGTAAACGAGCCTCAAAAGTTCACGTTACAGAGACTGAGGTGATAAGGCCCTGTCGTAGGTGTCGGGTCTCCAGCAGCTGTGAGGAATACCCCACATCAGCATGGTGACAGGTCACGTGAGGCTTCTAGGAACGTGGTGGCGTCCCTACTGATAAGCGATCTTCTCCAGATTAGTGACCTGAGGGCGCGGGTACCCACCCTTCTCCATCATTGCTGCGAATGGCACCCGGGTCTGGGGGCCTTTCTGATGATAACAGTAGCTTGTACGTGTTTCTCAGATGAGTGCCAGAGAGCATCCTGACCCAGGTACTCAGTTTACTCCCCTCCATGCCTCCTCCCAGGTTGCTTCACGTTCACTTCCTGTGCTGTTGGGGGAATATGTCACCTCCTCACCCTGGTCCTTTCCATTCCTTTCCCTTTTCTTAGATCTGAATGAAGAGTCTGAGGGAGGTAAAGAAAAACAGAGCCCTGAATAAAATAAGGGTTTTCTGCCGGTCATTGCACACTGGCCCTGGAATTCTTTCATGAGCTACCAAAGACACAGATTTTCATGAAAGTGTATTAAGGCCCTTTGCAATGCAAGCAGTTGACCCAGTTTTCTTTCTCTAAAATGATGGTCCAGTCTATGCTGTCCCATTCTAGTACGGCCAGTCCAGCTCTCTACAGTTGCTGTTTGCCTGGTATATACTTTTCCACCCTTTTACTTTCAACCTGTTTGTGGCTTTGAATCTAAAACGTGTCTCCTATAGATAGTGTAGACAGATCTGGTTTCCTTTCGTTCTTTGAACATATTTATAATGGCTGCTTTGATGTCTTTGTCTGCTAAGAACAGTGTCTGGGCTGTCTCAAACTATTTCTGTTGCCTGCTTTCTTTCCTGTGTGTGGATCACGCTTTCTCATTTCTTCGCACATCTCATAATTTGTGAACAACTAGACATTTTACTCTGGACACTGTTCCTCCCTACTCTCCCCCACCAAACCCAGCTGCTTCTTGTTTGCTCATTTGCTTAGTGACTTAGCAAGTGAAGTTTGTTCCCCTACAGTATGCTTCTGATGTCACTCCTTAGAGAACACAGCCTCAGGCTGTGAGTGACATTCTTATATTTCCTTTTTTAAACGGCATAATTCTTCCAAATGGCTCTCTTTGAATGCCTTTCTGCCGGATTCCCTGTTCAGTTTCTGGCTGGTCTGTTTCTATTGCTGTCCCACCCAGCCTCCATTAATTTCCAGTTGTTTAATCTATTATTTTTGACCCTGGGCACAAATGGCCACCACAGTCTGATTCTGTTACAGTCAGACCCCTCCATAGGGAAAGTCTTCAAGGCCATTCATTCCTTGAAGCTTGCTGTGACCCCAGGAACACTCTTCTTATCTCTCTGTTTCTCTGGTTATCTCTGTTAAACTTCTGGGTGGTCTACCATTTTGTTCCTCTTAATGGCCCACCACCAAAATATCTATTGTTTTCCATGGTGCCTTAGGCTTGAACTTCCCCGCACTGTGTTCCAAATAAATTCATTCCTCTTAGGGAAAGTTATGGAGCTCTCTGTTCTTGTGACCTCTCTCTCTCTCTCTCTCTGTGGGCAGACCCTCTTTGCCACTGCCCTGGAGCTGAGGGCAGGGACAGCAACCTGCTTCGCTTCAGGCAACCCCTGGCCTACAAGAGGGGTGGTGCACCAGGGCAGTAGCACCTGCTCTTCTCAGCTTGCTTCTCTGGGCATAGAACCTCCCCGCAGAAGCAAGATGGGATGAGGGTAGTTGGGCCCAGTATTCTCCGAGGGCTGTGCCTGGGGTTGAGCTTCCACCCTCTGAGTACAGGCTGGTTTGAGGAAAGGACTCAACACTTCTTGACCTGCAGTAGAGTTTCTGCAAAACAGGGCCAGGGAGGAAGGATGGTTAGAAAGGCCAGTGGTCTAACCCTCCCTAGGAGAAACCATCGCTATAGTTTGGGAGCTGAAAAGAGCCCCCATCTTCTTGACCACAGCCTCCTGGGGTAGAGCTTCCATTGCGCTGAGCTGGGGGAGAGGAGGAGAGGGGATAGCACAGCCTGCTGCTTGTGGCTCACGTGTCACAAACTCCTGCTCTTGCTACTGAGATTTAGTCAGTTTTCTTGAGAAAGAAATTTCTTGGGACTTCCCTGGTGGTCCAGTGGTTAAGAACCCGCCTTCCAATGCAGGGGACACGGGTTCAAGTCCTGGTCGGGGAACTAAGGTCCCACAGGCACGGGGCAGCTAAGCCCGCACACGGCAACTACGGAGCCCGTGCACCACAACGAGAGAGAAGCCCACACCGCAGCGAAAGATCCCGTGTGCCGCAACTAAGACCTGACGCAGCCAAAAAAAAAAAAAAGCAAGCAAGAAATTTTTCTTTTTTTTTTTTTAAACCCCACATTTGTTTATTTATTTATTTATTTTTGGCTGTGTTGGGTCTTCGTTTCTGTGCGAGGGCTTTCTCTAGTTGTGGCGAGCGGGGGCCACTCTTCATCGCGGTGCGCGGGCCTCTCACTGTCGCGGCCTCTCTTGTTGCGGAGCACAGTCTCCAGATGTGCAGGCTCAGTAGGTGTGGTTCACGGGCCTAGTTGCTCCGCGGCATGTGGGATCTTCCCAGACCAGGGCTCAAACCCATGTCCCCTGCATTAGCAGGCGGATTCTCAACCACTGCGCCACCAGGGAAGCCCAAGAAATTTCTTTTTCTTTCAAGGATCTTACAATACTTTAACTCAAAAAAGCTCCCCCCCGCCCCCCCCCCCCCCCGCCCCCCGACCAACCCATGGGTGGTGTATTCATGTTGTCGTGTATTTTAGCTCTAACTTGGTTTGGTTCGGTTTGGTTTGGTTTGAATTTCAGTCCATTGTTATTTTATATAGCATTTATTTAGGTATGCCCATATATTTACCACACCCTTTGCTTATTATTCCTCCTTCTTTCATCTGGGATCATTTCTCCTTTAGTTGGAAGTATATCCAGTAGAACTTCAGTTAGTGAGGGTCTAATGGTGAAAAAGTCTCTTAGCTTTTGTGTGAAAAGTACTTCTTTATTTTGTCCTAGTTTGTGAAATACATTTTTGCTGGATATTCTAGCTTGACGGTTAATTTATCTCAGCACCTTTTACTAACTTCCTTACATTATTACTGTTTAGATGTCAGGTACTGAGATGTCTAATTGTGGTCTTTTGAGGTTTTTTTTTCTCTCTGGTTGTTTTTTAAATCTTCTTTTCTTTGGTGTTCTGCATTTTTTGCTGTGGTGCATCTAATTATGTATTTATTTTCGTTTTTCCTGATTGAAATTCACTGGGACCTTTGAACACGTGGATGTGGGAGAGGATCTTGTATCAGTTATGGAAAATTCTCAGTCATTAACTCTTTACATATTGCCTTTTCCCTGTTCTCCTTTTTCCTTCAGGAACTTCAGCTAGAAATATGTTAGACTAGTCCATGTCCCTTAGTCTGTTATCTTTTCTTTCTCAGTTATGTATAATCTCCTCAGGTCTGTCTTCCAGCTCACCAAATTCTCTGTGTGACTGTATCTAATATCCTGTTAAACCTATGTATCCATTGAATTTTATATTTTGATTATTATGTTTTTTCACTTCTAAGACTTTTATTTAATAATTTTATCAGTATACTTGGTCATTTCTTATAATCTTTTTTTTTTCATTTTCCACCCTTTTTAAATTGTGCAAACATGTTAAATATACCTCCATTCTATTGTGTGCTAATAATTCCAATATCTGAAGTTTTGGTGGATCTAAATATGGTGTCTGTCTAACTCTGTCTCTGCTGCTTCTTGGTACTTGTGATTTTTTTTTATTGTGAGCTTAACTATCTTGGAACCTTATTTTTGAGAATTCTTTGCTGAAAATGGGCCTTTTCAAGGTTGACTTAGAGTTGATTCTGCAGGATGCTGGAAGACAGTACAAGCTAGGGACCACTTTAAATTGCTGGCTTGAGCAGTTTTGACCAGTCAGATAAAGTTGGTTTGCAAACTGATGTGAGGGCTAGTTGGTTATATATTATCAGAGGGAAATTCCCCTTGCCATACTCCGCACTAAGTTTTGAGACAGGCAGTTTTCCTTACAGTTTCTGAAGTGAGAGTATATCTTGTTCACTGACTGTTTAGCCTTTTAGTGTTCCAGACTTATTGGTGGGGAAGCCTCTTCTTAGATGCTTTACCTCAAGTGGGCCCTAGGCTTTCTTGTATTTCTTATGTACTGGGAAGCTTTGAGAACTGAAGCTCAAATTTATCTGGTTCACCAAATGCCCTTAAGGGGAAAGCTACCTTCAATGCTCTACTTACTTCTCTGGGTTCCATCTTTCACTTACATCATTGATTTCTGAGTATTTCTTACTAAATGGTCAGTTACTGATGCAATTTAAAAATATTTTTAAAAATATTTTATTAAGCATTTTAGTTTTTTTTCAGTGGGAGAGTCTCTCTGGTAACCTAGACCACCTAACTGCCAGAAACGGAAGTCCCCCCACCCCGCTTTCCCATAGAAAAATACACTTCTGTCTGACATCAGTCTACATGTGATAGCTCTTACCAGACTGTTGTGCCTGTGAGTAAGGGGTAAAAACTATCCCTAAGGCATGTTCTGATTCTAAGCCAGTAATAAAGGCCTGAAGAGTTTTCACACAATTTTAGGTGACACCAGGGAAGAACTTCTAGAATGGCAGTATGAGGATATCTGTGGACTTTTTCCCAGTGAAAGACCCATAACTGGTGAAACTTATTTAAAAAATCAACCACTTAAAGTCTCTAGAAATTGTCCTAAGCATATACACGAATGGAGAAACATTCTAGCAAATGTTCTGGCAAAGAATAAAGATAATGTTAACTTTGATTCTTGTAAGTTATGTGTGACTTAAAATTTTTATGGTAATACATTAAAAGAATAGAAATAATAAATATTACCTCCAGATATTAAATATTACCTCCAGTAGTAGAGGGGGAAATGGAATGTGGAAAAAACCAACAAGTAATCCTAAAGGTAGGCAAGAAAGAAGAGAAAAAATGTAATATAGGCAGGATGTATACCACAAAATTTAAATAGTTCTGCTAAAAGACTATCAAATTATTAGGCTGTATTCTATTTTTGAAAACCTGTTTATATATTGATTATAAGAGATAGAGCTAAAATATAAACAGACAAAAAAAGATGGCAGAAGATATACCATGCAAATAACAAAAGAAGGGCTGGTACTGCTTTTTTTTAACATCATATAAAACAGACGTCAAGGTAAAACTAGAAATAAAGAGATCACCACAAAAAGTTTATTTCAACAGAAGATACAATGATCTACAAACATCTGTGGAAGTTGTAAAGTAGCTTCAAGAGGTATTCCCCCAAATTTACATATTTACATGGAGTAATTGGCATTACCATAGTGGAGGATTTTCACATGCTTCTCTCAGTAACCCAAGCAGACAAAGAAATGGAACTTAAATGTAAATGCTCCTGATTTTTAAAATTTATTAAGAAGAAGTTATGAGTAATTTTATACCAATATAAATTTGAAAACTTCAGTGAAATATACAAATTCCTAGAAAGCTATAACCTTAATAAAACTGATTCAAGAGGAAAGAGAAAAGTGGTTTGGGGTTTTAAAAGAAAATGTCCTCAATTTTTAGAGTTGCATACTGAAGTATGTAGGGATAAGATGGAAGTAGGAAATAGGGTGGTTCTCAAATATTCTAGAATCTGGATATGAGTTTGAAGGAATTTGTCACTATCGTCTCTTCTTTTGTGTGTACTTGAAAAGTTTCATAACACAAAAGGACTATAGAAACATTGACTTGATTATGTATAATTTTATTTTAAAAAGAGAAAGAAAATACGTACACATTATGAGGAGTCAGAAGCTAATGCTGTACATGGGCAGAAATGTGACAAGGTGGGGAATTCATTTTTCAGGCATTTGATCTAGCCTCACCCAGAAGGAATCCCAAGCAAGGTGCGTTGCAAGCAATACTGTGTGGTTTCTGAAGGCACAGCAGGAATGAGCTCCATCTGGGCAGGAACATTCCAGCAGGATGGACTGAAGTTCCCGGCCATCCTAGAAGGAAGGATGTTCACATGCTCACAATGATTCCACAGCTAGAAGTGGATCAAGCGCCACTTTTATCAGTGGTCAGAGTTTCGCTTAGCTTTTATGTCTATCACCGGGATAAAGTGAGATAATATATGTGAAAAAAGTCAGCAGACTATCATGCTATACAAATGTAAGATACCTGAAATGTTATTTACATTGTAAGTGTAAAAGGGATTAGGGAGGACAGCAACTTTGGAGAACATTTTAGTATTTCCTCAAAATGGTAAACATAGATTTATCATATGACCCAGCAGTCCCACTCCTAAGTATGTACTCAAGAGAACTGAAGACATATATCTGCCCAGAGACTTGTGTACAGATGTTCACAGCAGCATTATCCATAATAGCCCCAAAGTGGAAACAATCAAAATGTCCACAACTGATGAATGGATAAACAAAGTGGAGTGTTTCCACACAGTGGAATATTATTCAGCAATAAAAAGGGATAAAGTACTGACACGTGCTACAACGTGGATGAACCTTGAAAACATTTTGCAAAGTGAAAGAAGCCAGGTGCAAAAGATCACATATTTTATGATTCCATTTGTATGAAATATCCAGACTAAGCAAATCCACAGAGACGGAAAGTAGGTCAGTGGTTGGCAGTGTCAAGGGAGAGGGGAGAATGTAGAATGAGTGCTAATGAGTATGGGTTTCTTTAGAGGGTCATAAAGATGTTCTAAACTTAGTGGTGCTGGTTGTACAACTCTGTGACTATACTGAAATCAGTAGATTGTATACTTTCAAGGAGTCAATTTTATAACATGAATTACATCCCAATAAAGCGGTTATTTAAAGGGGGAGGGGGGGAGGGGAAGGAGAGTTCGGACCAAAATGGTTTTATCTCGTATCACTCCCCGCTTCTATAAGCACCACTACCTGGGTCCTGAAGTCGTCTGTCAAACCCAGGAATTTTTTTTTTTTTAAGCTTCATTGAGAAAATGCCAAGTCTGAAGCATAAGCAATATGAAAGACAAGAAATGCCATTTTACTCCCCCTTCCCTCCCCTTTTTTTGTGCAAGTCATTTGTTCAGAGGCTTCTAAGGTGGGGCTGATGAAGGACCCGCCACCCAGGAGGTCGGGCCTCCTATCCTGGACTGTCCCCTGCTAACCAGCAATGCACATGTTCGCTGGCTGGCACAACAGAGCTGTGACGCTTTTTTTTCCACCAGATCTCATTGTCACAGCTGCCACAAGGACAATCCCACGTCTTTCACACCAAAACCTAAGCGCAACTCCCAGACTGCCCATGGTTGAAGGCTCCCCGGCTCCGTCTGCTGTGATGGGGACAGACTACTTCCCGGACCAGCTGGCTTTCACTCATCCTGTGCTCTTTGTCTCCCGGGTTCCCTGTCTTTCTTTTGTTTTGCAGTGGCTGCTTCAACCCCCAACTCCACTGCTGGTGCAGCCATGAATTCTCTGACCTCTCTCGGGACTCTGCAAGGGTTGGCAGGGGCCACCGTCGGACTGAATAACATTAACGCTCTAGCAGGTACCGTCAACAGCGAGGACTTCTGCTCTGGTGGACAGCCTTCCCCCAAACCCTCCACAGACAGTGGTCAGCCAGAGACGACCTGAAAAGGTTATGTCACGGGGAGAGCTAAAGCTTGGGACGGAGGAGCAGGGGCCCGTGTTTTGACAGGCGTATGCTACCCACCTCTGTTTTGTCTCCAGAAATACCCCACCCTCACCACCCCAAGTCTCTTGTAACGTGTAGACTGTGTATTTAGCCATAGGTCTCTGTGGTTGACAGGTATCTGCAGGTTTCGAGGGCTTTGGTTCGGTTCTAGTGTGGGTCCCTTCTTCTGAGAGGAGGAAGTGTGTTATAAAAGAAAAATCAGTGGGCTAGAAATCAGGGCGCATGGGGCCAGCTCCCAGCCACCTGCAGGCGTCTGAGGCCAATCACTGCCCCCAGCTGGACTTCGGGGTCCCATCTGAAAATTGAAAGTTCTGGATCAGATGATCTTAAAGGTCCCCTCCAGCTCTAAAACCCAGAGGTTCATGGCGATTATACAGGAGGAGAGATGAGGCCTTGGAAAGCAGGAAACAAGGCTGAGTGGCGAGGAGCCGCCCCTGCAGGTACCGCCTGGAGTCTTTATCAAGCCCCCGGAGTCAGGGGTCACCCTACTGCAGTGCATCTCCTAAGGGCCCCGTTCCACTAACGCAGGTTGAAGCACAGTGAGGCAAATTGCTTACAGAATTACTTAGCTCTGAAACATACAGACTCACCAAAGAACTCTAAGTTCTGTCTACACAGCCTACCCATTTCCGGCATTCTAGATCTATGGGGAGAATAGTACCCGGCCAGAGGATGAGTCATATTTGAGGCTCGAGCTTAGCCTTGGCTCCTCCAATTGGGAAAGGTCCTCGGTCCACAGAAGGGACACCTCAGTTGCCTTTCCCTCAGCTTGGGCCCGCACCCCTACCCCGTGCCTGAGAATAGCCACGTCCAGAAGGACCATGACAGCCTGACTCGGGGACCGAATTACCTACCAGGCAACCCAGCCTCTGCCCATTTTAAGCATTAAGAAAAGGGTCCTTGGCAAGTTGCCTTATTTTAAGCCATGATTGACTAAGTGTACAGTTTTTAAAGGGTGATCAAGCAGTACAGTTTTTTTAAAAGCAAAAAAAAAAAAAAAAAACACCCCAATAATTCTATATCTTCAAATCCCAAAAGAATACCTTGCAATTTGTTTGGTAAGGAAGCACTTAGAGCTCATCCAAATGAAGACTAACTTCTATAATCCAGATAAGAGGATAAGTCATACATTTAGAGGTAGGAAATGTGTTCAGGTTTTATTAAATCCTTTTATTCCAATGCTTTGGGGAAAGCAGTCATAACCTTGGACTGAGTTTTATCTGACCAAAGGCCAAAAAGAGCAGACAAGAAAAAGCTTTCTTTCCTTCCCGACCAGATAGCTGTTGATTAGCCAGCACGTGTTGAATGAAGTGGTGGCCGCGTGACAGCAGAATGTTTTACTCCAGTGAAGCTGCCTCCAGCTGCCCTCCTGCCAGCAGCCCTCATGGCCTTGCCTCCTGTTTCTGACCTTGTTCTGCAGACGCTCCAACTCACTTGTCCTTCCCCTCGGTTGCAGACGTGTGTTTGCACACATCCCTTCATGCTGCTTCTCTTGCCCCAGGACCTAGTTCCCCTAAAACAAGGAATTTGATTTGATCGCCTGCCTGTCCTTGGTCTGCACAGTAACAGGCCAGTGGGAATGGCTGTCCTCCTCAGCACGTGCTCATGACTGCTGTGTGTTGTCTGTGTGGTCCCGCCTCTCTCCATCCTGTTCTGTTGTCCTTTGCGGGGATTTTCCCATCGTTATCGTGAGCGACTGGAGAGGGACTGTGTCGAATGGCAGAGAGACTGTGAGTAGTTCCTGTGTGGGACCTGTGTTATTCCACTTTTGCTCCTGGCAAGAAAAACAGCCTTAAATTGTCTTGTTTTTTAAATTCTTTGCCATTGGGTTAATGTAAGTACATATAGGTCGTGGGAAATTAAGACTGTTTCTAGTTTCAAATAACCCCTACTAGACAGTATGAACTAGAAAAATGTTTAATCAAACCAAAAGTCATGCACAAAGAAAAATACATTCCTTCTGATTGGGTAAATTACTATCAGAGCTATTTAACAATCCCGGCACCGGCTTGGAGCTAAGATTTGCTTTCTCAAATACCGAGAGAAAACCTTCTAATATAGAGTGTCCTCTTTCAGACCGTTCTTCCTTAACAGACATGATGAGGCTACCTGTCCTACTGGATAAGAAGGCAGTCCACAAACGGTTACCTGGACAGAGGCAGCTTGACAAATAGTTGGCCACACACAGCTTCCATATCATCACCATTTCCTCCCCCACTCCACCCAGGAGCCATTACTTGCTACCGTAAGGAGAGTTTTCTGGTTTTCTGAGTAAAGCCACCTCTTTTCCATGGACGAAGGCGCCATGGAGAAAGTAGGTAGATGGAATCCAGTTAATTCCCAAACTCATCCCGGGAGAATTTGACTACCTTCCCTGCCAGAGGGCCTCTCAGCTCCCCACAAGATAAAGCTTCGGATGGTAGACAAGTAGCTGAACCAGACTGTTTGAGCTTCATACCCTTGTTCTTCCTAATACACTCATAGAAGGAGGGACTAAAAAAAGGACAGCGCTCTAAAGCTAAGAGCGGAAATCAGCAAGATCAGACGGAAGGAATGTGGGCAATTCACTAACAGAGCTTTCCCTCCTGGATTACTTGAGGGTTCTCCAGGCAGGTTTCATATGCTAATAGCTGAACGAAGACGAAGAAAATATTTTTTGCGGTTATATCCACCCAGGAATCTGTATCTGATTTTGTGCTTAAATGTATGTCAAGTGACATCCTTATTTTTCCTTTTTTAAATGAGCTAATTCTTCCAAATGGCTTACCGTAGAGTGTTTAAAGTTATGATTATCTGCATATCACCAGCCACAAATGCCTGGTGAATAGTGTTTATGGAAATATTTTATGTAAAGGAGAGAAAAGATGCGATGCTTTGGGCATAGTGTTGCGGTTGCTTGTCACCCTTGGTATGCCTTGTGAAATTACTGTTTTAATCTGTATTATTGGAATATATAAAGATACATGTAGTTAGGTACATACACAAGCACATACAACGTCACATACACTTGTGACCATATTATTAATACAGGCATGAGTACAAGTGCCACTAATTGTACATATTCATATTCATCTACCCTGATTTTAGACATTTCTTACCTAAGTCCTCATTATCAGCTTGCAGCTTAGAAGGATATATCCCATCTATACCGAAGAAAATTTATCCCAGCAAATAGATACAAATCTATGAGAATATATGAATACATTCCTCACTTTTGCCCTTTCTTTATTTGGTATAAAGCCTGGCCGAGGGGTGTGCAGATAACTGTAGTTGGCTTGTGGCACTCTGCCTCCAACTCTGCTTTTCAGCACCATCTTCATGCCGGCCACGCCAGATGTTCATGCTCATCTTTATGGGTGGGTCCTTCTAGGTCATTTTCACAGGTTTACTCGGTAATCTCACAGCTCCCTGGGACTCCATCAGGGAGGACCTGGGAGAGCGGTTAAGTTAAAGCACGTGGTAGTCTGGACGCGCGCTAACTTCATTGCTAGACTATTTGCAAAGACCTTCCCTCCCTCGTTGAGGTTTGCCACACCTGTCCTTTTGTTCCAGCCTTCCTCACCCAAATAGCATGCATGGGAGTCTAGATGAAATTGGGATGAAATGATCAATCCATTTGGCCTTTTCGAAGAAAGCCCTGTTCTTTTAAGGGGAAGCATTTTATTCAGCTAACCTTCTTCAAACCTCTGTTTCGATTGTCCAAAGTGTTTAGATGGAATCAAATACCAGCAGCTGAATTGACAAATGTTATCTTCAGCATAATGACTATTTAATACAGAATGACATTAGATCATTGATAGGAATAACTCTCAAAAGTTGAAATCTTCCTTTGATGGTTTTTCAGATTCTACCTGGTAATCAATCACCTGTTCTACCTTGGCCGTGGTAAACACACACCTCAGAAAAAATTAGAATAGACTCCTTCATAATAAGAAACTTCAAGCAACGTCAGCAGGACCTCTGCTGGCCACCACCTTTTGAGCTTAGTTGGTATCGGCTAGAACTGCTTGAAATCACTTTTTCAGGAAGCTGGCTTTCCATGTTCATGGCCCCCAGGCTTTCCTTGACACTCCAGCCCCACCCCAAACGTCACCCAAGGCCCATTTCTGTCCCCTCAAGCCCCCCAGGGAGAACACCAGACCTGAGGCTCCATGAGATTCCTCTGCTGTTAGGCCGTGCTCTCATTCCTATCTCGTGTGTAGTCCTTTTCATACAAGAGATGAAGGTGTCAGAAGAACAGAAGCATGGCGGGGTAAGCACACCCCCCGCCCCTGTGTCCTGTGGGTGGGGGTGCTGAGGTGATGCTGGGGTTTGATTCCTCTGTGTAATTTCTAAGCACCCTCATCTTAGTTGTCCTCTATTCTCATTAGACTTCTTACAGTTTTTTTCAGTTAACCATCTTTGCTATTTTAACATCCTTAATAGCCCTAATTCCTTCAAGATTTTCATTAATGTTTTCACTAAGTTCTTCCCATAAACAGATCTTTAAAAAAAAAAAAAAGTCTTCATCATAAAGGGAACTCAAGGCAATTATGATGTCACCTCTTCCATTTCCTGAGTTTATAGAAAAGTTCACACTCTATAAAATATTACTTGTTTTGACTCAGTATTCAGGGAAAAAGTGACACAGTCAACAACCATCATAGAGCAAAAGAGCAGCCAGGAGACAAGGAAAAAAGTCAAAAAAGTGTGCTGGCCGTCATGCAGTTCACATGGGTTAATAGCCAGGATCCAGCTTTTCAGACACGGGGTCACTTCAGTTGGCATGGGGTGCTCTCATTGGCGGAAACCCCAGTCCCACGGGCACTGATTAATATTCAGGCGTGTGCGTGTGTGTGTGTGTGTGTGTGTGTGTGTGTGTGTCTCTGTCTGTCTGTGTGTGCGTCTGTTTGCTGCTGAGAACAGCCCCATCCCGTTTCTAGCCTTTCATACTGAACAAGCAGCTTCAGGTAGCTACACTGAGGGGAGGGAGCCGCATTTTCCCCGCACCTCAATTCTTCATCATCAGCGAGGCTCCCCTCAGGTCCTCGTCCCTGACAGCGTCCTTCAGCTGTTGAGCAAGCCCGTCAATGGAACTGGTGATTCACTGGTTTATTGAGTACAGAGCTCGTGCTCTCTGCCGTTTCCTCATCAGATAGCTTAAGGGAGAGGAGTTTCAATCCTGTCCTTCCCCCTCGAACCCTGGGGCCATCCCACGGCTCCTCAAAGAGCCCAGTAAGTGGGTTAAGTGTACAGATGTCACAGGCCTCTGCCACTAGTGTTTTTTTTACATGCTCTCAAGCTGTAAGCGGCAGAAGGCTTCTAGTTCAGAAAGAACCCCAGCCCTTGCCAGCAGCGCGCTGCTGGAGCGCAGATGCACTGGCTCCCTGGGGTACCTCGGTGAATTCCGTCACCGGCCTAGGGAGTGAGGCTTACCGATGCTCAGGGGTTTGCGGTGGTCGTCTGTGTGTCTGCCATTATTACAGTTTGTTACTTCATGGTTTTGTCTGTAAGTTCCTGTTGGTGTAATTGCTGTGCTCGCTGCATGCACTTGCTGTCGTACTTGTGTCAAATGATTCTCTAACTTCCTTTGGAAAGCACTAATGAAAAGTGCTGTTTCTCTTCTCTATTGTTGGGTTTTTTGTAAAGTTGCTCAAATGCTCTCAGGTATGGCGGCTCTGAATGGAGGACTTGGCGCCACGGGCTTGACGAATGGCACGGCGGGCACCATGGACGCCCTCACCCAGGCCTACTCAGGGATCCAGCAGTACGCGGCCGCGGCGCTGCCCACGCTGTACAGCCAGAGCCTGCTGCAGCAGCAGAGCGCGGCCGGCAGCCAGAAGGAAGGTAGGTGCCCGGGCCCGGGCCGGAGGGCGGCGCTCGCGCCCAGAGCAGAGCTCCAGGGAACTTCCACGAGCCACTGTCCTAAGAGAAAGCAGTTGTTTTCTTTCTCCTACTCGTGTTTGTTTGGGTTTTCTTAAAGGAATCTGACAGGCCCTTCCAGTCTTCTTTCCTGTCGTATTTAGCTTTACTGTTCCTCTCCCTGTTCAGGTGGACTCCTCACCCTCTGTGCGCCATACGCAATTACCTAGCGATTGCTGCCATCAAAAAATTGCCGGGAGCCCCCTCTCCCGAATCAGCAGGGCCGCCTCTCGTTTCTCCCGTTCAACACAGACTCCTCGTTAGAGGAAGGGGTGGGTCGATGCAGCCCCCTGTGGGCTCGGCCCAGCTTTCCTGCAGTCCACGTCCCCCGTGATGGTGGAGTTGCCTCTTAGTCCGCGATGGTTTCCAGGTTAATGAAAAAATCCACTCTTAGGATTGACTCAGTCTCGGTTTAATCAGGGGTCTTCTGGGGAAGCACATAAGTGATTGATTGCCTTGCTTCTCTGCCGGTAAGGCAAAATAAACATCAGGAAGTGAATGCTAAGAATAAATGAAAGCTAATTATAAAGCAGTTAATGAGCTGGCCCGAATAGGGAGGGCTTGTCTCTTTCTTTCCTCCTTGATTGAAGTTGCTTTTAAAGCAGAATCTGCACTGTGATATTTATTCTCTTTCTGACTTGTTTTGAACACAAGAAAGGAAGTTAGAATAGGGAAGTACTGCTGAAGATGTTTTTAAAATTTCTTTCCCTTCCCCTATATCCTCACCCCATAGTTCCAGACTGGTTTTTGTCTGAATATTTTGACTTTAAACATGGTGTCCTATAAGAAATAGAAGGGTTTTTCTTTTTAAGTTAGGAATTGTAAAAGGGACACAGCTTTAAAGATACTCATGTGTTTTTGTTTTTGTTTTTTTAAAGAAAGATATTTTTCTGTTTATATGTAACAGCATTAAAAATGGAAGATAGTTGAAAATCTGAGTTTCATTCTTTCAACTTTCTCTTTCCTCTCAGCTGTGACTGTTACTGATTTTTTTTAAAACTTGCACAACTGTTCAGACAACTGTGTTTTCCCCGGGCGTGTGGCGACCGCATGTCATAAATACCTCGCCTTCCCAAAGGAAAGCCTGTATTGAGGTCCCTGTGTCTGAGGTCTGACTACCATGGTGACAAATGAGGGTGGTAGGAGGGATCCTGTCAGATAACCGTGTCCTCAGGAGAGACCATAAAAGCCAGTTCCCCCACGTGCGTCTTAGAGAGTGTTGGTCACTTCTCCCTCACCCAGCAGGGCCTCACAGCAAACCGTATAACCTGGGTCACTGAGAAAACATCTGTCACCAGCAGACTCGAAAGTCAGTAGCTTAAGGAGAAGGTCTGGGCCCGGAAGTTGCTTCACATCAGCTCACTGCCCTAAATTTCTATGCCTTGAGTTTTAGGCACTGCTTGTGCAATAATTAATCCTCTGGGATTAATGTAAAATAGTTCAAAATAAATACTGCCCGCTCCAGATTATTTATATTTAGCTATGTGGGCTACCAGCAGCATGGGTTAGTGCTTGATGGTGTTTCAGGTTTGTTCAGGTCTTTTTAAATCATCTTCCATCTTCTCATCACCTTCTTCTCACCCTGTTAACCTGTGCTCAAGAAATTTAAACCGTCTTAACATTCGCTTAACTAAAACATAATTTGAAAGGCAGGTCATACTGAGAAGCAAAGGAAAGACCCCATGATGAATTCCACTACTAAATAAGAGTTTTAGATTTTCTACTCCATAGTTCTGTTCTTTAATCAAGAGAGTTGAGTCAATTTGATGTATTTAGTCGTGTACCCTGGTATATATTTTCCGACTGGAAAGTGAACCAGTCTGGCCTTGTAAAGAAATGGTTTTAATGTTTTCCCCAGCTACATCTTCTGAAGGGTTATGGCACCCCTACAGATCTAAATTCAGGCAAGCTGACCATGTTTCCTGCCATTCCTAAATATCCTCTGAGCTCTTTCACACCCTTCCCATCTCCCTCTGTTTGCAGGAGGCACGTCACACACACAGAATTAGGTAGAGCCTCCAGATCCCAACTGGCGGTCTGATACAGACACCCCCAGTGCTTTCTGCTACATCAGGTGCCCTATGAGAAATCGGAACATGAACACCCAGCCAACTGGGACCAATGATACAACTGAATGAGCTCTAGCAAGTTAGTCACGTATACTAGAGGTCTGAGGAACGTGTGGTTGGTCAGCAGGTTTTTACTGAAGGGAGACGGAAGGAAGAAACCTAGGTTGAACCCTCAAAAAATTGTTTCTTTACCCTTGGTGTCTATGGCAGTAGCCTTCTTCACCGAATATTAAGAGGTTTTCCATACCAAGTCACCTTTTTCTCATTTTAGTGTTAATGACTTTGGCAGTTTGCAAAATCCAAGTATTTCTTGGTGATGAGGAAAAAGACAGCCTCCTTGGGTTTACCTTCTTCCCGTTTTCCTAGTCCCCTATCTGGCCTGGATACGTTCAGAATGCACTGCATTCGAGAAGGCCAGGACTGTCCAGGCATAGGCAGTAATCTGTCATAGTGCATTAAAATTGCATTTTCCCCCCAGGCTTCAGGAGGTGAGATGACTTCACAATTCTGATTGGGCCCCATTAATCCTCATTTGTGCATTTGGACCTTCTATTTAGAAGGCACATCCAGTCTGGGCAGTACCAGATCTGCCTGATAGACAAACTGCAGGGGACACACATGCGTAGTGGCCTTCAGAACACCCACCTCCAGTGTTGTGGTTTTGCATCTATTTATATTAAGTTTTGACTTTTTAAGAGTTTTTTTTTTTTTAAACAAAGAAACATCGGGGGACCTAACCCTGTAATTGTGCCCCTTTACATACAAACTGTGTCTCTTGCACTGGAACATGGCTATGCCCCTGGAAATTGTGAGCAATACAGAAAATTAAAGTGGCCATGTTAACACTTAAATAAGAAAGAAATGCTTCATCTCTGTGGCTTCAGGAATTTGCCTCAAGAAGATTTCCTTGCGAAAAGTCCCATTCATTAGAATACTTTTTTCTTTTATGATTGTTTGTGTGTGTGGCAAGAAACTTGGTTTGACTTTTCTTTGCAAAGATGTTTATCCCTTTTATTTTTACAAAGTTCTTTCTACCCCAGTTCTCTTTCTCTTCGGCCCATACAAACAGACACTCTCCCCCCAGCCCCTGGGAACCCAGGGCACCTTGTCCCCTGGGGCTTCCCAGTGGAGCAGGCAGTCCTGGTTCCTCTCCTGTGAAAGTCAGTCAAGGTCCCGGGAACTTCGCCAGTTTTATGAGCTCCCTTCCCTCCCAGACACCATGCCCAGAACATCCTAGAGGCATCCAGCCCTGAGGCCTCCCCAGAACCATCTGGGGAAGGATCTGCAACTCCCCCAAGCACCCTCTGACCTGGAAAGCATTCTCGCCTGTGACATATTAGAAGGTGATTACCTGCTGTAATCATTGGGATTCCCTCCTTCCTGCTTCCTTTAAGCTGCGGCTAGTTCTTCTGCAGGTGGCTGGAGAGATGGGAGAATGAAATGGAAAGGAACTTAAGAGGGCTCTCCTGTCCGGTGTAGCTAAGATCGCCCCTACTCTGTCCTTGTTCCTTGTATTTCTGGAAGTGATGGTGAAGAGCGAAGAACCAGGCTTCGCTTAGTCTCTGACCAGCTTGTGCACCTCAGGCGCTCAATTTGCAAGGCTAATTCCCAGTGGTGTAATTCCGAGCACAGTTGTGAAACTCTAGCACCTACTTTTTCCTGCCTTGACTCATTGCCAGTCATTTCTAAGAAAGATGATTATTAGACTGTGTGTTAAGAGATCTGCCAAATCAGAACTGGATGGATAATTAGGTAAATGATTGAGAAATCCAAGCAGCATTACTGCTACATTCATTACTTCTAAATTGCTGCAATTTGCTTAGAATACACAGGACACTGTATCCAAGAGAGAATATATACTATGTACTATAAAACATGGCCACGTGGGGAAAACCCACGCCTGCATTCTCCTGCCCCACTCTACCCCTCGTCTGCCGCCTTCACGCCCAGGAAGACTGAAGATACGTGCTCACGCGCAGTAAGCAAATGTGACCCACAGATTATCGATGAAAAGGAAGCCATTCTTAACTGGTGTCTCTTTGGAAGTCAGGAAAATGTGAAGGACGACTCCTGTCCTAAAAGACATACCAGCACTGGACTTGTATCCATCTCTTTCCGTATGAGAGAAAGCCACGTGCTTAGCCCATCTGTTGTTAAAGCATTCCTAAGAAGAGGCTTTGGGAATTAAGAAGTGCAGAATACCTTACTCTGATTTTTTTTTTTTTCCCTCTTTAGGTCCAGAGGGTGCAAACCTCTTTATTTACCACCTTCCACAGGAGTTTGGAGACCAGGACATCCTGCAGATGTTCATGCCTTTTGGAAATGTTATCTCTGCTAAAGTCTTCATTGACAAACAGACCAATCTGAGCAAGTGCTTTGGTATGCAAAAGAAACCCAGCTAGAATACACAGTGCACTGCCAGTAAGGAGTCATGGGAAGGAAAACATAATGGCCAGTATTTTAGACGCCAGGATAGGGCCTTCAGTGTGTGTGGCGGTTCCAGGCTGTCTGGACCCATGTAAGCAGACTGGGCCAAGTCATCTCATCAAAAAGAGAGAAAAGACCTGGGAAAAAGGAAAGATCTGGGAAATTAAATGTCCATATAGTAGGTAATGCTCTATACTGTACTCAAGGGTTTTACTACCTATAACTAATCCCCTTCCATTGTTGACCAGCAGCAGTCTCTTCGGGCCCCCCAGTTTGAACCACAGGCTTCACTGGATGGAAGTAATTTACAGACTGTAGTGTAGTTGAGACTCCTGACACAGGATGCCACTGCAGACACTGCCGCAAACTCCATACCCTTCCAAGGTCCACTGGGACTCAGACCCTGTGGGTGTAGGCAGCACACTGTATTGGGGGCTTATTGTTCAGCATCTGGATGTACATAAAAACACACTAATCAACGCGCACTCCTTCACAGTAGGGGTGTGCTCAGGCCACGCCCAACATCGCAGCTCCGCGAGCCCAGGGGACGGTGGCTGGTTTAGCTCATGGTGACATGAAGTGCTGCGGTGTGCTGGGATGCTGGGATCTGCAGTGGCTGCCTGAGTGGGTGGAGAGCACGGGAGATGCAGGTGTTCTCAGAACACTGGACATCCCAGCTCCTCGGTGGCCCGAGCTGTCACGGTCTCCTTCGTCAGGCAGCCTGGACTCTGGCTCCCTGGGCCGTTTTTGCTCCCTGAGAGAGTATGGCAGGCTCACTGCACGCCCTAGTGTTTTACAGAGGAGGAGAACATTCATTATATCTAGTTCTTGTTTTATTTTTTGAACCCTTGTGTTCCCCAAAGTAGTTTAGAGGCTAGAATGTTCAGAGTATATATTTCTCACTTGGCAAGTTCTGGCCCAGTTTGAGATGTAACAAACATTTGCTTTAATCACTCCTCCGATTTAATGACTCACATTGGTCATAGGTGCTAAGAGTAGCACAAAACAAAACAAAGTAGAACAGATGTGGGCAGAGGAGAACAGATAGAAGTGTGCACGGTGAAAAGGAAAGCATCAAAGGAAAGGTGAGGACGGCTCTTGCAGAGGCACAAACTCTGCCTTGGCGCTCAGCTGACTGGCGATGGGCGGCCAGTCTAAGGAGAGTGCTCTGGCTTCTGAAACTCCACTTGCGTAACGTCCTTCTGATTTCTGTGCTGTCACCCAGGAAGGTCTGAAGCCACTGTTGTTGGGGGAATTTTAGCGTGTCAGCCATTTCAAGTCACTATTTTTATCCAAGTGGAAAGGCTGTTAGCCTGAACCCATTACAGGTGTATAAACGCCCTTGTAATGGTTCATGAGAGAGTGAAATGGAAAGTAAGTTGTTATATAGGGTGTGTGCACGTCTCAGTAAGAGCTCCCCATTGGGAGCATCCCTGAACAAGGCTTCGAGCCAGGCATTTACAGTCCTCATCGCTAAACAATGTCCTGAGCTTATTTGGAGATTAGAAAAAGGATTGTAGTTCATGGTTTGATTTTGAGAAAATATTTACTGTCTTGAAAAGAGATTCTATCAGCCCCCAAACTACTTAACCACTGTGTTCATAATAATGCATCAGACAATTGTATTTAGTGTTATGCACTATGTTTTCAGTTTTTATTAAAAAGCTGTAACATCCCATACGTAGGCGTCTCGGTCAGACAGCCTAACTTCTTGGGGTCCCAGGTTTGCTAGTCATAACATGGTACCCCATTCTTCATCCTAAGCTCTTGGCCAGGCTTTGTTATCCACTTTGCCCTTGACCCATTTCCATTCTTCAATCATCTTGCTACCTCTGGATAAGATCTAGGAGGAAAGGAGAAAATCAGCAAAAATCTTAGATTCAAGATCACATTTATTGGGAATTTAAATTTAATAAAAATTTAAACCACCATTTTGCATACAGGCAGCCTATGAGAAGCTATTCTGCTTATACTGTATGCCTATTTTTATCAGCTGAGAACTCTGCTAAAGGTATATTTATGTCCCTTTCTTCCTCCTCTAATTTGTAAAGGAATGTTCTCCTTGGCTTTATACTTTAATAGTAGATAGATAGATGGAGAACTTGGTATAAGACCTTCTGAACAGTGGATGGTCAGAGCTGAAATCCAATCAGTATAACTTCCTTTCAACAACAAAAGTAAGTAGGGACAATACTTTTGCACTAGCATTAACTAAAGAAACTTTTGCATGTAACCCCCACCCCCAGTGCTGAAACAAAACTATGTGGTCAGAATTCTGTTGCTGGGTTTTGGCAGAGCCTGGGTGGTCGTCAGAAGCGTCTGAGTGTTGGCACAGAGAAAGGTGGTGGGAAATATGTCAGGATGGCTGTGAAGCCCTGAGCTGTTTTAGACTGTGTATTCTCCAGGACAGCTGGGGATACAAGGTAGCAATTTCCATTCCGCTGAATTCACTGGAGCTTTGAAAATGGAAGTTGAGATAAGGAGAACGGCACAGCATTTCCCCTGGGCCCCTAGGTTCCTCTCAGTAACAGCTCCAAGTGGTAAAAATCAAGTAGAAATTTATTCGAGTTAACTCACCAACTAACTAACTGACCCCATCCTGTATACATGGAGAATTGGAATGGAAACAGTCAGGTTCTTGGGCAGCATACCGGTTATCCAGCCCTTCCCTTAATTATCCTGCTTCTAAACCTCGCCTGGTTGGGGCATGTGAGCCTCTGGGGGCCCTTGGAGACCTAGAATATTTATACCACTGCTTCTAGGAGCAGCACTCACTGATGTACTGGAGGCTCTTTCAGGATTCTAAGGGACTTGAAACACAAACAGGTTTGACTGAAATCAGTAAACAGACTAAATTGACTCAATGTTTGAGATTTTAGCTTTCTGCGGAGGGGTTTTGTTCTCCTGATAGCAAGTTACCGGTCCAGCCAGCTTCTCCACTGCTTCTCAGTGGATGTTTCCAGTGTGGCCCCTAAAACGTGACCTGCAGTCCGTGAACTGAGTAGAGCTGACCCGAGGCCGCAGGCTGGGCACGTGTCACTTTGCATCTGCAGCCGCGCTCCTTTGCTCCCCTGCCTCTCCATCTTGATTCCCGCCCTCCTTCCGCTTGTGTCTTCCAGGTTTTGTTAGCTACGACAATCCCGTGTCTGCGCAAGCTGCTATCCAGGCTATGAATGGCTTTCAGATTGGCATGAAACGCTTGAAGGTCCAGCTGAAGCGCTCCAAAAACGACAGCAAACCTTACTGATCCTAACCCCAGAGGCTCCCTGCTCTTATTTTAGCTTTCTTAGGGTAAGTCCCACGAGCCAGCCTGGGCTCAACAGGAAAGGCAGAGGAGGACCACATTGCCAACTTTTACCAAGAGAGACGGTTATTTTTACAATAAGGCCTCCATTACCCCCTCCCGGCCCCCTACCCAGTTCGCCATAAACTCGGCTACCTTGTTTCTATCGAGTAAACTCCTCCTCCACTTGTGCCACTGTATTCTCCTTTGTTTTGCAATTTGAATCTCCTTTTACCTTTTTTGTTTTTTGTTTTTTGCTTTTTTAAAGAAAAACACATACACAATAAATGACATCTTAAGAACTTAAAAGGCAAACAAAGGCTAACGTGCAATTCTAACTCTGAGACCCACCCCCTTCTCCCCCTCCCCCACCCCGTGCCCCAGAGCACTGCCTGGAGAATTCGCCCCTCCTGCCCGCGCCCACGCCCACCCCCGCAGAGGGGCGCCAGCTGTTCATAGAGGGTAAGGCGGTGGCCTAGCGCGAGAGAAAAGCCAGGAGAAGCACTTAAAAACAATACAAAATGTCTTTCCACTACATTTGGTTTGTTTTAATAAGTAGCATTTTATTTTAGGGTTCAAAGAAACATGACATTTATTGGTCAGATTATTACACTGGTTGTCTATTTTGTTATTGTTTTATTTTAGTTTTTAGAAAGGATTAATGTAAAAAAAGATTTAGAGATCTGTTTCTTAAAGCTACAGGGTTTAAAAATTAAAAATGAGTGAAAATACTTGATGTTTCTTGAAAGATAAATTTAATAATAAATAAGTAATACATAAATACTACATAAAAAGAAAGCCACAGGCCTGTAAATTTTATTTGTAAAAAAAGCATTTCTATTTTTGTACAAAATTTTTACTGCCTCAGAAATAATGGAAGTTATTTATTGCCTATTGTTAACTTATTGGGTACCTAAAGAGCAGCTCTCTGTGCTAGCCAGATCCTTCTGAAGTAGTCTCTAGAGGAATCGTTCTAGGAATGGGCTTGTTTTCACCGTTGAACCCTAGGCCTCAAGTCCATGCTTTATCCTCTCGGTGTCTGTATCTGTCTGATGATTTTGTTCGTAACTGCCATTATTTAGTTTACAGTTCAGTCGTCTGACTTTCCCCATCTGTTACATTCGTTGAAACTGGACCCTCTCCCCCCCATCCCTTGCCAGCCCCTCACCCCAAAACACCCAGAATCCATCCCCTCTCCCTCTCCGGATGGATTCTCTTGGGTTCCTTTGTGCTGTGGATAAAGAGTGTAAGAAATGCAAATTACGTGGATGGCTCGTAGACTCCCTAATTACCTAAGATTTGCATTAGTTTTTCTCCTGCACCCTGAAGAGTGATTTTGTTGCTGCTGCGTAGATTCTGTGTAACTTTTTACTCTCCCTGTTTTCTCCCTAGACATCTTCATGCCCGTTAGTTCACCGTTTGCCTAGCATGTCCCTGTGGCGTCTCAAAAAAAAGTTTCATCGTCCCGTCATTGTTTCTGATGTCTTTCTGACCTCACATCATATTTGGTTCTCCTACTGACCTTTGATCTAGTTTGACCTTTGAAATTTGCATGTGACCTCATCTAGCTATGAATTCTGGGAAGTCAATGTGAAAAACATTGCTGCATTCATGCAAGACTGAAATTTATTATTACACAAATTAATAATAGGAAAAAACCTGTGGCAAAAATGTTTTTTTTTTTTTTTTTTTTTTTTTTCATAAAACAGACTTGAAAGTATTATACAGGGATTGGCATTCTTCCCGGTCACTGGTAACAATAGCAATATGTGTCCAGGGACACAGAATGTTGGTTTCTAACAGACTACTTCCAAAAACAGTTTGAGAAAAAAACTGTCTGATTTTAAGTCTCTAGAGGTCTGTAATAGTTTTTACATTTTTCAGGCAGTGTAAAGTTTTTTGATAAGGCCATTTTAGGTGGCTCACTTTCTCATTAAGATATATATATAGAACCACTTTTTGTAGATTAGTATAAGAAAAATATTTACCCTGTTTTGGGGCAAATGCTACCTATTTGTGTCACCTTTTGCTGAACTGACTCACAGTTAGACAATCCATGGTTTAATGCACATGAAATTACCTATATTTTATACTGTTTCAATGTACAGGAGAAAGGTTACTGTAAACTGTGTTACGTTGGTGCTTCTGTGAATTAAGTTGTGGTTTCATCATGAGTCTTATGGTCTTAATGTTCTTTGTTGATAAGACAAGTTTAGAATTGGTTTACTTAAAACAAAAAAGAATTTCAAAAAAAAGTTGTTTGCTTACAAAAAATTTCATGTGAGGGAAAAAAGAAAACCTATTCCAGAGTAAGTTTTGTGTTGGCTTGTAAAAGCATTGATGTCATTTTTTTTTTTTTTTTGTGGACTATTTAGATGTGTTTGTGTTCAGCAAAATGTGATTTTTTTTTTCTTTTAAAGAAAAAAAGTGAAAATATATAGTGCCAAATTCCAAAGGTACTTCCTTCCTAGAGCTTCAGTGTGTTTCTTGTGAGAAGTAATTTGATAACATGGGTATTTTATTATGTGTTTTGTATAAATCCCTAATATTTAAAAAACAAAAAACAACAAAAAAAAGAGGTTAAAAAGTTTGTTAACTTGCTATCCTGTGGTCTTGTTGCCTGAAATTGTTATTGTTTGTTATTTCTCTATGATGTTTTTTGTAAGACATTGTATAAGTGCCCATGTCTCACTTTTTTAACCACTCTGCACATCAATGCTGTGACGGCAACCTCACAATGTATTTTCTTCATGATATATGGAAACCTCTAAGGTGAGAAAGTTTTGAACTTTTAACCCTTTCTACCCAGCGCTATCTGGAATGTTAACTTTTTATGCTGTCATCATTTTCGTTTGTTTTGGGGTGTTTCTAATTTGGATTTTTTTTTCTGCATATATCTTTGAGTTGTTTCTGTCTTTACTACTATTATCCTTTGGTTGAGAGCCAAAAGGAAGGAAAAAAATACACTTTAAAAAGAGTTTACTGGATAAACCTTCTGAGGGGAACAGTAGATAGTCAAGCACCTAAATAAACCTTAAATTCAATATGCTTTTGAGATCAGGTTAGCGGTATGTTCCAGTTTAGAATAATTTCATATACCTTCCAGTTAAACGGCTTTGTGATGATGGGGTAGTCTTTTGAGGGATTATTGGTTTTGTTTCTTACATATTCCCAAATTAATGTTTCTTATCAGCCATTGTGCAGTGGATACCTCTGAATAAGCAAGGTGTCTGGAGTTAGAAGTTGACAGTCCTTTTCCCTGCCTTTTTGTTTCTTTTGAATTGAATGCATCTAAAGGGGACTGACCATCAAAGGCAAACTCAGTTCTTCATCACAGTTACTGACCAAATACCTAGCACCCGTTCCTGCTGCCACTTTCTAAAGCGCCATATTTCTTTCAAGTTCACTTCATGTGAGCAGGTCTCTTGCTGTCCTGACAGACAAACCCCAAAGTCATCCCCACAGTCCCAAAACACACTCCTGCCTTTCTGGAAGCTTCTTTGTCTCTCTAATGGAGTTCAGAAACTGCTGGCTCCATTTCCTTCCTCCTTTTCCCGCTCACCACCCTGTTTGGTTTAATATTGTGTGTGGATGCGATAGCCCTGGGATGGAAAGGACTAGCCTCTAATGATGCAAAAAAAAAAAAAAAGTTTCCTTCTTATAGCACATGCACTTACAATGAAATGATCTGTATTATCCTCACACGTGTTTACTACTGCTGGGGCCTTCCTTCATCCTTCGAGGGCTATTTTGTACTTCCTGCAGCAAGCAGCTGAATAACAGAGGTTATCGCACTTGTCTGTCTCTCGTGTAGATGATAATATGGTGGTACACAGATACGTCCATAAGAACATAAGACAACACCATTTGAACTTCCTAGACTGTCTCATTCAGAACCTCTTATCAAGTATACATAAATCTTCTTAAACCATTTTTTCCCATTTCTTCACTGAAGCCAGAAGCGCTCCAGTGCCCTCCTCCCGCTGCCTGCATCTCCCCCAGAGGAGCTGAATGCACTTGACAAGAGGCTCAGGGTGGGCACTTAGAGCTGAGTGTTTATTCTGCAGGCAACCAAGACTGTACTGTTACAGGGAAAGTCCTTTTTTTTGGGGGGGGGGGGGGACATGTTTCATTGCTAAAAAGATAACCCTCCTCAAAGACAAGTTGTCCTTTTCTTCACTTTCTCTTTTAATATCAAAAGGAAAAAGCTGCAAGGGTGCGAAGGGCCTGTGCCAGAAGAAAAAACAAACACACAGGGAAACTGCTTTTTTTAAAATCAAGTGTAGACAATAGTCATTTTTAAACTAAATTAGAGAATTGCGATCAAATGGCAGTCCTCAAAGGCGTAACAAGTTCATCTTTCTTTCACCATAGGGGTTATAGTTCTTTGGCTTGTGCTACTCTGGACTCATTTTACTGTTTCTGTTTTTATTATCTTAAGTAAGTGCTAATTAACAAGAAGAAATAAAATTTTAAAAAAACCTGTAGTTTCATTACCTTTTTGAATAATGTCATACAAAAAAATGTATTTGTGTTTTTTTGTGCTGTGAGAATTGTTGTTTGTAGATTAATAATATCATTTTGTTTAGAATTACAAAATAGTTTTTAAATATTGTCTGAGAAAAGCCAAAGTTAATGCAACCTAGTGGAAAACTGTAAGACCATTTGAGTATTGTTTATGTTTTATTGATGCATTTGGATTTTGTTGTTTGATGGAATTTGAGCCAAAAAAAAATACGCAGGCTTTCCTATTTCTACAACTGATTGTACTTACGCATTTTGTACCAGTGGAACTTTTTATACTGGAGATTAAAAAAAAAATGGAAATTTTTGTGGCTTACTCTAGTGGGCCCCCTGACAATGACTGATTTCAAGTTTGATTTCTGGTTGATAGAAAGAAAGTTGCTTTTCTTTTGAGAATTAAAAACTTTGGCTTGATTTCTTTTTTCCCTTTGCTTATATCTAGCATTAGAATTTTGTCTTAAAATACAGCGGTAAGTTTCACTTTTTATTCTGTATTGTGCAGTTACACAATAAGGTAATTAGATTTAGAAGTACTCAGTCACTTTAAGTGGATAAATGTATTAGTTAAAACTTTAGGGGTTTGCTTTTTTGCTGTTTAGATCAAAGTTTTGTCTGATTCTTCTGTCCTCATTGTGAACATAACCGTGTAGTTGAAACAGTCAAACTTATTTTTGTAACGTATGTTATTGTGTGATGCAGTTTTTTGCTTCTGTCTCCAATATTAAACCATTTTCCTAATACTTGTTTCTCTCTCTGAGTGTTGTATTGTTGGTAGTCATTATATGTTGGTGATACATCTACACACCTCACTGTTTCACGTATGTTTTTTTTCTATATGTCGTGTAATAAGATACAGTCGATTCCACCTAAGTGAATATCTGATTTGGGGAAGGGGGAAACTACACACCAGCCACCTCTAATTTATGTACAACAGCCTATTTTAACCACTGCTTCCAAGATTTATACTTATTTCTATGGTCCACCTACAGAGTTGGATTTGCCAAGACCTTATCCGGTCTTCTCACCACACTGGTATATTTCACTTTCTCTCTGCCCCTCTCTCCCCTTCCCTTGGGTATATGTATGCAGTTCTTAACATTCATTAAAAATGGCTCTGCTTTGCTGCATAACCTTCAGAAGAGAAGCAGCAGAGCGAGCTGGGGTTTCTTCTGCCTACCCATGAGTCCAAAGGCATATCATTCATTACCATCAAACTCTTCTCAGAAACCAGTCACATTTTTTAAAAGAAAGAGGTGAGCTCTCAAGGGAAGAAAAAATAAACTTACTTACCTGGTGAATAGATGTGAAAGGCGTTAAATTTAAATCTATGCGTTGCCATCAATCAATAGATATGTATAGAAAAGTAATTTAAATTATTTATTTTTAGAGCTAACTGAATCCAGGAGCAGCTTTAATTATTAAAACTAATGGAAGAGAAAAGAAATACTCGCAAGGGCTCAAATGGAAGCTCTACTCAGTCCGGTGGGATGGGAGGGGGAAGAGGTAAAGTTTCTCATGCCCAAGTCTTCATAATATATCATCCATTTCCCAATGAAAGCCAGGAAGGCCATAGGCACCCACACACTCCTTCCTGAATGAGTGCACGTTTTGTAAAAAGCCTTGTCCCCCACGATCGCCCCAACCCCAGCTAGCAAAGAGAGGAGTAGAGAAGAAAACCATTCCTTGTAGCCCTCGAGAGCTGACGCCGCAGGCCCTCCTCCCTCTCCGCCCGTCTCTCGTGCTCAGGAACCTGACTGCTCCAAGTGCCCTTACGAGATTCCACTGACGTCCGCTCCCTGTCTCACCTCTCCCTCCAACTCTGCAGACGCACAGCTCTGTCCAACTCCGGCCACCCGGCACCGGCAGCCTGCCTCTGGCCGCCAATGAGATTTTCCCTGCAGGTGCTCAGGCTCCTCACCCTCCGGTTTCGGCAGCCCCTCTGACCCCTAGACTGTCTTTTCCAGTCGGCTCAACGACAGAGGGGCCGGGTGAGGCGGAGGGAAGGAGGCTCTTTCCCCCATAGGCCGAACACCTCAGTGAAGTAACTTCCACCAGCTCTAAACCTGCACAGATGAGAGCTGACTTCCTGCCAATACTTCTGCTTTAAATCTCATCAGAGCCTTCATCAGTTTGCCTCTGAAAACCCACGGCTTACATTAGTGGGAAAAGACGGCTATGGGTGTGATTTCTTTTTCTTTCTTGTTATGTTATTATTTGGGGGGGGGGGTGGAGGGTGTGAGGGAGGGGAGAAGAGGGTAAAGAGGGTGATCGATTCTTTCCAAGATGCAAGTGTTCACTTTTTGAATATTTAAGTCATGTAAGTATATAGGTACACCATTTGACCAAGGCAAAATACTCATGCTAAGCAAAAGAGGGGACAGACAAAGCCAGATTTTTTTGTTGTTTTGGAAAAACAACACAATAATTCTCCAAAGACGGGGACAAAAATGCTAGTTCCCTTAAGCACTTAAGACTGTAAAGTTTGTCCCTGCCTAAATTCACACTTACCCTTTTGATTCTGTAAAACACCACTGCAGTGTCAGCAAGGTGTATCTTGCCATACATGGACCACCTTGGGAAATGACAGACCTGTCAACGTTTACCTTGCTGATGGAAGCCACATATCTGCACAGCCCACAGCAGTTACGAGCAATCTCGGGCTGGCACTCTTAGCTGGCAGGCTAGGAAACACAGTGAACATTAATGTACTGTGAATCGTTCCTGATAAGTGAATAAAAACATTGTGACCAAACAATCAGCTTATTCACTTATCAGGAATCGACTGTTCTGCTAATTCACTGTTTTTGTTTTTCATCTCTGTTGTAGTTCACTATTTCTGCTGTGTTCTGTTTTCTCCTCTCATGCTTGGGCAAAATCACTGGGAATATTATCTTCATGTGACCATGAAACGTTTATATCGAGTGAAAATGATATCTTAACAAAATCTATGCACTTGCTATCAGGAACACAATACTGGATGTGTCTTATATATATTGAACTATATAGTACTCGATTTCTTAAATAAAGCTTAAGAAAGGATTCTTGTGTGTAAAGTTAATGTGATTATTTTTCAAAGCAGTGTTTCTAAGGAGTATTTTTGTTCTTTTCTGTCTTGAGTGATACAGGTTATTTTTCATTAAAATTATGATCACTGGCTTTATGACTTAATATTCAATAAATTGACTTTGGAAACAAAATGGAGTGGGGGGAAGTTCTTCCTGGTGCATTTTAGCAAGAGTCATCTGGAAAATCATGCCCTTACTGGTGGCCCTGGCAAATCTCTACCCAGGCGCTGAGGGCGGCAGAAGAGAGCAGTCACTTCGCCGCCAAAAGACACCTGGAAAGCGTCCAGAATCTGCCCTAACCTAGAAAACCCAACTGCCTTTCTAAATGTGATCGATCTCTTTAGGCTCAGAAGAAAGGGGATGAAAAAGAAAGGCAGATCCAAGAATAATGCTGGTCTGCACCGAAGTTTTTCCAAAATGAGATGACACTAGAACCATACCCTGCTGGAGAGCAATGGCGGGTCGATTCAGGACTGCAAAATGAGAGAAAGCAAGAGAAGGGGTTTGATCACTCAGGATGAGAAGGGTAAAATTTCAAAGCTATAGAGGAGAGACATCCTGTAACAGTTGCAAAGCTTATATGGGAGGCCTGCTGCTTGGTCCTTTGAAGGAAAATTTTTGAAATTTTTCCTACAGGCCGTAAGTCTGAACAGAATGGCATTTCCTGTTGGATTTTTTTGCTTTGAGGTTTTATGTTAGATTTGTTTTTCTTGCTTGATGTTTGATTTGAAGAAAAAGTCGTAAACTTCTACTTGCAAAATGGCACAGGCATCCTAATCCTTTATAAAACAAATCTTAGTCATCCCTGATAGCGAGGGACAGAGAGAGACGGTTAATGAAAATCCCCAGATAATCCAAAATTCTTCGTCCAGTCTCTGCCTCCTCCCACCCCAAACCTCCTACTCATATATTTGTCAGCAAACCAAAAACTTCTAGTGAAAGTGAGAGATAAGAGAAATAACCAAGGGTAGCAAAATGAAAGGGTCGAGATAGACGTGCTCACTGGAGCCCATGCAGTTTGAGGTTGGAGTAGAGGTTCTGTTTTTTAAAAAAGGTTAAAACCACTGGTGTACATGAACTGGGCTCGGGTGCTGAAGAGTTGGTGGCCTTCCCTTGAGCATCAGTCACACTGCTAGAAAGAATCCTCTCTGTGAAAAAGGACACATCTGAGGCAATAATGGGAAGAAGAGCTCTGAGCCTCAGGGAACAAAGGATGAACACCAACATATTCCGCTCTCAGGTCTGCAGCCCCGATTCCATCGTCCCCCACTCCGGAACTCACCAGCCAGGAGCTGCGTGCTCGGAGACCAGCTCAGAGCCACAGCTTGAGGGGATGAGGGTCTGTCAGGCGGGAGCTGCTTTAGGGGGAATGCACCATTTCTTTGAACCTTTCCCTACTGGCAGCAAAGCTGCCTGGCGCCAACTTCTGCCTGCCCACATCTGAAGGATGTTTTTAAAAATAAAAAATATATAAATATGTATATTACATACAAAAATATAAAAGACATAGTATGTGTTCTGCAACTGGTCAAAGCCCCAAATAAAAATCCCCAGCTTTGAGACGCTAGCTGACCCCTCAATCGCGAAGCTGGTGTTAAAGGTAGGGAAAGCATTCAATACTGAGGCACACTCTCTGGAGCCACACTGCCTCCGTTGGAATGCCAGCTCTTGCACTCATCACCCGTGTAACCTCTCGGTGCCTTAACTTCCTCGTTGGCAAAACGGGCATAAGAATAATACCTACTGCAAGGGGTTGTTATGAGGATTAACTAAGCCAATACTTACAAAACGCTGAGATGAGGATCCATCACATTGTAAGTACTCAGTAAGGTCAACCAGTTAGTAGCAGTGGTCGCATCTACCGACATGGTGGGCTAAGCTCCCCTCCAGCGGCCTGGTCTATTACTTTCTCCTGCTAGGTATGCACTCCGCCATCCCCAGAGAGCCCCACAGCTCTCCCTGGGTTCCTTGGACAACTATGGACAAGGTCTGACCAGAAACCGCAGCTCCTCCAGCAGAGACCTCTGCACCAACAAGGTCCAGGACAGGCTTCTCCCCTCGAGAGAAACCGTACACTAGAGGCATACCCACCCTTAGGCTGCCCTAAGCCTTGGGGAACAACAACTAACTCCATTCTCAGAAAAGGAAACTGATTCCTCACTCGAATCCACCCCTCCCTACCTTTAAGTATTATATTTAGGTATCTCTTACCCAAAAGAAAAGCCCAGCCGTCCAGTTTAGGTCCTATGTGGGAATGACAAAATCACCTGGAGGTTTGCCTGTAACAAGCCTGTAGGTTCTATGCCCTTCCAAGGCAAAGCTGTGTCCTCAGTAGCAACCAGAATCTATAGGTCTTTGACCACCTTGGGAGGAGCAGGGGTCAGAGCTCAGAAGCCTGGATGTAGCCAAGCAGAGAGCTCTCTAGACCACGTCACCCCACCCCCAGTTCAACCAAAGGTGCTCTGCTTTTGCTTGTTTTATTTATTGGTGGTCCATGTAGAATTTTATTTAGAAACACAATTTTGTTACTAAAAGCACAAAAGATTAAAAACCACTGCTTTACAAGAGGGTAACTCTCAGACAGGGCCACCATTACCTAAGCCCTGTGACATACATTTATTGTCTTTGGAATCATTGCCTCCTTCCTTCTCCTTTCCTCATCTCTCTACACTTCTATGTTCCCATAGTTCACCGTCTGCGATGCATCATGACATTCACTATTTGCTGTGTGTTTACACGTTGCTTACGTCTGTCTCCCAAGCTGGACTGTGAGCTCTTTGAAGGAAGTGACTGTGTCTCATTCATTGCTGTATCCCCAGTGCCTCGACACAGTGCCTGCCGTATAGTCAGTGTTCAGAACCGGTGGATGGACGGATGGGTGGGTGGATGGATGTAGCAGGTGACCTTGCTACAGATGGGAAAAGCATTCCTTATTAAATGGACAACTCAGGAAATATTTGTGGAGAGAAGTCTGACTATGGGATGGGATGAGGATGTGGAAACTGGTGGCAGAAGTCAGGAGCCACTATGGGAGGCCGGGGGCACAGATGGGGATGAGGAAGAACGCAGCTGCTCGTGCGTCCCACATATGCAGGTTCTGCTCTGTTGCCACAGAGCTAATCAGCTACTGGGTCCTGAGTGGAAAGACATTCCTGCAATTAGGTCAAACTACCTTGAGTAGTACTGTCATCTTTTCTTAAGCTAAATTTTGTACCCTCTCAGGAATATTTTATATCTAGGGACTGTCCCTAGATATATGCTTCATATCTAAGAGACCAGACCACTGAACTGAGTACAAATCAATAGAAAACTATGACTAGAGGCAGTGGATGCTAAGGCACTCCTGAGAAGCAGGTCAACGCCTTTTCACGTTCTCTCAGCTGCAGCTACTGTTCAGCCTGCCAAGTTACTGCCTGGAGCAGGATGGGGCCCGGGCCAGCCCACAAGCAGTACAGTACAACTAAGTCATTAGAACAGCCTTGAAGGCAAACAGTCCATGCTGCTGCCAGGATGCCATGTAGCTCCAGGCATCCAGGAAGTGCACTTGAATACAAGTAACGTGTCCCAACTTGTCAATAGCTACCACAAGGATAATGCATAATCCACTAATCACTCATTTGTTCAGAAACCATGTATTGAGCAGCCACTCCATGCGAGGCACCCGGGTAGGGACTGGCAGTGCAAAGAAAAGTAATACATGGCCCTGCCTCCAGGACTCTGCCTTGATTAGCATATCTGCCAAGTAAGGAGAAACCCTTCAAACCAGCAAGAGTAGCTGGTCCAAACAAAACACTCTCTCCCCACAGTGGACACTGTATCACCACAGCACCCACACGGGATTACGTACTGAAGAGCCACAAACAGATGGCAGCTGTTTCAGACTTTCTAGTCCTTCACTGGGCTCAGTGCTACTCAGACACAATGTCTCCCTGGCTAAAGCTTAAAGGTCTGTCCTAGAGAAGAATGAAATACACTGGGTGATGGGGGTGGAAGAGCTGGGAAAGTCTTCTCAACACCAACGTCTCTACCCAGGGCAGAGCTGAGCAAAGTGGCCCTATGTGCTCAAGAGTTGTGTTTCCCAGCTGGCCATCTATGGCACAATCTTAGCAGTCTACAGAATGCATTCCATCCAATAACCTCACCTCTTTAAAAACTATGACCTGAAACAAATGGGAGCCTTCCCATCAAAGAGTACAATGCGGTGGGGAGGGGACTGGTAAGGGGAGACAGAGCCTCGGCGGGAATGAAGGATGGGGCTATGGCATGAGAAAATGTCCTGCAGAGCTGACGGTGCAGTCACCACCCACCCGGAGCTCCAGGGTCCCAAGCCCACAAGCTTGCTCTCCACCCAGCTCCCACCTTCCCATCCCACTGTGAGTGTGTATTCCACATTCCAGGTTCATCTTCCCCTACAGGGCTAGACATACCCCTATTCCTAGTACCCCATTCAGCCCGGTCACGTATTGGCTAGAACAAACCAAAAAGGAAACACTGAGGACTCTCACTAAAGAATACGATAGGAGTGACATGACCAAGAAGGCGACATAGGTCATTCCTGACTTCACTCCCCTTTACAGGAAGAACAGCTAACAACTATCATGGGCAAGACACCACTGAGAGAATCCTGGGAACAGAGTGAGGCTGCAGCACCCACTCCCCACCACCCCAGAGATAAGACAAACTGCAACAGAAGGGTAGGAGGAGCAGCCCCATGTTGACCACATGCCCCTCCCCCAGACCAGAGCAGCACAGCACCACGCCAAGAGCTCTTCCCAGAGCCTCCGGTTCCTCCAGTGAGAAAAGACAGCCCAGGGGTGACATCCAGCCTCCCTAGCACAATAGGTCACTTTGTGGGAGCCCCAACTCTAGCTTCACCCCACAGGAATCATGGGAATCTGTGAGGCTCAATCACGGGGAATCTGATCATGATGAAGAAGTGGGGAGGGGCTTCCAGCAACCAGCCCTTGGACCTTGGCAGACCAAGTTCCTACCTGCAGAACCTAAGTAGTAGTGCCTACCTGTGGCTTTGCTCACCTGCAAAACCAAGGTGGTGGTGCAGCGTGACCAGAGAACTCAGCAAGGTGCAGGTCTGCTCACACCCAGGCAGAAGAGCTGAGTCAGCCCCACCTGCTGTGGAGGATGGCTCCTGCCCCCCGCATCCCCTCACCAGAAAGCTTGTTTGGGAAAATTTGGGAATTGCCTGAAGTGGGCCCACCCAGTCCCACCCAGGCAGGAAAGCTGAGTCATAGCTCACATGCTGCAGAGTACGGCCCCCAGCCCCATGTGACAGAAAGAGCTGCAAGAACACCTGGAACCTGCTGCATAACAGAGCAATGCTTAAGCCAAGAGGCAGGTAGGCAGAGCTGATCACCCCCCAAAGCAAAGCCAGTGGCCCAGGACTTCCCTAGTGGCATAGTGGTTAAGAATCCACCTGCCATTGCAGGGAACACGAGTTCGAGCCCTGGTGCGGGAAGATCCCGCATGCCAAGGCGCAACTAAGCCCGTGCACCACAACTACTGAGCCCGCATGCCTAGAGCCCTTGCTCCACAACGAGAAGCCACCATAATGAGAAGCACACGCACCGCAACAAAGGGTAGACCCCGCTCGCCACTAGAGAAAGCCCGCGAGCAGCAACGAAGACCCAACGCAGCCAAAAATAAATAAATTTTAAAAACAAAACAAAAAAACAAAGCCAGTGGCCCTGTTCAGCCAGGGGACCACCTGGGGCATGGGTTAGCTTGCACCAAGACCATAAAGAACCTTAGCAGCCTTGGAGCTGCTTCTGTTGTGCCCAGACAGAGAAACTAATTCATAGCCCCACTCATTACTGAATACAGCCTTCAGCCTGCTGGACCAGAGGGTCTTACCAGAGCACGCAGCAAGCTGCAGAGCCCAGCCAACAGCCCTTCTTACAGTGACACCTGGACAAAGAGCACAGCCCATGGCTTTCCATCTACGCAGAGCAAAGCCTTGGTATCACCTGACCAGAAATATTCAGTGTACACTCTTGCCTGATTCAGGTCCTCAAACCGCAGGGAAGCTAATTCTTAGCCCCACCTACTGCTGAGCATAGTATCCAGTCCTGACCACTTAGTAAGCCTGACCAGAGAATCCAGGCAACCACAAAGCCCATCCTACAGCCTCACTTGGACAGGGAACAAGCTAGCAGTTCTATCCAGCTGTTCTCAGCCAGTGGCACTCACCCCTCACCCCAACCTCACAGTTCAAACAGTTGCCTCACCAAAATCAGACCTTACAGCAGGCCCCACCTGTCCAAGGACATTACCAGCAGACGTGCGTAAAAACCCACACTGAGCTAATGATAAAAACTATCTCTACCAAAGCAAACCTGCAAAGTCTGGAAGAGGAGACCACTTACTCAAATGCGCAGACACCAACATAAGGAATTAAGGATTATTAAAAAATCAGGAAAATATGACACCACCAAAAGAAATTAATAAAGCTCAAATAACTGACCTTAAAGAAATAAAGACCTATGAATTGTCAAAGAATTCAGAATAATCCCCCTAAAGAAGTTTAGTGAAATACAAGAAAATAAAAACAACTGAAATTAGGAAAACAATGTATTAACAAAACAAGAAGTTAACAAAATGAGAAGTTCAACAAAGAGAAACCATCAAAAAGAACAAACAAATAGAAATTCTAGAGCTGAAAAATACAAAAAGTGTCTGAGGAATTCAAAAGAGAGCTTCAAAAGCAGACTCAACCATGCAGAAGAAAGAATCAATGACCTGGAAGATAGGACATTTGAAATTATCCAGTCAGAGTAAAAAGAAAAAAGAATGAAAAATAGTGAAGAAAGCCTATGGACTTATGGGACACAATGAAAAGAAACAATATTCACATCATGGGAATTCCAGAAGAGAAAGAGACAGAAAGTATATTTAAAGCAATAATGGCTAAAAACTTCCAAACTAAACATCCAGATACAACAGGCCCAAATGATCCCAAACAGGGTGAACCCAAAGAGAGCTACACCAATACACATTATGATTAAATTGTCAAAAGTCAAAGACAAAAAAGATTTTTTAAAGCAGCAAGCAAAAAGAAAGAAGTTACATACAAGAGAACCCCATAGGACTACCAACAGATTTTCTTAGCAGAAACTTTTCAGGCCAGAAGAGAATGAGATGACATATTCAAAATTTTGAAAGAAAAAAACTGTCAACCAAGAATACTGTCCTTCATAAATGAAGGATGGATAAAGACTTTCCCAAACAAACAAAAGCTGAGGGAATTCATCACCACTAGACCTGCCTTACAAGAAATGCTAATGGAGTTACTTGAGTGGAAATAAAAGAACACTAGTTAACATCATAAAGACATAAGGCAGCAAAAAACTCACTGGTAATAGTAAATATATACTCAAAGTTAGATTTTGTAATAAGGAAATAGTGGTACATAATTCACTTACAACTCTAAAAGTTAAAAAATATAGTAAAAATAACCAAAACTATAATGATCTGTTCTTAGTTACACAATATAAAATATATGTAAACTGTAACATCAATAACCTAAAATGTGAGGGGGAGAAATAAAAGTGTAAAGCATAGGAATTCTATTGAAGCTATGTTACTAGTTTAAATTTGGGTGTTATAATTTAAAGATATTTTATGCAAGCATCATGGTAACCATAAGCGAAAAAACCTGTAGTAATTACACAAAAGAATGTGACAAAGAAGTCAAAGCATAGTGATACCACAAGACATCAAAACACAAAAAAAGGCAGCAGGATAAGAAACAAGGAACAATGGACTTACAAAACAACCAGAAAACAATTAATAAAATGGCAATAGTGAGTCCTTACTTATCAATAATTACTTTAAATGTAAATGGATTAAATTCTCCACTCAAAAGACACAGAATGGCTGAATGGATTTAAAAAAAAAAAAACAAAAACAAGATCCAATGATATGCTGCCACAAGAGACTCACTTTAGCCTTAAAGACACACAGAGACTGAGAGTGATTGGATAGAAAAAGCTATTTCAAGCAAAGCATAACCAAACCAAACCAAAAAAAAGGGTAACTACAGTTATATCAGACAAAATAGACTTTAAACTGAAAATGGTAGAGAGAGACAAAGAAGGTCATTATATAATGATAAAGGGGTCAATACATCAAGAAGATATAACAGGGGCTTCCCTGGTGGCGCAGTGGTTGAGAATCTGCCTCCCAATGCAGGGGACATGGGTTCGAGCCCTGGTCTGGGAGGATCCCACATGCCGTGAAGCAACTGGGCCCGTGAGCCACAACTACTGAGCCTGCGCATCTGGAGCCTGTGCTCCGCAACAAGAGAGGCCACGACAGTGAGAGGCCCGCGCACCGCGATGAAGAGTGGCCCCCACTCGCCGCAACTAGAGAAAGCCCTCGCACAGAAACGAAGACCCAACACAGCCATAAATAAATAAATAAATAAATTTTTTAAAAAAACCTTAAACTCACAACTCTTAGGTTGTGTGTTTTAAACAAACAAAAAAGAAGAAGATATAACAACAGTAAACATTTATGCACCCAACACCATAGCACTTAAATATATAAAGCAAAAACCGTAGAAAAGCTGAAAGAAAAAGTATGGCAGTACAATAATAGTTGGGGACTTTAAATACCCTACTCTTAAAAATGAACAGATTATCCAGACAGAGAATCAATAAGGAAACAGTGAATTTGAACACTATAGACCAAACGGACCTAACAGACATATATAGAACATTCCATCCTACAAAGTAGAATACACATTCTTCTCAAGTGCACATGGAACATATTCTAGGATAAACTACATGTTAGGCCACAAAACAAGTCTTAGCAAATTCAAGAACACTGAAATCATACCAAGTATCTTCTCTTGACCACAATGGTATGAAACTAGAAATCAATAACAAGAGGAAAACTGAAAATTTCATAAAAACATGGAAATTAAATAACACTTCTAAACAACCAATAGATCAAAGAAGAAATTAAAGGTGAAATTAAAAAGTATCTTCAGGTAAACAAAAACGGAGACACAACGTATCAAAACTTATGGGATGCAGCAAAAGCAGTTCTAAAACAGAATTTCATAGCAATAAATGCCTATATTAAGAAGCAAGAAGGATCCCAAATAAACAACCTAACTCTACACCTTAAGGAACCAGAAGAACAAACTGAGCCGAAAGTTAGCAAAAGGAAGGAAATAAAAAAGACTCGAGCAGAAATAAATGAAATAACAGGAAAACAATCGAAAAGATTAACCAAACTAAGAATTGGTTCTTTGAAAAGATAAAAAAGTTGACAAACTTTTAACTAGACTAATCAAGGAAAAAAGAGAGGACCCACGCAAGAAAATTAGAAATGAGAAAGGACAAGACTTCCCTGGTGGTCCAGCGGTTAAGAATCTGCCTTCCAATGCAAGGGACATGGGTTCAATCCCTGGTTGGGTAACTAATATCCCACATGCTGTGGGGCAACTAAGCCCACGTGCCACAACTACAGAACCCATGCACTCTGGAGCCGACCTGCCACAACCAGAGAGCCCACACGCTGCAACTAGAGAGAAGCCCGCATGCCGCAACAAACAGCCAGTGCGCCACAACGAAAGATGCCACATGCCGCAACTAAGACCCGACACAGCCAAAAATAAATAATTTTTTTTTTAAAAAAGGAAATGGACTGAGCTCTGACCGCCACAGCAACAGTCAGCTCTACCCACCACCAGAGCCTCCCATCAAGCCTCTTAGATAGCCTCAACCACCAGAGGGCAGACAGCAGAAGCAAGAAAAACTACAATCCTGCAGCCTGTGGACCAAAAACCACAGTTACAGAAAGATAGACAAGATGAAAAGGCAGAGGGCTATGTACCAGATGAAGGAACAAGAAAAAACCCCAGAAAAACAACTAAATGAAGCGGAGATAGGCAACCTTCCAGAAAAAGAATTCAGAATAATGATAGTGAAGATGATCCAGGACCTCGGAATAAGAATGGAGGCAAAGATTGAGAAGATGCAAGAAATGATTAACAAAGACCTAGAAGAATTAAAGAACAAACAAACAGAGATAACCAATACAATAACTGAAATGAAAACTACACTAGAAAGAATCAATAGCAGAATAACTGAGGCAGAAGAACGGATAAGTGACCTGGAAGATAAAATGGTGGAATTCACTGCTGCGGAACAGACTAAAGAAAAAAGAATGAAAAGAAATGAAGACAGCCTAAGAGACCTCTGGGACAATATTAAACGCAACAACATTCGCATTATAGGGGTCCCAGAAGGTGAAGAGAGAGAGAAAGGACCAGAGAAAATATTTGAAGAGATTATAGTCGAAAACTTCCCTAACATGGGAAAGGAAATAGCAACCCAAGTCCAGGAAGCGCAGGGAGTCCCATACAGGATAAACCCAAGGAGAAACACGCCGAGACACATAGTAATCAAAGTGGCAAAAATTAAAGACAAAGAAAAATTGTTGAAGGCAGCAAGGGAAAAACGACAAATAACATACAAGGGAACTCCCATAAGGGTAACAGCTGATTTCTCAGCAGAAACTCTGCAAGCCAGAAGGGAGTGGCATGATATACTTAAAGTGATGAAAGGTAAGAACCTACAACCAAGATTACTCTACCCGGCAAGGATCTCATTTAGATTTGATGGAGAAATCAAAAGCTTTACAGACAAGCAAAAGCTAAGAGAATTCAGCACCACCAAACCAGCTCTACAACAAATGCTAAAGGAACTTCTCTAAGTGGGAAACACAAGAGAAGAAAAGGACCTACAAAAACAAACCCAAAACAATTAAGAAAATGGTCATAGGAACATACATATCGATAATTGCCTTAAACGTGAATGGATTAAATGCCCCAACCAAAAGACATAGACTGGCTGAATGGATACAAAAACAAGACCCATATATATGCTGTCCACAAGAGACCCACTTTAGACCTAGGGACACATACAGACTGAAAGTGAGGGGATGGAAAAAGATATTCCATGCAAATGGAAATCAAAAGAAAGCTGGAGTAGCTATACTCATATCAGATAAAGTAGACTTTAAAATAAAGACTGTTACAAGAGACAAGGAAGGACACTACATAATGATCAAGGGATCAATCCAAGAAGAAGATATAACAATTATAAATATATATGCACCCAACATAGGAGCACCTCAATACATAAGGCAACTGCTAACAGCTATAAAAGAGGAAATTGACAGTAACACAATCATAGTGGGGAACTTTAACACCTCACTTACACCAATGGACAGATCATCCAAAATGAAAATAAATAAGGAAACAGAAGCTTTAAATGACACAATAGACCAGATAGATTTAATTGATATATATAGGACATTCCATCCAAAAACAGCAGATTACACGTCCTTCTCAAGTGCGCACGGAACATTCTCCAGGATAGATCACATCTTGGGTCACAAATCAAGCCCCAGTAAATTTAAGAAAATTGAAATCATATCAAGCATCTTTTCTGACCACAACGCTATGAGATTAGAAATCAATTACAGGGAAAAAAACGTAAAAAAGACAAACACGTGGAGGCTAAACAATACGTTACTAAATAACCAAGAGATCACTGAAGAAATCAAAGAGGAAATCAAAAAATACCTAGAGACAAATGACAATGAAAACACGACGACCCAAAACCTATGGGATGCAGCGAAAGCAGTTCTAAGAGGGAAGTTTATAGCTATACAAGCCTACATAAAGAAACAAGAAAAATCTCAAGTAAACAATCTAACCTTACACCTAAAGCAACTAGAGAAAGAAGAACAAACAAAACCCAAAGTTAGCAGAAGGAAAGAAATCATAAAGATCAGAGCAGAAATAAATGAAATAGAAACAAAGAAAACAATAGCAAAGATCAATAAAACTAAAAGTTGGTTCTTTGAGAAGATAAACAAAACTGATAAGCCATTAGCCAGACTCATCAAGAAAAAGAGGGAGAGGACTCAAATCAATAAAATCAGAAATGAAAAAGGAGAAGTTACAACAGACACCGCAGAAATACAAAGCATCCTAAGAGACTACTACAAGCAACTTTATGCCCATAAAATGGACAACCTGGAAGAAATGGACAAATTCTTAGAAAGGTATAACCTTCCAAGACTGAACCAGGAAGAAACAGAAAATATGAACAGACCAATCACAAGTAATGAAATTGAAACTGTGATTAAAAATCTTCCAACAAACAAAAGTCCAGGACCAGATGGCTTCACAGGTGAATTCTATCAAACATTTAGAGAAGAGCTAACACCTATCCTTCTCAAACTCTTCCAAAAAATTGCAGAGGAAGGAACACTCCCTCATTCTATGAGGCCACCATCACCCTGATACCAAAACCAGACAAAGACACTACAAAAAAAGAAAATTACAGACCAATATCACTGATGAATATAGATGCAAAAATCCTCAACAAAATACTAGCAAACAGAATCCAACAACACATTAAAAGGATCATACACCACGATCAAGTGGGATTTATCCCAGGGATGCAAGGATTCTTCAATATACGCAAATCAATCAATGTGATACACCATATTAACAAATTGAAGAATAAAAACCATATGATCATCTCAATAGATGCACAAAAAGCTTTTGACAAAATTCAACACCCATTCATGATAAAAACTCTCCAGAAAGTGGGCATAGAGGGAACCTACCTCAACATAATAAAGGCCATATATGACAAACCCACAGCAAACATCATTCTCAATGGTGAAAAACTGAAAGCATTTCCTCTAAGATCAGGAACGAGACAAGGATGTCCACTCTCACCACTATTATTCAACATAGTTCTGGAAGTCCTAGCCACGGCAATCAGAGAAGAAAAAGAAATAAAAGGAATACAAATTGGAAAAGAAGAAGTAAAACTGTCACTGTTTGCGGATGACATGATACTATACATAGAGAATCCTAAAACTGCCACCAGAAAACTGCTAGAGCTAATTAATGAATATGGTAAAGTTGCAGGATACAAAATTAATGCACAGAAATCTCTTGCACTCCTATACACTAATGATGAAAAATCTGAAAGAGAAATTATGGAAACACTCCCATTTACCATTGCAACAAAAAGAATAAAATACCTAGGAATAAACCTACCTAGGGAGACGAAAGACCTGTATGCAGAAAACTATAAGACACTGATGAAAGAAATTAAAGATGATACCAACAGATGGAGAGATATACCATGTTCTTGGATTGGAAGAATCAACATTGTGAAAATGAGTATACTACCCAAAGCAATCTACAGATTCAATGCAATCCCTATCAAATTACCAATGGCATTTTTTACGGAGCTAGAACAAATCATCTTAAAATTTGTATGGAGTCACAAACGACCCCGAATAGCCAAAGCAGTCTTGAGGGAAAAAAATGGAGCTGGAGGAATCAGACTCCCTGACTTCAGACTATACTACAAAGCTACAGTAATCAAGACAATATGGTACTGGCACAAAAACAGAAACATAGATCAATGGAACAAGAGAGAAAGCCCAGAGATTAACCCACGCACCTATGGTCAACTAATCTATGACAAAGGAGGCAAAGATATACAATGGAGAAAAGACAGTCTCTTCAATAAGTGGTGCTGGGAAAACTGGACAGCTACATGTAAAAGAATGAAATTAGAACACTCCCTAACACCATACACAAAAATAAACTCAAAATGGATTAGAGACCTAAATATAAGACTGGACACTATAAAACTCTTAGAGGAAAACATAGGAAGAACACTCTTTGACATAAATCACAGCAAGATCTTTTTTGATCCACCTCCTAGAGTAATGGAAATAAAAACAAAAATAAACAAATGGGACCTAATGAAACTTCAAAGCTTTTGCACAGCAAAGGAAACCATAAACAAAACGAAAAGACAACCCTCAGAATGGGAGAAAATATTTGCAAATGAATCAATGGACAAAGGATTAATCTCCAAAATATATAAACAGCTCATTCAGCTCAATATTAAAGAAACAAACACCCCAATCCAAAAATGGGCAGAAGACCTAAATAGACATTTCTCCAAAGAAGACATACAGACAGCCACGAAGCACATGAAAAGATGCTCAACATCACTAATTATTAGAGAAATGCAAATCAAAACTACAATGAGGTATCACCTCACTCCTGTTAGAATGGGCATCATCAGAAAATCTACAAACAACAAATGCTGGAGAGGGTGTGGAGAAAAGGGAACCCTCTTGCACTGTTGGTGGGAATGTAAATTGATACAGCCACTATGGAGAACAATATGGAGGTTCCTTAAAAAACTAAAAACAGAATTACCATATGACCCAGCAATCCCACTACTGGGCATATACCCAGAGAAAACCGTAATTCAAAAAGACACATGCACCCGAATGTTCATTGCAGCACTATTTACAATAGCCAGGTCATGGAAGCAACCTAAATGCCCATCAACAGACGAATGGATAAAGAAGTTGTGGTACATATATACAATGGAATATTACTCAGCCATAAAAAGGAACGAAATTGAGTCATTTGTTGAGACGTGGATGGATCTAGAGACTGTCATACAGAGTGAAGTAAAGTCAGAAAGAGAAAAACAAATATCGTATATTAATGCATGTATGTGGAACCTAGAAAAATGGTACAGATGAGCCAGTTTGCAGGGCAGAAGTTGAGACACAGATGTAGAGAATGGACATATGGACACCAAGGGGGGAAAACTGCGGTGGGGTGGGGATGGTGGTGTGCTGAATTGGGCAATTGGGATTGACATGTATACACTGATGTGTATAAAATTGAAGCCTAATAAGAACCTGCAGTATAAAACAACAAACAAACAAAACAACGAATACTAAACTTTCATTGGGTTATTTGTATGGAAATATGTTAATATAAATGTTTCAGACATTACATGAAATTTCTAAAAAAAAAAAAAAAGAAACACTTCAATCAAGGTACAGAGCATTACCATCACCCTAGAAAGTTCCCTTTTGTCTCTTTACAGTTTTACTCCTCTTTCTACCAGAGGTGACCACTATTCTGACTTCTATCCCCATAGATTAGTTCTGCCCGTCCTTTCACTTGATGTAAATGGAAGCATACCGTATGAACTATCTTGCATCTTGATTGATTGACTCATCATAATGTTTTTGACATTTACCCATGTGTTGTATGAATGTATAATTTGTTCCTTTTTTGGCACATACTATTCCATTGCAGGGAGTTACCATAATTTGTCCATCAACAAGAAAATGTAAACAAACATGTTGTTTTGGATATTTTACTATTATGAATAAAGCTGCAATGAACGTTCTTGCACAAGTCATAAAAAAAAAAGACAAAAACAACAACAACAAAAAACTCTGTATCATATAATACCTACTAAACTGAGGGACAATATAGTGTGATGTCATAGGTTCAAATCATGTCAGGTTAAGCTCACGGCCTTTGGAACAATACTGCCTGCACTTGATCCTAGCTAGCGCTCCCACTTATTAGCTATTAGTTTCTTCATCTATAAAATGTATAATAATAATACCTACCTATATGCAAAGTATTTGTAGCAGCACTGACAACACTATAAGCACGATATAATGTTGATTAACATCCAGCAGAATGAGTGTTCTAAGACACACTTTGAGAAACACTGGTAGAGAATCGAGCCCCTTAGAATTCTGGGGCTCATGTCTCTCCATGGGAAGATTACCAGCTCGTTGGAGACAGGGGTATATAATTATGACACAGTATGTTAAGTACTGAACAAGGAGCAAGTGAGGACTCTGGAACCGAGAGTAGGGAAGGAATAATATTTCTAATGGTGAGGGATGTTTCAGGAGAGAATCCACAGCCAAATCGACAGAGATCCTAAAATGCGTGTAGGATTTCACCAAGCAGAGAAGTGGAGAATGATAGCAGCCAAGACCGGGCCTGGTTGGGAAACAGTGAGTAGCCTGATTGACTAGAGTGCAGTCTAAGTTGGAAGACGGGGAATGCACTGGAAATGAGGTTGACATTAGATTGTTAACAGTCCTGTATTCCAAACTAAGGACCCTGAGGCTTCTTCCACAGGAATTAAGGAGCACAAATGTTAAAAACAACCAATCAACCAGGGAAGGATCAGAGGATCAGTGTGGAAAGTGAGCTGAAGAGGAAAAGACTAGGTGCAAGGATAGATAATAGTTCAGGTAAGCAGAGAAGAAAACAGCAGTCAGACTAGAGGACGGGAAAACAGGTTTAAAGGTACTTCAAACATAGCAAAATACTGGGTGTGACATTTAGAGAAAGTTTAGACATGGAAAAAAAAAAAAAAAGAAGAAGAAGAAGAAGAAAGAAAGAAAATATTAGGTGTGAAGGATGAAAAGGCCACAGGTGGTGGCAATATCCCTGAGATGGATACAGGAGGAGTAGAAGCATACCCTGGGAGGGGTTGTGGGTTATCAAGTAGGTTCATGTCATGCTCAAATCTCTCCTGGTCTTGATCTCAGGAGCCAGGGCCAGAGACAGATGTGGGAGACATGAATCTGGGTGGTCATTAGTTAAGGGGATGGTTGGGCTCACCCTACAAGAGCATCAAAAGGAGGGAAAGGGGCCTGTCCTGTGTCAACTGAAAAATAATACACAACCTAAAAGTTGAGAGTTATGTTTTATTCGGCAGACAAAACTGAGGACTTAAGCCCGGACACAACCTCTCACATAGCTCTGAGGGACTGCTCCAATGAGGTAAAGGAGGAGCCAGGGTATATAGGAATTTTCACAACAAAGACCAGGTGTCGGAACATCAAAAGATTACTGTTAATTAAAGAAAACCAGGTATCTCAAGTTAAGGAAGTTAGCGCTTTTCTGTGTGTGGGAAGACACAAGAGTCTGGGCTCACTGAAATCATTCCTCTGATAGGCACCTCAGCTACCCGGGGCCAGTGTCCTGTGCTTTCTCATCCTGAGTCTCCTCAGGGTGCACAGCTGCGGGTGGCTGCAGTGTGATGGCTTGATGGCTGTGGCATCCTTTGTTTACTAGTATAGCAGGCAACTTTTTTTCATTGACACCTGAATAAGATGCCGGGGTTTTACTTCTCCTGTCCCCAAGAGGAGATCACCGTGGGGACTCCGGGAAAGCTGGGATGTAACGTCTTGAGGCTACAGTCCATTCAAAGCCCATTTGCCTCGGCCACCTTCCTCCTCTCCCCAGCTGACGACAGAAGCCTGGGATTTCTAACAAGTGGAGCCAGTTCCCTCCTCCCTCTTCCACGCGGGCCAGGGGACTGTCGAGCTCCACATTCAACCATGAAACTCTACGCTTGAAATGGCTACTTGACACAGGAAAATAGTGACATGGCTAAATGTATAAGCCTAGACATTTTCAACATTTATTTCATTACCAGCTATCATGCTCAAAACCCTCACCTCAGGGTGTCACCCCTGACACCCTTCAACACCCTTATCCCATCCTTGGCTTAAGTGTACACCCGAGCTTCACTTGGGGGTAAGGAAGGAGTTCAGGATGGGTTAAGGGTCAGCAGTGTCTGATATGCACATTACCTGGTAATAAAAAAAAAAAAAAAACCCTTCATTTTTTCCTTTTTGCCATGCCTATGTTAAAATGGCTGCCTCAAAACCAGCACAAGAAAATGTCCTACCTGGAGCTATGATTCTACCCACACCTGGACCAGCCGAGATCTCTAGTAGGATGAGCTCATCTGACTAGCTGCCTTCCCTCTCTGGCAGCTGAAAACTGTACCAAATGCACATCAGTCACGTCCCTCACTGTGTGAAGGACCCATTCTCTTCCTGCTGACTTTCCACTTTGAGGCTAATCACCCCAGCCAAGAACAGACATCTGCGGCAGTGTGACCCTGAAAGTCTACAGGGTCACGGCTTGTCGTTTTGCCTGCAGGCTCCTAGCACCCAGACATCTCCCTGCCAACTGCTGGAGACACTAGAGCATCACCCTGTACCAGGAGCGGGGCCCAGCGCAGCGCCACCACACTCCTCTCGGGCTGCACCTGCCATCTGCTCTGACCCCGCCAGCGGGGAAGGGCTCCCTGCTCCGAAAACCTGCTCCCTAACAAGCTCCACTTAGAACCTGAAGCCTTGCATTCCACAATTCGATAAAAGGTGAAAAGGCAACGATCCTGGAAGAGGTTACACAACAACGCACGGTTCCACCTGGAAGCGTGAATGGCCCTCCTCTGTGAAGTGATGTAATCGAATAGGATGGAGAGCCCGAGAGCAGGAGGAGCGAGGATATGGTCGCGGGGCGCCGAAGACAAATCGCTTCTGCCCAAAATGGGACCTTGGGCGCCTCGGCTATGTGCCAGGCATTGCACTATATTGGTTCTATACACATTATCTCATCTCATCCTCAGAGGGACCCTATGAAGCGGGCATTATGGTTTCCATTTTAGAGGGAAGCAAACAGTTTCAGGTGTTATGTGTTCGTTTAAGGCCAAACAGCCAGCAAACGGCGCAATAGTTCGGTTCCGTGGTTTCCCTGATGACCATCTTGGCGCACAGGTGATAGAAGCCCGGATCAGGAGGGCGAGTACGCTTCATCCCCTGGTGGCTACAGGGCACAGTCCACTGTCAAGTGCAATGGGAAGAGTGCTCTGCTATATGCAGGGGACCGCCCGGTCGTGTATCTGCCAGCCCAGGCCTAAGGGTCACTAGACCGCAGCCTCGAACACCGCACGCGACAACGTGGAGACGGAGACACCCTCCCGGCGTCCCGGCCTCCGCAGGCCAGCATGGTTCCCACAGCAACCCCAAACAGACAGGGCAAACGTCCCGGACCATGAATTCAGGTGCGCAAGACCCGTTATTGTTCTTCCCGCTCCCAACCTCTCATTCGGCCCTTGTTTTCACCTTGAATCTCATCAGTTTCAGGTTTTCTAGGTAAACGCAGACATTAGGTTGTGTTTGCCCCGCTTTGCTCAGGCTCTACAGGCCGGGTCGGCTTACCTGGTGGTAGGCCAGGAGTGAACTCCGCGCAGGCAGCCTCCTCCCGCGTCCGCAGTGTCCTGGTGCTGCTTCTCGGCAGCCGGTCCTTGACCTCGCCCTTCAACCTTGACCCCGGCTCGGGTAGCGTAGGTCCCACCGCGCCTGGGGCCAACCCCGGAGACAGCACGCACCTCCTTCCAGGTCCGCTGACCCGCAGGGCCGCGAGGAATCCTGGGACATCGGGTCTCTGGCGCATGGCACTCTGGGAGGGGACGGGGGCGGGGTGGGGGAGTGGGCGGGGCCGCCACAGGCCGCGCCTTTGTTCCGGTTTCCAAGCCCTGGCTGCTCCTGGGTACCCCAGGGTATCTGAAGGCGCTGTAGCCCTGTGTGGAACGCAGGGAGGCGCGGGAAACAGCTACAGGCACTATTGTCTCTTTCCTCCCTGGCTCCAGCCCTCTGTCCTTTCCCCAGGACAGAGTTTTCATCTTCCTGGTGTTTTTGTTTTATACTAAACCACAGTTTTTAAACTTAAAAGCCAAGCATGTTACTTTCATTCTTTGATTTCACTCTCCTTTGGGATAGGGTTGCCAGAGAAAATACAAAACACCTATTGCATCTGAATTTCAGATATGTCAAATAAATTTTTAGTACAAGTATACCCCAAATATTGCATAGAATATACTTATACTAAAAAGTATTTGTCATTTATCTGATTCAGATTGAACTGGGTATCCTGTATATTTACTTGCTAAGTCTGGCAACCCTATTTTGGGAAAGGCCTGTTTTCTGTTACCCTCCATCAGGGTGGTGCCATGGGGTACCAGGTGCATGTGTGTCTTTGTGAGGAGCAAGATTATGTTAATATTTCACAATATCATCTTCCCACACAAATAGAAATGCACACAATAGGGACATTTTATCTGCAGGATACTGTGAAGAGTTTATTTGGAACAAACAAAACCGTCATGTCCTATATAAGTTAGGAAGTGCAAGTACAGTTACTGCAACCTGCTCTCTTGTAACTGTGTTTCAGTCACTGACATTCAGACCATGCAGACACAAGGGAATTCAACCAAATAAAAGTCAGCAAAGCTCCAATGCTCCCTGGTCACACACATACACACTGTGCTTGCTGAAGCAAGCAGAATCACAGAGTACTCTGAAGTCAGGTGTTTCCTCTTTGTGTGAACCTGGACAAGCTACTTCTCCCCACACCTGAGTCAAGGGCGTGGCATGAAAATAAACACACTACAATATTAACCCTTATGGTCAGAATTGCTGACTGAAGTAGTGGATGTGACACTTTATAAGCAATTAAAATCCACTGAGACAAAAGAATTTACTGTGCTTACTCACCCTTCTCAGAAATGTCTGAGTGAGAGAAGGTGATTAAGATGGGACATTTCTAACAGGTCATTCATAAACACAAAGAGTTGGTGCTTGAGGATTACTGGGCTCAGCCTCCTGTCTTTTGCCCACCACACCCCTAGTTCTAGAGGAGCCTCTGCCCTAGGACTTGGGATGGGCATTCAGGAAAGAAAGAGGGGCTCTGAAGGAAGAGACAGGAAACCTAAAAGACATGATGTGCTTTTTCCAAAGATGCACCCAGAGCCAACCTTACCCAACCATCTCAGACCCTCCTGTCACTCCTGCATCTTCCCTCCACCAGCGTGATTAATATTCCTTCCATTTCACACTCCTCCCTCGGGATCCAAGTTGCCATAGTCACAAGCAGCTGCCTCCTGTGTGATAACACTGTGACGGCTCATAGGCTAACCTGGACTCCAAAGCCATCTTCACCCTCTTTCTCCTTTCTTTTTAAGTGTGTGTGTGTATGTGTGTGTGTATACTCACGTGTACGCCCGTGTGCAAGAATTTTTTTTAAATTTTTTTAAAAATAAATTTATTTATTTTTAGCTGTGTTGGGTCTTTGTTGCTGCACGCAGGCTTTCTCTAGTTGTGTCGAGCGGGGGCTACTCTTTGTTGCCGTGTGCATGTTTCTCATTGCAGTGGCTTCTCTTGTTGCGGAGCATGGGCTCTAGGCACGTGGGCTCAGTAGTTATGGCTCACGGGCTTAGTTGCTCCATGGCATGTGGGATCTTCCTGGACCAGGGATCAAACCTGTGTCCCCTGCATTCGCAGGTGGATTCTTAACCACCGTGCCACCAGGGAAGTCCCTGTGCAAGAATTTGAGGAAGAAAAAAACTCTGGCCTTGAGACAAAGGTTGATTTTTCTTGGGCTTTCTTTGCCTGTGTTGCTGACGTAACCAGGGACCATCCTAGGTTTGAGTCTATCGTGCTCCAAAAGAGACTCGCACAAGAAATGGCCTTCACATCCCACCCTGGGCTTTAGACCTGACTTAAGGTCCCCTGGGCAGTAAAGGACAACAGCAGGATATTTTAAAAATCTGTCATCACCTAGGGCCTCTTTGGCTCTTTCAGCATAGAGAGTCACCGGGTGAAGGTGCCCCATGTCCCCCCTCTGCCCACGTTCTTCCCCACAGAAGAAGAAAATAGACACAGGTCACCTGGAGGACTCTTCAGGGTCAGAAATATCCCTTTTCATTCCATTGTCTCTGGAGCAACAGATGCTCTAAAATGGGCATAACTAATAAACATCTTTACACATCTTCCCTCATTACCAGAATATTCTTTAGTGGTGTTACCACGATGACCCAAACAATCCGTGAATGAAGCTCTTCTTGAGTTTCTCGTGTGTGCCCAGCCTTATTCTAGGAATTGTAGGCTGATACATGGAGCAGGAATAGCGCCTGCCTTCAAAGAGCTTACAACACTGGACGGTCCCATGCAGGCATCCACACGCGGAAATTGATCTAGTTAGTGGGGGGAGGGGCTTCCACCACCCCAGCCCCACCGTTTCAGCCACCTTGTGTCCCAGTAGATTGCAGCTTGCGATGGCTGAGGCAGTAAGGTCATCAGTCAAAGAGGGCTCTGGGCAGTGGAGCACTTGACCTTGGGAATAGAGTGGAATGGAGGGAGATCTTAGGGCACCCGCACCCTGAGCCTCCATATGCCCTATTGATTTCCACTGCACTTCTTCTGAGGCATAAATTGCTCTAATTCTCCTTTCTTCCACCCCTGAGCTTCTCTTCATTTCTCCCAAAGGATGCTGAACTTCCAATTCAGGTTTAGAAGGCAGGAATGGGGTAAACAAAGGAGGAAAACTTATTTCAAGTCCTGTTTTGTTTCTAACAAGACTCTTGACTTGAAAGAGCTCCAAGTATTGGGGTGGGGGGCTGTGAAGGGGAGGGATAAATATAAGGAGTCACAAGGTGGTGAAGCATCCTTCTTGCTCAGAACTATAGGAAACGTCAAGGTCAAAAGCAAAGCCAGGTTGGAAGGATGAGCAGAAAAACCACAAGACAAAAAGCAGTAGCAGTCAACCTTCCTTAAGCAAATGTTAAATACACTTATTATAGCAATAAATAATAATGCAGTATGGAGTGTACATGGTGTAAACACCTTTAATACAATTCTAATTTTCTCTTTGCTTCAAGAGCCACAGATTGTTATGGCAACAAAACAGAAAAACAGATCAGAGTATTAATTTGATATCTCGGCTTCATTTGTTCCACATTTGCAATACAACACATGCATGATAAACAACCCGGTGCTGAGCCAAAGCAGAGAAAACACTAAAGCCACAGAAGGGCACCATGGAGCACCCTCTCAGCCTTGACTTCTGTTAAATAAAAAATAAATAATAATTTTCTACAAAGAATAGCAGTTGGGTTGCCCACATAATTTGCTATTTGATTGATAACACTTGAGAAGCAGATAGTTCCGTTCTTGCCAGCCTGATGATAAAAGGGAAAATGGGAACAGGCAGCAGAGGGTCATTCAGGAAGTTCTCCACCACCAGTTTGGAGCTGAGGAAGCTTGGCTGGCCTGGCTCTTAGCTCTCCACGTGCCGGGACCCCCCTTGCACACCTCCCTACCCCCACCCAGCTCACTTTTTACTTTGCAGCCAGAATGATCTTCTCAGAACAAAAATCTGATTCTTTGATGTGGAGAAAAAGGAAGTCTCATAAATTGCTGGTGGGAGTATAAACTGGTAGCATCTTCCTTGGATAGAACCTTGGCAATATCTAGTAAAGTTGAATATTCTCATGACCTATGACCCTTCTTGAGTATAGAACTTTCGATATTAGATGCTTTTGCCCATGTCTCCAAGGACACATGCCCAAGACTGGTCATTCCAGTATTGTCTATAGCAGAAAAAAATTGAAACAACTTAAATGTCCATCAACAAGAGAGTAGGTAAATTATGGATATGTAGTCATAAAATGGATTACTCTTCAGTTATTTCAAACAAATGACCTAGAACCGTATCTTCAGTGTGTATGTATGATATCATTTACACAAAGTTTAAAAACTTGTAAAAAAAACACCATATAAAGTATATGGATCCACAAATATGTGATGTAAAAAAAGAAATACGGCAACATGAGAGATCACGCTGGTTTAGATTTGACAGTTGGAGAAGGTTTTTTGAGGAAATATGTTTGAGTGACAGGAAAGGGTCCAGTGCTGAGATAGGGGTGGGAGCCCAGGGTTCTACACAGCCTGGGGTTTAAGAGGCTTCCTGGAATCAAATCCCACTTTGTCTGCCAGTTAATCACTGTGTGACCCTGGGCAAGTCATATAACCTCTCTGTGCCTCAGTTTCCTCATATGTAAAACTGTAATAATAATAGTACTTACCCCAGAGGGCTGAGGTGAGAATTAAATATGTTGATGTGTAAAGTCAGAACAATACCTGGCATATGCTAACAGCCATATGATGGGGTGCAACTACTTCTTTTCCAGGTAGAAGAAACAGTAAATTCAAAGGCAGGGGGAGGGGGAGAAAGGATGGGCAGAAAAGCGTTGAGTATTCATAGAAGAGCAAGAAACTCATGTGAACAGAGCAAAGTGAGCAAGGCAAGGTGGATGGTGGACGGCTCTGAGGTTGGAGATCAAATCCCAACAGGCCTTAGAGGATATGGCAGGAAGCTTGGATGTTGCTGCATATGCTACTGCAGAGATGTACCATGGAACAATGTGATCCAGTGCATATACTTGAAAAATATGACTCTCACTCAGCAATAAAAACAAACTGTCAATACTCACAATCATTAGATGAATCTCCAGGGAATTCTTCAAAGTGAAAAAGCCAATCCCAAAACGTTATACACTGTATGATTGCATTTCTACAACACTGTTGAAATGATAACAGATTAGGGGTTGCCAGTGGTTAAGGAGGGGGTGGGGGAGGGAGGTGGGTGTGGCTATAAGAGGGCAACACAGGAAGAGTATCTGTACACACATGTTCACAGCAGCATTACTCACAACAGGCAAAAAACGGAAGCAACCCGAGTCCATCGATAGAGGAATGGAGAAATAAAATGTGTATATGCATACAATGGAATATTATTTAGCTTTGAAAAGGGAGGAAATTCTGCAACATGCTACTACAAGTAGCATGAAGACATTACACTAAGTAAAATAAGCCAGACACAAAAAAAGACAAATACTGTAGATTCCACTTATATGGGGGGTATCTAGAGCACTCAAATTCATAGAGACAGAAAGTACAATGGTGGTTACCATGAGAGTGGGGAATGAAGAGTTATTGTTTAATAGGTACAGAGTTTCGGTTTTGCAAAATGCAAAGAATTCTATGGATGGAGGGTTGTGATGGTATCACAACAATTTGAAGGTACCTGATGTTGACTAACTCAATTTATCTAGACCACACTTGCCTCATCTATAAAAGGAAAAGATTAAATTAGACCAATAGTAAGAAATGACCAAATCTGTGACTAAAGAGGGCATACACCAAACAATACAAATTGTGAATATTTATGCATTCATTAATTTCTATTATCAATTTTCTACTTACTTATTTCAATAACTCTTCGGTACAAAAAAGATTTAAAGCTATTGGCAACCAACATATAAAATAGAGCAACACGACAAGAATTAGGAGTGGGTGAGAGGGAAGAAACAAAGGCAATGGTAAACAAGAGGAGGAGATAAAATGCTAACAAAAATGAGACTAGAACACAAAACTAAGTTCTATATCCTTGCTAAAAGCAAGCCCAAAATTGTGCTCTGAGCTGCCTAGAAGCCAATGGGAAAAGGGAAACTTATACAGACCAAAGAGTAAAAGCAAACCAATCACTCAATTTAAAAAAAATAATAATAATAAATAATAATAAAAAACTGGACAGTATACAAAGATAAGACATGTAAATTCTCTTAAGGATCCTTTCGAGAGAACAATGTTTATTGCAATGATCAATGTCCTCCAAAGCTTCCTTACTGGACACACAGCAATGAGTTCCTTGGGACTTACAGGCTGGTGGCATCACATGAATGTGAAACTCAGTAACTCAGGAAGCCAATGCAATAGCCTTCAGGTATACAGCTCTCTGTGGCTCAGGCTAAATTCAAAGAATTATTTTAGATGATCTAGATGTATGGAAGGACTACATGTCTTTCAGTGATCTTCACTTAATACTGTTTCTAACTAGTTTCTAGATATCAGATAAAGACATTCCTGTCAATTTTTCTTCTTAAATTCATCCCAAATAGTAAAAGGAAAAAAGTCAGAAATATGGACTGCATTTTCGATGAAACTAAAGAATCTTTGTAACTTAGAACAAAATGAAGGCAAAAAGCAGATGGAAATGACCAAGCTGGGAGCAGGAATGTCATACCTAAGAGCCTACAGTGGCGAGTTGGGTCCAGAGAAAGCAGATATGCCGTGAAGCCCAGGAAGCCTCTGGATCTGGAGGCACAGGTACCGACGGGGGGGGGGGGGGGGGGGGGGGGGGGGGGGTGGAGGGGGCGTGGTTGCAGGGAAAGGGAAGAAGGGGAAGCAGGAAGGTCGTTTGAAAGTCAGGAGGAGGAGAGCTTAGATTCCCAGCTCCTGACCCCACCCAGTCCCACAACCCATTCACCCCATCCCCCAGCAGTGCTAAGCGCTTGAACCAATTCACAGGTGCCAGGCATGAGGAGGGTGGCGATGGGTGGTCCCACGACCAGACTTAGGGGAATTCATTTAAGGTTTGCACACAGACCGCTGAGACAATTAGCTCCCTGCTCCTTCCCAGTCCCAGAACGCCAGCAAACAGGGTTACACTCCGGGTCAGGAAACTGGAGGAGTCTTCACTAAAGAAATGGAAACACCCCCAAGAACAGTAAGACCCCAAAATCGGGAAAAGCCTGCGGACCACCCCTTCCTCTTCCAGCACAGCTCCCAAAACAATTAACAAGCCCCATCTGTGCACACAGGGCTCCAATCAATTTCTTGTATCCACCTCTTAACACGGATGAATTTTCAAGGACCACCAGGCCTGGGAGGAATGTCTTCCATGTGAAGGGGAGACACCAAAACAAACAGAAAAACGAAAGCTGGAGAAAACAATTTCAAGCAATAGAAAGGAAAAAAAGCTGCCTATAAATAATATTCTCAGCTGGATAAGGAAAAATCTAAACAGATGACAAAATAATGCAGTTTTTAACTCCAGGAAAAATAAATGTTGAGCAAGAAATGGAATACTCTCCTGGTACGTTAGTTGACACGGCACTGAACAACACTCACGGGGTCACAATACAAGATATGGAAGAACAGGGACAACAAAACATGTAATTTAACCATAGAGAGGAAAGGAGAAGACAGGTGTCAGAAAGTAAAATTCCTCATCTTCCACAAAGCTGACGAATCACGATACAGGACGCTTATATGATCTAGGAATGGGGCATTAAATGCTAAGAAAAAACAGTGAAGAGAATGAAAAGTATGCTTTCAGGAAGGGGACAGGATGGAAACAGGGACCAGAGGATTCTGGTTTTTTCTGATTTAACTCTTTAGCACCATTAGCTTGTTTGACTATGTGCATCAGAGAATAAAAGTTGATTTTAAAATTGAATAGCTCTCAGCCACAGGTGAAATGTGTTAAGCGATGGTCAGATCACATTACATTTCTGAGGCTTCACCTATTTGATGCCCCCAGTGAAGCAGGAGTCTTGTGTTATCACAATCAGCGGTGGTCGTGGGCTGAGCATGTGCCTTGTAGCACCAGGCTACGAGCTCCATGAAGACAGGAACCGTGCCAATTATGTCCACTTAGCACTGACCACCATACCTGCCGGGCTCAGTAATAATAGCTACTTTGTTGTTGTTTACCTCTTACCATGTGCCAGTCACCAATTCTAAGCCCTTCACCTATAGGAAGCCACTTAATCCTGCCAACGCCGAGCAAGATAGACACGACTGTTATCTCTCACTTAATAGTTGAGCCAACCAAGGACGGCAAAGACAAGTAATTCATCCAACGTTGCTGCCTAGTAAATGGTGAAGCCAGGATTTCATTCCAGTCTGAGACCTTCCCTCTCAATGACTGTGAGCTCAGTAAATACCTGTGGAGGGAAGACAGCTCAGCCGAAGGCAGGAAGGAAGAAAAATTAACAGGAAGAAAAATTAAGAAGGAAGGTCCCCTCTCCTGAGAAGATAATTTGGAATCTGATACAACACGGAAACATTAAGCTTCCACTGGAGAGCAGGAATACAGCAACGTTAGCCTGGAGGAACCTGGAGGCAGCTCTACTCAAAAGCTGCTTCTGGACTATGGAAACCCAGCACCCACAGACTGGCCGGCTTTGTGCCATGCTGCTTCCTGGTGTCCTCTCCAAAGTCACCTCGCAGCAAAATGTAGCTGCGGGAAAGAAGGCGACTCACTGCATGAGCGGGAGCAGGACAGAGAGCCTGACCCTGTGGGACTTGCCATCCAGACCTGAAGGCAACCTCTGCATGTGTCATCCAAGGCTTCCCACCTGAAGGAAGGCATCAACCCACCAGTCATAAAGCGCCATGTCTCTGCCCCACCGCACCCGCTATCCTAAGGCCTTCACAAGCCCAATCCCCCCCACCTCACCCCCCACCCCCCACCCAGGACCCCTCTCGGGCGTTCATGCGCGCCATCCTCCCGCCACCGCGGCCGTTTTCCACCTCTCCTGCTCCAGCGCCAGTGCCGCCAAAGGTCGCGACGTTTGTGTCAAGGTCACTGCTGCTCACAAACTCCCACTTGTGACTCCACAGGTGCCGGGCGCTGAGGGACTGTGGCAGGCGACGTTCGGTGCTGCTTCTCCGCCCGCGGCTCCCAGGTCCTCCAGCCCAGACTCCTCCTGGAACCCATCTCTCAGCAGCCGAAGCGCCCACCTTGTCCCCAGCGGCCACCCAGACTCGGCGAAAGCACTTCCTCACTTTCTACTGGCAGCCCCCATTCTCGGGATTTCGGCCCAAATCCACGCGGCCTGATTTGAATATAGATCCCACCTGTGTCCCCGGGGCAGGCCTCGTCTCTGGATCCAGCCTGGGATCACGGCCCTCTCTTTGCTGATTTTTTTCCTCCTTAGTTCCTGGGGCAAAGACCCCTGGGAATAATTCTAGGAAAGATGGGGAGGAGAGGGGAACTGAGAGCAAAACAGACTCTCCATGTGGGGGAAAAGGGGCTTTTGCCCAGCTGAATCGGCCAGAGAACACTTCACGGAAAATGTCAGGCATAACAACCTCAGAGGAGGATGGGCTCTGGAGGGTAGCAGCCCAGGGCCTTCCAGGAGAGTGCGGTCCAAGGCGGGGGTGCAACAGAGCATGTGGTACCCCAGTGCTCAGAAGTGGGGAAACTGAGCCAGAGGGACGTGTGGGAAAGAATGAGACAAGGCTCCAGATCTTAGACCTTGAACGGCAGGTCAAACAGCTTGAAGTTAAACAAAACACCAATCCTAGGAACCTCTCCTACAGCTCTGTTCACACATATCCTGTGGCAGAGGGACTCCAAGGAAGCTCACATGCTTTTCCAACCACCTTCTCCCTTGCCTTCCTCTACAATTGAGCCTATAACATAAATCCATTTCCAGCCTCCTTTAAGGCTCAGATTTGTCACGTGACACAGTCTGGCCATTTACGTGGAGGTGGGTTCCTGTAGAAGGGCTGCCTTCCATAACCCTCCCAACACACACACACACACACACACACACAAATTCACAAGAGCAGAAGGCCCTTGGCTTTCACCCTTCACCTTCACTCTTCCTCCTTCCTTGCTGGAATATAGAAGATCCTGGAGCTGCAGCAGCCATCTTTTCACCAGGAGGACCAAAGCCATACACTAGGATGGCAGAACAGGAAGAGACAAGAACATCCTTGTGCAGCCCTGGAATGCCTACCTCCAGACTTCCTGTTACATTTAAGAGGAGGAAGGAAGGGGACTTCCCTGGTGCTGCAGTGGATAAGACTCCGCTCGCCCCATGCAGGGGGCCCAGGTTCAACTCCTGGTCAGGGAACTAAATCCCATATGCATGCCACAACTAAGGAGCCAACAAGCCACAACTAAGGAGCCCACGTGTTGCAACTAAGGAGCCCTCCTGCCGCAACTAAGACCCAGTGCAACCAAGTAAATAAATATTAAAAAAAAAAAAAAGAAGAGGAAGGAAGAAGCAAGGTAAGAGGGAAGAATCTTGTTTAAGCTATTATATTTATATTTAATTCATATTTATAATCTATAACTTACAGGAAAATGCATTCCCAGACACTGGAGGATCATTTGTAATATCATAAAATGGGAACAGTTGCTATGGGAGTGGTAACATAAATTATGAGCCATCTCACTATGGAAAACTACATAGTGGTTAACAAGGATGATGTGAACACACACATATAGAGAGACATGGAAAGATCTCTACAATATATTGCCAAGTAAAACAAACAAATCAACAGAACAAAATGCAGTTTTGACCCATGTATGTGATTTTAAAAATTATATGTGTGCATGTACCTATATATCTATAAGTGTATAGATAAAAGAAAAACATACACCACCTGTTAACAATGAATATTCCTGGGCTTGTGGGAAAGCAGGGTTGGGCTGGGGGTGAAAAAGGGCTTTTGCTCTTCACTCTGTGCTTCTGTGGGGAAAGTAGTTGAAAAGTACAGTGTTAGTTTGTGCCTTTCCCTTTGGGTAATTAAGTTCTAGACTCGCTAAACATGAACAGATGAGTGAAACATCTTGGAAGACCATCCTCTAGATGTCTTTGACTCTAGAATTCCAAATATCCCGTGTGACCTCCCATCACAGAGAGAGACAGATGGTTGTGTGGAAGGGGGCCCACCGGGACTGCCACATTGGTGGCATTACTGCTGGGCTTCTGCCCCCTGGAGACCTAGAAATGGAATTCTTGCACCCCAATCAAATAAGCAACTGGGCCACTCAAAGAGCACATTGTGTGACATGCCGAATCTGCCGAAATGCCCTTGCCCACTTCAGGTGGGGGACTCTCCACAGCCACACAGCCGGCTGCCCACGCTCCCCGGGGACCCCAGCCCTACCCCCCCCTCCATAGACCTGGGGTCTGAAGCAAGAGCACCCCATCACTTCCCCACAGCACCAAGGGGTCCTGGTTCAAGGGCACTGGCCTACTTCTGGCCTTCTGGGCTCTGCTAAGTGTGGGTCTGCCGAACGCCACTAGCTGGGGGAACGGATGCCACCTGTGAATCACACAGCTGCTGGAAGGGATAACTGCTCTGTAATCTAAACCATAATGGGTGTGAGGGAGAGCGTTTTCAACAGTGGCTGCGCTGCATGTCTGAGGGTGCTCACGAGACGCAGCGCCCTGTGGACAGAGCACCAGCTGGGCGCGTGGCGCCCCATGCAGGCAAGAGCACCGCGGGGTCCAGTGGGGGAGAAAGGATCCACGCACACACACGTGCAGGGAGCTGACCAAACCCTTCCGAGGCATTAGGTCAGGTGAGCGCAAATTAATAACAGCGCACACAGGGGATGAGAGGCGGGGGGCAGACGATGTCATCTCAAAGACGGCACAAGGGTCTGCTAGAGCAGCACAGGACTCACAGGATGGGTCCCTGCACAGCATCTCGGAGGCGGAGGCGGAGGCGGCCCTGCCTCCAGGTAACCGCTGGCAGCCTGGCACTCACTGGAGAACACGGGGGACCACACAGTCCTCTCCTACTGGGGTTCCCGCCTCTGGAGCCGAGTCCCACTTCAGTCTGATCCTCCTGTGCTCCACATTCACCAGCCACCCACTGCGGGCCCAGCCCCGAGCCGGGCAGACGCGGATGGCAGCTTGGGGCTGAGCCCGGCGGGGGCCACAGTGGGGCTGTCACTGGCTGAGCAGCTGCCAGGGCCAGGGAGCAGGGGAGGGACGACGACACCACGAACACCTGGGCACCTGCGGATGGTGATCTGGGCGGGGAAGGCTGCACACAGAAGCATCCCTCCCCATCTTCCAGCCCACCGGGGTGGTGGGCGGAGCCAGGATTGCCATCCTCCCATCCGTTGCTGAGGCTTGGTACCAAGACCGAGGTCCCCCTCTGACGGCAACCTTTGGCTTTTGCAGAGGCTGAAGGGTCCACGGGAAGCACGTGATGGGGTGGGACAGAGGCGCTGGGGGCACTAGTTGAGGACATAAGCATAGGGGACCATCACACCTCTTTGTGGTGGTTCCAGAGCCCCCCCATAACCACCCACCCCCTCCTCCTCCCCAACTCCTACCCCATCTCACTGACCCGTCTACCCCTGGCATCACCAGCCCCTCTTGGCTCTCCCCTCTCCTTCTCCAGGAGGGTGGGGTGATGCCATTGGCGAGGGGACCTTGGGGGAGCAGCGGATAGAACTCCCTCACCGTTCTCTCTCATCCTCTGGCCCATCTGCCACCTGCTTTCCCCGCCCACCCACCAAAAGGGTGCTTTTAAAAGGAATCAGCTTAAAAAGGGGGAAAAACCCCCAAACCCTCCCAGTAACAAAGAATCATATAATTACTTTGCAGCTACTTGTCCTTGGTAATTTGACGCTTGTGTTGCTATAATTACACATTCCGTAGAGTTAGAGAGTCACAGTTCTGGGTTGGCCCATCGGTGACATCTGCAGTATTTTCAACTGGAAAAAAAAAAGTCGGGGAGGGAGCCTGGCTGATGGAGCTGCAGACCCAGGCATGGAGGGGGAGGGGTGGGAAATGTAGGACAGGGTGCAGGTGAGGCTCTGGGTGGGCGCCAGGGGGAAGGACCGAGCAAGCTTTTCTTTCATGCCCGCTGTACACTTGGTCTGATTTATCCAGGAGTGCCCAGGGTCTGTGTGTGAAAACTCACCCCCTTGCCGCACCTCCAATCCGCTCAGACTCAGGTCCGAGTTCACCTCTGAACCGGCTCTCACCTCCGTCTTCATCAAGGCTGCTCTCTGCTTCGCCCTCACCTGCACCCCTGCCTCCTTTTTTTTTTTTTTTTTTTTTTTTTGGCCATGCCACTCGGCTTACAGGATCTTAGTTCCCCGACCAGGGATGGAACCCGGGCCCCCTCCAGTGGAAGCGCGGAGTCCTAACCACTGCACCACCAGGGAAGTCCCAAGACGATCTTTTTAAAAAGGTGAATCTGATAGCATTCCTTCCTGCCTGGCATTCCCTGCCTTACCGTTGCCTTCGAGAGAGCTCCCGCATGGACCACCGGGAGGTCTGGCTGCCCCTGGGCTCCAGCTCCGTGTGAGGCTGTGCTGGGGGTGAGATCCCCGGGGAGCAAGGCTGAGGTCAGAGCAGGCCGCCCCCGACAGGGAAGGCCCGGGTCCAACCTCCCATGGCTGCACCCTAGTCTCTCTCCCCGGTGGGCGCGGGAGCTGCGGCAGGTAGCTCTCCGGCGGGACTGGAGACTTAGTCCTTCCAGCCTCGTCTCTTCAAAGTTGGTCCAGTGTTTGAGAACCAAACTCTTGAAGATGGAGAGAGTAACAAGGATGAGGGAGAGAATGGGCTGCCCTTGGCTTCTGAGACCCGTAAAAGCGACACAAGTGAGCTGCATGTAACTGACCCCGCGGTGTGGGAAGCGGGGGTCACACCTCCCCTCCTGCTGGAACCACGTCAGGCTCGGGAGCCCAGGCACCTCAGGCTACACCGTGTGAAACGATCTGGAGGCAGCAGGCTTTGTTTCCCAGGCACCGCAGAGACGTGCCCAGTAAGTGCCGCTGCGTGTCCCTTGCCAGAAGCTTGCAAAGGTTAAACACACCTCAAATACCAGGGGTCCCCGCAGTTTGGCCCCCTGTAACCCAGCAAACTGCACTGGGACCTCTGTCAACTTCTGCTATGTTGGCACCTGTGCCCCAGGGCAGCCGAGCGGGTCACGGCCAGGTGGGCACCCCCTCCTGACAGTCCTCCATCCCCACCCAGCTGCTCAGCCTTCACCTGGGGAGACTGCAGGTCCAGGCTTAGTTAAGCCACCTCTGAACATCGTCCAGTCTTGGCTCAGGAGGCCAGGGGCTCTGGGGTGTCCATTGACTTTCTGAACCTATGGAATGCACTCTGTGTCCCCAGCCCTACTCCCCGGGGAGTGTGGGAGCAGGAAAGGTGGGAAGGGGCAGGTCAACTCCTCAAAGCGTTAATTCCCAGCACCTCCGCCCTCGCACACCCTGCTCTGCCCTGCAAAGCCTTCCCCCTCGGGCCCCTCTGTCCCCAGCTGGATCCTCCCTCCCACTGCCCTCCCCTCCTCCTTTCCCAGCAAGTCTCTAACAGTCCAGTCTTCTCCTTAAAAGAAAGAAGGTAATAGCTGTCCCTTAAGAACATCCTGTATTAGTCTCCTGTTGCTGCTGTAACACGTCACCACGAACTTGGTGGCTTAAAAACAACAGAAATGTCTCTCTCACAGTCTGGAGACCAGAGGCCCAAAGCCAAGGTGTCAGCAGGGCCACCCTCTCTAGGGAAGAACCCTTTCTGGCCTCTTCCAGCTTCTGGCAGCTCCTGGCATTCCTTGGCTTGTGGCTGCAACGCTCCCATCTCTGCCTCTAGTCTTCACAGGGCCGCCTTCTCTGTGTCCCTGTGTCCTTTTCTGTCTCTTATACGGACACTCTCACTGGACTCAGGACCCACCCTAATCCAGGCTGATCTCATCTCCATCCTTACCTTAACTGCATCTGCAGAGACCCTATTTCCAAATGAGGTCACATTCTGAGGTTCCAGATGGACATGAATTTGGGGGGCTCACTATTCAACCCATTCCACCTACCATGTATGGAAATCATGCTGGATGTTTACCTCATTACCCGGTCGACTTCATGGGCCATGCTTCTCAACCTCACATTCAATAAGGAAACTGAGGCTTGAAGAAATGGATTGAGCGGTGGCCACCAGTGTCCTCGCTTGTCCCCCTCTGCTGTGCTGTAGCTAAAACGGGGGCCTTCCCTGGGGTGGTGTCCACAGCTGGGGAAATGGCTGGGCCCTGACCACCTCTCTCGGCCACAATCCCAGGTCTGCGACTGAAGGGGAACAGCTAGCTAACAGCCCAAACTCTGAATATTATATAAACCAGGACAGCCGAGAGGCAGAGACGGTGGAGAAGCTGACTCAGAGTCAGCCATCCTCGGCTAGCTAAGTAGGGCAAACTCCGTGGAGAGGCTGTGGTCAGAAAGGTCTGTTTCTTTGTAGAGGCGGGTGGCGAGGAGAGGGCATCTTCAAAGGTTCTCCTTGGTTCCAACAACCATTGAGCTCAACTACGTGCAGGGCGCTGTTTTTCAGAGAAAGCTTTAAGCAATGGCCCTTTGAGCTTTAAAGAGGGGCCAGTCACCTGGTTGCCATGCAGAGAGCACAGAATTAGAGAAATAGAAGCCACGGTCCCGCCCTCCAAGTGCGGATGCAGAGGCACGGGGGGAGGGGGGCAGGGATGCTGATGAGGAAATGGATGGAGCACAGCCCACAGCGACCACGCAGAAGAAAAACAGAATCGGGCCCAAACCTTCCCCATGAATGAGCTCTCAAGGATAAAAGGGATGGGCAGAGTTGGTGAATAAAAATAAAACCTGGTATCTGGTGGTAGGCATCAGGCCACATGTTAAGCATTTCTGCTCTTCTTCTGCATTCCCGGGGTTCACTTCGGGAACTCAGGCAGGCTGAATCTGATGTTCTTGGGGGGGAAGAATTAAAAGTGCTGCAGCCTGGAGAACACCTCTGTGAATGGCTGAGCTCCAGGATGGGTGAGGATGGGTGAGGATGGGTGAGGATGGGATGCCTGCAAGGGTGTGAGGGCAGCCTGAGCAGCACAGAGAACAGCTAGCAGGAAGCCTCTGCCAGAAGCCAGGTCCGGTTGCCAAGAAGCATCTTTCTTTGAGTAATGGTTCTAAAGGGCTGAGCATCTCTTGAGGAAGCCAGAAACCACTTCCTGCATTTTCCGAGGGAGGGAAAGGGGTTTCTAGAGTTCCATGATTTTATCCTCTCACAGAACCCGTGGAAATTCCACCATTTCCTTTTATTCCTATTTTAGAGAGAGTAAACGGAGATTTTGAAAGTTTAAGTAATGTCCTCAAAGTCACATGGCTGAGAAGCGGCAGAGTCTGTGAGACCCCAAAGCCCTGGTCCCACTTCTGCCAACGCGTGAAATATTGGCCTTACCGGGGGCATGTGACCAAGGGCCCAGCCTTCTTGGATGGAAACAAAGGGACCAGCTTAGTGACAGTCCAGAGGGACTTCAGTTTCTTCACGGGGTGCCATGAATTGATTTCTTTAAAAATCTCATGCAGCGTTTAAATTCATTTCAACCCCAAATAACAGTACCGTGAGGGGCTAAAGAAACTGAGAGTGCAGCAAACTTCTGTGGAGGGAGACAGCTCCCAACTTGCTGGCTGAATAGATCAGAGGCTGATGCACGGCTGGATGTTCTACCCGGGTTTTGCATTCGTGAAAATTTTGCTGAGGTGGCAACACACTATCTGACAGACGAGGAAACGGACTGAGAAAGGGAAACGGATGTCTGTGTTTTCACGGAGAGTGACAGGCCCCGGGCCAGGATGAAAACTAGGAACCCCTGGTCCCAAGCCCCAGCCTCCACAAGCCAGTTCCTCCACGCCCGTGATCCCCCTCTCGGTGTTGGTTTTAATTCAATTCAAGGGCAGATCATATATCAAATTAACTTGACCCTGGAATGATAGTAGACACTCAATAAATTATAGAAACATAGACGTTTGGAGCTGGAATGGGACCCTGGGGGTCACGGGGCCGGTGGTTCTCAGCCATTGTGCACATTTGAATCAGCCACAGGAATGTGAAAACGGGGCAAGTGGATTGGCCTGGGCTGGGCCTGGGCATCCGTCTACTCTAAAGGCTCCTGATTTTATAGCTGAGGAATCCGACTGCCACCCAGTGCCCCCACCAGCCCCTAAAGGATTTGAGGACAAGAACATCACATCCCCTTGGGAAATGTCTGTCCCTTTGGAAGCTGGACTTGTTTTGTCCTGGAAGAGTGAAAAACCACCTTGGAGGACTTTGGATGCCAGGGCTGGGGCATTTGGAGTCTACCCTAAGGGGAACTCAGGGCTCTTCGAGATTTTTATGAGCAGTGAGACCATGCAGCCTGTGTGGAAGGCTGACTGTATCAGGGAGGCCAGGGGACAGAGGGTCTGGGCTCAGTGCTTTCCAAAGGCAAGGGATGGGGCTGGGAGCTTCTTTGAGCTCTTTGTTCAGCTTCGGGCATTCCTATCAAATTTGAAAATTGGAGCCTACCCAAAGGCTTATTATTATTATTCTTTTCAGTCTTTTTCAAAGACTTAAAGGCATGAAAAGCAAGGGAGCGAGAGAGCACAAAAATGTGCATCCAGCCAGAGGGAGCCCCATTTGCCAACCTGAAATCTCTGTTTCTCGTTAATTAGAGAAGCTGAGAAATCACCCTTCAAAAGCTGGCTTTTCCACCAGAAATGCCAACTGCTCAACCTTTTGTGGGAACCGTGCCGCCGGCCCCCTGGATGGCCCAGTGCCCTGGCCACACGACTGAAGCGTCCACTCTCGCCACCCCAGCCTGTTAATTGCCGTGGAGAGGGTCCCCCGCTCGCCCTCTTTATCTGTCACCTCCAGGAGCAGGGCTGTCCTCGCGCTTCTCCCAGAGCCAGGCTGGCGGAGTTGCCGTCCCCCGTGCCAGGCACTGGCCGCCACTCCTCTCCCGCTTCCAGGATCTGGGTCCCCGTCCGGCTCAGGGCTCATACCCTGGCTGGCTCCGCTCCGGCCGCACTGCCGAGCACAGGAACAGCTGGGGAAGCGGCGCTGGCAGGTGGCGGCGGCTCCCGGAGCTGGACCCGCGAGCACGGTGGCCTCCTCTCCTGCTCAGCTGCGCTGGGGTGGTCAGAAAGCACAGGGCAGCCGCACGGACGGGGAAGGGGACCCCTGGACGCCAGGCTTCCCACAATGAAGGCCTGTGATGCTGTGACTAATAACAGGAAATATAAACTTGGTCTTAGTCCCTGCTCCTGGCACAGAGCTCCCAAAACCCTTGGGATTACCTACGGGAGGAGAGCCATAACGGTGTCTTTGTTATGTGAATAGGGTGCCTGGAGGGTTGGAAACTCCAGTCCCTCCCCCGACCTCTGGGGAGCAGGGCGGAGCTGGAATTTGAGTCAATCACCACCGGCCAACGATTTAATCAGTCGCAATGAAGCCTCCAGAAAAACCCAAAAGGACATGGTTTGGGGAGCTTCTGGGTTGGTGAGCACATACAGATTTGGGGGGAGCGGCCCTCGGAGAGAGCGCGGAAGCTCTGTGCCCCTTTCCCCATGCCTTGCCCTATGCATCCCTTCCATCTGACTCCTGAGTTAATCCTTTTATAATAAACCAGTGATCTCGTAAATAAAATGCTTGTCTGACTTCTCAGCTGCTCTAGCAAATTAATCGAACGCAAGGAGGTGATCGTGAGAACGCCCACTAGACAGCTGGTGGGTCACCGGTGACAACCTGGACTTGCAATTGGCATCTGAAGGTTGGGGGGGGCAATCTTGTGGGGCTGAGCCCTTCATCTGTGGGATCTGACGCTGTCTCCAAGTAGTGTCAGAACTGAGTTAATTGCTTGGTGGTGTAGGGAGAAAAAAAACACACCCACGGGAATTGGTGTCAGAATCATAGGCAGGAAGCAGGGTTACTTCACCTGGAGAAGAGACAACAGAAGGACAGACCTCCGGGTTCCCATGAGGACTGTCGTCACCATAAGAGGACCAGAATGACGGTACTGACCCCCACAGGTGGAACCAGGCCCTCCGGGTGGAAGCAACAGAAAGACAAATCTCCTGGGACAAGGCTGTGTGGTTGCCTCTGGACAACGCAGGCTCCCAGACGAAGGGGAGGGGAGGAGGCCAGGGGAGGGGAGGAGGCCAGGGGAGGGGAGGAGGCCAGGGGAGGGGAGGGAGGAGGCCAGGGGAGGGGAGGAGGCCAGGGGAGGGGAGGAGGCCAGGGGAGGGGAGGAGGCCGGGGAGGGGAGGGAGGAGGCCAGGGGAGGGGAGGAGTCCAGGGGAGGGGAGGGAGGAGGCCAGGGGAGGGGAGGAGGCCAGGGGAGGGGAGGGAGGAGGCCAGGGGAGGGGAAGAGGCCAGGGGAGGGGAGGGAGGAGGCCAGGGGAGGGGAGGGAGGAGGCCAGGGGAGGGGAGGAGGCCAGGGGAGGGGAGGGAGGAGGCCAGGGGAGGGGAGGAGGCCAGGGGAGGGGAGGGAGGAGGCCAGGGGAGGGGAGGGAGGAGGCCAGGGGAGGGGAGGAGGCCAGGGGAGGGGAGGGAGGAGGCCAGGGGAGGGGAGGAGGCCAGGGGAGGGGAGGGAGGAGGCCAGGGGAGGGGAGGAGGCCAGGGGAGGGGAGGGAGGAGGCCAGGGGAGGGGAGGAGTCCAGGGGAGGGGAGGGAGGAGGCCAGGGGAGGGGAGGGAGGAGGCCAGGGGAGGGGAGGAGGGCCAGGGGAGGGGAGGGAGGAGGCCAGGGGAGGGGAGGAGGCCAGGGGAGGGGAGGGAGGAGGCCAGGGGAGGGGAGGAGGCCAGGTACGAAGACAGGGGTGTCGGAAGGCTGGACTCCACCCGCCCCAGAGGTCTCGGGGGCTGCCCCAGCCCAGGGAGTGCACCTGTTTACTCCGTGGAGGGGAGGGAAGGCGTCAGAAGGGATGGATTCCACTCCCAATTCTGCAGCGAATTTGTCGACAGTGGGATCTGGCAAATCACTTAACCTCTCCGAGTCTCAGGCTTCACGTCTGTAAAATGACAGGTCTCAGAGAAGACCCCCTCTGAGTCATTTCCAATCTTCAGTGTGGCAGTGCTGCCCTGCCCCCACCCTCCCCCCTGTCCTGTGCCCAGAGAGGGGTTTTTGCAAGGTAACCCCAAGTCAGGAAGTGTGTGTGCACTGCGGGGCTGGGGGGGCACGGAGAACTGTTTATATCATAATAAGGTCAGTGTTATGCTAGCACAGAGGCTCTGAATCTCAAATGTGAAACTGATGAGGACTTTGGGGAGAAATCACCCCCTTGCAATTTGCAATGGTTCCGATTGGTTTCAGGAACTTAAAGAAAATAAGAGGAAAAGACAAGTCTCCCCGAGAGCAGAGCGTCACCACCGGCCCCCTTCATTCCACCAAGCAGCAGAGTGGACGGTGTGGCTGGCTCACGACTATATCCAGAGGCAGCGAGAGCTCACAAGGCGGCGGAAGAAACTTCTCAAATCCTGGTGGAGGCTGGGGGTGGGGGTGGAGAAGAAGGGGAGGGGTCTTGAGGAAAGAAGGGGTTAAAAGGGCAGAAAAATTGTGTGGGAAGGCAAGAAATAGCTACTAAAGCAGAGAGGGTGCCGCACGCTGGCCTAGGGGGTGTCCACTTGGCGCCATCCCAAAGGTCTGAGCCAAGACAGCCAACTCCCGGAAGATGCAAGGATGCACAGTTGCGAGCCCAGGACTGGGGGTCGGAGGGAGCATCTAATGCCTGAGTTTCCTTCTAGTCCCACCTCTGAAGTTTAGATTTCTCACAAACACCTTAAGATGAATCTGAACATCCTTGGTATCTCCTATGCTCACGTGTGTTCGCTTTAAGGGGATGGTGGCCAAGTTGGCCACAGCTAAGGGTGTAGAGTAAGTCCCAACCCCCAGCTCCAGTCAACCCAGGCAAGAAAGTCATCTTTACTACGGGCCATGAGTCACTTTGAATGGCTGAAAAAATAACAAGGTGGGTCCTTTGGGCTCTCTCCTACCCACTCTGCTTCATATCCTGGCTGAAAAGATAAGGAGAACAGTGGGAGAGGCTACCATCTTGGATCTCCAAACTTTGCTGCAAGGTCCCTCTGTGCCTCAATCCCATTTAGGGTCCCACAGAGCCAGAGGTGGAAGGTGCCAAGCTACAGAGCTGTTCTGGTGCCCAGGGGTGTGGTAATGGGGTCACGGCAACGGGAATAGCCTCTCGGAGTGAGAGGGACTTGGAATGGGTAGCTGGAAACTTGGTTCTGGAATCAGCTTGGGAGGTGGGTGTGAGCACTCTTCTCTTGGCCCCAAAGTTTCAAGCAAAGATGTCTTCCAGAAAGGGGAGGCAGGTCTGTTGGAGGAAAGAGTTCTGGGAAAATCCAAGCTAAATTTCTTACCTCCTGGCAGAAAAGGGGTGAAAAGATCCCTAAGTGGGAGGTGAGTTTGCAGAGCTCCATGGACAAGGCAGTGGAAGGGGCAGAGAAGCTGGGAAGGTTTATCCAAAGCCTCCGTGTGACTCAGCCAAGCGTTTGCTGGAGACATTCATGGTGTCAGCAAAAGCCTCAGGCTTCATGAAGTGCCCAAGGGCCTTCCAGAACCTTCATGATTACCCTGGGTGGGGGAAGAGGAAGGAGAGGCCGCAGGAATTTTGAAGAAAGAGAATAACACTGCAAGCTCAAGTCTTAGAGACTAAAAGAGAAGACATCACAGGGAGAGAGGTTAGCAGCTGCCCCAAACAGGGTGGGAACAGGACGCTCCAAACCCACCCCCAGGACCTGGGGCCAGGCCCCAGCTCATGGCTCCACCCTCCCACTTCTGGCTCCCATATGAATAGGGTGGTATTAAAGGTGAGCTGTTTAGAGCCTCTGAAATATTTTTGGTGTTGGAGATGTTAGTGACAGGTCAGAACAAGCTGGACCAGGCCTCGGGGAGGCTAGAGCTCCCCACAGCTCCCACGGCCAGCTCCCTGGCTGGCAGGGCCGGAGGTGAGACAGGTGCATATCAGAGGGGGGGGACATACCTGGCAGTGCCAGAGGTTAGGTCCCAAGATGATACTCCTCTGGTCCTTCCCCAGCAGCATCTAACCCAGGTTTCACTGCAGGACGCAGCAGAGTTCGGCCTCTGGTGCAGGTCCAGGACAGACACCCCTGCGAGGTACGTGGTGACAGGCCAGGAATTCGCGGGATGGCCTGAGGGTAAGAGAACTCATGCTGCGCCTCAAAGGCCTGGCAACGTGGCCCAGGTTACTGGGACAAATTCTCATCCAGTCCAGTGTTAACCCATTATTTCCACAACCTGGTTGAATCAATATGCAATGACACTATGGCTTCTGACCCCTGCTACTCACGCCCACCTCCGAGCGTCTGCAGGGCAGGGTTGCACAGTTTCCAAGGCAACTGTGCTGGTGGGGAAGCCTCAGGGATCTGGGCCCAGGAGACTAGCCTGTGGCAGCTTAAAGGGTTTGCCCTCCATGGATGGGATGGGGCTGCAGGAGCAGGGCGTGCCCTCAGATGTTACAAGACCCTAAAGCGCTCAGTAGTGTAAGGGACCCCGTTAAGAACACCCGATGAATGGCATTACCCGGGAATACTCAGCTTGGTTAAAGTGCAGAGAAATGGTAGGAGGTGAAGTTTGAAATTCCAATTGATGCTCAACTGTGGGCGGGGGCCTTGCACACCCAGCTAAGAGGTGTGGGCTTTTCCTTGGAAGCAACGGGAAGGCCCTGAAGGGAGGCAGGAGGGAAGAGGAATCAGCGTCCAGATGTGCGCTGGTAGCACCTCTTACTCCCTCCAAAGGGCCCCTCTTCCACGCTTCCTCTACGTACCACTTCCTGCCCCAGCCAGCTTTCCAGGTCAGTGCTTGGCATCGAGAGGGTATTAAACAGGATTTCTTGAGCGCATTAACGGACAGTGTGATGTTTACTGGAATCCAAAGGGAGGGAGTCTAATGAGCGTTAAATATGACATGACGTTTACAACCGCCAATTAAAAACTCAGTAGTGAAATACAAATTATTATTTTTCTTAGGCAGAGACATCTCTTTGAAATAAATATTTTGATAAGTCACTTACGGTGAATGACATGATTATCAGAAATGATCATAAAGCGGCCTTTTAAAATGAAAGTGGGTCTAGTTAACCCCGTCACTCTTTGCTTCACAATGGTCTGTACAGAGTTTTCTGCAAGTTTGGGAGTGGAGGCTGGGCAGGGCTGCTCCGCTTGTCATGAAAGCGGAGAGGACCGCCACCCAGGTCGGGCACTTCCTGGGGACAAGGAGATGGAAAAAGATTTTCGAGAAGCGAAACACTCGAAATGGATCTCTAAGCAGTTTGCTGTGATGTAAACACCCACACCGCCTCCCTTGGGAGAGCTTCTGGAAATCCTACTAAGCAGACTTCTGCTCTTGCGTGAGGGGATGCTTTCTGAGTTCTGCTCCCAAGTCCATGCAGGATAGAAATAGAGGCCGTTCCCACAAATGCTGGTGCCAGAGGACGAGGGACAGCTGACATCTGGCACCAGTGGATGGGCCATGAGTCACCTGTGCTGGACGCGCCCTGAAGACAGTCTTCAGGAGGAGACAGGGCTGCGGAGAGGCAGGCGGTGGATGTGAGGATAGGATGAGTCCGTAGGGGATGGAGGATAGACTCCACTGGCCCTGTGACTGGTCAACCGCCAACACCAGCACCTGCTCGCATCCCTGTTTTCTCCGTCTGTGTGATGACCTTTGATTCTCACAACTCAGCAGGCAAGCAGGAGCACGGGGAGGGCAGGAAACCAAGATGACAAAGACTCAAAGGAAGTTTTGTCAGGGGAAAAACATAAATAATAATAGGCTTTCACACCAAGCACCGCTCTGGGAATCCAACTGTTCGCCCTGTATTCGAAGTGTACATTGACTAAGAACGCAAAAATAAGCCAGATAAAAGCAATTGAACCCCTCCCAGAAAGAAGGCTTCCCCTGCTTGTACCCCGCCATCACGTCGCCCCACGACTCTCCCGAGCGCGGTGCAGCTAGCCACAGAAATGCAAGGCTGTAATTAAAGGGAGACTGGCTGGTGCTGATGCTCAAATTAAACTCCTTTAAACAACAACAACATTTTTAATAAAGAGAGGCCAAACTCAGCACGCTTTAGTCATTACTGTAGCACTTTTCTTCCAGGAGGTTTAGCAAATAAGAAGTATAGGGCCTTGAAATTTTGATCAAGCACAGTGTTTTAAAGGGTTTTATTTCCTCCCTGTTCATTAAAATTGCACTACTGTGATTCTATTCTGTATATAAACTAGATACACACACGCCTGCTGTGTCACTTCTACCAAATGAGGACAATAGGACCCTCCGTAGGAGCTAATACCTCTTTGAGGATCTGTTGGGGAAAAGCCATACATATAAAAATATAAATGAAAATGGCCCCATATATATTTATATATATAAAGATACAAAAAAGTGCTTATTTCCATCGCTAGGGTATGGTTTTAACTTGAGAACACATGAGAAAAATACGTTTATTAGGTCAGAGAAACAGATCTAGACTTAGGAATGTGACTGAAAGGAGACTGGAGGCCTCTCACCTGATGGCTGAACCTGGGAGGAACTGAACCCCAGAGCCTCAGGCGAGAGAAGGACCCTGATTGCTGCAGCCTGGAGCCTCCTGCTTCCAACAATGCCCCTCTATTTAGGCCCAATGACTAGAAAGGAAGGGAAGAAAAAGAGAGAAGCAAGAGGAGAGGAAGAGAGAAGCGGGCAGGAGAGAGAAAAGAAGGATGAAGAGACAGAGGGAACGATTTCAAGGTGCCTTTGGTCACAGTAAGATAAACCATCTCAAGCCACTTAAGAGGAAAAGAGGGATGTACTATAAAGACAGAGAGGTGATTCATGGGAATCCACTCAAGTGGGCCTTGGGAAAGTTCTAGAACAAGGACCTAGAAAATCTTCAAGCACCCATGTCACCCCCAGGCTCTTCCAGCTCCCCACCCTGCTCCTCCCTCTGCCTCATTCTGTCTCTCCAGCCCAGCACCCTCCACTTCTCAGCCCTCAAAGCTGCACATGAAGACCCGCCAGTTCTTAGGATCATACACATATGTCCCCCACACCCAGCCGCGTGCAGAAACCAGCTGGCCATCTCTGAATCCCAAGTCCAACCTCCCTGGGGTGAGAATTTGATTGGCCCACACACGCCCACCTCAGTCCAATACTGCAGGGAGGGGTCACACGATGCAAATGTGGGCCAGAGCCCAGCCCTGGGGCAGAAGTGGGGGGGGTTCCTAGGATAGAGGGATCACCCTAATGGTTAGGTGAGGGAAGGCTCCAGAAAGTGGGAAAGGAGGGACAGAGAAACCTGTTTAGCCTCCTGTTCTCAGGAAGTGTGACACCTCCCTCCTCAGTTGTCAGGGCAAAAAGAAACCAGGTCTAAACACATGAACACTGAGTTATGTGTCATGGAACCTTCTGGAATCCTTCCCCCTATGTCTTTGCCTCACTCAATAGCTACCAAACAGGAGCAGCCTGTTGGATCCCTTCTTATTCCAGGAAGACCCTGTGGAAAATGAGTCAAAGGTGAAGACCGTCTTCCTTGCCTCCCTTCCCAGAATTATCTTTCCTGTTCCCATCTTACCCTAGTGCCCTCTCACTGCTTCCCCAAATGGTACACCATTTCTTGTAATAATATTTTTAAATTAAAATTTAATAATATTTTAAATTTTTGCTTTCATTTCACTTTACACCTAAACAAGAAGCCATGCAAAGGATGTAGACCAGACCAAGGAATCAAGATTCCCCATCACCTTCCTCACACCCAACAGGTACACTCCAAATCTGTGGTCAATGTAGCTTCCATGAAGTGGGCAGTCTTCCAGCTCAGAGGATCATCCTATTAATACTTTAAAATCTGTTCACTTGTCACTATTCAGTTGATCATGCAACCAATACTTACTGGTATGTCTTCTAGATACCAGATAATGTGCTAAACACTGGATACAGCCATACAGGACAAACACAAGTTTCTACTCTCATAGAAGCTTAATGACTTGCCAGGAACACTGTCACTGAAGAGTAATTCCACACATTAGAAGTGTTGCAAAAGGGAAATCGAGGGTATGGGAAGAATTTACGAGGGTGAGTCAAGGAACGCCTCCTTGACTAGGTGAAATTGTATAGACTTGCAGCTTATGTATTAGTTTACTAGGGCTGCCATAACAAAGTGCCACAGGATGGGTGGCTTAAACAATGAAACTTATTTTCTCACAGTTCTGGAGACCAGAAGTTCAAGACTATAGTGCTGGTGGGCTCGCCCTCTCTCTTTGGCTTATAGGCATCCACCTTCTCCCTGTGTCTACCACATGGTCTTCCCTCTGTGCCTGTGTCCTAACCTCCCCTTCAAAGGCCACAGTCATACTGGATTAGGGCCCATCCAAACCACCTCACTTTTTTATTTTTTTAATTTTTTATTTATGGCTGTGTTGGGTCCTCGTTTCTGTGCGAGGGCTCTCTCCAGTTGCGGCAAGTGGGGGCCACCCTTCATCGCGATGCGCGGGCCTCTCACTATCGCAGCCTCTCTTCTTGCGGAGCACAGGCTCCAGACGCACAGGTTCAGTAATTGTGGCTCACGGGCCCAGTTGCTCCGCGGCATGTGGGATCTTCCCAGACCAGGGCCCGAACCCGTGTCCCCCGCATTGGCAGGCAGACTCTCAACCACTGCGCCACCAGGGAAGCCCTAACCACCTCACTTTAACTTAACTATCTCTTTAAAGATCCTATGGCCAGGACTTCCTTGGTGGTCCAGTGGTAAAAAATCTGCCTTACAATGCAGGGGACGCAGGTTCGATCCCTGGTCAGGGAGCTAAGATCCCACATGCTAGGGAGGGCGGGGGCAACTAAGCCCATGCGCCACAACTACCGAGCATGCGTGCCGCAACTAGAGAGCCTGCGTGCCACAAAGTACAGAGCCCACGTGCTCTGGAGCCCACGCGCCACAACTAGAGAGGAAAAAAAAAACCCACACGCCACAACTAGAGAGAAGCCCGTGCATTGCAACAAAGAGCCCGCCCATGCACGGCAAGGAAAGAGCCCACGTGCCACAATGAAGATCCCATGAGCCGCAACTAAGACCCGATGCTGCCAAAAATTAAATAAATAAATAAAATATTTTTATAAAAAGATCCTATGGCCAACTACACACTCATTCTGAGGTACTGGGGTTTGGCAGGCGGGGGGGACACAATTCAGTCCATAACTGCCTGTTCATTGCTAGCCAGGTGCCCAATCTTGGAAAGAGTCTTCTAGAAAGAAAACACAGCTGGAGAAGAGCAAGGATGATCATGAAAGGTCTAGTAAATCAGGTTAAATACTTCTGACTTTAGATCGTAAAGGTGACCTTGAGATCCTTGAAGGAAGAGGGACGTGACAAACCGCAGGTTAGAAAGATCATTCTGGTTTCACTGTGGAACGCGAATTGGAGGAACAAGATGGGTACACAGAGCCCAGGCGCTGCCGACAGTGCAGGTGGCAGGTGGAGGGGACTCGGACTGGAGGAGACCCTTAGGTCTGGGGAGTAGCTGGGATGTGACTATAAACCGGGATGGAGGCAAAGGCTGAACAGAGCCCCGGGAAGCAGCGATATTTGATGATGAAGAGAAGGCAGTAAGGAGCAACCAGAAAGGGGCCAGGAAACCACAAGAACATGCGGTCACCAGAGCCAGGGACCGCAGTGCCCCTAGCAGGGAGGGGTTGGAGGGCAGAACTGTCCAACAAGGGAGGATGGGGAGTGGCCATTGGATGTATTTATCTGGAGGCCAGCGGTGCCCCGGGTGAGGGCAGTTTCAGGGGCGTGGAGGGCTGAAAGATAAAGGTCCACGGGAAGGGGAGGTGGGGGGACAACCCTGGAATATTTGGGCTGGGGATGCGAGGAGAGGGAAGGAATCACAGCTGGGAGGTTAGGGATCCCAAAGGAACATTTTCAGAGGGAAAAGGTTGAAACACACTTGAACGATGTTGGGAAAGAGCCAGTAGAGGAAGAACGTCAGATCCTGAGGAGGCAGGTGGGAACGCTGGCCTTAGGAAAGAAAAGGGGCGATTCTTCCATCTCCGTGCAAATGAAGCAGGAAACAAAGAGCAATCAGAGCCTGTAATCAAAGCGATGGCATCCCAGCCAAGAGGTGTGTGCAGGGGAAATGCGCAGTAGAGGGACCCTCTGCGTAGATTGTGGATGTAGACAGAATGGATGAATTAATAAAGAATGAACTGAAGAGTGAATACCCAACGCATTTGGCGACAGATGTACGAATCAGGCCTGCTCTTTTTTTTTTTTTAATAAGATTTGTCCTCAAATTGCCACCTGTGCCCCTTGGCGGTTCGGTATCTAGACTAGCAGACAGGAGTCATCCCATTACCCCCTGGAAGTAGGCCATCGAGCTACCCACAGACAAGCCAAATTTTTTCTCCAGAATATTTTGAATTAACTACAAAAGCTGGAGGAGTGTGATTAAGCCCCCAAAGCTGCAAACCACAGAGTGTGCTAGAACGGTTGTCTGGGCCCGGATCATTTTAAAGGCCATTGTTATGAGCGAAAACAACGGGCAGACCTCCACTGAGCTGGGTCTTTCCTCCTCCATCCTTGCCTGGGCCCTCCTCAACACCCCTGCAGGTCCTAGATGTGCTTGTGACCGGACACCCCACTCTGCAGGCCCCGGGGTCAGGAATAAAGCCCCTTGGAATAACCGGGCCATTGCATTTCAAACTGAATCACCCCCAAAGGCCCATCTTCTCCAGTTATGGGGCTCATCAGAGCTCAGGTAATGTGACAGCTCCTCCTGCTAATGGCGTGTGAGCACGTGGAGGAGAGAAACCAGCCCCTCTACTACTTCACTGAATAGAAACGGGGGGAAATGGTCATTGACTATAGCCCCAAAGTTTTTAGTGTTTTGGAAGAACTTCCTACCATGAGCGATCTGGAGCATGAAGAATGGATTCACCGGGAGGCTGTGGTGGTTATAAGCAGAGCAGACATTCATCTGTGCGTCCCAGTGACCGATGTCCAGCGTTCTGGAATTTGTCATTCTAGAAGTTTCCATGGCTAGTCTCACGGGTAGGAAGGAGGCATGAGAGATCCCTGGAGCCAGAAGAGGTCTTCAGAAGCGGTGGGGGCCGCATGCCAGGAAAAGTGACACCTCTAGCAGCTTCCTGGTTGCGCTGACTTGTCCCGCTTGAACCTCAGGGTCTGGACAGGGACGCGCTCTCCAGGGACAGTGAAGAGTTTGACAGCGACTGGACAACTGGAAATACAGTGGAAATCGACCAAGATGTTCCTAGCATTCAGCGTGTGCTCAGAGCATTTCCTGGGCCAGGACTCCACTGGTACCTCTGCCGGGGGCCACGAGGAGAGGGAGCGCCCCTTACCGCCCTGCGGTCTGACCCTGAGCCCCAGCCGGCCTCCAATCACATTCACTTGCTTAGCAATCAGCTGACCTTCAGAAACTGATACCTAATAAGGAAAAGGACTTGAAGTTGGGGGTTCCAGGTACAAGAAAGCTAAGAGTAGCCCCCTAACTCTGTGGGGACCAACTAGAGTTCCTTAAAGGATGACGGCAGATTGGTTATCACCACAAATGAAATGTGCTGTCAAGTGCCTGGTGCACGGAAGGTGAACGGTTTCTACCTGGTCCTGTTAAAATCACTCCCACTAAATTGAACGGAAACAAAGGGATCATGGCTCCAGGGCCTTCCTAGCCCACCAGGCTGGGAATCATTTCCCACAGGCGAATGACATCAGGAAAGAAAACTGGGATTCCTCAGCCATATTCCACTGTAGTCCCAGATCTGTGCTTCTTGCTGTCAATCTTAGCTGGGAGGAACACTTGGAGCCAGTTGAAGACACCAAGCAATGCAGTGGCCCACCTGAGTCCCCTCTCAGCTTCCCATCCGTCATGAAACCTGCAAAGGGACTGCCAAGAATCCCAAGAACCTGCCGTTTTGAGTGTCCCAGACAATTGCAGAAGAGGAAAGGGATGGGAGACACCAAAGTTTCACAACCCAATGGCCTTGGCCAGCCCAGGCACATCACACGATGCAGGAGCAAGAGTGAGCCATCACCATGGCAACCAGAAGGACCACAGCTGGGGTCCAGGAGGGCCCTGTGACTCAGCCATCTCTCCTCCTGGGCCAACCCCAGCAGATTCTTACAGGTTTGCCAGGCAGGGAAAAAGGGGGCGTGGTCACTGAGAAGAAACTCGACTAAGGCCTTCCTCTTCCTGATCCCTGGTCCCACCCACTCCCACACTTTCTGCGTCCTTGCCTGCCAGGGAGCGAGGGGGCAGTCTGTTTCATAACCAATACGCAGGTTTTGAACGCCTCCCGTGGGGAGGGCTCTGGGCTCTGCCCCCGGGGGAACATGGGGCAGTGGGGACAACAGACTGAACACAACCTATGGAATGCAAGGCAGAAGCCCATCAGGGTTGAGGAGCCGGGGAACCCGAGGAGGGCATGACTGATTCGGCCCCGGAAGATCCCAGAGACTTCACAGAGGAGGTGACCTCAGAGCTGGGAACACTGAGCAGCTCATTAAGAACTGGCAGATGATACAAACGAACTCATTTACAAAACAGAAACAGACTCACAGACTTAGAGAATGAACTAATGGTTACCAGGGGGGAAGGGTAGAGGGGAGGGATAGTTAGGGAGTTTGGGATTGGCATGTACACACTGCTCTATTTAAAACAGATAACCAACAAGGACCTACTGTATAGCACAGGGAACTCTGCTTAGTATTATGTAACAACCTAAATGGGAAAAGAATTTGAAAAAGAATGGATACATGTTTACGTATAACTGAATCACTTTGCTGTACACCTGAAACTAACACAATGTTGTTAATCAACTGTACTTCAATATAAAATAAAAAGTTTAAAAAAAAAAAAAAAGAACTGGCAGATAGTCCTCCTGGCTGGGCTGGGAACACTTCTCAGCTCCCCAGGGCAGAGGAGCTTGTCTGCGGTCAGGGCCTGGCTCCCGGGAGCCTGGGTCACGCCAGGCCACCGTGTTCCTGGCTGCACGCTGATGGGGCGTCAGGGGCTTAGCTTTCACATGTGCCTCCCACTCCCTCTTGCCCCGATCCAGCTCCAATTCACCCATGTTTCCCTTCTAAAAATGCTTCGCTCCTGCACCACTTTTACACCCTCACTGCACCAAAATTACCATCCTACCTGAAGCACATTTTTCAACACATACAAAAGTAGAGAAGATAAATTAATGCACCTCTGTCACCTAAATTCAACAATTTTCACCTTGTGGCCAGTCGCATTTCATCCATAATCCTGCTCCATTTCCCCAACCTCCACCCCAGAAAACATACCATTTCATCTGTAATTATTACAGAAATTATCCCAAAAAGATCAGAGTTTTCTCAGCACATCCGCAAGACCATTCTCGTTCCTTTAAAAAATGATATCGATTTCCGAATATTATCCAATATCCAGTCAGCGATCCCACAGTTAGGATTTTTCAGACTGTATCCCCAAGATTTCATTTGCTATGTTCCTCTGTCCCTTGACTTTTCTGTAAATGGATATTTAGACCTAGAGACTCAGTGATTATTTTTGGCAAAAACTTCAAAGGCGGTGGTGTTCCTTCCATCAGCAGGTACAGAGTCTGGTTAGTTCTTTCTGTGATGTTAACAGACCCTGATGCCAGATCCATTCATTCCTTAGAGGTGGTCACGTGGTGATGCTCTAATTCTGTAACTCCTGCATTTATTGGCTAGAATGCTTCTAAAAAAGAGAAACTTCATGGAAAAACAGAATGAATGCTTGATTCTTCCCTTCTTATACCAGTTTCCCAAAGACTGAATTGCTTCCCTAACCCTCTCCAAAAGTGACCAAGGAGCGCTTGATTTTTAGTACTGCTATAAAGGCTTGGATTTCAACATATCTGATGTATTTTAATCCATTGCAATCAATCCCTTGCAGTTATCACTGTAACTGATGTCTGAATTGCCTCATCTTTGTCTAGTAGGACTTTCGCTCCTGTGTGCACTCTGATAGTTTCCATGCTTCCTGGGGTGATAGGATGGTCCAGGCTCATCTTGTACATTCATCTCACTCTTGTTTATTTCAATAGCAGGTCCCCTGACCCCCACCTCCAATCTGTCTGTGTCTTCACTGCAGCTAGATTAATCTTTCCTCAAATTAATTTTAGCCCTGTTTCTCTTCTTGGGAGACAGTGTGATACAGGCAACAAACAGGACCTTTGGAACTCGGGAGAACTGGGTTTGAAAGTTGGCCACATCAATTACAAGATGTGCAGCCCTGGTTGGTTACATCATCTTCTGAGCCTCAACTGCCTCAATTGTAAAAATAGGAATAATAATACCTTACCTTACAGGATTATGGTAAAGACTAAATAAATGTAAAGCACCTGGTTTAGAATTCTGCGAATAGTAAGTACGTGTCAACATTCCTTCCTTTTCTTCTGGTTCTTTTTGAGAAATGTTAGTGGTTCCTAGTGCCCCTCCTGTCATGCAGACTTCCAAGCCCCCTTTCCTCTGACCCCTGATGCCTGTTCTCTCCACCCACCTCCACTCCAGTCCCGCCAGCCTGTTCTCACCCAAGCTACTAGCTCCCACACCAATCTTTATTTACACCGACTCCCCAGTCTTACATGCCCCACGCGCTTCTGCTTATTCAAACCCTACCTGTCTGTGAAGACCCAGCTCAGGTCCTTCTGTTTCCCCAAACCCTTCAGACCTCGTACTCTTCTCATCCCACAAAAGCTTGTCTGCCTGCCCACAAAAGCAAGTTGGGGGGCTACAGTCTTCCGTAGCCATTTTCACCTGCCACCTACAAGTTAGGACAGAATACGCTTCAAGAACAGCTCTTTCTGAAGCTGGACTGGTGTGTACACAGATCCCTGGGCACCCCAACTAGATGTGGGACTGTACGTGTGCAGGACCAGCTAAGGGTGTGCTTGTGCGTGAGTACATGGGTGTGCACGTGTGCGTGCTTGCATGCATTTGTGTTAGCACATTCATGTGTGTGCACATATGTAAGTGCATGTGTGCACACACGTGTGTGCATGTGTATACGTGTGCGTGCGATCAACACCCTGCAGGAAGCCAGGCTCCCTGTTGTCCTCTCTGACTCAGAATCACTGGGAGTCCCTGAGGCTCTGCCCTGCCCTCAGATTTCAGCTGGAACATGGGAGGGCCCTGATTTTAACAGAGACCCAGTAATGGTCTCCTTGGGGGTCTCACTTTTCCAAACCAGATATGACTCCATCCAGAGCAAGGAGAAGAGCCATAAATGACTAGAGAAAGCTGCCCTGTCCAAATTTGGCAGCCGGATCTGAAACCAAAGATGAACTCAGCATAGAATTTCTCAGTGGAAGAACCAGCCTCCGGAGAAGCAGCGAGTAAGAACACTTAGCAAGATGGCCTCTCATCCCCAAGACAGGATGACCCCACCCATCGACTTGGCCAACCGTGCCAAGGCATCACAAAACCCGGAGAGGCAGCTGTGACACGCGGTATCCACCTACAGGCCCTTCCTGGACCCCAGAGTCTGTCCCAGGACAGAGTCGCTGCTGTGAAGAATGAAAGAAGAAAGTGTGTTCCAGGTGAGAGACAAAATGGAGCTCCAGGGTAGCTGCAGAAGCCCTAAGTGGGCTTTCTTGGGTCTTTCGGGTTTAAAAGAAATGCCTGCCCCTTCCTCAAAAGGTGTTGCCCAGATAAAAGGGGTTTAGCCAAAGCAGGGTTCAAAGCTCAGCATAAAAAAGCAACAGTGATCTAAGCAATAAAACCAGAATTTCCCTGGAGGGCTGGAGGGGCAGGGGAGCCCTGGGATGAAGGGAGGGGCTGGCCAGCACCCCAAGAAGAAAGTGGCCAGTGAGGAGGTTCCTGGAAGGCCTGGGTGTGGGGGGGGGTCCCTTGGGACAGACAGGGCCACATGTTCAGTGGTCACCTGTCAGCTCTGTCATGAACCCACCCCTGCTGTCCCGAACTGTCAGGAAGACGCCTGGGCTGACGTTCCCCAGGGGATGAAGGAAGTGGGCAGAATGCCCAGGCTGGCAGCTCTGTGTCCAGGGGTGTCAGAGCACAGGCTGGCATGTGGCCCTCTCTGGGGCAGAAGTGAGACAACCCCCAGTTATTCCAGAGGAAAGTGGCCTTTGGACTGAGCGGGGAGAGGCTGGGCTCTTTCCACAGGGGAGTGAAAATGGAATCTCAGGCTGTTTAATGGGGTGTTAAAGGTGTGGTGTCACTTCCCCCGAAAGGGGTGGGGCGCTCGGGGACATCCCAGCAGAGGCAGGCTTCCGGGTCTGCAGATGCTCACTGGTTAAAGGCAGCCGCGCTGGGGGAAAGGCTCTTCAGGACCAGGATGTGTGGCCCTGCCCTGCCCTCAACCCACTTCCAGTGCTCGTGGGCGCGGAGAGCAGGAAGGCGGGCTTCCAGAGAGCGAAGCAGCTTGGTAACCACCAAGGGCCATCGCATAGTAACATTTCATAGTGCTGCACAAAGCTCCAGGCTGTGTTCCGGCAGAGGCTTGAAAATTCCAGGCCCGCTTCCTTCGCAGGCCTGCCACAGGAGCGGCATCTGGGCGTGTGACAACGTGGGCCCTGCCCTAGGCCTGCAGGACATTCATTACAGGGAGGTCTGCCCTGGCCCACCCTCTGCCCACCCTCCACGGGTCAGCCTGATTGAGACGGACACTGGTGCACGAGCCTTTACAAAACACCCTATGAGCCGCTCTCTATTCCTAACATATGAATAGACTGTGTTCTTGTGCATCTTTCTGGAACAGGTCATGTGTGCAGGCTCGCCTTCCATGGCTTGCCTTACGTGTGTTTCTCAGCCCAGGCACCCGACCTACCTACAAGAGGCAGGTGCCCCCGGGCCAGGCCTCCTGGAGGCTCTGACCACAGAATTCTTAGAGTGCCTCTCTCCACTGGGAGCTGGAAATCCAAGCTCGGAATTGTCAGCATAGGGCACTCCCGCTGGGGTCCCAGGAAACTCTTTATTGCTAGCTTGCTTTTTTATTTCAATTGGTTTTTTTTTTTTTTTAAGATTTTTTTTGGATGTGGACCGTTTTTAAAGTTTTTACTGTACCTGTTACAACATTGCTTCTGTTTTATGTTTTCGGTTTTTTGGCCATGAGGCATGTGGGATCTTAGCTCCCCGACCAGGGATCGAACCGGCACCCCCTGCACTGGAAGGAAAAGTCTTAACCACTGGACCGCCAGGGAAGTCCCTCAATCGTTTTTAGATGAGCCAAAGGCCAGGTCCCTTATCTGTTTGCTCGAGAAAGCTGCCCTTGCCCTGGGGAATGGACCTCACAAATGATCACACCCGTTCCCTGCTTCCAGCCCGGGGTGGGCTCAGAGAGCCACCTGCCTCCTCAAACATCCCCCGACGAGGACAGGCCGCACTGACCCCTGGAAGAAGGGCAGCGACTGGGATGAGGCAGTGAGGCCTCCCGGGGGCCCAACTCATGGGGCAAAGTCCCCAGGCGGGCAGTGAGGCATCCCGGGGGCCCAACTCACGGGGCAAAGCCCCCAGGTGGGCAGCCTGGGTGACTACCTAGCCTGCCTCACCCTGGTCGCTGCTCTGCTTGCAAATAATCCCGTCTTGTGTAGGATAATTTGTAGGTTCTAGAAGTTTCCCCAGACATCCACCTCAAATTCTTCTGCTTCAAATTGAATAAGGCTTGTAGCTCTTGTGGAGAAAGAGAGGGACAGAGACTGAGGGACAGAGACAGACAGAGACTTACAGAGACAGGGAGACAGAGAGATGCCCCTGGTCCTGCCAGATGCCCTTTGCATTATCCTCAGGCAGTTTTCTCCTCAATCTCACTTTCCTTATTTTTTTTCCAGCCTGATGTCTCCACATCTTTCAAGCTCTGCCGGTGGGATGAGTTCCATGGAATGTCCCTCGAGCATCCATCCCCCTCGTAATGCATTTCATTTTCCTTGTAGCTGTTTAATCCTTTGAGTCTCTTCCCTCATTCACTCAGCGCCCACTGGGTTCAAAGCTCTGGACAGGGCCCTGGGGCTGCCAAGAGCAAAGCAGACGTTGGGGCAGCACCATGACTTTCGTGGGCTCTTCCTCAACAACAAAAAAATCTTAAAAATTCCATTTTATGGCTCTGTTGGTACAAAGGTGAGTATATTAATAATATATATGACAACATTTTCTTCAACCTAAAAGTTCATTTTTTTGCTTCTGATTTTAAAAGAAATGAAAACTAAAAGTCGCGGGCCCCTGAGAGTATCATGGGTCCCAGGCACAGTGCTTCATGGGGGCTTTGGCCATGGCAGACGGTTGCCAGACTCGGAGCTGCCAGTCTGGCTCACAGTCAAGGATGTAAAGTGGACCATCCTGGGAGCCTTCAGAAGCCCTGCAGCCCAAAGGCACTCAAACAACGACATCAGAACCTCGGGATGGGACCCAGACACCAGTATTTTTTTAAAGCTCCCGGTTGATTAAATGTGCACTCAAGGTTGTGAATTACTGATTCTCAGCCCCAGCTGCCCAAGAGAATTACCTGAGGAGCTTTTTTAAAAAGCCCAGGGAAGAGGGGTTGTGCATCCACGTTCTTAAAGCCCCAGGCGATCCCCCCTGTAAAAGGGTTCTCCTTCCCTTGCCGGGCGGGGACGTGCATGTGCTCACTACTGTCGCAGACTCCGAACTGCAGTTCTCTGCTGATTCTGAATAAACCCTCTCTGCTGGAGAAATATCTGGCTGTCTATTTGTTTCAGTTCAACACCATTAAACAACAACTCCCCATTCTCCCCACTCCCACCAGCCCCTGCAGCCACCATCCCGCTTCCCACCCCCACGCACTTGACTACTCCAGGTACCTCAGGTAAGTGGAATCCTGCCGTGTTTGTCCTTTTGTATCTGGCTTATTTCCTTCACAACATCCTCAAGGTTCATCTACGTTGTAGCACGTGGCCTAATTCCCTTCCTCTAAGGCTGAATACTGTCCCATCGTGTGTACAGACCACATGTTGTTCATCCGTGGGATTTTGTCTCTTTCATCCACTGTTGCATTGCAGTGCCTAGAACCTTGCCGGCACACAGGATACGTGTTGAAAGACTGCTTTAAATGAAATAATCCATTACAAGCACTTCTTTCTGGCACACAGTTGGCCTTCCAAAAGCATTAGCCATTGTTGTGATTAGCCATCTTCATTCTAGATTCATCCATGTAAACAGAGGGCAGCTCTCAGTACTGCCAGGAAGCAGTGGCATTTCCTCAGGCCACCCCCATGGGCACACACAGAGGGAGGCAGGAAAAGTCACAAGTTAGAGCTACACGTCGCTGGTGCCATTGAACTTGGGAGTCAGGACCCGAAGTTCCACCAGCTTCCGCCTGAGGAGGTGCTCCCTGGACCCAGGCTGGTCCCTGCCATCTTGTGACCTTCTGGGAAACCCAGAGGTAGGAGGCCCTGGCAGCTGCCCTCCATCACCCTTCATCATTCTCAGGGACCCCTACTTTCCTCCCAGATGAATGACCCTTCCAGGAAGGCCCAGAGCAGCATGCAGCCTGGGTTGGCACTTTGCAAACAAGAGCCAGTGAGAGATGATGGGGGCTGTGAACACGGGCCTCGCTCCCTCCTGCGTTACGCCTGCAGGAAGCCTGGGGATTGAAGTGGGTCGTTATTACAGGGAGAGGGAAGCCCTCTCCACTTTCTCTTGGAACAAATTCCAGGAGACTCAGATCATCCATCCTGAAGATGATCAGAGCAGCCCAGGGCCATCTTTCTTGTCACTTTCTCACGGCACAGACCCTGGCCCCATGATGGTGCCACCGCCTAAGGTCTCTGCTCCAGCTCGAAGGGAAGCTGAAGGCTGGTGAGGGGTTACTAGGGAGGGCAGGGGTGGTGGGGCACAGGAGCGGGGCCGAGGTGTCTTTCCACAGAAAACTCCAGAACCTTTCACTCTCCACCTGAGCCTCACGGCCCAGAGTTTGATGGGGGCAGCTCCGTCTCTCCTGGCAGGTCCAGACAGCTCGCCCGGCAGTCTTTTGACATGAAGTAATAATTGTCAGAGAGGGTCAGGCTCCAGCAGCTGAGAAAACACCAGAGTGCCCCCTGAAAGGCAAGCAAGCCCTGCAGAATCGGATGCAGCCCATTAGCGGGTCAGAGGACCGGCCCCCACTGACATCTGCAATGTCGCTGCCGCGTCAGGAAACGTGATGGGAGAGACACCCTCTGTGCAGTCACCTTGACGGGGTGTGTGCCAAGCTCTCCTTCTGGGTGGCTGTAACACCAGAGTAAAAACACAACAGAAGGCTGTTCACGGGTGTTTCTGCCTTAATACAAGAGGCACAACTAACCACAGGAATTTTGGAGATGACAGAAAAGCACAGTGACGAAATAAATTGCCCGTAATTTCATCCTTAAGAGATGAGAGCTGCTGCCTCTATGTCATAGAGTCCTCGGATCTTTGTCAGTGTGTGTGTGTGTGTGTGTGTGTGTGTGTGTGTATGCATGTGTACGCATGTATATTATGTGTATGTATATGCACATACATTATGTGTATGTATGTGTATATGTGTATGTATGCATGTATATTATGTATGTGTATATTATATGCATGTATATGCATGTGTATATATATTGTGTGTAGTGTATATGTGTAGGTATATGCATGTACATGTACATTGTGTGTAGTGTATATGTGTAGGTATATGTGAGTATGTATATGTGTGTGTATGTCTATAAATGTGTATCATGTGCGTGTATATGTATGTGTTAAGTGTGTGTATATCATGTGCATATATGTGCATATTATTTGTATATGTGTGTATGCATATGCATGTGTCTACATGTATGTATGGGTATATGTATGTGCATGCATAGTATGTGTGTATATATGTGTACACATTATGCGTATATATATGTATCTATATGTGTATGTCTACATGTATATGCATATGTATGTGTAGGTGTGTGTATGTATATTATGTGCATGTATATGTTATGTATGTGTGTATATTATGTGTGTGTATGTGCATATTATGTGTAAGTGCACATGTATGTGTATGTGTAGGTGTGTATATGAGTGTATATTGTGTGCATGCATATGCACGTATACCTATGTGTGTTATATGTATGCATATTATGTACATTTATGTGTGTATATTATGTGCATGTATATGTATATGTAGGCAGTTATATTTTTATGAGGATACACTTATTTGTAACAAAAGTCAATCACCAGGATAAGAAAAGATGCTGTGAGATCAGGGGCATTTTGGTATTTAAAGCTTTAAAAATGTTTGTAGACATCTTTAATATATTTCTATAGCAGCATTTTCCAAACTGTGTTCCACAAAACACACACATGAATTAAAATAAAAGCTGGGACCTGCTGCTGACCAGCTAGAGATTCCAGGGCACACAGAGACCCTGAGAAACCCTGTAGCAAAATCCGTTAAGCATGGTTTACCCAGCACCGTCAGCCATGGACCACCTTTCTTCATGAGACCACTGATCCTTGCTGGTCTGCGGGATAAAGGGAACCATCTTTTCTCATACCCTTTCCTGAAGCCGGGGTCCAATCCTTTCCAGTTCTACTGGGCCTGAGGAGGGGCCAGTCCAATATCACTGGGGGAATTCTGAAAGCAAAAAGGAGAGGGAAAGTGGCTGACATTCTATGTAACATAATACTTTCCTTGCACACTTCCCCAGCTCCTCCTGGGCAAGGGGTGAGGCAGATGACCGGAAGGGAATTAAAATCATTGGTTCTCTAATACACCGCCTGACCTTTGACTCACTTTCTCACTCTCACCAAAACATGGGGAAGGATGGGAGGGGGGTTGACAGGCAGTGGGAAAAGGAGAAGACATTCAGGAATCTTTTTTTAAACAAAGATCTTCACTCTTTTTCTTGCTCTTTTTTTAAAAATTAGGATTACACTGTATTGATTGCTTTTGTAATCTGCTTTTTCACTTAGTATATCATGAGAATTTTCTCAGGGCATTAAATAGTCTTCTAAAACATAATTTTTAATTACTTCATATAATTCTATCTTGCAGATAAATACCGTGATTTTTACCCAGTGTGCCAGATATCAATTGTTTGCCTATTGGACCCAAATTCACCCTTCAGTACCTGCTCTGTGACAAGGGGCTGTGCGTACTCTCAGCATTTCTCCTTTACCGTGAGAGCAAAGCTAAACTTTGTCAGGAGACAGCATGAGAGGGACATTGCAGGAGAAGGCCAGGTTCTCTTTGCACATTTCAGGGTGAGGGGTTTGCTCTTTTTCACTTCTATTGCACTGTCAGTTGTGTGTATGCACGCGCACGTGCATGAATGCCCGGTGGTGCTCTGCCCTAGCACACAGGCAGCCTTGGCCCAGGCTGGTGACCAGCCACCTGCAGTGCGGACACTGCTGTGCTCCCCCAGCCTCACGTGGGCAGCAGTGCCTTGACCCCTCTGTGCACCCACCTATAAGCCCCCCTCGCCTGTGCTCTAGACACAGGTTCCTGCTGCCCAGGGACATGGGCCAGCTCTGGCCAAGGCCACCAGTGGACTTCTGTCCCAGCCAGTGACCCCCAACCACACCTGCTTTGACCATGGTGAAACCCCTTCCAAGTCTGCCCTTTCTTGGCTGTCTCCCTGCCCGAGGGCACCCCTTAGAGTTCTCTTTCCATTTTTATAGCCACTTTCCTATCAGTGCTTAATAATTCCTTATAGTTAACTTCCCTTGTTCAAATCGTTGTGTGGTTTCTGCCTCCTAACCAGACCCAGATGGAAACATACAGCGAGGATAGTGCTTTAGACCTTGTTTTTGAAGTGTTTTCATTAGAAGTTGGGCAGCAGGAAAGGACGGAGTGAAGGGTGTATTTACTCAAGTGGCAAACGTTTACCCAGGAGCCCTAAGAGGGCTCCCAGGTCCCAGGACAGGCAGCCAGAGAATAGTGGCGGTGACATTACTAAAAGCCCGTCATGAGAACCAAGTCAGTGATCTTCACGACAGCCCCGTGGGTGGCACTACGATGAGCCCAGCAAAGGAGTTTGCTGGTGTTTTCACTGGGAGAATCCGAGGTCCAGGCACATGGGACTCACTGGCTAGCCTACAAAGGTAGCATGAGGCCAGGGCTGGAACTTCCAGGAGATGGACGGAAGGATCGAGAAGGATTCTGAGGAGGCACATTTTGCACACAGGAGAGGAGGCCCCAGGAGAGCCCGGAGAAATGGTTTCCGTCTTCTGTGAGCTCTGCGTGGATTCATCACTGGCTGTGAGACAGCCTGGCCACCTGGAAGAGTCAAGCAGCATGCCCTCCCCGCTACTGCTGGGTGTCAGGCAGACTCTCACCCTCCTCCTGTGAACAAAGCGCTGTTTCCACTGAAGGTCCACATCCCTTGAGTCCTCCCTCTGCTGTGGGCGTAGGGGGCTGTGAGGGCTGTGGGAGCAGCAGTGGTCCCCAAGCTTTGCACCTCATCATATTCCAATGTCTCATAAGCACTTCATGTTGCGTATTTATTTATCAATTAAATATATTTACTACTGTTCCAATGACAGTGTGCACGTCATAAAGCATACACCCAGTAGAAATGTTTAGAGAATAAGACAAAAATAAGTACAGAGCAAAGTTCTAAAATTGTCCTCCTGCATTCCAGTGAGTCATCCTGACCCCATTCCCCACCCGAGGTGCACGGTCCCCACTTTGGAGATCTCTAGTTTCCGAGACATGCTGATCCCACAGCAAAGTCCAAGTTAATTAAAGTTACTTAAGCCCCTGTGATCTCTGCTTTCTGCTTCTTCTCCTCTCTCGTGAGGCCCTCCCATCCCAACAGTCTACATTAACAGCCCAGTTTTCCCATATTTAAAAATGAGATTACATCATCTCTTACGTATTTCTTACATGTTGCTTTTGCTACTCTTTTTACAAAAATATTTATTTATTTGTTTGTTTATTTATTTATTTATTTATTTTGGCTGTGCCAGGTCTTAGTTGCAGCATGTGGGATCTTTAGTTGTGGCATGCGAACTCTTAGTTGCGCCATGCATGCGGGATCTAGTTCCCTGACCAGGGATTGAACCCCATCCCCCTGCATTGGGAGCACGGAATCTTACCCACTGGACTACCAGGGAAGTCCCTTTGCTACTTTCGAAGAGTCCTCCAAATTCATACTGCTCTATGAGTTCTATATATTGAATGGCTATATCACATTTAGTAGTGTGTGTATGGGGGTAATTTATTCAACCATTCATGAACATTCACTTTGCTTCTCATTTTTGGTCACTACGAACAATGCCATAATAAACATCCTTGTATGAATACAAAAAAAAAAAAAAAAAGAGTTACTTAGCCTGCTCCTGGGTGCCCTTGTCGCACCATGACCAGCCAGCTCTTCCTTTCCTTCAGGGAGACCAGGCTGCACGCCTAGCGGGGGTGAGAAGGTCGGTGAGAAGTTCTCCCAATCACAGCCCTGGGCGCAGTCTCCTAACATAGGACAGGGGCATTTTAATACCTGTCTCGTAGGGTCTGGTGAAGATGAAATGAGATAATGCATGTGAATCACTTAAAACAATAACCATTGCAAAATGGCTATTCAGTAAGTAGTAGTTGTCTGTTATTATCTCATGTCAGGGCAGCTGGGGGTCTGCATCAGATCAGCCACCCAGAAGAAGGGTCATCACTCCAACTAACACCTCACGAATGGTCTGACCCAAATCACGCGCTGCGTGGTGGGATTCTGAGGGACAGAAAATGGCTATTTCCTAGACAGCAGAGATTTAAAGGAAAGTACCCTGGAGTGAGCTCTACTCCCAAGGACAGGTTGGGTGTGGCAGAGACAGTTAATTGTACCCCAGTATCTATTTCCCCCTTCTTCCTTGTAGTCATAGAACCCCTTGAATTCCAGCCGGGCACATGGCATCCTAATTAGAAATTACATTTCCCAGACTCTTTTGCATTCAGGGGTGACCATAGGGCTAAATTTTGGCCAATGAACTGTGGGCAGGAGTGATCTGTGCAAGTTACAGTTTGCTTTTATAAGGAAATTCTTTGCACTCCATTTCCTCTTCTTCTGCCTTGAATGGACTAAAATGCAGATACGATGGAATGATTCAAATTCAACGCCACAGTCAGAGGAAACAACCTCAGGGATGGGATGAGCAAAAACAGGTGAAGACCCGGGATCCCTGGTGACCCTGAAGAGCAGAGCTGCAGTATCCCTGGACCACTTCCCAGCTTCTACCGAGAAGGAGGTATGATTTCAGCTTCTTTGAGCACCTGTCTTCTGGGATCTTTTGTTACAGCAGCTGTCCCGTATCCTAATTAGTCCTGAAACTGGTGTTGGAAGGGAGGTGCTGCCATAATGAAAACTAAATTATACAGCATTGTCTCAGCAGTGGGGCGGCAGACAGTGAGAAAGTCACACAGCAGGCTGGAAAGCAGGTGATCCGTGTTATGTGGCAAGATATTTGGCAAATCAGTTGCCTTCAGTAACTTGGAAGCAGATCAGGTACGTAAAGAGCCTGTGTCTCCAGCAAAAGTAATTTTAGAACATTCACAACCTGGATCGTCTGGCTGTTCCTTGACACCTTTAACAAGGGACCACAAGAGAGACATGAAGTCAGGTGTGTTTGCAAGCAAAGATGGAGGGATGCAGCTCTGCGGCAGAAAGGCCGCTCTGCCTGTGGCCTGCAATCGAAATTGACCAAGTGGCTGGAAAAACCAGCTGCCTCTGTCACCAACAGCAGAGTCTCCTGGCGCAAGCTCAGAGCCTTTCTCAAAGGCCTCCTGTGGAGACTTTTCAGCCAGACAACAGGACCCAGGCTAGAAGCAACAGTCAGATTAAGGATGTTGCTTTCCACTCAAACATTTCAGGTGGCTTCCAGAAAGCCACTGTTAAAATGAGGAAGAGGAGGTTGGCAGTGTAAACCCTTAAATAAAAAAAGACCTAGGGCAGGCTTAAGGTCTGCATCCCAAAGAGATTTTTGAGTAGATTATTTTGTCCATGGAATGAACCAGAAGCAAACAGACTGAAAGCTTACTAAGTCTGGGGCAATTTATTATGGTTCATTCCCTAAAATAGCCCTCAGATCCCCAACCTGCAGCAGGGGGGGGCCTTCAGCTCCTCTGGCATGATGTCAGCATCTTTGATATAACCTCCTTACTTTCTGGTAAATTAGACAGTCTGAGCTCATCTTGGAATAAGCCTCCCAAACTTGGAATCAGCTCTGGTTCTGTTTGGCAGGAAATGGTTTTAGATATTCAGATGCTCTGATTTGTGTTCTGGGGGTGTTCACTGCTTTCAAACCTCCTTATTGGACAAAACCATGAAATACTTTGAATTTCATGTTCATGATATATGAGTTCATACTAAAAATTTCAATTCAGATTCAGGACTATGGGATTTTTACTTAACTCATTAATGGTACAGCTGTACTTCTTCCTTTATGCCGCATATTCCAGTCCTCAAAAACGCCAACCAAAGAACTGCTGTGCTTTATTCCACAACGTGCACACAACCGCTCCAGAATAAAAATGCCTAACACCATCACAAATGGGAGTCACTGAATACAGTTTTTTTTTAAATTATTAATTTATTTAATTAATTAATTTATTTTTGGCTGTGTTGGGTCTTTGTTGCTGCGTGCGGACTTTCTCTAGTTGCTGTGAGCAGGGGTTACTCTTCGTTGTGGTGCACGGGCTTCTCATCACAGTGGCTTCTCTCGTTGCAGAGCACGGGCTCTAGGCGTGCGGGCTTCAGTAGTTGTGGCACGTGGGCTCAGTAGTTGTGGCTCACAGGTTCTAGAGCGCAGGCTCAGTAGTTGTGGCGCAAGGGCTTAATTGCTCCGCGGCATGTGGGATCTTCCTGGACCAGGGCTCGAACCCATGTCTCCTGCATTGGCAGGTGGATTCTCAACCACTGTGCCACCAGGGTAGCCTTAGTTTTTAAAAATGTTTTACAGTTCTTTTTGTCCTCAGAATACGGCCCGACCAGGGACGTAGAGTCAAATGATTGCATCTTATAGTCACCTGAAATAGTTCCTTTCTGGATAGTTACGCCAGTGGTTCAATACCCAGTTCTGCTCAGTTGTTTCATTTTGCTCTCAACATTTAGGAAGCACACCTTGAGATTTAATTTTATGCCATCGGTATGTAAAATATTTTCATGATTCCCAAGGCAAATATACAAAACAAGGTGAATTTATTAGTAGACTGACCTTAACGTGTGGGTCCTGGGACAAGGTTACAGATAGAGGCCCACATTCTATGCGGACATGTATTTTAAAGTAATAAATCAAGCCAACAAATTCTTAAATAGAATATGTCCCATCCTCCTCTCAGAAAAGCACTTCTTCACAGACATGGAGGCCAGTTTCCAAGGTAGAATTCCTGGCTACTTAGAGCTCCACGCTGGGACGTGGCGGCACAGGACAGCCTGCCGCTCACTGCCCCTCCTGGTCCCATTCCCCCCCCCCCGCCGCTTCCCCATAGCTCAGGGGGCCTTGCACACACACACGTGGACACACCAGCCCTAGTCAGCCTTCAGGAGGACGGACCCTGAGACGGGGACCTCGAAGTGGGCTTGGGGCCGTGTGGGTAGGGAGTTCCAGAGTCCTGTGATCTAGAAAGGAGGGTGTTGGCTCCCCGTAACTCAGCCCACGGGGTCCTCACCCCCCAGGCCCGGGCAGGGACTCCTCTCACCCAGGCCCACAGGCAGCCCTGACGGACAAGCCAAGCATCTCTCCCTGTCCTGCAGCCCTGCAGTCTTCGGTTTATCGTTCCAGTTTATAAATAGAAGCACATTTTATATGTAAATAGACTATATCTTCACACACACATATTTACACACAGACGTCCTCCCCTGTGGCTGGGGATGGCAGGGAGAGGACAGGAAGCCGTGATCACAGATCTCCTCCCCGCAGATACGGGGCCCTGCTGAGCCCAAGCAGCAGCGAGGCCACCAGCAGGCAGCGAGCGCGGGGAGACCGCTCCCCATCACTTCGGGATGATTCCGGCGAAGGAAGCAAAGACGACTCTATTTCACACTAACCAGTAGGAAAATACACTCTTCTCCGTGTACCAACATAAGGCAAATTCGACATATGAGACACAGGTTCAGTTCAGCTCCACCGCCTTGAACCGATCACTGGCCTGACCAGCTTCTCTTTTCCTTTGCAAACACCTCACGTGATTACGCCCCTCCAGGGAGCGGGACCACGAGAAGGAACCTGGGTCGTCTGCCCCACAGCCGTCTCACAAGCTGCCAGCTCAGCGCCACCCTTTCCGTGTTGATCCATAAGCCCCACGTTGGGAAACTGCTTTACCTCCTTCAGCTCCATTTCCCCCCAGCTCTCATCCGAGGTGAAGAGGGTGCTTCACGGGCGACAAGCTGCCAGCTTTCCACTGAAGCCCCGGGTCCTCAGCTGTCGGCGAGAGAGGCTTGAACTCTCCCTGCTGAAAGATGATGAGGGAGGAAATCAGAGAGAGTGGTAGCTTAATGGGTATACAGTTTCAGTTCTACAAGGTGAAAAGTTTTGGAGATCTGTTTCACAGTAATGGGAATATACTCAATATTACTATAAACGGTACTGTTGAAAATGGTAAAGATGGTAAATTTTATGTTATGTGTTTTTTACCATAGTAAAAATCATAATAGCATAAGACACACACACACACGCATGTGCACACACACACACGCACGCACACACACACAAAGACAGGAGGATGCAATCTGAAAAAACAAAAATCAGCATCCGAGACGCGAATCAGTCCATGTGTCTTTTCTATCACTAAAAAGGAACTGGATTTGGTATGGACACCCCTAGGGGACAAACGAGTCCCCTCTGGACACTGTGGTACCCGTCGTGGCCGCCAGGTGGCCTGGGGGGTCGGAGGGAACGCTCCTCTCCAGCCAGGAAAGCTGAGAGAATTAGGAAACCTAGGAGCCAGTCCAGAGTTCTTTTTGTAAATATAAATAAATAAACATATACATTATTTAAAACAGTGTAAATTTTGGGCTTCCCTGGTGGCGCAGCGGTTAAGAATCCACCTGCCAAGGCAGGGGACATGGGTTCAAGCCCTGGTCCAGGAAGATCCCACATGCCGCAGAGCAACTAAGCCCGTGTGCCACAACTACTGAGCCTGTGCTCCAGAGCCCGCGAGCCACAACTACTGAGCTCACGTGCCACAACTACTGAAGCCCACACACCTAGAGCCCCTGCTCCGCAACAAGAGAAGCCACCACAACGAGAAGCCCTCGCACCGCAACGAAGAGAAGCCCCCGCTCGCCACAACTAGAGAAAGCCCACGTGCAGCAACAAAGACCCAATGAAGCCAAAAATAAATAAACAAAATAAATAAATTTATCAAAAAAACAAAAAAGAAAACAGTGTAAGTTTCATTTATAAGAACAACGTGGTGTCAACTCACTAAGAACTCAACCTCTCATAAACTACCACCTAACCTTGTCTTGGGTTGAAAAACTCTCTGAATTTTTTGTAGAATCAGGAATATCAGGAGCAACACGCACTTTGTGTCAGATCTCTCATTAGCCTTACGGGAAAGAGGCCTCCCTTTGGCTCCCTAAGTAATAATCAGCAAAGCTTTGCTGGAGGTTCTTGAAGTCTCCTTCCTGAGAGAAAACCAACAGTCCCTCTGTTATGGGCTCTTATCCTCTATCCTTTGTTTTCTCTCCATTTACGTAATTAAAAAAAAAAAATCTCCATGAAAGCATGGCAGCCAGAACAACAAAGTCCTACTGTATAGCACAGGGAACTATATTCAATATCTTGTAATAAGCCATAATGGAAAAGAATATGAAAAATATATATATATGGGGCTTCCCTGGTGGCGCAGTGGTTGAGAATCTGCCTGCCAATGCAGGGGACACAGGTTCGAGCCCTGGTCTGGGAAGATCCCACATGCCGCGGAGCAACTAGGTCCGTGAGCCACAACTACTGAGCCTGCGCGTCTGGAGCCTGTGCTCCGCAACAAGAGAGGCCGCGACAGTGAGAGGCCCGCGCACCGCGATGAAGAGTGGCCCCCACTTGCCGCAACTAGAGAAAGCCCTCGCACAGAAACGAAGACCCAACACAGCAAAAATAAATAAATAAATAAATAAATAAACTTGAAAAAAGGCCACAAGCAAAATTATTAAAAAAAAAAAAATATATATATATGTATAGCTGAATCACTTTGCTGTATGTATGCCAGAAACTAACACAACACAGTAAATCAACTATATTTCAATTAAAAATAATTTAAAAAAAGAAAAAAGCATGGCGGCCAGGCTGCCATAACCCTCTTCATGACCAGCTACCCAATCAGGAAGAAAGTTCCCTTGGTTTCCATGGGCAACCGCCACTCGGCCTTGGCTCTCTAAGGTCTTCTCACAAACCACCGCTTCACTGGGATTGAAGAGATTTTCTTTGTTCAAGAAAGACGTCCCTCCTTCATACCTTCAACTTCATCCTGAAACCTCAGACCAATCTGCTTCATTTCCTTTCCAAATATGCAACCGTTTTCAACGGAACAGCTGGTAAATATGCAGGACTCAGCAGTCTCCTCTCAACCGGCAAGTGAAGGTCAACCCACAGGGCTGCTCGGCCGGGATGTTAATAATATCACTTGTAGAAACAGCTTTTCTACATAAGACAGCTGGTAAAAAAGACCCTGTTTGCTCAAGATGGCATCGTAAATGAATCTCAACTGGAGGTTCTCTGCATGGAGATGTGACTGCAAAATAAGTCAGACAAAGCAACTGTTGTAGCCTCCACACCTTCCATCCTCCCTTCTTCCTCTTTTCCATGGTGGCCACATGCCCAGCACCAGATAATCATGACAATCCTGTTCCCCAACTTCCCAACTTCCCTTGCAACTAGGGGTGGCCCTATGATCCACTCTGGCCAGTGGATCCAAATGGAAGTAGGTTGAAAACATTTCCGGGAAAACTTTACTTTTCCTATTAAAGGGATAGACATGGCTGGTTTGACTCCTCGCCTCCCTTCTTTCTGCCTTGAATTCAGACATGATGTCTGGAGCTATAGCATCTGTCTTGCAACCATGAGGCAAAGGAAAAGCTTGGGTGAGCATCACGGATTAGGGGAACCAGGGGAAGCAAGCCCTACCTCTGAACACCTGCTTACATGAGAAAAGTAAACCCATATGTGTTCAAGCCGTTTAAGCTGGCTTTCTGTTCCTTGCAACTTCACACAATTCTGAGTGAGACACACCATGCCTGGCATACTTTCCACTAACTCTGCTGTCTCTGAAGGAATCTAGAGCCGGAGGAGCAGCATTTCTGCCCACCTCCTCTCTCCACCTTCTCTCCTTTGTAGGGCAAACTCATAAAAACCCAAGCTGGGTAAATGAGACTGTGAAATTCTCCAATTTGACCCAGGGATTTTTGTCACTGCCAGGTTAAATGGGTGACGACTGATATCCAAAGAAAGTCCTGGGACTTTATGTCAAAGATGTTAAAGGACCTGCCCATTCCAAAGCCAGAACATCTGCCCCCTGGGTGGGAGGGACCCTCCCCGGAGCCAGAAACTCAACCCTGACCAGGTGTCCTCGTGAGAGGGACAGGAGGGTCCGTCCAGCCACCCTGATGCATCCACGTGGCAGTGCCACAGGCCAGAGGAGCTCTGTGTACGCAGAACACATTTGAACGGGGCCTAAGTGGATTATTTTGAAGAAATCCTCCATACTGCCTGGTTCCGGCAGCCTATTCAGCACCGATTTCTGAGCTTTAAGAAAAAAGGTGGGAAAAGGACCTGGAATGTATGTGGCACAATCATAGACACGAATGATGGCTTTGATAATAATAACCTCTGATGAGGTCAGGCCAGCATTATCATTAATCCCATTTAACTGACTTTTGACACTGAACATGACGGGGTCGCCTGCCTTGGAGTCCCCGCTTCCATGCCGCTCCTCTGTATCACAGGACATTCACCCGGACTCCCTTCCACCACCCAGCAGGGTGCTCACCAGGCAGCCAGGCTCCAGGGCGCCGCCGGGGCAGGTTTACCAGCAGCAGGATGGCCGTTCTAAGCGGGGCGGCATCCTCTCCCTTCACGCTGCCCAGTGGGCGAGCTGGGCCAGGATGCCCCAGCCTGCTGGTTCCCTCTGTCTTCCTCTCGCCTGCGGCCATGGGCAGCCCCATCACTGCCACCTCCTCTGGGGGCCATGTCTCGACGTGGGGCAGTGGGTCTCTGTTGGAGACACTCCAGCAGGCAGAGGAGGGGTGGCCCGGCACGAGCATTTGGGATGAACGTCGTATGGACGGTGTGGGCTGCGGCCGGGCCCTGTGTTCAGACCTCCAGCTGCCAGCACGACCACCAAGGGGCGTAGCAGAAGAGCAGACCCACCTTAGTGAGGTCCAACTGAGCTGGGGGGCCTCTGTCCTTGGTGGGAAGAGAGATCTCTTCTGGGACCAGCAAAGGCGTTTTTGATTCTGGTGGGTGATGCACATGAGAAGACCTGACCCATGAAGTTCCATCTGTGGGCCTTGGCAATGTCGATTCTAGTCCTTCGTTTCTTTTCATCTTTAAAATTGAAAACAAAATTAGTAAGGGAACCACAGGTGTATTAGACTGCTAGGGCTGCTACACCGAAGTCCCAGTTTAAGCCTGGGGGGCTTAAACAACAGACACTTATTGTCTCCCTGTCCTGGAGGCTGGAAGTCCCAGATCAAGGTGTGGGCAAGGCTGTTTCTCCTGAGGCTTCTCTCCTTGGCTTGTGGATGGCCGCCTTCTCCTGTGGGCTCACATGGTCGTCCCTGTGTCTGTCTTCTTCTCATAAGGACCCCAGTCATATGTAATAGGGCCCACCATACTGACCTAATTTAACCTCAGTTGCCTCTGTAAAGACCCTCTTTCCAAAAACAATCACATTCTGGGGACTTCAACATGTGAATTTGGCGGGGGGTCACAATTCAGCCCATAACACGACTCATGTGATTACACTGGCCCCACCCCGATAATCCAGGATAATCTTCCGATCTTAAGGTCTACACCCTTAATTATACCTGCAAAGTCTCTTTTGCCATAGAACACAACCCAGTTACAGGTTCCAGGGATTAGGACGTGGACATCTTTGCAGGGAGGCCCTTCTGCCTTCACCACTGTGCCAAGTACTTTACATATATTACCTCACTTGTATATGGCCAGATTATCCTACTATCCCCGATTCCTAGCTGCAAAAACTGAGACACAGAGAAGCTAGGAAGGACCCCAAGTCCCACAGCTGATAAATGGTGGAGAATGTGGTTCAGCCACAGCCTGACTATAAGGCCTGCCCGTTCTAACTGCCGCCCAGTAAGGCGTCTTCAGCCATAAGGGTGGCTGCAGTTCTGGAATCTGAGGGCTACTCTCTCCCGGCATAGAAATGGGGTAAAGGGACACATCCCTCCTCTCTCGCCCACCAGCCTCCCCGAGTCTGTATGGTCTGAACCCCTCCCCTCAACACCGATCTCCCTGAGTCTGTGCTTCTTCCCTCGAATCCACCCACCACAGCGTAGCCAGAGCTATGGTTTAAATCACAGATCTGATTTTGTCACCTCTCTGCTTAAAAACCTTCCACAGCCCCCCAGTGCTCCCAGACTGCTATAGTCTGGGTGTGTCCCCCCGAGATCCACATGTTGAAATCCTAACCCCCAAGCTGATGGTATTAGGAAGTGGGGCCTCTGGGCTGATGAGGCCATGAGGGTGGAGCCTGCATGGATGGGATTAGTGCCCTTATAAAAGGGACACCACAGAGCTCCCTCGCCCCTTATACCATGTGAGGATGCAGGGAGAAGATGCTGTCCATGACCCAGGAGAGGACCCTCACCCGACCATGCTGGCACTTGGTCTTGGAATTCCAGCCTCCAGACTATGAGAAATAAATTTCTGCTCTTTATAAGCCACCCTGTCTGTGGTATAGACTTGTTTGCTATGACAGCTTGAATAGACTAACACAAGATAAAGACCAAAAGCCACCATATGTTTTTTTTTTTGCTGGGACTCTTGATGCCACTTCAGAAAACAGTTTGGTAATTCCTCAAAAAGTTAAACATAGAGTTTCCATGTGACCCAAGAATTCCATTCCCAGGCATATACCCAAGAGAATTAAAAACATGTTCAAACAAATACATGTACACACATGTTCACAGCAGCATTACTCACATGTTCACAGCAGCATTAGTCACGCTAGCCAAAAGGTGGACACAACCCAAGTGTCCATCAACGGATGAATGAATGAGCAAAATGTGATATATACATACAGTGGATGTTATTCAGCCATAAAAAGAATCAAGTACTGATACAAGCTACGACATGGATGAACCTTGGAAACACTGAGTTTTCAAGTGATGAGAATATAGACACAAAAGGTCACATACTGTATGATTCCATTCACATGAAGTATCCAGAATAGGCAAATCCACAGAGACAGAAAGTTGATTAATTGTCAGCAGCTGGGTGGGGAGGGGAAGGGAGTAACTGATTCATGGGTATGAGGTTTCCTTCTGGGGTGATGAAAATGTTTTGGAACTAGATAGAGGTGGTGGTTGTACAACATGGTGAATGTACTAAATGCCCCTGGATGGCTCACTTTAAAATGGTTGATTGTATTTTATGTGAATGTCATCTCAGTTAAAAAAACCATGGAAGGAAGGAAGGAAGAGAGGGAGGGAGGGAGGGAGAGTGGGAGGGAGGGAGGGAGGAATTTATTGGCTCACGTAAATGTGAAGTTGACGAAGGAGCCTCAGCTAAATGAGGGACTGAAATGGTACCATAGGGGATTTCCATCATCGTGTCACCTTGTCTCTGATGTGCCTCAGCCTCCACTAGACACGCAGGGTGACACACCTTCCGCCTCAGACACCAGTGCCCCCAGCCCAGAACCCCAGCAGAAAGACACAGCCCAGCTCTGTCTTCATATCCCTGTGGTCTAAATAATCAGCTAACTCCACACACACCCAATATGCAATAAGGGAGAAGAAGTTTGGGGGCTGTGATTTCTTTGAGGGTTCAATTTCTTTAAAGGACTTTCATTTGGACTTTCATTTGGACTTTCATTTTGGACTTTCATTTCTCAGCAAAAAAGGGAGGGGTAATCTTGGTCAAGATCCAGTTGGAAGCAATCGACCACCAGGATTATCTGAATGGGGAAATTTAATATTAAGAACTGTTAACTAAAACCATTAAAAGGGGTATAAGAAGACTGGAGGGGGTCCCGCAGTAGCAGGTGCAAAAGGGCCTGACACTGTCTGGTGGAGGGAGAGTGGACATAGGGCACAAGGGCTGGGAGGGGTCACCCCCGACCAGGGCTAGGACTCCCACCTCTTCAGGAGACCCTGCCCGACAGGGAGCATGCAGCCAGCTGGAGAAGCAGCTCGCTGGGGGGGCAGCTGTCCAGGCTCTTCACTGAGGAACAACAGCAATGCAGGGCCGGGACCCGGAAGGGAAGGGCCTTCCTGGCCCCGTGGGTCCATCTGTTGCCCTCTGGTGAGGAACCCTAACATTCCTCCAGCCAGCAAAAGAGAAATGTATATGGGGTCCAGCTCCGGTGTCACAGGCAGAGCAAAGAAGGATGGATTTGGGGCTGAGAGATGATAAACTAATAACTGAAACAGGGGATTTCGTTGGTTGGGGCTTTCGTTTCTCTGGTGAAACACAGATGGGAGCGGGTTCCTGTTCTGGGCATTGTGTCTGGACAATTGATCACAGGGTCTCTCCCTGGTTACGGAGGTGGGCATGGAACTGGGTGTGGGGACTTGGGGTCTGATGTGCAGTGTGCTCTTGGCTTTAACTGATGTCCATTCTGACCTATTTTGGGGGCAAGAGCTGAACTTCCCACTGCACTGATCCTGCAGGAACCTGAGGGGTTCGCAGAGTAACACAGAGGAGGGAGTTGTCGCTCTCCACCTCCCTCTAGAGGGTGGGGGAGAGGGGTTCTCGCCTGGCCTTGTGCAGCTCAGGCTGGGCTGTGGCTGCTGGAGGAGGGGTCGCTGCTCATCTGGACACCGCGGGGCCCTTCTCTTCAGGCTCCGGTGGGACAGGGTCGATGGCCGAGCCCGGCCACCGTGCTCGTCTCTCTTCCCGGCTGCTGTACCTGGTGTGCTTTGCTTTGCTCTCCTGCATGAGGCACCAGGGTAGAAGGGGGTGAAATCCCATCTCAAGGCTGTGGCTGCAGGGGAGAGAGGCTCCTGCTGAGTCCGCCCCAGCTGTGTGGGACAAACCTGCACAGCGAGACCTGCGCTCGCCCAACCGCTATTACAGTGGCACCTGCTTCCCCATTTGCTCCCGCCCCATGCGACTGTGGCTCCCTTGATTCGTGGCAGGCGGAACAGGCTAAGACAGGCCTGCGCGGTCCTGAGCTCTCCTCACCTGATGATGCTGATGACGGTCACCACAGCTATTCGGGAGACCCGCTGTCCACAGACCCAGCCTTGAGTCTAACACGCCTCGCGAAGGCCAGGCTAGAGAGTGCTTGCTCTGCATTTAGAGGATGCACGCTTTGCACCCAAATCGCAACGGTGCTGCAGCAGATCTCAGAGGAACCTGTGACCCACTGGATTCAGCGTGATAGATCACACAAACTTAGCACACGCCTAGCGCTGAATCTGGCACAGAGTAGATCCCATGGACGTCTGCACGAATTAATGGACGTTCGGGAAAACTCCGGCGCTGGACAGCATACGCTCAGGTTGTGTTCAAGCGCTAAATAAAAGAGGAAAATCTAATCCTTCATCCATCATCCAGTCGGAAGGCAAACCGATCATTTCCCCAAACAGCACTTCCCTTCAACAAACAGTGGTCATAAAAGCAAAGGCTCTGAAACTTTACGAGGCCATAAAGCCTTTGGCAGTGGTGCAGGGCTCTGAGAACACACACGTGAATAAATTAAAAGCCAAAGCTGCCGCGGAGACACAGCCACGTCCAGAAGGACACTGATGAACAGACTCTTAGAGGAAAGAAACATGGGCCACAGCATTTAACATGAGCCAGGGGCAGCTGCCCTCCAGGCACCCCGGGGCCCCCAGCCCAGGGCCAAGTCAGCAGCTCCCGTCCAGCTGAACAGGGGGCTTACACAGCGACACAAAATCGATGCCACTGGTTGGTCAACCAAATAGCGACCTCACCGAACGACTCTCAGGCCACAGATGCGCTCCTCTGGGAGGGGAGAGGACAGCGGTCGGTCTGGGGACGCAGACCCACACTCCCCGAGTTACCAAGTTCACAGTCAGCCACCAAGCAGAGAGCTCCAGGGCGGAGAGAACCACTAGTGCAGGCTCCCCCGTCAGTGACGGACGTGGGGAGGGCCCTTCACGTGGAGAGCCTGACTCTGGACGCTGGATTTCTCTGTTGAGAGCCGGCCACCAAGACCAGGCAGGCTGCCTGCACCAAGGTTGTGTCCTCGATTTAAAAACACTCTTTTCCCTGCAGACCTCTGAGCGGGGACTGAAAAGGACCGCAACGAGGCCCTTGGTGTCAGACGGAATTAATTAATACGACTCATCCCTCCTGCTGGGTCTCGGCAGGACACTTGACACCCAGACCACATCCACTCGACTCCTTTCCCGGGACTGGGTGTCAAGGCTGCGAGTTTGGTGAAGCTCCCAGGAGGACTGGCAATAGAATTCGAGTTGAGGGGTTTTTTGGGGGGGGGGGGGCGGGGGCAGTTCTTTTTCTACCTTCTTTTCACCTGTAAGTAGAGTCCAATCAACTGCCCAAACACGCATTTTTTCCAGGGCTGAAAAAGTACATACAAACCAGGACTCGGGGGAGACTGGACACACAGAGGCTCCATGAAAGCCACTGAAGGAGACAGAGCTTGGCAAACAGGAATTTCTACTTCAGTTCCAGCAGCCTCGGGTGCTGGAGGCTGTAACAAAGATCAGGCAGAGTGAGAAATGGTCTTATCGGACAGTCACCCTAGGTTTCCTGAGCATTTATTATGTGCCGACGCCATGCTGGGCAATGAAAAACAATTCGGGGCAAAGAAAAGACTGAGAGGCTGTTTGAAGGCAGTCAGACCCCTGGAATGATGCACCGTTATTCTCCGAGCCTGTCGAAGGGCCGGTCAAATCCTTCACCTTCCAAATAAAGAAAACGAGGTACAGAGACAATGAATTAAATGTAGCCTTTCCAAAAAATAATAAGTCTGTGCCTGTTTCTACATCACAGGAGTATTGTGTCTGGAAACCCCTGATTTCATCTGGGTTCAAATCAGCCATGGGACTGTCTTAGTCAGCTCGGTCTGCTGTAACAAATATATCAGAGGCTGGGTGTCCTAGACAACAAACACTCATTTCTCACAGTTGTGGAGGCTACAGATTCTGTGTCTGGCGAGGGCTGCTTCCCGGTTTGCAGATGGTGCCTTCCTGCTGTGTCCTCACATTACAGAAGGGGCTAGAAAGTGCTCTGGGGTCTCTTTATAAGGACACTAATTCCATCATGAGGGCTCCACCCTCATGACCTCGTCACCTCCCAAAGGCCCCACCTCCTGATACCATCACACTGCGGGGTTAGGATCTCAACAGATGGATTTTGGGAGGACACAAACATTCAGTCTATAACATGGACCAAGCAACATGGCCTGAGGACCCCTGATGGTAGACAGAAGGGGCTCTCCTCATTCTTTGTGGGTGTAGCATAGAAGTCTGGGGTCCTGCAATATCTTTTTCTACATCAAGTTAATAGAGACCTGCTATCTAGTTTTTTTCACACTTATACACTTTTTCCCAAATGAAAACCTCTTTCCTTACTACTAAATAATAAAACTTACATTTTTAAACATCTCCCCTTTGTCCTGTACCAAATGTTTTATATTTAACTCTCACAACACCTCTAAGAGGTTGGCATCCCATCTTGTGGATGAGGACACAGAGGCTCAGAGAGATTAAATCACCTGCCAAAATCCACATAGCTGGCCATGATCCAGTCAACTCCCAAGCCCATGTATGCCCCTTCCAGTCTTAGCAAAACTCGTATAGATTTACTGGCTGCACACAAGTGGGCTGTCATGACGTCTTCCACGGCGGTGGGAGCAGATGAACAAACTCTACTCCGCCAACCTTTCTCTGGCCAAGGCTGCTCTCAGAGACAGGACCGGGGAGCAAGTGCTGCTGCCTCCTATGGACAGGAGGGCGGCAGCTGTTTCCAGCAGGGGCTGCGATGGGGTGGCACCAGGCCCCTCTGGCTGCCATGCACAAAGGTGGCTCAGGCCATGGGACTCTAAGGGACCCTGAGATGGAGGGATGAAGGCTGTGGCAGCAGCAGCCACTGCCCCTGGAATGTCACAGGCTCCTTGCAAATGCCTGGATTCAGGTTCAGATGGGAACAGAAATGAGACATCTGAGTTGATCCCTGCATGCCTCCGCCAGGGTCCATCTGGTCAATCAGTGAGCTTACTGCATAAGGTTCTGAAGGAATGAAATGGAGCAGCACCTAGAATGACACAAGGCTCTAAAGGACAGTGTGACGTGTTCATTAGTGTGAATGCAACTGCACTCCCACTAGTCAGGGTCCCCACCTCTTCCCCATCAGACACAGACCTCCAGGGGCTTCAATTCTTGGCCAAAAGTTTAAGAGCTGTGATCTTTGTGTAAGACATGACTAAAGTATATCCAACAAACTAATCACACACCATCCTTACTGAGAGAGAGAGAGGATAAAAAGAACAGAGTTGGAGGCGTGGGGGAATTCCTGGGAAAGAGTGAGAGGGGGTTTTCTGAGGATGGGCCCCTGTCTCTTGGTGTGGGAATTCCCAGATAAGTTTAGGGATATTAGAGGAAAGTTTCCTTGTGGCTTTGGAAGCTCCTAGTGGTAAAAGCTGGAAGGACTTTGAGGGAAGTGTCCATGAAAACTTGAAGAGTCTTGAAAAACTGTTTATAGAAGCATGACTGTCTTTGAGGTGGCCTCAGATAAGGGATTAAAGAAAAGGGAAGATCTTACTGGAAATTGTTATTAGTAGAGACAGAAATTTTACCAGCACTGTTGCCTTATAAGGAAGACAGAAAACGTACCTTATGCATGGGGTGGTCTAGCAAAGGAGATGGTCCAAGCAGAGTACTGAAGAGTGATTTCTTCTTGCTGCTTCTGGTAAAAAGTGAAACAAGAGAAATGAGCTAAAGGCAGGACTGTTAAACAAAAGAGAGGCAGCACTTCCTGGTTTTGAAAATTCTCACCCTCTCCAGATGGCAAATGATGTTAAATTTAAAGGGCTCTTAGGTAAAAATCAAGTACAGGGCACCATCAGGAAAATCTGGTCTAAAGATGGACCCAAGAGTGTGACTGTGTCTTAGGTGGCTTGGGCTGCCATACAAATAACAAACGCCACAGACTGAGCACTTCGACAACGCTGTCCTTTCAGGGCATATATTGCACCTATTTGCAGGTGAAGCTTTTTTTTTTTTCCTAATGGAGTGAGACCCCCCCAGTAAGAGTCACAGATCAACCACAAGGTTTTTAAGAGAATTATATTGGAAGAAGCATTGACAGCTTGAGTTGAAAGGGACAGACAGCACAAACTGAAAAGATGTCTTTGGACCCTGAAACTTGTACAAGGCAGAAGCAGGCTGAGAAAACAACACAAATACAGGAAAGGGAAGGATGACTCAGAGGGTAAAACCAAAAGCCTGCAGAGTAAATCCAAGAGCTGTGGAAAATTATTCCCAGGAAATGTCAATTGGTACCCTACTGGATTTCAGAATTGCTATGAGCCAGTGACTTCTGTGCACCCCCAATTTCCAACTTTGTTGAACGGGAGGGTCTTCAGTAATTATGGTATGCTTGTCCTATTATTGCAGATAACTTGTCTCTCTAGTTCACAAATTTCAGACCTGGCTTTGAGGATTCAAGGAACTACACCTAAGGAGCCTCAAGAACATCTGGACCTAATTTGGATAATGAAATTCTGGACTTCAAACTGATACTCTACTGTATTGGGGGCCTTGGGAGAGGCTAAGCACATTTTGTGTGTGGGTAGGACGTGAATCACTGGGGCACAGAGGGAGGATGTTGGTAGCCAGCCTCCAAGACTGCCTGCAATGATCCCCATCCTCCAGTACTCTTGCCCTTGTGTCACCTCTTCCCACAATGAATAGGACTGACTAATGTGACCAGTAGGATGTAACTTCTAGGTCTTAGCAGACGTTGTGACTTTCCCCTATTCTCTCCTGGATCACTTGCTCTGGGGGAAGTCAGTTGCCATGTCATGAGGAAACTCACGCAGGTGTGCAGCGAGGTCCCCATGGTGAGGACTGAGGCCTCCTGCCAGTAGTGACCATTGGCTTGTCACCCACATAAGTGAGTCATCTTGGGGAGCAGATCCGCCCAGCCTCCTACAGTTGGCTGCAGTCCTGGCTGACTGTAATCTCATGAAAGAACTCAAGCTAGATCATTCTACTAAAATGCTCTTGAATTCCCAACCCACAGAAACTGTGTAACATAACAAATGTTTATTATTTGTTTAAGCCACTAAGATTTGGGATAATTTGTTACCCAGCAAAGATAACTATTACAGGATTGAAATGAGCATGTCAAATACTTCATTCAATTCATTAATGAATGATGGAAATAGTAATATAGTTCTAGGAACACTTGGGGAACTTGCTATTTATAGCAATTTCATAAAGGACTGTGAGAATTTGAGTGCTAGGTTAATACAAAATAGTACAAAACTGGTTAATGCCCTAGGGAATAATGAACTGAAACCTTTGGGATTATCTTTTTTGAGTTAACACTGAAATGACATGCCATCACCTTTTGCCTCATTTTCAAGTTTTAAATACTTTTTCTTAACAAGCAGATGTGATCCAGGAACTGAGAAAGGGAACTCCCACTTGACTGACTGCTTCTAAGGAAAGGGGGTCCCGGTAGCTGCTGCCACCCCAGCTGAGACTGCATGTGCAATGTGGCCTCCCTCACCTCTGCTCAGAGGGGACAGAAATGAATGGGTAAAGAGGGCAGATATGGCCGGAGTGGAGCATGGGCTCAGAGAGCTCCCGAGGGTAAACAGCATGGGACTATGTACAGACTTGTCTCAGAGCAGCTTTGGCCGGGTAGGTAGGAAGGACAGGTAGAGAGGGAAGGGGAGAAACAGGATGCCCAAATAGAATCCCAGCCCCTAACTAAGGTTTGGGGGGTTTTGTTTGTTTTGTTACCTTTTAAAAATCATCTTAAATATGTAAGCAGTATTTACCTAGTAAAAAGAAGAAATTTGAATTCACCTTTGGGACAGACTGATTCTTTGTTTTGGGAAGAACTATTAAGTGAACATTTGATTATGAAATATAAAGCAAATATCATGCTTCTTGTTGAGTCTGTTGCCCTGAATGCGCGTGTTTGAGGCTGAGAAGCTCCATATTCTGTGCGGAGTAAATGGCAGAAACAGAATTGTTCCTGAAAAAAAAGTAATTGGTGGGCTAGAGGCTAAGGAATGGGTTTGCAGTGGCTGTACCTGCAGCCTGCAGGTGGCACATCTGCAGGAGGCCAGGCTGGGTTGGAGAATTCTATCATAAATGAGAGAAGAAAGTCCAGAGCAGGGACCTGGGTAGCTTGCTGTCTCTGTCAGCCTTTGGGAACACTGTTGGCCACGCTTGTTTTTTAAGGCTCACGTTGGAAAATCATGTTCTAATGGACCTTCTTATCAGATACCAGAAGGTAAGGGAGCATTCCTGAGGCTAAGGGTGGGGGGCGGGTTTATCTCTCAAACACAAGGGCCATTTCTGTTGTCAGTCATCCTGGGGAGAGGCTGCTCTTGAGACAGGAAGTGAGGATTAGGGAGGCTGGCCTCTAAATGCAGAGACGGGACAATGCACAAAGCCCTCCCAGGGGGGAAGTGGCCCCTCCTCCCCATGAGGGTCACCTGGCAGCAGGTGTGGGGGGAGCTCTGTAAAGGACCCCCAGGACAGACCCACCTAGAGGCTCTAAGAGAAGCCACATCCAGTAGAATTATCAGTTACCTGTGCTGTACCTCCTTCCCCTTCTCTCACTCACGCTCGTCAACACAGTCTGGTTCCTGTTGTGGTGTCAGAATTTAAGGGAAAAGCCTGTTCTGTACCTGAAACGCAGGGCCGAGTGCCAAAGCTAGCGTGTTCGTGAGGGCAGCAGCCTGACAGGGAGGGACGGTGGCCCAGCTCAGTGACAGAGCATGAATAAGACACCACAATGCCAAATTTGGACGCTGGAGAGATCTCAGGATTGAGGGGCTGGACAGGGAAGGGACCCAGATTAACAATCCACAAATTGACAAGTAGCTGTCAAATTCACAGCAAGATGAAGTGTGGCTTAATTGGTGATCACAGACCGGTGAGACCTGGCCATGCGGGCTATTGATGAATGAGACAGAGGATGGATGATGGATAGATAGGCAGGCAGGTAGAGATACAGGTATAGGATGGATGAATGGATGGATGGATGGACGGACGGACAGATGGACTGATGGATGGATGGATGGACTGATGGATAGACAGATGGATGGATGGATGGATGAACAGATGGATAGGCAGGCAGCTGGAAGATAGACAGACAGCTGATGTATAGATAGATGGAGATATAGGTATAGAGTGGATGGTGAAGGAGTTCAGAGGATGTCACCCCAAAATATGCCACTCAGGCATACTGATTCTCTTGAATTAAAGGCACTTGAGAAATAGCAGGTATAACAAGGGCTCTCTAACCCTCCTTTTTCTTCCTGAAAGCAGGAGATAAACTTCCCTGTGAAAGGTGTCCTCCTTGTACCGAGAGAAAGGAAGATATTCTTATCACCAGAGATGGGGAATCTGAGGCCGAGAGATCTGTACAAGCAAACCCTCTTCAGCCAACCCTTATCTTCCTGGTTACTTCACCATTTACCACCTCTGGCCCAAACCCCTGTGTCTTGTCCATTCTTCACAAATGTATTGTTTCTTTGTCTAAAAGGTATAAAAGCTTTCTGCTCTGGTTGCTTCTTCAGGTCTTCATTCTCTTATGAAGGCTCCTATGTACATGTAACAATTTACTAAAACGTGTATGCCTTTCTCCTGTTCATCTGTCTTTGCCCATTTAATTCTTAGACCCAACTGGAGACCTAAAGAGAGTAGGGGAGAATTTGTCCTCCCTTACAGTGGATAGACAGATAATGATGGATAGATAAATAGATAGACAGATATAGGTATAGGGTGGATGGATGGATGGATGACAGGTAGAAAGAAAACTGCAGAGGAAACATTTAGTTTTATTATCTTCCTAAAATGTGGACAAGCACAAAGAAAGGACATGAAAGTATAAATGAACAGGAACTCCAGAATACAAATTACTTACTTTTGCTTGTCACACTCCGAGAGGAGTTTTAGAAGCAAAATTCAATGGTTCCCAATTTCCCCTTTTCTAGATTATCTGTGATGGATACTTTTCTCAGCAATTTCACCCAACATCAACCAGGAGATAGAAACTCAACAGAAAATAGAACTCTAAGAGCCAGAGCTGGCCCGTTTCTGTCCCCTCCGACATACGAAAGAACAGGAGCGGAGGAGGCTGTCCAGATGGGCCGAGGGGGAGGCTGTTCCCTGCAAGTTTCTCCTGAGCCCCCCGCCCAGCCATGTGGGGCCTTCTGGGTGGCTTCTTTGTCCCGTTTCTCATACCCAAAGGGAAGGGCATGATATTCTGCCTGCTTCCCTAGTGTGTGCCAAGCAGCTCAAACAGCTACTTGAAAGAATGCGGCTATTCGGGGATAAAAAACTCTATGCAGGGCCAACTACTGTTGCTTCATAACAGGACTGGGTCCTCGGAAACATGAGAGGCAAATCAGTTCTGCTGGGGAGCAGGAGAAGGCTTTTGTGATCCAAATGGAACCCAGTGGGCGGTTAAGAGTTCTAATCCTCTGTGAAAGGCCCCAGTGGAAAGTGCAGTCATATGCAATGTGCATATTTTTCTCTACATAAAGCTGATTATCTACCATTTCCTGGAAACAAAGAAAAATTACTTGTAATTATTCTAGACTGAAAAAATAGCGACTTCTGGAAGTTTTCCACCTCCCCTCCTACAATGCCCGTTAATAGATATAAGGAGGAAATAATACCGCGTGGATTCAGGGTAACGCGATAGATCAGAGCATGAGTCACGTCTTAAGAGGAGGTGGGCGAGAAGGATCTACCTTTAAAGAACTCCAATTAAAGCAATTACCACTGTTAACAAAATTACTGTTTTTAAAAGACTTAAGTCCTCTATTGGAGAACACCTCAGAAAGCTGTGGGGAAGAAAAACCCACATGACCAGCACTATTAGGGAGAACAAAAGGCAAGCATTGTTTAAACCCAGTTACTTAAATCCTCCCATGCCTCCATTCCTTGGTGGGAAGTCACCATTCCTGAAAGCCTGTCATACTTTTTAAGTTTTCAAAGAGCTGTCAGCAATATTCCAAGGGTGGGAGGTAAACGCTGCTGAGTGTGGCAGGCGGGTCAGGCAGAGTGATGGCTGTTGCCTTCTTTCTCCTCCTGACAAGGTAGCATCCTGGGGCTTCTCGTTCTAGAGCAAGGAGTGGATGGACCACTGCGGGGGTCTGAGATTCCCCACTCAGACTACAAAATTACAGGTGCACGAAGAAATGATACCAGGCAGGGCTGGCTGCCCTACAGGGGTAGGGGATGCTGGAAGGTAGTCTGGAGTCCATCTGGGTAACCTTTGTGCTCGTGGCCTGATGCTAGAAAAATCTGATCGGGGGTTTGATGTTGGTGGGGACGCTCTCAAATGATGAGGAGAAGGACCGTGTTTTTTTTTTTATTTTCAGCGTGCTGCAGATGGGTATTTTTTGTAAAGTGCCCTAAAAATTAACGACTCGAACATGAAATACCAAACAAAGAAATACAAAATATAGGTCCCACTACTTTGGTATTAGGTTCAACAGACATAAAAATTAATCTGTCCAGTTGCCAGAAAACTTTCTAAAAGCTTACTCTCTATTTCCATACTTACCCAACTGGAGACCATCAGGCCAAAGGCTGCACTCCAAGTAGCTCTGATCTAGGACAGTGTATCCCAAAGTTGTTGCTGGAAAACTAAGTCACCCAAGGTGATCATGGGAACATGGTTCCGATGGTCACATAAGAGGTGAAAATGCTACCTGTCATTCTGGACATTCACAAGGCGTGGTGGCATATTAAAGGCTCCGAGAAATCCTGTTTCAAAAAAAGTAAAAAACTACTTTTATTGAGCCTAGTGTTCCAAATTTATTTGCTCTCTTTCTCTTTGTCTCCTTTTTAAGTTTGTTTACTTATGAATTTATTTTTGCATCATACGTGCAACATTTACCAAATTACATTCCACCATCACACACTAAGAGATGTGGGTCTGGGGTCTGCCCCCATGGGAATCTGCCCAGCCCGAGACACTGAGAAATTAGTCATAATGCTGGACCCCGAAGTGGAAAGTCCCCCAGCCTCAGCGAGCCTTTGCCAGCCAGTCGGCCCCACGGTGGTAATGCCTGCACCCAGTTGTAGACGGCGCCAAATGGTCCGAGGAATTGCTTCCGGTGAAACTCAGGTTCCTCTTTAATTGTTTAGCTGCAACAACAGATAAGAGCTCCAGCTATTGGCACTATTCCATTTTGGCAACTGCCTCACACGATGGGACACGGTGGCCTTTAGCGAAAGTCTGTGCATGGAATAAACTCAATCAAGTGTAAGGAGGCTACAGGTTATCCTGGGAACTCCAGGGTACCAGCTATAGTGACACTGTTTATCCTTCCCTGGGCTCACTCAAGCTAGGCCCAGAATGGGTTTTCCTAATTAGCTGGCATCAGGCAACCATCCCATAGTGCAATCAATGTCCTTGCAGGAGGCTTTCAAACACCTCTTGGAAGTACATTTGAATTCACTAAGACTCCCAATTCCCCTCTAACAAAACAATTATCTATAGTCCGATTTCTGCACATAGAACCCCAAGCGCCTTCACACTGGGGTCAGTAGCATGCGAGGTCTGGTTTTGCCAGGACTGGTGTCACTACTGGCTTTAATAGTCATGGAGGCAGCTGGCCGATCTAGTTGGTCCAGAATATTGCTCTCTCTCAAAGACTCGGAATTTTCTGCTGTTGCATCAAATCAAAAGCACAGCAAAGTCAAGGTCAGTTTCTTACCTACTACTCAATCTCCTGTTTCCTGCTTTACTGTTTCCTTTCCTTACTGTCTCCTAGCTCTATTTTGTATCCCTGTGGCATGAACTACTTTACAATCTACTCTGATATATACCATCCTGAGTCACAGAAAAAAAGTATTTCCAGGCCTGGGGGTTTTCCTGGTAATGACATTGACACAGTATTTAGTCTCAGAAAACGTAGCCACTTGCCTGCATGTCACATCATCCCTCACACGTCCGACACTAATCGCCAACCACCGCAGGCACCGAGAAACTTTCCACTGAATGCCCCTTGTATAATTAGGAGGGTATAATTATGAGGTCCCCAGACCATGTAACAGGCTTCTGTGCGGTTATAAATCATGCGAGGAAATCCTTGGATTTACCTCCCAGAAAAAGGTGGAGTCTACTTCATGACCCGTGAACAAGGGCCAACTGTGGGCACTAGCTTCTGACGATCAGACTGCAGCAAAGAGGCGGCTGTCTGTCCCCCGCGCTTCCTCCTGGTTGTTTCTCTCTCTGGGGACACGTGGCTTTGGAACCCTGAGGTGTCACATAGGAAGTATCACTGTCGTGAAGACACCACGCTGGAAAGACCCTGAGTGGAGACCCCAGAGAGAGAAATGCCGGAGGACAGGGAACTCCACCTACTCCAGCTCAGGTGCCACACGTGGGAGGGAAGAGCCTCTGAGATGTCGCTGGCGGCTCCTGAATTGTGAGAGATCATAAATCATCATGGCTGTTATAAGTCACTCACTTTGGGGTGATTTGTTACTCAGCAAAGAGATAACACACTTCTTAAATGGGTTACAATTGGAGCTCTTCCCACTTCTCTTTTTTTCAGCACACACTGCTGACCTCTTTAGGACTCTCCCAGCTGGTAAGACTCTCCCAGCTTGTAAGGCTCCCAGCTGGTAAGACTCTCCCAGCTAGTAAGGCTCTCCCAGCTAGTAAGGCTCCCAGCTGGTTAGACTCTCCCAGCTAGTAAGACTCTCCCAGCTAGTAAGACTCTCCCAGCTAGTAAGGCTCTCCCAGCTAGTAAGACTCTCCCAGCTAGTAAGGCTCCCAGCTGGTAAGACTCTCCCAGCTAGTAAGGCTCTCCCAGCTGGTAAGACTGTCCCAGCTGGTAAGACTCTCCCAGCTGGTAAGACTCTCCCAGCTGGTAAGACTCTCCCAGCTGGTAAGACTCTCCCAGCTGGTAAGACTCTCCCAGCTGGTAAGACTCTCCCAGCTTGTAAGACTGTCCCAGCTGGTAAGACTGTCCCAGCTGGTAAGACTGTCCCAGCTGGTAAGACTGTCCCAGCTGGTAAGACTGTCCCAGCTGGTAAGACTCTCCCAGCTGGTAAGACTCTCCCAGCTGGTAAGGCTGTCCCACCTAGTAAGACTGTCCCAGCTAGTAAGGCTCTCCCAGCTTGTAAGACTGTCCCAGCTAGTAAGACTGTCCCAGATGGTAAGACTCTCCCAGCTGGTAAGACTCTCCCAGCTGGTAAGACTCTCCCAGCTAGTAAGACTCTCCCAGCTGGTAAGACTCTCCCAGCTGGTAAGACTCTCCCAGCTAGTAAGGTTCCCAGCTAGTAAGACTCTCCCAGCTAGTAAGGCTCCCAGCTGGTAAGACTCTCCTAGCTAGTTAAGACTCTGCCAGCTTGTAAGACTGTCCCAGCTAGTAAGACTCTCCCAGCTAGTAAGACTCTCCCAGCTAGTAAGGCTCCCAGCTAGTAAGGAACAACAAAGCACACCAGGTCTCACAGATTAGGCTTGAACTGTCCCCCTCCCCACTCCCCCCGCCATCACTCACACCTTGCTTTATGCTGCTCACCTCAGATGCTGACTCATGTTTTCACATTTCTATTCTTGATGCTTCTAGTTATGAAGTTGCTCACCTTGAACACTCCATGCCCCTGGTTTTCAAGCTCACTCTCCCACGCACCCACCATGTGCCCGGTAGATGGATGTACCCCATCTCTGGGTCCTGTTCCTTGGCTTCACCCCTCACAGGCGAGGAGCATGGTCAGTCCAGCCTGTGGCCGGCGCCTACAGGTTCCGCAAGCTCACTCACTCACTCAGTGTTTACACGGCATCCATGAGGCTCCAGGAGCAGAACAAAGCTGATAATCTCTTGCCGTGCAGTGGGACCAAGAAGACTCACATCTTCATTAACAGTGTGGCGAGCCAACACCAACCGTGGCTGTGCAGTTAAGACAGAACAATCAGACAGGAAAGATCTATGTTGCTGCTGCCACTGCTGCTGCTGCAGAAGGTCTTGTCAGGCTGTGAATGGGCACAGCTACCCACTGTCTTATCTCTAAAATGGAGATGGTAAGAGTGCTGTTGTAAGGATGAAATGGGACAGTATCTGTAAGATGCTTTGCCCAGTGCCTGACACGTAGGAAGAGCTCAGCAAACGTAGGCTCTTAGTCTCATTCCATATTATCTCAAGTTTAATATGCCCAACGCAGAGGCCCTCACATCCCCCTGCTCTTCCCACATGCTCCCCAACCCAGTTCATGGTACATTATCCTTTGAACTACTCAGCCGAAAAGAAACCCCAAACACCTGCCGTCATTCCGTCTCCTTTCCTTCACTCACATCCCACATCCAACCCAATGGCAAGGTTTTTTGGTTTTGTCTTTAAAATATTCAGAATCGACCACTTCTCACCCCTCACTGCTCTGCCCGTCCAAGTTCTCATCGCCACCCCCCTTTGTTTACAGCTGAGAGGTGCTAACTCCTCCGTTTGCTGCCACCCGCCCTCCGCACGCCCTGACCCACTCCTTCACCAGCAGCCAGGAGAAATCCTGCAGCAATTTCCCATCTTTCTAACGACCTTGTGATCTCATGATCTGGCCCCAGATCTTCTCTCTCGTCGATTTCTCGGCCCCTCACACATTCTTGGCTTCAGCTTCGCCAGCCCTCCTGTTCTTCCTCAAGTACACTGGCCACTCCTGCCTCAGGACATTTGCACTCGTTATTCCTTCTGTCTGAAAGACTCTCCTCCAAAAGACCTAAATGTCTGGCTCCCTCAGCTCCTTTCAGTCTATTCTCAAAGGTCAACTTGTCCAGGGGGGTCTTCGCTGACCACCCTGATTAACATCACAAGCCCTCCCAGCACTCTCCTCCTCTCCATGCTTTGTTTCCCCACCAGCTACCTCGCTATGTGTTGGCTTTGCCTTGCTGTTTCCCCCACTGGAATGTGAGCACCATGAGGGTGTGGGTTGTTGTTCACTGCTCTACTCCCAGTGCCCAGAAACAGTGCCCAATACACAGCAAACACGCAGTAATTGTTCACCGAAGGGAGGGAGGGAAGGAAAAAGGGAAGGGGATACAGTGCACCACTTCTTTGCCTCAAACGACCTAGAAAAAAAAATCCAGGCTGATCAAGTGTGGAGCCTTGCTTGGGTTCTAAACTAGAATGGAGTGTCCTTTGCACTTCCTCAGCAGGGAAGGGAAGTATGGCAGCCTCTTGGATCCCTGTCCCTTCATCTTTCATTTAGTGCCGGTACAGACGAGTCACCGTTAGTTCGCGGCCCCCACTGCTGCTGATCTTAGGCATCCTCCCCACTCTATATGGGGGCAGAGGTAACTTCTTTGGGTAAAAGTGTTTGCCCAAGGTGAAGAGCAGAGCCGGGCTCGAGGTCCAGTCTTCTGGGATGCTAGTTCTTAGGGAGGCCCCTTGGCCTTATGGAGGTCAGTGACAGGTTCCCGAGTTAATTCACTCCCATGCTCGCTCACAGCGGGGTAAACATGGATGGTGCACATTTCCTGGCTGGGTCAACAGCTTGACAGAATAGAAAGCGTGTTGAGCTGGGGGTCACAGGATATGGGCTTTAGTCCAGGCTCTGCTATCAACCAGGTCCAGAAGCTCCATGACCAGAAGGAGACCAGTCACAGCTGCCACAACCCCATGAAATAAGTCGCTGCTCACCTTCTCAGGAGGACACCGTCCAGATGTCTCCACGAGGCCCCCAGCATGTTTGGGACAAGAGCCTTACAAGCAATTGGTGGGAGGGAAGCAGGAGAACAGGACATTTGGTGGTGACACCCGTGCTTCATATACAATAGCTTTTTCCTTCTTGACTTGTTTTCACTCATTCATTCAACAAATGCTTATTGAACATCCATCCAGGTAACAAAGGCACATTTACAAAGCCTCTTACCTTCCGCGGGGACCTCATTTCCTGGGTCTCTGACTCCATTTTTTTCTTTCTCTCTGAGCTCTAACCCTCATGCCGCTCCCTGGAGTGAAGCCTAGGACCTCTTGGGCAAGAAAGGTGTAGGCTCCCGTGCCAAATGGTCAACAAGAGTGTTCTTTTTGGGGAAGTGACAGGCCTCCAAAGGCCCAGATGACATCTGCTGCAGACTCCAGTCTGTAACCCCATCGCATGACAAATGGGTTGGGTGACCTGTCTCAGTGTGGACTTCAAAACATGCGTTAGAAGGAAGCGGGGGGTGGGAGGAGGCAGGAGAGCAGACACTAAAGACTTGCTGGAAACAAACGTGGCAGGAGCTCTGGGTTCTGCAGGGACGGGGCTGTCAGAGTTGCCATCGACCACATGGCAGGAGGCCCAGGCATAGCAGGTGGCAGAGACACAGCCTTAATCAATAGCTTCTGTAAGGAATTAGGTGGGTTATAACTTCCAACCTACAGCTTGGCTTAGCTAAACTGCATTATCTGCCCTCTCCAGAGTAACATACACAGAAGTGAACGAGAGTGGGTGTCATCCACCCAAGACCTGCGGCTAAGTGGCCTGTTTGTGCACACAGTAGGAAGAAAAACGATGGGCTAAGGAGAACAAGTCCACAGGCCCCTCCTCCGCTTGCTGGAAGCTGCTCCAGGAGATCCCCGAAGGCAGCATTTACCCTTTTCCCTCGAGAACTTGCTGAACTGCCTTCTGGAGATGAGAAGGACCATCTCGAACAGCCAGATGAGAGCCTTCTGAGGGTCTAGCCCTGTGAGATAACTGAGGTCTGCAAAGACGTGGAAAAGCAGACACCCCACTATCTCATGTATGCCCATGAGCCCCCGAGGCAAACGGCTTGTGCTTATGCCGGGCAGCGGCCTCTGGCCCCCTGGCGTGGGAGTGCCGGAGCCTGGGAACCTGAGCTTCTCCCCGACGGCTCTCCAGGGGCGTCTGGTCTTGATCTTCTTCACTCACAGCGTGCTCCCCGGTCTAGCAGCGTTGGCATCGCCCAGGAGCTTAAAAGGAATAGAGATCCTGAAACCCACGGAACCAAATCTGCATTTTAACAAGCTCCCCAGGCGATTTCCATTCACATGGAAGTTTAGGAACCGGTGACCCGGGTAATGGATGGTACAGCCCAACCTCCAGTTGAAACTCACCCTTTCCTCAAAAGTTCTGCGTAACTTAGAACCGTAAGAAGAGTGAGGCCTCTGAAAAATCTAGGCCACGGGGTAGAGACTCATAAATAGGATCTGACACTTTTATTTAAATATAAATGTGATGTTGAGGACCTCAAGAGAAGTGATACCAGGTGGGAAGAGTCCTAGATACGGGAGGGGGACCAAGTAACAGGAAGGGTGTGAGGGACAGAAAGGCAAACCAGGCTTTGTAATTCTGCCGACAGCCCGGTGGGCGACTTCCTTCGTGGACTCCGTGGAAGACGGTGCCCCCGCTGCAGGGCCGGGCACCATGGCGCCTGGAACACTGACTAAGCTACTGAAACCTGTCACCCGCGAAGCTGAGTCCAGCTGTACCTCTTCAGCGAGCTTCAGCCAGCAAAGCCCCTTCCTGACTTTTACGCCGACATCCAACTTCATGACTTCCAAACCCACCACTGCCTGAGTCAATTCTAGAGGCCCTGGGGCCCCAGAAAGCACATACGGGAAAACCCTGCTGAAAGGAAGTTCACAGCGTATGTCACAGGCAGCCTTGAAAGCCGGGCTTAATGATGGATATTTCATCGGATGGCCTTTGGGAGCCACTGAAGGTTTTTAAAGCAGGAAAAGGACATAATCCAAGCTGGGCTTTAATGGTATGATTTGAGATTGTCTCTGAGTAGAATGTTACTGCAGGAATCCAGCAAGTGTTACTGAAGACTTCGACTAGGAATTTTTGTTTTTTAATTGGATGTGCAGTGAACAAAATATGACTTTATTCTGATAAAACACTTATGGGCACACAGCAGACATTCGGTAACAGTGTGGGATTCAGGGACCTCCTTACACAGGCCAGTCTACACAGTGATGCAGGGAAGACTTCAGATCTGTTGGGCTCTTTCACCCATATTGCCATTTCTTGAATATCTGCGCCAGGGTTGTTGGTTGGTTGGTTGGTTGTTCAGGTAACTAGGCTTTATCCTCCTCTCGCTCTCAGGCTGAGCGAGGGCTGTCCGGCTGACGGCAGGGATCGCCGCAGTGCCCACCTTCCTCCTTTGGATTTGTGTCTTCAATCTGCTTTGGGGTGGACCAGCAGAGGGAAAGCTGCGGTCTGGTTCCTGCCCAGTCGTGAGACCTCGGGCGAGTCGTCCCCGGACAACTCTGGGCTTGTTTCTTCATCTGGAAACTGTTCATCACACGATGCGGGGAGCTTCAGGAATTGCCTGGCCTCAGTCCACTGGGTGTGGTCTGTCGTCCTGAGAGTCTCCCCAAAGCACAGCGTTCCAGCTCTACCACCCTACGTGCAGGACATTAGTTTGGTTAGTTAGCCTGGTTCCTTCGGGCCTCCTGTCCTCGGGTGAAGCTGCCAGGTGACTGGATTCTGGGTGGGTTAAGTAGTCCCTGCTTCCCTCCAACACACTTCACCATAAAAGAACATCTGGTTTTCTTTGCATGGGTCTTAAATTCTTGTATCAGTTTCAATTAGGTTCTAGTTTTCCCTGCTTCTCTAAGCTTATCTCAGGCCTAACTCAGATCCCAGTGGGTTTTTTTTTTTTTTAGGCACTGTACAGATATCCCTTCTCGGGACTCGATTAAACTCACACACTCCATCTGGTGTTACAAAAGCTGTTTCAAGCCTGGATTCCTTCTCTGAGGTTATTTACCAACAACCCATCCATAAATTAATAGTTACGGTATGTTTATTAGTTTCCAGACTTCTAATAGTATATTGATTCTGGGCAGAAGCTTAGCATCTGGTTTAGCTAAAGAATTTAATTTTCTACAAACCACACAATCTAATTTTATCATCTGGTACTCAAACACGAATTCAGTGGCCTTTAAATGCTGATGTGTGCACCATGGCTGAGCCACTTAGAGTTTCCACCAGTCTGCCATGACAATGTGGGTGTTTTAAAAAAAGAAAGAAAATAAAGGTCAATATAGTGGATTTTTTAAAAGGCTAACTACATTCAGTTTAACGGACTGTCCATTTTTCTGACTTATGCTCTTACTTTCTTCTTTTTCACCTGTGTAACAATATTCTTTAAAATATTTTCCTTTTGGGACTTCCCTGGTGGCGCAGTGGATAAGACTTCTTGCTCCCAACACAGGAACTAGATCCCACATGCATGCCGCAACTAAGAGCTCGCATGCCACAACTAAGGAACCCGCCTGCTGCAACGAAGACCCAGCGCAACCAAAACAAATATTTTTTAAAATGTTTAAGATATTTTCCTTTTAATAAATACATTTGATAAAATAGAAATGGACAATTCTATGTACCTCAAATTTTGTAGAACATTTTACTGATCCATGAACTCCAAAAGGTAGGCTATCCCAGGCGAATGGAACATCCAGTGATTTTAAAAAGATGGGCCAAGGCCAGGTTTAAAACCTCCTCACCCCTTTCTGGAATCAGTAAACACCCGCCATTGTTTCTGATGGGGCCAGCAGGGAAGAGAAGACAGCTTCCCACACAGGCTTTGAAACAGAAGCAAGTCCAACATCGACTTACTCAGCCAGAAGAGACTAGCAGGGATTGGACTCCCCCTTGTTTCAAGGCCTTCATATTTCTGAGTTATCTGCCTTCCAAAAAAACTACTATTGCTTTTCAAACTTTCACTCACTGGGCATCATTTGACCTTTAGCTTCGATGTGAAAATAAACAAGTGCCCTTTCACCCCAGGCCACACCAGCCTCAGACAATCAGGGTGTGGCTTCCAGCAGTGCTCTGGGCTCGGGGCTCCTGGCCCGTGACCACCTGCTGCTTTTCAGGGCTGCCCCAGGGACCTCTCTGATTTCCTGCCCCTTCTTCTTCCGCTGAAAGAACAGGAAGGGAAGCAGGACTGTTTAGGGGAGGGCATGGCAGTTTGAGGGCCTCTCCCCGGAGGATGCGTACTTGCTGAGTTCCATGGCAAGCCCTGTCAGTCTCATTCTTGGTTAAAGACTTTAAACGGTGACCCAAGTGGGAGGTATCCGCCCGGCCTCCCTCTCACCTCTTATCCCTACCGACCTGGGACATCCCCCCATCTTTAGGGGTCTTTACCCCTCCTCATCACCCTGTCTTACTTCAACGTGGCTCATTCTTACGTCCCGGGTGCCTGACCATCAGTTCTAAAACCTTCTTCAGAGTCTGTCCTCAAGGCTTCGAAGCTCGTGTACATAGAACTTCCCTGGCCCTCCCAAACCTACGGTGAGTGACCCCCGACCCCACCCGACGCACGACCTTCAACACCACAATGCCGTCTGCTTCAAGGCTGGCCTGACACGGAGGCAGAAGCTGGAAAGTCTACCAAGGGCTATGTGAATGCTGTTTGTAGCACTGTTCACTGAGCAATAAATCAGACATCTTCCCATGTCAGTACGTATCAGGCCATCTCTGTATTTTTATTTATTTATTTTTATTTTTGGCTGTGTTGGGTCTTTGTTTCTGTGCGAGGGCTTTCTCTAGTTGCGGCAAGTGGGGGCCACTCTTCATCGCGGTGCGCGGGCCTCTCACCATCGCGGCCTCTCTTGTTGCGGAGCACAGGCTCCAGACGTGCAGGCTCAGTAGCTGTGGCTCACGGATCCAGTTGCTCCGTGGCATGTGGGATCTTCCCAGACCAGAGCTCGAACCCGTGTCCCCTGCATTGGCAGGCAGATTCTCAACCACTGCACCACCAGGGAAGCCCCCATCTCCGGATTTTTAAAGGGTGAACAGTGTTAGTGTTCTTTTATATGGTTACACCCTAATTTAACCTATCCTCTGTTGATGGACATTCAGGCTATTTCCAGTTCTTCTTTATTACAGACAATGGTGAAACAAACATCCTTTTACATGCACATGTATTTCTGCTCTTGGAAGTGGTGTTGCTGGATGGAGAACACAGCATGGGAAGTGGCACATCTGGAATGCATTTTCCTCCCACTAGCAGGGCACAGACATCCTTTTGGCCAACTGTTTGTCAATCATTGCTTCAATTTCAGTTTCTCTAATTAATGGAGATGGAGAATATGTTTAATCGCTTTGTACTTATCTGTACATTTTCTTTTACTATGCTTTGCCCATATTCCACCTGGGGGTACTTCACACGTCTCAAGGGGAAAAACAAGCCCTTTAAATATAAATGATATTAGCCCTTTCCCTATACAAACATTTCTATTCATCATTTAACATTTATGGAGCATCTCTGTCCCAGGCACTGTATCACACATACATTCCCTCAGCACATCTTCAGAGCGACCCTGCAGGGAAGGCCTCATTTTCTCTGTTTTACTCAAGAGGCTGAGGTCCAGCAGGGTTAGTGGAAAAGCTAAGACTCACCTCCAAGTCTGCTGCAAGCCTGAGTTCTTTCCACACACCATTCAAACCCTCTAGATAGAAATGCCCTCACATGATTTTAAGGTGTTTCTGGATAGTAACAGAAGAATGACATGGGAGCTAGAACAATAAAGACATAGAGGTGGAGAGGGAGGGATGTCTCCTTTCTTCATGGTCAAAACACTTTGTTAAGAAAGGCAGGTCATTCATGGCTTCTCAACAAAGGTTTCAAGCCCAAGGCTCTGGCTTCTTGCAGTTTACTCCTATACAATTGCATCACATGGTTCAGTTCTGAGGAACAGGTTATAGAATCATGAAATATTGGACTGTGTGTTTAATTTTTTAAAAAAATCCTAATTCCTAGGCCCCAGCCAGGGAGATTCTGACTTATTGGTCTGGGGAGGCCTGAGCATCAGTATTTCTGGCAGCTTCTCGAGTGGCTCTCGTTCACAGCCCTGGTTGAGACCCGCTGTCCGAGGTCATCTCCACCACCCTGTCTAGCTCGAACACTCACGTTTTAGAGCTGAGAAAGTGAAGCCCAGAACAGGAACGTGACTTGCCCAAGCTCAGCTGCCGACAAGCGGCAAGCTCAGACTGCAGCGCAGGTGTGACGGCCTCCAGTCTACTCCAGCAAACTGCAGACGGCCAGGGCCATCGTCATCCGCCTTTCCAAAGGTGGTCCTGCGAATGGTATTATTCGTGGGTACAGACGTGGTTGATAATGTACAACTGCCTTCACATTAGCAACCTGAACTGTTTGTGCCATATTTGCTACTCTGCGTCCTCTGCTCCCAGGCTGTCCTGCGAGGGCCCCTCATCTCCCACGGCCGTGAGCCGGTTTCCTCGGCCCATTACCGCACCGACTTCGCTGCCCGTACAATTCAAGCCGCATCATTTCTCACGAGCATCACCTTCGTGCTTGTCGTTATCACAGGGGCCCGAGCGCACTGGGTCCTCCTCCCTCCCGGTCCCTGCCACACACGTGGGTCTTCATTGGTGCTGGTAACAAAGAATTAATGCCAGCCTTCCCCACACGACCGTCCACTCCGTGATGCCAGGGACCATCTGGTCTTTGCTCACCACTGTTTCCCTAGCACCCGACATGGTACCTGCACAAAGCAAACAAAGAGGCCTGGGGTCGGGGCACCCTCCCCTTAGAGTTTGAGGCAGAGCCCTTTTCAAACTCTCCTTCCGACCTCCAGAGTTTGCAGATCAGAGAACCCAGGCCTATGGAGGCCCAGTGACCTGCCTGGAGCCACACCAGGGATCTTGGCAGAGCTGACGGCCACATTCAAGGCTGGGCTTTCTGGGAGCTACGGTTTATCGCTGATTTCTGTTTAGCTTTCAGAGCAGTGAGCCTTTCCATTGTCCGCACATGGCAACTTCTAGATCACACCTCCTTAGTGCACTACACATGGCAGCAAAACTCAAAGAAGTGCTCCCCAAAGTCAAGGATGTTCCTGGGCGGGATATGAGAGTTTTCTTGATGCAGCCTCCTTTATCTTCAGATTATGCTGGTTTTCCTCCAAATTAAAGTAGAAAGTCTGAACTACAGGAAGATTAATCATTGGTGTTTTAATCTCCATGAATACAGAAAGTAACAAACTGGAATAAAACCACAGGCTGGCTGGTAGAGGTACTTGAGTGTTTGAATGGTCAGAACTACCCTCTAACTGGCATTATTTTCCCCATGTAAATCCACCCCTCCCAGACCCTCCCTCCACCCACCCTTCTCTGGAGAGACCGGCATCGCCACCCATGGCTGCCAACCTGGCCATGGCTCTAGAAGAGACAGCAGATGACGGCACCGACCCCCAAACTGTCAAACCCCAATCGTTTCTTCAGTCAAGGCAATGGGCCTTTCTGCTGCACTTAAGCCGCCGACTGTTTCCTCCTTCCTGGGACCCCTGTCCCCCTAGCCAGGGCCCCTCCTCTCCCAGCACCCTGTGCCATCCCTCCCCCCACGTGTCGTGTCATGTCGTGTGTGCCTCTGTGCTGCTCACGAGACTCTCCACTCCATGAAGTCAAGGTCCACACCCTCCTGGTCTCTAACGCCCAGCTCTGTGGGGTCGTGTGACGACAGGTAACATTCCACATTACTACCACGTGACGACACTACGCTGGACACTTTGCACAAGTCAACTCATTTAATCCTCACAACTCCATGAAATAAGTGCTACACTCTCCATACTACAGAGGAGGAAATGGATCACATCAGGTCCCCGAGGACACGGATGCTGTCATCCTGCTACTTCACGATTTCCCAGAATCGACAACAGTGGCCTCCGTGGATGTCGACTTCAAACTCGAGTCAGTCTGACTCCGAAGCTCCGTCTTCAATCACCAGGCACGTGGGTACTGCGGAACCAGTCCAGGACTGTCCCTCTGAGTCCTTCACACCTCCTTCCCTGGGGCACCTCTTAACTGTCAGCAACACCGCCCCCCCCCCCCCCCCACCGCAAGCTCTCCCATCCTCAGCTCATCTTTTCCCGAGGCAGGTGCTCTCCTATGACTTGATTCTTACATGCCGGCAAGTCCAAATCTCTCTGGAATTCCCAGCTGCCCATCAGACGGCACGACCTGTCCGTCCCCTATTCCTCAGATTCTACACGTCAAAACAGAAGCCATTTCCTCACCAAGCCTACAGCTGCTCCTCCTGAATTCTTTTCATCAGATTGTGACCCCGCCGCCCAACCTGGGAACTGTAGGAATCAACCTTGAGCCTCCTCTCCCCTCAACAGTACAGAATGATGTGTAAGCACACAGGCTCTCAAGAACACAATTCTGTTCACAAGAGCAAGAAAAATAAAACACTTAGGAATACCTTTAACAAAAGAAGTGTAAGACTAAAGTTACAAAACCTTGCTGAGAGAAATTAAAGATCAAAATGAATGAAAAATAAATTAAAAACCAAATGAAAAATAAATTAAAAATCAAAATTAAAGATCAAAATAAATACTCTATGTTTATGGATCGAAAGACCCAACATTTTAAGATTCCCAAGTTGATCTATAGATTCAACAGGTTGTTGTTTTGTTTTTTGCAGAAACTAACAAGCTAATTCTAAAATTTATATAGAAACGCAAAAGACCCCAAATAGCCAAAACAACTTGAAAAAGAACAAAGTTGGAGGATGTACACTTCCTGATTTCAAAACTTAAAATAAATATTTATATATATGGTCAACTGATTTTTGTTAGAGGTACCAAGGCAATTCAGTTGGGGAAAGCAGTCTTTTAAACACATGGTGCTGAGACCACTGAATACCCACATAAACTTAGATTCTTACCTCACACCTTATACAGTAATAATTCAACACAGCTCACAGACCTAAGTGTAAGAGCTAAAACTATAAAACTTCTGAAATAAAACATAGGAGAAAATCATTTGTGACCTTGGGTTAGGCAGAGAGATACAATACTAAAAGCATGATCCATAAAGAAAAAACCAATAAACTGAACTTCATTAAAATTAAAAACATTCACACTTCCAAAGACACCATTAAGAAACTGAAAAGACATGTCACAGACTGGGAGAAAATATTTGCAAATATGTCTTACAAAGGACTTGTATCCAGAGTATTTTAAGAACACTTACTTTTCAAAAATAAAACCCAATTAAACAAGTAAGCAAAAGATCTGAATAGACATTTCACCAAAGAATATACATGAATGACTCATAAAAAGATGAAAAGATGCTCAACATCATTTAGCCATTCGAGAAATGCAAATCAAAGCCACAATGAGATATCACTTCACACCCACTAGAACGGCTATAACCAAAAAATATAAAACAACAAGTATTGGTGAGGATGTGGAGAAATCAGAACCCTCAAACATTGCTGGTGGGAACATAAATGGTACAGACACTTTGGAAGAGTGTGGGAGTTTCTTAAAAAGTTAAACAGAAGCTTATCATAAAAACCAGCAATAGCACTGCTAAATACATACCCAAGGGAAGTGAAAACAAGGCCACATAAACACTTGTACACAAATGGTCACAGCAGCATGTGAAAACAATCCAAATGTCTATCAACTGGTGACTGGATAAACAAAATGTGATATAGCCATACAACAAAATACTATTCAGCAATAAAAAAGAAAGTAGTTACTGATACATGCTACACATGGATGAACCTCAAAAACATTATGCTAAGTACAAAAGAAGCCAGATGCAAAAATCTCACATATTATCTGATTCCATTTATACGAAATGTCCAGAAAAGGAAAATCAAAGAGATAGAAGGTGGATTAGTGGTTGCCTGAGGCTGGGGGTGGGAATGGATATTGCAAATGGGGACAAGAGATCTTTTTGAGATGATGGAAATGTTCTAAAATTGGTTTGTTGTGATGGTTGCACAAGTCTGTAAACTTACTAAAAAATCACTGACGTGTACACTAAAATGGGTGAATTTTATGGTAGGTAAGTTATACCTCCTTAAAACTGTCCAGAGTGGGGAGGGAAGCACAGGCCCTAGATTCAGATTCAAGTCCAGGCTCTCTTACCTACCAGCTGTGTCACCTGGGGTAAGTTACTGCAACTCTTCGTGCCTTAGTTTTCTCATCTGTAAACTGGGAATTAGGGTCGTACACACTTCAGAGAGTTATTCTGAGAATTAAGTGAGTTAATACAGGTAAAACGCTTGGCACAGCACCAGATGCACAGCAAGCATTCAGTAATGTTAGCTATTTTTCTTAATTATTGTGGTTACACTCAACCAATTATCAAGTTTTGCCAATTTTACTTAGTAAACAGTTCTCAAGTTCATCACCTTTTCTTCATAACTTCTTCCCTGGCGTTGAGCTCTGGACCACCTTGTAGACAGAACACCTGCTGCAAATGTCCTAACTTCCCCCAGGCCTGCGCCCCTGCATCCGCCTCCACAGGCCACAAAAGGCCCTCCAGGACCCGGTCTCTGCGGACCCTCCCACCCCATCCCACACGCACACCAAAGCGAGAAACTTCCCCACACGCACCACGCGGTTGCTCGTCCCATCCCCTCTGTACAAACGCCCCCTTCCCCTCCCTTTAGTCCATTTACTCTGAGAATCCTCCACACAGGCCCTCCCCCACCCTCTTGAGCTGGGCCTTTCTGTGCCCATAATAGTCACCTGTGCACGTCCCGCCCCCAACACTGAATTGAGACACAGATTACAAAATGTGCCTCCTATCTTGAAGCGTGAACCTAGCACAATCCCAAGGCAACTAGTACACTGTAGGTGCTCAATAAAATGCTGACCAGTCAAGTGGACGACCAGGCTATGCAGCATCTTCTCAGCTTCTCACGTGGGGAAAACGCACTTGGGCTTCCTGACAGCTTAAGCCTCTTTTTAGCCTGTCACTTAAATAAAGTGACAGAGGTTGTCCAGGAAAATGGAAATCCTCGTAAGGCTCTACCTATTTGGAAGAACTACTGTAAGACGTAATGAGAGAAAGTACAGGGTCAGGCCACCTTCAGCTGAAGCCACTGCTACTTTCCACAACTGCCAGTAGTTCATGAGCATTTACAGAGATGGCTGGTAATGTTAGTCTTTCCAGTGGAAATTTTCTTAACTTACCTGAAATCAGAGTTTCTAAGCTCTGAAACTGATCTGTTAAGAATTTTTGAGACAGCCCACAGTGGTAATATACAATCAATTTTTTAAAAAAATTTCTCCAGTTCTAATGAGCAGCAGGGGTCAAGATCCACTCCTATGAAATCTAATACTTGTTCCTCTATTTTTCAGGGTTCTTATTGATAAAATGGTGGCAATTATGCTTAGATTTATGGAAACTGAAAATCCTTCTGAAAGTACAATTCATACATAAATGTTAAATGGAATCCTTTCTTCCTATTCTCAATACCTTAGGTCATTATAAAAGTAAAGTTTGACTTATTAAAACCATCTGGTCAATAAGTGTTAATATCAATATTAGAAATGAAATTTAAAATCTATTAAAGGACAATTAAAACAAAGAAACAGACTGCCAAAACCATAGTCTTAATTAACCCACAATCAAGTGCATACTACAACAAAGGTGTGAATCTAAAAGATAACTGAGCTGGGACGAAGTGAGAGAGAGTGGCATGTACGTATATACACTACCAAATGTAAAATGGATAGCTGGTGGGAAGCAGCACATAGCACAGGGAGATCAGCTCGGTGCTTTGTGACCACCTAGAGGGGTGGGATAGGGAGGGTGGGAGGGAGACGCAAGAGGGAGGGGATATGGGGATGTATGTGTATGTATAGCTGATTCACTTTGTTATACAGCAGAAACTAACACACCACTGTAAAGCAATTATACTCCAATAAAGATGCTAAAAAATAAATAAATAAAAGATAACTGAGAAGTAATAATATTTCCAGAAGATTAAGCTGTAGATCCTCTGTGAATAAATCCCTATTTGTGGAGATGGAATGCTTTTCTCTAATCATGAAAATGAAAAGAAAAGGGATCTTAGCAAAGTACTGACCAGGCGTCATTTTTGTGCTTATAGTATAACGAGCCCTGAGGGAGAGATCTGAAATGACAACAAATATAAAACTCCATGTTAAAGTGACACTGAGTATGACATAAATTTAGTATAAGAATCTTCTTAAAATGAAAAAAAGTTCAAACAATCACATCACATCCTGTAAACAACCATTTTTCTTCTCCGGAAATGCCCCATTACCTGACTCTCTCTTCCTTCTTTTGAGAAACATTCTGTCATTGACAGTGAAGGGGATTGGGTTCTGTTACCCCAAAATATGCCATTGGGCAATAAAAACGATTTTTGAGCTGAAGCATTTGAGTTCCTGAAATCCCTTATCTGCCTAAAAGCAGAGCGCCACCCCCCCCCCCCCCGCACCCCCAAAGAACGCAACTCTCCTAAATCCCCTCCTGGGGCAACTCTACAACCTCCTCTTCTGGTGCCCCAGCAGACCCCATCACAGACGATCATGTCTCCCACCTGCTCTCTTAAGGCCCATTTATTTTCCAGAAAGTCACCTGCTTTTCCATAAGTGCCCTTTCTCCCCCTTACCACCCTCACCCCTGCCTTGACTAAGTTGGGTGGAGAGACCCCAAGCTAACCCTCCCTTTGAGTGACTGATCACCGGATACCGCGTGAATGCAGAACGCACGTGTTAATGACCTTCCAGTTGCTTTTCTCCCGTTAGTCTGTCCTTTGTCAGTCCAATCTACAGGGCCTGGATGGAGAACCTAGAGGGCAGAAGGAAGAAGAATTTTTTTTCCTCCCCTGCAATACCAGGGTGTCTGATTTGACAGCTATGGCTATCCCCCAGCTCTCAAAGCTATTTTAAAAATCCTGTAAGCAACATAAGCACCTGAAAGAGTCGAAGTTTTAAAACCCTTTGAGACACTGGGTCTAAGTTTCTTTAACTTTTCAAACTAAATATTAAAAAAATAAAAACTATATCAAAGTGCTTACTGTGTTAGGCAAAACTGCTATGAAGAAAAGACTTAATAGTGGCAAAATAGTTACCTCATGTACATGCAGTTAAAGCAAAATCAGTCTCCACACCATGAAGATCCTCACCAAATGTTTTTTATAAATATACTTAGCCTACTTTATGAATGTTATTTCATCTTTTATCATTATTTCACTATTTATCTTTTATTAAAAGATAAATTTGAAAGAGTAAAACTGTATGGTGGCAAAATGACTGAATTAAATTTTCCTACTTGAAAAACTAACAGATCTACATTTTATAATGGGGGAAGACTGAAAATAATACCTTATCACTATTAACAATGGCTGATTAAATCAAATAAAGGGCAGGTGATACAGTTCTAAATACAGAACTACTGGAAATTAGTAAAACATATAACATAGAACTGTGATACATATAAAGTCATGTAGGCAAACGCTACGCAGTATCTACTCAGTTAGAAAGGAACTAGCTTTAGAAAAATCAGAGATGCCATCTGAAAAAAGCACATAAAAGACACAAAACAAAATATACTTATTTAGCATGTTAAAAACAATCACATCAAAAAAAGTATACAGATAAAAAAGTCATAGGTGACATAAGAAAATAGTGTGTGTGCATATATTTTTTGCATATATATATATATATATATTTATATATATAAATCTACAGTATGTACCACTGTTGATATATATATATATTTTGGAACAGCTCTGATGCTGCTATCATAAACTAAATTGTACAGCTTGGTTTATTACAAGTCACAGAATCATGGTTTAAAATTGGAATTCACATCCCCAGCTACAATTTTATGTACATTTATTTCTAAGCTTCTACATGATCTGAACCAGGAGCCTGGTAGATCGGAGTTTCCGTGCAGTGTTTGGCTGCTAATACACTGCATTTGTTTTGCCATTTAATAACATCATTACCAAGTTGATTAAAATTATATTAGACTCATTATATACATAAAAAATATTGTCACATTCACTAGCTAAACAAATGTTACTCTCGTTTTAAAAGACATACTTCTGTACCTTGAAAGCTTAAAGTCCCAACTTGCAACAAGAAGAACCATCAATGTTAGGTTTTCTATTCCCTATTGTTCAAATAGGATCAAAGTAATGTTGAAAACAAGCTCTCCAGTGAAACCCAAAGGCATACTTTCTTGGAGTGCCCAAAACTTGGTCAGTGTTTTGGTCATTGTAGTGTAACAGAAGATTTTGAAAGACATTGCTGATTTGTTACCATGAACCTGAATTTTTCACTGAAACAAACAACAACAAAAAAAGATTTTTGAAAGTATGAAAGTCACGCTATTTAAAAAAAAGAAAAACCACCAAAATCTGAGGTTCCTAGTAATAATTAGGATCATTTTTTACAATTTTACACAGATATAATTTAATGGCCTATGAGCAGCAATATTCACTGACTACATTCTTTAAAGAAGAGGGCCAGGAAAAGATCATGTGAATGCCACCCCGGGGCCCTTTGCGGGGAGACTCCACAGTCATTTAAGGGGCAGAAATAAGAAGTAACCATATTGTTAATCTTGCTTTCAAATGAGTGTAAAGGAATTTGTTCTGCTGCCCCGTGTGAGTGCTTGATGATCAGTAACTTGCAGCTTCTCCTGCTGGCATCCGCCGGAGGGCTGTGTGCACACTTCCTGGGCATCTGGCAAGGAACACTCTGCCCTGAGCTTTGCGAGGGTCAGACCAGAAAAAAGGGCACAGACGCACGAAAGCTGATCTCTCAGTGAACACGGATACATTGCGCGCTGCACCTTTGGTCATAAAATTAAACTGCCCCGATTTTAAGCACCATTAAGTGGTTAGCCTTTCTCTCCAATGTCTTTAATTTTCAGATTGAAAACTGAATGAGCAATTGAATGAGAAAGCTGAGCATTCCGTGAGATGCTGAATTAAGCCAGGGCAAACCCTCAAGTCGGTTTAGGACCTGGGTTAAAAATATAAGGGGGGAAAAAAAAACTTGACCAAAAGACAAGGCAGGGAAAAGAAGAAGAAGAAATTATTCCATGGATCTAAATGAAAAGTAGTTGTTTTTTTTTTTTTTAAACATTTCTTTAGTTCTGTGTTCAAACGTGTATGCGTAGATGCATATAGTATCTATTGAAAGACACGTACACTACACATAGCCTTAAAAATATCTATTCTACAGTTTTTCAGTGCTTTGTATCATTACTCAAAATAGAATGGGCTAACAGAGTACAAATATTCAGATTTTGGAGAAAGATATAAATGAAACCGTGCGTGCATCCCTAAATACTATTGCTATGTTTCCAGGTTAAATTCTTTTTAACAGGTTCAGTGATGATGCAAGTTAAAAGCTCATCTTAAGCAGCATCTAGGTGGGGATGAAATCACTTCCATATACTCTTATTACTGACATACACGAGAATTGTGCGAGTTGTTCACAACTGTATAAAATACTGCTTTGGCAATTATCAACATAGCAATGTAGGTTTCATACGGTTTCTATTCTCTCGTCTGCAGCAAGTACAGATCAATTCTCACAGCAATACTGATTCCTGGATACAGAGTCCATCCCGATTCCTGTAGTGATATACTGGAGGCGAGGGCCCTGAATACTGATACCCAGATGAATTGGCATCTTCCAGAGCTGGGGAAGTTCGATACCGCACCGGACTATCTACTGAAACTGCAGGGAGGGTGTGGTCCTGATAGGGGACGTGTTGAAAGGTGGGGTATTTGGGTGAACTGCTTAAGTGGCTACGGTTGGCATCACGAGTCCACGACGGTCCGTGCATCTCCGGTCTCAATGCATAACCAACTTCCGACCATTTTCCGTTATCTGGCAAACAATCCACTGGAGGAAGGAGGAACTTCCCATTCTTTGGTGACCCTGAATTGCCCGAATATCCCCCAGCACCAATATCAACAGGGAGAACTTCTATTCGACTGGACGGCTGGACCAGAGGAGCTGGGCGGCTGTAAGATTTCTCTGGAGAAACATCAGTCGAAAGAGTAGAACCATAAGGTCTCCGGGAAGGATTCCCTGGCGTCCCGTGGGGAAACGGTGGAGACACAAAGCTGCTGTTAGCAGCAGGGATGCGTTTCGGAGAACTGCCCTGGTAAGTGGGGGGCTCACTGTAAGACGGGGGGTGCGCTGCCCCTCGATCCTCCCCGTCTGACTGGGATGGATGTTTTGCGTAACCCGGAGGCTGTATTTTGAAAGTAAACGCGTTCGGGGCTCCGGAGGGACTGGAGCTGGGCTCAGCGTGCCTCCGTGGGCTGTGAGCGTAGGCCGCGCCCCGGGGGCTCTGGGAGCGCGCCCTCTCCAGCGCCTGCTCCAGGGCCGCGCTGGCGCCGTCGCCGGGTACGTTGTCGTACTGCGAGGCGGTGGAGCCACGCTTCCCTTCGTCCGCATCCAGCACCTTCACCTTCTGCCTGACGCTGGGGGGCCGCGCATCAGCGGAACCGGGGACGGCGACTCTCAGCGTGGGGTGTGCGGCCCGACTTCGCCCTTCAATGGCATACTTGGCGGTTTTCTCAATAGCTGAGATATCTGACGGCTTATTCCATTTGGGCACAAACTCCTTCCTGACGTGTGAAGTGGCGTTGCTATTCTGGTTAGCGGCGGCGTGGTTATACTGCCTGGAATTGTCCTGTGGACCCGATGGAAGTCTCCTTTGAAAATCCACCTCGTCTTTAAGCTTTTTACTCTCCTCGTCCACTGACTTCCGCCACAGCTGCCGCGCCCTCTCGGGGGTACCTGTTCTACTTTGACGGGGAGGGGAATGCTCGTGGGCTTTGTAAGGTGACGAGCCGCTCTCTCTCCTGCCTTCCGGATGCGGACTTGACCTGCCCACACTCCTCTGTCCGTTGCTCAGGTGACTGACGCCAGCTGATTGAGATTCAGGGGGAAGTTGTCCCAAAGGTTTCTTTGGAAATTCATCCTCTTTACCTAAAGGGAAAGATCAATTCATAAGTGACATAAGTGCATGAATAAACGGTATCAAATATAAGAACTACATCATGAATAACTGCTTACTTTTCATGTGTGCACTCAAGCACATGCATATACGTACACAGACACACAGAATTTTAGTGGCTTAAGAGAAGCATTTTTTACAGAGATTGATACTAAGGCATACCAAAACTCAAAGTCTTATTATGCAATGTGCAGATGGGAAGATTTTATAACCTTATGAGTAAGGATCATACAATTGTGTAACATATGATTCTTATATTTTGTTAAGATAGTTACCTGCTTTTTCAAGAATGAGAAGCTGATATTTTCATTTCTATTCCTAAAACAATCCTGCAGGTCAGTAGCTCAGTGTCTCACCATTACATTCCTTCCACTTAAGCATACCTCAACTATAACAGTTTTGGAATCTCAGTAAAACGGTTCCTATCAACCTCAAGCAGGTCTGCCAAGTTTAAAAGTCAACTGATGACCAACTGTGGTCTCCAAGTTATCCCCAAATAGCTTATTATTATTCTCTCAAGTACCTTCCACCGTATACAAAGAAACAGCACTCTCTATTTCCAAATTACTACTCTAAGAGGGTCCTACTTTAAATGCAAAAAAAAGGGAAAAAGAATAATAAAGAAAGAGAAAATCATATTAGATACTTTTGGTTTTACATTTTAAATAACTAACATGGGAAAACTAATGAGGAATTAAAGGAACGTGCAATAACTTGGGCATTTTGTAAACAGTTGTTTAAAGTGATCCACCACAATATGGGCTCCACTGAATACCATCCTGAAAAAACCAACAGACTCCGCTTGTAAAAATTCCAAGGTTTAAGACGTATGTTTTTTATGTCTTCTATTACTACAAAACCATATATTCTCACTTAAAAATAAGTCATTGCACTCTTCAAATGCTCCGCCACCCTCCCACCTAACAAATGTTTCCTGAGGAAAGCCATGAGTCCACCAGCTGTGAGCAGGCGGACGCTGCCTCGTTTTTATGTAGCTTACGGTCTAGGTGATGATAATTGTATTATTTACCCACATACCATACCATAATTTTCTTTAAGATGTTAAAATAATTCAATGAGCTTTTCTTTGGGAGGGGAGGGAGCAGAGAATGATGGCAATGCGATATCCTTTAAATAGTTAAGCTACCAGAATCAGAATTATTGAGCTAAAGATACTTCATGCTTTTCTGATTCAGTGGTCTTGGCATAATCAACATGGCTCTTGCATCTTTCTCTAATAAAGACGTTTTATGATATGTGGACAGACTATTTTAAGTGATAACCCAAACTTGAAAATGCTTGTCATTGAGAAAAGTTTTGTTTATGAATGTTGCACGTAAAATAGGCTGGAGCATTCCAGTTCAGCCTGACTAGCCTCATATGAAATATCTGGAATTGAGGTGAGAAAGTTGATTCAAATGCAGCCCTAGTCCAGAATATTCACAAATAGTCATTCAGCCTATCGGGTTAAAAACGAACAATAAAAATAAAATTAAAATCTATCTGGTGTCCCCCGAAAGCTTTTATCAGCTCTACAAGTAGTTATCCATTTAGTCCCAAGTAAACATATGAATTCCTTCTTTCCTGTAGGAAAATAACCCCAACAAACACAAATTATTGGGAAGACATGATAGAAACACCGAATGCAGGAATTTTCTTTTCGCCTCCACTCTGACAACTCTCTAAGCACACAACACACTAATCGGACTGGCCGATTTAATGGCTCGTTGATACTCCATCAGAGAATAACATCAGCCTTTTCAGGCTGGTGTGTAGGAAACCTGATGGAAAACATGACCATTAAAAAGAAAAGGAAAACAGTGGCTCCCGGAGAGAGTGGCTGATTCATGCCTGCAAGACGCACAGTTACAGGGACAGACAGGCTCAGCTGCAGAGACCCTCACGCTGAGCCCTCGAAGCCGCCCCACTTCCCCGCCACGCGACGGCTCCCGGCAACCTGCAGAGAGCCGCCAACACTCGACTTCCCATGAAATCATTCTACATGTTTCTAAAAATTCTCCACAGCGGTATTAAAAAAAACAAACAAAAAAAGAACAGATTTCAAGCTGCCCGGCTGCTGCAGGTTGCACGCCTTCTTCCTAGAACACCGTCGATCAGCGCAAGCCTCACCTGCTTCTCTCCGCCCAGACCCTGCGCTGGGGTTTCAGTCTTTATCAATTCACAAGTCACAAAAACAGTCGCTGGAAATTAGGTTTCTCGAGGGTTAGCTATCTGCTATGGTTTGAAGGTCTGTGTCCCCCTAAAATCCATGTTGCAACTCCCCAGCGTCACCTCCACGTCACAGTGTTTGGAGACGGGGTTCGGGAGGTAATCAGGTCACAGGGCGCAGCCTCGTGATGGGATTGGTGCTCCCACCCTCTCCACAGTGGAGTGACAGACGGGACCACCAAGGGAGATGGGGTCTCCCGGGTTTCCCTCCCCCCGCACTGCGGGGGCTGCAGCCACGGGTCCCTCTGAGTTGTGGTCGACAGTGGGGTGAGGAGTGGCCCTGGCAGAGCAGGAGGAATGCCCAGCTGGAGAGGCCGTGGTCAGACTGGGGGCCCTGGACCCCGCACGGGACAACCCACCTCCTTCTGCTGTCACGCCTGCCCAAACGCACCAGAGGGGGTGACACTGAAGAGGGAAGGACAGGCCGGTACCTGATTAATGTGAGTGACGTGCTGGGCAAGGCCTGGCACGTGTAGCCCTGGGACAGAGCCGCATGCCCTGCGTCCTCTGAGGCGGACGGGGCACCAGAGCAGGGGGCGAGTCACCAGAGAACAGGCGTTTGCTTTTTCTCTTCTTCAGCAAGGTCTGTGTCTAAAAACCACCTCCTTGTTATGGGCTGAATTGTGTCCCCTCAGAATTCCTATGTTGAAGCCCTAACCCCCCGAACCTCAGAAGGTGACTGCATTTGGAGATAAGGCCTTTACAGAGGGGACTAAGGTTAAATGAGGTCAGCAGAGTGGGCCTCTCATCCAAGATGACAGGTGACCGTATAAGAAGAGGTGATGTGGACACAGACACACACAGAGGGAGGACCACGTGAAGACACAGTGAGAAGGTAGCACCTAAAGCCAAGCGGAGAAGAAACCAACCCTGCACACACCTTGATCTTGGACTTCCAGCCTCCAGAATCATGAGAAAATCAATTCTGTTGTTTAAGCCACTGTCTGTGGTGCTTTTGTTATAGCAGTGCTCACGGACTAAGACACTACCCTTCGGTCTACATCCTAAACCTCAAAACTGATTTGCTTTACTAAACACAAATTTTATGGATTGCTTTTCCTGTTAGTAAAAAGTCACATATTTCATTATTTATGATCATCTGCTTTTATGGTTCTAGGACATTTTCAATGTCAACAATGTAGTGAAACCAACTACAGTAATTAAAATTTATTTTACAAAACCAGGTCAAAAAGACAACTGAACACCATAAACGTGGTGGGTGGACACAGGCAGTAACAGACCCACAGGGGTAACTCGAGTCCCGTTACTTCACAGATTCTTGCGACTTCCTATGGAAACGTAGACATTCAGCTGTAGCTACTTACTGACGCTGATAAAGATGAAAGGGCATCTTCGTAAGTGTGGTACCCAGAATTTAAGCAATAGTCTAGGTTTGGACTAACTGAAACGCAGTACAGTGGGGTTTAATAAGGGACTGATGCAATGGAAGAAATTTTTTAAGAACACTTTACAGTGGTGGTGGGAGGGAGAACGTGAGGGGGAAGAGGTACTAGGGGAGAAAACTGAACATCACGTCCTGTTCCTGTATTCTAAAGTCCATAGATTTCCATCCTGAAATCCTTTGGATACACAAAAGGCCCATATCAGTAAAGACTAATAGGACACAGGGTAAAAGGCAGGATTACAAAAATAAGGCATGTTATTTCTCAGGAGAAGGAATAAAAAAGTGAGAAGGAAGCAATGGACTGAGGTGGTAATTTCATGCCTGAAACAAAATGGAAAGGTACGTGTCATCCATACAAGGGAGTTCTAATTTTCCAATATAAAGGGTAAGAAAAGTACTCACCTTACACTTAACACTACGTTATATTCAAGTCAATACACAAATTTCTCTAAGGAAGAGACATTAATATTCTATGCATCTACACACTATATTAGAATTAAAAGAAAATTTTAGCATGTTCCATTTACTGAATGGTCAAGAGCCCAAAATCCACACCGGGAAAAAAAAAATCTGTGACTGTTCTAAAATATCAAAAAAGTAGCTTCTTAAAGTTCTTTCATGGTAGCCCATAATACATTTCCCTTTCACCTGAGCAGAAGATAACCTACTTAAAGTGCAGTCCTACTTATTTTGCAGACCTTCCTATAGCATCTAAAATATTAACAGAATTACAAGTAAGGTTTTGACAAAATGTCCACTCATTCATACGTAAGTAATCTGAATTAGAGTAACAACATACCATTCAAATAGTACCAAAACATAACGGTTATAAATACCCAAGACCTACGTAGCTATGAAACTAGATATAGCAGGGTTTGGAGAAAAAAAAAAAATCCAATGCAGACAAAAGGACATTGTGTCTAATTAATTCCTGAATGTCAGTCTCTCACTGGGAACTAGGATTCTGTAAGAGGTGCATGGTGAATACCTCGACTGTACAAAGACATTTAGAGGATATGGCCTCTTTGCCCCCATAAAGATTATCAATAAGCATGGAAGAAGAAAAAAAAAAAGCATGGAAGAAAAGAAAGTAATTTGAAAAAGGCAGTAGACAAGGATATAAGGAGGAGCCTTCTAAAATGGAAGTGCTTAAGAAACCTAATTCCTCCCAATTTTACGGACAGTAATGCAAGTTAGGCTAGGAGGCCCTGCTTGGTAAGGGTAAGCTTATTCCCCGGTGCCAGGGCCGGGCCGCAGTGCCGGGAACAGTGCTGGGCTACACCTACTGCCCACAGTGACCTGGGACCAGGGAGCAGGCTAGGGCCACCAGCAGTTGCTGACTGATGACACACGGACTCTGCCACGCCCAGTTTATTCCTGTAAGTGACCCAACCCCTCTGAACAGCGCAGCTCCCCAGCGATCCAGGAGCGAGCAAATGGGCACTTGCTGTTGGCGTCTCTAAGGGTCCTCAGGGCCACCGTGACCGTGGGAAGGGCTGTCTCTCAAGAGGAGGAGTGAGAAGGGGGTGGGAAGGAGGGACCAGAGGGGAAAAGAGAGAGAGAGGGGGGAGGAGGAGGGGACGGAGAGGACGGGAGACAGAAAGAAGGAGCGTGGAGGGCAGCAGGGCCGGGGAGGCCCACGGAGCATCACCCCCCCGGAGGCCGCTGGGGCCTGCGCGTCTGAGCGGGGACCTGCTCCTGTTTCTCAAAAACTGAGCAAGGCCGAGTCTCGGCAACCGCAGCACCAAAACCCAAGGGCCCTGCGCCTGGGGGAGCTGACCTCTGTGTGTAAGTACAAAATCAAGAAGAAAAATCTACCCGACCTCGTTGTAAGGCGATTCTTCTGTGAAGATTAGTTATTCAACTTTCCCTGAGCTGAAGCTATACTAGGCAGACCCTCCAAGAAATACGTATGCCATCGTCATATCTTCATATGCTAATAAATATCCTCTGCCCTTTCCCACAAAAGTAGATCCAAATAAGCATTAAACATTCTTGTACAATCTCTTCATAGATTCACCTTAACCTACTCGAACTACCTGCCCCCCAAAACACACACTGCTATACTTGGTCTTTGTTTGGTTTAAGTATCTCCTTTCACCCCTAAGCAACTGAGTGTAACTAAAAGATTCAAGCATAACTGATGTCAAAACAGATGGCTATAAACAGGCAATAAGTACTAATATTTATTATCCACACTTTCATTCTGGACTTCTTTTCGGTAGACATAACATTGTCTTTGCTCACCCCACTCTAGCTCCCTGCCTAAAATTGTGTTCTTCCCTTCTTCCCCTGAAAACCAGGAGTTTAAATGATATTTTTCACTAGCGTTCCATTATGTGAGTGGTGAGTATTTTTATGCCAGTGCCAACAATTAGACTACTCTGCTCAAAAAAAAAAAAGGAACTATAGCTTGATATATTTCAGAATAAACGCAAAGATGCTTATTATTTTTTCTTAAATAACTTTTTTCCTTGAAAAACAAAAAGAAAAGCCACCAAAAAGAATATTCCTAAGCATCCCTAAAGAAATACGGAGTCTCAAGTCCCTTCGGGCTGGTCCATCTCTGATCTTACTCAGGTCTCTGTCACCACCCAGTGGACACTGCACGCAACTACAAGTCTCACAGACTGCCTCTGAAGACATGAGCAGCTTCCTGCGCCCAAGGAGAGGCACGTAATTACAGGAAAGTGCTCTCAATGCTCTTCCCTGTGAGCAACTTTCTACTTTTAAATTTCAACAACAGAATATATGTACTCTGACTGTTCTAATAGTTTTCAGTGAGAAATGGTGGGGGCCACTGTCAGGAAAATTCTTCTAGGGACAGAATCATCTTATTCCTTTTTCCAGATTAAATATTAAGTCCATTTGAGGTTGCAAATATTGTCACAAAATTACTGATTTCAAATTTATATCTGAAAAATTGAGCAGTTTCATTTCTGTTTAATGTACTATCAGCCAGAAGAATATACAATTCAAACACTATTACAGCTTTCAACAAGGTGATCAAAAGAAATACAGTATGCTTTCAAAATTATAGCTAGGATAGTTTTAAAAAATCCAAAAAAATTATTGTAGTTAGGCTCATAGGCTGGACTTTCTAGCAGATTAAACTTGAAAGATAAGGGAAGCGGAAAGGACACAATTATTTAAACACATTTATTTTTATAAACCTATTTTAATGCCACATAAATTCAATAGATCTTTGTGAAATAACTTAATTTTTAAAACCTGTACTGTGTGTTTCCTAGGGTTTCAAGTCACAAACACAGTACAAACTGCTGTGCATGTGTAACATCAGTTTCCACTATACAAAGAGAAGTGAAAACGCACTCAAACCCTCAAAAAGTGAGACAGAACACATAACTAAACTGACTTGTCTGTGTGTGCAATCAAGATACAGAAAGGTTCTATCACCTCCAAAAACTGCCTCCCGCTAACCTTCTGTAGACGATAGGTTTTTATATCCTAAAAAATACACTATAGCTTCATTTGTTCATTAAAAAGTATCGATTGAATGCCTACTCTATGCCAGGCACTGCCCTAGGCGCTGGCGACACGAAGACACAGTCACGGCCCTCCAGGAGCTTACTGTCTAGTGCAGACATCAAACTAACTGACAGGGGGGTGACGCCCAGCGAGTGTGGGGACAGATGCACACACGGGGCACGCACGGTTCCAGCACAAAATACCGGTGACCAAACTCTGCGGCTTTGGGGAGGCAGGACTGGCCGAGTCTTCAGGAAGGAGACAAGGCTTAAGCCAAGCCGTGTGCACTCAGCAGGGTGGACCGGGTCAGAGGCCCCGGGGGTGCGGAGCCCCCTCACCACGTTCCCCCTTAACCACCAGCATGAGCAGAGCAACATCAACCAGTGTTCCCGCTGTTATTTATCCACCCCTCTCCTCTTATCCCCACCCTACTCTCCGTCCCCTTTCTACCGTTTCCTAGCAAAAGATCTTACAAACGACTGCTACCAGGTTTCCTCATGTGTAAAATGAGGACAAGTACTTTTTCTTAGTTATTTTAAGGATTAAATGAGACAGTGCGTGTGGTATGTGGCAGAGAGCAAGCATTCAATACATACTAGCTGCCAGTTACATGCTCAATCATCCCATTCCATTACACAGGTTTTGACATTTTATTCTCATGTTTAAATAGTTCTATTATATACATATATTTTTTTCTTTATGTGTCTTTTACTAAAACTTATCTTAAACTCATTTTAAAAGTAGGCAAGACCTTTAAAAATAAATGTTGAAATAGCAAGAATATAGTTAGTAACTGCTCTTCCAAATGCATTCCCTGCTATAGGAAAGAATTAGTAGAAAAGGGACATCATTACACTGCACGAGAGATGGGTGACCTTCTGGAGCAGAGGTGATGGTCTCACAGGGCCCAGGCCCCCACTCCATTATTGCTGTGACGGCTTGTTTTCTAGTGAATTCTGAAGACCCAGAACAAACCTCGGAGAACACGGATTAGACCCCTTGCAATTAAATAACTAAAAGCAGAGCATCTTGGTTTTTAGCAAAGGTGTGTTCTTAAAACTTCTTTCTACTGTGCTCTCTCCACATTTTCTTTTTTTCTCTTCCACTCACCCGGTACCACCCTCCATCCATCTTCCCCCATTTATCCTGTTTCTAGCTCTATTATGACCCTATTCACACTCTATTATTGTGTAAATTCTGTCTCTCCTCTGTGCACCCTGAGAGCAAGAAGCACGTCTTTCTTTTCAGTTAAATCCCCAACAGAGCACCTAGCAGAAAACCTAACAGGTGGTACTGGAAGATGTTTTGAAATAAGTGAATAAAATATATTATTTATACTGCAACATACTGCCAAGAGCCCTGCATCAGCAGTCAGGAAACTCGGACTCCAGTGGCCGCAGTAATGCTGTGTCTGCAGGTTCTGCAGCTTCAGAGTTAGCATTTTAGTATCAGTTTCCTCTTCTAGAAAATGGGACTTTTACTTGCTCTGTTACTGCATATGGTTCCACAAAATGAGATGATGAAAGTAAAAAGCACTTACTGTTATGGTAGCTTAAAGCACCATGGTCACTTCTGTTGAAATAACATTATTTGTATATTAAACTTCCTAAATTTAAGTAGGGACTCTATTAGGAGAGGCAGATTTAATTAATATGTTTATTTGATTTTTCTTAAAATCGAAGATTTTAAGAAATCTGGTTTACATGATGTCATCACAAGTATGCTGATGTTTTCAAACAGAAATGGCCCATGTTAACTGCACCGTGTCTTCCAATCTTAATTGTAAGTTACACATAAAGAGTCTGGCTATTTCCTTACCAGGTTCTGGAAGGTCTAACTTTGCCCGCTTTAGTTCCACCATAGAAATCTGGAGCTGCTCTATTACAAAGTCGTCTTCAAAGAAAAAATCCTTTGCCAAGGTCTCCTGAAGAAATTCCACAAGTTCTTCCATAGACAATTTCATAAGATGTTCTGAGAAAGGATGAAAAAGGTAAACAACAGCTACTTTAGGTTGAGAATATAATGTATTCTATTCTGATGTATGTTTTTAAAAGGGCACAGCGCACAATTTATACATGGCCTTGTGAATTTCACCGAAACTGAGTAAGATGAACATCTTTTCTGATATTAAAGCAGTCACAGAGAAAAGCAGGTACCCCTGGGGGCTTGGGGAGAGGCAAATGCTGCTAAATACCTTCTCATTGGTGTAAGAATAACCGGACCTGGGTATTAATATTCCCCCAGAGCCACCCAGGATGACATGTGCGTTTTCTGTTTCACTGATAACGGAGCTCCAACTGCTATAGGCACATCCACTTCTAGGTCTGTATTTTAACTGTCTCAGAATTTCTCAAAAATCTGGATTATTAATTTTATTTGTATTTCTACTTATGAAAAAATTCAAATTACAGATACAAAGCAGAAAGTAAAAATCAGCTAAGATCCACTAGCCAAATGACTTACAAGCAGATGTGTGTACATGTGTATCAATTTACAAAAATAAATGATACTCTCCATGTTATTCACCTCCTTGTTTTTCCCCACTCCATGGCGTACATCACTGATACCTCTCACTTCAACAAACATGATTTTATACCACCATCATTAACTATATAAGCGTCCATTGTATTGTACGCTGTATACTTAATTGGTCTTCTAATATTGGGCATTTAGGTTGCTTCTAATTTTTTTAACTGTTTAAAATCACTGTGTGATTTTTTTTTTTTTTTTTTTTTTTTTAGTAACAATGTCTCTAAATATTGGTAAGGCCATCAGGGAAAAAAACAAGAAAAAAATCTTACGAGCTTCAGCTAACTATTGGTCCAGACAGTTTTTGAAGGTTTATATGGTGAAGGAACTTCATGTTAAGTCCTTGAGCTGTGTCTTCCTAACGAGAAAAAATACACAGCAGCAGACAACGGTTTTCCACAGCTTATTTAATCTAATGGCATGGTAGGATATAAACTAACTGTTATGCTTAAAGTTTATTTACAAAAGGGGGAGAAACTTTTTACTTGTCAAAATTAAGCAAGAGTCTGAAGTAAAACATAATTTAAGAGGAGGAAGAGAGCTACAGGGAAATATAACATCATGTTTTTACTTTCTCACTGCTTAGGCAACATTAAACTAATAATGTTTAAACTAACTAATGTAAATTAAACTAATGATGTTTAGTATTCTAAGAGTATACTTTTGCTCTACATTTTTGTCCGTTCATAATCCAGAAAGAGAGAAAAGAAGTAAAGGGGGTGAGAGGAGAGACTGATTGATTGATTTCCTGTGGTTATAATGACAGACCCTGAGTCTTGGGAGGTAATTCATTGTCAAATTGTTTCATCTGGGTGCTGTGGTTTGCCTGTTGGGGAGGGAGGGAAATGGACCACAACACTTCTGAATCCTCTTCTTTCAGTGTAAACTATACAGTCGTGATTTTAAAGTTTCATTCCAACCTAGAATTTGGATAATCTGGTGCTCCTGAAGGCCACGCTTTTCAAGTAAGCAATCAAGCAATCTCATATCAAAGTACCTAACACATTCTTAGAACAAAGCCAAGCACAGCAGGGAGAAAAACTATAAAACATGACCCCAAGCACTCAATTAGCTTATAAGTTATGGGGGCAACTAAAGAGATGATCATTCAAGAACAAGATAAGATGCAGAGTATACAACGAAAGTGAACCTAGGCTGTGCCCTAGGCTGGAAGTGTTGTGTGAGGCTCCAAACATTCCAGTGACTCTCTTCTTAAAACCAAAGTTTTAAGGTTGGGTTGAGACTTTAAGACGAATAAGGTTCTTCATGTTCATAAAGAGAAACTCTCATTCCTTAAGGAATTCCTTGACTTAAGGCACAGCATATCAAATTTACAGAGTCCTTGAAATACTGCAACTGAAGGCTTTTAAAAGCCTTGTGTTACATTTGGGCAACTGTGGACATGGACTGTACTTGCTTCAGAGGCCGCAAAGCAGCCAAACAGGGAGATGAGCTGGAGGTTCCCCATCTCTGGTCTACGGCGTGGGGCTGGATGCTTTTCTCCTGGGTGAAGGACACAGTAAAGGAAAATGTCCTCACTAGCCCTTTTAACTAAGGGGCCTGGCTTCTTTGGTCTCTCCCTTTTGCTACTACAAACCTGAGATTCAGACCAATGAAAAGAAATAAGGGATGCCCCATGGAAACAAATAAGTAACAGGAATATTATTATTAGTGAAACATATACACTGCATTCTACTGAAGTGTGAAGATGAAAATGACATAGAGAAAAGAATCAAAGACCTTTTCCAATGTAGTAAGCTTCTGGTCATGAGGAAGAACCAATGAAAGTAAAGTGCCAACTGAAGATAATTTCACTGATTTCCAAGAATTTTTAAAACTCATTACTAAAAGAAAATGAATTTGAATTTGGGTGGGTAATGAGAAATCAAAGTTAAAACAAGGCTAGATTTCTGTGAAATCTTTATAATTAAACGTTTTCTTACTTCTGTGTAATTTTAAGATTGTGTAAGACATAGCAGTAAGAATTCGTTCTCCTTCAAAGATATAGATGTCCCATATTCTGAGGTTTAGTGTAAAGGGAGTCTACAATTAAAACAAAACAGAAATAAGATTAACAGTTTGCCCTTGGCTGGTATTTGTAATTTTATGATTGGGCTTTGTAAATAAATACTCACCCGATCAAGGAAACATTGAAAAAACCATTTCATTGTGTAAAAACTTGTGTAGATTTCTTGAGAATCCTGGAAAAAACAAAGACTTCACAACTTCTGGATTGCAGCACACAAAATATGACAATATAATACTAAAAGTTAGGCAGGTTTTTGGAGGTAGCTGTCACAGCTAAACAAAACCATTCATTACAAATCTCTTTCGTGCTGGAGTAGTTCCACTTCTTCTCTTCTGACTCCCTCTTCTCCCTCAATTTTACTTTTGAAAATCACCCTGAGAATAAACCCTTTATAAGATAGGATTGTAATACAACACTTTGCTTCTCTTCAATATATTCTAAAGGGACGTATCCTTGCTTTACTAAATTACTGTGTTTTACAGGACAGCAATGTATATGGTTCACTGAGGATGAGTTTGTATGACTCTTAAAATATTTTAGTGCGATTAAAAACCTCCCAAATCACTGAGAAATCACACATCCTTAAAAACTATATTGTTTGTATATATCAGCTTCAAAGTTTGATTCTATGAGTTAGGGCTGTGATAGTTCATCCGTACTAAATTTCACAAATCTAACGTCCTTTGAACAACTGGGAATTACAACTGCTCAGTAAATGACATGGACAAGACTATAAATCAATAGGGTAATTGGGACCAATGGCTGCACTCAAGTCTTCTAGCTTTATTCTTGGTGTAGGTGGGTGTAGGTCAATGTCACATCTACCTACCAAGTGCTGCTTAAGCTTGGACAAAAATTTATTCAGTATTTTTTCATGATGTTCTTGAAACCTCAAGAGTTTGGGAAAACCATGGACAAAAAATCCTAGAATATAAACATAAAAACAATACTTCATAAACAATACCAACAGAAATCTCTATTTTAAAGTGCAACATATTTCTTTCATCTTTTAACTGTCAACAACAACAAGAACAACGAATCCAGTAGTCACCCAAATATTTTTCCTCCCCTCCAAGGAAACAATTGTGAATAAGCTTTGGTTAATGAAACTAACAGTCTAGTATGTGTTTGCTAAGGATCTTCTATATCCTTGTAAAAGTATAAAAGAGGACAGAATATTTCTGAATTAAAAGGGAAACTAAGAAAAAATGGAAACTGAAGCCATTTATCAAGATTATCTGTTCTCTTGAAGTACTGGGTCATGTCTTATACGTACACATTTTTATAAGTTATTCTAATCTTGATTACTTATTTTGTTTTACCATTAATACATTACATAACAAACATTTTATTACCCTTTTCAGGCTTACTCCAGTATCATGCCAAGGTTATTATCACTTTTTAATCCTTTCTATAAGTGATACTTAACATCAGCTAAAACATACGGGCACTATATGATCGATGTTAATATATTCTATCCCAACTGATTATACAATATAATCTGTAAGATTTCTAAGAAGTAACTGTAAATGGGAAGTTAGTATTAATTTTGTGTATTTAAGTCATGGAACTTTACATCTATTTTCATTCAAAAATTTCCTTTCAGATATTCTATATAATCTGTTAAAAAGGACGCATACACAATGAATTTATGATTTATCCACATTAGCGTTTTCCAACCTGGGTTCTATTTAACTTTGAAAGACGTTAATAAATGTTCTATGTTTTTAAAAGAATCCAGGAGAAATATTGTGTGTTATATATACCCTTCTTGCCTATGTTCACGAGGCATATGAACTTCTGAATGTTTCTAAGTTGCTTTATAGACTACAGAAACCTGGTTTTCTTCGTTTAGCTCATCTCCCAGCCTTATTGGCTCGTGGAGTCCATTTTTCCGCACAGCACGCCTGTTTCCAAAAAGTGAAACTACGTCCCTCCAAGAACCCAAGGAACACACTGCTGGGAAACACAGCTCTATAATCTTCAGGGAAGGGCTACTTCTTAGCTAATTCTCCGCCTTCTAAGGCACTGTAGAACTTCCCAGACAGCAACTTCCTCCCTTAGTAACACTGTCTGGTGAAGTGAGTCCATAAAAAATCCATGTCTCTCTTTCTGTGCCACTTTCATGGTCAATTTGATAGGAATGGGAGTTGGAAGAATTTCAAGAAAAAGTCTGATTTTGAAAAAGGCAATCCCTTCAGTAATACACACGTGCTCAAGGGTGCTAAGATACCCAACTCTGCTTCACTTTTCAGTGGTGTCCCAGACTTGATATTTTAAATCTCATTTTCTTCAGCCCTCACTTTATTCTACACATTTGTAAGTGATGCCACTTTCATATAGGAAATGCAAAGAACTGAGGTAACCTTCAGTTATATAATTTCACAGGCAGACCTTGAAACAAATACCTCTAAGTACAAACTTACCCATAATAAGGACCTAAACTGCTTTGGTAATGTAAATGTTAGGATAGTAAAATTAATACTGCTTTATAGATTAGACTGGTGACAATAATTACTGAAAGCAAGCTATCAGGTTTGTTTAAAAGAATGAATTTTCTAAAATTGGGTGGTATTCCACATAATTACATACTACTTAAACCGTAACATTCCATTGTACTTCAAGATATATCACCAGCACCATCTCAGGGTAAAGCAAAATGAAGACTGATAAGGAAGAGTTATTCTTCTTCAAGATGCCTTTTGAAATGATACTGTCTATTGGATGGCAGCTCAATATAATGTGTCTTACTACTGGAGTCTCTTTGTGGAACGCAAAGTGACCAGAAACAGTTATCATGCAGATAGTATTTATTTTTTAAAAGAGTCACAGGGAACACTGAGGGAGAAACAGACAGACAGACAGACAGACAGACACACACACACAATGCCCCCACAATAACCTCATGGTAAGAATGTGAGATTTAATAAACTATGGACTATAGAAGGTCATACTTTTGAAAATTTAAAATATTACTTTAATATGTGGCAGGTTCCCTACCAAATAAAGCTTTAACATTCACAAACAGAACTAAGATGGTCCATTCTCAGAGTGATTAGTGTTAAAATTGTTTTTAATTTGGTATTACCACACGCAGTGGCACTGGGAAAATAATTTTGCATTATATGGACAAATGCCACTTTTATTTCCAAGAGAAGCTACAATCCAAACTCTCGCAAGTAAAGTTTACTGCATATGCTTGGCAAATATAACAAAAACGTTATTAAAAACCTCCTTCTAACTTGAAAACCAAAAAATTATGCAAGTTTTGAAATATTAAATAATAAAGTGCCCAGAATATGTTATCAGCCTTTTTACTGTAAAACGGAGTCAATTTTAAGGCTGAAAGAACTGAAACACACACATGAAATACAAAACTACTTAATTACTGTGTACCTTTCCTTTAAACACCTAAGTGTCATTTCTCAATTAATATTCTTTGACAAAGAAGTATACATCACAATATCCAGTCAATAGTAGACATTTCACTGAATGCATGACTGTCTAAAAGTTCTGATCAAAAGCTCTCAATAATTCAGTTTTTCCTAAATTCTTCTAAACCTAAATTAGTTTCTCCTGACTGGAGCAAGTAAGGAAAGAGTTTTAAAATGTCAACAGTATACTTTGTAGTAAACACGAAGGAATATAAATGTGAACAGAAAAGTTTAGAAAAGTTCAATAGAGAAGAATTAAATAAGAAACTAGTAACAAACACTAATGAATTAAAGAAGCCCCTAAACATTTTTTTGTACTTAACCCTACCAAGCATCTTCCAAAGTCTGACTTTGTTTGAATTTGCCTTTTTCTCCCTCCCTTGTTTGTTGCTGATGATCAACTGTGGGGTTTTCTTACCGTGCATGGCATGTTTGGGGCCCGAGAACAGTTTGACCAGGGCCCAGAAGGCATCTTCTTCATTCATATACATGAGGAGTAAAGCTGTGATCTGGCTCATCCCCTGACAGTATCCAACCTCCTAAAGAGAAAATGAGAACAGAGAAACTGGGGGTTCTCAGATCGAATTACATGTACATGCACATATAAAAAACTGATGTAGAAAATAATCAGAAAATGCCTAAACACATGATTTAATGGCAATTCTATAGAGAAATATTACAATCTCAACAGCACTGAGCCACATACAATCAAAGAATGCACCTGGTATTGGAGAATAAATGAAGAAGTACGGGCAAGTTTAACCTACACGGATTTTACTGAGCCCATTTTACTGATACCATTACACCTTCTGTAAAGGCTGTTTACTTTTCTGTTTTATGTGTGATTCTCAGCTCAATATTCCTCTTCTTTGCTCAGATGCTGGCAAATTTCTCTCCTCATATAGTTCCCAAATTTGCTGTCTTTTCTCCTCTAGACTTCCGGACCCTTATACAGACACATTGTGGGGTACCTATCCAGCCTATGCTCCTTCCCTGAGAACTGCCCACTCTCCCCATAATCCCTGCTTATAACATGGTCTTAGAGATTCATGTCTGTGCCATGTGAACCAAAGCTGTTGGAGCAGAGGACATCTGGCCCCAGGGAACCATTAATTGGCTGCAAGACTAATTTACTAATTTCTCTAAGAAAACTGAATAAAGCCACAGAGACTGCAATCAGATGGTGGTATGTACTTGAACAGAATGGTCATGGTGAGTCCATGGGTGCAATATTAGCCTTGGAAAAACAGATAAGCAGACAAAGAAAGCAATCTGGAGAGAGAAACAGTGGAACGAACAGTTCCCAGAAACAATCAGGGTTACCACATGGCCACAGAGTGGAAGAGAGAGAAAGGGAAGCTCTTCTCACTGGAGGCTTCTCACTCTCCAGCTCCGACCCCCCCGAGCTTCATTTCTATAAGAAGTCCCTTTAATCAATCCCTTTTTAACTTGCCCTTGTTTGGGTGAATTTCTGTCCCCTGTGACTTAAAGGTTTTGATGATAATGGAAATGATACACCCCAAGGTTCAAGGTGCCCTTCCTGGAATCTCGGCAACAAGCATTTATTTGGCATCCACACTGGTTTCAACACGAGTTGATCTTTCCCCCCAAGTCTCTCTCCCCGCAGAGTAATCAATGCCTTAAGAATAACATGTTCTAATACCAAAAAGCTTAGTTTTGGCCTACTCCAGGAGACAGCAAGTAGGTACACATGGTCTCCTACCTGGACCTCACTGAATAAATGAAATGTGACCCTGAAAGGCAGCCTCCCGGGCAGTGGAGTCACCAAGAGTCGGGCAGAAATTAACCTGGCTACCACTTCCTGCCCTTCTGGCGCTGCTCATTCCGGTCCTACTTGCTTAAAATAAAAACAAGACAAAAAAACAAAAAACAAAAAAAACAAAAAAAAACAAAAAAAAAACCAAGACAAACAACAACGCAAAACATAACAACAGAACAGTCTGGAGAAAGAGGGGGAAAGTGAGCTTCGCTGTCATACTGCAGTTTCTCCACTTCCCAACCAGCTCTGCTCTAAGACGCCAGGGGGGCCATGGGAGCCTCAGGAAGATCCACAGAGACCTGGAGACCATCTAGCCCTGAGATGAAGCAATGCAGGCCAAAAGGGCCTTGTCAGGAGGGAGGCCCAAAGATCTCCTCCAGGTGCTCAGAGCACAACTCAAAAAGCTGTGGGCAGGCGTGCTCCAACTTACCGTATTATAGATAGAATATGCAGCAAGAACGTGGAACAGGGATTGCTGCCTAGAAAAAGAAATTTCCATTGAACACAATTTAGTTTTTTTCACGTATTCTTAAAATTATAAACTTAAAAAAATAAACAACAGTTTGACTGAAGATAAACAGATAATCCAGATAAAACTACTACTATAATAACGAAATGATCCCCCAGCTCAAATTTAAACAACACAGTCTAAACTTGAGGCTAAATTTGACAGAAAGGATTTATAGCAAAAAGCACGAAGGGCTTCACAATTTCTTCAGTTTGCTCCCCTCTTTCACTGAACTACTCTCACTATAGAATCATCCCCATAGAAGGAGCCGGCTGGACGGAGCTGCGGACCGGCCTTCTGAAGACTCAACTCACACTGCCAGCTCCGAGAAGTACCTTGCTGGGAGGGCATGTCCCCCAGGAGGCGGTATACACCCAAAATCAGCCTCCAGCACCAGCGCTGCCTCCTCTCCCAGGATCCAGGGGTGGGAATGGGAGTGGCTCCACACACCGTTACCTCTTGGGTCCACTAACAACACGCTTGGCTCTGCTGCTCTAGAGGTCCTGGCTCCAAGGAGAGGAATGTCCCCACCAGGAGACACAATGATTCCATTGAACTGGAAGCCAAGATGACCACCGGCCACTCTGGGCTCCTCATGCCTCTGAATCAACAGGCAAAGAAGGAGGTGACTGTACCGGCTGGAGGGACTGATCCCAACCACTAAGGGGAAGGGGGTGCTAGGACACAGCAGACGCAAGCAGGAGCACGTCTAGAACACAGAGGACACTTAAGGTGCCTCTGAGTATAACCAAACCCTGTGATTAAAGTCAATGGAAAACCTCCACAAGCAAATTCAGGCAGGACTGCTAATGGTCCAGGATCTTCAGGAATAAAGGTTTAGGTCCCCCCACCAGGCAAAGAACCACGGCCAGCCGAGGCACTTGCTGAGGGCAAAGGGAATAGGGGGTGGGTAGTGGGAAGGTAAGTAACCAACCAGCAGTGACCACATGCCCAGTCGCAGAACTGCTGACTATATCTGTTTTGAGCATTTCCTTATTTTGATATCAATATGTTTGTGTATATATTTTAATGTGTTTTCTTCCTTCTCTTTTCCTTATCAGCTAACATAAGATGTTTAATAATAGTTGACTTTATATCACAGAATTTAGGTTACACATATCAAAGCAAAAAGAGTAAACACTGCCCAAGGGCGCTGCATCTTTTCGTGGGGAGGGGGTTAGCATATTTTCAGTCGTAAGTAGAATAGCTGTACCATGTTAGGCAAAGCATGCCTTTATCGTCTTTATGCGGAAATTAAGTTGACAAGGGTGGATGTGATGGTTAGCTTTACGTGTCCACTTGGCCGGGCTACAACCCCCAGTTATTCAAACCCTAATGTAGGTGCTGCTGTAGAAAAGGTGTTTTGTAAATGTCATTAAAGTACACAGTCAACTGACTTGAAGTAGGCGAGGGTACCCTAGATAATCTGGGAAGCCCTGGGTCAAGCAGTCAAAAGGCCGGAAGAGCTGATCCGAGGCTTCCCTGAAGGAGGGACTCCTCCTGTGAACCGCAGCTTCGCTGGCACCCACCCGAGAGCTCCAGCTGCCCTTCCTGACGGCCTGCCCCACAGATCTTGAACTTGCCTAGTCAGTCCCTGCAACTGTGTAAGCCAATTCCCCACGATGAATCCCTTAGTTTATTTTTCTCTGGTTGAACCTTAACTGATACGGAGATCAGCAAAACTGTACCTTTCATTCCTAAACTGTCATAGTCATTTCATTTGTGTATTTCCCATTTTTTTAGTTTCACCTTTGCATGGAGTCAAGGGTCTAAGAATATATTTATTGCTGACACGGCTCTCAAAAAGGAACACAATCTCTCATTTCTTTTCTAACACTTTTAATAAAAGTATCTACCATATATTTAAGAATTCCCAGATCATAAAATGATTTTATAGCAATTTTATAGCACCTACTATGTCAAAGGTTAAAAATTTAAGTTAAATTAGCTCCTGAATTGTACACAATATGGAACAAATGATCCACCAAAACTTAAACTCTTAGAATTGGAATCAAAATGATCATCTATACAAGACATTCCAAACACTGACATTTCAAATTGATAAAGACTATTTGTAAATGCTATTCATAGTTCATAACACTAAACTTTACTTACTTCACACCATATCTGTCTCTAAACATGATATGGTCCCTAAATGTGCGGTTGACATCGAGGTCTATTTGTCTGATATCAGGTGAACAACCCCGTGCTCTGTGTTTTAATTTCTGAAGAGGAAAAAGAGAGGAAGAAAGCACATTTTTATGGAAATCGGTTGTCAAAAAGCCTATGACGAATAGCAAAATAATTCTCTTTAAAAAACTTTTTTTGACTTAGGAAAGCCATTTCCATGGTTCAAAAATGAAAAAAATATAAAAAGGTACACAGTGAAAGGTTCCTCTCCATCCACACCCCCCTCCTCTCCCTCCTCCCACCCCCTCCTCTCCCTCCTCCCACCCCCTCCTCTCCCTCCTCCCACCCCCTCCTCTCCCTCCCATCCTGCCAGTACAGTTAGATTTTCATTTTGGATGGAGAGCGTTTCGGAGCTTGTGTTCCTAAGACTCTTCACAGCTGAGCCATGCGGTTCACTATGCCTCCTTTCTTCTTTCTAGCACAATGTTCTTGTTTTCCTTGGGGCTTATCATTGCCTTGTTTCTTGATTTGCTTCATTTTCTACGTATCTGTCGCTAATTCAATCCAAACTCACTTTAAGTTGCATGAGTCTCTCCTGGTGCTATTCTAACAGAACAGGCACCCTCCCTGCAGACCTGGCTTCCAGAGTTTTTGGACCCGCTGCTCAGCAGGGGTCTCGGGGGGTCTCCCTTCACCATCTTTTAGGCCTTCCTTTGCTTGGGTCCCCTGTCTCCTGCATCTCACATCTTTCTTGGTTTATTCCCTTGTTCTGGAGGAGCTTGTCCTCCAGTAGCTCCTGTGAAAGGGCGTGTGGGAGATAAATTTTGTGACACTTTGAATGTCTGATAAATCTATCTTCTTTCTTAGCTATCTGGCTATTTTAGAATTCTAAGTCAGAAAATATTTTTGCTCAAAAGGCACCACCTTCACTGTCTTCTAGCTTCCAGTGTGGCCATTCTAATTCTTTCTTCTTTATATGAAATCTATTTTTCCTCTCTAGAAGCTTATAGGAGCTTCTATCTTCAAGTTTTGAAACTTGCAATTTCTGTGCTTGGCTTGGATATATTTTTAGCCACAGGTTTGGGCACTTGATGGATCTTTTCAATCTTAAAAACTCATTGATTTGAGTTTTGACTTCACAATCTATTTTCTGGGAAATTTCTTCACTTGTTATTTTCAAACCCTCCTCTAGAATTTTTCATTTCTATTATCATTTTTTATATTCATAAGCTCTGTTGTTCTCTAATGTTCCTTTTATAGCGTCCTATACTTGTTTTATGGACACAGTATCTCTTTTTATCCCTCTGAAGACATCAGCAATAGCTCTTCCGTTTTCTTCTTGCTGTATAGTCTGTTTCTCACAAATTGCTTTTTCTACTTGTTCTTATTTTCCATGTTAGCTCCTAGCTCCTCTCCTCACTCATATTTGAAAGAAGGCATGAGAAAGCGGATGGAAAGCTCTATGTGCAGACGTGGGGCTTCAAGCTCTGTCTTCACTGTAGAGTGATCTGGCTGGTTTCACTGGGCTTCCCTTGAAGTCAGGAGTTTGGGGGTATTTTCTTGGGCTGGTCAGATTCCTAGAGAAGACTCCTCTGAGTCCCCGTCAGGAGGACAAGCGCCCGGCTGCCGGTGTTTTGTTCTGGGAGCCCAGCGGAGGGAAAGGCGGGGCTGCCCCAAATTCAGGACATTCACTCCGTCTGTGCTTTCCTCCACAGGTCTGTGTCCTCTCCAGCCCACGGGCCTTCTGTTTCATCCTCTCCAGACAGTAACCCACACCCTGCCCCCGTCTCGTGCAGGGGTGGGGAGCAGGTGGGGGAACTCAGGGACTTTAACTGCTTCTGCAACAGGCTTTCAACCACTTCTACTGTTCTTAGTTTCACTTCCACTTCCAGAGGTACCTGGAGCTGGCAATTACGAAGCCTACTGGGGATTTTGAGATATGAATCAGGTGCTCCTCCGGTTTTCTCAGGGTTGCTAAAATTACTAAATGTTTGTCTGAATTGTGGTCTCCAAAAATTGGCAGGGGTTATCGCTTCTCCCATTTTCTTATTCCTTGCAGTTTTTGTCTTTTTTAAAAACCCTCTCTGCTGTCAATTAAGCAGCATTTCAGGGGGAAAAGAACAAAATGAGTAGTTTAACCAGGTGGGAGATTAAAATTTATATTAATTTATACTTAACCAGATTTAATTGTAATTAAACATCTATATACATGTGTTATATTGACCTATTTACCATGTACTGGAAATATATATTTCTGTTAAAACCAATTCTAGTAAATATATATAAATATAACTGTTAATTCCTGATATAAGCTAAAAGTGGAGAAAACAAGGCTACCTGGAATATGTGTATGTATGTTAAATGTTTTGTGAGTATGTGGGTTTTGTGTTTTGAGGTAGGAGCTCAGAGAAGGGCAGCTTCTGCAGCTTTTAAAAACATGACCACTTCCACAGTGTTTTAAAACACTTCAGAGTTCTGAAGAGCAACAAGATATTTATACTATTGTACTAGAACCATACAACCACTAAAATAGTATTGTATGCTATTTCTGATAAAAGTTGGTCCAAGAGACATTACAAAAATTTAGCTTTAAAAATAATCTTTACATATTTGTTCTTTAAATATCTTTTAAAAAAAAACAAGGTAGTCGGCAAACAGAGAGGTTTCAATTATGGTTCTGCAGGCCTTTTGGTAAAAGATGAGATATCAAAACACAGAAAGGAAATGTTTGACAAGACATGATAAAATATGCTTTAAAATAAAATCTAGTTGAAAGGGAGAAAACCACCCAAACATATGTATAATGTCAATTACTCTAGAAAACTTTTCCTGAAGATGGTGTGGGAAGACAGGGAGTTAGCATCTCCCCACACTAAGGCACCTGCCGGCCGCTGGTGGGGGACTCTTGACACCCAAGGAGACGGGAGGAACCCCAAAGTGAACCAGTAGGACGTAGGGGGACCGAGGGGGGAGGAGAAGTGGAGGCCAGACAGGATCGGCGCCCCCGAAGCCGGGGAGATCAGGAGAGGCAGGTGGGAGGGACTCTCTGGGAAGAGAGGGAGGGGAGAGGAGCGGAGGGCGATCGCCTGGCCCCCATGGGCCGGGGAGCCTGCTGAGCTCCCAAGCCGGTATACCCCCCTCCAAAGCCCCCTCCAGGCCGCGTGGGTCCTGGGGGCATAGGAGGGAGGCCGGGGAGACCAGGAGAGGCAGGTGGGAGGGGCCCTCTGGGAGGAGAGGGAGAGGAGCGGAGGGCGATTGCCCCACCCACTCGGGCACGGGGAGCCTGCTGGGCTCCCAGGTGAGGTCCCCTGCCGGCTGAGACCAGGGGTGGGGGGCACGCCTGGGCCCCTTCTGTTCCTTGAGCCTAAGCCTCACCCCTCAGAGCCTTTTCTAGCCCTGTGGGTCCTGAGCATTGGCCCTGCCCACTGCCCAAACCTCGCCCTTGCTTAGGCCCCACCCTTCACTGCCAAGGCCTTCCCAACCCCCTCTTTTATTTTTTTTTTCTTTTCCCTCCTCCTCTTTTTTTTTTTACTATTGTGGTACTGATGTACCTTCCGGTTGTTGATTTGTCTATACTTTTATTTTTATATTCTTCTTAACATATCTGTTAGTTTCCTAGACTAATTTTATTTTTTGACTTTGTTATTGTTCATCTTTTTTTTTTTTTTGCAAGGATTCTTCCATATACATACATCAATCAGGGTGATACACCATATTAACAAATTAAGGAATAAAAACCATATGATCATCTCAATAGATGCAGAAAAAGCTTTTGACAAAATTCAACACCCATTTATGATAAAAACGCTCCAGAAAATGGGCACAGAGGGAACCTACCTCAACATAATAAAGGCCATATATGACAAACCCACAGCAAGCACCATACTCAATGGTGAAAAATTGAAAGCATCTCCACTAAGATCAGGTACAAGACAAGGATGTCCACTCTCACCACTCTTATTCAACATAGTTTTGGAAGTCCTAGACACAGCAATCAGAGAAGAAAAAGAAATAAAACGCATACAAATTGGAAAAGAAGAAGTAAAACTGTTACCGTTTGCTGATGACATACTACTATACATAGAAAATCCTAAAGATGCCACCAGAAAACTACTAGAACTAATCAATGAATTTGGTAAGGCTGCAGGATACAAAATTAATGCACAGAAATCTCTGGCATTCCTATACACCAACAACGAAAAATCAGAAAGAGAAATTAAGGAAGCACTCCCATTCACCACTGCAACAAAAAGAATAAAACACCTAGGAATAAACCTGCCTAAGGAGGCGAAAGACTTGCACTCAGAAAACTATAAAACACTGATGAGAGAAATCAAAGATGACATAAACAGATGGAGAAATATACCATGGTCTTGGATTGGAAGAATCAATATTGTGAAAATGACTATACTACCCAAAGCAATCTACAGATTCAATGCAATCTCTGTCAAACTATCAATGGCATTCTTCACAGAATTAGAACAAAAAAGTTTACAATTCATATGGAAACACAAAAGACACCAAATAGACAAAGCAATCTTGAGAAAGAAAAACGGAGTTGGAGGAATCAGGCTCCCCGACTTCAAGCTATACCACAAAGCTACCATAATCAAAACAGTATGGTACTGGCACAAAAACAGAAATATAGATCAATGGTACAGGATAGAATGCACAGAGATAAACCTACGCACATATGGGCACCTAATTTACGACAAAGGAGGCAAGAACATACAGTGGAGAAAAGACAGCCTCTTCAATAAGTGGTGCTGGGAAAACTGGATAGCTACATATAAAAGAATGAAATTAGAACACTACTTAACACCATACACAAAATAAACTCCAAATGGATTACAGACTTACATGTAAGACCAGACACTATAAAACCCTTAGAGGAAAACATAGGAAAAACACTCTTTGACATAAACCACTGCAAGATCTTTTTTGACCCACCTCCTAGAGTAATGGAAATAAAAACAAAAATAAACAGATGGGACTTAATTAAACTTAAAAGCTTTTGCACAGAAAAGGAAACCATAAACAAGACAAAAAGACAACCCTCAGAACGGTAGAAAATATTTGCAAATGAAAGAACAAAGGATTAATCTCCAAAATATATAAACTGCTCATGGAGCTCAATATCAAAAAACGAACAATCCAGTTAAAAAATGGGTGGAAGACCTAAATAGACATTTCACCAAGGAAGACATACAGATAGCCAAGAGGCACATGAAAAGATGCTCAACATCACTAATTATTAGAGAAATGCAAATCAAACCTACAATGAGGTATCACTTCACGCTGGTCAGAATGGCCATTATCAAAAATATCTAGAAACTATAAATGCTGGAAAGGGTGTGGTGAAAAGGGAACCCTCCTGCACTGTTGGTGGGAATGTAAATTGATAAAACCACTATGGAAAACAGTATGGAGGTTCCTTAAAAAACTAAAAACAGAACTACCATATGACCCAGCAATCCCACTACTGGGCATATTCCCTGAGAAAATGATAATTCAAAAAGAGACATGTACCACAATGTTCACTGCAGCACTATTTACAATAGCCAAGACATGGAACCAACCTAAATGTCCACTGACAGATGAATGGATAAAGAAGATGTGGCACATATATACAATGGAATATTACTCAGCCATAAAAAGAAACGAAACTGAGTTACTTGTAGTGAGGTGGATGGACCTAGAGTCTGTCATACAGAGTGAAGTAAGTCAGAAAGAGAAAAATAAATACCATATGCTAATGCATATATATGGAATCTAAAAAAAAAAAAAAATGGCACTGATGAACCTAGTTGCAGGGCAGGAATAAAGAGGTAGACATAGAGAATGGACTTGAGGACATGGGGTGCGAGGGCGAAGCTGGGACGAAGTGAGAGTAGCATTGACATATATACACTACCGAATGTAAAACAGTTGGCTGGTGGGAAGCAGCAGCATAGCACAGGAAGATCGGCTCGGTGCTTTGTGATGATGACCTAGAGGGGTGGGATAGGGAGGATGGGTGGGAGGCTACCTAGAGGGAGGGGATATGGGGACATGTGTATGCATATGGCTGATTTGCTTTGTTGTGCAACAGAAACTAACACAGTACTGTGAAGCAATTATACTTCAATAAAGATCTATTAAAAAAAATTACTCTAGAGGACAAGAAAATTCAACATAAAAAAAGACCTCATGACAAAAACAAAGCCCAGTTAAGCAGGTAAAAAATAATAGAGCAGAAAGATTATTTATGTCCTAGAATGGTTACAAGCCAATGTGCAGAATATAGGAAATCAAGCATATTTCTTACCTTAATGAAAGGAGGTGTAAGCAACTTCTAAGGTTACTCTGAGATTGGGTGGGTTAAGATCCATGAGTGTCACAATAATAAAGAATAAACATTTTACTTAAAAGAAATAGGAATATAATGAACCTATAAACCTGAGAGCAGAAGTACAGTGGAAAGTATCTGGATGAAAAACTAGCAATTTCACTGTGGGTTTGGCCAATAAGATTACCAAGCCTTGCTAAGGCTGCAGGTGAGGTTGTTATCCACTGTCACCAGACCTCTGCCATCTGTGAGACAGAGCACTATACCCCAGAGAGACAGATAACAATGAGATACAATTAAAAGAACAGGAGAAATAGTAGATAAGAGCACCGGCTCAGGAATCAGGACAATTCCACCATTTGAGAAAAATCTTAGTATCAATAGATTAAGAAAAAGTAGTTTTATTCCCACTGAATTTCCCATTTCAGGACAGTAATTTATACTACTTTTGCAAAGAAAGAGTAAAAGAAAGTAACTGGGAAAGGAAGACTTGGTTAAATGCTAGAGGAATCTCAAGTAGTAAAAATAATGTTTATGATAGCGCTGAAAATTATAAGCTTGAAAGGACTGGTGGGCAAGTCATTTCTTTTCTTGTTACTGTATACTGGATATGCAGTAACTGGATAATTTTATTCTATGTAGAAAAAGTCTGAACCACAGTTCTAATATTAGCATGTGTACTGGGTTGAATAGTATCACCCCCAAATTCCTGTCTACCCAGAACCTGGGCCTATGACCTGATTTGGAAATAGGGTCTTTACAGATGTAGTCAAGTTAAGAGGAGGTCATACTAGATTAGGGTGGACCCTAAATCCAATGACTAGTGTCCTTAGAAGGTGAGACACAGAGACACACACAAGGAAAGGCCACTTGAAGACAGAGGGAGAGACTGGAGGGATGCAACCTCAAGCCAAAGAACACCCGGTACTCCAGGATCTAGGAAGAGTCAAGGACAGCTTCTTCCCTAAAGCCTTGGGAGGGAGCATGGCCCTGCTGACACCCTGATCTCAGACGTCTATCCTGCGGAACCGCAGTAGAGTAAGTGTCTGTTGTTTTAAGCCACTCCGTTTGTGGGACTTTGTTATGGCAGCCCCAGGAAACCAAAACAGCATGCTAACTAAAATTTTCTTCTTTATTAATTAAATAAATATTTACTGAGCACCCACCATATGAGAGGCACACTGTGCTAGGGGCTGGGGTTAGATTTTAAATACTTCTCTCAGATATCATTTTTCAATACTGGTTCTAAAACTATGACATTAAAGGCAAATATCTAATCAACCATCTAAAATAATTTGAAACTCTAAAATCCTGAGACAAAACTCATAATCTGTGCAGGGTCCAAACAACTAATTTAAAAACTCTTTTCATCATAAAAAACAAGTAACTGTTTAAATTAACCAATATCTATTACATCTTTTTTTAAAATTTATTTATTTAATTTATTTATTTTTGGCTGCATTGGGTCTTTGTTGCTGCGCGCAAGCTTTCTCTAGTTGCGGTGAGTGGGGGCTACTCTTCGTTGCGGTGTGCGGGCTTCTCACTGCGGTGGTTTCTCTTGTTGCGGAGCATGGGCTCTAGGCGCGAGGGCTTCAGTAGTTGCAGCACGCAGGCTCAGTAGTTGCGGCTCGTGGGCTCTAGAGCACAGGCTCAGTGGTTGTGGTGCACGGGCTTAGTTGCTCTGCGGCATGTGGGATCTTCCCAGACCAGGGCTCGAACCCGTGTCCCCTGCATGGGCAGGTGGATTCTTAACCACTGTGCCACCAGGGAAGCCCTATTACCTTACATCTTGATGAAATTTTGCTTATTTATACATAAATATGAAAATATCAAAAGAGCATTCCAAAGCCCCTTTTATAATTGGTGTTGGGTTTAAATTACAAATAATTTGTCTTTATTTCAGTTATTCTATTTATATATATATTCTGAGAAACAGATTCCAAAGTTATTTTTATTTTTATTTTTTATTTTTTAAATTTACATTTCCTTTTTTATTTAGTGACATTGAACACTTTTTCTAAGGCACAAAGTTATTTTTAGATATATGTTTCTTATTCCTTTCAAAGGTTAATATAAAATTTAGGTTTAGAAAGGCTATAGCTGAGATGACAAGGAGGCAAATTTAATGCCCTGACTAATTTACAGAAAGCATTACTGATCACCGAGTGAAACGTTTAACTTTTTATAAATAAATAATAAAACCTAGAAATACTGTAACAATCTTAGGGGAAAGAAGAAGAAAACAGTCAATCATACACAGGCAGCTGTTGGATAAACTGAATTCTGCTGTTATTTTCCCAAAAACTCTAAAAGTGACATTGTAAATCTCTTTATTATTAATACTACATTGCAAATGAGTAGCTACAACCAGGTGTTAGCCAATTTTCCTTACAAATATGCCCCAACATTGACCGATCGTTTCAAAATAACAGGCTGGCTCTCGGTACTCACACTGTATAGGTCCCTGGTTTCTTCCTTCATTTTCGGGATCTCCAGGAGGAGGGCCCAGACTTCCCCTCTGAGCTGGAGTGGGATTCCTTTGTAAATTCTCCTATGAAACTTATTAAAGGAAACATAAATTGAAAGTTACAAACTGACAAAGCTTAGACTAGTCGTTTAAATCAAACTGGTGAATATTTGTTAGTCTTTTCAAAGGATTCCTGATAATTGATACAATTTAACACAGCACATTTGGATCCTCTCATCTCTACTTTTCAGATCCGAACAGGGAGGCATATACACAGAAAGCATAGAATAAACAAGGAAATGTTAAGTATGCCCAGTACGTTAGTTATTTTCATACACTGCAAAGGTGTTCCTTCAGCGGCACAAGAGCACAATCAGTGCCGTTCTTCAAGTTGTGAACATCTGACTTACACACTCCCCATCGATATAACTAACTAGATACACATTTTCTTTTTTTTCCCTCCTACATCTAAAAGGTTCCAAATAGCAAAAGGGTTCTCTTGTGTCAAAGTGCCTTCAAGGAGGGTAGAGTCTCTCTAGAACCTTCTATCTCATAACTCAGTGTGACCTACAGTCTTCATTCAGGTCCACCCCCACCCCCCAAACACACACTCTCTCCCTCTTCCCTCTCCTCTTCCCAATTCTGAAGCGTTCCTTCAGGAAAACCTCTGTCCTCTTCTTAATGACATTGATCCTATCTGACCAGACAAAAACAGTGATAAATTTCCATCAGGAAGGAGCATCATCACCTTTGAATGAAATTAAGGATAAATCATCAGCATCATTAACACTCTGGGTCCTTGAAAGTACACTGCCATCACTCTAAGAATCTTAAGACTCACCATACCTCTCCATCTTCTTGTAATTACATCTTTTTTCTCAAGGCTAATTACGTATTCAAAATAACATATAAACGTATTATGCTCATTACAAAGTTGTGCATAAGGAAACTTTGAAACTTAAAAGTAGATGAAACTTAAAAGGCAATGATTAAACAAATTACGGGAGAAACTTCAGGAGCGAGGTAAGAGTGAGTACATAGTTACCTTTATGATCAAAATAATATATTGAAGTAGTACGGCTAAGAAAATAAGATGCAAGTTCTAATAATTGAGATGTTGACGAGCTATGAACTAATAAGCAGAGCTTCAACTTCTACAATTATACTAGATTTTTAAAAATGAAACCTTTAGTAACTAAATTATGATGTAGCTTTAAGAAGCTCTGTGATTTTAAATCAGTGACACTATAGAATAACTTTTCCTGTGAAACACTGAATACTGTGAAGTTGATTCAATTACATAATTACATACATAATTTCAGTTTTGTTCTTTTGGTGTAAACACAGTAAGTCTCAAATTTGAAAATCCAGCAGACAGTGACTAGAAACACTGAAGTTTTAACTGATGCGGTAGATGTAACTGGAAGAACATGTACAGAAAGGCTTTGTATAAACTAGACTCTGCTTCTTCAACATTTCCCATGTACTAAACATTTACCACCATTAATTGCAAACTGAGTGTGGTTTTAAAAAAAGTGAATTTAAGATTTACTTTCCAAAGAAAGTTTATCATCTATGTTCATTTCAAAATTATGATAAACTTAACTTTTTAAAGGAATATCACCCACTAAAAGTAACTTCAAATTATCTCCTGAATTTCTAGAGTAAGAATGTTAAACTGAAAGCAGTTAATATGAATACCAGAATGTGGGAATTATTGCAAATGTGAAAAGTGAAATTTTGATAGTCAAGTAAAACATGATGGCAGGTAAACAGATAAACTTTGATGGACTTGAATGTCCATTAGACAGATGTTTTTCAATGAGTAAGATAGGAACCACATGCATTTCTTATACTGTATCACTTACAAAGGTTTTGGACATTATTTACTGCTTTCATTCAATTCTGTATTCAACAACTGTACATAAATTACTGTTCATTGTTTATCCTAAAGTTAAATCTAGATTTAGAAAAATAAAACATTAAACTGCCATGATTCAATGAAGAAGAAATAATAGAAAGATTTCAGGTAGAAATAAAAAATTAATGGTCCTAGTGTTATTCCAGGGATAAAATGAAAAATGAGGCATGTCTAGAAAAGGCTCAGAAAGAAACTCTGATGCACTGTCATTATCATTATCAACAGTAACAGTTAAAACCAACTTTTACTGAGCATTTACTATGTACAGGAAACTGTTTAAAACTATTTACATATGTTGTCTCATTCAATGATATTAATAATTCTGTGAGATATTATTACCCCAATTTTACAAACGTTGACAGTGAATCACAAAAAGATTCAGTAACTTGCCCAAAGGCACACAGAAGATGTTCCCAGTTAGTAGAAGATACTGATTTTATATTTTATAAAAAGCAAAGACCATCTTTCTAAAACCACGGTGTTATGTAGTATATCCACTGTTCTGCTCAACTGGACTTACTAAAATACATGGAATGGAAAATATTAATGAAATCGAAGAGCAGAAAGCGTTAAAAATAAAATTATAAAATAAAATAAAATTATACTCAAAACCTAAAAGGAATATAAAAAGGGAGGTATCTGGATTCAAGCTGTGCGAGGTAATGAAATGAAACATGTATACAAAGTAAGATACAGCAGAAAAAGAATCAAATTATGAGATCTTAAAACAAGCATTTTAAATTATAGTTACTATTTTCCAAATACTTCTACTGTTACATGACAGACTGACACTGTGGTTATAGATCTTTCCTCACAAATTTTCAACTATTGTAGAAATTCTGGAAATTTTGTAAAACAAATTAGGAATCATATCAAAGCACAACAATTATAATAAAATCTGCTTATTCTCCAGAACAGTAGTACAGTTTTCATTTGTTGAGAATCTTTCAATTGACAAAGCAGTATCTCACACTTTCTAGGACAGCTCTGTAATGTCGGCAGGGCAGGTGCTACTCCAGTTTAAAAGGAAGGAAATCAAGGGACAAAGAAGTGGCCTGCCTAGGCCAAGAATTCCATCTTCCTGCTCCTGCTTCAGGATATTTCTGCCAAATCACACTACCCCTTAGAGATCACTACTTTATTAAAGTAGTAGAATTTATCAGTAGAAGGGGATAGCTGGTCATCCCAACTCAAAAGTGAACAACATTCGTTCATTCATTGTAAACAGAAACTGTAATGACTTTCTGCTTTGTGGCCAACGCTTACTAGGTACTATGGATACAAACTTGAAAAAGTTCTGTGGAGTTCACAGTGTAGTGGGGAAGATGATCATATAATCATATAATTATAAATGTAATCCTTTGTAATAAGGTCACATACATTAATTCTTGTCAGAGTTGAGTATCACACCCTGAGGGGCAAGTCGTGATAGAGACATCCCCCCCACAAGAGGTGGGCCAGGGTGTTAACGGGAGAATGGCAGGCGCCACGCTGTCTAATCTGTGGGAGTGATTTCAGGGGGCAGCTGGCCCTTACGGAATAGACACGAGATTCTAAGGGGAACCAGAAACAGTTTAGGGATAAAGGTGTTGGGGGCAGGGGCAGTGAATCTGCTGTGGTGGTCTCTTCTTTACTGGTCCAACACAGGGGCTCTCATCCCGAGACTATACCAGAGATACTATAATGGAGGAAGCGGGGCGAGTTCTGCGGGAGAGAGTAAGGAAAGATTTCCTTTAGAGAGGATGACAACAAACTCAACATGAAGGATTTGCAGGAATTTTCCAGGAAGGAGAAATGAGGGTGGGGACGAGGGTAAGGATAGTGATAAATCAAACAGTAATAGCAATGCTAATAACACCAGTTACACTAACTAACATTCTATGATTATTTATTAGGAGCCGAGATATGTTTCTAGATCGATGTATTCCTCGTAGTATTTTTACATTCCTAAAGGGGTAGGTACTATGCTTTTCATGTCCATTTTACAGATGAGAAAATCAGGTGTAGAAAGGTTTAGTAATGAGCTCAAAGTCACACAACTAATACACTGTGGAAGAAGAACTGAAATTCAAGTAGTCAGATTTCATAGATCATAGTCTGAACAATCATGATATATATAGAACTTCTGTATGTTGGATTTTAATATTTTAATATTCCAATTTGAAAAGTACTACCTTTAAAATTCTGTTACAATTTTATTTTATGGGTATGTTCTCTGTTCATTTGCCAATAAAATCAAGCGGTCTATTTCAGTCACACAGATACATTTAAAAATCCATCAACTAAAAAAAAAAAAAAAAAAAAAAAAATTTCCATCAACTGACCTAATGTTTTCAACACATCTTTCTAACCTTACTGGTTTCAAAATAGTGATAAATGTGCAGTGCACGTCAGCATGGCTGCGAGTGAGTAAACTTTTCAGCCCAGCAAGTTTGGCTCAGTTTGGTTGGACTTTCAAAACTGCAAGTGAACCCCAGGAGACAAAAGTTTACTCTCGGAGCTGCCTGTGCTCTTCACCACCTTCATTTCCTTCAGTCGCCCCTGCTCCGTTGGTCCCTTCGTCTCTGTCTCCAAATAGGCCCACGTCTCCTGAGTCTGGATCTGAAAGCTTTAGAATCCACAAGGCCCCCAACGCCTCTTACAACCACATTCTATTTCCTTCCGGCCTTTTACTGACAAACACCGAAAGGGAGAGCTAGCAAACAGACGGTACATCTGGAAGTTGCATCTCTTGCTTGTCACTAATAATGGCCTTGAGAAATTTATTTCTAAACATCGTGCCTCCATTTTCACATCAGTACAATCAAATGTTGGCTAATATGAGTCTGTTAGTTACCTGACGAACAAAGGTCCATTCAGTTATTTAACCAGAAAAAAAATGTGTACCTGTAGTAGGAACTCTGCTGTGACAGAGCTTAGACACAATTATATAATGGCTAGTTAAATCAGAATGGCCTCTACTTAGCAGAGATAACTTCATATCTTCATTTAATAGATTGTATTTTAAAAATACACTATGACTGTACATAGGGGGCAGTCACTGTGAAAACACAGGCAACCGTAATGGCAACTATTTTTCATTAAATCTTATATTCTAAAAATCCAAATATTCTCGTCAGAGCTATGTATTTTTATTTCAAGATATTTTTAGATATTTCTTTGTACCACTACTACATAAGTAACGAGTCTGTTGAGAGAAAACTTATACCTCCCTTTGGAAGAGAAGAAAAATATATACTACTTTTTAACTTCAATGCAATTTAAAACTGGGTATGAACTGAAAGCAGCATTCTTTTAGAAGGCACATTCTACCTCATACCAGATTGGACCATATATATCATCAAATAATGCTAGCATTATAGCTGTGGGAAAATACTTTAAACTTATTCATGAAAGGAAGAGCTCTACTAAAATCTCTCTTACTGGGAAGTACATTAGCCAGAGTTGCTGTGAGCATAACAGCCTAGTAGAATGCTCATTTTTATAGAGGCTTATATACTTTCAGACATATGTATAAAGCCATACAATTCCACAAATATTTTATTGAACTGAAGCTGAGACGAAAGTGTAGGTGCAACGCATCAAAACTGATCCTGTCAGGGAGATCAGCTCGGTGCTTTGTGACCACCTAGAGGGGTGGGATGGGGAGGGTGGGAGGGAGGGAGATGCAAGAAGGAAGAGATATGGGAACATATGTATATGTATAACTGATTCACTTTGTTATAAAGTAGAAACTGGCACACCATTGTAAGGCAATTATACTTCAATAAAGATGTTTAAAAAAAAAAAAAAAAAACTGATCCTGTAATTAGCACTTAGAGACCTTTCCACAAAGATGTCAGGTGAAGTAGTTGTCAGCTTTAGGCCAGCCAGTCTGAGAAGCAGAGTGTTAAACAAAAGAGCACAGGGGTCATGACCAGTATCCTACTCTGAACGGATTCTTCTTGAAGCACCTTAATGAAATCAGCAACCCAGAAATGAACTTACTCCTGATGAAAATATAATAGTAAGAGTCTAATGGAATTTAAATAGGGATATTTAGGATGCTCAAAAAGAAGAGTGACGTTATTCCTGTGAGATACCCCATGACAAAAAGATTTTCATGGTTGAATAAGTGTCATGCAATTTAAGGTCCCTCTTGAAAATTTTTACCATGCTATAATATTAAAGATGCTGAGGCATCCTGTAGTAAAGAAACCTGCTTACCTCAGTTCAGCTTTATCCCAACTTTATTTAACCAGAGAGCCCCTTTCTCATGTAATAATAAACAACACTTACTGACTGCATGTTAAATATCAGGCACTATTCTTTGTGCTTTACATGAATTAACTTATTTAATCCTCAAAACGACTCTGTGAAGGAGGTATTGTGATTACCCCCATTTTACAGACAAGTAAACTAAGGCAGAAAAAGGTTAAATACCTTCCTCCAGGTCATACTACTAGTAATGTGGCAGAGCTAGGGATTGAACTTAGGATAGTCTATTGCTTAACCATTAGGCAACAATGCTTTTGTGTAATACCCGTTAGACCCCAAGGAACTGCTGCTCCCTGGAATTCTTGTTGGTAAAGGCTGACACACAACAATTTATATCTATGTAAAGAGCAAAAAATATATATTACATGGAAAAAAAAGTGTGAGGAAACAGACAAAAATCCTAACAGTTAACTCAGTGTTTTGCTGTAGGATTATGGAAGATTTCTTTTTTCCCTTTAAATATTTTTTACTGTCCAACCTTCTTGCTTTATATGCATGAAATCATTAAATCTTCGTCTCTTTGTAATGGGTATTGTTATCTCCATTTTATAGATGAGGAAACCGAGGCTTAGATGTCAGCAGTTCTCAAGGCGTGGGCCATGAGGTCAAGACATTTTCGTAATGATACTAAACCCTTCTTTGCCTCTTTCCCTATGTTGACTGTGGCACCGGGAGCAGAAAAGCCACGGTGGCGAAGCCCCTGGCACCTCAGCACAACTGAGGCAGAGGAAGCACTGTGCTGGCAGTCACTGCATTCTTTCCTCACAGTTTAAAAAAGAGGTCAGTGCGCTCAGGAATGCCCTTGACGAAGCAGGAGAAACTATTAATTTCATTCAATCTCAATCCTGAATACACACACGTCTTATTAATATTCTGAGCGATGAGGTGGAACGCACACAGAGCAGAGTGTCGGCCTCAAGAAAGAGCATTTATGAAATTGTATGAATCGCGATCTGAACCAACTGCTTTGGTCACGGACACCGTCATTACCTGAAAGAACGACTGACCAGCCAATCGTGGTTGTTGAGACTTGGGTACTTAGCAGACATTTTTCTCAAAAATAAATGAAGTAAGCCACTTTAAGGAAAATACCTGACAGTATTTTTGCCCCTGATAACATTTGCCCTTTCAAGCAAAAGTTAGAATTTTGGAAAACTTATACCACTAGGAACTTCACAGCTTCCCAATATTTAAGGAAGAATAGTAGGAATTAGTAGGAATTCCTACTGATTAGATTAGTAGGAATATTAATAGATGTATGCATTTTTACAAATTGATTCAAAACAGCACAGAGTCAATGCAGGGTAAAAGATCTGGGGCGGGGTGCAGGGGTGGTCTGCTAGAAGCTTTAGGACAAGGAGAGGCTCCTGCTTCATGGAAAGCTTTCAGAGGCCAGGCCTCTCTCCTTCTGAGCAGGGAGACAGGGGAATACGAAGCCTGGAACGACGGCAATAATCCTGATCCCAAAGGGAAGCCAAGCTCAGCAGGAAGCCGACACTGAAGTAGGCAGAGAAGAGAGACGGAAAGAAACGAAATCACAGGCAACCTAACCAAGCGGCGGAATTCAATCATCCCCGAAAGCCAGCTGACCTCTGGACTGTCCGCCACATCCTCTCAATTCCTGCAACCCATCTGAACTGGCTATTCTGTGACAGCACAAAGACTCCTAATTTGAAGCATTCCACTCAATTAAATTACACTTAAAAATTTTTTAAGAATATGAACGTAATACTCTTATAATTAAAGAGGAACTTTTACTGGGAAAATCCACATTGAATTTGTATAGTTTCATAAGGAAGTAACATTTTTAATTACCTTTTCAGTGTTCTTGTATTTTTCCCATCCTTTTAGCATTTTCAACCATTTAGTAGTTCTTTCAATTTCCAGGTGCTTTTGCTAAAAATAAAATTGAAATTCATTGTTACTGTTTGTTTCAGGCTTCTTTTACTTACAAATTACAAAAAAATGTCAAGGAAAATGCTGCTGAAAAAAGGACTACTAAAAAAGTTATGCTATATTGGACAGCAAATATCCTAACTAACTTTTTTTTAAAGTTGGATAATTGATGACATTTGTGTCAACAGTATCCCCTCACCGAAGTTAAGACACGTAGGAGATGCTCCATTGGGACAGGTAAAGAGAAAGGGATCACTTAAATTTTCTAACATTTTAATTACTGAAAACGCTGGGTATTCTACAAATTTAAGCCAAAAGGAAATTTTAAACCAGTCTGAAATATTTTTATGAAGCATCAAAACACAACTTCAAAATTCCATTCTCTTCTTTCACATTTTACCGATTTCTGGCATCTTAATGTTTTTGGTGACAAAGGTGGTTTTGTAAAGGAGAATTGGGTATTACTGGGGGGAGATCATCATATAACTAGCACTATGTTAGTGAAAAATTGTACAAAAATAAGTAATAGTTGCTGCCCCAAGGCAAGTTCACTGTCTGCTAAGGGCACCCGACATGGAATATGCAGTGTTGTGACCTAGAGGCAGAGACGGTGACTCAAGTCCTGTGGAGGGAGCAGTCGAACCCACCCAGGGGCGCCAGAGAAGGCGAGTATAAATGAAGGACTGGAAGAGGGTTAGGGTTTTTATCAAGCGCAACATGGGAAAGAACATTCCGAGAAGCATGGACAGATGTACTTCTTCGACAATGCGGCAGTGTAGGGGCTAAAAAAGGAAGCATCCGGAGCTGAGGCTGAACACACAGGTGGGGGTCTTGGCTGTCACACTAAATTAAGATTTGGGGCAAAGCTGGGAACGGGGAAGGTGGTAGAGAAAAGGCTTCTTCCGCACTTCTTTGGTTTCAAGGAGAAGGGATATTTTTCCTAAGTACTCGGGTGGGCTCTCCAATCTCTTATTCACTCCTATGGTGGTAGAGTGACTTACTTGATTCGTACATTTAGAAAAAGAACTGGGTGTGCACAGCCCTCTGTCCCTTTACTTTGGGAGCCCAGCTACCCTCAGAAAATCCATTTGTACTCTGTCCTTTCAGGCAGGAAAAAACACCCTCTTCAGCCAAGAAGTCTGGGTGACCCCTGTGCCCATGACCAGGTGAGCAAGTCCTCTCCTCCGGGGGCTCAGCCTAGGAGGCCCCTCGCTGCCGCACACCTAACCTCCTCCCCCCTGACTACTCCATCTACGAAGGCCGAGATGTTCGCTGCTTCCCCACTGCCTGGAACAGAGCCCGGCAGGGTCCACTCCTAATGATGACCTTTTCATGAGAACAAAACTCAACAGAATTCTTTCTTATGACTGAGCTGAGATTCTGCTATTTTGTTAATTCTCCTCGATCCCAGCATTGTCTTTTCAGAAGGCCTAAGTGTATTAAGTGTATCTAAAAAGGAAACGAAATGGAAGACTAAACAGGAGAGAAAATGGTTCTGAGGATACATTTTATGCTCCAAAATGTAAGCTCGTTACACCCTTATGAGGTAGGTATAATCACCCCCATTTTACAAATAAGGAAACAGAGGCACAAAGGGTCTAATAAACTTCTCCAAGTTCCTGCATCTGGTGAGTTCAAGGCCAGGCAGCGTGGCCCCAGGACTTGCGCTCTAGGCCGCCATATCCTATGCTCTTGCCTCCACCATGTCCCTGCTCTCGTTGGGGATCACAGTTCCTGGATGAAAGCAATAGCTCCTCATCGACGGTCTTCAATCCAGCCTCAAACAGGCAGATGGCATAGGCCCACCATCGATATTTTTAGACTCAAAAGAAGCATAAAATCCCCAAAAAAGTCCTGAATTTAGGAAAAGATTCTCACCAATCAGAATATTTTTATGGAATTTTATTTTTAGGCATATCCTTAAAACTCTTTAATTACTTCTTTACTCTTAAAAATTTTGATGGGTTTTTCATAACCAAAGATGATCACTTGTGAGCAAAAGATACTCTGTTATGATTCTCATTTTTCAAAAGATTAAGCATATTCTTCATTATATTATTAGTAATAAAATCTTACAGATGGTTCCAGAAATATGTTTAATTTTAAAACTCAGTGGGGCTCTGAAATCTAATTAATGTTTCTGCTAAATGTGACTTTAGAGAAGGCCAAGCTGTGAAAAATTAAGATTGATCTAAGATGCCATTTGGTACTTCCTTGTTCTTCTGCACTCCCCCCCTGACTTCTTCAAAGCATAATCCCTTTCTCCACCAACAGGAAAACACCAAGTAATTCAAGCCCACCCAAGAGTACAATAACATACACTTTGCCAGGAAAAACCCTGCTGAGATCTAGCAGGTCTCTTGCTATCTTTCATTTTTATGACTATTAAACTGTCAATAAATCACTTTAAGAAATAGCTATTCTTTTCTTTAAAGGCACATTTTTGTATTCTAACGCTCATCATATATATAGAGAGATTATTTTAAATGCTACACATTCTCACATGCAAGGATAAAACAGACGCACACAATTTTCAGAACCATTAAGTATACATTTCTTTCCCCTACAGCAAAAAAAAAAAGGAAAAAAATACACTTTGGGTAAAGCTTCCAGGCTGTAGGATTTTAAAATTATACATCAGTAGTTCAGTCAGGTTTAAGTGTTAACTCCATAACTCTGCCAGATCAACTACACCAGACTTGCATGCACTCATGAATCTATAATAAATGGATACAATATACTTTATCAGCAAACATGCTATAGCTTAACAACTCCAGAATTTATTCTGAGGTAAGAAGTAACCGAAAACACATGTGACAAATGTAAACTTAAATGCTCTAGAAAAACAGGCTAAGGAACATCGTCTTGCCATGGACTCAGTAACACCAAAACAGACTAGAATATAACAGCAAGTTAGAATCTCACCCAAAAGTTCAGCAGATACTTCAAACTCAACACACCCAACACGATTTCCCTAAACATGCTGCTATCATCCCTCCCTTTCCTACTACGAATGAAGAGCATCACCACCCACTAAGTCAAACAACCTAGAAGCTTAGGTTGTCTTCAGTCTTCCTTGTATCTTCTTTCCACACCCAACCTACACTCTGCTGGTCCCATCCATTTCTGCTTCCTTCACATCCTCTGCCCTCTTTCTGTCAATCCTCATCCCTAGATGAGGGCAGTAACTCCTCACAGGTAGCCCTGGATGGCTTCAAGCCAGCCTCCACACTGCTATGACCTTTTAAAAGTGAGTCCCAGCTTAAAATCTTTCAATAGCTACAAATAAAGTTCAAATCTCTACACGGTTGGCCCTTCACAATATGGCCCAAACTCACCTTCTAGTTTCACTTCCTGCTACTTTTATGATCTGGCCACCTTGAACTATTTGTCATTCCCAACACACAATGTATTTTCATGCCTCTCTGACCAGTGTTTGCTTTTCATCTGCCTGTGATGCTCTTCCTCACCATCATCTGGCAAAACCTTACGCATTCTCTCAAGACCCAGTCAGATGCCAAAGGTTCAAAACCTTTTCTAAATTCCTCCATCCTCCAGGCAAAATAAACGTTTCTTCAGCATTTCCTGGCATGGACTAAGGACTCAGTTGGCCTGAGTTCTGCCCCTTCTTATCTGTTTCATTTGGGACAAGTTACTAATCTTTCTGTATCTTAGTTTCCTTATCTATAAAATGAGGATTATTATGATTATTGTTATAGCACCTAACACCACTTGTGTTCTAGTTGGTCTAAATGCCCAAATATTTATTATTATTATTATTATTAAAGGATGAACTCCTTGAGTACAGGAACCATATCATATTCTCTTCTTTTAATTTCATCACCTAAAACTGTGACTGGTGTACAAGAAAAGTTAAATAAACATTTTTAAACATAATTTACATCAGGAGAGACAAGCAAATAATACTATGAAGCAATTATGTAATAGCATTTTGTGGTCTTGGAAGCAGAGGGGTGGGAAGGAGAATGAGTATGACTAGACCGACCAAAATCCTAAGTACTTTTTTTTTTTTTAACATCTTTATTGGAGTATAACTGCTTTACAATGGTGTGTTAGTTTCTGCTTTATAACAAAGTGAATCAGTTATACATATACATATGTTCCCATATCTCTTCCCTCTTGCATCTCCCTCCCTCCCACCCTCCCTATCCCACCCCTCTAGGTGGTCACAAAGCACCGAGCTGATCTCCCTGTGCTATGAGCTGATCTCCCTGTGCTATGCGGCTGCTTCCCACTAGCTATCTATTTTACATTTGGTAGTGTATATATGTCCATGCCACTCTCTCACCCTGTCACATCTTACCCCTCCCCCTCCCCATATCCTCAAGTCCATTCTCTAGTAGGTCTGTGTCTTTATTCCTGTCTTGCCACTAGGTTCTTCATGACTTTTTTTTTTTTCCTTAGATTCCATACATATGTGTTAGCATACTGTATTTGTTTTTCTCTTTCTGACTTACTTCACTCTGTATGACAGACTCTAACTCCATCCACCTCACTACAAATACCTCCATTTCATTTCTTTTTATGGCTGAGTAATATTCCATTGTATATATGTGCCACATCTTCTTTATCCATTCATCCGATGATGGACACTTAGGTTGCTTCCATGTCCTGGCTATTGTAAATAGAGCTGCAATGAACATTGTGGTACATGACTCTTTTTGAATTATGGTTTTCTCAGGGTATATGCCCAGTAGTGGGATTGCTAAAATCCTAAGTACTTCTGATAGCAGTTCGATCACTATAACACAGAAGTAAACATAAGTGAAGTACAACAGTATCTCTAATGTAGCATAATAAAGATATGGATCATTCCATCACGTTGGCAACGCTTTTCAAAGTGCTGCTAAAATGTGAAACTAATGATGTTAGGAATCTATACAAAGCTGATATTAAATAACTCTGTTGCCTTTATACACTGACATCTTACTTCTCCCAATTTTTATTGAAATATTTCAAGCCTACAGAGAAGTGGAAGACCAATGCACCATATACTAATATATGCTTCACCAAAATCCATCAATTATTAACATTTTGCCAGATTTAATCTATTTATATTAGGGCTTTTTTTTGCAGGGGGGTGGGGGGCGCTGATCTATTAGAAAATCTCAGACGTCATGAACACTCCAAATATTTCAAGTATGTAACACCTAAGAACAAGACACATTATCCTACATAATCACAGTACAACTATTACACCCTTTCAAGAAATTTTAAATTGGTCCGTTATTTGGTAATAAACGGTCCATATACCAAACTCCCCACCTGTCCCAAAATCGTTCTTTAAAGCTGTTTTTCTTTAGGTGAGTTGGGGAGGGGAATTCAGAATCCAACCTTGGAACATACATTGCCTTTACTGGCACATCTCTTAAGTTCCCTTTGCTCTAGAACAGTCCCCTGGCCTTTGTTTGTCTTTCATGATGTTGACTTTTGAAGAGTCCAGTCCACACTATCTGGCTTTGCCTAACTGTTTCCCCTAGATTTGGGTAGGACTATTACACAGGTGATTTTGTGTCCTTCTTATGGCATCACATCCAGTGACAGATCATGCTGATTTGTACCATTATCAATGATACAACTTTTGATTCCTTGGTTAAGCGGTATTTGCCCGATTTCTCCACTAACTAATAGAGAAATTCCTTTTCGTAACTAATAAGTAATCTGGGTGGTGCACTTTGAGATAGTATGGACATCCTGTTCCCTAACAGCTCTACTCAGTGGTCTTCTCATCCACTATAATCTCTGCCCGAGTCAATTCTGATTCTGATGGTGGTAAAATGGTATGGTGGATTTATTTTTCCTTAGGTTTATTTCTATATTATTAACTGATATTTTTCTATTAGAAAGTTTTTCCTTTCAAGTTCCTCCCCATTTTTAATATCACTAAGGTATAAAGGACTATTTTATTCAATGTGTTATAATCCATTATTATTATCATCATTATTCTTTTTGAAGCTCAAATTGCCCCAAATTTGGCTGGACTGCCTCTTATCTGGTTGGAGATTTCCCCTCTTCAGGCAGATCCTTTAGACATGACCGATCTGGCACAATATAATTCAGGCTCACTTTATACTTTTTTCTATCCTAGACCTAGATCATCCATTTCTTTAAAGAAACAGCGGTTCTTTTTAATGGGGAATGGTAATCCAAAACTAAGATCTGGGTACTAGATGTGCTCATCGCTGAAATTTTTAAAATCATATAGGAGACCCTAGTATAAGAAAATTCTACTCCCCTGACAATGTCAGAACAACATATATCAAAAGGAAAATGATGCAGAGGTCTTAATCTCCATCCTATATTCCCTTTGTTATCTCTCCATTACCTCCACTGATTAGGAAACGGTACAGTGTTGTATACTCTTCCCCAGGAGCTGTTTTCAGAAAAGGACTAAACTTCCATTTGAAGTTTGCAATCTGATACCTGATCATCTTAAATTCACAAACCCTCTGAATCAGGACTGGCCCCTCCTATTGGGGCAAGGAGGATATAACGATTAAAAATGGGACCAATGTCTTCTTTGTTGAGATCACTCAACCTCTAGTGATCTGAGACTATAACTTAATCCTATACAGGACCAGTTGAATAGGAAGTACTTAACAACTGCTGCATCACCCACATAGTATGAAGTTGCCTTGCATTGGGTCCAATGCTCCTCCCACTAGTAACATGATTTATAATCTAGATAGTAAAGGCTACCCATATACACAATGCATGGATGGATATTAAACAGCCTTCTCTTCTAGAATAAGAAGTCTTAGAACTTTACTGAAGTTCAAGTCTTCAGATGTTTTTTTGAATATTAGGATGTGTGACTGAGGATAAAGTTGACCCAAGTCACACACACCTAGACCTCACCAGCAGAGGTCAGGAGAGGATAAGGAGTGTAAGAAGCAGAGTCGTGTTTTGATAGAATAATGACATTGAAAAGTCATGTATTTTGAGCAAGATTTCACACCTCATAAAATTAAAATATAATTTTTAAAGATCTGAAAAGGCTCCAATATTCTGTTAAGCCATGCAAAATACCACACTGCAAAAAGGAATAGCTGAATCCATGAAAATTCATAGCTTTATATATCCTTTCCTCCTTATTAAAAACATCAATAAGCTCAAAGAAACAATATAATAATACATTATTAATAGTGTTCTCTGCAGAGTAAATATAATAAGTGTGTTTGTTTATTTGTTTCAGTGACTGGGGGAATCCAAAGCAGTCTGCAAATACCAACACCAATCCTCTTATGAGGGACTGCCTTCTACACGCTATTTTAAACAGAGAATTACCTTATGTAAAAAGAATACACTGGCAAAGCTGGAACAAAAGCCCCGATGACGTGACTATGCATCAGTGTACAAGTCTTCCCAAACGGCACGCAGGAAGTACACACTGCAAGTGGATGCTTTGTGAAGACTGATGAACACTTGTACACATCCACAAGGCTATCATTTCCACTGATTTTATTCAATGCCACATATGAATATGTAGAATTTTTTATTAGTTTCCTAGAAATGGCAGACCTCGGCCATTAGGACTAGGCAATCACTGAAGAACATATGAGCTAAACTGAAACTAGAAAAATTGGGGGAAATCCTGAAAACTAAAAAGTTTCCAGCCTCAGACTGCTTTGCATGTGTCTAAAGTTCTCATTCCACTTTAAAGAAACCAATTGGGCCACACAATACGAGTGCAGTTTATAGACAAGGGTAGGACGGAGTCTCAGTCAGCAGCCTCAGAACCCCTGCTCCCAGTAAAAGACTGACAAGGGAATATAAAACTATGTCTTATGTTAAATTATTAAGGTGTGCATATCATTTCAGAGTGATTCCCTATTATATTAAACTCTTTAGAGTAAACAATCCATTAATTATAACTTTATTTGCATTGGTTAAGAGGTATTTTACTGTACAGGCAAATCTCTTAAAAAAAAAATTAAAACCAAACAACCTCCCTCAAGCATGCATTCTCCAACTAGGTTTTGTCTCATATTTCTTCTTTCCTTCACTGTCACATTTCTTGAATCATCTACACTACTGGTTCCCACATGTCTGAATTTTCTGGACCAGGAATTCGTTTTGAAAGGGGAAGAGAGGTGGCATGGGAGAGAAAAGTCAATAGTGGGTTGTCAGATTTTTATTCTGCCAAATATGGATATCTTCTGTTAAAAGATACCTTCCAACTCATCTCTCCCTCATTTCTCAAATAAAGCACATTGTCAACATTTGAAAGGACAAGCTCCGCCAACCTTTAAATTCGCATGTTTAATGACATACCGCAGTCTTTATGTTCACCTGGTCGTTCACTCAGCCACCATTTATTAAGCACATACTATGTGCCCTGCTCTAGGTTCTGGGGATACAACAGTGAACAAAGCAGATGAAACCCCCCTCCTAGAGATTACATCCTAGTGAGGAAACAGACAAAATAAAGATATAAGTAAAATACTGAGTAAGTGAAACAGTGTTAGTACTAAAGAGAGGAACAAAGGAGGGAGGGGGATAGTTGACAAGCAGGGGGGAGGGAGTTCCCAACATAAGATCTGAGATGCCAGGGAGGGTCTTATTCCGAAGGCAGCGTCATACAGTAAATACCTGGAGGAGATGAGGGGCCGCGCCCTGTAGCTCTTGCGGGGAGGAGGAGGGGGCTCCCCAGGAAAGGAGGCAGCCAGGCAAAAGCCTGAAAGAGGGAACATGGCGGGCTAGTCGGGGAACACTGAGGAGGCCGGTGGGTGAGCAAGAGACGGGAGCAAGAGAGGAGAGACTCACGGAAACCAGTCACACGGGGCTCTGAGATCATTCTAAGGACCTTCCCTTTTACTGTGGACAAGCTGGAGAGCAAGCAGGATGTTCCCATCAAGAGTGACATGCTCTCTCTTATTTTAACAGGATCATTCCGGCTCTTGTGGTGAACAGACAGGGGACACTAGCAGAAGCAAGGAGCTGGAAGCCTCACAAGAAAGGTTCCAGCAGACCAGGCAGCAGAAGAGGGGATGCTGAGAAGTCATCAGACTCTGGACACATGCTGAAGGCCGAGCTGACACATGAGGTGTGGGGATGCTCAAACACAACTCAGAAGTTTTTAGACTGAAACCTGGAAGGGTGGCGCTCCCACTGGCTGAGATGGGAAGCTTGTTCACAGATGGGTTTGAAGAGAACGACAGAAACGCCAGTTTGGACATTTATTAGACACCTGAGCGTATGGAGTAAGCCAGACACGACGTCTAGACACTGAAGTGCACACACAGTCGGGGGCCGGCGTTTAAAGCCAGAAGGCTAGACGAGGTGACCGAGGAGGAGATCCAGACAGGAAAGAGAAGTTCCAGGCCTGAGCCATGGGCTCAGGATAAAGTCGTGAGATGAGAAGGAACAAGTGGAGGAAATGGAGAAAGAGCAGCCAGTGAGGAAAGAAAAATATGCGGAGAGTACGGGGTTCTGAAGGCCAAGAAATGGGAACGTGTGAGAGAGAGAGGCTAAGCGACCGCATCACATGCGCGGGTGGGTCACTGGGAACTGACTACTTGGTGTGACAGTGCAGAGATAAGAAATAAGAAACACGAAGCAAGCACATCGGCTGGGCCAGGCCAGAGAAGGAGGTACTGGAGGTTTGAGAGGGAATAGGAAGCTGCACTGGTTAAAATGGGAGCAGAAATTCACTAGGAGGAAACGGCATGATGTCCAGGCAGCATAAACATCCAGCTGAGGTTTGTGATCATGGATGTAAAGTAAAACCAGTCATCCCAGTTGGGAGTCTTTTCCCAGTTACACTGAGCCGCTCAGGTGCAGGCGCTGCAGAGACACAAAGTTCAGCCCAGGAGAAGTGGGCAGGAGGTGGGGAGGGGGTGGGCCCAGCCTGTGGCAGAGCTGAGCTGGGAAGAGAGGGGAATGAAGACATAACAGTTGTGGGATCCAGAGGGTCCACGGATTAGCCAAGTCAGGGCACTAACAGAGAGAGAATGGCCAGAGAGTGGACACAAGCAAATCCCTGTGTGTCCATTTCCAAGTGGTCTGGTAGAAGTTCACCAGGAGCAGAACTGGTAGAAAGCGCCGTCACTTCCTTCTCCTGCCTCCCTGGGCCGCAGGGGCCCGCCTTCTCCACCAGCACCACTGCCAGGGCACGTGGCAAACACCACGCCCCTGAAAGCCACTACCATTTCCCACTGCTGCCTCACCTGACCCGCCTCTAGTCACTGGATGAACAGCCAGCCTCTCAGAGCAGAAACCATGCCGTATTTGATCCTGATATTCCAGGCTATGGTCTCGGTTCTAGACCCGTGCTTGATATATAGTTGCTAAGCAGTAATACAGCTTTATTAAGAGAAAGAAATTTCTTTGCCCAAACATCAAGGTTATGACACAGAGAGAATCAGGCAGTCACAAGAGAATTTAACCGCAGGAAGTACCTATAGGGCTCTCTACACGGTATATGTAAAATGGCACTTTTTATCCTGAGTTATGCTACAGTTCTAATTTTCAGGAAATTTTTATTTTAGAAAGATTTTCTAAAATATTTTTCAAATTCCAATTCCAATTTTACCTCCACTGTCTGAAACCCAGCCTCCTTCCCCCATCAAACATAAACAAACTGAGAATAATCCCCCCGATCAATAGCCTCCCTCTCAATTCATAAATTCTACAATTCATTTTTAGGTACATAAAACAATGGAGAGGGGGGGAGGCTCTGAGCAGCCTTAGACATTCAGTCGCTGGTTCTCGTGCCCACCAGCTATGGGGCCAGCTCCCCAGCCAAGTGCGGTGAGGAAAGGGGAACCGCTGAGTTACAAAAAAAACTGATGAGCTTACTATATATAAGACTTCTAAGTCTTTAAAATGCAAATGTACTTATTTGACTACAGCAAACTCTTTTTGGTGTTGTCTGTGGAAAATGTGATTAAAAGCTCATGGCACAGTTATGTTCCAAAGAGCTGCTGGTCTGGACCACGGCTTCAGGAGCCACACGGTGCTTGAGAGGCACGTCCACAACGCACTCTCTGCTAACGCCTACCTCTCCTTTTTTCCAGGTACCTATCAGAAGTTCCATAACATCTAAAATTATTTCATCATTAATTTAATTACTTTCTTACAGTAAGAAACATGAGGGTCAAATTCTAACGATGACTGCAGCACTGACATATAACACGGCACTCACAATCACAAAGGTGGCAGGTTTTATTCCTCTGATGAACGTAATTCCCCGGTAACTGTAAACAAACGCAGAGCTGGACTTACCCGTTCCATAGCTGCGTTATGATATGGGAGCTCCTCTTCGCTGCAGAGGAAAAACAGTGGACGTGAAATAGTTGAAACCAGAGCAAACTTTTAAAAAATTATAAACCTGTAGGTAAACACGATGTACAACCATTTCGTTATCATCTCAAGAGCTACATAAGCTTCCATTCTACCGAATTTAACATAAAACAATGAGCTATTCTGTCACCACGTCCCCTGTCTTCAAATCTCTAGACACACTCTGTCCAATCCAGTCATCTCTAGTCACAGGTGGCTGCTTAATTTTAAATGTAAATTAAAATGAAATAAAATTAAAATTTCAGTTATGAGCCTCACTAGCCATGGTCCAGCTACCACACTGAACAGTGCAGATATAGTGAGAACACTTGCACCGCTGCAGAAAGTTCTACTGGACAACACTGCTCCAGTCCAGGAGTCAACAACCTTTTCCTGCAAAGGTAAATATCGAATAGTAAATATTTTAGGCTTTGTGGGCCACACAGTGTTTTTCATAATACTCAACTTTGATGTCGTACTGTGAAAGCAGATACTGACAGCATGTAAATACAGTGTGGTTTTGTTCCCATAAAACGTTTACAAAAATAGGTGGTGAGCTGGATTTGGCCTATAGGCCATAGTTTGCCAACCTCTACCCTAGACCATCACCTCCACTTTCTGTCTTCAACTACAGCCTGTAACAAATGATTGTTCAAAAAAATTAGTATAAGGAAATAAAACTGCCTCCCATGGATTTATGAATTAAAAAGAAAACTTCAACTTTTATTCTGTAAATAAGGAAAGCTTCATTTGTCGAAACTTCAATGGGAATAATTTTTTAAAATGTAAATATAATAAAAGATCAAATCCATTTCTCTGATACAGTAATTTTGTGATACTACCTCCAATATAAAACATTCTGAGACTCTTGAATTAATTGTCAGTAATATGAAAACAATGTACTATCTGTAAACAGTGCTATGTGCTTTGAGTTGCTCTATCAGTAGTACTGATGTTTTGACGAGAACTATCCATATTCTTCCCTTAGTTTCTATTGACACCAGATAATAACACTTTTAAGAGTATAATATGTTAGTATTCAAGAGTCCAACGTTTTCAAAAGCCCTCTTTTGCTACTCTGAAGAGTCCTTAGGTGAAGCATGAAGCTACAGCAATGAAACTGACCAAAAGGTGTAAGAGCCAAAAGAGATCTCAGAGAGATAGTCCAACCCCCTCATTTCACAGATAAGAAAACTAACATTTTCACTCAGGCGCCATCACTTATCCTAATACAGAGATGTTCAGCACTATCTAACCCAGTGGGTTCAAACTTAGATAAGTATCTATCTTCAGATTGTGCAAGAGTATATGAAAAACAGGCTAAGAAACCAATTCTCAAGAAAAAGAAAATCTGAGGATTAAATATAAGTTTCTTTTTTTTTGAAGTGCCTACTCACCTTTTTTTTTTTTTTTAAATAGCTTTTGTTATGCTCTTAGTCTAACTTTCCCTGCTGATTTGTAATCCTGATTACTAGCAATGCATGAATTACCAGCGATGCATGAATGGCACCCGTCCATTCTTCATGTACTGGCAGAAGAAGGCCTTGACAGGCCTTCCAGGTCCAGTGTTGATTCCAGGTCAACACTACTGGAATGTACTTGCTAGCTGATTAGGTCAGCAAGGGCATCTTGAAAGAATAAGAACATCTGGCAACCTCTGTGTGTACCAACGATGGTATTTCTGGGGTGAGTGGGCTGGGCTGCCCTGGGCAAGAGCAACCTTCTGTGCAGCTGATTTGAGCAGATCCTGACCTAACACTGAACACTGAACATTCCTACCTGCAAATGAAGTGCCAACTCTGGCTGCCACCACAGGACAAGTTCTTCAGTGTCCTCCTATTCACTAAACAAGACTAACAGACCTAACTGTGCCTGTTCTCAGCACTGAATCAGAACCAAGTTTTGCACACGTCTGTGGAATGGAATGGTGCGAATCATCTGCTCAGGCTACATGGTCTGTGCCGGGCGGGTCCTACCCCCGCCTCTGGCAACCACCAGTATGTTCTCTATATGTATGAGTTTGGGTTTTTCTTTTTTTTACATTTCACATGTAAGTGAGATCATACAGCATTTGTCTTTCCTTGACTTATTTCACTGAGTATAATGCCTTTAAGGTCCACGCATGTTGTTACTAATGGCAGAATTTCCTTCTTTTTTACGGCTGAATAATATTCCACTGAATATATTCACCACATATCCATTCATCCGTTGATGGATGCTTAGGTTGTTTCATGTCTTGGCTATTGAGAATAATGCTGCAATGAACATGGTGGGTACAGATACCTTTTTGAGTTAGTGTTTTCATTTCCTTCAGATACATACCCGGAAGTGAAATTGCTAGATCAGACGGTAGTTCTATTTTTAATTTTTTGAAGAACCTCCATACTATTTTCCATAGTGGCTATACCAATTTACATTCCCACCAACAGTGTACAAGGGTTCCCTTTTCTCCACATCTTTGCAAAACTTGTTATTTCTTGTCTTTTTGATGATATTCATTCTAACGGGAGCAAAGTGGTATCTCACTGTGGTTTTGATTTGCATTTGCCTGATGACTAGTGATGCTGAACACATTTTCATGTACCTGTTGGCCATCTTTAGAAAAATACCTATTCAGATCCTCTGCCCATTTTTTTACTGGACTGTTTGGAGGGCTTTTTTGGCTAGAGTTGTATAAGTTTTTTGTATATTTTGGATATTAATCCCTTATCACAGCGGTCCCCAACCTTTTTGGCACCAGGGACCGGTTTCGTCAAAGACAATTTTTCACAGACGGTGGTGGGGGGATTGGTTCAGGTGGTAATGCGAGCGATGGGGAGCAGCAGATGAAGCTTTGCTCGCTCGCCTGCCACTCACCTCCTGCTGTGTGGCCTGGTTCCTAATAGGCCACAGACTGGTACCAGTCCGCAGACGGGGGGTTGGGGACCCCTGCCTTATCAGATACATGATTTGCAAATCTCTTCTCCCATTCAGTAGGCTGCCTTTTCATTTTCGTCATGGTTTCCTTTGCTAAGCAGAAACTTTTTAGCTTGATGTAGTCCCACTTGTTGTTTGTTTGTGTTTGTTTTTACTTTTGTTGCCTTCGCTTTTGGTGTCAAATCCAAAAAATCATCACCAAGACCAATGACAAGGAGGTTACCACCTAATTTTTCTTGTAGGAGTTTCATGGTTTCAGGTCTTATGTTCAAGTCTTTAATCTATTTTGACTTGATTTTGGGGTATGGTATAACATAGTGGTCCAATTTCATTCTTTTGCATGTAGCTGTCCAGTTTTCCCAACACCATTTACTGAAGAGACTGTCCTTTCCCCATTGTATATTCTTGGTTCCTTTGTTATAAATTAATTGACCACATATGCATGGACTCTAACAGATCTATGTGTCTGTTTTCATGTCAGTACCATACTGTTTTGATTACTATAACTTGTAATAGAGTTTGAAATCAGGAAGCATGATGCCTCCAGTTTTGTTCTTCTTTCTCCAGATTGCTGTGGCTATTCTGGGGCTTCTGTGGTTCCACACAAATTTTATAATTGACTGTTCTATTTCTGGGAAACATGCCATTGGAATTTTGATGAAAACTGCATTAAATCTGTAGATTGCTTTGGGAAGTATGGACATTTTAACAATATTAATTCTTCCAATCCATGAGCATGGAATATCCTTCCATTTATTTGTGTCTACTTATATTTCATCAATGTCTTACAGTTTTCAGTGTACAGGTCTTTCACCTCCTTGGTTAACTTGATTCCTAGGTATTTTACTCTTTTTGATGCAATTGTAAATGAGACTGTTTTCTTAATTTCTTTCTGATAGTTTGTTACCATGGTATAGACATACAACTGGTTTTTGTATGCTGATTGTATATCTTACAGCTTTACTGAATCCGTTTATTAGTTCCAACATTTAGTGGAGTCTTTAGAGACTATATAGACAGACATATCATCTGCAAATGGAGCCGGTTTTACTTCTTTCCTTCCAATTTAGATGTGTTTTATTTCTTTTTCTTGCCTAATTGCTCTGGCTAGGACTTCCAATATTATGTTCAATAAAAGAGGTGAGAGTGGGCACCCTTGTCTTGTTCCTCATCTGAGAGGAAAAGCTTTCAGTTTTTCATCATTGAGCATGATGTTAGCTGCAAGCCTGTCATGTAGCTTTTATTATGTTGAGGTACATTCACTCCATACTCATTTTGTTATGAGTTTTTATCCTGAATGGATGTTGAATTTTATAAAGTCTTAAGACCTCATAGATAGAATGTGGTCCATTCATGAATTTTCTTGCATTACTGCTCCATTTCTAAAATCTTTCATACAAAATCTGCTATGTGCTCCACTGATCTCCAAAGAACTTTTCCTCTTCAAGTCTCTGTGTTGGCATACACTCTTTCACAGCCTTCCAAAGAGAAAACAGGGAACTGTGCCTTATCAAGAGCTATACACAATGTATAGATACACACGTAAAACACTGTGGCAGCCTCAGGCACCATGGCTGGCATGCTGCAGGAGTGTACTAATGTTGCTGAATGAATGTGTGAAGGGAAGGATGAACGCATGCCTGCATTCATGTATGCATCTTTACCTTGCCACCTAAATGTCCTCCAAGTAGAAGAAAGGGAAGACCAAAATCTGGGTGAGTGCAGTGTTCCTTTAGATCAGCAAACTACAGCCCCTGAATGAAACCTGGCCATCGGCCTGTTTCTGTAAATGAAGTTTTACTGGAACACCACCATGCTCATTTATATATTGTCTATGGTTGTTTTCATGCTACCATGGTAGAGTTGAATAGCTGTAACAAAAACCATATGGTCCGCAAAGCCAAAATGTATTTAATATCTGCCTCTTTACAGAAAATGTTTGCCTACCCCTGCTTTAGAAAACGAAGGTTCGTCGTCTAATGGAAAGAGGCACCTAGAGACTGCTTAAAGAAAACACCAAGCTGACAGCAAGAAGCTATGCCTTGTAGAAATACACAAAGTAAAAACAACAACGTAGCCATCACTGGAAACACAGGGACCTTACCTGGATCTATTTTCTTTTATCTGCTATTAAGCTTAAAAGAATTACTAATTAGAGTGTATGTGCTTGTAATTTCTCAATAGCTCAAACAGAGTATTTCTGTAACTATGAGATAAACTTTCATTTGGAAACATAAAAGTTAACTTGTGAAAATCAGTTATTCAATATACTGACTAAATTTTATTTCCCATTTTGTAGCAAATTTTGCCTAAGTTTAGATTTACTCTAGTCAAAATTATTGGATGGGTAGAAAGAGCTCTCAAGGCCTCGTTATTAAAACAGATATTCTTTAAAAACAAAAACACCATTATTCTGGCTTACAAATATTTATATAGTCACATTAAACTACAGACAATGTGCTAAATTTTATAAATATACACATTTTGATAAGTAGTTGAAAATCTGAAGCTTGGTATTAATTTTATCTTTATTTTTGAAACAATTTCCTTCTAATTCTTCTATTAATAACTTGTGGCCTAAAAGCATTATCTATCATTATCCAAATACCAAGCATTCTTTGTCGAGCAGACTAACAGTGACTATTTTTGAAAAAAGTGTTGAAAGTTCAAGTACTGAAAGTTCTCTAAGTTCTTAAATAAGCTCGATTTCTCCATTCTCCAGATACAAGTCCATCACAGGCATGCAGCTAGGGACAGCTCCCCATTTCTGCGCACTAAACAAAGACGGCCCTGTTCCAGCATCACGCCAGGCTGGTTTGGCAACAGTTTTTATATTTATTGTGAAATCTGTTATAAAACCAAGTTAGTCCTATACTGTATTTGTTAATTACTGTCATCCTTCTCCACATATCATAACAAGTAATTTAAGTTACAAAAACTGTAATCAGATATGAAGTCAGCAGCCTTCAGAGAAGGCTGCAAAGTTACTTTGCACCATTTTATTGATGTTGACACTTAAAACCCATGTTTATCACAGAACCAATCAGAAATTACAAAGAACTAAGACAGCAGAAAGAAACACTCTTGATCAAGGTGTGACAGGGAGCAACGTCTAAAATTCCTAGGCCAGGTGACTTTACTCAGTAGCGCAAAACACCCCAGCAGCAACCTTGGGAGAAAGTGTCTCACTGAAATGAAGCACTGTAACAAAAATCAATGACTTTGGTGAAGTTCAATAAAGCCTAACACTACACTAAAATCCATTTCTATGCTTCATTATTTTTATTTGTGCTGCCTGCTTTAGGATTGCACCACGGAGTTAATAAAAAATTTAGGGGGGCAGTATGAGGACTGGTTGGGCTTCATTTTCAAAGACCGCTGAGCTCACCAGCTATGTGAGCGTCCATCTGAGGAGTGGGATCATTTCAAACAGATCCCTCTCCTTAGGCACTCTTCTTTCCCCCTTTAATTTTCTTTCTAGGCATTTCAAAGAGCTTCTTCGATGTTTCTCTTATTAAAACTACAGAGGCAATAGAATGCAGAAGGTCAGAACTCAGGCTCTGCCCTGAGGCTGCCATGGTCAGTTCCCCAACCCGACATTTACTGCGAGCACAACCTGGGCAAGTTGCTTGACCTCTTTGTGCTTCAGTTTCATCTGAAAAAAGACAAAAAGAGTACCTATCCCAAAGAAGTTCTGAGAGAAATAATCCATGTTAAGAGCTTAGAACAGTGCCTGGCACACAGTAAGTGCTCAATAAATATTAGCTAATATTATTAAGGTAAATCACTGACTGGCTTTTTTTTCCCACTAGAGCCAAATGGACCTCAGCACAGAGGTAAAAAGAAACACGGAGTAACTGAGTGTGATTTTTAGATTGTAGACACAGGCTAGGCTCTTGGGCCAGAATCTAGTTGTTTTAAGCAATGAGAAAAGAGAATTTAGGTAATTCCTAGACCCTTCTGGAATGCACGGATTTTTCATATGCATTTTGTCCTATATTAGACCATTTTATGATAAAAACATCCTTTGTAGTGGTTCGCGCCCATCACGAACACTTGGGGAGGTCAAAATCAGCTGAGTTGTATCCTACCTTCTGAATCAAAATCTGGGATACCACCCAGATATCTATTTAAACAAACAAACAAACAAACAAACATTTTCCAACTAATTCTAATGTGCAGGAGATTTGGGGACCCACTGATCTTGACAGTGCTAAATGCTCAAAGTGTCCTTCCAAACAGCATTCACATACCTCAGATCTGCACATTAACCCACACAAATGTAAAATCTTTTCCTGTCCCATTTGTGGCCAAGTTTGATTTACTTTAAAAAAAAAAAAAAAAAGCTGAAGTGGGGGTTTCCCTTAGGAACGTATTTTCATCACAGTTACACACTGCTCTGTTGGTCTGCTGAAATTCAAAGTCTTCTAATTAGAACCACACAGGAGAACATTTCGGATATGCTGATATCATTAGGTAGCATAATGACACCTTACATTTGTCTAGACCTGTATGTAGTATTCTATCATTTTATTTCTTCAAAGCTTCAAGTACCCCTAAGTATGTAGAGCAGTTAATGATTTCTGTTTCACAGATAAGGCGTGAAATAGTTAACTGAAACCAGCAAAGCCAGAAGAAGAGCATACATTCTAACTCCCAGAACTGTTTCTGTTTGTTTGCTTGTGTTACCCTGAGAAAAACATGATACAACAAAATACTTTCTAATGCAAGAAAACGGAACAGAAAGGAAAAAGAAGGTCTGAGTACTATAAAGTTACTGCTATGAACTCCCTAAGAAATTGTATTCCTCCTTCAAAATTTAATCATGTATCATAAAATAAAAATCCCTGGCTTCTTCCTCTTTATAATAAATGAGACTGGGAAAGGATAAATGTGAATAAGTAGTAGGTTAATCACTAAATTGTATGGAACCATACAAACTACAGAGATGCAGAAAAGTCTCCAGGCCATGGGAATCTTACTAAACAAAGCCAGAACCAAACAGGCAAATTCACATCATTTCAGGATGTTTTTAAGAGTCAAAATCACTTTAACTACTTTACTTTATAGTGCTCTAGACCTCTCTCGACTCCTTACATAACATACTCAGGATAAATGGAATTAATTTTGAGAAGCAATAACCCGAACACATTTCCCACCATAAGGAAGATCAGTGGCATTTCTTTTCATTGCTCATTTTTAGTCTGCACAATACTAAAGTTCTAACTGCTAATTATTTTTAAAATGCATTTATATAAAATAAAATGTTTTATAATTATTTTTGAAATACAAGGTGTTACTGATTTCCACTTAATTCTGCTAAATTATTAATATAACTCATTCACTGCACTTAATGTTCTTACTAAAACACAATGAATATTAAAGACTGTATTCTTAACTATAGTTCACTTTCAATCACAGAGGTTAAAAATGCCGGGAATTTAATAAAAAAAGCATGTTGCAGGATCAATCCTGGAATCTTATTCAGAGCAATGCTATTAAAAATAAAGAAAATCAACAAAATAGGAGACCATAGAAACATAATTTTAAAAGTTAGCTTTCAAACTATGCAACTTACTGTAAGAAGCCAAATCTATCCGTGACTTTGTAAACAAGGTAATCAGCATCTTCCCAAGGCTCAATCTCTGCACCTTCTCGTCCCTATTAATAGGGGACAAAGAAGGGTGTTATTGGGAATATATAAAACTGAATAATTTCTTAAAAAGAACAAAAAACAAGACTTATTTTTTACTAAAAATAAGAGCTGGAACTGAGGCATTATCAACCCTAATTAACTTTAAAAAAAAATTTCTGGCAATAATCACTATTTCTTTGATACAAACTTTGGAAGACATTAAGCCATGATCAGACCTGGGTTCCTGTGAGAAACAGACTGGGAAAGAGGGAGCAACAGAGGACAAGAAGCCACTCAAGAATGAACCGCCAGGGATTCCCTGGTGGTGCAGTGGTTAAGAATCTGCCTGCCGGGGCTTCCCCGGTGGCGCAGTGGTTGAGCATCTGCCTGCCAATGCAGGGGACACGGGTTCGAGCCCTGGTCTGGGAGGATCCCACATGCCGCGGAGCAACTGGGCCCGTGAGCCACAATTGCTGAGCCTGCGCGTCTGGAGCCTTTGCTCCGCAACGGGAGAGGCCGCGATAGTGAGAGACCCGCGCACCGCAGTGAGGAGTGGCCCCCACTTGCCGCAACCGGAGAAAGCCCTCGCACAGAAACAAAGACCCAACACAGCCATAAATAAATAAATAAATAAATAAAAATTAAAAAACAACAACAACAACAACAACAAAAAAAGAATCTGCCTGCCAATGCAGGGGACGTGGGTTTGAGCCCTGGTCCGGGAAGATCCCATGTGCTGTGTGCGCCACAACTACTGAGCCTGCGCTCTAGAGCCCGTGAGACACAACTGCTAAGCCCGCGTGCCACAACTACTGAAGCCCATTCTCCTAGAGCCCGTGCTCCACAGCAAGAAAAGCCACCGCAATGAGAAGCCCGCGCACCGCAACGAAGAGTAACCCCCGCTCGCCGCAACTAGAGAAAGCCCGCGCGCAGCAACGAAGACCCAACGCAGCCAAAAATAAATAAATAAATTTATAAAAAAAAGAATGAACCGCCAAACTTGAAGGTTTTAGAGTGAAAACATCTTAGAAAAAAGTATGTCTTGCTTTTTCATGCTAACTTCTCAGAAGAGTAGGCTACCTACTTTGCCTCTCTTCCCCTTCACTCCCAGCTCTACTGGCCCTGATACTATCCTTGCCAAGGTCAGAACCGGCCTCCCACCGTCAGATCCCGTGGACACTACTCTGGCGTCCTCACCGCGTGGATTTTTCCACTGCGCTTGTCAGTGCTGCTCAGCCTCACGACACCGTCGTCTCTTGGTTCTCCTGTCCCTCCCCCACTCTTCTGTGACAGCTTCCTCTTGGGCCGCCCCCACCGAGTGTCCGTGTGCCCAGAGCTCCGTCCTCAGCTCACTGCCCGCCACGCTCCCCTCCTGAGCTGTGAAGCAGCACTGATTAGAGCAGGAGCCCCAGGGCAAGAGTCTACACTAATCCCTCACGTCTAACATTCAGTACCCGACTGTCTCGTGGGTGTTTTATAACTGCCTGTTCATGCGTTCTCTGAGTAGGCCGTGAGCATCTTGTGGGCAAGGGCCCCTTGTAACTCACATTTGTACAGTGAAACCCCAAGGCCTAGCATGACACTTGGCCTGGTCACTAAGTGTTAACTGCATGAAAAAAAAAATGCACGTGAGCATGAACAAACGATGGTTCTATTGGTTTTAAATTAGTTAAGCAGTTAAATAAATTAATTAGGTTTTTCACGGACTACGTTAAAACCTAATCATAATAATGGGAAACGGTGTCTGATGTTCCAAATAACCAACTTAAAAACAAACTCTGGGAACATAACTGTTAAGTTGAGCTCTGCCTGTATGCCTCCCTGGAAGCAGGGCACAGTCCAGATGGCCTTCTATAATTTCATGTTCCTGTTATTCTCATAAATAATCAAAAATAACAGGTACAAAATTACATCCAAGTGACATAAATATAAAACATGACATTTATAAATCACGGCTACAACTCATTATAGATCTCAAGAGATAAGGTAATAATAAGGATATATGTAAATCGTCAACAACTGTGATTTTCTAGGGCATCAAAAATGAGATTCCATAATTAACTTAAGGATAAAATGCTAATGGAGATTATACATCGTGTATAAATTCAAATTTTCAGACCCATGTTCAATTTTTAACATCACGCATCCATTATAAATAAAATGGGTATTCAATTCCATATACTAATATATTAAAATATTTATTGAATACCTAGTATGAGCCAGAACTATTGTAGGTATTTAGGATACAAGAGCAAATCAAACAAAAGAAATTCTTACCCTCAGAGAGTTTACATTCTAGGAGGGAGAGCAGAAAACAAAGTATAATATAAAGTATGCTGATACTTTAAATGCTATGGTGAAAAATAAAGAAGAGAAAGGGGACAGAGAGAGCCAGGGGGTGGAGGGGTGTATTAAACAGTGTGGTCAGAGAAGATTTCACTAAGAGGTAGCATCTGGGCAAAGAAAAAAAGGAGGCAATAGGGCATGAAGGTATCCAGGATACAAGTGTTCCAGGAAGAAGAAATAGCCAGTGCAAAGGCCCTGAGGCAGGAGCAAGCTGGGAAGAAGTGTTGGAAGAATAACAAGTGACCAGAGTGGCTAAAGCACAGGGAAGGAGGGAGAAAAAATGCGGAGATGAAGTCAGAGAAATAAGATGACTTCAACAGTCACGGGAAGTAAACAAACTGCTGCTGTAATTTAAGCTCTCCAAAAAGCAACTCCATTTCTATTTCTATTTTTGTAAATAAAAATTACTCAAAGAGTAAATATGAATACTTACTCTGTCATATTTAGCAACTATTTCAGCTCGCTCCTGGGCAAGTTTGACTGCTACATCCTGGTTTGAATCTGTGGAGAGATCAAATTTCAATGAACTGTTATTTAAAGATTTATAAAGTTAATTAATTATAAAACTAAGATAAAACAAATGAAAATAAAACAGTAAATCAATGCTGCCTAAAATGGCAAACCAGCAAAATCGAATAAAGTATCCATAATTAAAACTTTGAAATATCAACATATCTACCATTTCAATATTACAATACCATACTCAAAAGAAAGCAAATTTGTTAACACAGCATTAACTTAGGGGATATGGTAAATCTTATCCCTCAAGAGTTAATTTTGGATCTAGTTTCATAGAAATAAATATTAAAGTAGAAACTGGAACTGAGAGCTCTAAGTTTTCAGATGAAATCCACTTGGGTAGATGATGAGAAGAGCATTCAAGAAGGCTTTTAAAATTTTAGGTAATTTGCTCACAAAATAAATCAGTGCAAGATAGACTTCAGGAGTTAAAAAAAAATATTTCTCTGACATGATGAATATAATCATTTCTTCATTTAGCCTCTCAGGTCTCCCTTATCAACTGCCCCAACTACTATTATAATCTCCAGTTTTCTACCACAACACAACCACAAATAAAGTTTTCTTTCTTATTACCACCAGGTTATCTTTCAAAAACGTTGTCTGATAACAAGTAAAGGTCAAAACATGAAGTAGTGTGGATATGCTTACACACCCCAACTACCATAAATAAAAATAAAAGATCAATGACAGACTGTATAAAAGGCACCTCTGATCAAGAAGAAAGACAAGCATTCCAGTGGAAACTGGGCAAAGGTCATAAGTAAGAAATTCACAGGAGTAACAACAGCAGTGACAACGCTGTGTTCTGTTTGCACAGAGTGCCCGGCAGATAGTAAGATACTGCGGAAAGCACTTTACATGCCTTATCACACTTAATTCTCACAACCGCACTTTACTGGATTAATTCTATTACACAGATGGAAAAAAAATGAGGTTTAGAGATTTTAACCAACTTGTCTAAGGTCACAAAGCTGGTAAACAGCAAAGCTAGATTCAAATCCAGACAGTATTGACTCCACAGTCCATAATTTTAACCACTACTTTATAAAAAAGATCACTAAAGGCACGAAAAAGGATGTCCAGTTAAAGATGGCAGATGGAACACACACTTTTATATCCATTCCTCCTAAAACCCCACTAAAATGACAATATAGGGATTCTTTAAATCCTTGCCCTCAGTGGCCCAGCAAATGGAGGTTCCAGAGAAGAGGTGAGGGAGGGGTTAAAAACAGGGAGTTGATTAAAGAAGTCAAGTCCCCGAGAGTTGAAGGGATGCGTGTGTGTATGTAAGAGGTTGAGTGAGTGCAGGGAAGAAAACCAAATCCTCACCCTCCAAAGCAGGAAACCATGAGATAATGACTAAATCTGCAGAACAGGAAGCGGCAATATAGGCATGGTATCTAGCGCTTTGGAAGTAAACGGATAATGAATCAGCTGGGAGTGGAGAGTGATTACTTCTTTGGGGTGGGCAGCCCGGAGGGAGGGGTGTGGAAGTCAGCTTATTTTTCAAAATAAGTTTTACAGGCTGCTGAATCTTTATACCAAGTACAGCTCTGATAAAAATAAAAGCTAATTTTAAAAGCCAAGACATGGGGGAAAAAACTCAAGTCATCAGAAACTAAGGAAATACAAATTTTAAAATACCACTTTGGAGGGGGATGGACCTAGAGTCTGTCATACAGAGTGAAGTAAGTCAGAAAGAGAAAAACAAATACCGTATGCTAACTAAGGAATCTAAAAAAAAAAAAAAGGTTCTCATGAAACTAGAGGCAGGACAGGAATAAAGATGCAGATGTAGAGAATGGACTTGAGGACACGGGGAGGGGGAAGGGTAAGCTGGGACAAAGTGAGAGAGTGGCATGGACATAGATACACTACCAAATGTAAAATAGATAGCTAGTGGGAAGCAGCTGCATAGCACAGGGAGATCAGCTCGGTGCTTTGTGACCACCTAGAGGGGTGGGATAGGGAGGGTGGGAGGGAGGAGCAAGAGGGAGGGGATATGGGGATATATGTATGCATATAGCTGATTCACTTTGTTATATAGCAGAAACTAACAGAACACTGTAAAGCAATTATACTCCAATAAAGATGTAAAAAATAAATAAATAAAATAAAATAAAGGGACTTCCCTGGTGGCACAGTGGTTAAGAATCCGCCTGCCAATGCAGGGGACACGGGTTCGATCCCTGGTCCGGGAAGATCCCACATGCTGTGGAGCAACTAAGCCCATGCGCCACACCTACTGAGCCCGTGTGCCACAACTAATAAAGCCCGTGTACCTAGAGCCCGTGCTCCACAACAAGAGTAGCCACCGCAATGAGAAGCCCACGCACCACAACGAAGAGTAGCCCCCTCGCAGCAACTAGAGAAAGCCTGCACGCAGCAACGAAGACCCAACACAGCTAAAAATGAAAATAAATAAATAAAATACCACTTTGCACCTATCTCACACTGACCAAAAAATGCATTGATATTACTCAATCTTGATATAGTGTGGGGAAATCTGCCATTACCTATGCTGTGGGTAGACTTACAAATGTATAAAATCTTTCTGGAAAGCAACTTGATAGTATGTATCAAAAATCTTAAAAACAGGGACTTCCCTGGTTGGCACAGTGGTTAAGTCTCTGCACTCCCAATGTAGGGGGCCTGGGTTCAATCTCTGGTCAGGGAACTAGACCCCACATGCATGCCGCAACTAGGAGTTTGCAGGCCACAACTAAGGAGGCCGCCTGCCGCACTAAGGAGCCCGTGAGCTGCAACTAAAGAGCCCGTGAGCCGCAACTAAGGAGCCTGCCTGCCGCAACTTAAGACCCGGCACAACCAAATAAATAAATAAATATTAAAAAGAAAAAAACCTTAATAGGTAGAGACTATAGCCCAATAAATACCCATATAATAGCAAAGTGCTGTCTATATGTTAAATAGTATTAGGACAAAAGACACAAGAAAAGTTTTCTAAAGTAAAGAAAAAAATAAAATTTTTAAAAAATCTTAAAAACAGGCGTCTCCTTTACTCAATAATTCCAAATCTAGGAATTTATGATAATGAGATAATCAAACAAGCACAAGGTTGTTTATAATAGTAAAAACAGCAGAATGGAATTTGTGAATTTCTTAAAGCTTATTTGGGAAAAAAAATGTTTATGCCACTGCTTTTCTCAGACTACAAAGTGTCAATATACTATCCTTTGAGGGAAATGTGAATAAATAATAAATGGTTCAATAAAATAACAAAAATACAGGTTAGTTGTTCAGATTTTCACAGTTAACTTATACATTCAGAAGTCTGGGATACTCAACTCAATTATACACATATTTATTATCCTATTTTAGACGTATGAATCTTCATCAATTCCTTTTTCCCTCTCCTGTTACCCAGCTTTAACACATTACACTCACACTTCTACAAAAGGGTAGGGAAAGCAAATTAACAGAAATTAAACTCAAACTAGGAAACTTGGCTACTTAGTAAATTCTATTTCCATTACCAGAACAGCTAAGCATGAATTTCTATGGTGATTAGGCCAAATCCAATAAATGAGTGCTTTCTTTGAAGTATTTTATACTAGTCCTTTATTCCTGCTACTAGTCCTAGGAGTCTCAACTATATTTCCAACTTAACAATGAAAAGTTTAAAAGTGTAAAGGCAAGAACTGGAAACAGTATAGAGTTGGGAAGTGAAGATGCAAAGTATCCCAAGAAAACATCATTGTGGCAAACTGTAAGATACAATGCTTTACAAGGGTCATCTCCAGTCTAGAGATTTCCGGAAAGGAGACCTAGCCAAGTAATAGGGGTTGTACTGGAATTGGATGAAACTGTATCTAATTTTATGGGAATAAAATGATTAACATGATTAGAATAGTTGACTCCAAATCAAGTCAGTACTAATCTTTAAATTCCTTTAGAAAGTTCTTATCCTTGTATTTCCTGATGGGGAGAAAATTTTGTAATGTTAATGAATGTAAAAGAGAACAGAATTAAAGTCAAACTAATTTTATAAAATATAGCCACACCTGCTTCTTTGAAGAGACTAAATAGAAATGCCAATCTTTCCCCACACCAAGTTTAGAGACATTATTTAATAATCCGCATTGTGAAGCAAGCATCTTTCCAGTAAGAAGTAGTGTCCTTATGCAGAATTCACTATAGTTAAATTATATTTCGTACTGTCTGATCTACAGTTGAGAAGTTTATTAAGAATTATAGTAGAATACTCCCTTTGGTTTTGTTCTGATTGCTTATTTAGAAATTCCACTGCAGAACAGAGTTGGCCCTATAAACACTGACCACAGAAGGTATCGGCAGCTGTCTATGTCTATGCAAGTGTGCACCGATTCCAGGCACCTATTAAACCACGACGGCTGTGTTCCTGGGCACTTGCCATTATCAAACAAGAAACCTATCACAGTATTTAAGCCAAATTAAATCAAATTATCTTAATTGACTTTACATCTAATATAACAATGTTTCAAAGTATAAGAGGCACATTTTAAGCAGTAAGGATAGAAAGGCATTTGGATTAAATACTGAAGTATACAGAAAACATCTCTGGGCACAAATGTAGGGAAGAAAATGACAACTGTAGCATTTTAAGAAGACCTCTAATTCCATTTAAACATAAAAACTTTTAAGAATCAAGCATCCACCTGGATTGTAACTTAGTATCACTAAGTTAGCCCCAAATTGTAATGAACAATTCATTCAAAGTTACTAAATTTTAAATTCAATGAAACAAAATTGACAGACCATTTTTCCTAGTATACATTTTAGCAGATGAATGTTAAATAAATATATATTTCAATTTAAAAAGTACTTTACCCTTTGTTAGATAACCAGTCTGGCTTTGGGAATTAACAACAGCTTCAGTCCTCATAGAGTAAACTTATCTCTTCCAATATTCCATTACTGCTTTATAGTTTGCAAGCACACCAAGAGTGTTAGGTGGTCCCTCACACATTCTGCAACAAACTGAAACAGAAAAGCGGAAGGCAGCTCTACTTTAAACTATTTGTGAAACAGGCACAAGAAAGAAAAGGTCTGAGATATATTCTAAGGGGGAAAAAAGACCTTGCTGTGGTTACACGCACTACAGATATTCAAACAAAGATGATGTTTGTTGAGGGTAAAAACATGCCTTTCAGGCTAGATCCCAAGTATGAACCACACCAGCCTACACCCAGCATTCCATCTAGTAACAAACAGGGGCTTTGAATATGCCTTAATCTTGTACTTCAAAATTAGCCACATTCTTATTACTTTTAATAAAACTTGTCTTGGAGCAATAAAGAAAATTTTTATTTAAAACATTAAACTAAAGCTAAGTAGGAATACTCTTCTCAAGTACATTTTATAACTTAATTTTAATGATACTTTTTAATGTGAAAGCTTCAGCCCCTGTTTCAGACACTAAGCAAATGCATACTAAATTCTGGAGGGTTTTGGAAATACTTAACACACCACACATATACAAGTGAAATAAATGTTTCATGAAACAAAATGCATAGCTACTGCAGGGTGGCACTGTAAAATGTCCTATTCTATTTATTCTTTCCTTCTTCCCTTCACTGTTTCCTTCTTTCTTTTCTTTTTTTTAAAGGGTTGGGACCTACAATATGGAAACTACTTTGCGAAAGTGACAGCCACCTTAGAGGCGTGATTATGAACATTAATTACACTTAACTGGACACTAATGAATTACGTTTACACTCAGCTTAAGCCAGGTGTAACATTCAATACAGGTAAAAGATGTCAGAAGCTTAGAGAGAGGGAAAAAGTTCAAATCATAAACCAAGGAATGAGAATCAGACTGGCATAAAATTTCTTATCAACTAGAAGGTAATGAAGCACTTATTTTCAAATTTCTGAGAAAAAAAAAATTATCATGAGTTTGGAATTCTATACCAAGCTAAACAACTGATTCGGTATGAGGAAAAAGTAAAAACATTTACAGATATTACAAGGTGGGGTGAGCTGAAGAATGACTCCCCAAAATATGTCCACATCCTAATCTCTGGAACTTGTGGAGGTACCTAATATGGCAAAAGGAATTTGCAGATGTAATTAAGTAAGGATCTTGAGATGGGAAGGTGACCCTGGATCGTGAAGGTGGGTACAACGTAATCACAGGATTCTTATGAAAGGCAGCCAAGAAGGTCAGAGGAGGAAGTAGAGGCGAGGATGAAGGCAAGAGGCTGGAGTGATGTGAAGAAAGAAGGGGCCATGAGCCAAGGAAAGCAGGCGGCCTCCAGAAGCTCAAAAAGGCAAGGATCCCCATTCTCCCCTAGTGGCTCCAGAAGGAATCAGCCCTGCTGACTTCAGCCCAGTGGAACTGATTTCAGACTTCTGGCCTCCAGAACAGTAAGAGAATCAATTTTGTTGTTTTAAGCCACCAAGTTTGTCATAGTTTGTTACAGCAGCAAGAGGAAACTAATACAATGATTCAAAGTTTACTGCCTAAACAATGTTTCTTTGACAAAGAATCTCTCCTTGTCCAAACTTTTAACCGTCTTCTTTACTAGGCCTTGAGTCCTGTTATCTGGTCAGATTCCTCATCCCCCTCCCTTGATGTCTGGTAACACTGGCCTGCCTCTACCAAAAATCCTGTTAAGTTGGTTTAGCAAGAATCCCATCCTTGAAGTCTCCTCTTAGTAATTTTCTAACCACCAAAGCCCTCACTCAACTGATTGACTATAAATCTCTTATTTATAGGGATTTCTTTATTGTTTATTAAGTGTCAGAATAATTTTTTAACAGAATCAAAAAAAGGGGTAGACACAGGATCCATGAAATCCCAGGAAGCTAACTGTGTAGTTGCCTAGAGAGTGACTAGCCTGCATTAGAACAGGGAATACAAGGTGTCTTCAAGAAGAAAGTGGATTCTAGGCAACATATAGATCACAGATATTATTAGCGATACAGTGAAAGCTTACATATGAAAGACACCAAAAAGAGGATAAGAAGACTATTAGAAAATTCGGAACAAACAAAGCAGAGAGTGATAAAAGTCATGGTCAAATATGAAGCAATGTACAAAGGGGCATGGCTATGAATTTGATACATATGGGAAAAGTGAATTCATCTGACCTTGACACTTTCAACATTAGGATTATATTTCCTTCCTACATACTTCATCATAATGTTTGAGATTGAAGTAAATTATAATAACTACTGACATTGTGATTATATAAGGATTTTATTGGCTTTTAATGTTCATAATCAACTATATACAAAGCATCTAAAATTGAACTCTGATCTGCACACTTCCATACGCCCCACTCCAAACCTAAGTCCCCCTTCCTAGAAGAAGCCACCGCTATCTCCCAAAACTATTCTCCACATTATACAAGAATCTGCATGTATGTATGCACTACACATATATTTAAATGTCCCTTTTCTATTTAAAAACTAGAACCATTCTATAAATAATTCTAGATCTTACTCTTTTTTGCTTAACAGTACATCTTCGAGCTTATGCATATCAACACCAATAAAGGCTTAGCAACCAGTTCTTGCAGGGAAGAAGTTAGGGCTGTGAGCCCTGGTTTCTGGCACCTGCCAATTTCTATGCTGCGAATATTCCCACTATGGCAGCCAATTACCAAGGTACCAATGTGATGTCACCAAACGCATAGTTCAGGCTGGGTCCAATAAATCAGTGGATCTACCTCAACTTTTTTCACAGCTGTAAAGTTTCCCAATGCACGAACATAATTTATTCAACTAGTCCTGTCTTAGGAATTCGAACTAGGATAAACTAGAGAGTCAATTTGTAATGAGAGTTAAAGATGAAACATTATGAGGTAAAGAGCTTAACAGGTTACTGTAACCAAAGGCAAGCTGAAAAAAAAGAGGAAGGAAAAACTACCAGTAAGCTGAGAAAAAGATGCTTCAGAGAGGAAAACGGTACCCAATACGCAGAGCAAAGCAGAGTCACCATCAGAGAGACCTCTTAGCCTAAAAAAAAGAGAGACTAGCCCGCCCCTGAGCTGCTGCTGCGGTTGCTGGCTTTCCTTTCCTGCTCAATGCATGCATACAAAGCAAATGCTTTTTCCTGAAATTATCTGAGTAAATTATCCATGTCTATAATTTGAGTTCTTTAATTCCATCTCATCTTTCAACCAAAAGAGGCCCTAACTATCGATGGTGCCTAAACAATGTTTCAGTTATTTGTGATTACTTTCTTAGTATACTATGGACTAAGATACACCAATTATAAAGATTCTTCTAATGATAAAATCTTAAAAGGCACCATTGCTAAAAACTTCAGCATTTATTTTGCCATGCTCTAGATCCAAGGCTGAAGGGAACGCTCAGAGGAGAAATAAGCAGAGTTAAACAGATCAACATCAAAACACAACTAAAAACAAAATAAAGGAAGGCACACCAGTCACAAGAGAACCTGAAATACCACTTATTTTAACTGGTTTTTCTGTGAGAGATGAAATTCAATATGGACACTTAAAAGTGACATATACCTACTCTCCCCGCAACAAAGTTTATACTGGAGTAGCATCCCAGGAGAGCTTCACATCCTCAGCCAAAAGCTCCACCTGGTGGTCCTGTGAGCACTGGTCCCAAATCTCCTGTCCCTTTTACCCCCTCCACCGGAGGGACTCTAATCCATCCATGCTCCTGTGCCCTCCAGCACAGTCCCACCTCCACCTCTCACAGCTCGGTTAACTCCACCTTAAACAAGTGTCTTATCAAAAATGTACAACCTCAAAACCCATTTCTCTCCTTCTTCCTTCCCCCACTAGAGTAATAATCTCAGAAAAATCAATTGGTTTCCTTCCCTCTTTCCATGTTAACTTGGAAACAACACAACAACAAGATTCTGATCACAGCTGCAATTATAAAAATAGTGTAACTAATCATGATCAAGGAAGGGACAGCCAAAGGCTGAAAGTTAAATACAGGAAAGAACCAATGCCATAAACCCAAAAGTTCTCAGAAATGCCCCACTTTCCACTTCAAAAGAGCCACACAAGCTTCCACATACATCTTCATACCCCTCTGGTAATACGCATTGTCTGATACAATAAAAGTGTTCAAACAATAAGCCTAAGTGCTCTTCAATTTTAGCTTTCAATTGTCAGTGTAAATATGATTTATACCTTTCCATTCAAAATATTTCTATTATCTCACGAGCAGCATGATATCAGCATTTTCTATTATATCATGTTTTCATTTTTAAATTTTTCATTAAATGTGCAGAACACATTTCTTCAAACAAATTCTTATATAGAAGCCCAACTTTCAAGCAAGGAGAGTGATGGGGTTGAGGAGAGATGAAGCAAAGTCCTCCTTGTGTTAGCACGTTTGTCATCTACTGCTCAAATGAGTTCTCCTCCAAGAGTTTCCTAACTGCCATCGCCACCTCCCTTTCATAGAGTCCTCTCAATTCTCCAGGCCCTTCTCTTGCTTCTACAAATAAAAAGATTAACATTTTATAATTGGTAGGTTGTCTGTATGTTGTTTTGTTTGTAAGCATATATATATTTAAGACCTGTAAGAACAGGACACATCTCCAATATTTTAAACATGGAGCACCCAGCATCAGGTAGATATTTAATATTTCTATAACTAATAAAATATTTTAAATCATAATTTTAACAACAATTCCAGGGAAGGCTTCTATTACTTGCTTCCTGAATTCTAGAAAGATGAGAAACAAAATAATTTTAAAGTCCTACAATTACTAACAAGGATTCATTATAACAAGATAATTTTTTTCCCTAAAATTTAATTATGACTACAGACCTACTAGAAGATCCACCTTACCAATGCCCACTGCCATAAAGGTAGAACTGGTCACTGGTAGAACTGGCCTTTAGATCTACTGTATTTACCATCTGTTACCCACAACAATTTATTGAATATACTTACTTCCATGTCACTTCTATTAAACTGTAATCTCCATGAACAAAAGACAGTATCTCATTCATCTTGGTATCTCTTATATCCATCACAGTGCCTGGCACACAGTAGTTGCTCACTAAGTATTTCTTTTAAAAAATTACTCAAAATTAGTTACTAATGTGAATTATTCAACCAGGTAAACACAATATATCAACTTATTTTAAAAATTAGATTTATAAGCTATTTTCCAGGTATAGCTTTACTGCAAAAAAAAAAAGAAAAAAAAATGCTTTTGCTAAAGATTCTCACCTTTCTCATATATTTTATTCTGTTTTTTTTAAAGTCTATTTCAAGGTAGCATTTGAAATATTATTAGGACTCAGACATGAGAAGTCACAATCTATTTCTGATGAGTACTTCTGATTATTTACAAGACCTTCATATCCATTAAGGAATGAATGAATACATGCATGAATAAGTATATGTATGTACTATATGGCTACTGAAAGATGAAAGAAACCAGAGACTTGTTTGTTATGTCTGTGTTCCAACCTCACGCTTCCCCTTTTTCTAGCTCCCCAACCTCCTCACAGACCATCACTGTCTCACTTCCTTTACCGGAAGCTCCGGCTCACTCAGCTCCGTGTGCCCCCATCATGCTTCAAGCCCACGTGGAGGGCCTTCAGCTAGAGAAACACTCGCAACTCCCTCCCACTCTCCCCTCACTCCTCTCTCGGGAGCAGAAGGAGTCGGGGATGGGCTTGGCCGAGCTCCTTGCTTTCTCACCCAGCGACCCTGTCCCTGGGCACAACCCTTCTGATATCCTCTCTATGCAGGAAAGCACCTGCCCTGATGGGAGGCCTGGGGTTGCTTGGCTGTGCTAGTCACCCGGTGGGTAAATCTAAGTCAAGAGAGGCTAATAAGCCCTTTCCACTTCAGATCTAACGTCGTGCCCTCCAATCAGCCAAAAGATTTTGCTCTCCATCTGTCAATCTCTCCTGTCTTACTTCTCAAAAAGAAAGAGCATTACTACTGGTTCCCTAGAACTCCCAAAATCAGACTAGTAACGCCAACGTTTATGTGTAAGATGATTCACAGAGAAAAAGGATATGAAGTGATGTAACAATGTTTAAATACCATTACTACTAATGAGAAACATAATTATTACTTGTTGAATGTGAGTTTAATTTCCACATTTGGCAGCAGGGTTGAATGACAAAATTGCCAACAACAGATACCTAGAACCAAGACAAGCATATGAGTCATTTTACTCACTTCAACCCGCCTACAATTGCTGGCAAACTCAAGACTACACCTTAGCAGTTTTTCCAGCAGCATGAGAGCATGATTGTAGTAATAGATGACACAAGACTGGTGTGTAACAACTCCTTGCTTGTGGATACTTTATAACCTGCTTAGTGCAGGTTTAATATGTACCAGACATTTACTATGCATTTACTATGCATAAACTCACATAATCCTCACAGTAACCTACTCTGTTAGTTTTATGACCCTCCCTAGTTTACACACAGGGAGCGTGATGTTCGGAGAGGCGAAGTGATTCAGGTCCTACAGGAAGAAAGTGGCAGAGCAGAGTCCGGCTGTCTGACTTCAAAGCCCTGTCTCTAACCGCCACACTATTTGTTGAAGTATAAGTGAGTGATCTTTTTCTATTTCTTCTCACCTCTGCTAGTCCTTACATTTCTCTTCTTAGAAACAAATCTATTTGTGATTCCTATGAATTTTAACAGTTGTGTTTTCTGGGTTCCAGCAGCCTTCCAATCTTATCACACTAAATTGTCAATTATTTGTGCAAAATGGAGACCAGTGGTGTTGTGTAGAATCCAAGAACCATTTATATAAAATATTCTTTGTGATCATAACCTCCTCTACTACATTTTAAGTGGTGTATCAATACTTTAGGATAGTAACAGGAAATGATCAAGAAACAGGCAAAAAAAATTGACAGGATAATCAACAAATGGACACTGAAGTTAACTTTACTAAAATACTTTATGCTTTTAGTAGATACTAAATCAAATGTCTTCACCATTAATTTCTATGATTACAGAAAGAATTCTGTTGAATCCACTTCATTTCCTTAACTTTCACAACTCTTTCAGCTCATTTGGAATTGTAAGCATGTACAGCTTTATTAATTACAAAAAAACTTTGTGTTGAATTCAGCCCAATGGGTATTAATAACAAATGATGCAATTACAGCAAATTCTTGTAGACCAGATATAAGACAAAGAGAATTCACAGACTGCTCACCCTAATAGCAAATAACTAATTCCACAGATAGTTTGGCAAGCCTTATTCTCAACCCAAAGGTAACTTTTCTACTCTTTAAATCAAAAATGCAAATATGCAAAAACCAAATTGTGCCCAAAATGACACATGAAAACAAGAACTAAGTATTACCTACAAGAACTAAGTATTACCTAGAACAACTGAGTAGTAAACAGGAAGAACTGCATTAATACATAAACAAAAGTATGAGCTATGCAAGTATTTGGTCCCCAAATGGCCCTTAGGTTCAAATTGGAACATAAGGCCATCAAAAGCCAGCAATGTGGGATACAATAAATGTAAGTGCTCATATCACACTGAAGCTGTCATTCATTCAATCATTAAAAAAGAGAGACAGGGCTTCCCTGGTGGTGCAGTGGTTAAGAATTCACCTGCCAACGCAGAGGACACGGGTTCGAGCCTTGATCCGGGAAGATCCCACATGCCTCGGAGCAACTAAGCCCGTGCGCCACAACTATTGAGCCTGCGCTCTAGAGCCCGCGAGCCACAGCTACTGAAGCTCGCATGCCACAACTACTGAAGCCCGCACGCCTAGAGCCTGTGCTCCACAACAAAAGAAGCCACCGCAATGAGAAGCGCTCGCACTGCAACGAAGAGTAGCCCCTGCTCGCCGCAACCAGAGAAAGCCCACGCACAGCTACGAAGACCCAACACAGCCAATAAATAAATAAATAAATAAATCTATTTTTTTTAAAAAAGAGACAGAGCTCTAAACTCTGACACAACACCACGTAACTCTCACAACATACAACACACCTCACCTAACAAATCCTAAGAACATGATCTATACATATCTCATGTGTATGTGTGCTTAATATGATATGTATTCTTTATATGGCTACTGTTACTGTGCTAACAATGTTGTGTTAGGCTGACCTATACAGGTAAGATTTATTTTACACAACAAACATCAAAACTGCTATACATACAGGGTAGTCATTGATCAGGAGTCTAGATGCATTAAGTACCAACAAAGAGCCAGGCTCATAAGTAATAGCTAGCACTTAATCTGCACAATCTAAAAGTCTTATGTATATTATTTCATTTAATGTCTTCACATCTAAACTACGAGGTAGGTATCATTATCATTCATTTAAGAGACAAGAAAATTGTTAGGTTAATGAACTTGCAAGGATCACACAGCTTTGAAGTTGCAGAACTGGCATTCAGACCAAGACAATAAGGCTTCAGAGCGCTCTTAATCACTCCACATGGTCTCTGAATAAATAAAATAGCAAGCAAATGAACAAAGGTTTATCAAGAGGATCTGTCAACAGGTATCATCAAAGTAGCATTAAACAAGGGCAAGAGGCCAAGGAAATACCCTCCAGTCAATAGGAAGCCAACGTGTTTCTGAAGAGAAAAGAGGCCAGAAAAGCTGTGGAGAAAATGAAGATCACTCAGGAAGGAAGAACAGTTTAGTCTGCCTGTTAACAGTGCACACTTGTTTGCTGAGCTTTTAATACCCATTAGGCACTGTGCTAGGTGTACAGAAAATCTCATTTAATATTCAAACAACCCTATTATCATTTACATTTTGCAGATGACAAAAATGAAACGTAGAGGTCAAGCAACTTGTCCAAGGCTAAATTACCGTCAGAGCTCAACTCAAACCCACATCTGAAAGGCTCCAAAGTCTGTGTCCACCTGCCCACTATGCTAGAGAGAGAGAGAGAGAGAGAGAGAGAGAGAATGTGTGTATGTGTGTATGTGTGTGTGTGTGTGTGTGTGTGTGTGTGTGTCTAAACTAATAAGGTCTACACTACCTAGAAACTGGTGCACAGTCACCAGGAAGTGGGTTAGTTGACTCCAGTGTGCTCGAAACTACTGTTCTTGTGTTTCCACAGTGAATATCCTACTCCAATAAAGAGAAAAGTCTTCCTAGATCTGAAAATGACTACTTTCCAAAATTACTTATTCCTGTACACTTTCAGATACCCAAGCTTCCAAGCTTTCACTCCACTGATTCCATAAAGCTGCCATAGAGTTTTAAGGATATAAAATGCATTTTCACAGTATCTGATTATTATAAACAAGGAAGCAAATTTTTCTAAAGTTTAAATTGAGGCAGCTAACTATTGTTTTCATATACAACTAGATACAATTATACAATTAAGCTTTTTTTTTTTTTTTTTAATTAATGCTTTACTAGTTACCAACTGCCAGACCCTGGGCAAGAAACAAGAAAGCAGGGGTTCCGCACCAATCGCATCTTACATGGTTTTTCATTCATACTGTCTATTCACTATAATCCAATCCTACAGTTTTTTTCTTTTTTACAAACCCTTTCAACCACATCTTTATTTTTTTCTATATACAACACATAATGTTCTTCCGAGTAAAGATTCATTAGCTCTAAAGTATATCAAACTTTAAAAAATAATATTCCCAACACATCTCCTACTGGCAATTTGTAGTATATAAACATTATACAAAGATTTCAGTATTTCCCTGACAAAGACACCTTAATAAAACAAAATAGACATTGTTCACCAAAGCTAAAGGAATGGGCAGTGAATTTCTCACATCATTGTTTCAACGGTGGCACAGATGCTTCACAAAACATCCACTTACTAAAAGCATTCTATCAATCCAATCTGAATATCAACTTGGAACATAAATGTGCATAACTTAAAGAAAGATCAAACACCTTCACAAATTCTTAACTCTTGACTTATACAAATACCAAAATATAAGTAAAAGCATTTTCAAGCTGAATTAGAGAAAAATCAGCACAGTAGCACACTAATATTACCCTATCTTCAATAAATATCCATCTAAGACCAAGAAACAAATCATCTGCATTTTTGGCATTTTTCTTTTAACATCTTTATTGGAGTATAATTGCTTTACAATGGTGTGTTAGTTTCTGCTTTATAACAAAGTGTATCAGTTATACATATACATATGTTCCCATATCTCTTCCCTCTTGCCTCTCCCTCCCTCCCACCCTCCCTATCCCACCCCTCTAGGTGGTCACAAAGCACCGAGCTGATCTCCCTGTGCTATGCAGCTGCTTCCCACTAGCTATTTTACATTTGGTAGTGTATATATGTCCATGTGACAGGGTGAGAGAGTGGCATGGACATATATACATTTTTGGCATTTTGGGCATTTTGTTGGTTACCAGCAGAGTAGGTAATAAAGTTTCCTTAGCTTTACCCTTGGACAAAATTTGAAAAATTGGGAAAGCAGGCACAGTATATGTAGCCATGTGTTTATTCAGCAGCGTTGATGGAGGGCCAGCCAGGTGCCCAGGACCGTGGTACGGAACGAGCCGGTCGGGGAGCCTGGCGAGCAGCGGGGGACTCATGCCACATGGCGACAAAGGCTGCAGGAGAAGGACACGCCATGTGCTGTGAGCGCAAAACAGAGAGAGCAATCGAGGCGGGCTGAGTGAGTCAGGGAAGGCCTGAAAGAGGAGGGGATCGTTCCTGTGACAGCTCAGCTGTACTGAACAATGCAAAATATTTCCCTGGTCTTGAAACTCTGCCTACATTGTACACCTTGCCCTCGGTTTTTCTCCTTCCTCCCTTGCTACTCTTTCTCAATATTTTGTGTGAATTCCTTCCCTTCTGTCTACTCTTTGAAGACGAGGTTCCCCAGGATTTGCTGTCTAGGATTTGCCCCAGCTCATCCTTGGCATTTGTCAGTTTTTAACATTTCAGTTTCAATACTGGAGCAAGTTATCCTAAAGGCCACGGCGTATAACCACCGGCAGGTCCCTGAGGTGTGAGTGTGAACCAGCCCGTGTGTGAGAGAGCCGGTCACCTGCCGCAGAGGGAGCCCCACTGCCCGGCCGGTGCCTGTCCCTATGCACCGTCACCAATGCACCAAATCAAATGGGGCGGGGGGGAGGGGGTGAAGAAAAACTGAGCAAAACAAAAAACTGAATGGCTTCAAAAAGAAAACAACCTGGCAATATTTTGGAAGTACTTCTGAATTGAGGGGCCTGCTACAGTAGCACAGCATGAGCCCCTCTAGAGGTGACCCGCAGAGGTCTTAAATGATGGATCTCACCAGAAGTGTGCCATCGGAAGCCTACAGTTATCCCAACACCAAGCACCAAATCATCAATCATCAACAAACAAACAAACAAAACCACCATGAACAGAAAAAAAGACTGAAATGAAATGCACCAAAATGGTAACATTTTAACCTCTGAAAAGAAGAAATATGAATAATTTTATTTTCTTCTTTGCACTTTTGTATTTTTTGAATGATCAATAATAGGCATATACTACTTTTATTATAAAATATGCTTTCATAAAAAATATAAAGATATAATATTGATATATGTTAGAAAAAAATTTTTTTTAAATTTTCCAAATACATTTTAAGCTTTTTAATAAAAGAGTATGCTGACTGGAAAACAGACTTGCTCCTCAGTTTTCTTATGAGGTTTTAGATGAAAAGCTATGAAACAATTTTTGAAGAAAGTCATCTACAGTCATCAAAATGACTGCTCTATCTCTATGGATACCTAAAAATTCCATTTGAAATATCTAATAATCAATCATGTAAGTGAATGAAGGTCAGATTAAGAATATAAATACCAGCTTTCCCTTGGAAAAATGAGGTGGATTAAGTCTTCCAATATGTATTAATTCAAAAATTACTGAGCATAATTTATTGCCATTGCACTGTGAATACATATGGATAAAACATAATTCTTCAAAAAGATCACAGTTTTCAGGACTTCCCTGGTGGCGCAGTGGTTAAGAATCCGCCTGCCGATGCAGGGGACACAGGTTCGAGCCCTGGTCTGGGAAGATCCCACATGCCGCAGAGCAACGAAGCCCATGGGCCACAACTACTGAACCTGCGTTCTAGAGCCCGCGAGCCACAGCTACTGAAGCCCACATGTCACAACTACTGAAGCCCACGCACCTAGAGCCCGTGCTCCGCAACAAGAGAAGCCACTGCAGTGAGAAGCCCCCGCAGTGAGAAGGCTGCGCACCGCAACAAAGAGTAGCCCCTGCTCGCCGCAGCTAGAGAAAGACCGCGCGCAGCAACGAAGACCCAACCCAGCCATAAATAAATAAATAAATTTATTTATTTTAAAAAAATCACAGTTTTCTGAGTCAGAAAAATAATCAACTGTAAATAATGTGATAAATGCCCCTCAATAGATATCTTTTTTAAATGCTACAGAGAAGCCAATAGGAAAAAAGTAAAGTCAGAAAAAGACTTTACCTACAAGGCAACATCTGACCCAGGTCTTAAAAGAATGGTGGAAACTCACCAATTGGACAAGTGGAGAAAGCCGTGACGTTCTAATAAAAAGCTGGAGTCCATGGTGACAGTACAGCTATTTCAATAGCTCCTATGGCAAACAGTCATGTTGGGCAGGAAAGACAGGTCTTTAAACTTTTATCATTTTTCCTTCTCCTTCTCTTTTCATAATATCCCACCCATCCACTGGAACAGAAGGTAATCTCTTGGTGCAAAAGTAAAGTGTACACAGGAAAATAAGCAAAGGAAAAGATTTGGGGATTAAAAATTAGTTTGAGGCCATAAATAAAATGAAATAAACTTACCAACAACTCATCTTTTGATACATTAACATATCATTATTACCGAGGTATTCATTCATTACTACCTGGGTCATTCAGAATTGAATGACTAAGAGAATAGTAATTATAAGTCTTTTATTAATGATATAAATTCTGCTCAAAACACAAATTTTAAAAACAAGTCTAATCACACATCCAAATATATTTTCCTTTAATATTATGAAGTGCCTATATAATGCATTCATTAACTTCCTAATAATGAATATAACATACTTGAGAAAAATAGCAGTAGTAGCGTATAGATTTCCAAAAGAAACTTGCACCATTACATTCAAGATTTAAAGACAAAAACAAAACAATAGTCTTAAATGCAACTGACTGATGAGAGAAAAGGGAAAACGGCTGCCATTAGGCTCCAGGTAACACCTTGTCTGGAGATCCTGAAAATTTACATTTAAGGTTTCTTGACAGTAATCTATAAATCCCATTCCCACTCCAATGCCTCACCCTCAATTTACCTCAAAAACTTATACACAGGTTCAATTAGGTTCTAAATCATTTTTTTTACACAGCAGCCGAAGAATAAAACTCTTTTAAGAAGTCATTAAATGGGACAAAGTCTCTTCCAGGATACTGTACTTGATGAGTTATGCCAATTTTCACATACTCCAGGAGACTGACTATAAAAATACATTTTACATAAAAGACCTGCCATCCTTCTCATTGTGGAAAGTATTTCTTAGAAAGCACTATTACCTACTCATTGAGTAAACTATCTGAAATTACAGAATGCATTTATAACAGTAAACCAAATTCCTCTTTTATGAGTAAATAAGCATGACCAACTTCACAATGCAGCAAAAAAGATTGGAAACGACATAAATGTCCATCAATTCAGCTGTTAAAAATCATGAAGCAATATTCTGTACTGATTTGATTCGGATTCATCTCCAAGATATACTATAAATAGAGGGGGAAAAAAGGCAAGGTTCAGAACAGTGTGTATAACACACTACTGGGGTCAGGGATGTACATAAATACACAAAGTTAACGACGATTGTCCTGGGGGAGATGAGTGGAAAGGACACATCTTGCACTGGATAACCTTCAGTACACCTTGAATTGTTTACCATGTACATGTGCCACCTTATCAAAACATAACACATGAAAGTTTTAACAACTGTAAAGATAATTAATAGGAGAAAAATCCTTCCTCAGGAAAAGGTTGAAGATTTACTACTACTTCAACACAGCTGCTTCTGCACAAGCAGATGGTCCCTTATTTTAGTCTCCAGAGACCTCTCAAGTGCAAGGCCACCTCAGCTTTTCCTGATGGAATGGATTCACCTTCCAGTTGTCTTTACTGCTCAAAGGAAGGAAAGGAAGAACAGAAATTCAAAGAGATAGAAACTACTGTCAAATGCAAAACAACTTCTCTCCTGTGACCAAACGAAAACCAATGAATACTTTCACCTCCAGCAGCCCATGCAGGCAGGGGGCCTGTGTCAGCGCAGGAAGAGGAGATTAAGGGTCTATGTTCTATTTTCTCGGTATATGACTAGAAAACTAGGCCCTCTACCACAATAATCTGCAAAAGGATCAGCGCTTTACTGAGAACTGCAAAAATTAAACAAAGGATAATACATTACATTTTATGCTATTAAGGGCTGGTTCAAATACTTTAAAAATAAGCACAAGCCAAATAACAAAACTGACAGGAGAATCTGCCTCAGCAACTCACACTACAACTTTCCTATCAGTTTACGTACCAGAGGGGATTTTCATTGCTGACAAATCTGGGTGGTTTTGTAATGGATGTCGTACACCTGCCGCTCCCCACTCCCCGTCCGTGGAAAAATTCTCTTCCACAAAACATTATACACTTGCGCCTATAATGTTTTTGAAATGCCTTTAAAGCCCTTTAGAGGGTATTTTTTTCATTAAAACTCATATCTTCCTTATGACACTGATCTTGCCAACTGTAGTCCTTTTCAAGAACATAACTTTAATAAACTTGCTGACAAATAGATTACATTTGTAATCTGTTGTGAATGGCAATAGATCACTGTGAATGGCAAGTTACTTTAACTGACCATTTTTAATACAACCAATTTAATGGGTTCTTTGGTTTCCAATAAAGCCATCAATGCTTTGACAACCTCACAGACTCACTATGTGCAAAGCTCTTTGCAAGTACTGAGAAACATAGAATATTGAAACACAGTATCTGCCCTCAAGATGTTTACAACCCTGTAAATGAATAAAAGTATCCTTACCCTAAGAGATGTGTTCCCCAGCAAGGAAGCAAGGCAAAAGTAACAATCCTTCTTAAAGCACATCACACCCTCTACAGAGAACAACATCGTTACTACACAACTTAAACTGTTTCTAACTTGACCAGAAAACTACATAGCATTTAATGAAATAATTCTAAGAGGTGATTATCTAAAGATAGAACAGAGTTTTGGTGAGATCATTCTTCTGTTTACTTCAATATTATAAATGAGAGCCGATTTGGATTTTTCTTCTAGGAGATGCCTTCAGTTTGACTTATGTTCCTCGAGAAATCTAACCACATCTAGAAATCAGAAGCTCAAACTGCTGGGCACTAGAAAGCCAACAGAAACCAAAGTTAATTGCCTACTTCCTTTCAAACCCTATCAAGCACCATAAATCTTGTGGGAAATGTGGTTATCTTTATTTATAATATGCTTTAGAAAAGGCCTTCCTACTGAATTATGTCTGAAATGCATGTATATACGTAAACACCCACAAAAACCCTAGCTTTCCTAAAATCTACAGTCAATAATTTCACAAAAGTCTTAATAAATTAAAGTGAAATCAATATCGTTTCACAAATTAGTCCATATACCAGTAATTTTACTCCATTTTTTAAATCCAGTTCAACAGAATTCTTAATAACTGCTCTACCACTTATTATTGATGTAAACTTGGGCCACAACCTGTGTGAGCTTCAGTCTCCTTACCTGTACAAGAGATACACGGTGATAAGAACAAGCGCTTAGCTAACATTTACTAAACGTCTACAATGTGTCAGGTACTGCTCTAAGCAGAGCATAATGTTCTAGGCATATATTCTCAAGCAATGATTATATGTAAACTCAAACAACCCTATGGTGTAGTCACTATCATTAGCACCAAATTACAGATGAGGAAAACAAAGGCATTCAGAAATTTCCAAAGGTCTCACAGCCAAGTGCCAGAGCCCAGACTGTCGAGAATCCAGAAGCCATATTCTAAATTAAGATACAGCTGCCTAAAAATTGTAAAAATCTCCTGTCCAACGTGTAGAATTCTTGCAAACATCCCATTTAATCAGGCTCATAAAAGCATTCCAGAACTTTTAAGTGCCATATAAACATAAGACACTCATTATGAATGAAGTCTTTAAGACAAGATTGATAAAATTGATTGTGTAGGTACCTAAGTAAAAATTAAAATTAAAAAGAAAAGTTAAAGGGATTAAAGGGAACCTCAAAGTGTATCCAGCTCAACCTCCCCCAAATGATGACCCTCCCTCTATAACATTCTTAATAAGTGGTCACTAAATGCAGTGACCTTCAATGCTTCCAGAGATGAAATCTCACAAGCTCACAAGTCATCCCCTTCCATCTTAAAATGTTCTAATTATTATTAGAAATGTCTTCCTTTTAGTTCTAAACAAAATTGGGCTTTTCCACATGACAACCTATAAATACAAATCACTGATATAGTCACACTGCGCACATGACATTTTATTAAAGTCCCCTTTGAGATGTGACACCTAAATCCAACATGACAGCCCAGAAAAAGTCTGAGGTGAGGAGAACAACAGCTCTATTACCGCCCTTGATCTGCAACCAAACCAGGCTGGCAAGTCAACGTAATGCGCTCCCATTTAGCATATATGTAACATCTCTCAACCTTCTCTTAGGAGCTGTCTCAATCACAATGCAGAGGTTGACGTTTTATCTTTTTTAGTCAAGCTTTTTTTCATTTTGGTCCACTATTCTAGCCTGTAAGATCTTTGTAAATCTCCATTTCATAATCTTATAACCTCTGTCAACTCTGTACCCTCCTCCTTCCATCATAAATCCAATGATTATAACTGAATTTTTATTCTAGCCACCGAGAAGCTGTTGAATAAGCTAAGACCCTAGGACACACTGGCAAAGACCTTCACTCTGATATAAATAAATTAAACCTGATCCACCAATCAATTATAAAATCCTTACATGACCAATTACTTCTAGTCTATGGTGGCATCATAGAAGACTTTATCACATACCTTTCTAACACCCAAATAAAACCTATCTCTAACATTTCCTTAGGTGGTCTATTCAGTGACAACAACAAAGAAGGAGGTTGCATTAGTTTATTCTTATTATACCCAGAAAAGCTCCTAAAGATCGCTTCCTTTTAAATGCATTCATAAGCCATTATTTAATAAAATCAAGCTAGAATTCTGATTCAAATTATCATGAAACTCAATCATTTCTAATTACCAGAGTCTCCCCTTGCTCCTCTCTGAGTCCATTCTTCAGGTACTTTCTCCATGTTTTATTACCCTTACAAGACTATTCACAATTACTACAAAACCGTCCAAGACTGTATTACTCGACTTATCCTAAAGACCTGACTTAAAGGGTGTTACCACCTTCTAACCTACATTGGGCTTCAATTACGTCTCATTTCTGTCCATTCCCTTATCTGTTTGAAGATAATTTTGCTTTGACAAAACAGAAAAGCAGTTGGATGCAAAAGAGTCTGGGACTCAGATGCTCTGTCTCTCTCACGTTTACACAAGATGACCTGCCCTGAACAGCAGGCCTATCTGGTCATTAGTGATCTTCAGGTACCAAATTATGCTTCTTAGGATGTTTTTGACATGCTCTACACTATTCACAGATGTCAATTCATTTGCGCTTCATCCTTCCTGACACTGGTTTTGTAAGTACCTACTACTCTTTTCATTCATTATTGGTTACAAATCTTTTCTTCTACCTTTCATTCAAGCCCTTGAACTCAAAGAGCACCTTTAAGCAGCTACTTCATTTTGTGTAAATTCCTTTATCTTTCCTTTCTCATTAGAATCAGTAGCCACTGTAGATTTTTCTTTTATTGATTCAGGTCTCCTTTTAGAGTCTGTGAATATAAGCAAGCCCACCTTCACACTAATATTTTTCTAAATCACTTTCCTAAAGATAATCATATATCACTAACTGGTTACTGAACTTTCTTCCTTAGAACTTGACAGATTCTAAGAAGTTACCATCACTTCTACATTACCAACAAACACCCCCTCATTAGTTTGAATTAGCCCTGAAAAGCAGTTCCCTTCATTGTTCTTATAACATCCTGAAGTATATACTTACCAGTAAGAATACAAGATGGATTTATTTATATTTGAATAAGCACTGTTGTCAAGCTTAAATTCTTGGTGAAAGAAGATGGTTACAAATGATAGCAAAGTCTCATAGTCTAAATGATTCAATGGGGAAAAGACAGTCTTTTCAATAAATGGTGCTGGAATAACTAGGTAACTATATGGGGAGAAATTAATAAACTTTGTCCCTTACCTCGAACAGTACACAAAAATTAACTTGAAATAAATCACAGATCTATATGTATGGCAAAAACTATGGGACTTCTAGAAGAAAACACAGGAGAAAATCTTTGTGACACTGGGTTAGACAAAGATTTCTTTTAACTAAAATAAGCACAAACTATAAAAGAAATATTTATAAAATAGATCTCATTAAAATTAAAAGAGAACATCAAAGCTAAAAACTCAACTTCAAGAAATATAGTTAAGAAAACGAAATGCAAGCCACAGATAGCGAAAATATTTGTAAAATATCTGCCAAAGAGCTTGTGCCCAGAATATAAAAAGAATTCTTACAACTAAATAAGAAGATAAACAGCACGTTTTTTAAATGGGCAAAAGATTTAACAGACACTTAAAATACCAAGCAGATATCTTAACAAAGAAGATATTCGAAGGGCCAATAAGCATATAAAAAGATGCTCAACATCACTAGTTAGCAGAGAAATGCAAGTTAAAATCACACTGAGATCCACCACAGCTAAAGCTAAAAAGATGAGCAATACCAAGTTCGCAGAGGGTGTGGAGCACCTAGAACCCTCACACAGGGCTAGTGAGAATACAGAATGGTACAGCCCCATTAGAAAAAAGTAGAAGTAGCTTATAAAGTTAAACATGAACTTTACCATATGACCCAGTAATCCAATTCCTAGTTATTTATCCAAAAGGTATTTACCCAAAATGAAAGCATACAATCATAAAAACTTTTATGTGAATGTTCATACAAGTGTTATTCATAATAGCCAATGATGAGAAACAACCCAAATGTCCATAAGTTGGTGAATGGATAAACAAGTTGTGGTTAATCTCTACCTTGGAATACTACTAAACTGTCGGCAAAGAATGTCCTGATTTATCAGTAAGTGAAGGATGTTGCGTCCATCAAGCCATCGGCCACTGCAGCAGCCCTGACTGTGCACCCTGAGGGGATTCAGGATGGAGAAAAACAGGACACTGGCCCTAGCTAGTTAAGGTGCATACCAAAGGAATGACTTCAATAAGCCCAGACTGGCTAAATTCATTAACTTGAGGTGCTTGTTTTTTCTTTAACTGGCAGAAATCTTGATGTTCAACTACCTGGTTTGCTTCAAAACTCCTACATATCCTGGCTCCTCACTTACCTCTTCGGAGGAGTCCCTCAGAGCTACCTGAGAGCCCGTCTCCCAGGCTGAAGTCCTCAGTATGTCCACTGAATAAAACGTAGTTCTCCACTTATAGGTTGTGCAATTTTTTTCAGTCAACAAAATGATACAAAGGAACACATTACTAATACATGCAATAACATGAACAAAAGGAAGTCAAACCAAAAGACTTCATAGTGTACAACTCCATTTACATGAAATTCTAGAAAACACAAAACTATAGTGACAGAAAGCAGATTAGTGGCTGCTTGAGGCTGGTGGCCAAGGCAGAGAAACACAAGAAAATAAGAATTTTTAGGATTCTTGATGGAACTTTTCTATATCAGGATATGGTTGGCTATGTGACTATATATAATTATGAAAATTCATCAAGCTATGCTCCAAATGGATTCATTACACTGTATGGAAACAATACCTCAATAAATCTGAAAAAAAGATTTCATCATCTCACATTTTTAACCATCACTAATCACTTTAAATTTTATTTTTATTACACTGTAACTTCCTTCTGTCTTTTGGAGAACCTCTAAATTCATGCCCCAATTTGTTACTTCTAGGCTGTTATAAAACTCAAGTAACTAAATTCATGTGAACAGTATGAAAAATAATCACCAACAAGCTCTGAGTGAGGGCCTGAGCCCTCTCTAAACAGCATACACGAGTTTAATGCACTGACTTCATGGCATCTACTTGGGAAGTTACTGGCTTCCTTCAAGGCTTTAACTGACAGCCCATAAAGTAACCTCTAAATAAAGCAAAGGATCATTATAATAAGAACAATGATAGCAACTGACACAAATCATGCCCCCTGGGCCAGGCACCACGCAGATCCGGCACAGCTATTTATCCCACTCTTCACCATTTGCAAGCAATACTCCAACCCACGCAGGCCTTCCTTCAGTTCCTAGTAACACCGCCACCACCCCACCTCTGTTTTTTGCGTCAGGACCATCGAATACTCCGTTCGCTCCAGCTGGAGCTCTCCTCTCCATGCTGGCTGGCTGACCCCTGCCACCCTTCCCTTGTCAACCTAAGAGCTACCCCTTCAGGGAGAGCTTCCTTCACTGGTTCTCTTGTGGTGCCTTGATATCTTCCTTGACAGAAAGTACCACAACTGTAAATTATTTGTTTGTTTGTTTGCTTTCTGTCTTCGCCACTGGACCCAGAGGCCAGTCCATGTCATTTTATTTTCCACTGTAAACCAGTGGTGATACAGTGCCTGACACCAAACTGATGCTCACTCAACTTACTGAATGACTAAATGAATGAACGAGAACTTCCTAATTTAATCCTAATCAAAACCCTAGTGACATAGGAACCACTGCAGACTTAGCGAGGGTGACACTGGCCATTGCACAGCCATGAGGTGGTGGTGCCACAAATCACACCCAGGCCTCTCAGTCTCCAAATCTTGGGCATCTAACTGCGTGTTAACATCTGTTAGTAGTTCTATAATGGATTGTTTAGGTCTATTCATCTAGTCTTAAGCTATTGGTCAGCTCCTATCACAAACTCAAGGACTATTCAGATTACTTCCCTGGAATTTTGTTTGATCAAATATTCTTTGAAATAAGTGGGCCAGCTCAATTGTTGAGCAGAAATATTTACGAGACCTGATGGTACTTCCTGGAACAGGCTTTAATTGGGTACAACTAAATTTATAGTACATTCCCAAACAATAGGTGCATATTTTCACTGAAGTAAATGATACAGTATTTATACATTCACCCTATTAACCACAGAGCTTGCTGTCTCATGGCTCTTACACACTACCAACTCTCACTCTACCGTACTTCCTGCCAAGACTAAACAACAAAATGCCAGCCATCGTAAGCAAAAGGCTTGAATGTGCCTAGAGGCGTGGCATATACACACCAATTAAGAAAAAACAAAGGTTATATTCAGCAATGTGAGACTTACTACAATAATTCTATTCATCAGGAAAAAAATAAAAGCCAGAAAAAGAACAGCAGAATAAAAGGCTTCTGAATGACAATGAACTTGAACAAGTGAGTCAGGATAGTGAGTCATTCTTAAGTGTATACCTCAGAACTGTGAACAGATACTACCGTAAGTCCTAAGATGCTAATTATAATCTCTGTCAAAATAAGGAAATAATGCTGCTTTATGTTGAATTCCTGTTTTCAATGGGGTTAGAGTTTTGTCACCTACATTAGAATTGTACATGGTTTTAAGACTAGTTCCTGAAATACCATCTATGGAGAGGGGCAGGCAGGGAGTATACAATGGAATATATGAGGATACAATAGCAACCAAAGGTTTGGTAAAGTTCGGTAATATCCTTTAGGGTGGGAATACGATAAAGAAATTCTTTTATGTTGGTGTAATACAATTCACATTATGCAGAGAATTCATTCACACCAAGAGGAAGCATGCCGATTAAACATATTCTTCACTTTAAGTAATGAAACATTTTTTTTCTTTCAAGAAATGCTTCCTAATTTACCTATTTCCACCAATAGCATCACCATGCCAGACCCTAGGTTCAAAAGCTTAGAGTCATTTTTCACATTTCTTTTTCTTTCACCCCTCTACATGTAACTTCTCACTAATTTCTGAATATTGTTTTTCAATCATTCCTTGCTTTTTTCATTTCCCCCGCTACCACATTAGTCTACAACCATATTTTGTTCATGGAATTATATTTGTTGAATGGAAAGAATATACTGTTACAAGACAATGTCCAGTAATTCCCAAGTATGGTCTATTGGGATCATTTGGTAGGTATGTCATAAGTAACTTGCCAAGCATAACAACACCTGAATTCAAATCTCTCCCTGTAGTAACATTTCTCTGACTAACTTGGATTTCCATGTTTCCTTGTGCAGGAAATAAAGTGACGGCATTTGGGCAACTATGCCAGATATAACCGATAACCTGTCCACAAGACTACTCACTCAGGTGAATGTCTCTTGTTATATATGTTACAATTATATAAAAGACTGAAAAACAACAACAAATTCATAATATTCAATATTTTTGAGCAAACTAATCTGGCTCTCAGTTTCATAGGTATAACCAACTGAAGACCTAGATTTTTTATAATCCTTGCATGAAAGAAGGCGGCCTTGGGGGATCATAATTAGAGAATTTTAAAAGAATTCTAGTGCAACTCCATATCCTCAGAAGAACTTTTAACAGACTACTAAAGCTAAAGCATGTAACTCATTATCAATTATGGATATCATTAATTATACATCAGATTAACTTTGCTGAATATTTTGTTGTCCTTCTACACTAAACTTCCTGCATGCTAACTGTCTTCATGCTCACTCAGCTCAGTTATTCATTCACAACTTCATTCAACATATTAGATAGCAACTTGAAACCATCTGCTTGGTCAAAACTAGACAACTTCTTAGTAGTAGGAAAGATTAAGGAACAATCACCAAAAAAGACATATGGAGCCCAATAGCACAAAGCCAGCAAGTATGATACCCAATATGATACAACAGCAATTAAAATTTGTTACCATTTTTAAGACCTCTTTATGATATAACCATAGCAACTATGGATGGATGGTAAAGTCTACACATTTCTCTAAATATATTATACTTAGCAAAGGAAATTAAAGTGCTGTGAATAACACTCCACTTCAAATAAAACTTATGATTTTAAAAGCAAATTTTAAACTGACTTTCTGCCAATGTTAAATTGAAGTCATGGGGCTGAAAGTCTGACTACAGTGAATTTAAAAGAAAAGTGGAAGAAGAGAAATTGAAGACTGAGTACAGGCAACTCCTTGGAGGAGATTTACTGCAAAAGGGAAGAGAGAAATGGAACAGCTGCTGACAAGAGGAGCAGAGTCAAATGAAGTATTGTTTCACATGATGAGAGAAATAACAGCACATGGTATAACGATGGGAATGATGCACTAGAGGAAGAAAACTGGGGACAAGAGAAAGAACAGAGAGCTGAGTGAGCAATGTTTATGAGCGCATGAGGAGAGAGAACTTGGTGCACAAGGAGGGGGCTAGCTTTACATGGGAGCAGATAGCTCCCGTGTAGCAGGAACAGGCAGAGTCCATGCGCTCAGCTGATGTGATGGACGTAACTGACAGTGTGAGTCTGCTAGTCCGCTGAAGCAATATGCTTCAAGTTCCTCAGTTAAAAAAGGAGACGATAATCAGCTGAGAATTGATATGGGAAACAGATGCTGAAGGTTTGAGAAAGGCAGGGGAACTGAGAGAGTCACCGATACGAATGAAGTAGGAATAATATGGTATGACTGCCGGGCAGCATTAAAAGCCCACCTAAAGTTCATGATCAGGACTTTAAAGTACAACTATTCAAAGGTGGTGTATTCTCCAGCCACATCCCGCTGCACGGGTACAAGCAAAGTGGGTGTAAAGCTGGCTAGAGCCTCTTGGGGAGAGGTCAGATCAGCCACCAAAAACACTCTGAAGCCCTAGACTCTTCTTCCCCTCTTCCCCTGCCACCCCCTCACCGCCCCCCCCCCCGCCTAAATTCCTCTTCGACAGGGATAAGCAGTAGAGCCCACATACAGAGGAACACCATCATCTCAGGGTCTCCTTTACCAACAGGGTTCCCTTGGGTCTCTCTCCTTGTCTTCACTCCCTCTGTCATCAAGTTCTCCCATGAGTGATCACATCCTTTCCCAAAATGATGAATCCTCTATCTCTGTCCCTCTACCCTGTACTACCTAGATGCTAAACTCCTATCCTGATGCTTTCTGGATGTCTACACTGGATAGCTACAGGATAAATCCCAGTGTATCTGAAACAACCCTTGACAGTCTGGTCCTCATCTGTGGTTGTGGAATTCCAAACACATCCCCTTAAACCACTGCCCATCCACGGACTCCATAATCAAGGCACACTGTACTTCTTCCCCAGACACACCCAGCTCTTCAACAGCTCCACACCTCTAAGATTACCACATCTAATTCATCTCATTAACTTCATATAAACTATAGCCACTTAATCCTAATCAAGTTCAAAGTTACCGCATACTGAAGTTATATATAAATATCTAAAGAACTCAAACAGATCTACCCTCCTCAGCTACAAATACAGAGCAAATACAGTGAATTTCTTCTGGAATTCTTTTTTAACAATGTCTAAATTCAAAGTGTAGTATCTACAATTAACCACAGCTTATTTTGCTTAATATTGGTACATGTTTTGTAACTGTCTAGATGATATATTCAGGTCAACTACTAACATTATTTTTTTTAACCTACTTCTGAAAAAAATCATGAAAAAGCAATACAAAAAAACATGAAGTCAAGCTTCATTACATACTTATAATCATGACAGTACAATTTTCAAAATATCTGAAATAAGAGGCTGCCAAACCCCCTAAGCTAAAGGTCCAAATATGACAGTGTAACAAAGGATAAAGTCTCCTGAAGAAAACAGATTTATGTGTGTGTGTACCTACAGGTACTGTATAGGCAGTATATATAATTCAATATACAAACTAGTTTTTCAGGGAGTTTCTGAAGATTATAAATAAATCTGTAAATGCTTTAGGATTTTTTTTTTAATTAATTTTTTTTGTGGGGCTGTGTTGGGTCTTCGTTTCTGCACATGGGCTTTCTCTACTTGCGGTGAGCAGGGGCTACTCTTTGTTGCAGTGCACGGGCTTCTCATTGCGGTGGCTTCTCGTTGCGAAGCGCGGGCTCTAGGCACACGGGCTTCAGTAGTTGCAGCGCGTGGGCTGAGTAGTTGTAGCTCGCGGGCTCTAGAGTGCAGGCTCAGTAGTTGTGACGCACGGGCTTAGTTACTCAGTGGCATGTGGATCTTCCCGGACCAGGGCTCGAACCCATGTCCCCTGCATTAGTAGGCGGATTCTTACCCACTGCACCATCAGGGAAGCCCCAGGATGTTTAAATTAAAGGCAACATTTACTGACCCAAATAATAACTTCTTATCTTAAAAACACACGATCATGGAAATTACAATTTCAAAAATATCATAAAAATAAGGATATGGCTGATTTAGTCATTTTTTGAGTACAATAAAACAGCAACTTTAAGATCATTTTCCACACCACTCAGGAATCCAACATCCAAAGTGAACACATAGTGTACTCCAAGCACCACAGTCAGATTTTCTATAGCTTAGAGTTAGGATCACGCTGGAGTAATACAAAGTCTCATTTTGACCTCAATTATTAGAGTTTAATGTTTACGGAGCTACAAACATGCATATCACCTAAGTAACATTATACTACAATAATACACGGAAATACCATGCATTTAGCCCAAATCTACTTTGCTTTCTTAAACAATACAAAGTACAACCTAAATCTTAATCAAAACATCTTATAATCACAGATTATTGCAAACTGATTATGAAGAGAGATGACTGCTTCCAACTGGGTGGGGAGGGGAGCCCCTTCTCACTCCTGATCATGAACACCAGCTCCACCACTGACCAGCAATTTGATCTTAACCTCTCTCAGCCTCATTTCAAATAAGGGAAGACTGAGACACCACCATGCGATGTAAGGTTGTTTGAAGGATTTAACATTGAGTCTATTGATATAAAGCAAGTAGTATTTGCACATGGCAGAAAGACTGAATGACAGACCTATAAAATATTAATAGAGATCTTTCCTGAGTAAGGAAATTACAGAGGATTTTAAAAAAATTTTCCCCTTGTGTGTTCTGTGTTGTTCAAGTTTTCCACACTAAGGATAATAATTCTATAAAAATAAAAGGAAAAAATAAAATGTTTTGTTATAAAAAAATATAATACATTATGCAAATCTCAAATTTCACATTATCCTCCATAGTAACAGTCACTATTTGAATACTGTGGGTCAGATACATTACACAAATTTTCTCCACTTAATCTATGAATGTGTCAGCTAGGCATTTATATAAACTATGTACTAATATTAAGCAAAATAAGCTTTTAAATGTAAGAAAACTGAGGCTCAGGAAGGTCACTTAGCTAAGTACAGGACAGAGCCAGGATTCAAACCCCAGCCTGATGTGTATGCACTACACACTGCATTACATGGGGTTAATTATTAACTTGTCAACAAACACAAGAATCATCTTACCATTAAGGAACAGAAAGAAAATGCAAATGCTCAGGGGCTTTTTTCCTATATAACCCTGTCCTAAAACACGCTATCTCCTTTCCTTACTGCTGTAATAAGTTTCTCTAAAAGAGGGACACTGATGGGTTATCTGCTTTTTAAACATCCCTAGGTTTAGCAAACTTCATGTATCAAGCCATCTCAAACAACTAAAACAAAGCTGAGAACAAAGGTAAACAAAGAAGAAAAAAAGAGCTCTAAACAGTAAAAAAAAAAAAAAAAAAATGATGTTCAAATAGCAGTAAGCTAAAGTTCATGTACTTTACCCACAAAGTCTCTCAAAACCTTCACTCAGAACTAATTTATCCTGTTTTTATTCAGAACTATTTTTAGACACAATTAAACCAGGTTGCTGGTTGCTTCATTCCCAAGTCAAAGAAGATTACAGCAGAAATTAGAAATAGGAAGAACTGTTAGAGGCAGATACACTGATAATACACAAAAAGTACGGCCTGCCTAAGAAGTCAAAGTTTAAAAATTTATAAGGAAGCGTTAAAAATCATTTAATCTAAATCTATTTTGAGTATATTTAAGCAGCCCTGACTATCTCATTAGGCCTTGAGTGACTAAGAAAAAATACTTAGTATACTATATGCATAAAATGGCAAAACAAGATGTTATGCAGTTTCATCCAGAATGGTTAAAATATAAAAGTATGTGCTTCAAGCATCCAAAAAAATCACATTATACAATACTTCATTTCCTAACTGAACAGTTATTGCAGGCTTGTAAACTATTCAAGCAATACAGATGTATATAAAGAAAAGTGAAACCTCCTCCTACATTCTCCCTTCCCAAACCCACTTCCCAATGTTAACTGTTTTTAGTGTTTTTCAATAAAGTCTTTCTCTTCAGCATAGGCCGAAACAGATATAATCATACCACACACACACACACACACATGCACAAGAACACACACATATGTGTATTGGAGGGCAGGCAGTAGAACCATACTATGCATACTGTTCTGCAATTTTATATTTCATGGCTGTTTTCCAGGTCTATGTACATAAATCAAGCTTATTATTTTTACTGGCTGCCTGTACTGTACTGCACTGTATGGATATACCATGATGTATGAGCCTTCCTCCCACTGACAGATAATTTCTAGTGGTTTGATATTATGTAAACAACGCTACAGCGAAGATCTTTCTGCACATATGCAGGGAGAGCATTTCTGTAAACAACGCTACAGCGAAGATCTTTCTGCACATATGCAGGGACAGCATTTCTACAGCCCATCTGGTACTGATGGGCCAGATGAAACACAACCTTTAATTTTGATAAAGAATATCACACTGCCCATCAAAAAAAGTATACCAACTTGTTCTCTTACAAACAATGTGTTAGTACCTCTTACATAACACAGGACATTATTCATATTTTTAAATTTCAGGGTCTTAGGCGCACATGACATTTCATATCTGCACTCTCCAACAAACTTTGCTAGTTGCCTATGCAATATTCCTACATCTTCCTTACTAAGTGAACCCCATATCTTTTCAGCAAGAATGCTTCAAGTAAAAAAATACTTGCTTCCCAGGCCCCCTTGCAGCTGCTGGTAGCATGTGACATAATTCTAGCTGATGGTTTAAGGAAAAGTTTTTGCTTCCCTTCTGCAGGTGACATTCATTCTGGATTTCCCCCTTTCCTTTTTCTTCTGGCCTGGCTCTTGCACCTAAGTATGGAGAAGCAGCAGCTATCTTGCCAATATGAGGACAAAGATTGCGTGTGACTGAGGAAAAAAATGAGAAGATCTGGGTTGCTCAAGGCATTTCTTGCCCACTGTACCTGCCATACTAGCCACCCTGGGCTGTTCCAGCCATTCTGCCTGCTCTTAAATTACTTGCATCTAAACATAATTCTAACAATAAATAGTTGTCTGATTATCAGTGACATTCAAAATCCTTTCATATGTTAATAGCCATTTGTACTTCTTCTGTAACTTGTCTGTTATATCTACTAAATGTCCATTTGGTTGTCTCTTGATCTGCAGACATAGAATTTTATAGAACACAACCATATGGGAACTAATTTCTCAGTGTCTCAGTTTTATTAGGCATTAGTAAATAAGTTTTGGAGAAATAAAAGTATTGGTCTTCTGGTAGTTTCCTGAAAAACTAGACATCTACTTATCATTCAATCCACCAATCATATTCTGGATATTTATCTCAGAGAAATGAAAACTTATGTCCACACAAAAAAACTGTATATGAATGCCCATAGCAGCTTTACTTGTGTTGGTCAAAATCTTGAAAAAATCCAAATATCCTTCAATGCGTAAATGGTTAAACAAACTCTGGTACATCCATACTATGGGATACTACTCAGCAATAAAAAGAAACAAATGATTGATATATGAAACAGTTTGCATCAATATTGGCAGGGGGTAAGGAGCCAATCCCCAAAAGTAACAATATTATTATTCCATTTATATAATATTCTCAAAATGACGGAATTATAGAGACAAGAAACAAATTAGTGGTTGCAAGGGGTTAGAGAAGGGCAGGGAAGGTGAGGGGAGTAGGACTGACTATAAAGGGGTAGCTTTGTAAGTGACAGAACAGTTCCGTATCTTAATGGTGATGGTGGTTACAAGGATCCTATATATGTGGTAAAACTGCATAAACTATACACCACACACACACACACACACACACACACACAAGAGCATATAAAACTGGTGAAATCGGAATAAAGTCTGTGGGTTGCATCAATGTCAGTATTTTGGTTTTGATATTCGACTATCATTCTGTAACATGTTACCATTGGAGGAAACTGGGTGAAAGGTACACGGGATCTCTCAGTACTATGTTTTGCAACTTCCTGCGAAACTGTAGTTATTTCAATTTTAGTATATGTACTGCTGAAGCAAGCACTGTAATTGTTTCAAAAATTTTAAAGTATTTGGTCCTATTTTTAAAAACCCCATAATCAATAAACCCTTTCTCACTTTTCAATGTTCTCCCAGCAGAGTCTGGGTAACCTTTTTCCTTCCTTTCAATTCTACTCCAAGCCCCTCATTTTCAGTCAAGGTTTTCACATGATAGAATGCATGAGAAAGTCACCGCTTCTCCCACCCAATTCTGTACACAGACAACTCCTAGAAGCTGAGAATTCAGCCCATGTGACTCCAGGACTATCCAGTACAACCATTCCAAAAGTCTGCCCTTGATACTTTTTATTGTTCACTTTACAGAAAGATAAGGGCTTTCTCACAAAATTATTTAAAATGTAAAGGAATATTTAAATGTTCTAAAGTAGTAATTTATTAGATTAGCCTAAGTCACATTTTCAAAGTACAGCTTCTATATTGTATCAGATGTTTTCTGGGTAATTGCAGCGATGAAAACAGCAGATGTTCAGGTAATAGTCATTAAAAGCTCTCCATAACTAGGCAACATAATGACCTTTATTAATCACTGCATCTGGTGTCTGCCAAATGGGAGAGAAACAATACTCAAGCAGCCAATTTTTAAAGGGTAACAAGTTATCTGAATGAAGATATTGCAGCACTTCTAAATTACATTTAAATTATATCAAGACAGTGGTACAAACAGTTAATTCCAAGTAGCATTCTAAGCATAACAAGTCACTGTAAACCTAATTGTTCTCTAGAGAATGTTTATAATATCTCCTGGGGGCTTCCTTGGTGGCGCAGTGGTTGGGAATCCGCCTGCCAACACAGGGGGCATGGGTTCAAGCCCTGGTCCAGGAAGATCTCACATGCCGCGGAGCAACTAAGCCCATGTGCCACAACTGCTGAAGCCCACGCGCCTAGAGCCCGTGCTCTGCAACAAGAGAAACCACCGAAGTGAGAAGCCCGCGCACCGCAACGAAGAGTGGCCCCCGCTCGCCGCAACTAAAGAAAGCCTGCGCGCAGCAATGAGGGCCCAACGCAGCCAAAAATAAATAAATAAATTTATTTTAAAAAAAATCTACTGGGCAGTCTGTTTCAGTAATAAAATAATATAAAGTGAGAATTGAGTCCTCTCAATAATTAGGTAACTTATTAAGTATACCAATTACCTATTACCCATAGGTGCATTCATCACTCTGATGATAAGCTACAGAGAAACAAATACCAGACAAGCTCACAAACCACTGCATTCTTCAGAATTCACTTTTCTCCAAAATGATAAATGAACTGTGGTCCTTGTCCTCAAGAAGCTCACAGTGTAATGAAGCCACAGCACTATGAAAAGTAACCAGAAGTACCGTGTTATGGGGTAACAAGTAGTGATATATGCAGAGGGAGACTCTAAATCATTCCCAGGTAGAACCTGGTGCCTCTGTCCTACAGTTCCCAAATATCCCCCAGGCCACCTCCAAAAAACCCAAGACCACAACACAGGATAATGAATCAAAGTCTCAAAGAAGATGTCTGAGTATCTCCAGTTACAATGCAAGACCATTTATGTATGAATTTTATTCACATTACTGGTTTTATAATATCCACTCCTTTCTGCATCAACATAATACAAGGCAACTTGCACAACATAAATGCAATATATGCAATACAGTACATGCAATCCAAAATGCAGCTATCCATAGATAGTTATGGATTTGCCACTGATGTTGTTATGTATTAAGCAACTTGTAGTAACAAATGGGAATTCTGTATGACCTTAGACCACAAGCACACACCATTCTATAGTAGAGGTTCAGAGTTTTTATACTTTTTTGCTCATATGGAGAAAATAACCTGTTTAAAAGTGAAAAAAGGGGCTTCCCTGGTGGCGCAGTGGTTGAGAATCTGCCTGCCGGTGCAGGGGACACGGGTTCGAGCCCTGGTCTGGGAAGATCCCACATGCCGCGGAGCAACTAGGCCCGTGAGCCACAGCTACTGAGCCTGTGCGTCTGGAGCCTGTGCTCCGCAACAAGAGAGGCCGCAATAGTGAGAGGCCCGCGCACCGTGATGAAGAGTGGCCCCCGCTTGCTGCAACTAGAGAAAGTCCTCGCACAGAAACGAAGACCCAACACCGCCAAAAATAAATAAATAAATAAATAATTTTTTTTTAAAAAGTGAAAAAATACCTAATTATACCTAAATGTCATTATTATAGAAACATAAAAACTAAGTTTTGCTTATTATAATACATGGTACTTTTTTTCCTCTTGAATGAATTTTTTTCCCTTTGTTACATTCATGTGATAAGCATTTGCGTATAATCAGGAAAAACACAGAAAGAAGCAACAAACAGCAGACCAAAGAATATGGGAGATAACTTAAAGAAATGAGTAAACCAAGATAAAATCAGCATCCTTTTAGAATGCATCATCCAGAAAATCACCAAAATGGTGCTTTACACGGCACCACCATGCTGCAGGGCAGTGACTACCATGGTGAGAACCACTGTCCAGACCCCTCCCCACTGAGACAAGTACAGCCCAGTAGCAGAGTCTTAAGAGATGGAGCACATTTCTGATGCTGACATCACAGATGGTGGAATGGGTTTTGAATTCCCTTCACTTCAGAGATGACTTGAATGACTGTGTTTTGATATTAATAGAAATACTGATTGCATTTCAAAAATGGAAGATTCTTTTACTCAACCTGAACATACCCTGAGCATTTACTAAATGCACAGATAATACTGCTACACATTCTGGGAGAGCTTATATACCATTTGAAGAGATGAAAGCACCACCATTAAATATTTTTAACAACAAAGGCAGTAATTAACTGAAAAATGGAACGAAGGGCTAGAATTGGATGGCAGTGAAAATGAGTTGGGAAGGGCAGGCTGGAACTCCCAAAATGCCTGACAAGGGAAATTGTGCTTCACCCTGAAAGCAGTGAGCACCCCCAATGAATTTTTAAGCCAGAGTGCATGACAGAGACATTATATTGCGGCTAAATATAAAAACTCAAATACAAAAAATTATCCAAGCAGGTTGGTATATATAAACTTTTTCTCAAAAGGGCAATAAAACATACATAAAAGACAAAAAGATAATCACTACACATTAATAAGTTACGAAGCGTAATAAATCTGAACACGATGAACACCTGTTTATTTAACAAACACATACTACGTGCCTGGTGCTGTTCTAAGCACTTTACAAATGTTGACTCACTTAATCCACATTAACAACCACAGGAGAACTTTTGTCCAAGTCTACATATGAGGAGACTGAGGCACAGGAAAATGAATTAACTTGCCCAAGGTCACATGACTATTCAGGAAATGAACCCAAGCAATCTGGCTCTACAATCTATCCCGTGCTGTCTAACAGAACTTTCCGTGACGTAGCTGTTGAGCACTTAGGATGCGGCTAGCGTGACTGAGGTACTGAATGTCTTATTTTACTTAATTTTAATTATTTAAGTTTAAAGAACCACATATTAGTGGCTAGTGTAGCACACTGGACGGAGTTCAGACTCTGCGCTTCATTACAGCAGAGCACTGCATTACTGACAAGCAAGAGAGGAATGCTAGTCAGGGAGTCCACTGCATTCAATTTTTAAAGTTTAAACAATTCAAAGAAAACCTTTCCAATAATTTAGTTTCAAGCAACAAGTGATTGCAAAATTCACTCTTTACTTTCGAAATTCTTCACCAAAGTTAAGACAAAGATACACTGGGTCTATGAGCTAAATAAAATGGACCCATTTTTCTTTAAAATAATATTTAAAACAAGGTTATTAAGATCTGTACATACAAGTATATTTCCCTAAAACAAAGTTTTGATAAAACTTTTCTCAGTTAACTTTGCCCACAAGACACATACAACTTTGACGTCCAATATTACATAGCTAAATTTAAAGAATAAATTCACTGCTTAAAGTTTTCCAAGTACAAATGAACCAACACTACAATAAATATTAATAAACATCAGTATATTGAATCTGACCATTGTCCACAGAACCCTGTACAGTGTCTCAGACATAAACACCTATAAACAAGCTATCAGCCATCTAAGTGATCAAGAGTGCAGCATCAACAGTAATAACATTAATAAAGATGACAAAACCAACAAAAATATTAACGGCAGCTTACATTTAGCCCTTACTAGGTGCCAGCCACTGCGCAGGGTCCTTCTTATGCCTTATCTCAATCCTCACAACACTCCTGTGAAGTACATACTATTATTATCCCTACTTTTCAGATAAAGAATCTGTTGCACAGGGAGGTTAAGTAACTTGCCAAAGGTCACACAGCGAATAAGTAAGTGAGCAGCAAATCCAGGGCTGAGACCCAATCAGCCTGACTGGGTAGCCATGCTCTCAATCAGCCTCCCCTTGCTGCAGTCACTCACAGGGCAGTAAATTGTGGGAAATCTCTAAAAGTTCTTCATAATTAAGCCAATTACACAACCCAATTTACTGTGTGTATGTGTTTGTTCAGAAAGAGTAGATGTAGGCAGGCAGGCATTATGAATTTGATATTTTAATCTAAGAGGCTACCATGGAAAAACAAAAATGGCTTTAAGAAAACCAGTAGAATATGAATGTCAGGGCTATATGAAGTCTTAGGGAACAACTCATCATAGAACAGATGGAAAACCCTGTGACACAAAGACACTCACTGACCTGCCCAAAGTCGCACGGTGGTATGACCAGATCACAGGTTTTCTGGCTCCCAAATCATCAATGTCCTGCCCACCATATTATAATGGCCACATGTCTGTTTTAACTTGGGATATAGGCTACTCCTCATTAAGACTGCCCAACCCCAGCACCGAACAAAGTACACTGTAATGGTGTTAGAGGTGCATTTAAAAGACACTTCTTTTTTTTAACCACACTGGATACCATACTACTGAGGATTGCTTTGACCGCGAGTAATAAACCAAGAAGTCTAGCAGTAAGTCAAACAACTCCATAAAGTACACTAGATGCTACAACTTCACTTTCTCAAGCTTAAACAGTCAACATGAAGCAAAATATGGGTATAGTTTAAACATAAGCTGAAAGTCATTTTCTATCAAACCATTACAAAATATCTTAAAGGGGAATCACACATTTCTCTGTCCACTGTTAGGTTATTAGCTATAATATTTCACTTATCTAACGATCAGCTTATGACCATCTCAACTATCTAAAACACAGCTAAAAAACACAATGGAAACAAAAATGTTGAGTAAGCCAAAACATTTCAATTAACATTTACTGTACTGGTCCATTTAATAAATATAATCATAAGGTACAGTAGAATTTTAAACGTGTAGTAATAGAGGCAAAAGCAAAATACTAAGAGAATACAAAGAAAGGAATGATTAATTCTGACCTAAAAGGGCAAGAGGAGAAAAAGATCAGGGAATGCTTTTTGGTGGGGGTGGCATTTGAGCCTTGGAGGCAGATCTGTAAGGACTATAGTCACTGGAGAAGGAAGGGAAGGACTTGCCGTCCTGATGGAGCAGCACATCTGGGAAACAGCAAGCATTCTGGTGTCGCTGGCATAGAGGGTGCATGGGGAGATCTAGTTAGTGATCGTCACAGCTAGAAATATAGGTGAAGTCCCAATTCCAGGTCTTATGGCAAATTATTTCACAAAATGATCTCAGACAGCAATGGAAGGATGGAATAGAGAGTTAAATGACCACCTACCACTGACCAGTCTTCTCACCTTCTCCCACTATCACCTTAAGAATATTTTCAAACTTCTTCACATGTTTGGCACCTGAGCTCTCCTCCACTATTTATTTTGCTTGAGATGCTTATACACTCTCTTTTTTTCCCCCCTAGTTTTTATGCATCCTTTGATACTTAGCTCAAATGAGGGCATCTGTCACTTCACCAAAGAGTTCAATCCCTTCACTCTCCTATTTACCAAATCAGGGCCAGTTCCCCCTTTGGGTTCCCACGACACCTTGTCTACTACAACACCTCTCATACTATTGTAATCATTGACTTTTGTCTCTTACCACCCCCATATGAGTTCCTTGAGGATACATCTCTGTGCCCTTTCATCTAAGATGCAGTAAGTGTTCAATGCATGTTTATCAAATAAAATAAATGAGGAGGCTATTTTAATAATCTAGAGGAGAGGTGCTAAGGCATGAAAGTGGGAATGAAAAGGTTAGGACAGATGCCAAAGCTCATATGTTTTACTAACAGGACAGACTTTCAGGGCTTCACTCTAAATCTACTCTTATTTTAAGAATAATTTTGATAAACATGGTCATCAGGTTTTGTAACCTACAAAAAAATTGTTTTAATAAAGAACTTGAATCATTAAGAAACGATTAATTTATATTTAGCATACTTCTATTTAGCCAGATAGAGAAACATATCATATTTTCAAAACATTTTTGTCCAAATAAACACGAGGCCTTTAAAGGAGAAAACCAGGCTTCTTACTAATACAAAGTTACGATGGTTACATTTGTGCCTTATGTACATCTGAACAGACGGTAGGGTTTTACCTCTGGTCTACTCGATGAGGTGGTTCCTTCCCAATCTAGTCAAACTTGGCCCTGGAGGTGCAGGCTAACCAGGTCATTCAAGACGAAAACTGTTACAGTTTATTTTTCCATTTAGCACAGAATCACTTATCCCATTCCTTTCCCTAGTCCACAAGACTAAGTTGCTTTAACTCTGCACACGTTGACCTCATGGCAAAACAAACAACTCACTATACTGCCCTGACTATACAAACACCTCTTAGACTAGACTGCATTAACAAATGTATATTCTTCCATTCATTCCTTCACTCAGTAAATAGCTGGGATCTACTATATCCCAGATATGGGCAGAGATCGTATCTTATTTTGTATCCCCAGTGATTAGCAAAGTGTCTTCCAAATAGTGGACACCTGATAAAGGTGAACAAATGAGAGAATGATGAATGAACAAATGAATGACTACATATACATGCATATTTGACCCTCCATCCCATAACTTTTCCAAAGACCAGTTATCCTTTGCCTAGTCTTCCAAGGCTGTACTACAAAATATCTATTCCTATGCACTTTAACTACTCACAAACGTCAGTCACTTCCAGCAGTTACCACAGCATCACCAGAATAGAGTGTGGATCCACAAAAATTATCCTTCAAATAGCGTTACTAGTTCTCTCCCTTTCTTATAGTGCTAACTGTTGCAAAATTCTAAGTTCCTTAAAGAGCATTAGCATGAACACTTAGCACTGTATTTCACTAAGTTCTGGAAGGTTGGGATACTTCATTAATGTTTCTACTAAGTGACAAAGCAATGATTTGACAAATATTTTGAAAATTTTAGAGAAAATATTCATGAATATTCCATAATTTCTCTCTTTCCCCAAAATAATTCTTAGCTATACCCTTGGATCTTACTTAAAATATATTAAGTTTGTTTACTATCTCATACCAAGGAAAACTAATTGATGAAAACTTCTCAAACCATTTATCATAATTATTTCATCCTCAATTTTGATACTTCCCCTCACAAATCAATTTTTCCATATTATTTACTAACACTAATGTGAATACAATACTTTGAAATGTTGCTCTCTCTGCAGCCATCCAAATTCATACTATATTTTAAATAATTGAGTTAAAAACTCTCTTCCTATGGGCCACTGTTTTATACTTATCTGCAGGACTTTACCTTTCTCAAGCAGTTTATCAATGTTAAAAATTGGTAAAATATAACATTACTTTGCAAAAAGACAAAACTAATAGTAAATATGTTTGCTAAATGATTCAAAACACCATGAGAATGGGTTTGAAAAAAACAAGCTTCTAAGAAAAATGTCTATGTATAAGCTGCCTCTGTTTTCCCTGGTCATGGAAAATTCTGTCTGAAATATAGGGGGAAAAAATCTAAGAGCAAAAACCATTCTACTACGTTAGCTAGTATCTTTTAGTACTATTTTTCCTATATTCATATGGCATTTCCTGTCAATATGATTACATTATTTACGTGTGTGTGTAAGCATTATGAAAGACAAGAAGAATATTATTATTCTTTCCCCAGGTATATTCCAAGTAACTATGATTATGACTGAAAACATATAAACTAGAAGAAACATTCCAATAAAAAAAAATTCTGACTGTCTGTAAAGGTCAAACTGTATGAATCTGACATTTTCAAACAGATTGGGATTAAATTAACTGATTTATATTCTCTTGAAATAGTAAAAGCGAAAAGCTTTTTAAAAAATGCCTAATTGTTAGAATCCTGCTATTCAGAGACAGAAACAATCTTCTGTTTCAGAAGAAAGTGAAGAAGAAAACAGCAGGTAAATAATTGTAAAATATCCTAAATAAGACTAACACATTTTCAAAAGTAAATGACAATATTTTCTTTGCTTTGTGAGATGCATTTTTGTCCATTTAAATACCATGTTCTTCCATAAAATCAGAACAGACAAGAAGATTTCTAAGGTTTCTTTCAGCTGTAATATTCCGTATACATGTTACAATATTATTTAATACCATTACTCTAAATCATTTTTTTTTTTTTTTTTTTTTTTAAATATTTATTTATTTGGCTGTGCCAGGTCTTAGCTGCAGCGTGCAGGATCTTTTTTTTCAGTTGTGGCATGCAGGCTCTTAGTTGCGGCATGCATGTGGGATCTAGTTCCCTGACCAGGGATCAAACCCAGGCCCTCTGCATTGGGAGCACAGAGTCTTAACTGCTGGACCACCAGGGAAGTCCCTACTCTAAATCATTTTACACAGGACTTGAGGAATCTCATAAGCTTCACTTTAAACATAGATCATATCAAGTTTTTAAAAAAATCCAAAGTACTCTATATTTTATATCATCTGAGGTATGCTTACGCTAATCATATAAAGACAGAATGCTATATCTTTCATATGAAAAGGCTGGTATATAAATTTATCAACTGACTGATTTTAAACCCTAGATTAAATTACTGAAATTGCCAGTATTATAAACTTAGCTGATGGCCTACATTTCTTAAATTAATTCCTAACTGTTATTTTGGAGATTTACTATTTCAAAAAGAAATAGTAAATCTTTCTTTTAAAAAGAAAATATACAAGTATTTCTTCAAAGATGTATCTGCATTAGTTCGTTTTAAGATCTGTAAGTCAGGCATGCAATTAAAAAGATTTTGAAAATGTATTCCAGCATATCCCAAACTGTCGCAGGCTATAAATATAGGACTATTTTAAATATAAACAGTGCTGATTAAGCATATATCATGGACAGAAAAAAGCAATTATTCACTGAAAAAGGCAATAAAATCTACCCTTCTCCGGCTAAATTCATATTTATTACTATTAGTTATCACTTACTCACATAAATAAGAACCATCTAATTCTTCTGCTCTACTATAGGCAGAATCCTAGCTTGTTCTCTTCTGATTTCTGCCATGAACATTTATATTTTAAAGTTAAAAGAGAAGAGGATTATATAAATTATTCTTCTACCTCCAAAATAAATAATGCGAGAGGATCCTTACAGCATGAAAAGTACTGCCGCAGCAGATATGTCATAACCTCTCCTCACTCTTCGTACCTTGAAATAAAATGGAATGCTTCTAATTTGTGTTTAAAAACAGTAATAATGAGGCATGTTCACAATTATGTCATTACCTGATCCTCCTCAGATACCGTAATATATCAGAAGAGCAAAAACACACAGGATAACTCAAACTCCTTTTTTATAGCTGCTCTTTAGGTCGATATTCGTAAAAATCCCTAAGTGCCTTAAAGTGCTCTGATTGTTCATCCTGATGCTGTTCCTACCTTCCTTCACTCTGGCTGCTTTTTGCCTGGATGGTGTCACCAGCTCCTTTACAATCTGCAAGACTTGAATCATTGCTAGTTAACAAGCCAAAGGCTCCAGCTGCTTCCTCCAGGAATCCAACAGGTTTCATCACCGCGAGCTCACTGCATCTCTGCTTTCAGGAAGCTCAGGCACAAGCACAGTTCAACTCCAGAGAAGTGCATGCTCTGCTTAGCTCTCCCTGAAGGCTCTGAAGCAGTTAATAAGAAACAACAAAAGGATGGGCTGCATCTTCTTGAAATGATGGATTCAAAGTGATTTTTGCACATGTGAAAACCACCGTCCTCAAAGTCCAAAATGTATGACTTTGCAGAGCATTAACAAGTTATAAACAAAGCAAAACAAAATATGAGTAATCATCTGTTAAAGCACTAAGCACAGCGAAAACATTTTCTGACAAAAGTCACGACAGGAAAAATAAAGTGCTATGCTATAAATTCTCATATAGTGGATTGCAGATGCTGTGTGCAAGTTTTTAAAAACACACTCAGAAGCAGTCAACCAAAATACCCTGCACTGTCAAAGCCCTGATACTTTTTTCCAATTTCTCAAAAATCTCATATTTGAAATACAGAAAATAAAATGTGGATAAAAATACAACTTTATCTTGCTAACTCAAAGCTCCCAGATCTGCACAGAAGAAATGGTACCTCAAAAAATATCCTAAGGATTCCCTGCCCTCCTCCTCATACATGCCCCTGAGGTTCTAGCCCCTGAAGAGAGGTCTCGGTCCTGCCGCACACTGGAAATCCCCAGAAGGGCTGTAAATGCATTGGTCTCACCGTCAGAGGCGTGGGCCAGAGATTTCAAATCAAGTATAACCATATGATTTTTAACAGCCAAGCTGCAACCATGCTCAATTAATATTTAATACTTTCATCATGTGTTCTATTTAGCACATAGCAGCCCTTTCCAAAGTAAACCTACAGAGTTAATTAAAAGAGAAAAATGAGCTTCAGGTTCACATTGTCAAATGTTACATTTACTAAAGTGATTCTTCACCAGCAAATTGTTCCTCTTACTGTACTGCTGACTTTCCTAGTTTTCTTTCCTTCCCTTCCCATTTACTGATATTCTTAATGTATCATAAAATAATAGATCCGGAGCAAATCAAAGGCAGTTCCTTTGCCTCCACACAGTTAAAGGCTTGCTTGTTATTTTCCCATTTTTCAATTGGACAACTGAGGTACACGGTGAATCAACTATGGTTGGAAGTAAAACACAGGATCCAAAACCCAAAGCCTTCTGCCTTCTATGACACCAAGTCTCTTCTGTAAAAATGTACAGTTTTGAAATTCAGAGTAAAGTTGTCAGCTCTTCAAAGAAGAGGTGCTATAACATGTGCATATATATCCACCCATAATGTACTCTCCATATGGGTGTTAATTGAAGACATAAGTGCTACAAATCCATGATGGTGAGAAAATATTTGCAAATGGAAGACAAAACACAGCAATTATCCTAACTACCTATTATCTTTAAAGAGCTTGTTTGTACTTGCAAACCAAATCAAGAGTTCAGATGGGTCAAAGACCAAGTTTTAAACCTCAAATCAAAACTGTGTTTTTCAATGAATCCCTTTGAAGACCTGAAATAGACAAATCAACATTTAAGTCAAACCCTTCAAATCAAGTTCCCCTAATTCTTTCTAGCCCTTGCCCCATTTCCTAGGGCAGTTCTGAACATGAAACAGGTATTAAGTATCTACTGGCTGTATTTTCCAGTTCTTTGCATGTCCAGCTCCTGAGAAATTACTTCCACTTTTCTGGGAAAGAAATGATGTCTGTGAAAAGTACTTTCTGGTAGCTTTGCTTTCTCTCATAATTTTTCTCTTTCCATGCAAGGAAGGGGATATACAGGACACCGTCCTCTCAGTCAACTCTATCTTCCATATCTGATCAGTGAAGAGAGGAATATCTGTATTCATGTTTCCATAAATTTCAATTATCATAACTCCCTATTCTCACTGATATCAGTATTGGTTTTGAAAATGAAAATCATATAATGATCAGTTTGAACACACTGGTTCACCACTGTTAGCCCTTAACTTCTGCTAACCTACCAATAGTTTTTTCTTGTTTCTCTCATTTGCTTCTCATGTTTTTATCACACATTACATCAGTAAAAATATCTGAGCATATATTCTAATATATGGAACTGAGCTGTACTCTAAAATGTCAAGATCACGAAAGACAAAGACAGACTGAGGAACAGTTACGGATTAGAGGAGAGTAAAGAGTCGGGATTACTAAATGGAACACACGATTCCGGATTAGATACTGGACCAGAAAGGGATAAAGGAAAATATATGACATTTTGAGACAACTGGCAAAATCTGAATACAATCTATAGATCATCAATATTAATTTCCTGACTATGACCATTCCATGGTAGTTATGTAACAGAATATCCTGGATGTTAGGAAATACACCCTGAAGTACTTAAGGGTAAATATCAATACATTAATTTACTCTCTGATGGGGCAAAAATAATATTTATTAGAATGAGAAAGCAAATGTGGTAAAATGTTAACATTTGGGAAATCCAGGTAAGAGAAGATGAGAATTGTTTATGTTACTCTTGCAACATTTTCCTAAGTCTGAAACTATTTCAAAATAAGTTAAATTCTGACTACATATCCCAATATATGCATTATTTTTTTGTTTATAAAAGATATGTATGTGTTCATATTTATATATGTTTAAATCATACAAAACAGTAATTTAAAATGATGAGGAGATAAATAATATAAGAAGAATTACACATTTGTATATAGGCTGTGTTTCAGTTAACTCTGTGTATGTATGTACACATTTACCTAACTTGCACGTGCATTCTCACACTTGCTTCCTTCACCCCAGAGATCATTCTGAACCCTCCTGTAAGGCAAGTTTGAGCTTACTCTGGCATGGTCAGGCTTAAAATAATTAATTTTGCCACTAAAACCGATCTGCTGGAGGAGATGCCTGAAGCAGTGGTCCTCCACTCCTACCCCTTTACACAATCTCCTTTCTCCCATTTTACGAGACAAAGGTCAACCCTCACACATTTTACTATGGTGCAGAGCTCCAAAGGGTAAAAACACGGCAGGTGGGGGACACAGAAAATTCAGCAGTTCCTTTGATCAAGGCACAAGAAGTAACATCAGCCCATTCAACTGATTAAGATACATGAGTTTCTAATAAAGTATTTGTTTATAGTGAATATCAAAATTTATCACATGTTTGTTGTTTTTGACCAACTGCATTAGGATAAAACTCTGGGAGGAAAGTGGAATGAATGTATAATTTCAGAAAAAAAGGGAAGTATGTAAAATCTCTAGCTACTAAGGAATAGCCTATTCCTTTTTTTAGATGGATGACACTGGGTATCAAACCACTGTGATATTTAAACCCTACTGTATATACTTACAAGAGGGATGTAACAGTTTTCATCTACTTAATATTTTTCCTCATTGGGCCTCCGGCACAAAGAATTGCTTTAATCATTGTCCTTAGCTCTTATCATTGGTCCATGCATGGTCCAGTTTTACTTATCCACTTAATTATTTAATAATTTTCAATAATTTAATAAACGCCACAAAGCAACCACCCAGACAAAAACTAGGATGTTAACAATAATCTACATTTAACCTATGGTGCCCCCAAACACCAACTCAGCCCCCTGCTTTCACCCCAAAGTAAGAATCATCCTGAATCCAGTAGTTATCATTCCATTGATTTCCTTTATGTCTATCTATATGCTATTAAACACACACACACACACACACACACACACAATCCTTGTGTTGTTGTTTGGTTGTTCTGAACTTCATAAAAAGGGCATCATATTTCATGTGATGTTTGGGGAATTATATTTTTTCTTAAAAGTAATTCTATTACATTCTAGACCAGTGGTTCTCAATCTTCAATACACACTGAAATTACCTGGGAAATATTTTAAAGTATGATGCCTGGGTCCATCCACAGAGATTTTGACTTCACTGTCCTAGGGTGCAGCCTGAACACCATAAATTTTAAAAGCTCCCCCAAATGATCCTAACATTCAGCCAAGGTTAAGAACCACTACTCTAGAAGAATGACACAGGAAAAGCTAACTATATGTGGATAAGTAAACATGAAAAGTACAAAATGTTAATGAATGCCCTATTGCCATTTATTTATACATACATGAGGGGAAAGAGAGAGATGGGTGTATGAAGGAAACTATCAAAATGTTACCAATGATTTTTCCTCTGAATGGTGGCATTATAAATATTTACTGTCTCCTTTTGCTATACTTTTCTACACAGAACACATTATACTATCAGTACTTTTTTTTTAAAGGGAATTACATTTTGGTTTTTAAAAAATCTATATCATGTCACCAAAAAAGATATATATAGAAAACAAATAAGTATACGAACAGAGGCTCAATATCCTATGTCATTAGGGAATTTCAAACTAAGACAATCAGATACCACTGCACATCTCCCTGAATGGCTAAAATCCAATACACTGACAACATCAAGTGCTGGCAAGGATGTGCAGCAACAGGAACTCTCATCTATTGCTGACGGGAATGCAAAATGGTGCAGCCACTTTGGAACACAATTTGCTGGTTTCTTACAAAACTAAATATACTAATATAATATACTAATATGATCTACCAATTGTGCTCCCTGGTATTTACCCAAATGAGTTGAAAACTTATGTCCACACAAAAACCTTTATATTTATAATTGCCAAAACTTAGAAGCAACCAAGACGTTCTTCAGTAGCTGAATTCTGGATAAACAAACTGTGCTACATCCAGGCAATGGAATATTATTCAGCAATAAAAGGAAATGAGCTATCAAACACAAAAATACATGGAGGAATCTTAAATGCGTATTGTTAAGTGAAAGAAGTCAATCTGAAATAAGCTGCATAGTATATGATTCCAACCACATGACATTCTGGAAAAGGCAAAACTATGGAGACAATAAAATGATCAGTAGTTGTCAGGAATTTGGGAAGAAGGAGAGAAGAATGAATATGTGGATTTTTAGGGCAGTGAAAACTACTCTGTATGGTATCGTAATGACAGATACATGTCATTACACATTTGTCAACACTCATAGAACATATGACTCAGTGAGTGAACCCTAATGTAAACTATGGACTTTAGTTAACAATAATGCTTCAATATTGGCTCATCAATTGCAGTAAATGTACCACACTGGTGTAAGATGTTAGTAACAGGGGTATGAGGGAACTCTTGGTACTTTCCACTCCATGTTTCTGTAAACCTAAAACTGTTCTGAAAATAATAGTCTTTATAAAAAATTACAAAGGGAATCTATATTCAATATATATTTAATCTACATCCCACTCTTCACACTTTAATACAAAGATAAATCCAAAGAGTACAGAGTTTAACAAGAGAGAGTGTGCTTAAAACAAAAATCCTAATTGCCTACATACATGAGAGATCCATGTGGCCTGGAGGACAAGGACTATTATTATAGTTGCCCTTGCAATGGGCTGCCTGCAAACAGTTGTGAGCTACTTCTTTTAACAGAAAAATTCTTACCTCAATCTTGTTTCCTACATTTGTATTTTTGTTATACATAGCCACCCCCAAAACCACTAACTTTTGGCTAAGCCCCAAAACCGCTGATTTACTTTTCCTTCCCATCACTTCCAAATCCAGCATTCCCAGAGCAGACACAAGGCAGAAAACTCGTGAGAGAACGAGAAAGACATGACAAAGAGAGAAATACAGCAGGCTGGAAATACAGCACTCTCTACTCGTATTTGGATATTTCAATTTGTGCCATTTTCCTTTCTCCAAAGGAGAATATAAGGCAAAAATCAAGTTCTTTCAGATGAAAAGGGATCAAGAACAGGAACTGTATGACAAATGATATAAAGAAAAAACAGCTCAGCAGAGGAAAGAAATCTTTTCCCACCATTCCTCGCTCACCAAAAAAAAAAAAAAAGAAAAGAAAAGAAACAGGAAGAGAGAAAGAACAAGATTGAATTTGATCTCATTTGTATTCTTTCCCTCATTCATTTAATAAAACCATGAACAAGTTCACTGGAGCATCTTTCTTGGCCCTAAGTGAAAAGAAGTACAAGAGAATCCATATATTCTGAAGCAGAATTATATTACTATCCATAAAAATAGTGTTATAGATACTTCAAACCAACTCCTTAGAATCTTAAAGAACTGCAAATTAATTTAACAAGGTTTCTGCTTGCTTCTTTTTTTCAGTTTACATCTTTAATAGTTTTCTCTTTACAAAAAGAATGCATGTTCACTGTAGAAAAAAAAATATCTAAAAATAAGCCAAAAGAAAATAAAAATCTCTCTTAGGCCCATTATACAGAGATAAGCACTACCAACAACCTTTTAGACTTTTCATGTATTTTTTGCTTGCTGATTTTACAAAAATGAGATAACAGTATGCATACTCTTTTGGAATTGATATGTATTTTCACACTTCTGAATATTTCATCATCTCTTTCATAAAATAAACACAGACCAGGATATTTGCAGTGTGCTCTGTCCACAAAATTTTTTGATCAAATGAATAACAACCCAGCATCTTTTCATTCTTGGCAATGATTCAGATTTTTTCTACCCAATTTTCAGAAAACTTCTTTGGTTTTCCTGGAAATATATTTCAGAATTAAACTACTGTCATTCTTTTTTTCAGAACATGTAGATAAATGAGAAGAAAAAAATGTGAGAGGCCACACTTCTTGTGACAAAAATAATCTGAAAATATTCAAGATGTCAGTCGGCCTGCAGATAGAAAAACACTATTGAATATTAAGCTATAAACCACTTCCAACTGGTTTCCTCTTGGGTTAATAAACCAGTTAATATACTTCACTTCTTTGTCATTCTACTTTAATTGTAAGGCTGAAATACAATCACTTTGTTTTAGAATTTTGAAAATCAATCTCTACAAACTCATCAATAGAAAATACAACATACATTGTTTATAAAAAATAGGGGCTTCCCTGGTGGCGCAGTGGTTGGGAATCTGCCTGCCAGTGCGGGGGACACGGGTTCGAGCCCTGATCTGGGAGGATCCCGCATGCCACGGAGCGGCTGGGCCCGTGAGCCACAATTACTGAGCCTGCGCGTCTGGAGCCTGTGCTCCGCAACAAGAGAGGCCGCGATGGTGAGAGGCCCGTGCACCGCGATGAGGAGCGGCCCCCGCTTGCCACAGCTAGAGAAAGCCCTCGCACAGAAACGAAGACCCAACACAGCCATAAATAAATAAATAAATAAAAATTTTAAAAAATAAAAATAAAAAAAAAATAAAAGTTTTACATTTTTTCTATACCTAAAAATCTATACTGTTTTCTGTCCAAATAGTGTTCCTAATAATTCACACTGGGTATTTAAAAATTAACATTATCAAAAGCTCATCAACTATCTTCACAGATTTTCATAGAAAAAAAGTAAAACAAAACAAAGAAGATATGAAGGTAAATGCCCTGAAATTGTAGGATGTGGAAACAGCCACAGAATATGTGTTTATGGATGTTGATATTATCCTTCTTTTACATAATCTCCAAGTATATTAGATACAGTAACTGTTTATGAACAAAGTATCTGTATTAATGTAATTAAGTTAGCAATTCTTTCAAAACCAGTTTTTAAAAATATTTTACCAAAGAGCAATTCATTTTACTTATAAAAAGCAACCAAGAAACTGCTCAACTGTGTAGCTCAGTGGAAACTGTCATAAATATGTACAAAATATGCTTTACAAGCAAGGGAAATACAAACATGTTATCCCAATACATCTTCACAAATTCTTAATGTACTGACTGTACACCGTAAGTGCATGTTAAAGGCAATAAAATCTTGTTCATCCATACAAAATATATTACTCATCTAGTATGTATGTACAATACCTAGCAGGTACCTAGTAGATACAATGCCAGTTGCTGGTTATTACAGGGGTGTGATCAACCTTTCATTCTTCCAAGAGAAACTGGCATTAAACACATAATTACACAATTCATTACTGAATTACAACGGAGATGACTACTGTGAGTAACTGGATGACTGGAGCACGTGCCCTTAAGTGGAAAAATGGTGTGAATTAAAGGCCATACATAGTACACTATAACTGAACATATTCCAATTTCTGAATTACCACATTTTTAATTTTTAAAGTAAGCTTTCCTTTGTGCAGAAACGACCTCTCTTTTGACTTTCCCAAGCTACATGCAGATGAATGCACAGATATGGGAGGAAAAGAGACTTTCTAGTCATAATAAGGAAATTTAAATATGACTTTATTTTCAAAATCAAGAATTCAAAGAAAACACAGTATCCAGGCAATCTGACCTACTCCAGATTCTAACAAAGCTATGAAATAACATAATTAGTTTTAAAAAATTCATTACCATTAAAAAACACATATTAAAAATCATTTAAGTATACGTTTATCTCTTAAAATAAATCATAACTCAATTTGGAATAAATCATAATTCATTATAACATCACATTTTAGATCAATAGTCCTATGTGGGGAGATATATATATATACACATCAAACATAAAGACATAGGGATTTCTATAGAGTTCATAAAAGTGCTTGTGTACATAAACACAGCAGTCTCTTCAACATTCAGAAAGATCTTTCCAGCGTTTCCTCAATATAAAATCTGTAATCACCATAACACATTAACCACAACAGGGAAGGAAGACCATTAAGAGAGTCCGTGACAGAACAATACATGGAGCGAAACTGATCCATAGTACCCATCATTCTCTGCTCTTCCTCCCTTCCTGAAACCTTTTCCACCTCTGCCTTTTCTGTATACTGTGCATTCTCTCCTCTGACGATCACAAAATTACCCATGTTCCAATAAACATATAAAAACTATACTGTTTCATAATAAATTTTTGGAGAGACAAAAAAGCATCATCCAAGGTTAAAAATCTGTGATTTTTCAATAAGCATTTTGGAAGAAAAGACTATTTTAGAAGGATATGATGCAACAGAAAATGTAAATAGTGAGCACATGAAAAAAGATATCCTAACGATGCTATACCTCCTGAACACCCATTAGGATGGCTGCTATCCAAAAATAGAAAATAACAAGTGTTGGCAAGGATGTGGAGAAATTGGAACTCTAGTACAATGCAAAATGGCGTGGCCACTGTGAAAAGCACTATGGCAGTTCCTCAAAAAATTAAACATAGAATTGCCATATGATCCAGCAGTTCCATTTCTGAGTGTATACTCAAAAGAACAGAAAGCAGGATCTCAAAGCGATATTTGTACACCTAGGTTCATAGCAGCATTATTTACAATAGCCAAAAGGTGGACGCAAACCAAGTGTCCATCAACAGATGAATGAATAAACAAAATGTAATCCATATAGTAGAATATTATTCAGCCTTAAAAGGTAAGGAAATTCTGATATATACTACAACATGTCTGAACTTTGAGGACATTATGCTAAATGAAATAAGCCAGTCACAAAAAGACAAATACTATATGCTCCCCCGTACATGAGGTACCCAGAGTAGTCATATTCACAGAGACAGAAAGTAGAATGGTGGTTGCCAAAGGATGTGGGGAGGGGAATATGAGTTGTTTAATGAGTACGGAGTTTCAGTTTTGCAAGGTAAAAAGAGTTCCGGAGATTGGCTGCACAGCAATGTGAATATACTTAATGCTACTGAACTGTACACTTAAAAGTGGTTAAGATGGCAAATTTTACATTATGGATATTTACCACAAATTTTTTAGAAAGTTATCCTGTCTAAAAATCAAATATGCAACTGAAAGCAACAGTATAATGTCATTTTGAGCCTACTGAGCTAGTCATGGTGAAACTGATATCCTTGTACACCAATTACCAGAGTCACTGTAAATTGATGTAGTCTTTTAAGAAAGACAGGAAGAACATTCCAATACTACAAATCTACAAAAACATTTCAATACTATAAATCTAGCCTAAAGAATTATAGTTGTTTTTTTTTAAGAAAGAGGGAAAAGTCATCAATGATATTCATTTTGCAAACATTTTTTTAAAAATGAACCATCATAAATAAAAAAAAATAATAGGGAAGTAGTTAAATAAGTTACTATGCATCATTACCTTTAAGGAATATAATTATGAATTCTAAGTATAAAAAACAATTATGGAAATATGATAACTCTCTAAACACAATTCAATGTTAGAAATCCAAATATAAAATTGCATATACACCAAGAACCCAATTATATCAAAATATATAGTATCTGGACAATACCAGAGGACCATATGCAAAAAAGCAAACGAGTGGGGTTACCAATGACTTTTCCCCCCCATTCCCAAATGTATTTATTTTATTTTATTTTTTTTTTTTTAATTAATTAATTTATTTTTGGCTGTGTTGGGTCTTCGTTTCTGTGCGAGGGCTTTCTCTAGTTGTGGCGAGCAGGGGCCACTCTTCATTGCGGGGCGCGGGTCTCTCACTATCGCGGCCTCTCTTGTTGCGGAGCACAGGCTCCAGACGCGCAGGCTCAGTAGCTGTGGCTTGCGGGCCTAGTTGCTCCGCAGCATGTGGGATCTTCCCGGACCAGGGCTCGAACCCGTGTCCCCTGCATTGGCAGGCAGACTCTCAACCACTGCGCCACCAGGGAAGCCCCAAATGTATTTATTTTAATGTTACGGTTATACTTTAAAACAACAACAACAAAAGAGGATTAGAGAAAATGAAGAGAACAGGTTAGTTTAGATAAGATTAGGTAAAATTAAGTATAAAATGGAGGCAACAATAGGGTGTTTATCTAAACTAAAGTTACCAACTTAATCCCCTCCAAACACCTACTTCTACCAATGCTAAATTTTCCTTAATTTCTTAATCTTAATCTCAACCTCTTAACTCCAGATCTTCACACATGTTCCTTCTGTTTAGAACCCTCTCCCCCTTCCTCTTCACTTAGCCAGGCCTCATCTGGAATATGATTTCCTAAGGGTAGTCTTCCTGCCCTCCCAGAAGGAGGTTCCCTGGCTCCTGCAGACACCAGCTTCCCTTTTTGCATTAACAGCGCTGCGGTATCTGTCTTCCCCACTAGTTCTGTGCTCCATGAGGCCCAGGGCCATGTTAGTCTTGTCCTTGTCTATATCCCCAAAGACCAACACAGCAGCAGTGCACGGGGAGGTGCTCACTAAATATCTGTTAGTACTAAAAAGAAAACATTATTAATATTTATTCTAAATCATATATTCTCTTCCTTAAAATTTGTTTTAAAATCAGACTCAAACACTACAACTCTTAAAACATTTTAAGAAATTAATTTATAGCATCACCTGTCTCAATGTTGTCTAAAAACAAGTTTTGAATCTCTTATACTTTGCAATATTCTGTCAATTTTCTAGCTTCCAATATACCTTTCAATTATTAAACTTTTAAGAATTATAACTATAGATGGTAAGTATCCTGACATTTCACATTAAATTTAATATAACCCATAAATCTAACCCATAAAAACCCAATGAGAATCAGAGTCTTGATATGTTCATCTATTCTATTTTTAGCTAAAGAAAATTTATTAGGACAAAGACAAAGAAGCACCAGGTTATGGGAAGGGCTAATCTTTAGTGAAGCAAATTCAATTTATATATGAAGAGCTGCAGCTGCTTTATTGTTATTAAAAAAAAAACTAAATTCAATAGTGCTATACCTTACACCTTCATAGTACTTATTCAAGAGCATCTTGAGATTTTCGTCGATGTAATTCAGAACAGGAATCATACGGAAAGGAATTTCTCTTGATAAAAGCCAAATGTCTCCTTTCAAGGTCATCTCACATTCTAGAAAATATTTCATTGCCATTTTTCTCAAGCCTTTGCAATAAAAGCAAAACAGAAACTAGTAAAGCAGAATAATAAATCCTGTTCCTATATAAGAGATTTGAATCCTATTTCAATTAAAGAAGAAATGGGAAATTTTTCTGTGAAAGAACCAAATGGGAAGGAAATGGAGAGATCACCACGCAGTCCTCCTGCCCCTTCCAGACAGGCTTCCTGAAGGAATGCCCCCAGACCAGTCACACATGCCAGGACGGATCCCGGGAGAGGAGCCTCAGACAGTCCTAACCTGAGGGACACTCTGTGAAAGAATTGGTCCGTATTCTTCTAAAACACCACATCATGTGAGATAAAGAACATCTGAGGAACCTTCCAGATCAGAGGAGACTAAAGAGACCTCACACTAAACGCAAGGCGTGAATGATACTCAGCTGGACCCGGCACTGGAGGGACAGAATTGTCATAAAGGACATTATTGGGGAAACTGTCAGCAATGAAATAAGGATTGTAGACCAGATAAACATAAGTTATCTTTTTGATAGTTTTACTGCAGTCATGTAATAGAGTATCCTTATTCTTCAGAACTACACACCGAAATACATGATATATGCAACCTATTCTCAAATGGTTCCAAAATAAATAATGTGTATTTTTAAAATACACAAAAATACACATATCTGAACACATTCAGATATTTTAAAATAAAATAAAGAATTGATCCCATGGAAAAAATAAAGTTGGACTGGGTGGGAAGGAAGGATAGAATTTCACGACATCAGAGGTAGAATTTCACCTGCTGAGAACAGAGATGCACTAAACAGAAAAAAATAACTTAAGAAGGAAAATTCTGCAGACCTTCAAGTTATTATTGTCCATCAGAATGCAGCTCAGCGCTGGGCTAGGAAAGCATAGCTTTTAGGTTAGACTAAAACCTGATAGCTAAAAATTTTTTACATCACATTTTAGGGGAAAAGAGAATAATGACTCCACTTCTAAAACACAAGTCAACATTTTTAAGTATACCTTTCTTAAGCGGAGAGTTACTTCTACTAAGTAATCATTTGAGATCCAAGTTCCTTTTAACAAAGTCAGTTTGGGTACCTAAAAAGTTGGTGCGGGGTTTTTCTCCAGTCCTGGGCAAAGTTCCCCGTACATATACCCATAGGTACATGTAGGTACAAAGTTCCATGAAAGGTCTAAGGCTGATTTTTTTTTTTTTTTAAATCACAATGGCCCTATTGCCTCCATGTGTGGTAATGTGGACCAAGACCATGTGCATTCTTCATGGCAACAGAGAAGGATCTTTCCTAACCCAAAAGAGAGTACAAAGAAGCTTTCTCTTTAGTTAGCAGTAAGGAAACCCCCTTTCATATAGCTTCTAGGTTACTTCTACCACCAGAAACAACACTTTTTATAATAAAGCATGCCAATGAACTATTAATATATCTTGGCAATCATATTCTAACAGTCTGAATCAATCATTTGGCATATAACCTTGTATTACTGCAGTTAAAACAATAAATTCAAGCAGGTTGAAAAATCAAATTCAAATTTTGTTGTGCCATAATTGTCACAAGGAAACAAGTTTTTAATATTCTTCCAACACTGGTAATACCTAGTTCCTCCTTTCCTGGTACATACTTACTTGATCTATATCTACATATCACATAAGGAAAGAACAGAAAGTTATTACCTAAGGAAAATACAAAAGACCAACTATTGTAGGTTTACATAAAAACTTAATACATGTTTGCTTTTCAAATTTCTTTTAAGTTATAGTCAAGCAAACATACTTTGCCTTACTTTGCATTTATTAGAATATAACAAGGTTAACCAGTGAGGAGATCACAGTACTTTACTATATAGTGTCAAAAACTTTTACCAGTGCATCCAATAAATTCCAGTTCTGTTCCATTCTTCTAGAATCTGAAACAGGCAACTGTACTTTTAAAAAGACATTGCAATTCCAAATGCCCCACAATTTAATATAAGATGTATATGAGTGTATGTTAGTGTCTGACCATAATCTTTTTACATCCCACTGTTTAAAGTTTAACACCTGAATGCTCCAAATGTGTAAGCAGAAAGAAAACTGTTGCAATTCCAGGGGTACCTAGGTAATGCCAGCAGAAGTCAGCTTCTGAATTTAGGGGGGGAAATAGCACTCCACTACCATCTGCCTACACAATGACCACCATCTTTGAAGCTAAATAAGAGATAACTCACATAAGGAGTTTTCAGTTCCATTTGGCCTCCTAACTTCTCGACCACAATCATGATAGAAACCTATACAACGTTTCCTTTTTTTAAAAAAAAATAACTAACTATGGCTCAGTGCTGGAAGTGGGAGTGGGAGACTGGGGTAAGGGAAACTGGGAAGACGTTCTCACTGTATTCTCCATCCTTTCAGCCCAAGGCTTTAAAGAGAGGCTAGAAAAAATTATTACATAATCACTTGTCTATCTCCAAAACAGAAAAAAAAAAAAGGAACACCAAAATATCATTTTAGATCAGTTTTAAGGGAGAAAGATCAAGGCTAGGAAATTTTTAACATCAATTTCACATATCTGGGAAATGAGAAGACAACTATACAATGATATCCATCATATACATTGACAGGCTCAAATTCTCTTAAAAGAAAATGTCTATTTGACCAAATGCAAAAAGTGATAATATACAGCTGTCCAGACACTGTTTTAAAAAAAATAAACTGATGTTAATTATATGTAGATATATTAGTTGTAGACCATATAACAAATATCACTTACTAAGTTGTGTTTTCCATTATATGTCTTTTGATAAATGAGAAATACTAAAAGTCATACCTATAATATTTTCATATAGAAACTATCAGAGAAGTTTTTGTTAAAGAGATATGAAATTTTTCAAACCAGTACATCAGTTCTAATAAAATGAATTCAAGAAAAAATTGTAAAACTCAAACTCTATTTTCTGAAATTAATGCCCTTTTCAAGAGGATTTCTCTCCAGATTTCATTAAATGCAGACACGCCAGTATTTAAAATGCAATTCAACTTAAATTTTCTTTTCTTTAACTTCTGCCCAACTTCTGAGGTACACAGCTATTCCATAAAATAGGATATACATCTAGATAGGCTACTGTTATAAAGAGAAGATGTAGCCAGTACTCAGGGGAAGTCCTATCTTACTTGGTGCATGATTTTTTCTATTTAATAAAAGACTCAGAAGAATCCTTATCCCACCACTCAGCGACTCAGTAATCTCCTCAATTATTTGTAACATTATCTGCTCTAACAAATGTTAGTGTTCTTCACTTCAGCATCATCTCTTAGTCTACCGCTCCAACGAATGACGATATTTACTCCTACTCTTATTAGAAAGCCACAAATACGCCACATCCCAAATTATTCGCTGCCATTACTTTTTCCTCAGATAAAAGAGAAATATTTCATATCCCGAAGTAACCTCAAAAAACTCACTCCACTATTTAGGCCAAAGAGCAGGATCAAACTCTCCCACACAATAGATTAACTCCTGGACTGCCCAGTCAACATCCAAAAAGACTCTCTTAGGAAACATTTCATATAATTACTTACAGAGCAAAACTTTTCCAAAGAAAGTGAAATAAATACAGAAGTAAAGATTAAAAATTTTAATAGATTAGATAAGCTTTATTTTTTTTAACTTAAATCTTGGGAAAAGAAAAATAATTAGTACCCTAAATTATCACTTTTGGTTTTTGGTGCTTTTTTGGCTTTTTTTTTTTTTTTTAACATATTCCATCAAAATAATCATCTAGAAATTGTTGAGCACTGCTCTTTACACAAACTACTTTTGCTTTTATAATCTCCATCAAAGACCTAAAAACTCCATTTTAAATTACAGCCAGACTTTAAATATAACAACTTTATTGCATCTTTGGCACCATCTGATAAAACAAAATCTTTAACAAATCTGATAAATGCTAAATATTGCTAAATATGCATTATAGAAAATTAAGACCAATTTAAGTACTGAAAAAGGCTTTTTGCAGATTGTAATAAAGTTAACAATTCACAATGAAATGCACAGCATAACAGCATCATATAACACATATTCCACAAGACAAATATTCGGCCTCAGAACTTAACAGAATACATAAAAATTGAGACTAAAAGCTGAAAAACATCTTAAAGCATTTAACAAATTCTCTAGGTCTTACAGTTGGAGCATCCCAATTCGTGTGTCAGGATGTGCAGAGAAATTGATCGCTCGGCCTGGCCTGAAGTGCCAGAGCTGGTTGCCTCCAAGCCCCAAACATCTCCATCAGTTTATCTCACATGCTGTACAACTACTACCATGTCCTACATGGTTCATGACATGGGAAGGGTTAGGAAATCCTGCAGAGCTAAACGCATCCAGACATACAAGTATCCAACATTTCTTGTAATCTCTAGAGAAATACTGAAAAAAATTTTAGTTACCCATCAATCTCACCCAAATCTAGGTTTGGAAATTCTATCTTTAATGACATGTCTTCCTATTTTTTAACCTGTACCATGCTTCTCCAGTAATTTTGACAAAAACAGGAGCTCTGATATACTCAGTTCCCTCCCACCTTTATGAAAACTTACAACCCCATAGACACTGCAACACGGCACAGACCATGACAACACTCCCTAATCTATGGTTCCAGTTCTCCGCTCGAGAATGATTTCCATCACTAGAGAAAATCAAGTCGGCAAGAGAGAAACTCAAAGAAAAAGAAACTCAAAGTTTATTTCAAAGGGAGCAAGGAAAGGGCTGAAAACTAAGAACAAAACTAGGCAAAGCAAATACTGCCTGTAACCCATCTTTTTAATTTACGTCTAACAAAAATGTCTCCTTGTCAGAGTAATTTTTCCAGAATAAAATCTTAAGTTGTTCCCCTAACTGAAGTCCCTCAATAGTTCCTAAGCCCTGAAATATGAAGTCCAAACCTCCAGATATGTACACGACCTGGACCCTGATTTCATCGTCTCCCCAGCTCTATACTCCAGAATGTTCAACTACTCAGTAACATCCTTGTATGGTCAAACCTTCATGCCTTTCTCACAGTGCTCCCCTACTTGGAATGCTTTATCCTACACACGCACTCTTTTCATGGGAGCAGCTCAAATTTCAACTTAAGAATAATAACACATGGAACAGCTACAGTTACCACATAGTAAGGATGTCACTTAGAACAGTCAAATCCATGCACTGTTTACTGAGCATCTATTGAGTGCCAGGAACTTAGCACTAGGAATAAGTCTTTGCCCTCGAGGAGTTTACAGAACAGATGAAGATCAGAGTGAACAGGCCGCTGATTTCACTGGGGGACGACAGCTACTAGAGCGAGGCAAGCAGCATCTCTGCAGGAGCAGCACCACGGGGCCCGCCCAGCGAGTGAAGTGGTCACGGACGATGGGGAGCAACTCTAGGAACCAGGGAACTAAGCAGAAACTGATTTATTTTTAAATCTTAAATGTGAAGTAAGGATTTGGGACTTCACTGTAATCCCAGTGGTTAAACGCCCAACGGCATTGTTCATGCTTTGCAGCTCCCTTTCTTCGCAACAAACACAGAGAAATTACAGATAAAATATGAAGACAAATGACCAAAAGGACATACCTATGCCCCCAAACATGTTAAACATCTCCACAGGTCAGAAATCTAACAGGAACACAAAGTGTGAGCCACGCTGAAGCCAGGAGGTCTGCTGAGCTCTGGGCCCCAAAGCAGGCAAAGGCAGCAGGCAGCTGATCCTCGGGGATTAACTATGGGTTGATCGTGGGGTAACAAGGGCTCCACAAGGGCTACGAGGGTCAGCAGCCAGGTTCTTTGCTCAAAACCAAGGACTGGGCTGGCACTCTTCCTTGATAGGAAACTAGACTGAAAAAGACTTCTGCTAACTGCACTCAGGCTACAGCTTAGGAAGCGGCTGACCTCATGCCAGCTGCCTCAGTGACTGAATCTGTGATATCCCCAACGTCACCATGGGACCGGGGCTCTGGTCCACTAACACAGACCTGATTCTGATCTGGGAACTCCAAAGCCAGGCAGAGACAACGGCAAATCTGCTAGACCAGCAGGGGAAATCACAAAGAGACAAGAGAGACACACACGCGCGCACACACACACACAGGAAGAAGAAAAAAGAAACTCCCATCAGAACTTGCCTGCAGAATTACAGAACATGATGAAAACACCAACAATATCAACAACCACAACATAAACTCACTGCAGACAAGACAAAAATCATCGAATGATCTGAAAAAGACTTTAAAATAAGCATGTAAGAGATCTTTGAAGAGATAAAGAAATAACAAAAGAACCAAAAAAATGTTAAATACAAACGAGCAGAAATGAGAAATGAACTAGTGGATATAAAAAAAAACCAATTAAAAATCTTGCAAATGAAGTATAACCATTGTAATTTATAGATAGATTGTTGGTGGTTCCGATACGTATCTTGGTTGCCTAGTAAGCCATCCCTCCCTCTGCCTTCATGCTCACAGGGCTCTGAGTTTTGGGGGGCAGTCGTGTTAGACACCAAGATTCAAAAATCAAAGACAATCTGTATTTGTCCTCAAAGAACTTGCCATCTGTAACAGTGATGCTACCAGACCACTAAGGTTACAACGCAGAACAAAATTTAGTTAAATTTCCAAAAAAGGTAAGCATTTTTTAAATTAAAATGCTCTTAGTGTTCATGCAGTCGTATTACCATCTTTACTAGAGTTGGCATTCTATGATTGGTAAACAGTCTCACAAAACTTCATATGAATGGAGCTGAAATAACCAAAGCTGCTTCTTTCCGAATCTGTATTTGAACTCATCTGGCAACTATCCTTGTTTATTCAAAGCACACCACCAAAAAAGTAACCCACTGAAAAGTCTCCAAAACCAAAGACCACTATTTGCAATATTACTTTTAGTAGAAAGCACTCAAAGATTTCACAATAACAGCTTCATTTTCACTTATCAACTGCCTGATTATTCAAACTGATGAGAAAAGCGACTCTATTCCTATTAAGGTAAATATAATCAATATAAATAATACGTGAAAATTTTTGAACTCTCTAATATTATATTCCAATAAGAAAATGCTCACTTCATCCCAAAGTTTCCATAATCAAAAAGCTGTACTCTAAAAGTACATCAAAATTATCATAGGATCCCAGTCAGGATTAAATCTTAATTCTTTCCTCACTCTCCAAAAGTAAACAACACAAAATAGTAAAATCCAGTTCTCCTGTTCACAAACAGAAGTGGAAAGGAATGACAGAAAATATTACATATACCATCCCCTCACAACTGAGAAGATAAAATCTATATCAAAAGATAGGTCTATAGGATAGACTTGGTTCCTTGATCCATCAAAGACATTGATAAAGAGATTTCTTTCTTTTTTTTGCTTAAATATAATATTAACCTATGTTACCCAATGATTAAATTTCACACAATAAAACCTCTGCTAATTATGGTCAACTGCAATTTTTTTCCCTCTTCATATTTCCAAAAAGTCATTTTCCAATGGCTAGTCAATAGAAAAGTTTAGATAGTAGAACTAAACCAGCCAAGAAGCTAATGACACAGATATCCTCACCACATCTAACTTCTTACAATAAAATCAAACATCAGTCTCCTTGTTTAAATAGAGGCAAGTGCACAGTATCGGGCTGAACCAGATTATCCAATCTCTGATGAAGTGACATAATTCCAATCTGCTCAGTAACAAATTTTTTCTTTAAGTACAACACCGCAGATGCTCCTGAGAGGACTGAGATGATACACAGAAGGAAGGACACTTACCCATGACTGGAGATGTCTTTGTTCGTGGTCCCGATCAGGCACTACACCCAAATCTGCTGTCCAACGTTTCTCAGAGGAATACATGTCCTGGTCAGAAAACAAAGAGAAAGAAATCATATTTTCTAAAGGTCAGTGTTTAAAGTTTTCTAAAAGGAAGAACCTCCTGACGTCATCTAAATATAAAAAATTACCAATCTTTGGAATATCATGATTCTGCTCCTATTTTCCTTTTTCAGTAAGCCATTACCTCAAAAGCAAAAGTATGTCTAAAGGAGTTACCACACAGAAACTTATTAACAGGTGACCTTTGTCTTCAGTCCCTCCCCATCCCACCCCCACATAAATAAGTCATAGGAAGAAAGCACTCCACTTGGAGTAAATTAAGCACATCACACCTGCTAAATGTATTCTGACTGCCCATAAGTGAGTTATATACACCATCAAATAAAGATTACCAAAGTTATTGCTATAGACTTTCCCTTATAATGGGCATTTTCCTCACTATAAAAGTAATATGGTTTCATTGTTTTAAAAAGCTAGAAACAGCAGCAAAGTAGAAAGAAAAAAATTCTCTCACAGTACAATGCCACTACACCTACCCGATCATGTCGGGCATATTTCCTTCCCAGGAACTTTCTGTACATATTTTAAAAATACACTTTATAAAATACTACATACAAAATTTTGTATTTGGTTCTTTTGAGTATAACATATAGCATCATCCTGCATTATTATAAATACAAACTTAACCCTTTGCGAAGATTTCCATGATAAATCTTCCTCTCTTGATAATATATTAAAGAAAATGAGGCATAAAGTAATACTAATGCTACATTTAAACAAAACCACGGATGCACAAATGCCTCCCCAAACCTAATATATGAAACTCCACAAATAAGGTAACATCAGATTCGATACAAAATTTACACTTGTGCTAAGTCATGTGTAGCTGCCTTCATAAACTGATAAGCTACTTCTCGCAATCACCAGAGGCGGAGATTACTTTCTAGATCAATTAAGAAAATAGCATAATACTAAGGACCTCTGCTTCTGAAACAGATTTCAGTTCAGGAACCATTTTTTGAAGAAATAATGCTTGCCCCATCTATAAAACATCTCTACTCATACTGTGTAATATACAAAAGAAGGATAAATTCACCGAATGGAAATTCTGGACACCCAGCAGGGTCCACATGCTGTAATTAGCAGTGGCCTATCTTCGCCGGGCTACCGCATAATCACCTGGCCCCAACCCCACACGCCCTCCTCTTCATCTTGCAGTGGATACTATTAAATGATTTCCATTTCCAGATAACCCAATTATCCCAAAGAAAACGAGAAGCTGTAGGGAAAAATCTAAAACAACACATAATCCACGTGACGAAAGGTTCTCACCATGAATACACTTTCTTCCTGGCGCTTCACCGAGTCTATTAGACTTGTTTCCCGGCCAGGAGACTAGGAGGTGGCGCACGCTGCCCCGAGGAGTGCACTGACAGGTGGCCGAGGACGGGGCCCCGTGTAGCAGAGACACAGAGGAGACTACCCACTCACAGGGGCCCCGGGAGCTCACACACAGCTCGCTCACACCTGTGGGGTCCTCTCTCTGCCCAGGGACTTCTCTCTTTGTTCATGCTTATATCAAGTTTTTTATCTTAATTTAAAATTCCTACATGGCAACATCAAAGCACTTTGTACTAAGTCGTGCACCCCTCCTACCCACAGTTATAAACTGCCAAATAAAAACTTATTCAAGGATTGAGGTTCCTCAGATATTAGGAGTTTTCTCAGCACTAAAAACAGTAACCTCAAAAAAGCCAGGATAATAAAACTTATAAACACTGGATTTATAACCTTACTATCTGAGGTGATAAATGTACTTGACAAATATGCAACAATGCATGAGTTGGAATTAATGTCATGGAGTAGTTCTTAGAAAACATATTTTTAAATTACTTATAACTGAAGTCCTATGTTCAAGATTCTTTATGCTAATCACAGCTTTGAAATGCAGACCCTCCATCCCCAAGTAGGTGGTTACCAATTCTTTTCAGCAATGAGGCAGTCCAGAAGCACAAATGATAAAACTTTCAGATTCCCTTCCTCCTCCTCAAAATGCTACCACCTGGACATACGAAGAAGAAAGAAGAAAAATCTTACTTGTTGTTTTTCACACCATCTAAGAGGGAAAGAGTACTGTCTTAAATCCAGAGTTTCATGTAAAAGGCATTATTGGGATATTTCTGCAAAATCTGGCCTTTCAACGCACTTTCCAGGAACTTGAGCCACTGCTGTTTATTTTCAGCAAAGAATTTATCCTCATGCTAACCTACTATGGGTTCTTTCAAGTGGCTCCTCCAACTTTTGTGATAACACTTGATATGCACAAGTGGTAAGGCTACAGCAGGCCTCCTTAGGCCTGCTGACACCCATCCTGACAGGGAACTCAAGGTCCAGTTAAAGGAAAGAAACTCCACCATATCCTTTTCTTTACTGCAGGCACTAAACATGACCTAAAAATAATTCCTGTCACTTTTTTTTTTAATATTTATTTTATTTTATTTATTTGGTTGCACTGGGTCTTGGTTGCGGCAGGTGTGCTCCTTAGTTGTGACTCACAGGCTCCTTAGTTGCAGCTTGCCGGCTCCTTAGTTGCGGCACATGGCCTCCTTAGTTGTGGCACGCGAACTCTTAGTTGTGGCACGCATGTGGGATCTAGTTCCCCGACCAGGAATCAAACCCGGGCCCCCTGCATTGGGAGTGCAGAGTCTTATCCACTGTGCCACTAGAGAAGTCCCTCCTGTCACTTTTAGTCAGTTAAAACCTATGGAAGTATTTAAAAGGATTTCTGGTTTTATAACACCAGATCATCTATTCTAAAAGTAGCTCAACAGTCCCACTTTTAATTATTTTAAAACTTTAATAGAATTATAAACCACAACATACAGTAGCACATTCTATTGTTTCTAATAATATTCTGTCTGGAGATCAAATTAACATTAATTTATTTCATTGTACAATAACTTCTACAAAGAAAATACACAAAGATTCCCAATCTCTACTAAAAGCTAATGTAATCTCCATTTTTAATCTCATCACAAATTATAATTTTTAAAAATCAAATTTAATCTTGAAGATATTATGCAAAGTGAAATAAGCAAGTCATAATAGGACAAGTACTCTATGATTTCACATATATGAGGGACCTAGAGAAGTCAAATTCACACAGACAGAAAGTTGAATGGTGGTTGCCAGGGGCTGGAGGAACAGAAAATGGGGAGTTAGTGTTTAATGGGTAAAGAGTTTCATTTTGGGAAGATGAAAAAAGTTCTGGAGATGAATGGTGATGGCTGTACATTAATGTGAATGTACTTAATGTACCTGAACTGTACACTTTAAAATAGTTAAAATGGTAAAGCTTATGTGTATTTTACTACAATAAGAAATACGAATGTAAAAAAAGAATCAGTTACCTATGAAAGAGTAAGCAAATCCTGAAGTAACAGAAATTACAAAGAATTTAGACTTTTTAATTCATAAATATTAAAAACCAACTGCATGTTCCTAAAATATTTGGCTATAAGAGAAAAAGAAGTGTCTACGTGAGAAATAGCTAGGACTCATTATTTAGCTTTTTTTAAAAATCCCTACAACTAAATTACTAACACACGCTCCTGCTAAATCCAGAAGCAAAGCAAATACTTTTAGCATTGATTATGCAAAACCCTTTTCTATTCCCCCAATACCACCATTCACTATGATCTCTTAAACTCATTTGGTTTATTTCCATCCATTTTCAAAATATTTTTCCTTCTAAATACGTGTATACTTTTTCATTCACGAGCTCTTGTATAGATAAAATACTTACTGACACCAAGAAGCTGAAGATGATGTGTAAGACTTTAAAAACTTTACCCACAGTTCTATTTTTATCTTTTAGCATCTTTAAAAATTTTGTAGAATAAGGACAAAGTAATTATTTAATTAATTCTTTCTCATAATTTTTAATTTCATGGTCAGTTTCTACTTAAAGAATTCCCACCACTCTGCTATGAACTTTCCAATGTTTATCATTCAAGATAAGTACTTCACTAACTAATAAAATAAAGCTGTAAGAGACTTCTCTTTCTGCAATTATTGTGTCCAAATGGCTTGAGAACCCTTCTGCTACATGACACCTAAAAATGCTTGATAAAAATATAAGAATTATCCTTTTGAATGCATAGCAAAGCTCACAAGCAACTAAGAGATGTCCTCAGAGGCCAAAAAAGTAAACAGGAGCACAAATAGAGAGTGGTAGGTGGGCAATGATGCCAGCAACTGCTCTAGAGGCACTGACAACCCCCCATAACCAAGCTATACTGTCCAATACTGAGCCACTAGCCACGTGTAGCTTTTTAATTTTAAATTAATTTAAAGCATCTAAAATTTAAAATTCAGTTCCTTTGTCACACTAGCCACATTTCAAAGGTGACTACTAGCTATCATATTAGCACAGATGTATAATGTTTCCATTACCATGGAAAATTCTATTGGATAATGCTCAAGAGCTTTCAGTGTTAACAGTCATGCAAGGGACAAAGCAAAAGCTTCACACTACACAATATGGGAAGTCAGACTAAAGATAAGCACTTAAAGCCTGGTCCCTGAAGAACTAAATCTTCAATAAAAAAGAATAAACTATGAAAAAACAATCTACCACAAACGGAGACTGGAGGAAAATTCTCCCCTGCGTCTAGGCTTATTGGTGTTTTGGGAGGAGAAGGGGAATATTCCCTGGAAGTTTGTAACGAAAACCAACCTTCACACGGGTATCAAGTACAAATCCATACTACCTGTACATTGTGAAAATCTCAAGCCTAGAAATTAAGTGGCCCTGGGTTGACAGTGTCCTCAATTGCAATTCTTCTCTGGGAGAAAGCACTCTTAACTCAGGTCTCGTAAGAATTTCCACAGATAAAGTTACCATAAAAACAAGTTCAAATTGTAAAACTAAGGATAATAAGCAAGATACAACAGAAATAAGTATATAATTCATGATTTTTTAAAAAAAGGTACATTAATGTTTCAAAATACTAACTGAAATGGAAAATATGAGCAAAAAAGAGGGCAACAGATTTTTTTAAAAATCTAGATACTGCTAAAGAGAGAATTAACAGGGGCTTCCCTGGTGGCGCAGTGGTTGAGAATCTGCCTGCCAATGCAGGGGACACGGGTTCGAGTCCTGGTATGGGAAGATCCCACATGCCGCGGAGCAACTAGGCCCGTGAGCCACAACTACTGAGCCTGCGCGTCTGGAGCCTGTGCTCCGCAACGAGAGAGGCCACGACAGTGAAAGGCCCGCGCACTGCGATGAAGAGTGGCCCCCGCTCGCCACAACTAGAGAAAGCCCTCACACAGAAACGAAGACCTAACACAGCCAAAAATAAGTAAATAAATAAATAAATTTATTAAAAAAAAAAATGCAAATTCTAAAAAAAAAAAAAAAAAAAAAAAAGAGAGAATTAACAAACCAGATGATGGACCTGAAATGATCCAGAATGCAACAAGACAGATTAAAAAAATAAAGGAATATTAAGAGACATGAAAAATAGAATAAAACATCTAATATGTATATCTAATTGGAATTTTAGAAAGAGAACAAAAAGAATGAGGGAGAGACAATATGCAAAAAGAGAATAGCTGAGAATTTTCCTGAACTGATGAAAAGCAGTATTGCACAGATTCAAGTTCAGCAAATTCCAAGAGATAAAAATTTTTTCTAAAAAAAAAGAAATTGACACCTAGAGACATCACGGTGAAACTGCAAATCATCAATGACAAGGAGTTCTTAAAGCCAACCAGAAACAAAAGTCAAATTGCTTACAAAGGAACAATCAGACTTGACAACTGATTGATCAACTGCAACCATGGAAGCCAGAAGACAATAGAATAATATCTTCAAAGTTCTAAGAGAAAATAACTGTTAAGCTATAATTATGTACCCAACTCAGCTAAACTATCTTTTCAAGAAAACGGGCAAAATAAAGAAAATTTCAGACCTAAACTGAGGGAGTACACTGTAATCATTAAGGATGCTTCCAAAACTGTAGTTCACAAAGATGGAAAATGATGCCAAAAAGAAGGTCTGAAATACAGGAAAGAATAGTGAGAAAAGAGGATTGTAAAAATGAGTAAATGGAAACAAATATTAGAGGTATAATTTCTAAATTAGGAGGTATAAAAACAAACAAACCTAAAATACTGAGCAAAAGCAGCATGTAATCTAGAAGGGAGATACAGGAATGGAAATATTCCAAGTTTCTTATGCTGTTTTTCAGGAGGAAGATGTGGCAGACACTATCTTTTGTTCATATGTCTTCCATCACTTGCTGCCCTTGCCGTGGCTTCCCTGGGAGTGGAGGATACTCCCCACCTCATGGATTTGAGGGTCCGGCCACATGATGTACTGGAATGTGAGCAGAACTGACACTGTGCCAGTTCTAACTGGAGGCTTTAAGAGCACTGTGCTGTCTGTGTTCTCCTGTACTCAGACACTGCATGCCAGTCACTGCTGGTCCCAGAATGAGGAGATACCCAGCACTCAACTGAACCCAACCCATAGGTTCTAGCCAAACCCAGCCAACCCAGCCACATACAGAAGAGACCGCCAAACCTGTGAGCTGGAAATAAATGTCTGTCACTGTACATCACTGAAATTTTGCAGCAGTTTGTTACCCAGCATTATTACAGCAAAAGATGACTAATACCAAGACGAAAGATATTAACTTTATATATTCTTTTTTATTATTTATTTATTTATTTATTTTTGGCTGTGTTGGGTCTTCATTGCTGCACATGGGCTTTCTCTAGTTGCAGCGAGTGGGGGCTACTCTTGGTTGCGGTGCGCGGGCTTCTCATTGCGGTGGCTTCTCTTGTTGCGGAGCACGGGCTCTAGGTGCGCAGGCTTCAGTAGTTGTGGCTTGCGGGCTCTAGAGCGCCGGCTCAGTAGTTGTGGCGCATGGGCTTAGTTGCTCCACGGCATGTGGGATATTCCCGGACCAGGGATTGAACCCATGTCCTCCACACTGGCAGGTGGATTCTTAACCACTGCGACACCAGGGAAGCCCAAAGGTAATAACTTTAAATGCAAATTAAATTTGTGGGTATTAGTTTTACTAAAAAATTTTACTCACTAAATTTGTGAACATGTGTGTATATATACATATAAAAAACTACAAATACTGATACATATGTGTATACACACACAAAGTGATACTATTTATATAAAGTTTAAGAATATGCAAAATTAACAATATGTTTTTTAGGAACATGTACATATGTAATACGATCATAAAGAAAAGCAAGAGAACGCTGGATCCCAGAGTTTCTGGGGACAGGAGTAAGAGAGAGGAGGAGCTGTAGGGAGGTGTGAGCCAAGAGGGTAGTGCTAGCATTCTACCACTTAACCTGAGAGAGGGGACAGTACAAATATCATTCTATTAGACCTTACATAACATTACATATAGTCCTTTGTATGAATATATATTTTAATATGAAAAAGCAAAACTTTTCCAACAAAATTCAGAAATGAAATGATTATAAATAAAAATGACAACATATGTAAGTAATCACATGTATAAAAGAGTTAAATGCATTTATAATCTTTAAGCCATAATTAAGAGGCAGAAAGAGTTGTAGTGACACATTCTTTTTTTTTAATTAATTAATTTATTTTTTATTTTATTTATTTTTGGCTGCATTGGGTCTTCGTTGCTATGCATGGGCTTTCTCTAGTTGTGGTGAGTGGGCGCTACTCTTCGTTGCGGTGTGCAGGCTTCTCATTGCAGTGGCTTCTCTTGTTGCAGGGCATGGGCTCTAGGTGCATGGGCTTCAGTAGTTGTGGCACGCGGGCTTCAGTAGTTGTGGCTCGCAGGCTCTAGAGTGCAGGCTCAGTAGTTACGGCACACGGGCTTAGTTGCTCTGCGGCATGTGGGATCTTCCCGGACCAGGGCTCAAACCCGTGTCCCCTGCCTTGGCAGGCGGATTCTTAACCACTGCGCCACCAGGGAAGCCCTGACTCACTTATTCTTTAAGAGAAAGAGACAAATACAAGTGATAGCCAGGTCCACTACAAAATGCAAGAGGGAATTTACGTGAAAAGACTGATGATTATACATTATCCAAACACAGAAGCAGCTGGCCTTCCCAAAGAGCTGTGTCATTTGTGCATCTGTTCTCAGCTATCTGATCACTGAAGATTCTGATCTCACCTTCACAGCTGTATAATACAAGTTCATTTTCTAGTAGAAATTCCTAGATCCTGTTTTGCTGAATTGCCATGCATTGAACTACCATCCCAAGAAAAAGCTTAAGAAAATTGTCTTAATTGAAGCATTATTTGTAACAGCAAAAAAAAAAAAAAGTATAAACAACTTAAATGTGCAATAATAAGGGACTGACTAAATGAATTGTTAATTTACATGTAATGGTGTCTCATGCATCCATTTAAAAAACATCGCAAAGAAACTTAATGACAGTGAGTGAATGAATGCTCTCCAATGTGCTTTGTGCCACTTTCTCACAATCAGCAAGAAGTATCAGAAATGATGCCTCAACCAATTTAAATGTATTTCCCCAAAGCCTTATAAACCAATACTTAAAGTGATTAATGTTCAATTTTTAAATTTAAAATGAACAGATAATATAAAAATTTACTATTCATTCAATAAATATTTACTGAGCAGCTATTACGAGCCAGACAGTGTTCTAGGCTCTGCATACACAGCCACGAACAAAACAAATACCCCATCCTCGTGGAACTCACATCCTAGCAATTCTAGTACCTTCCCTTCTTAATTCAGATGCACAGTTCATTAGTTCAAATAAATATGTCAGGGCAGATTCCAGGGTAATGTCTTCTCATGCTAGATAAAGAAAACTTTAGTTAATATTTAAAGTCATTATTCATTGACATGGATGGTCTCACCACTGTACTTTCACAGTTCTTGAGCTTTCTATAAAGAATGCTCTTTCTGCAGTTTACACCCCCTGAAACACAATGCTGAATTCCCATGGCTTTCAGTATTTTCCCTGCTCAAGAGAAGTAAAGCAAATCTTCTATCACAGCTAGAGTAGAAGGTTTATTTACCCCATTCACTCAATCAACAAAGTACTTCCCGCTAATAAGATCAGAGAAGGAGATAGGCAAAATGAGAAATCCTTCGGTTTCCTAGGTTTGTTTACACGTGTATGTTAATGAAGCATCAGATAAGAACCAGGTCTGATTTCCCCTTCTACAGGTAGAATTTAAGTTAGGTTTCCAGAAGGACTTATCGAATTCTAGTAGCTTTACACTGGTCAACGCGTCAACTTCTAGGTATTCAGGAAAACAAATGTCCTTCCCAAGGCTTCCTTTCCTATCTCAGTCACAGAGACGCAGTGCCTTTCAAAAGCAGCTTATAATTTGCTTACATGTCACATTTGCCCAACGTACTTGATACATCCTACCAGAACTAAGCATAATGCCTGAGGTCTACAGATAAAAGCTAAAATGAAGGGTACAGTATCTCTGATTTTCAGGGGCCTGGCTTCATTTAAAAAGTCAGTTAAAAATTACATACAGCTAAGTATAATATAAGCACTGCTGCAGACACTGAGGACTAAAAAGAAAAGTAGACAGGATTCCAGGCCCAACTTTAAGGAATTTACATCTAGTTGGATTCTAAACACAAGAATGTATCCATCCATCCATTCAATAAATACTAAGTCAGCTCTACAACATGTAAAAACTTCTCAAAGGGCTTGAGATACAGCAATCGAGACAAACCTGATCCCAGCCACCCTGCCTTTAACAGAACATAGTCAGGACAAAAATCCTAAAGAAGATGGGAGTCAAGGGCTTCAGCTCATGCAAAGGCCCTATACTGAGTTAAAATGAGTAAATGTATGGGCAAAAAAATGTACATGTATACAGGTGAAAAGAGGAAAATTCACGTAGGATGTCAGTAAAACTGGAATTCAGCAAGCTGATGGCAGAATGTAAGAAAATCACTCAACATACAGCAAGTCCAAGATGAAAGTGGTCCAGCTCTGCCATTAACCAGCTCTAGGAATGTAGATCAAGTCACTTCACTTCTCTGAGCCTTGGTTTCTTTATCCATAAAATGAGAGTTAGCTTTTTGAACCTGGCTACCACTCAAGATTGTCAAGGGATTATGCATGAAAAAAAAAAATGCTTTCGGGCTTCCCTGGTGGCGCAGTGGTTGAGAATCTGCCTGCCAATGCAGGGGACACGGGTTCGAGCTCTGGTCTGGGAAGATCCCACATGCCGCGGAGCAGCTAGGCCCGTGAGCCACAACTGCTGAGCCTGCGCGTTTGGAGCCTGTGCTCCGCAGCAAGAGAGGCCGCGATAGTGAGAGGCCCGCGCACCGCGATGAAGAGTGGCCCCCGCTTGCCGCAACTGGAGAAAGCCCTCGCACAGAAACGAAGACCCAACACAGCCATAAACAAACAAACAAACAAATAAATAAATAAATAAATAAATGAAGTCAATTTTTTAAAAAAATGCTTTCATAAACTAAATATCTCATATATTTGACACATGCATGAGCATGGATCCATTTTTGGTCTTATTATAAAATAAAGGAGTTGAAACATAATTTTTAAGTTCTCTTTCTAGCACTGTAAGGTTTGTGACCTAAAAACTAATTTTAGATCAATGGATAACTAAGAAAGATTCTAACTTCCTCAGCATTATAAGTAGACTCAATAAATTATTGCAATAAACCAAGTATGAGCTGGAAAAAACTGGTCTAAAATGTTGGTTATGTTTTAAAAAAGGTGGGGGAGGGATGGCAGATTCAAAGGACACTTGGAAGAAAGTCAAAATGACTACTAACAGTGAAGTAATCAAAGGTAATCCTAAATTCAAAGGGAGAATCCAGATGATATTCTTTTGGCAATCCTCAGTGATGGCAGATCATCAACTTTGTAGGAAAAAGTTTTTGTAAAAGAAAAATATTGGGCTTCCCTGGTGGCACAGTGGTTATGAATCCGCCTGCCAATGAAGGGGACACGGGTTCGAGCCCTGGTCCGGGAAGATCCCACATGCTGCGGAGCAACTAAGCCCGTGCGCCACAACTACTGAGCCTGTGCTCTGGAGCCCGGGATCCACAACTGCTGAAGCCAGTGCGCCTAGAGCCCGTGCCCTGAAACAAGAGACGCCACCGCAATGAGTAGCCCACACACCGCAACGAAGAGTAGCCCCCGCGCGCAGCAACGAAGACCCAACGCAGCCAAAAATAAATAAAATAAAATAAAAAATAAATAAATTTATTTTAAAAAAATAGTGAAATGCCTGGAAGGGCATATTTCTTTAAAAAAAAAAAAAGAAAAGAAAAGTATTTCCCAAGCAAGTCTGGTGAAGGAGCTTAGAATTCAAACTGATAATAAAATGTGATATAAATTGATGATGAATAGGGTTTCATACCCCTAAAAAGCAATTTCTAAAAAGAAATTTCTCTTCAGCAACTAATGTAGTCTACTAATGGTAACTAATTTGAATACATATTCTAAAATGCTGCTTCCAAAATGAGTCTATTACTTCACAACCACATTATTCTACTTAGCCTCTATTTTCCAATAACTAATCATCAGCTGGGAAAGTAAAACACAAACACATGAAAGTTACATAAAAGACAAAATAAGGGACCTGCATTTCCGACAAAGCTAAACCACATATTACACACCAACCTTCTTAAGGACAAAAACCTAGACCAAAAAATATATATATATATAAATGTATATATAAAGTATATTTTTTAATTATTAAAAATATCAGAGGGTAAAAATTGGTACAACCACTTTGAAAAACTGGTAGTAACTCCAAGAGCTAAATATTTATCTACCTATTACTCAACAATTCCATTTCTAGGGATACTTCCAAAAGAAAGGAGTCCATATGTCCAACAAAATAACATGTATAAGAATGTTCATAGCAGCTTTATTATAACAGCCCAAAATTGGAAATAGTGCAAATGCCTATTAAAAGTAGAATGGAGAAATAAATTGTGATACATTCGTATGTTAGGTTACTACTATGACAGACAGTATTTTCCAATAACAGTCACTGCAATATTTCTCGACTCACATGTTCTTCCAGAATCTTGCATCTCTCATCAACAGGTTTCTGCTCTCTCTAAACCTGGGTCGGTTCCTAACAGGTGACCTAGCGTCCATCTGGCTCTCCACATCCCCCCCTCCCCGGGCTGCGTGTGCAGGACGACCGCCCTGGGAACCGGCCACCACATAGTGACGAACTCAGGCCACGTAAGATGCTCTGTCATCAACCACCAGCTGTGGGAGCAAACCTTCAAACAACGTTAGGCCCAGCCTTCGAGCCGCCCTACTTGAAACTAAATGAAGCAGAGACAAGCGTTACCCAAACTGCAGTTTTGTGACAAACATAAATGTTGTCATTGTTTAAGTCACTGAGTTTTGAAGCAATTTTTTTTGAGGCCACAGTAAACTAGAAAAAGTGCAGAGCAATAAAAAAGAAACACTACTGCCACTTGCAACAACATAGCTGAATCTCATTGATACGATACAATGTTGAATGAAACAAGCCAGACAAGAGAGTACATATTGTATGATACCATTTTGATGAAAAACTAAAAAAACTTCTATGGTGAGAGAAAACTGAGTAATTGTTACTTGAGGCAAGGGAGGAAGGTGGTATGGATTGGGAAGGAGTGTGACAGAGCCTTCTGCGGTGGCAAAAATATTCTATACGTTAAACTGGGTGTGATTATATATTTAATTACATTTATAAAAATTCTTCAGGGTATACATTTAAGATTAGTGCATATTATTATACGTGTATTATACCTTAATTTTTAAAACGTGGGGAGAGGTGGGGCAATCAAAGAGCTAACAAGATAATGAGGAATTACCAGCCACAGTCTAAGAAGAGGAATCCAAAATGGGGACCATGGTACCCTGGGGCTTCTTTCCTCCTGGAAATGTCTGCCCAATCAAAAGAGGTGCCTGAGAGGCTAAAATGCACTGAGGCAGCCTTGCAAGCTAGTAAGACAACATGTCAGACAGAGTACAAGAGCCACCAAGGGAGCCATCCCCTGCTCTGGAATAAGACTTTGAAAAGCTGAATTCCAGAAGAAAGAATAACACAAAAGTAAACTAAACCAGTCTTTGCACAGATGCTAAAAAAAAATCTCAATTTGGATCAAGGTGATCCTAAGTGCCTGGCAAAAGCAACAGAAAAATCCTTATCTAAATCTATAATTACTTCTAGAAATAATTTTCCAAATACAATGAACAGTACACAATCAAAGATGAGCAGGCGTACAAGGAGATGAGACTCCTTGAGAAATACCAGATGACAGAAAAAACCTGCAGGACTCTGGGACAGAGTTACATGCTTACTCTGTCCACAGAGATATATGCAAAGCTTGAACATTTTGATAGGGAATTAGTAACTATAAAAGCGGCAGAGCAGATTTTAAAAAGAACCAAACTGAAATTCTAGAATGAAAAATACAATAACCAAAATTAAGAACCCAGAGAATGAACACATTTAAGACCAAATTAGACAGAGATAAAGACTAACTTAGTAAACTGGAAGATAGACCAGAAGAAAATGTCCATTAAAAAAAAAAAAAAAGAAAACCTAGAAGACAGGTGAAATACACAGAGGAGTCAGTGAGACCTACAGAGGGGTCAGTGAGACCTAACACTGGATCCGAAGTCCCAGAAAGATTAAGCATGAGAAATGGGGAAAAGCAATATTTTAAGAGATGACAGCTGAAAACTACCCAAAACTGATGAAAGACATCAGATCACAGCATTAACAGGTATACGCCCAAGCAAGAAAAGGAAGGGGGGGGGGGGGTGAGGGAGGGAGGGGGGGAGGGAGAGGACATCATCTGAAATGAAATCTGAAAGACAAAAAGAAAATCTCAAAAATAGCCTGAGAAAGAAACAAATTACCAACAAAGTGATAAACTGCAGCTGCTTCTCAATAGAAACAAAGATTATAGAATAATCTTCTTCAAAGAACTAATATACAAATATATGTATGTATGTATCTCCAATCTAGAATTCTATACCTAGCAAAATGTATCTTTCAAGAATGTAGGTGAAATAAAAACATTCTCAGACAAACTAAGAGACTGAAATTTTTTCAACACTAAATCCACTCTAAAGAAAATACTACAGGGTATTCTGCAGGCAGATGGAAAATTGTTTCAGAAGGAAGGTCAGTATCGCAAGAAGGAATACAGGAAAAGAAAGGCAGTAAGTCTAACTGAATAATAATGGTACAAAACAACAGAAATAGGTCTTTGGGGTATAATACATATATGCATTTAAAAACATGATAACAATGAAATAGGTTTAAAAAATAGGAAAGAAATTGACTTACATGTTTTTAAAGGCCTTACATTATCTGGAAAAAGGGTGAAAGTCTCAATTAATGCTACACTTTGATAAGTAGAGAAAAGATTAGAGTTTCTTAGGCAAATACTAAAGGAAGAGTAAAAGAATATATAATCCCAAGCTAATAAAAAAGGAGGAAATGGAATAATTATTTTTTAAAATCAATCCAAAACAAATCTAGAAAGAGAAAAAAGGAACATGGAACAGGTGAGATGTTTAATATTTAACCATTAATATCAAATTATCTGCCAATTCATTTTTATAAGAGCCATCAGCAAAATACACAGAAATATCTAGCCCCCACTCACATACCTAAACTTTGTAAATTTTAACCTCCACATCTATTCCATTTTTTTCCATTGTCACTGACTTCTCAAAGTCTTATTTCACCTTATCTTTGCTTATGTAACTGCAGATATGCTAACAAGCATTAAAACATCCAAAAACCAAACAAAAAGAAACAGGAACAAAAAATCCAGAGAACCAACTGGCTTATAAATGCTGCATTAATTCCACAATAAAATATTAATTTGCCATTACTGATCTATATAATAGTACTAACCAAAATTAATGTATTAAGAAGCTTAAAATAATATTCTTTCACTTATTTCATGAAAAACATTGCTCTAATATTTTTTAATTCACTTGTTAATTCAGTGAAGGGAAATCCCAGGATAAAATTAAAACTTTTTCTACACTAGTAGCAATGTCAGCAAGACACAGGTGCAACATATACCTCTATCAGAGAATGACTAAATAATCTCTTTAGAGCCAAAGATACTTAACCAAACAAGATATGAAACTCCAGAGTCACTCTTGAGCTTCCTATAAGCAAATGAGACTACCTGCCACTTACTAATTTTTTTTTCAATTTAACAGTGGATTGCTACTTGCATTTTGTGAGGAGGAGATATTTTAAATAAGCGGGGGGTGGGGGGGGGCTCTAAGCTCTTCCAAGGGAAAATACTATCAAAATTAAATCAAAACACTACACTGAGGGGCTTCCCTGGTGGCGCAGTGGTTGGGAGTCTGCCTGCCGATGCGGGGGACACGGGTTCGGGCCCTGGTCTGGGGGGATCCCACATGCCGCGGAGCGGCTGGGCCCGTGAGCCACAATTGCTGAGCCTGCGCATCTGGAGCCTGTGCTCCGCGGCAAGAGAGGCCGCAATAGTGAGAGGCCCGCGCGCCGTGATGAAGAGTGGCCCCCGCTCGCCGCAACTGGGGAGAGCCCTCGCACGGAAGCGAAGACCCAACACAGCCAAAAATAAACATAATAAATAAATAATAAATTTAAAAATTAAAAAAAAAACACTATACTGATATTATACAGCGTCTCTCTAAAGAAATCAAAGAACCTTTTATTTACCACTTAACAGATAAAAAAACTATCAAGTAATCGGCGCCAGAGTTATAAAAGTAGACACAAAGTGTGCAGACTCATCTCCAGTCTAGCGAGGTGAGAGTCATCTAGACTAACTCCCTTTCTACAAAGGCTGAGCCACCTTTGTTCTCACCTGGTTCAGATGATGCGAGCACGGGGCCAAGAGTCTACCTTCTCTCCACAACTAACAGTGGTGGCGTATGTGCCACGGAGGGAACTAACACACAAGCATTCTCTTCAGGGACCGTGTACGCGCTCTCTCTCGTACTCAAAGTGTCCCACCCTCCCACTTGCCCTTTCCACCTGCCATCTCCTCCTCATCCTTCAGGTCTTACCAGCCACTTCCTCAGGACAGCTTGCCCTGCCACTCCCAATCAAGTTAGGTTCCCTGGTGACAGGTTTTATAGCTCCCTGTACTTTACTTCAAAGGACTGATCCCTCCTGTTGTTGAAAACAAGGTACCTAACACAAGCTCATGGGTACAATAAGGCACTCAAGAAATATTTGTTGAATAAACAAACAAGTGTGAATTTATGATCCCCCCCCCCGAATTTTACAAAGAAACAAGCTTTAAAAAATTAAGTTATCTGCATGAAATGCCATAACCTGGAAATGGCAGAGACCAGTTGAGACTCCAAGTTTGTGACTCTAATTCCTGTGCTCTAATGCCCATGTACAATAAGGAAGTGTGCTAGAAGTCACATTTCTTTCAAATGAATATTATTTTTGTATCGACTTCCACTGTAAAAATTGAGACACTTTCTAAAGAAAAAAAATGAGACACTAAATATAAGGAAATCATATCTAACAATGCAATATGCCTTTCAAAAATCACACTGAAGGGACAAACTATACCTTTCTGGTAATAAATAGTCTGAGTATTGTTGGTGTAACAATACCATTGTGCTAAAACGAAACAAGGATGGTTGAAGTGAAATTGCAAACATAAACCAGAAAACGTAATCACTTGCCACTTTCTAACTGAAGCAGCAATTCCTAAAGTTTTGGTACTGTGGCTAAGTTTTTTTGCCAGCTTCAAACTGCCTTAACATTCCTAGCATTTACAAATCAAAGTAATTTTGTTTCATTTCAGCTTGCCACTAGCTTAAATTTACTCGCCTCTTTTTCACCCATCTTCACTAGCTACAAAATGTAACAGTAACCTGAGAGAGATGCGAACATGGAGGCAAAGCCTGACGCACAACCTCTGCCTGGCACTGGAAGTCCAGCTTGGATCTGCCATGCCAGGAAGTTGTCTTGGTTCCCAAGGATGACCAGCCAATTAACAGATGGTGCCAAAGCCGACACTTCTACTTACTGGCTTGTTTAACCAATGGCAGCTGTCCTCCAGAGGAGCTATTTCATGTCAAAACAATGTTATAACTGGTAATGAGCTATTCTCACCAGAAACAAGGATGCCAGAGAGTCAGACAGACTAGCTAAAAACAGTAAGTAGGCACCAACAGCAAGACTCAGGGCCCAAGTTCTTAATGTTTGGGAAATGATGCTTCTTTGAATGCCCTTGTGACACCTCAGTGATTCTTTAAATAGGTAATCAGCAAAGGAATTTCTGTTAACTCAGAATACCTGTACTTGGAATTAAGGCTCTGGTTTTCCTTTTTAAATTAATTTATACCTTTATTAGTGTAGCTTTTTTCTCATATTTTGACATATTTCAGTTACCTGTGTGGAATATAACATAGGTCAACATCCACTTTAAGTAATAAACTAGACTATGTTTACAGACTTTACTATAAAAAAAACAGCAAGCTCAGAAACGTTTTTCTTAATTTTCGGGTGTGACAGAGTGAGAAATAAAAGCAAATAAACCACTGTCCATTTGATGCTGGCTAATTTGATTCTTGTTAAGATGACTTCACAAAAGAAAAAAGTACCCTGCCTTCCCTGTAACAGAACTTCTCATAGATTCAACATGTGAGGGAGTTGGCCAGGGTGATATCTAAAGTTTTCTCTAACTTCTCTGTGCTACGAAATATTAAATATCCCAAAGACTTACTTCTATTTATAAATGGATGAATATAGGCTTGAAATCACTTTCTTCCAGCAAACAAAATATTTAAGACCGTGTCCCCACTTTTTTTCTATGTGTCACATTATTTCCAATGACTGGGTATTGCCCCAATTCAAAACTCTTTCCTAGTCCCATAAGGGACTCATTTAACTCAGGTTGAAATCTACTGACTAAAAAGCATCCGTGGATTAAAATGAAGGGCGGGGGGGAGGGGGGCGGGCAGACTTTAATCTTCAATTTCTAGAAATGTCCACCCGTGGATTCATAGACTCTTCACATTTCTTGGCATTAAAATACCTGCGAGTAACCATTCTGCCGCATCACAACTGCCGCACCGACACCCGGCTGTGAGCTCCAAACTATTTTTCAAACTCTGCAAAGGCGCAGAGATTTCCAGCCTCTCCAAAGCCCTCATTCACCCCATCCTCCCCTTGCCTAGTCGAAACGAAGTCCCGCGGCAGGAAGGCAATAATTTAAAAGAATGAAGTTTGCCTCAGTCCTGCCCACTTGGACTCTGGAGGACGCAACTGAAACTTGCAAGGGAGACACGTCTCCAGGGGACCGAAACTTGCTCGGGGGGGAGGGGGAGGCAGCGGGTCTCCCCTCCCCCCGGACCTGGCCGACCCCCGCCCCTTCCAGAGCCCACGTTCACCGGTCGGCAGGTCCCCTCCCGCGCCGGCCCCGCCAGACCCTCCCCGCACGCCCCCTGCGCCCCCTACCCGGCGCCCGCCAACCTGCCAATCACACCCGCAGCACCCTGCCGTCCAGGTTCCAGGGGGCAGGGGCCAAGGCGGCCGCGCTCGTTTCCGGAGCCGGCCCCCCTGGAGGGCGGGGACGGGGAGCGCTGCTCCGTCCACCTCCCCTGGGGCCGGGAATGGCGGCGTCCGGCTCCCCGGGGCCAACTCCGAGTCCCTGCCTGGAGGAAACGCGCCGAGCCCCACCGCCGCCGGCCCCTGGCTGGGGGAGAGGAGAAAAAGAACTTACCTCCGGACGGTCCCGTCGGCGGAGGCAGCGCGGGGAGTCCCGGTGGCCCAGGAGGTCCCGGCGCGGCGGCGGCTACCGCAGTGCCCTCCGCCCCATTGTTTCCCTTCCAAGAGGATCCCGGCGAAGCCGAGCCCTGGAACCAGGAAGTTCCCCGGCGCGACACCTCCTGCCGCCGCTATGGAAACGGCCCCCGCCTCCCAGGGCGGCTCGCCCGGGACCCCGCCTCCGCGCCACCGGCCCCGCCCGCCTCACGGGCCGCTGCCAACCGACGCCGCTGCGGCCGCGGCCGCCGCCATCTTGGCGCGGCCCGGGCGGCCTCTTCCCGGCGGCACGTGCGCGCCGCTCCCGCGTTCCCGCCGGCCGCGGGGGCGCGCTGCCAGGGCTGCCGGGTGCGGGCGCCGTTCCCCGGGATGCGCGGCCAGAAGCGGCGCCTGGAACCCCGAGGGAGGGAGGGAGGGCCCCGGCGGCACTGGAGAGCCAGCACCGGGAGCGGGGCTTCTTCATGTGTGAAGTGGCATAACAATAGTACCTGCCTCATAGGGTTGTTACCTGGAAGCAAGTGCATGGTACTTAGAAAGTGCAAAATTATCATTCATTCAATAAAATGGCACTGCTTCTGACCAAAGTCACATTTCTGTCTTTTTCCAGGAACTTAATCTAAGTGTTCAAATCACCACTTTAAATAGGCTACTGTGTAAGATCCCATTGCTGCTTGAGACTTCTGAAATGCTGATCTTTTGTCCCATATTTCTCTAGGTCAGCTTTCCTTTTTTAGATCATGGAAATTGTCAAGAGTTTTAATCTCCAGAATCGTCCATCAAGAGGTTCCATAAAAAGATGACTGATGTAAACTTTCCAATACTGTAATTAGCTGGCAGTTAAATGATTTATTCACTAGAAGCTAGCAAAGTTAGGGTGTGCAAATGACTAAAAGGCTTCCTGTCCTTGATTCCAGGAACTAGAATTACTAAAGCTGGCAACTCTGCATGGCGGCTATTATCTCTCTTTTCCAGCTGCTGAAAACTGACACCAAGAAACTGGGTGCTGTGTGCACTATGGGAGAGGAGGGGAGGAAGGAGGCGGGGTCACGGCCTCTTCCAAAGGATGCAACCTTGAGAACCGTGCATTAGCTTAGGTCTCAAATGGTCTCTAAGGCTTCTCCTTCTAGCTCACAAATGTTGTGATCTCGTTTGTACACTCTTTAAGAAAATACAATGTATACTTCCCTTCGGGTCTTCCTTCATACATTTAAGCCAGATTTGTGAAGACCCGTGTTTAATGATCCTGATCCAAAAATAGTGGGACTTCCATGGCGGTCCAGTGGTTAAGACTCCACGCTTCCACTGCAGGAAGCACGAGTTCGATCCCTGGTCAGGAAACTATCTATAAGATCCCGCATCCCGCATGGTGCAGCCAAAAACAAAAACAAAAAGCAAACAAAACAAAGCCATAAATAGCTTGATATATGAAATGAACTGGGGTAAAAACAGATCAGGAGCTGGCCGGACAGCAGGACATTGGTAACTTTTTCAACACCCAGACACTTCTCCAAAAGTTATGGAATGCTCCGATTAGCGATCCCCCAGCTTGGGAAATTTTGAATTTCTGAAAGGCAGGAGCCCCCTCTCATACAGCCTTATAGCCCCCACTGGACCAGGAGATTGCTTTGCACATGGTAGGCCCTCAATAAACATTTATTGAATTAAATCACCATGTTTGTGGTTGTGCTCTCATCATTTCAGGACGCCTTGGGGACCACAGAGACACGCAAGAGATGTTCTTCAAGGGACATCCTCGCAAACATCATAAACAAGAACCCTGAGTTACTAGTTAATGAGTTAATGGGATTTTGGATGAACAACCTCAGCCCCAGGCTTATTTGGCAAAACGAAGTGGAAATTTCAGATATGTTTTTCCATAAATTTTATGGGTAATTTTTTGAAAACTTTACTTTGGACCTAATTATGAGCACCACTGACTCAATTTTATACTACAATAATAGCATGATTAAGGTTCAGAAAAGCCCACATTTTCCCCAAGTCAAAGTGTCACGAATGAATTGTGTCACCTCAGTATAAAACCTGTATTTGTTCTTAGGTATACCTTTAGGGGCTTCCCAGAATTTTTTTTTAATTAACCGTCTTAGAGCTATTGTTAAACCGTAAACACAAAGTTTTGTCTTTATATCCCTAGCATAGTGCTTGACACGTGGTAGGCATGCAAATTCACTTATCTATGGCATATGATAAATATATAGAATTTATGTCAATGATTAGCAAGGAAATAAAGATAGAATCATTTTTCCTCTAAATCAGGGATGGGCAAACGTTTTCCTTAAAGGGGAAAGATAATGAACATGAGAGCAGCCATAGACAATATGTAAAAGAATAAGTGTGCCTGTATTCCACTAGAAATTTATCATGGAAATAGGTGGATTTGACCCACAGGGCATATTTTACCAACCCCCTAAATAATTATGTTTAGATTATGCTCACTCCACTTTTATATTCATTTCAATAAAATGTCAGATATTAACTGAAGAAAGTGTAAAAGCTTGATATCCATAAAGCACCAAAAAGTTAAAAAAAAAAAAAAGTATGGAGTAACAGTTTATGTTACGAATTAAAATATTTCAAAACTAACAAAGGTTTAGAACTATGTCTCACACATTATGATGGAATAAGATAGGTGGATATTTGCATTTCATTTTTGCAAAAGTTATGCATTATGCTAATGAAAAAAAACTTAAAATGTTGCCAAAGGTAAAAGTATATGTTTAAATCCTCAGGATGCCATAATAGCTAAGGCCAGCAGTACAATTTGTGGTGAGAACAGAAGAACATAGGACATAGTGGGAAAAAAATCTCCAAAGCAAATCATACATCCTTCACTATCATCTTCAGAATATGGATGAAAGGGTGCGTTCCTAGAGTCTCCTGTAAATTGAGAATTTGAAATGTGAACCCATGGCTATTGGATCCATTTAATTTTTTTAAAATGAGGGTAAGCAGATAGCTCCCTAGTGGGGGGAGTTTTTTTTTTTTTTTAGTAAAGCTGTGGAAAGCCTTGCAGGCACATTGTCATGCTCACCAGCAGTAGTACTTTCTGAAATCTCATAAGGAGCCAGTGCTCTTCCATTGGTTAGGAAGGTCAGCTCCAGTGACACTGTGTATAATTGTGCTTCATTGTTGAAAACAACTCGGGCCAGTCAACACCTGTGTACCCAGTATAAGTGAAAAAGCAACGACTAATCAACAACCACATCCACAATGCTCATACTGAAAAGTTATCCTTTGGTTTAAAAGAGAAGTTATTGATTGCACAGCAAGGAAGGAGAGTCCATGGCACGACTGTGAACCCCATAAAATTGTATGCAAGATGCTGTGTACACAGTTTGTTCCTTATAACTATGTGGGGTCGTCTTGCTTTTTTACTGGTATACTTGGGTTTTTTCTGTCTATCTTAAAAATGGACATGCAGTGAGACTGGGGAACGGATGTGTCTTCTTCCCTACTTTATCCCTTAGTCCAGATCAGTGTCTGATACAGAATGAGCTTTCTCTAAATAATTGTAGAAGGAATGAAGGAAGGGAAGGAGGAAAGGGGGAAGGGAGAGAGGGAGGAAAGAATGAAGGAAGGAACAAAGGTATACAAATATACATTTTTCCTATATAATATTGTACATCACCTCTACTTCAATTTTTAAAAATACATTTATTTTCTGGGCAAAATATTTCCTAACTTTTCCATGTGCTCCAAAGGGTCCGTGACTCAAAGGGGAAAAAATGTAGGAATGATTTGTTTTCAACTACAAAGGCTGCCTCTCATTATCTCCTCTGCTCTTTGGTTCACAAGCCAACCTGCTCCTGATTACACACCAGAATGGTTGTCATGGTTTGCCAGAGACCTATACTGATGTCATAGCATTTGAAAAGCATCTCCTTACGTTTTTATAGCTTTAGAGAATTTCTTCTGTCTGCTCAACTTAGAGTTTCCATACTTCAACTCTCTGTTTGACCACCTTTTAGATATCATTCATGCCATTTATTTGTTTTTTATTTGTCTCATCAAGCCGAGTTGTGTTAAAAAGTATTCTAAGATATGGAAAAAAATTGAAGTACAATTTCAAGGCATTTTTGTCTCCGTTGAAGGGCGATAAAACTTTTGCCTCTGTGTATGTGATTTTTGAATTTACTTTTAAACTCTGTACACATAAATCTATATACATTGTCTGAGAGCTGGATTTCAAAGATGACCCCCCAATGAACCGTGCCTCCACTATCCACATCCTTTTATGCTCTCCTCCTCTTGAATCTGGGCTGGACCTGTGACTCACTGTTGACAAAAATAATCAGGTGGAAGTGATGTTAAGTGATTTCTAAGGCTAGATCATAAGAAGTCTTACTGCTTCCACCTGGGTCTCTGGAATACTTGTCTTTGATGGGCTCCCTCCCAGCTCAGCCATCATGCTGAAAGAAGCCCAAGCCACACAGAGAGGCCACACATAGGTGGTCTGAATGACAACTCTGGCTGAGCCCCCAGCATCGACTGCTAGCCATGTGGGTGCCCCATCTTGGACATCCAGCACAGTCAAGCCTTCAAGACGTCTTGAGCCCCAACTGTGCAACCCCATGAGAAACCCCAAATGAGGACATCTCAGTCAATCCACAGAACCCACAGAACCAGGAGAGCAATAATAAATTATTTTAAGCCATTGAGTTTAGGGTGGTTTTTTACCCACTTACAGATAACTGGAATAAATTGATTAAAAATAAAATGTTAAAGCTATACTTAGATATATTTTAGCTAAAACCTTAATAAGTAAATAGCTTTATCAAGATTAACAGAAATGCTGTATTAGAAGGTCCAGTTGTAGAAGAATGAGGTGAGCTGTAAGAGATCCTAACGTATTCCGAGCATGCTTTTCACTACTAAGTTGCCGATTTTGTCTGGTTCTTTCCTTTGAAGTGGGGTGATGTTGCTGGGTGCTGTGAAAGAACACAGTGACCTTAACCTTTTGGTGTCTGCAAAGTAAATATATTCACAATTACATTTGACTTAAATAGATATGAAATAGTCTTTGCCCACATGCTTTGGCTAAAAAAGGAAAGAAGGAGTGGTCACAAGGAGCCAGACCAAAGACTCAATTAAAATAAAACAAGGGATGGAAAAAAAATTTTTTTATCTGCTCAGTTTATCTTTTCTATTTGCTAATATTTTATTTAAAATGCAGGTCCAGGGGAATTCTCTGGCAGTCCAGTGGTTAGGACTCCATGCTTTCACTGCTGAGGGCCCGGGTTCAATCCCTGGTCAGGGAACTAAGATCCCACAAGCCGCGTGGGGCAGCAAAAAAAAAAAAAAAATTCAGGTCTGTAATTCCTAATCTGTAATTTTGGAATCCACAAAGCTCTGAAAACCAAAAGTTTTTTTTCCTAAATAATTTGCCATCTAAACTCGTTGGGTAGCAACTGCACTTTCCTTTGGCTATTTATGATGGCCTTTACCTTATGTAATATGAACACTCACTTCATCGCAGAACAGTTAGTGTGTTTGATTACAAGGTCCTGTCCCAGATCCCGCTTAGGCTGCCCCCCTCAAGTAACATGCAGTATATGTGCTGTGTCACCCTTGAAACTGAAACTTCTTGTTTCAGACCTGAAGTTGACTTTATTGACGACCTAAAGTAAACTTTTTTTGCAGGGGGAAGGGCAGTCTACCGCGGAGTCATTGAGGAATCTCTGGATTCAGACAGCCTGAGTTCAAACCCCAACTCCACCACTGGCCACCTCTGAGACCTGGGTTAGTGTGCAGCCCTCTGCCTCAGTTTCCTCCCCTGCAGAATGAGGACAGCAATAGAAACTACCTCATAGGGTTGGCTTAGAGGACTAAGTGAGATTATGCATGCAGAATGCTTAGCCCAATGACTAGTAGTAAACACTCAAAAAATGTTCACTCATTGTATTATTATTAAACGTAAGCTTTTCATAAATTCAATGAAATAAATAATATCTCAGTTAGGATTCAGTGAGGGAAAAAGAAACTACTCCAGGTATTACCAGCAGAAAGATATTGAATATTTAACCCATGAAATCAGATGTGTACAAAGGCTTTGGAAGGAGTGGATGGGTGAAGGTTGAGAATGACCCTCCACTAACTTTCAGGTTATTCCACATCAGCTATGGACCCAATGTCAGGAAGCTGCTGCACCCAGAGATCAGAAATTGCAGGAAATGACAGGAAATCATGGCCAATGTCACAGCTGCCCTGCGGCTTAGAAGCTGGTGACCGTCAGGGGCACTCTTTGGTGCCTAGCTTCACTGCAAAAATTTATGTCTGTCAAACCCTCGTGTCAGCTGCTCCTGGAGGAAGAATGGCATGATCCTTATGCTGTTCAAATCTCGAGTGCATCTCACGGGCAGAACCTAAACCTTATCAGAACTTGCTGGCAAAGGACTCTGGGAAATGCAGCCCTTAGATCAGGCAATACCCAACATAAACAGTAATTTAATAACAATAATTTACGTTTGTAAAGCACTTGCCATAAAAGCTCTGTGAGGTAGGCAGGCACAGTAGCACAAGGGGCTAAGTGATGTGTCTGGAGTTGCACGGGTAGAGAGAGACTCGGGTCCTTATATTCGAAATCTAGAGAATGTGTCTTTATGCTGGTGTGTCCTATTTAATCATCTGGGTTCTACTTTATCCCTTAAATCTTCATACCATTTATATTATTATTGACTCACATTTCTACTTAGATCAATGTAAAGAGGAAATTTTGCATCACTATGTAAAGTAGAATGCAATCACTAAAGTAGAAAACAGATGTCACATGACATAAACAGAAGATAAAAGTAAAAAAGAACACACTGAAAACAATGATATTAAAACCGCTAGAGGGCTTCCCTGGTGGCGCAGTGGTTGAGAATCTGCCTGCCAATGCAGGGGACACGGGTTCGAGCCCTGGTCTGGGAAGATCCCACATGCCGCGGAGCAACTCGGCCCGTGAGCCACAATTACTGAGCCTGCGCGTCTGGAGCCTGTGCTCCGCAACAAGAGAGGCCGCGATAGTGAGAGGCCCGCGCACCGCGATGAAGAGTGGCCCCCGCTTGCCACAATTGGAGGAAGCCCTCGCACAGAAACGAAGACCCAACACAGCCATAAATAAATAAATAAAAATAAAATTAAAAAAAAAAAAAAAAAAACGCTAGAATAACACTGCCCAGAGGGCTCTGAGCCTGAAGCCTGCTCTCTCTTTGTTGTAAAGGGAGATTAGCATGTACTAGAGACATTAAATGTACTAACAGCAAACATCCTAGCACCAAATTGAGACTGTCACTGATATATTCACATGGACTAAAAGGTGACTGAAATCTCAGTAAAGAAATTAAATTTCTCACTACGCAAGGCAATGTTATTTAAAGCCTTGTCTGTCTTACCTGCCATCAATAGAACACAACCCACACTTTGGGTAACACTGCCTTCTGCCATATCAATACTGAAAGTTTAGCTGAGAATCCAGGTATTTATTTATTCAATTTTGAAAACTACTTCATAGCTGAGTATTAAATGCATGTCAGTATGTTTTGCTCCTACTGACTCACTCATACAAGATTTTTGGATGTGGTTGAGATGAAATTCACATAACATAAAATTAACCATTTTAAAGTGAACAATTTAGTAACATTTAGTGCATTAACAATGTTGTACAATCACCACCTCTACGTAGCTCCAAAACGTTTCCATCACCCCAAAAAGAAACTCAGTACCCATTAAGCCGTTACTCTCCATTTGTTGTCTTCCCAACCCCCAGCAACCACTAATCTGCTTTCTGTCCCTATGGATTTACACCAGATATTTCATATAAATGGAATGGAATCATACAATACATGAGCTTTGTCTCTGTCTTCTTTCACTTAGTATGAGGTTCATACATGTTATAGCATGTGTCACTACTTCATTCCTTTTTATGGCTGAATAACATTCCACTGTGGGGATATACCACAATTTGTTTACCCATTCATCCATTGATAGACATTTGGTTGGTCTCTACTTTTTGACTTGTACATAGTGCTGCTATAAACATGTGTTACATGTATTTGTTTCAGTACCTACTTTTCCATTATTTTAGATATATACTTAGGAGTGGAATAGCTGGGTCGTATGGTTGATCTGGTTTAACTTTTTGAGGAACTGCCAAACAGTCTTCCATAGCGGCTGCACCATTTTATACTCCCACAGCAATACACAGGGATTCCAATTTCTCCATATCCCTGCCAACACTTGTTTTCTACTTTTGTGATTATAGCCATCCTGGTGAGTATGAAGTGGTGTCTCGTGGTTTTGATTTGCATTTCCCTAACGACTAATGATTCTGAGCATCTCTTCATGTGCTCGTTGGCCATTTGTAAGTCTTCTTTGGAGAAAAGCTTACTCAATCCCTTTGCCCATTTAAAAACTTGGGTTGTTTGTCTTTTTATCTTGGAATTGTAAGAGTTCTTTATGTATTCTGACCCTTCTCAGATATATGATTTGCAAATACTTTCTCCCATTCTGTAGGTTGCCTTTTCACTTAATTGATAATATCCTTTGATGGACAAAAGTATTCAGTTTTGATGAAGTCCAATTTATCTATTTTTTTCTCTTACTGTTCTGCTTTTAGTGTCCTATTGCCTAATCCAAGGTCATGGATATTTACCCTTATGTTTTCTTCTACGAGTTTTATGTTTGAGTTTTTATATTTATAAAAGAATTTTAAACCACACTATAAATTTTTCATAGAAATAAGGTAAATCCTTTGACCAAAATTAACTCTATAACCACTGAAATTTACTCAGCCTTAAGAGACTCATTTGTTTCTTTAATAAATGGGTTTGTTTAGTCATGACTATAGACAAGTCATTGTACAGATATTGTACAGATTGTACAGATATCTATAGGAGAAATATATATATATATGGAGTTAGGCTTCTTCCCACATGGGGAAGGTATGGTTCTCACATGGAAAATTGGGCCAGTGAGAAAGAAAAGAGGAATGGCTATGGGGGGGTCATCACAACGTTCACCAGGTAATCTTACAGGCGTCATAACAGAGGAGATGGGATTTGACCTGGTCAGAGGGAATCTAATAGCAGAAGAGTTTGGAGGTCCATTTTTAAAAATAAAGAATAATCATCCATTTTAGCTGGACCACTGGTGTTAGGTGAAAATTAGTAATCCTAGGGGCACAACTTGAGAGCATATCATTATGGAGGACTTCAAATGCCTGCCTAAGGAGTTTAGACTTAATTCATTAAGCAGCAAAAATGGGGGGCGGGGGGGAAGGAGACCTATTCTCCAAAAAAAAAGTTTCTCTAACTAAAACTGTATAGAGATGAAAGAATTAATCTTTAAAAAATTAAAAATTAAAAAAAAATTTTAAAGGGAATTCCCTGGCAGTCCAGTGGTTAGGACTCCTCACTTCCACTGCAGGGGCACAGGTTGGATCCCTGGTCAGGGAACTAAGATCCCGCATGCTGCCCAGCATGGCCAAAAAATAGAAAAAAAGAAAGAATTTAGAAAAATTCATCTTAATGCTAGGACTTGGTATTTGATAAGCTATTCATTTATGGAAAATCATTCATTCACTCATTCAATCAACAAATATTTGTTGAGTCCCTAATGTGTGCTGGGCACTGTGATGCCAAGAGCTGGTGATTCAATGGTAAAAAAAACAGAGCATCACCCTTGTGGCGGTCATAAGCCAATGGAGAATTTATACGTGATATCATCATGTCATCAGATTCTAATGTCTCATCTGCCTTTGAAAAGCATTGGTTAAATTCTGTCATCAGATTCTAATGTCTCATCTGCCTTTGAAAAACATTGGTTAAGCTCTCTTCTGGGCCAGAAGAGAGTTACAGCCACTGAATCACTCACAGCCAGTGGAAAGCAAGGTAAGAAAGCATTCAAATCATAGTTAACACACCTGACCGGGGGTAGCTCAGAGACCAACAATGTTCTCAAAATCTCCATGTCCCTTGCCAAGTTAATCCATTCCTATTGTGAGTCTTCTGAGTCTGGTTAATACTTCACTACAGAGAGGTCACTCTTTAGCCCTAAATGTGTGAAAGGACAGGAGCTACGTCTAAAGGTCTTCTATACCTCAAGCCCAACAGACTCACTCAAAAAATAGGTCACTTTTGCTTCACCGCCTTGTAAACCTAAATATTGTCATGTTAAAACCAAAGCAGAGACTGGATAATTAAGTTAAATTACCCATAATGTACTTGGAAGTTTCCTTCTTTTCTCTCTCCCACCCTTCCTCCCTTTTTTCAACAACACTTATTGAGCACTTACAAAGGGGTAGGACTTGAGAACAACAGCTACCAACGTCCCTTACCTGCCCACTCCCCATCCTTTAGTATGTGTCACTCCTTTCTTCCCTATGTTACCTGAGCTGGGAAGGATGCATGTGAAATTAAAACAATTCTCTTTCCAACCCAGAAAATGTAGCTTGCCTTGGTCCAGAAGTGAAACTGCCCAGCTTAAGTTTGCTATTAGAAGTCAAGTTTACATTTAAAGGAGAATGTATATAAAACATTGAAAGACCACGTACTGTATGATTCCAACTCTAAGACATTCTGGAAAAGGCAAAACTATGGCAACAGTAAAATGATCAGTGGTTGCCAGCAGCTAGGAGTAGGGAGGGATGAATAGCTGGAGCACAGAGGATTTTTAGGGCAGTGAAAATGCTGTATGATACTTTAATAATGGATACGTGACATTATACATTTGTTCAAACCCACAGAATATACAACACCAGGAGTGAACCTTAATGTAAAGTATGGACTCTTAGTGAGGATGCCGTGTCCATGTAGGTTCATCAATTGTAACAAATGTACCATCCGGTGAGGGATGTTGATCTTGGGAGAGGCAGTGTGTCTGGGTAGGAGGAGCAGGAGGCATATGGGAAATCTCTGCACCCTCCATTCAATTTTGCTGTGAACTTAAAACTGCTCTAAAAGATAAAGTCTATTTTTAAAAAAGCAATGAAAAAAAGGGGAGTTTACTAATTCAACCCATACTTATTAAGCACCTAGATGTGACAAGTACTGTACAAGTACTGTACATCATAGTATCAAAAATGAACAAGACACACATGGTTCCTGCCCTCACAGAACTTATATTAATGTGTTAATCAGATTCAGTGGTCAATTTTACTCTAAATAATGACGGTAATCATTGCTGTTATCCTGTCTTGTAGTACGAGTCGATACAAATGTGCCAGTAGAAAACTGGGCAACCACCAAGGTCCATGGCAAGGAAGTTCATGAGAAATAGAAACACAGATGATGAATAACCGCCTGTTCTGCTTCACAAGTAATCAAACCTAAATTGAGGCCAGTAGAATGTAATTATTCATCTATCATATTGGCAAAGATTTTAAAACACCCAGAATATGTTGAGAATCTGGTGATATGGGTTGGCAGGAATGTAAACTGGTAGGATTTAACTAAAGGGCACTGTGGCAATATGTATTAGATTTTATAATGTAAATACAGTGGTCCAGTAATTTACTTTCTAGGCATTTTTTTAAAGTATTAAATCTCTTTTTAAAAAATATTTATTTATTTATTATTTTTGACTGTGTTGGGTCTTCGTTTCTGTGCAAGGGCTTTCTCTAGTTGCGGCAAGCGGGGGCCACTCTTCATCGCGGTGCGCGGGCCTCTCACTGTCTCGGTCTAGGCATATTTTTTAAGGAAATAACTCACATACAAAAAGGGCCCACAGAGATCTATGTATAAGGAGGTCGTTTATCACAGCCTTGTTTACAATATAAAAAAAATTGGAAACCACCTCCATGCCAATAAAGAATTGGTTAAAATAGAGCAACCCATCTAACGGAATGCAATTCCATTAAAAACTATGTCCATCTACAGACTTGTGGTTGCCAGGGGCGAGGGGGAGTGGGGGAGGGATGGATTGGGAGTTTGGGATTAGCAGATGCAAACTATTATATACAGAATGGATAAACAATAAGTTCCTACTGTATAGTACAGAGAACTATATTCAATATCCAGTAATAAACCATAATGGAAAAGAATATGAAAAAGAATATATATGTATAACTGAGTCACTTTGCTGTATACCAGAAATTAATACAATATTGTAAATCAACCATACTTCAATAAAATAAATTAAAAAAAATTATGTCCATCTATATTTATTAACAATGGAAATATACCTTTCACTGACTTTTTTAAACTACATATATAGTATACTTTTTTTTTTTGGCCGCACCGCACGGCATGTGGGATCTTAGTTCCCCAACCAGGGATCAAACCCACGCCCCCTGCATTGGAAGTGTGGAGTCTTAACCACTGGACTAATTTATTTTTGAATAAAATGTGTGAGACACATAGACCAAAGTGGGAAGGAAATTGTTGAAAACGTTGAGTGGTAATTTCTGGGTAATAATTACTGGAAATTTTCTTGTGTTTATACATTTTTACATTTCCTGAATAATTTCTACAGCGAGCTTGTATTACTTTCAAAATCCTTTCCCCTCTAAAACTCTGCATTTTGTGAAATAAACATCCGGATATGTTACACCTATTTGCATGGGAATTTTCACTGAAGGAACAGTGTCTAAGGCAGTTTGGGGTCGGCTCTATGGGGAGAAGATGGGGGGCATGGAGAAGCTGGAGGAAGAGGACAGTCAAGGTCTAACCTACAGCCCAGACCCCCAGATTAGGGCTGAGCTTAATGGCAAGAGAGGCTGCAAGCAAGGACTGAAAGGGATATTTTCCCAGGGGACACTGTGAGACAAAGAGGCATAAACAGTGTTACTTCAATGCCCAGATAGGGCACGTGGCAGGTGACCCTGAGTAAGACAAAGAGTCATTGTCCTCCATTCAGAGCAGCCAGAGGAGCAGTGAGGACCTATGGGAACATCCTAATATTGCGAGGCCAGAAAACTGGAGTGTTCCTTAGATGTGGCAACATGGAAAACCCGGATGCCTTAGCAAGAGTCAGCTCAGGAGAGGGGCGAAGCCAGGTCCGAAGGGAGGAGGGGTCCAGAGAGGATTTTCCAAGGTGGGAAGCCTAAGAGCATGTTTCACTGCTGATAAAAGCATCCAGGAGCAGGAGAGGGACTGATGATACAGGAGAGAAGGGGCTCTTCTTATTCCACTCACAGTCTAACGCGATCTCATCCACACCGTGGTTTTAACTACTACCTGTATGGCAATGATCCAATTGCCACACTTGTAGCTGGAGCCCAGGCACACAGTAATTTATTAAATAAATGAAACTTTCTGCTGACCGCCAGACCCACATAACTAACCCATCATATCCCTCCCAGCAACCCCTCTACTACTAACTTAATCACACACATACATGCACACACACAAACACACAGACACATACACACACACCATTCTTCCTTTGTGTTCATATTCAATAAATGGCACCACCATCCACCTAATTGTCCAAGCCAACCACCTGGGCATCCTCCTTACTGCTCCCTCTCATCTGTCCCCATTTCCAACAAGTCAACAAGTGTAGATTCCATCTTCAGACAACTGCTGAATCTATTTCCTCCTCATCTATTCCCACCACCACTGTTTTGATTCAATCTCTCATCACTTTGTGTTTGGATTAATACAAATCTCTTCTTTATCTTCCATCCATTCTTCACTCCTTCCCACACAGCTATGCCTCACACTGTTAACAGCATGATTTGCCTATAATTTAAATCTGACCATGTCACTTACCTGCCCGTTCAGAGCTCCAAAACAAAGTTCACGGTGAACACTCAGTAAATGATTGACAGGCTGACTGAATAAAGGAATGACTGAACTCAGAGCAAGATGGTCAATCTTTTCCTCCTCTGGGATAACTTTGGGCTACTAATCCTTTATCATAATAAGCTAATCTCTGTTGGTATCCAGGCAAAGACTCAAAACAGGTATCCTTTGCCTGTTAATGTTCTTCCCAAGTTTTGTTACATGTTAGTTGTTCATTTTTTACTCTTCAGCAAGAAGTACAAGAGGAGTCCTGCAGTATATTATGCGGTCATGACAATTATTGTGTGGATATAATGGAAGGCCCATAGTACCTACAACTGAAAAAAAAGTCCTTTTGAAAAGTGGAGGGCTTCCCTGGTGGCGCAGTAGTTAAGAATCCGCCTGCCAGTGCAGGGGACACGGGTTCGAGCCCTAGTCCAGGAAGATCCCACATGCCGCGGAGCAACTAAGCCGGTGCGCCACAACTACTGAGCCTGCGCGTCTGGAGCCCGCAAGCCACAACTACTGAGCCCGAGTGCCACAACTACTGAAGCCCACGTGCCTAGAGCCCGTGCTCCGCAACAAGAGAAGTCACTGCAATGAGAAACCTGCACACCACAATGAAGAGTAGCCCCCTCTCGCCGCAACTACAGAAAGCCCGTGCTTAGCAACAAAGACCCAACACAGCCAAAAATAAATAAATTTTATTTTTTTAAAAAAGTGGAAAAATAAAAGACAGCTTTGGGAATTACATATCATGCATTTTTATGTTTGCTACCTGGGAGATACTAAGATCAACTATGAAATAAAATCCATTTCCAAGTAAAAGGAACATCAACCAAAAAAAGTACTGAGGAGCAGCGAAAAGTACAAAAGAAGAGAGCTTTGAACAGAGCAAACCGTGCAAGGGCAATTTCATTTCCTTCTAGGATGAAGTGGAGGGTTCACTGATAAGGAGGAACCATGGCTATAATCTACAGCAGGGGTCCCCAACCCCTGGTAGTGGTCCGAGGCCTGTGGAACCGGGCAGCACAGCAGGAGGCGAGTGGCAAGCAAGCGAAGCTTCATCTGCCACTCCCCATTGCTCCCTTTGGCTCACATTACTGCCTGAACCATCCCCCCACAACCCCCCGTCCATGGAAAACTTGTCTTCCATGTAACCAGTCCCTGATGCCAAAAAGGTTGGGGACCGCTGATCCACAGCACCTTTCTTCAATAAAGATTCCAATGTGGCATTATCCTCAAGAAGCTGAGAAGATGCAGCTCAGTCAAAGAATGGCTAATGACATATATATATATATAGTGATACCAGCATCAAGCCACTTCTCAAAGAATACCAAATATACTCTTTTTGACAAAGAAAATGTTAAGTTCCACCTTTTCCAACGTTGCAAAATCTAGGACCAAGAAGCAAATAGATATAGAAACCCTCTTTTCATTTTCATTACATCAATGGCCAAAATATAACAAAATTTGCTCTGGTAGACAGACTCAAAATGGCAGTTGATGTTATAGATAATGACCAATGATAATCTTTCTACACTGTGTACGTATTTGGGTATAAACTGTGAGTGTCTTTGACTAAATAGAGGATATACAAATAAAACTATTAATAAGACGTAACTATGTTGAGGTTAAAGAGAATGTTGTCACTTGTTTCAGCAGCAGGGAAGCTTGTGTATTTAATATTGGAGTCTTTGTTATCCTTCCTCAAAAAATTAATAATAGTAAAAATAATCTAAAAAGGCATTTTAAGACAAACACTTGGAATACAATTTTTTAAATATATATTTTTTAAAAACACAAATATAAGGGATTTCTGTCTCCCTAATCTCTGAGAGATGTTCCTTATGAGGACAAGATGCTGACAATGGAGAACTTGCCTCTGCACCTGAGTTTCATTTCCACTTGGGGTTTGCTCAGTGGGTGTGACAGTCGTTAGTGATGCTTAACAAATATTTCTGGCCCTCTGCCTCCCAGACATATGGTAAGATTTCTTCCTAGCCCCCTTGGGTTGAGTGAGGTCATTCTGGCTAATGAGTTGTGAATAGAATGTGACATATGTAACTTCTGTGTGAAACATGTGATTGCTAGTGTGAGACCCTTCACAGCACACATTCCCTCTGCCACAACAACCAGCAAAGCAGTGCTCCAGATGCTAGGTGCCCCATCAGCCTGACTTACAACAAATGCAGAGTGGAACCCCCAGTTGTCCAGCAGTAGGAATGTAGCATGAGCAAGAACTAAATCTTAGTTTTAGCCATGGGAGTTTTGGAGTTATTTGTTAGTGCAGCCAAGTCTAGCCTATCCTGACTAATCACAGTGAGATTATTACTATCACTAACGCCCTTACCCTCATTATTAATTTTCCCTTAACCCGAGAACCCCACATTGACAAAACCTCTTTCTTAGGTTTCTGTTGACTTAGCTGATAGACACTGGAACTTTTGAAATGGCATTAATAAATACAATGGGGGAAAAGAAGGGGCAGAACACAAAGGCTCAGAACATGAGCCAAGAGACAAACTAACTGGGTTCTGCCACTGCTATGCTGTAGGATCCTGGACAAGTTACATCATCTCCCCAAGCCTCAGTTTCCTCAACAATGAAATGAGAGATGATAATAACAAACCTATCTTATTGGATTGTTTTAAATTCTCAATAAATTCCTATTAAAAAAAAGATACCTTCTCAGCGGGGGTTGGGGGGGGGGCCTTCCTCACCCATTGTCATAGCTTAGGTTCCCACAGAAAACAGAATCTGAGAAAGATGCTTTTGTATGCATACTTCGTTGGGGATTGTGACCCCAGGGATCAGAAGAGGAAGGGAGGAAGGAGGCAAAGCAGGGCAGAGGGGAGAGCCAACACAAAGATGCAAGGTTGCATTATGAAGTTGGTGACTTGTTACTTGGTCCTATAGGACCAACTGAGATGTATTTCTAAATGTCCCTCAGGACTTCTACACCCATCTGGGGTGGAGGAGAAAGGAGGAAGCATGTAACTATCAGCTCCTGTCCCACACTGGTCAAAGGTTAACTCCAGGAGGAGATTTTCTTTCTTTCTTTTTTTTTTTTAATAGAATTATTGTTTTGGGGATGTTTTATTTTTTATACAGATCCTACTTTTCTTTGTTGTTTTTTTGGCCATACCATTCAGCATGTGGGAACTCAGTTCCCCCACCAGGGATCGAAACTGTGCCCCCTGCAATGGAAGCACAGAGTCCCAACCACTGGACCACCAAGGAAGTCCCCACGGGGAGATTTAGTGTCCATGGTCGTGCATGTGTGGCCATGGGCACTGAGAGATGTGTCCCACACCTTGTCATCAATAGAGCAGCCCTACAATGGGAGACAAGGTGAAGGTGGTGCTACCAGGTTGCTCCTGGGTTAGGATGGTCAGAGATCGCACACAAGAGATCTGAAGTGGCACAAAAGGAGACATCTAACCCACCACCTACTTAAAATCGCAAATACCTCACCCTGGAATTTCTTATCCTTCTCCCCTGCTTATTTTCCTCCATTTCACTTACCACCATCCAAATGTAATATAGTTTACTTATTTAGTTTATTCTGTCTCCCCCTTCTCGGATGGAAACTCCATGAATACAAGAATTTTTCTTTTGTTAACTGCTATATCTCAATGCTTAGAACAATGTCTGGCATATAGTAGATCCTCTGTAAAGATTGTTTTTTAACTTTTTGTTTTGATAAGAATCTCAAATGTATAGCAAATTTGCAAAAAAAAAAGTACAAAGAACTCTTGTATATGCTTCACTCAAATTCACTGTTGTTAACATTTTACATTTATTATCTCATTATCAGTCACACACATACACACACACACACACACACACACACACCCATTTTGAACCATTTGAGAATAACGCATAAATATCATGCTCCTTTACGTTCAAATACTTAAATGTGAATTTTCTAAGAATAAGAACATGCTTTAACATAATCACAGGACAATTATCAAAATCAAGAAACAATGTGCTATTGAATATATAGTTCATATTGAAATTTTGTCAATGATCTCAATAATGTCTCATAGCAAAATATTCCCTAACTCAGGATTCAGTCCATAACCACACCTTGCACTTAGTAGATCTGTCTCTTTAGTCTTTTTAATCTGACATAGTTCCTTAGTCTTTCTTTACCTTTTGTAACGTTAACATTTTTTTAAGACTACAGGCTTGTTATTTTGTAGACAGATCTCTCAATTTAGATGAGCTTGGTGTTTTGCCATGACTAAATTCAGATGATAAAAATACATATATAAATTGTTATTATCAAACACGGTTGTTCTCAAAGTACAGGGTTCTGACCCCCACATAAGTAGCTCCTCCTGGAATTCACAGACCCTATTCCACCCCCTCTCTTACAATATCTAAACTCTAACCCTGAGGAGCTGACACATTCCCTGGTGGCCCCTAAGTTTCTTACTTTCCAGCTCCTGATCTAGCTCCACATACAAGGCCAGAGCTCCCAATCCCATTCCCCAGCAGCTCCTGCCTATAGAACTTCACACTTTTATGGTGAAATCGAGAAAGAAATGCCCCCTCTGCAGCCCACTGGGTGTTAAGTCATAATACTGACAGGAGGCCTGGGAAACAGTCCCCATCTTGGGTGAAGACCAGAAAATTGTCACACAGAGATGAGCTATTGCCCTGAGATTCCCTTCAGTATAAGCATGTGGGTCACATGCCTACAGTCATATAACCTATGCGGAAACAGAGAGACGAAAGTCCCCAGGACAACTTCTGATTTCAAGAGAAAAGAAACCCTCAATGATGCATCCAATGAGAGTTTTCTGTTGTTCAAAAGAAAACATAACCTTTTTTTCCCCCAGAGGCTAGGATGCTCCAACATAGGAAGTTAAAAAGTGTACGAAAAAGCATATGTGTACCCACATGCCATAAACACTGCTTATCTGGCAAAATGTCACTGTTTAAATAAGGTCCTTTTTTTTTATATAACATTGAGACATCAATTAGCTGTTCATTAACAGGGACAGTGTTCTAAATTTTAGTTGGATGTTAGCTGAGAGCTCACTGATAATGGTCTGAGTCAAAGACAGCTGGTCATCACATGCTGTTCATTCCCCACTTCTTCCTTCCATACACTGTTGGGGTAACACTATACCCAGTTGAAACACACATTTTCCAACCCTCCTTACAATTGGAGTAGCCTATGAAAAACATGCAGAAATCATTGATTCAGGCTTCAGCTTACTCTGTTCTTTTCCCATCTCCTTCCTTCCTACCAGAAATCCAGATAGCAATACATTGATAAGTTCTACAGCAGCCATATTGTGTCTCCAAGGAGGACGTTTATGACACTGGCACCATACTTCCCTGGACCGCCTACTTTGTTTTTTATAATATGTGAGAAAAAATAACATTTTATCTTGTCTAAGCAACTGTTACTTGAATTTTTAAACCTATACTTAATTTATAGAATAGCTGAGTATAGACCTTTAACGCACATTTCTCATGAATTTGGATGTTTATGTCATATTTGCTACCATAGGGAAGAACATATTTTTGGAACTAAACAAACGTATGGGAGAAATTAAGATGATGAAAAATACATTTTAAGAGTAACGCTCACGCTTCACATAGTTTGGTTGTAAATTTTATTGTATAACTACCAGAATGCCTTTGTGCAAAAGTTTTTCTCAGTGATTCTAATTTTTCTACAGATATTCACATTTTTTCAAAAACTGTTTTCCCCTGAAAATACCTGTGGCTTTTCTTGGTTATAAAACAATGTACCAAACATGCTACAGTGGATGAAACTTGAGGACATAATGCTAAGTGAAATAAGCCAGTCACAAATATAGCATGATTCCACCTATATGAAGTACCTAGAGAAGTCAAATCTACAGAAGTGGAAAGTAGAATGGTGGCTGGCAGGGGCTGGGGGCTGGAGGTGCTGTTGTTTAATTGGTATGAAGTTTCACTTTTGCAAGATGAAAATGTTCTGGAGATTGGTTGCACAACAATATAAATATACTTAACACTACTGAACTGTATGTACACTCAGAAATGGTTAAGATGACAAATCTTATGTTTTTGACCACAATTAAATTTTTTAAATTTAAAAACCAATATGCCTCCCTCTCCTGATTTTTCTCCCTCCTCTTTATCTCCCCTCCATCTGCTTTGTAGACTATTTGTCCTCTGCCCATATTTTAAACGCCGTGTTCCTCAGGGTTTCGTCCTAGGTATCAAGGATGACTGATCCAAGGACCCAAATATGCCGGGACTCTTTCCTGCTTCCTCTGCTTCTTCCTCTTTCTTCTCCCTTCCTCCTCCTCCCCTCCCTCCCTTTCCCCTCCCCCTCCTTTTCCCCCTTCTCTTCTTCCTCCTCCATCTCTTCTTCGGCTGCTTCTTCTTCCTCTCTTTGCTTTTCCTCATATGTTGAATTTATTCTTTCAGACTAGCGTTCTCCATTAAACCATAACCTTAAGCCCAGATTCTTCTCTGCCCAACCTCACAATCCAAGAATACATCCTTTTTCTATAGTTCCAATTAAAAACAAAAATTCTCAGAAAGGACTCTGATTGGCTCAACTTAATTAACATCCTCACATCCCCAGTCAGAGTTTGGGTTTTGTGACGCGAAGCTTCACTAGAGCCATAAGGGTAGAGTGGAGGGTAGAACAATTCCCAAAAAAAGAGGGAGTGTTGTTTCTTGAACAAGGGAGGGACCGTAGACACAAAAAGCACACTGATAGTCCCAGCAGATACTTCTCACTGCCCTCGGAATATTATTATAAAGGTGAACTATGACTGGCCCCAGTTGTATTTCCAGCATCTTATCTTTTCCCACCTACTCAGTATTTTAACCCTACTCAACTAGGAGTTCAGTGCTAAAACTTCTCACATTCTCACTGTACCTCTGCCTGGAACGCCTTCCTCCCCATCATCACATGGCCAAACTGAGGTCATTCTTGCCATCTCATGTTAGATGTCATTTCTTCCATGATGAATTCTTTAACTTTCTCAGATTTCCCTGACAGGTTCAAGTTGGATGCCTCTCCCACAAGCCCCCCACAGAACCCAGTACGTTCTTATCATTACACTTATCACACTGTAGTCTTATTTTCTATTACACGTTTCTCACCCTATCCTCAACACCCGTCACCCTCGCACCCAATTTTTGCCCCCGCTGGAATATAAGCTCCATTGAGGCAGGAATTAGGTCTGCCTTGTTCACTGTTACATCTTCAATACCTCACACAAAGCTTGAACAAATATCAGGAACCCGACAACTTTTTCTTAAATGAATGAATGGATGATTGAATGAGTGAATTGATATGCTAGATGCAGTGTGTAACAGCTCCAAATAAGATTGAACTTTTCCATTCTAAGGATAATGAGGCTAATAAGAATAAATACAGTGTGATGTCAGCAGAAATGGTGTGGGGTAAAGACCTGTGAAAATGCTCCCTTACAAAAAAGCAATGAGAGAATTGGCAAAAACTGACAGGATCAGCATTTTCAAAACTCTGGAAATTAATCCAAGGCTTACAGCAATCTGGGGAGTGTTTAATCAAGAAAAACTGCAGAATTCTGATCAGAATGTTTTAACATTCTTGAGGTGTTTTAACTTTTCCTGTTTCAATCCCCTCTCTACAGCTCCATGGTAGCCTTAAAAAAAAAATCCCCAAAAACCCAGCAGCCAGAGAGCCACTGGAAAGGGGAGAATAGGGTCAGAACTCCTTCAACACCTCATTACCAGAGAATCGTCATTATTTGACCTGTCTGTCCAACCTAGAAGACTCCACTTGCAAGGCTGTCTTTGACATGACTCGGAGCTCACCCAGTGAGAACAGCCTTTTCCCTGGGACATTTGTGAAAAACACTTAGAGGCAACTGTTTAATGTTGCAGCTCCCTGAGACTGAGGATAACAGCTGGAGGCAAAAGATAGGCTAACGAGAATGCTCACGAGGAAAAGCTGGTGAAGCTTCATTTATTTCCATTTGTCCTCCCTTAGAATGCAGTAAAGTCTCTTTGAAAATGCCATCTTGTCTCAACTCTCTGAAGACGGGTTTTTTTACATTGGGGGTAGGACGTTCATAGAGAAAGTATCTGTGGCTATGGTGGTGACAGTGGTCATCACAGTAGAGATGCTCAAGGGAAAGTGAAATGCCCATGTTTCGAGGGAGGGTGTTTGGTCCTGCTGCCTCTTCCGCCCCCAGACACCTAAGCCTTCCCCTCTGATACTTCCCAAGCCAAGAATGTACGGGTTTTGTGACTTCACTTCTCAGCAGGGATGATTCCCTTACTGTCTCTACAAGAAACTCTGAGACTTAAATGTATCAGCCTGGAAATAGGTTAAGACAGGAATCTGGGCAGTACCCTAGTCGGGATACCAGGCTCACCTGAGGGTGGGGTCCTGAGAGGCTAAGATACAGGCTAAGTGGGTCATAGTAGTGAGTGGGTAAAAAACGTGGTGGAGACTAGTGCACGTTCATCAGCCTTGCCTCTTCATGGACTCACATTCCATTTCCAGCCACTCTGCAGTTACGTGTGGTCACATAAATGCACTCTCCTCAAAGTGTGCAGAGGTGATGTTCATCCCTTCCAGTCGTGGCCCACAGAAACCTCCCACAGGCAATTCTCAATTCTATTTTCCCTTTCCAGAGCAACTCTGGAAGCCACGCATGGAAGATGACATGGATCGAATGAGCTTGGGTCCCAGTAGGAATACCCAATTGGGTTTTGACTTCATGAGAAACAAAACCTTATTGTGTTAAGCCACTGAGACTTGCGAGTTCATTTACTGAAGCAGCTCACTTGACCTTACAATAAATACCTTTATTATTATTATTATTATTATTGAATTTGGTCTGCCACTATTTTCCTTAGAATTTTTTAAAATTTATTTTGTTGAAGTTTAGTTGATTTAAAATGTTGCATTAATTTCTGCTGTACAGCCAAGTGATTCAGTTATACATATATATACATTCTTTTTCATTTTCTTTTCCATTATGGTTTATCACAGGATAGTGAATATAGTTCCCTGGGCTATGCAGTAGGACCTCGTTGTTAAATACCTTTATTATGATAATACATTCCTTTATAAATACCAAGGAAATAACAAAACGATGCCTGGGGAAGCTGGACAGGAGGACCACAGTCAGCTAGAATGATGTTCCAAAGCTGCTGTCAGGGCCTCACAACAGAATCCTCTCCTCTGCATCCTCTCAAGCTTGCACCCTTCATCTCACTTTCTATTCATAGCCAAGTTTCTAGGAATAGCAGTCTGCATGTGTTTCCTCCACTTCCTCACCTCCCACTCATTCCACATTCCATAAAATCTAGATCTTGTCCCACACTCTGCTGAAACTGCACCTATGACCTCCTAGCTGTCAGATGCAACCAAATACTTTTCAGTCCTTATGGAGCGGCTTTGAATATGCAACAACACACAGACTTAAAGAAATGTTCTATTTATATGTTTCCCCCTCTAAAAATTAATCTGTTTCTAAGCTCCCTTTCCCACTAGGTAGGGAAGAAATCCAATCTCTGCCATTATTGGGGTTCCCTTCCTGGGACCTGGGTCATGCAAGATTCCAGAGGGTTTTAGACAGCACACAACACTGGGGGTGGGATCTTTGGATCCCAAGAGTCTGGAGTGACCTGCTTCTCGCCCATCCCCTACGCTTCCATCGGGGATGAATAGCTCCCCTGCTTCTGTTCTAAGCCGGGTACAGGGGGTGCTGTCTAGACTAGATAACCTCGTTCCCCCCTAGGTGGACACTGCACCTGCCACATGCCCCGGGTTCCTAAGGGGGAAGGCCTTGGGCCCCACTGCTCTGAGAGTCCACGGGCTTCAATTCATTCCCAATCCCTTAGGACACTGTCCTCACTAAATAGTCCACTCTCAATTTTGCAGTATCCTTGGAGCACTTCCTCTGCTCTCAAACAATTCAACTCCTTGTGAGCCCCTCAGGGGACAAGGGAATCCTTGATCTCCAAACTCAAAATCCCCCTTGGACAGGGGAAGGGTGAACTGTCTCCCATGGACCTGTACTCTCATGAATTGAAGCCTCGGCAGATTATCTCGTGGCACTTGCCTTGCTTCAGCTCTCTGAGGCCTAGAACAATCTCCCTCCTCCAAAGTCTCTCCTCCTTTGAATTTTGTGAACATGCTCACTGAGTTTTTTTCTTTCTCTCTGACTATACTTTCTTAGTCCTCTTTGTTCTGCCCTTCCCTAAATCAATGTTTCTTTTCCCCTTTTTTCTTCCTAAAAGTACTTTGAAAGATTATACACTCTCCCTGTACCTTTTTAAGTTGGCATATTAAAAAATGTTATCTTAAGTCATAGTTGCAAGAATGAGTTTTCTAATACAGTGTAAATATGAATATTTTCAAATAAAACTGTTATATGATTCTTCTAAATAAATCTAATGGAATCTACGAAGCATGGTGATTTGTTATAACCCACTATCATCATATTTTAAAATATTTGAACAACCTCTTTTTTAACAGATGACATTTTATATGGTTTCTTTCCCCCTTTAATATCACATTTCCTTTCCCACAGAATTTTTCCTTAATACAGTTTACACTTTACAGCCTTTTATTGACCACTTTCTTACTTGTATTGTACAGATGAGGAAACTAAGACTCTGTGAGGTGAAGTGAAAAGTCAAGTATATTCAGAAAAACATGAAGGAAATAAAAGATTTATTCTCTGCCTTGACTTGGTTGGAGAGAAGTTACTTAAATAAAGATATTAAAAATCAACACAAGCCTGTGCATGCAAGTAACCAAACTACTACTCAGGCAGATGGTACAAAGGATAATTTTCCACTAGTTTTAATTTAAACAGTAGTATCGATTTATAATCTACATATAGGTACCGTATCTCATTTCCTCATGGAAACACAAAAAAATTAAAATTGGTTGCTGGAAAATAAATTCATTAACCTATAGTATCTAAGACCCCAATTTGATTAAGAACTATCAATGATTAAATGGTTGTTTAGCCAGAAACAGAGGTGAGATGTGTCATTTCCTTGGCTTCCTTCCAACTATTTAATTCCATACAAAGGAAAAAAGTAAGGTTTTCCCATTCTTTTATTGTGTTTTTGACATAGTCATTCACTGAATGTACATTTCCTGTCCTGAGTAAGGGGTTTGTGGATTGTGGGGAAAAACAACATCTTTGGCTCTACAGGTCTTGAACAAGTATTGTTCGTAACAAACCCCAGGGAAAAGGGCATCTGGGGAGTCCTTTGATTTTCTGTTCAACCCAGACTATGCAATTTTCTATTTTCCTAAGATGGTGGTCAAGGGACTTCCCTGGTGGCACAGTGGTTAAGAATCCGCCTGCCAACGCAGAGAACACAGGTTCGATCCCTGGTCGGGAAAGGTCCCACATGCCGTGGAGCAACTAAGCCCGTGCGCCACAACTACTGAGCCTGCGCTCTAGAGCCCATGAGCTACAACTACTGAGCCCAGGTGCCACAACTACTGAAGCCCATGCGCCTAGAGCCCAATCTCCGAAACGAGAAGCCACTGCAATGAGAAGCCCGCACACCGCAACAAATAGTAGCCCCCACTGGCCACAGCTAGAGAAAGCCCACGCACAGCAATGAAGACCCAACACAGCCAAAAATAAATAAACAAACAAACAAACAAATAAATAAATAAATCATGGTGGTCAAGCAATGATCAACCAAGTCTTTTAAAATGTACTTCTTTTCTCTCTCTCTCTCTTTTTTTTTCTTTTGTTGTTTCCCTATCTCTTGTCTTTGGATCTTATTTATCATTGGCTGAGATGTCTGTACTGTTTATCTTTTTCTTTCTTTACTTTTTGGCCACGCCACACGGCATGCAGGCTCTTAGTTCCGTGACCAGGGATTGAACCTGCACCCACTGCATGGGGAGCGCAGAGTCTTAACCACTGGACTGCCAGGGAAGTCCCTGTACTGTTTATCTTTATTGTTTTATCTTCACAGATAAATCAAACTTTCAGTTTCCTTAGTCATATTTATTACTCTCATTTTCATCTCACTGTTTGTACCTTTTTGGACTTTGGACACATAAAACCAAGCTTTTGTTGGTTGATAATGAGTGAGGTCTACTCTATTAGCATGTGTTTTATCTGGCAAAGAGCTGCAGAGGTAAGAATGCAGCCTGTCAATGAACAAGGGGAGGTGCAATGTGAGCAAAGGAGTAGATGCTTTCCAGTCCAACCTATATAAAGTCACACTTCTTACTTGAAATCTTTGACTCCACTTTGAAATTGGAAATGATGGAGGAAGCACAGCTTCCATTTTAAAAGAGCCAAGGGGAAACTGAGGGTCTCCAGGACGTTCTGAGTTTAAGTGTCCCCAGTTCCATCTCTGGACTTGGAGCTGCTTCCAATGTTTCCAGACCAACTGGTGATGGGTCCTTTGGGGACTGCAGAGTTCACAGGGCTGAGGGGGCTGAGATGTGAAATATGCTCCACGCCAATATCCCCATTTCTGTTACACTGCCAACCTCAGTGGCACCCAAAGTACACAGGACATTACCAATATCACTGAACATAATAATTTAGAACATTCTATAATCACAAAAGTAATGTTTTTTGTAAAAAATTCAAACAGAACAGTGTTTTGGAGAACAAAAGTCAAAGTTCCACTTCACACAGCTCCTTCCCGCATAGAAATTTACTGATAAGAGTTTGAGGTGAATCAGTCCATATCTTATCTATTTACATGCATTTACATACATGTGCACACACACACAGCATACTGTTTTTAAAACCTGAACCGTATACCATTTATATTATTCTGTGATTTAGATTTTCATTTAACAATATACTTTAGAGTTCATTTTATGCCATTACATATAGACTGACTTCATTTTTGTTAGGAGTTGTGTAATATTTTAGATGTACTACAACTTATTTGACTAATCTTCTATTGGTGGACATTTAGGTTATTTGCAGTGTCTGGGTATTGCAAACAAAGGGGCAAGAGACATCCTTGTACTTAATTCTGTGCACATCTGCCAGGATTTCTGCAGGATAGATTCAAAGAAGAATCACTGGGCTATTGGATACCTGCATTTCAATGTGCATAGAATTAGATAGCAATTTATGGATACCTTTTCCTTTTGACCTTATGCTTTTAACTTGCAAAAGACAATCATACACATTTCAAGCTGGGAGAGATCATGCCAGTGTTGGGAGAGGTCTGATCTCCACAGTGGGGGTATGTCTAAGTCCATTAATGTTGCTTTAACAAAAATACCACAGACTGTGTGACTTAAACACTAAACAATTATTTCTCACAGCTATGGAGGCTGGGAAGTCCAAGATCAAGGCACTGGTAGATTCAGTGTCTGGTGAAGGCCAACTTCCTGGTTCATAGACAGCTGTCTTCTCCCTGTGTCCTCACATGGCAGGAGGAGTGAGGGAGCTCTCTGGGGTCCCTTTTTAAGGGCACTAATTCCACTTATGGGGGCTCCACCCTCATGAACTAATCACCTTCCAAAGGCCCCATCTCCACACACCATCACATTGGGGATTAGGTTCCAATACATGAATTTTGGGAGCAGGACTGTCCCACAGACTGCAGGGTGCTTAGCATCTTGACTCTGCTAATTAAAAGCCAGTAGCATCCTGTATTAGTTACCAATTGCTGCAAAACAAATTATTCCCAACTTAGCATCCTAAAACAATAACCATTTATTATCTCAGTTTCTGTAGGTCAAGAATCTGGGAGCAGCTTAGCTGGGTGGTCCAGGCTCAGGGTCTCTCACGAGCCTGCCATCAAGGTATGAGCTGGGGCTGCAGTCCTCTGAGACCTGACTGGGTCTGGAGGGCTGGCTTCCAAGTTCACGCACCTGGCTGGTTTGCAGAAGGCTTCAGTTCCTCATCTCGTGGCCCCTCCACAGGGCTGCTCACAGCAGGGCTTTCCACTGAGCAAGTGGTGAGAGAGAGAGAGACAGAGAAAAGGAGGGGGAGAGGGAGAGAGAGAGAAACAGAGAGAAAGGGAAGGGGAGGTGTGGGAGAAGGAGCCCAAGACGGAAGCTGCGGTGCCTTTTCTAACCTTGAATGGCTGGCCCTCACTTTTTTTTTTTTTTCCTTTTTTTAATTATTTGTTTATTTATTTATTTATGGCTGTGTTGGGTCTTCGTTTCTGTGCAAGGGCTTTCTCTAGTTGTGGCAACTGGGGGCCACTCTTCATCGCAGTGCACGGGCCTCTCACCATCGCGGCCTCTCCTGTCGCGGAGCACAGGCTCCAGACTCTCAGGCTCAGTAATTGTGACTCACGGGCCCAGCCACTCCGCGGCACGTGGGATCCTCCCAGACCAGGGCTCGAACCCGTGTCCCCTGCACTGGCAGGCAGACTCTCAACCACTGCGCCACCAGGGAAGCCCTGGCCCTCACTTTTGAAGCCTTCTATGGGTCACACAGACCAACCTTGATGCAATATTGTGGAGGAGGGGTCTACAGCGGTGGGAACCCCAGAATTAGGGGTCATTGGGGGCCCTCTGGGAAGATGGCTACCATATATCTATCACCACTGTGAGAGCAGAAGCATCCCACACATCCCCTCAACCTCCCTCCCCTCCCCCAGTTAAGAACAATCACCCCATTTTATGGTGAGGAAACTGAGGCGAGAGAGAGGGGGTGACTTGCGGAGACTGTAGAGCTCATTAGCAGAGCTCATTAGCAGCACCTCTGCACCACACTGCCTCGCACTAAATGCATTTGCAGATAATCTTTGGAAACCATTTGTGTTTTAGCTGTACTTCTCCGTTAAAAAAAAAAGAAATTATGATAATAATCATGTATTTAAGTTAACAGCAGATTTTTTCCCCCTTGATTTCAGTATTTCTTCATTCTGAATAAAGTAAGCTTCCAATTTAAAACTCCTCTCCAATTTTTCTCAAGTGTGGTTAAGACTCAGCCTGATGCTATAATTTTTAATATTTTCCAAACAGGAACTAAATACTTTTTTTTTTGTATGCCAAAGAACTGCTAATCTTGCAAAGAGCTCTTTAACTGGGGTGGGAGAAGTTGGGAAGATGTGAACAGTGATGAAATGTCCAGGGTTTCAGAGCCATTTCTCATTTAATCCTCCTAACAATCCAGGAGGTGAGCATTATTGTTCCTCATCTGCCAGCAGAGGAAACTCATGCTCAAAGAGATCAGGCAATAGCTAAATGACAGCCAGGATGGAACCAGGGCTGCTTGAACTTAACCTCTGCTCCTGCAGTGATTAGGACTGAATTCTTCAGACTAACAACAGCAATGAAAAAGAACAGAAATTAGTTCTTTAAGAAAGACTAAAAGGAGAAGCTCCAAAGAAAACCAAAAGAATTATCATCTTCAAAGATGAAGGAAATAATCATTTTAACCCCCAGGAATGGACTGTGTACCAAAGCCTTTCCCCAAATTGATAATGAAATTTACAAAAAGATGTGATTAGTAAGTGACACTGGGTTTTTGGACAGTTGGGGGACAGGTGCACTAACTTGACACAAACACAGCAGGACATCGCATTGTAAACATTTAGAACCAGCAATAACCTGGATACAGACTCTAAATAGTCCTAAGAGCCAACGCCCGCCCTTAGCTTGGTAGGTCCAGACCTATCAGACCTCTGAGCCTTACTTACCTAATCTACCAGCATTTTAAGTTCCACATTTATCCTAGCCCTGCTAAGTGTCAAAAACTGATAATAACTACTATTATTGAACACCAACCGTGGATCAGGCAGTTTTAGGCATTTTAGCTACATGACCTCATTTAATCATCATAACACTTCTCTACAGATGAGAAAACCAAGTGATTGAGTAACTTACCAATGTCAAAGCTGGTAAGAGCATCACCAGATTCAGAGTTGTTTAACTCCCACTCCCACGCTCCTGGTACACTGACTCCCATAAAGGCTTTGATGTGGAAAGGTTGGTATGAACATTCTTTTGACAGTATTAACACCTTATTTTGAGCAATGGTGAATTAGTATCTCTCTCCTTTCTCCCCCCTCCCTTGCTTCCCTCCACCACCCAATTTTAGTTGATTATATATTTTTAGTTCTTTTCTTTATATGGTGAAGTATTTATAGGCCATCGGAAGCCACGCTATAGAGATGAAAAGTATTGTAGTAGTTTGATTGGGGAAAAATAGTGGGAGAATTAAGTCATCAAAATACACATGGTGGTATAAGCATACAGAACTCAAAAGAGTGTGTCCCAGAGTTCAGCTCCATGCTCACATTGCAAGTGATTTAGAGTAAGAAGTCCATGATGAAAACACACATCAGCTTACAACAGATCATTAGTGGGTACAGTGAACAATCCATGAATAAACTTTGTTAACTGATATTTTTGCCATCATATTTGAGATGCACCATTAGACGGTCTCTTCTAAATAATGGATAGGGGATATAAAATAAATTCTGTCCACAAGGAAAAATATCACCAGAGATCATGACAATTACTCAAATGATGGGAAATATGCTCAAAATCAAAATAACCAAACCAGCAAGTGAAATCTCAACCATATAAATAGATTTTCTCCTATTAACGTCAATAGCAGTGATTTTATTTCAGCAAAACAGTACCATCTGTCATACTGAATGTCAATTTCTATTTTTATGAGTTTTGTAGTTTTGTTAGTACTTAATATGTTTTGATTTTATAATTGTATAAGAGCTATAAATATAGGTTTATAGCTGGTTTTAAATATTTAAATGTATGTATTATCAAAAATCTTTCTGTTATGAATGACAAAAACCCAGATCAACCTGATTGTGTTCATTCTTCATATCCGGGCTGTAATCAATGTCTTGGTCTAAGATTTTATAGCCATCTCATTTTATAGCCATCCCCCCTACCTCACAATGAAATATAGGCATTACCCAAGATTCTGTCCTCTGTCCTCTTTTCTTTCATTTGGGGGGATTCATCCACTCATGCAGCTATGATTGTGAAATGACATCCCTAATCTCTACATTACCATCCATCATCTCTTCAAACCCACATTTCTGACTGCCCAATGGACCTCTCTATTTCCTGTTTAATGTAACACTGAGATTCTCCCTGTCTGTCCCTCCCCCTGTCTCTGCCTCTCCTTTTCTCTTTTTTTTTTTTTTTTTTAAAGTAAGATATATTAACTGTAATCAGTTAAAACCATTGTCTCTTTCCTCTTGGATTTTCTCTCCATCCTCCTTCCCCTTGCGCAGATACCACTGGAATGGCTATGGCATTTTGGATTCTAGCCAAAGGGAAGTTGAGTTAGGGATGCATTTTACTGGGTTTTGCGGGATATATCCATGTGGTTCATAGTCACTTGGGTGTACGCTTGCTGCTAGCTACTCTGGTGCAGGAATGTCTTTCAGGAATATTCCTTACTGTCCATTAGGCTGATTCACCTAGAAAGCACGTCATGATGTGACATGTGTCCTACTGCACTCAGTCCTGAAAGGATACTGGTAGTGAAAGAAAAACAAGTTTGAAATATGCAATCTGTTCTCAGTGAACCCCAGTCAGAAAAGAAGTCCTCTGCTTCTGACTCCTAAATAGTTAGGAGGACTCAATAACGCAGCAGAGACCCTTCTAGGTGCACCGTTTTTTTTTTTTTCTTTTTTTAATGGAAATCGTATAAAATAGAAAGATCATAAATTCTGTACATATAGGACACAAACTGTAATAGAACTACAAACAGCAAGTACATCTGTAACAGCTCATATGTGAAAAAAAGCTATCTATATTTCCAGAATTAAAATCTATAAAATAAAATGAGATAATCTACAAAATAAGATAATACGAAAATCTATGAAGACTGTTTTGTCTCGTACAAGATCTTATTTGATCTCTGTGGCATAAATAAGAGGGTATATTTTCCCCAATTTTCAAATAAGACCCAAAGAAGTTGTCCGAGCCTGAACTGGCACTAGACTTCCTGCTTTCTCACAGCACGGAAGGAACCTCAGCCCTTGACTAGCTGGTCTACCAGTCTGGTCTTGGCTCTTGTTAGCCCGCACTGGGAACAGGTGCCCATCTCACACCACTGTCTGCTGTCAGCTCTGCTCTGCTCACCACGACTATGCTGGGCACACAGGTTGGGAGACACGTGAATGATGCTGAAGTGCCAGGTGGCATGTCTGCTGCTTCAGGGGTCCTGCCAACCAACCTAGAGTGGCTTTCTGCCCTTGATGTGCTACTGTGTTCCTCCTTGAGAGATGACTTTAGCTAGGAAAACTTTTTCCCCCAAGTTTTTATTTTAAAAATATCTCTCCTGGGCTTCCCTGGTGGCGCAGTGGTTGAGAATCTGCCTGCCGATGCAGAGGACACGGGTTCGAGCCCTGGTCTGGGAAGATCCCACATGCCGCGGAGCAACTGGGCCCGTGAGCCACAACTACTGAGCCTGCGCGTCTGGAGCCTGTGCTCTGCCACAAGAGAGGCCGCGATAATGAGAGGCCCGCGCACCGCGATGAAGAATGGCCCCCGCTTGCCGCAACTGGAGAAAGCCCTCGCACAGAAACGAAGACCCAACACAGCCATAAATAAATAAATAAATAATTAAAAAAAAAAAATCTCTCCTATAGCAAAGTGAAAGAATAGTATAAGAATAGCTGTACACTCATCACCCAGATTCAAACAATCATTAACATTTTGTCACATTTGCCCTCTCCCTCCCTCTCCCCCTCTCCTCTTCCCCCTCCCACTCTCCCTTCCTCTTTCCCTTTCCCTTTCTCTCTCCCTTTTGTTTGCAAATAAGTTGCAGACACTGGGGCATTAAGTCTTTTGCATGTATCTTCTAAAAATAAAGACATTCTTCTCCATAACCAAAACCATAACCAACACCATCATCACACTCAAGAAATTTAACATTGATACAATAGTATTATCTACAGTCCAAAATCCCAATTTCCAGAGTTGTCCCCTAAATGTCTCCCATAGCTCTTTTTCAATCTAGGACAATCAATGGTCATACAATTCACTTGGTTCTCATGTCTCTTTACCCTCCTTTTATCTACAACAGCTCCCCCTGACTTTTTTTCTTTCATGACATTTTTTTTAAGGGCTTAGACCAGTTGCCTTGTAGAATGTCCCACAGTCCATATTTGTTTGTTTCTTCATGCTTAGATTCAGGTTAAACATTTTGAGCAAAATACTACACATGTACTTTTCATTGCATCACATTGAGAGATGCATGATAACACTGTCTCATTATCGCTCATGCTAAGCTGATCACTTGGGTAAGATGGTTTCTGTCAGATCTCTCTATCACAAAGGCATCTTTTCCCATTTGTAATTAATAAGTAATCTATTGGGTGATAAGGGGAGACTTTATAAATTGTGTGAATATCCTGTTTCCCAACAATCTTTAACCCAATATTCTAGCATCATTGTTACATTGGTGGTGGTAAAAATGGTAAATTTTCTAATTATATTATTCTGTCTACATTTATTGGCTGGCATTCCTCATAAAGTTTTCCCTTCTGTGCAAGGGTGTATAGTGATACTACTTTTCAGTATCACTATAAACTCATGGGTTTCTTTTTTTTTTTATAAATTTCTTTCTTTCTTTCTTTCTTTTATGTATTTATTTGGCTTTGTTGGGTCTTCGTTGCTGCACGTGGGCTTTCTCTAGTTGCGGCGAGCGGGGGCTACTCTTCCTTGCGGTGTGCGGGCTTCTCATTGTGGTGGCTTCTCTTGTTGCGGAGCACGGGCTCTAGGCGCACGGGCTTCAGTAGTTGTGGCACATCGGCTTAGTTGCTCCGTGGCATGTGGGATCTTCCCGAACTGGGTCTTGAACCCGTGTCCCCTGCACTGGCAGGAGGATTCTTAACCACTGCGCCACCAGGGAAGTCCCAACTGGTTCTTTTTTAATTCTGTGTTTTATAATCCATTGTTATTACTATTCTTTTTTTTTTTTTTAGTGCTCAAATTGTCCCAAAATTCACCAGCAAGAGCCCCTTCAAGCTGGCTCTTCTGAAATTTTAACACATCTTCCATTAATAGGGCCGGCTTCGTGGGCCTGTGACCCTGTTCTCACAAAGCCTTCTATGTGGTTCACTGCTATGATGTTGCTGTCTTGACATTCTTAGTAGTTTTTCAACAAGAGGCCCTGCATTTTCATTTTGCACTGGGCCCTGCAAATTATGTAGCTGGTCCCACCCATTGATTTCTGGCACAAGAAGACATTCCAAACACATTATAGCTGCCCTGTCCCTGATTCATAGTCAATTTATTCAAGGAGGCTTGTTCATTTTAGAGGGAAATGGTATTTAGAAACCAAGATCTGAGTACTACTGTGTCTATTGGTCCTGGGGTGTCACTGCTTCAAGGCACGTTCAATGGTGAGAACTGCATGTAACAACTCCATCCAAACCTCTGCACCAAGAGACAACTAAACTCTAGCATGGCTTCAAGCAGCATAAGGCCATGTCCCTAGGATGACCCCAGCCCCTCCCTTCAACACCTGCCTGGAAAACTCAACAGTGCCAGGAGAATTTACTGTTTGTTCCAGCCAACACCTGAGGACAGGCCCCTCACCAGCCTTTCTTAGTGCATTCACTAAAAATTGCCTACAGTTGTGAATCTTTGCTCTGTCCCTTTGAGATGTGTATGTATCTCCTACAACCCAAGAGTGTCATTTTCAAGGCCCTAAAAGCCATTCCTTTGAAATGTAATCGTCAGGAAGTATAGGTACCTCTGTTTCCTAATCTCTGTGGGGTGAAGAATTCTCACTTCGGTGATTGCCAGCTAACAGACACAGCTGACCTAATCACATCTACACTGACCAACCCAGGGTAATCACTTACTTGAGCCCTGCTCTCTTCCCACTCCCGACTCCTTCCTTCTCCTGTTAAAACACCCAGTCACTCTGTGCAAATCAGAACAGAGCTCAGTTCTTTTCCCTACTGTCACTAGTTATTGAATAAAATATGTTTTCACAGCTTTAACTAATGTCCCACTTTGTCTTTAACAGTGGATAGAACTGGAACATCATGAATTCATTCTAATACCCCATTTCTCATTGCAGGATCATATTACCATTCCATATTTACCTCCATTCTATATTACCTCCCCCCTGCTACAGTGAGGGCCTTAGGTCGCCCACACACAATTAATATATTGACTCATTTGCTGTATCCTACAACATACACAAGAGAGGTTTGCACGATGACCCTAACATTAGTCTCAATTACTAGCCTAATTCATAAGCCTGCTGCCGATTTTTTCCCCTTAGACTATATCCCACTAGTCAAAAGCACAGGGTTTAAAAGTTACATGTAGTTCTTATCTCTGTGTTGTTATGCCATCAATTTGCTAACCACATACATTACTTTGTTTCTGTTTGCATTCAACTTCAAGGTGTTTTTTTTTTTAACTCCTCTTAGATTTAATGTAATTTTTTAATACTTAAAACCTTTACATGATTCAGAATTCAAAACTGCCTAAAAAGATACACTCAGAGAAGCGAAAACTATTACTCTCATCCGTATTCCTTCCACTCCATTCACACCTATGCCCTATAGGTAATCATTTTCATTTATTTCTGGTTTACCTTTTCTGTGATTCTTGTGAAAACAAGCATGCACGCACACACACATTCTCATCCCCCTGCAACATTTTTTACACAAATGGTAATGTGCTTTATATATTCTTTTCCACATTGCTTTTTTCACTTAATAATATAGCTTTGAAATCCTCACACATCAGTTCGTAGTGATTCAGTCATTCTTTTTTATGGCTGTATAATATTCCATGACTTGACTGTTCCATGATGGATTCAACCAGTCTCTTATGGACAAGAACTTTGGTTGTGCTTTCAATGTTTTGCTATTATAAGAAATTCCACAATCAATAACCTTTTTCATATGTTGTATTTCATTTTGGGGGTTGTTTCTTCAGAATAAATTAATCTAAGCTGAATTGCTGGATCAAAGAGAATGCAGCCCTGCTGACACCCTGATTTCAATTCGGTGAGACCCATTGATGTTGTTTTATTAAATATTACTAAGTCCTCCTCCTTAGTTGTTAAGCTGCTTTGAACTCTTGCCAGTAATGCCTGAAAGTACCTCTTTCAGCTGTGGAAATGCTGACATAGAGAAGCTTATCTGTTGCAGGTGCCTGGGAGTGGAGGGTTTATTCTGTGGGTATTGTCATCACCAGAAAGCTCGTCTTTTAAACCTTCCCACCACAAGTCTGCTGTGTTTGTGTGTCCAACAAGATTGAAGTGAAAGCTCGTGCCAGCAATAAGGAGGCTACAAAGAAGAGCAAAACCTTTGCATGACGGATTGGACATTAAACCACCTGTATGGAGAACCCTAAAAACAGACTGTGGGGGCTCAGAAGTGGGCACAGCACTAGTCTCTCAAAGGAGACCAAGGAAGCCACAAAGTGAAAATCCAGACACTCCACTGATCAAGGAATCAGGATGAGAGCAGCTACACAAGAACCAAGATTAAAAGAACCATACAGTTACTACAGCTTTGAAAGCAAGTATAAAGGACAAGTCCTGCTTTAGCTAGTGTGTTTTCACCTCGTGTGAGGAAGTTAAGGAGTTTAATCAAAGCTCTTATCAGTAAAATTCATAGCTATAAATTTACATACAGTATTTACGGTAATTATAAGCAGCTTCACATTTTCAATCCAAAATTTAGCTACCTATGCGCCACACTCATAAAACCCAAGTGTATTAGTTTCCTATTGCTGCTGTAACAAATTACCACAAACACAGTGGCTTAAATAGCACAAATATACTATCTTACAGTTCTGAAGGTCAGGTTGTTGAAAGGGCTTTTCCAGCTGCCAGAGGCTGCCGCATTCCCTGGCTTGTGGCTTCCTTCTATCTTCAAAGCCAGTGATGGCCAATCAAGTCTTTCTCACATCATGCCACTCTGACTCCTCTGCCTCCCTCTTCCGCAGTTAAGGTCTCATGATTACATTGGCCCCACCCAGGATAATCTTCTTATTTCAAAGTCAGCTGATTAGCAACCTTAATTCTATCTGCAAACAATTCCCATTTCCATGTGACCTAACATATTCATGGGCTTTGGGGATTGGGATGCAGACATATTTGGGGGCCATTATTCTGCCTTCCATGCCAAGTAAAACTGGTCTTTCTTGTTCCTAACTATGGTCCAACTTAGTGTCACATTCGAAATTCTACAAAAGCCTTGAAAATAAAGTGATCTTTACTAAAGGTCCCTTGAAACACTGAAAGGGGAGTTTTAGGTCTTCACACAGCAAATTCCCTTTGGACATCTCTTCTTCCTAAGGTTTCTTCCCAGTGTCTCTCATTGGAACTGTCAGATCTCTCTACTTTCTGTTCATTTTCTCTCTCCAGCTCTTTCTCTCCTTTCAGACCTGTTTTTCCCTCTGAGTATCTCCCACACCCTCCTTTCTCTTTTAGAGGAACTCAGCCCACTCCTGTTCTTAGCTTCTCATCTTGCCTCCCCTTTCACCCCACACTTAACTCCTTGTAGAAGGTGGTAGGCTGGATATACTGTTTGCTCCTCCAGGTCCAGTCTCCATCCTTGCCCCCATGCTCTGTGCCTGGGAAGGCCAGTCTTGCCTTCTGGCTCCTGGTTGGGTTGGGTAGTGTAAAGCACAGGAAGAAGATTGGGGGGTGGGGGATGAGGGAAGTGGGGATCTATTCTCCCTTCTCCCCAAGTCTTCAGCTCCTGACTGGTGGCCCTGTCTCCAGCTACAATACTCTCTCCAGGTTCTGGTAATCATTACCCCCATTGCCCTTCAGGCCTTGGAGTGGTAACAGCCCCCAACGGTTGTTAGCTCTGGCGGGCGGTGGGGGGGCTTCACCACCCCTTGTTGGTTTCCTTAAACCCACACCCTTATAAATAGCTCCTTTATTAAATTTTGCTCAGTATCCATGTCCATATCTAAAACCATGTCAGGGGACCCTGACAATATAGTGGGAATGGGGCATCAATAATACTTAGAATTAGACACACACACACACTTTTGACACATGCTACACATGGATGAACCTTGAAAACATTATGCTACGTGAAATAAGCCAGACACAAAAAGACAAATACTATATGATTTCACTATATGAGGTTCTTAGCATAGTCAAATGCATAGAGACAGACAGTAGAATGGTGTTGCCAGGGGCTGGGGGAAAGGGAAGTATGGAGTTTTGTTTAATGGGCACAGAGTTTCCACTCAGAAAGATGGAAAAGTTCTGGAGATGGATGGTGGTGATAGTTGAACAACGATATGAATGTACTTAATGCTACTGAACCTACATGTAAAAATGGTTAAGATGGTAACTTTCATGTCATGCATTTTTTTTTAACCACAATTTAAAAAAAAGAAACAGAAAACTTTTAAAGTTCACATACACAATAGGGATCTCAGCTTGAGTTCAGACTGTAACCATGTCCTGTGGCGGGATATACCTAGACAAGTCTCAGAAAATGTTGGGGTGACCTGAGAGAAGTTCATTTGCAAAAGGGCTGGGAACTCATTGTAAAGGAAGAAAGACCCAGGCAGCAGGAAGCTGACCCAGAAACACAGTCTGGCTCAGCACAGGGGAAAAGCAATTTTCCAGTTCAGGGAGTGTCCCCTGCAATACACCCTCACTTTTAGCGTCTTCATAGCCCTTCCTGCAGTTATAACTAAAGACATGTTTAATGCCTGTTGCTTCCACACACTCAAAGCTGCATGAGTACACCTGACTTAGTTCATGAGGGCTGCTGTAACAGACCACCATAAACTGGGGGTCTTATAAACAATAGACATTTATTTCTCACAGTTCTGGAGGCTGGGAAATCCAAGATCAAGGCATTTGCAGATTCACACACTCCCTGACATCAGACTATACTATAAAGCTACAGTAATAAAAACAATATGGTACTGGCACAAAAGCAGACACATAGATCAGTGCGGCAGAGTAGAGAGGCCAGAAATAAACTCACGCACTTATGGTCAATTAATCTACAACAAAGGAAGCAAGAATATACAATGGAGAAAAGATAGTCTCTGCAATAAGTGGTGCTGGGAAAACTGGACAGCTATATCTAAAAGAATGAAATTAGATCATTCTATAACACCATATACAAAAATAAACTCAGAGTGGATAAAAGACATAAGTGTAAGGCCAGATACTATCAAACTCCTAGAGGAAAACATAGGCAGAACACTCTTTGACATAAATCAAGGCAATGTTTTTTTGGATCTATCTCCTAAAGGAAATAAAAGCAAAAATAAACAAATGGGACCTAATTAGACTTTAAAGTTTCTGCACAGCAAAAGAAACCATCAACAAAATGAAAAGACAACCTACTGAGTGGGAGAAAATATTTGCAAATGATATGATCAATAAGGAATTAATATCCAACATCTATAAACAGCTCATGCAACTCAACATCAAAAAAACAAAAAACTTGATTAAAAAATGGGCAGAAGAACTGAACAGACATTTTTCCAAACAGGAAATACAGATGGCCAACAGGCACATGAAAAGATGCTCAACATCTCTAATCATCAGGGAAATGCAAATCAAAACCACAAGATATTACCTCACAACTGTCAGGATGGCTATCATCAAAAAGAACACAAATAACAAATGTTGGCGGGGATGTGGAGAAAAGGGAACCCTTGTACTCTGTTGGTGGGAATGTAAATTGGAGCAGCCACTGTGGAAAACAGTATGGAAGTTTCTCAAAAAACCAAAAATAGAACTACCATATGACCCAGAAATGCCAATCCTGGGTATCTATCCAAAAAACACAAAAACTCTAATTCAAAAAGATACATGCACCCCAATGTTCATAGCAGCATTATTTACAATTGCCAGGCAACCTAAGTATCCATAAACAGATGAATGGATAAAGAGATGTGGTATATATACCATAGAACACTACTCAGCCATAAAAGAAGAATGAAGTTTTTCCATTTGCAGTGACATGAATGGACTTGAAGGGGATTATGCTAAGTGAAATGAGTCAGGCAGAGAAAGACAAATGCTGTATGATATCACTTACATGTGGAATCTAAAAAATACAACAAACTAGTGAATACAACAAAAAAGAAGCAGACTCACAGATAGAGAGCAAATTAGTGGTTACCAGTGGGGAGGGGGTGAGGGATTGGAAGGTACAAACTACTGGGTGTAAGGAAGGCACAAGGATGTGTTGTACAACATGGGGAATGTAACCAATATTTTGTAATAGCTGTAAATGGAAAGTAACCTTTAAAACTGTATAAAAAAATTTTTTTTAATTTAAAGGCACATGCAGATTCAGTGGCAAGTAAGGACCCACTTTCTTCTTCATAGACAGCTGTCTTCTCGCTGTGTCCTCACATGGTGGAAGCGGTGAGGGAGCTCTCTGGGGCCCCTTTGATAAGGGCACTAATCTTATCATGAGGGCTCCACCCTCACGACCTCATCACCTCCCAGAGACCCCACCACCACACTGAGGGTGAGCACATTCAGTTCATAACCAGGACCATGATTATTTTATTCATGGCTCTGTCCCCAGCACCCAGCTTACTACGCTGGCAGTAGTACTAATACCTGTTTGTTCCCTACTTGAGTGAGGGAATGAATTTGGAATACTGTGTGGTGGTGGTTAGCACATCTGTTCCTGCCCAGCTCTGGGGATGCACGTCTGGGTCCTGGGGTCACAGAAGATTATAAATAGAATAACTGTCTCTGTGAACTCTGTAAAACTTCAGGGGCATAAGCAGCACCACTTGGGCCCTTTAGAGAACATGGCAGATGGATGAGGGCTGTCTGGGATGGGCTTGAGTCTCAGAATTTCAGAGTGCACAGCAGCGTATCACCTGACAGTGGAACACGGTAAATCATACCTTGACTTCTCTGCTTTCTTTCCAACCCAACCTTAAAATATCCTAATGCCAGCCATCCCAGAGCTTTAAAATGGTCTTTCTCTTTTTGTATATTAATGTTTTGGAGCCACATGAATCAAGTTCGTGACATTTACATTTAATGGATTTTGGAACTATTAATATAATTTTTGAGATATTTTTGCAAGCGGAGAGCTTTCCCATCCTGCTCCTCTATTCCTTTCTTAGCTTACAGTTCCTATTGACTCCTTGACTTTAAACATGGCCAGCTGTTTCTGTGTATGAGAACCATGCTGGAGGCTGCAGGAAGCTTTCCAACCTCTGCCAGGAGAATGAAGGAAATTCAAGACACCATTTCCTTGATTCCCTCCACCCACACCTACCAAAATTTACTCCCTGCTCCTGTGCCTGCTGGCTCTCACATGGTCTTGTTATGACATCAGACTTCAATGCCAATTAGCCTCCAAGCTCTTGTCTATCAGTATCTTGGGTTTTTATCTCCTCCTGACTTGATAACATCTTTTTTACTTTAAAAAGCCAACTCAACCTATCTACTGATCTTTCTCATTTGAGCTCTTCCAAATTCCCAAGAAAGAAATCATTTCCCTCCTTCCTGACCAAGACTGGAACTGAAATTCCCAGGTATGGGTACAACCTCATGGGCACACAGTTCCAAGCGGGGTGATGCTACTCCTTTGCACAAAAAGACTAGAGGCAAAAAGGGAGAAAGGGACAAGAAGAGGGAGTTTGGGAGCACTGAGATGTACATGGAAAGGATTTTCTAGACTGGACCCCTCCTGAATTCGGGAGGGTTTGTCGTATCTTCTGCCAGGGTTATTTGATGGTCCTTAATATAATTTCAGCACTATTTCTGGCAAAAGCTCCACACTGTATTTCAATAATCTATCACTTTGCATTCTTTTCCTCACAACACATGTTCGCGTCATCACATCTGACTCTTGCCCCAGCCTTGTCCATGCCACATGGACACACGAAATCTCTGGGTATCAGCAATAAAGAAGAACAAGGAATTGACACATGCTATAACATGGATGAACCTTGGAAACACTGGGCTAAGTGCAAGAAGCCAGTCACAAAGGACAATACTCTATGGTGATTCTATTTATACGACATGTCCAGAATAGGCAAATTAATTCATAGAGACAGAAAATAGAATATTGGTTGCCAGGGGCTAGGTGGAGAGCGGGGTGGGGAGTGACTGCTGGTGGGTGCAGGGTTTCTTTGGGGGAGTGATGGAAATGATTTCCAGTGGCTTGCGGTGATGTATGCGCAATTCTGTGACTATGCTAAAAACCACTGAGTTGAACGTTTTAAGTGGGCGAATTGTAAGATGTGTGAATTGTATCTCAATAAAGCTGTTACCAAAACACAACCCACAGTGAGGAGAAAGGAGGAAGAAGAAGAAGTCGGTGTAGGAGGAAATGAACCATGAGGCTGAGAGAAATCAGAGGGGGATCAAGAGAGCGTTTTTAGGGCTTCCCTGGTGGCGCAGTTGTTAAGAATCCGCCTGCCAATGCAGGGGACACGGGTTCGAGCCCTGGTCTGGGAAGATCCCACATGCCGCGGAGCAACTGGGCCCGTGAGCCACAATTGCTGAGCCTGCACGTCTGGAGCCTGTGCTCCGCAATAAGAGAGGCTGCGATAGTGAAGAGGCCCGTGCACCACGATGAAGAGTGGCCCCCACTCGCTGCAACTAGAGAAAGCCCTCGCACAGAAATGAAGACCCAACACAGCCAAAAATAAAAATAAATAAATAATTAATTAATTAATTAAAAAAAAAAAAAAGAGAGAGGGTTTTTAGAGGCTTCCTTGGTGGTGCAGTGGTTAAGAATCCTCCTGCCAATGCAGGGGACATGGGTTCGAGCCCTGGTCCGGGAAGATCCCACATGCCACGGAGCAACTAAGCCCGTGCGCCACAACTAGTGAGCCTGCGCTCTAGAGCCCGGGAGACACAACTACTGAAGCCTGCACGCCTAGAGCCCATGCTCTGCAACAAGAGAAGCCACCACAATGAGAAGACCGCGCACCACAACGAAGAGTAGCCCCCGCTTGCCGCAACTAGAGAAAGGCTGCGTATAGCAACAAAAACCCAACGCAGCCAAAAAAACCCAAAAAAACAAAAAACTATTAAAAAAAAAAAAGAGAGGGTTTTTAGGAGGAAGAAAAAAGTATGTTCTTATAAAAATAGAGCTTTTCACCCAATTCCTGGGACGTGTGCTCTCTCTAAAGTGTGTTCTGGAAACTGCAGAAGGCAAAAAAAATGAAAAAATGCCTGGATCAATGTGGCAAAAGTGGGAAACAAACAGAGGGCCAGGCTGACCGCAGATGAAACACACCAAAGCTGAGAGTCAGAACACCAGGAAGCAGAGTGGACAAGACAGCCCAGAACAGAGAGACAGGAAAAGAATTTTGAAATGAAAATTAAGTTGAATGAGACAAGAGAGCCCACTTTCTGTCTTCTGGCCTCTTTTTTTTCTTTTTCATCCCCTCTACTACGCACACACCTCTCCCTCTTGCTCTCCTTCTCTCTCTCCTCCTCTGCCAGTTGGATTTCCTATCCCAGCTCTGTTCACAACAGGCTCAAGCGGGGCCCTGCCCCTTCGCATCCCTCAAAGGGGTCCTTCCCAGCAAACCCTGTGCCTGGCTCTGATGGACAAGCCCAGGAAGTTGCAGGCCTCGGGAACACACACAGGGGTGTGAGCAGGGGTATGGGGATGGCACGAGCTTCCAGCAACATCCACCTTCTGGGCAGCAGTGTCCCTGGTCCTCACCAGAATGTTATTCATGGATGGAGCCAGACAGAAACCGTCTTCACATAGTAGCCGGGAAAGTCCCTTGATGCCAGGCCAGCTGGGAGCTGGCGAAAGCAGACAGAGTTTTGGAGCTGGTCCCTTCTACTTCCTCTCTCACCAAACATCTGGCCCGGGCACTAGACCATGAGGCAGGAAGTCCAGAGCTCTTGTTTTTAGCTGTGACATGCAGTCTGGGGGCAAGTCCTTTCTACACGGGGCTCGCTTTCTATTCTGCATTCACGTAGCAACTTTTGCTTCTGAGTAGCTCTGGGTGGCAGACAGTGGCAGACAGCACCCTAGCTGCTGTTAGGGTTCCCATCTCACTACTCTGAAACTTGTACAAGGAAACCGACCGTCTCCCTATCACAAAGTGAGTCACTGGGTCCGGCCAGAATTAGAAGGCCTCAGTCCCCAGACCTAAGTCTTACCAAAGAGGCCCAGGACAAACGTTGGGGTGGTATTCTGATAATGCCTCGTGAGGAAGAACTTAAAGCTATAAGAGATAGTATAATAGTCTACTCATATGTTTTTTAAAATGTTATTACACCTGTCTTATTGTAAGAGATCTGAAGCTTAGAAAGGTCAAGTTGGCTAAACTAAAACAGACAACAAAGAATAAAAATCTATAGCTTTTTCTGATTCCAATCCTATATACCTCCTTTAATTTATCTACTCTTCAAATAAAATGATACACCCACATCCCTCCCCAACAAGTAAGTTACACTTAAAATTTAAATTGTGTAAGTTTAAACAATTCTTTAAATTGTAGAAATTTTCTATTTAAAAATGAAAAATCGGACATAAAGCAAGGTGCCCTGGCTGCCTAAAGACTCAACAGAGTCTGGGGTGGGGCACGGCAATGGGGAAACACTCTCTGCCCTTCGTGTTTTATTTGGTTTGGGACAAGTCTCCAAAGCAGAACTGCAATAACTCGAGGCCAAGAATGGGATGATCTCACTCATGTTTGTTCAGATCTGCATACGGCAGCTCATCTGGTGACCTGGCTTTGTAAATATGCTTTACATTTCCAGAACTATGCATCAAATCAGACCCTCTAGGGAATCACTCATATGCAAATTAGAAGTTCAACCCCTGGAAAAAGTTTTAAAAACTAATCACCACCATTCTAACCCCACTCCACCCACTTTCCACCTAGTTCAAGAGATAAGTCCAAGAAAGTCTAAGAAATACATAATTAAAGAAATGATTTCCTGTAGTATTCTACCACCAGGAAGCATTTATTAAGTACCTAATTGCTTGTGTTTCTGGGCTAAGCACTGTACAGAGGGAACTGCATAGAACTGCTCTCTTGTTTTCAAGATCTTGCCTTCTCAGGTAGACAGCATTCACCTGGACAAACAGGTAGGACAAAATGACAGCAGGTGGGAACTTGAAACCATACCGTGGCTGCCAGCCGAAGCATTCATCCGGTCCGTGTCAGTGCATTGCTTGGGTGGGGAGCCAGGAGAAAGCACATGGCGGTGAGTAGCTGCTGAGTTTCCCAGGGACCTTAGGTTCAATTGCAGACACTGCCCACACCTCTTGGAAGAGGCCAAGTCAATCTCCTGGTAGGCAGAGAAGGCTGCAGGATTAGGTTGCAGCCAGGAGGGAAGAAGCTGGGGGTAAACAGCTGGGCTGGAGGCGGAGGGGCAGAGGGCAAGCGGCGAGGGTGTGGCCAGCCGAGAACAGTGAAGCAGAGACAGCTCTTCGAGGGGACAGGCGAAGGGAACACAACAGAACAGCAGTCGCTGGCAGCCCCACCCCTGCCTTCGGGTCCAAGGCGTTTCTCAAGACTTTCACTGGGCTCAGAAACCTCAGGTAGATTCTAGAATGCTTGTGATTGGTGGGAGTGGGAAAGAGGAGGATCTAGGTGAGGTTAAAAAAGGTAGATTGGAGTCAAGGAGTGAAGGGCATGAAAATGTCCTGCTCAGAGGGACCCCGTCCTGATAAGTGACAAGATCGAAAGTACCAGGAGAATGATGTCTTCAGATCTGCTCTTGGGGATGAGAAGACCCGAGGAAAGCCCTCGGTATTTCTGCGGATGAATGAAAACCACTCAGAAGGGGATGAACAGGGGCCAGAACGTTTCAGTTGACCAGCTGACTGTAGTTTAGAATCAAGCCTTGTCAAAGGATATGGGTGAGCAGTAAAACCTGACTCGGCGTCACTAAGCCTCCAAAGTAAAAGAGAATTCTTTCTTTAAAAGCCGCCAGATGGGGCTTCACTGCTGGCACAGTGGTTAAGAATCTGCCTGCCAGTGCAGGGGGCACGGGTTCAAGCCCTGGTCCAGGAAGATCCCACATGCCACGGAGCAACTAAGCCCGTGCACCACAACTACTGAGTCTGTGCTCTAGAGCCCACGAGCCGCAACTACTGAGCCCACGTGCTACAACTACTGAAGCCCGCACACCTAGAGCCTGTGCTCCACAACAAGAGAAGCCACTGCAATGAGAAGTCCACGCACTGCAACGAAGAGTAGCCCCTGCTCACTGTAACTAGACATAGTTAACTGTAAGCTAATAACTGTAAGCTTTCCAAGTCATTTTAGACAAGAGGCAGGACCCCTGGTCCCACCACAGTCCAGACCCCAAACACAGATATTGTACCCGGTGAGGGGGGCCAGGTCCTAGATCGAAGCATTTCCATTTCAACCCCCTCAAATAACGCACATCTTTCTGTCATTATGCACATTTGTTAAAAGAAACATCTAAGGCGTCTTAATGAGGAAAAGAGAAGACGGAGGGCATGTAGCTAATAAATGTGCTCAATGGCCACTAATTCTCATGAAATACCATTTATAATTATGACAGTGAGAAACTATGTTTTTGCAAAGCAGAGCGGTAAAGATTCAAGATTGTCCATAGACAAGGTGGAGAAATAGATTGTCTTCTATTCACCGGCGGTACTCTGATAACACTTTTGGGGGATGGGATTTTGTCAGGATCTATCTTTATGAAATGCCTGTGCCTTTCAGCTAGCAATTCACTTCTGGATGTCTGTCCCAGTTTCCATCTGTCTTAGAGAATTATTCAAGTGTATGCACAAAGAAGCAAAGAATGTTTATTACATCAGTGTTTAAAATTTTAAAAAAAAGGAAACAACTTAAAAACCATCATTAGGGAGCCTGGTTAAATTTTGGCGCACATCCATGGAATACAGTGTAGCAGTAGAAGAAGGAATGAAGTAAATTCAGATGGAAAAGACCACATCAATGATCTATGGGAAGATTTCAAAGGCATATTGTTCACTGAAAGCTGAAGTTGCAGAAGGCTACAGAAAGCATAACACTGTTCACGTAAATACATACACAAAACTCTATATTTCTCTATGTAAATATGGTCACTGAAATGCAAACAAGAAAATCTGGACACATTTATACCAAAATGATACTAGCAATTACGTCTGGGGGAGGAAGTAGGTTGGGTATTGAGGAATTCAGGGAGATTTTTGTCTTTATCTGTATTTTACAATGAGAATGTATTCATGTGTTACTTGTGCAAGTCAAAATGGATTTTAAAAGAATGAGGGACACAAATGAACTTATTTACAACACAGAAATAGACTCACAGATATTGAAAACAAACTTATGGTTATCAAAGGGGAAAGAGGGCAGGGAGGGATAAATTAGGAGTTTGGGATTAAAATATTCATACTACTGTATATAAAATAGATAACCAATAAGCACCTACTGTATAGCACAGAGAACTATACTCTATATCTTGTAATAACCAATAAGAGAAAAGAATCTTAAAAAAAGAATATATATACATACACATATGTATATATATGTGTGTGTATATATATATCTGAATCACTTTGCTGTACACCTGAAACTAACACAACATTGTAAAATCAAACTATATTTCAATAGAAAAAAATTTTTTACACAAAAGCAAAAAAAGAATGAGGGTAAGGAACAAGAGCAACTGTCTTCATGAGCCAGGCAAATAAATAGAGTCGACCACTGAAAAGGGTGGAACTTCTTCCCAGGGAACGAAGCAAAAGTACCCACCTCCTTCTCTCCCTCCCCCATTCCCTCCAGAGTTGACTGGACGTTTGGCACACGGTCCTATCCATCTCTACTGGCTGGGTGGCCCCAGCACTCTATTCTGAAGCAGTGTGGTACCCAAACCACTACCTCATCCCCCACAGAATGAGGAAGACACAGGCCTGAGAACCATTGTTGTGGGAACTTAACAGTTAGGAACCTCGCTGGAACACGATAACCTACAGTTCCAAAACTCACCGTCAGACCATTTCCCTTGACCCCCATCCAGGGGATTTTTCTTTATTACACAGAGAATTCAAAGGCCCTCACTATCGCACTACTCAACCTCAGTGAGTCTGCAGTATCTGTGGTTTTAAAACAGATACAGTGGACCAGTTTGAAGGTACTGAACTGGCATTTTAACAAGTCACCCACGAAAGAAATGGTGAGTGACAACGGTGACCTATGAATGGATGGACACAGAAAATAACGCTGGGTCAGACCGAAAAGGCTGAAGAAAACACACAGCAACGAAAACAACCTAAAACAGAAGACTGGGGAAAGGAAGAAACCTGGAAAAAGAAAAAAAAAAAAAAAAAAACAATACACGTCAAGCTGCTAAGTCTTATTTTTCGTCAGTATTTTCACCTTCAAACTTCACTTTTTTACTTTTTTTTCCCCCACACGAGAGGTGAAGATGGTGAAGCACGAATGAGCTCTTTATCCTCAGAGAATGTTTGGCAAAAAAAAAAAAAAGTAACCGCACAAGCTTTTATTTTCTTTAGAGGGGAACAAAACAATATTTCCCATCTCAACCCAGCTAACAGGAACATTTAAAAAATATTTTGCTGGCAGAGATTACAATCACAGATGCACTCAGCCAAACAGCATCACGTTGCCTTCCTCATTAATTTAATGAATTGTGACTTCACATGGAGGTTTGCATTCGAGAACTAAGTATCCTAAAAATGGCATTATAGTCTTGATTCCATTGAAATTATAATGAGAAAATATGATCATATGTTGAATCTGAGGTCTTACTGCAATAATTGGAAAAATATTCTTCTGTGTATATAATGTCCGTGCTGTAACCCATCTGTAGACTCTTGGTAAATGAAATAAAACCCACTTAAAATTCTGTTGTTTTGGTTGTTGGATCCAGGCAATGTTTGTGTGTGTGTGTGTGTTGTGTGTGTGTGTGTGTGTACATATATATGTAGAGTAATATATTACAAATGTTTCTGTATGTTTGAAATTTTTCATAATAAAAATCGGAAAAACTTCAGTTGCTTCTTTCAAAATCTCTGAGATGACCCCTTACTACACCTTGTTCAGACCTTGGCTGGCTTGTGGGTAACAACATCAAGGCAGGTTACTCTGACCTTCTCCGGCTCCACTTTGCAGGCCAGCCTGTGTAAAGCAGCTACAAGACTCTGCTAAAACAAGCTCTCATCGGGCCACTTCCTATCTCCTCGTGGCTCATCACAAAACGTCAAAACTCCTCTGCCCAGCTTTCCTGGTTCTCAGCATCCGGACCCTCCTTTCCTGTTTCACCTTAGTCCCCATCATCCCACAGGCTGATCTTCTCACCAACGCTCTGTTTTCTCCTGCATCTGTGCCCCTGGGGCATCGTGCCAGGAAGGTGCTTCCTATGACCTTCACTGATCTAAATTCCAGCTATTCCAGTCCCAGCCTAAGTCTTGCTGCCCCCACTCATTCCTTGTCTTTAGTGTCTGGAGTCTGAACCGTAAACATCCAGAAAGAGTACCCACCTGCCCCTTGGATGCAAATTTAGCATCTCCATTCTCAATAAAGTTACCACTTCCATGATTCCCTCTCAGCTACTTAAAAACCAGGAAACAAAAGCAATAGCATCAACTAACAGGTGTTGGAAGGTAAATTATTTATCAATTTCAATGCTGTGATGTTCTAGAGGAACACAAAAGCAAACTCGCTAAGAATATGTGACCCTGTCATTTGTTCAAAACATACCGATTGAGCATCTATCATATGCAGGCACTTTTCTAGGTACTTAAGATACATCAATGAATAAAACAGATAAGTCCTCATGGAATGGATAGTCGGGGGGGGGGGTGTGTGCAAACATAACTAATGTACAAAATAAATATGGGTGTTATATAGTATATTGGAAGATGGCAAATGCTATGAAAAGAAGAAAAGTTGGAAAGGTTAAAGGGAATTTGAGAGTACAAGGCAGGGAATGTTGCAGAGGGAACGGGGTGTGCAATTTTAAATAGCACGGTGAGTGTCTTAGTCTCCTCGGGCTGCTAGAACAGAATACCACAGACTGCGGGGCTTATAAACAGAAACATATTTCTCACGGTTCTGGAGGCTGGAAGGCCAAGTTCAAGGCACCAGCAGATTTAGTGTCTGGTGAGCACATACTTCCAAGTTCATAGACAGACGGCTGTCTCCTTGCTGTGTCCTCACCTAGAGGAAGGGATGAGGGAGCGCTGCAGGGTCTCTTTTCATAAGGGCACTAATCCCACTCATGAGGGCCCCACCCTCATGACCTCATCACCTCCCAAAGGCCCCAGCTCCTAATACCATCACATTACTGGTTAGGGATTCAACCTATAAATTTTGAGGGAGACACCAAATACAAAAATCAGAACATAACAGATAAGGAAGTTTCACTGAGACAGTGACATCTGCAGAAACAGTTGAAGAAGGTGAGGGAGGTGGCCATGAAGATACTTAGAGAAACAGCATTCAGAGTAGCCATGCAGAGGGAACAAATCAGGTATGAGCCTCATGAGGCTTTATCACCTCTCAGGTGTGGGCACTCAACACCTCACACCAGAGGACACGTTTCCTAACTGACTTCCTCCTTTCCTTTCCTCTGGACATGCCCCACTTTAGCACATGGGGCTTTCCAGCTCCAACACTATCTTTTGAGTTGCATAAGACAAATATTCAATAAATACTAATTAGGTAGGGAACAAATAGATAATGGTATACTTTTGTAGCTCTCGATCATTTACTACAGAACGGATCTCAAAGAAGACTCTCAAAACACGTCTGTTCATAGAGAACAGACTTGTGGTTGCCAAGGGGGAGGAGGGTACAGGAGGGAAGGATTGAGAGTTTGGGATTAGCGGATGCAAACTATTATATATAGGATGGATAAACAACAAGGTCCTATTGCATAGCACAGGGAATTATGTTCAATATCCTGGGATAAACCATAATGGAAAAGAATATGAAAAAGAATACATGTGTATAACTGAATCACTTTGCTGTACAGCAGAAATTAACACAACCTTGTAAATCAACTCTACTTCAATAAAATTTTTTTAAAAATATCTCTGTTAACTGATTTGTTCATTGATGGTCTCCCACATATCAAAATCTTCACCATTATTTTGGAAACTTTTTCTTCCGTTGATTGCATGTTGTGTCCTTTGGAGAATTGTAAATAGAATTTAGCACACGATAGGGGAATAAAAGAAATACCCCACTCCAAACCTCTGATGGAAACTGGCCAAGTCGGTGTGGGGGAGGAAGAAGGGAAACAAGAGGCAGAAGAGATGGAAGAAGGGAATTGCAAGGTCTTTCAGAAGCAAAGGTGGGCCTGCCCGTGGGAAACCCAGCATCAGGGAGTTCAGCTTCATTTTGCCCAGCGTCCAGGGAGGCCTCAGTGATCAAGGACAACCTGGCTTAATAGGAAGTCTCTGCAAAGTGAAAATAATGAGGCAGACCAGGGAGCTACAATTTATACATTTTTAACTTAAAAACACAAGTTATGAGTCATGTTTATCCCCATACGGAAGTCATTATGGAAAGTGGGAGAAGGATAAAAGTGAAGAAACAAAAATTAAAATTTCATCTGTCCTGACTCTTAGTCATTTATTATCATCCAGCTCTACACACACTTTAAAAACCACAACAAGCAAAATTACCCAACTGGAAAACACCTTGTTGCTTTAATTAGATTGATTTTTATCTTAGCTGTGACAGAGCAATAGTGATATTACTAACCACAAGAAAAACAGTCTTTCTCTTCGGGATTTACACTTCTTGACACAGATGAAGGCAGGCAGGTTGTTTATTTCTTTACCTTGCCCTAACACTTTTGTTGTCTTCTGCAGAACATAATCACTTCTGGTATAATACCAGCCACGGCACAGGGGTCCACGCAATCATTCATCCATTCATGCATGGCCTTGTGCCACGTGCTGGGACCACAGTGTTGAACAAGACAGGTGTGGTCCCTGCCCTCAGGAAGCGCCCTGTCCTGGGAGGAACACAGACATTAAACAAGTAAATTCACAGATAAACATTTAAATTACAGTTATGGTAAGTATTAGGAAAGAAGTTTAGAGGGAGTTGGCCTAGCCGTGGGGGTGGGGATGCAGAGGGGTCAGGCTTTCTTAAGGAAGTGATGCTTAAGCTGAGGCTTGAGGTGGATTTGGCTTTAGCCAGGACATGAAGGAGGGATGGAGGGTCCCCACAGAGGGAAGGGACTTAGTGCTTTCAAGAAACTGAAAGATCAGGTTGCTGCAGATAATTAGGGTGGGAAGGGATTGTATTAGTCATGGTTCTCCAGAGAAACACAACCAATAGAATGCATTGATATATACAGAGAGAGATTTATTATAAGGGATAGGTCCCTGTGTTTATGGAGGCGGGTCTGTCCTAGTATCTGCAGGGTGAGTCAGCAAGCTGAAGACCCAGGAGAGCCAAGAGGGTAATTCCAGTCCAAGACTGAAGGCCTGAGACCCAAGGGAGTGGATGGTGTCATCCAGTCTCAAGTCCATTAGACTTGAGACCCAGGAAGAGTCAAAGATTTAGTTTGAGTCCAAAGGGAGGAAAAAAACCAATGTCCCAGTCCAAAGGCTGTCAGGCAGGAGGAAATCTCCATGCCCAGGGGAGATCAGCTTTTTGTTCTCTTCAGGCCTTGAACTGATCAGACAAGGCTCACCACATTATGGAGGACAATCTGCTTTACTCAACCTACCCATTTAAATGTTAATCTCATCCAAAACACCCTCACAGAAACACCCAGAATAATGTTTGACCAAATATCTGGGCACCCCATGGCCCAGTCAAGTTGACACATAAAATTAACCATCACAGGGATGGTGAGGAATGAAGCTGGAATGTCAGATGTGGGGCAGATGTTCAGGGGCCTTGTCAACAATGCTAAGAGTTTGATCTTTATTCTAAGAGCAATGGGTAGCTATTGAAGGGCTTCAAAAAAGGGAAAGAAATACTCTGATTAGTATTGGGAAGAGGTTGCTTTGATTGCTATGTAGGGAAGAGACAGGCAGGAACAAAGACAAGGAAAAGCTGGGACTTCCCTGGTTGCACAGTGGTTAAGAATCCGCTTGCCACTGCAGGGGACACGGGTTCGAGCCCCAGTCCGGGAAGATCCCACATGCCGTGGAGCAACTAGGCCCATGCACCACAACTACTAAGCCTGTGCTCTAGAGTCCACGAGCCACAACTACTGAAGCCTGTGTGCCACAACCACTGAAGCCTGCATGCCTAGAGCCTGTGCTCCGCAACAAGAGAATCCACCGCCATGAGAAGTCCACGCACCGCAACGAAGAGTAGCCCCCTCTCGCCACAACTAGAGAAAGCCCACGCACAGCAACGAAGACCCAACACAGCCAAAAATAAATAAATTAATTTTTTTTTTTAAGTTTTTTTTTTAAATTAATTAATTAATTTATTTATTTTTGGCTGTGTTGGGTCTTCGTTTCTGTGCGAGGGCTCCCTCCAGTTGCGGCAAGCAGGGCCACTCTTCATCGCGATGCGCGGGCCCTCCCACTATCGCGGCCTCTCTTGTTGCGGAGCACAGGCTCCAGACGCGCAGGCTCAGCAGTTGTGGCTCACGGGCCTAGTCGCTCCGCGGCATGTGGGATCTTCCCAGACCAGGGCGCGAACCCGTGTCCCCTGCATTAGCAGGCAGATTCTCAACCACTGCGCCACCAGGGAAGCCCAAATAAATTAATTTTTAAAAAAAAGACAAGGAAAAGCTCCATAGAAAAAGTGACATTTTAGTTAGGTCTTGAAGATTGAGCAGGATTTAGTTATTTGGAGAAGAGTAAAGGGCATTCCAAATGGAAGGAATGCTATCAGCAAAGGAATAAAGATGGGAAGTCAAGTGACTAAGTCATTTTGACTAGAGAATAGAAAATGTAAATAAATAAATAAATAAATTTATAAGGTAAATATATAAAGAAGCTAGCAAGGTGGCTGTGGGCAAATCACAGTCTTGAGTAACAGCTGTAGGAAATCCAAGACTTTATTTTGTACCTAATGAGAAGAACTTGGTGGTTTCTTTGAGCAGGTGAATCACACAATCAGATCTGTTTTAGAAAGATGATTGTTAATGACAGTATTTTGGTAGCTGGAGAGAAGACTGATGGAGCAGGGGGCAATTGGTAGGGAACCAAGAAACTATTAAGGGCTGAAAGGGGAAGAGGCATTGGAGATGCTGGAGGGAACCAATTCAGGAGACTTATCTCAGGTGACATCAACAGAATTTAGCAACTGATCAGCCGTAGAGGGGGAGGAAGGGGGAGGAGTAAGATATAACTGCACATTTCTAACCCGAGTTATCAAGGGGAGAGTGATGCACTGACCATGATAGAGGATTCAGGAAGAAGAAGGAAAATCTGAGTTCATTTCAGGGAAGGGTGGGAAAGAGGGATGGAAGGAGGAGAAGGAAGGTAAAACATTTCAAGTTAGACATGTTGAATTGGAGGTGCCTACAGTATTTCCAGGTAAGATGTCCAGTGAGCAGTTCAGATTATGGGTCTGGAACCCAGGAGAGAGGCTGGGGTAGGAATCATATTTATACTTGTTGTCAATCTTTGAATTTCAAATTTTGGTAAAATTTCTCAAAAAAAAAAAAAAGGGCAGTTCACATGGCTAATTTTTTTGTTTGTTATATATTACCATCTACTGTCACCACCACTTCAAAAAAGATCAGATATTGTAATTCCAAAAAAAGTGTGAAAGCCATCAGAATAAAGGAGACTCCTTTAAATCAAATAGATTTATATGATAACCTCCCTCCATCATCCCCATTTGTCTCATTTGGCTGCAAACCTGTGAAATTTGTGTCACAGACCGTCTGGTTTGCATTTGCCCAGCATGGGCTTAAGACACAAGGGTAACCCAAACAGTGAAATTTGATGAGAAAGTCCTGGAAGAGACTTGAGCACATAATGGAGAAGGGGGAATGGAAGAGAATGAAAGCTTAGGAGACCAACACTTAGGTGAGGAGGTGAGCACAGAGCGCAGTGAGGGGAAAGTGAGTAAAAAAGAATTAAAAAAATGAAAATAAGAAGGATCCTTCTGCATTTCAACTGCAATCTGATAGAAACTTTTACTCTCATCCTTGCTTTTGTAGAGAAAGAATTTTGATGTGTGGTCAAGAGGAAGTCATGTGCCCCTAGTGGCCAGGAGGAACATTAGCACAAAAGCAATAAACTAGAACAAAAGCTGCAAACTACAGCCCATGGGCCAAATCTGTCCTGCCCACGGCCTTTTTTTGAACAACACATGGGCCAAAAAGGCTTTTTACATTTTTAAATGGTTTAAAAAAAATCAAAAGAATACTATTTTATGACATGTGAAATTTATTTGAAATTCGAATTTCAATGTCCATAAATAGTTTGTTAGATCACAGTCACTCTTGTTGTTTACATGTTGTCTGTGGCTGCTCCCATGCTATGTGACAGAATTGAGTCGTTGTGAAAGAGATGTGTGATCCACAAGGCCTAAAATATTTACCATCTGGCCTGCATTGGTCTAAATGTTTACATCTCTCCAAAATTCATATGTTGAAACCTAACACCCGCTGTTGATGGTATTAGGATGTGGAGCCTTCATGAATGGGATCAGTGCCCTTATGAAAGAGACCCCAGAGAGCTCTCACCCCTCTGTTACACTAAGTTACAGCTAGAAGGCACAGTCTGAGAAGTGGGCCTTCACCAGACACCTGATCTTGAATATCCCAGTATCCAGAATTGTAAGAAGCAAATTTCTGTTTACAAGACACCAGTCTGTGGTATTTTGTTATAGTTGCCTAAACCAATAAGACATGGCCCTTTACAGAAAAGGTTTGCCGGCCCTCAAACTAGAAGCTACAGGGAATGGAATGGGCGGGTTGGAAACCCAGGAAAGGAAAAGTCAGGCAAAGCTGTAGAAGGTGGTCCCCTCCCACCTTCATCTGGGACTGAGATCACATCAGGAAAGGGTCTCTCAGTGTAGCATTAGCACCATAAAATGCCTTGGTTGTTCAGAGGCCCAGGGAGGGAAAAAAGATTAATATACCACGGAGCCTGTCAGCACATTACATATAGACTCACATTTGGATTATTATTGCTGTTGTCTTATCCCATGCTTGTGTGTTTTTATACTGACTTTAAAAATGTTCCTTTAAGCAAAAATCCACTCTGCCTTTTAGAGCTTGACAGCCCTCCCCAGACCTAGGTTCTGATTGTGTTGGAGCTGAGTGACATTTTCCTACAATGCTAGCTCATTATTTTTGCTCCTGGAATTGCAATTCCAAGGATCAAATGGCACAGTCTGAATGCAGCCAGGAGGGGAGGGAATCCCACCAGAGGTGCCCTGAAACAAAGCAAACAAATAACTTCAAAAACCACATCATGCAATCTGGACCTGTTACAGGACAGATGGAACTCTGAATTGTTTGTTTCTATCAGCAGAACAGAGGAAGGAAATGTTTTAAAATGAGATTATGTTATTTTCCCCAGTTCTTATTATGAAACCTTCCTGAAATGAACTTTAAATATCGGCAGCCCCTTTCATGGAGATGAATGCAATTCAGCCAGCAGGAGCGTTGCAGGAAAGTGGCTCCACTATGAAAAATGTGGAAAGGCAGAGGTCGAGATGAAGAGTGGATCCCTGTGGGGTCCTTTGGCTGGGTGAAAAATCAGGCTCTCAAACACAGCTGTGTGTGTTAGGAAGGACCGGATGTCTTTGAAAAAGCTATGTGCCCCATATAAACATTAATTAAGGGGTCCTTTTGCAAAAGACATCAATTGTAATGAATGAAAAGTCTCCTGCATTCTTTGCCCTCAACAGGAAAATGATTGACAACTAGTTATTGTGTAGAGAAAAATATCCTGGAAGTTATGAAAATTTCCCCAAAATAAAATCATATGATAGTTCTTTATAATGCTAGGTATTCTATACGGAATTTTCCAAAGGAAATTGTTTGTATCATTCAGCCCCAAACTTTGCTAAATAAAAATTTAAATTTAAAAAAAAAAAAAGATGTTTTGCTAGTGTTCTCTAGTCAGTGACTGTCCAGGCAGGATGATATGGACTGGCCAGGGATGTGTTCATTTGTCTCCTTTGCGTGGTATCCACAGTCACTCACACACACACACACACACACACGCACGCACGCACGCACATACACACCCCTCTAAATGTTGGGATTCTTCCAGATCCTCTGAGTCCCAGAACCCATATCCAACTGCTTACCTAACATTGCCACTGAGAAGTCTTGGAACATCTGAAATTTAATTACCTTGCCCATCCTCCTCCTGGTCTTCACCAACTCTGTAAATGGCACTTCCATCCACGCATCAAGCCAGATTTAGGATTCATCCCCAATTCCCCTATTGTCATCACCCAGCCGACAGACCATTCTCTACCAGGGTCAAAAGAATGACTTCTTGAAGCGTAAATGAGACCATATCATTGCCCTGTTAAGACCTTCACTGACTTACCATCGCTCTTAAAATAAAATTCAAACTCTTCTTCCTTAGCCTGCAAAGCCTGCATGGTCTGGTCTGGTGATTTCTCGAGGCTTTTCTCAATCACTCCTTCCTCAGTCACAATGTTCCATCCACACTGGTGTGTTTCAGTCTTTGGACGCTAATCCTTCCCACTCTGAGCTCTGTGTTTTCTCTTCCCTGTGTCTGTACAGTTCACCCCCACATACCTCACAGGCAGCCACTTTGGAGATAGACCATGCTCCCAAACCTCCTTTTTCTTTAAATGATCAGGGTTTGGGGCTGAGCTGACTGTCACTACTGGAATGCAGCATGGTTCCCCAAATGGCACCCTTCTTCTCTATCCAAGTTCTGAGTCCTTGAGAAGTAAGTCAAAGGAGCCAGGCAGATGGAAACCAAAACATCATCTTTAAGACTGACAGAATAGACATTGGAGAATGTGGCTTATGTTATCTGCAAACAAGGGGCTTCTGGACACTAACCCCAGCTTCAAATAAAGCTGCCCACCCAGCAACAGGCTGTGCTGTGTCAGAGCACACCTCCATGCTTGCCCCTGGAATATTTACAGTGGGGGCGGGGGCGGGGTGGAGGGCAGAGCAGACCTGCGCTCTCTGCAGGCAGGCTGGCTCGCCAAGAAAAGGAGAGGACGTATCTGGACTCTGCAAACCCAGTTTCTCTTTCCAAATGTAAGGAATTCCTCTTCCTCTAGGAAGCAACATGGCAGAAGGAGACCAGAAGCGTTACACTAACAAAGCTTCCTGTACATGGAAGGAAACACCAGGAGTTGAAAAGAAGCGTTCCCGACTGTGCCCCCCACCGCTCTGCTCCCCCCCCCCTGGGCTGGGCTGAGGGCCTTCATCTGGCTCTCCTGGAAACCCAGCATCCCCGCATTCATCTCCCCTAATGCCATAATGATCGATTACGTGTCTGCAAACTTCCTGAGGGCAGAGACCAGGTAGAATAAAGAGTGGAGGGGAGAAATATTGTGGGAACAGTTGTTGTGTATAATGTGGAGGGGATTCTCTAGGCACATCCCACAGGTTGAGGGGTGACCCATGTTGGGAACAGAATCCCAGCTAGGATGGGAATTTCAACAAAATGAGAGCAGGGCAAGGACCACAGCAGGGCTGGCCCATGCATGGAAGCCATTTTTGGAGATCTCTGTCTGGTCTCTTCCCAGCCTCAGAGAGAAGGTATAAATTGAAGGGAAGTTCTATCCTCCTCACACAGGGTTTTCTGTGACTTTTTTTTTTTTAACATCCCAAAGACAGAAAAATATCCATCAGACACAGGCTGCCACCACCACAACGTTCAGTGGTTCAACCCCTGTTGCAATGACTCCAAGGTTAAGTGGTTCAATCCTTGTCACAATGACTTTGGCTTCCTGGTGACAGAATAGGCTCTCACACATTAAACTGATGTTGTTTTGAAACCAGTGCAGCTGCATTTGAAGTCTGTCTCTACCAAGGAGATTTCAGCAGCCCCCATATATAGGGTATAATACATACACGGTGCTAATCACCATGCAGGCATTACTGAGAAAGTGGTATAATCACTACTTATAACCTACAACCGGTTGAACTCTGTACTTTCTCGCCCTAGCATTTACATTTTCTGCAAAAGGTGATATTTAAGCCTGAACTATTGCAGAGAACAAGGAAGAATGTGCTTACATGTAGGGCAAGCACCCCATGGGGGAGGGCTAAGCTACCAGATTGAGGGCAGCAAGAAACGGAGTTATTAATATCTAAGTCACAACCTAGATGGAACAAGCAATGTTCCCAGGACAGAGCAAAGCTTAGCCCTGCTCTGGTTCCCCCACTCTAGGGGACCCTGGGGGCCAGGGGACAAATCAGAGAGGCAGTGCTCTTCATGGCTACTGACAAAGCACTAAGACTCCTGTAGAGCTAGGTCTACACATCTAGACTCACACATAGATCTATGCATGTAAATTTGTACAATAAATCCTTAAAGAGCCGCCATCACCCCACTATGCTCCATGTACAACTTCCAATTATACCGTGTCCTTCAGCGGCTTCTTCCTTTCAAAGAGCCCTTGGTGTTTCTGTTAACCTTCAACTTTACAGAACTGTCCAACCAGGGAAGGGATGGACGCCCAGTGGGACTTACTTGAGCCCACACCCTTTATAGGCATGACCCCACCTCTAAAGCAAAAATTAAAAGAAAGCTCGCATTTCACCTGGAGGGAGATCGCTGGGGATGCCATTCCCTTGTCAATTCATCAGACATTTCTGAATTCCTACTCTGCCAGGCCACACAAGGAAGGCCTTCTGGAGGAGCGAATCCTTGAGCTGAGTCTTCAAAGGTAAATTGGATCAGGTAGATATTAGAAGGATGGGTTGGGCGTAATAGGTGGATGGCATTCAGAGGGGACCACACAAGCAAAGGCATAGAAGGGGCAAAACTATGAGCAACTATGGTATAAATTGCAAAAAGTGGGGAGGCATGGTCAGGGAAGACCTCACCCGTATCGTGCAGGCAGTGGGAGGTGTTAGGGTGAGATGTGCACAGCAAGTGGATGACACTAGGGCCAACAGAAAAGACGGACTTGCAGGATTGGCACAGGTGGAAGGCTGTTGCTACAGCTCACGCTCCAGGGAGGACTTGTAAAGTGTAGGTTTTTGGCTGATCCATCAGTGCTATAGACTGGAAGGGACAGTGGCCTAGGGAGATTAAAAGGTTCTTTGTGGGGGAGAGAGGACCCATACAGAGCCAGGAGCCAGGTGGGCTGATGACCTCATCTCTGGGCCCCAAGACGAACACAGGATGAGAAGCCATCTGACAGTGCTACAGACAACAGCTGGCCGACTCCAACCTCCATGATATCTATTCAAGTTTTTGAAAATCAAATTTGCTAAAGGTGTTTCAAAGGAGAAAGGATCCACCTCTGTATGTGCCCAGAACAGCACTGAAATGGACTCAATGAAAGGGACTCAAATGGACACGCGTATACCATGTTCATAGCAGCATTAGTCACAATAGCCTAGGGTGGGAACAACCCAAGTGTCCACTGATGGATGAAGGGATAAAAACAATGTGGTACATATACATTCAATGGAATATTATTCAGCCTCAAAAAGGAAGGAAATTCTGACACTTGCTACAACATGGATGAACCTTGAGGACACTATGCTAAGTGAAATAAACCAGTCACAAAAGGACATATCAGGACTTCCCTGGTGGTGCAGTGGTTAAGAATCCGCCTGCCAATGCAGGGGACACAGGTTCGAGCCCTGGTCTGGGAAGATCCCACGTGCCACGGAGCAACTAAGCCCATGCGCCACAACTACTGAGCCTGCGCTCTAGAGCCCGCGAGCCACAACTACTGAGCCCGTGAGGCACAACTACTGAGCCCACGTGCCACAACTATTGAAGCCCGCAAGCCTAGAGCCCGTGCTCCGCAACAAGAGAAGCCACCGCAATGAGAAGCCCGCGCACTGCAACTAGAGAAAGCCCGCGCACAGCAACAAAGACCCAACTCAGCCAAAAATTAATTAATTAATTAATTATTTTTAAAAAAAGATTAAAATGGTAAATTTCACATTATGCACATTTTTACCACATTTTTTCCAAAAGAGAGAAAGGAAAAGTGAATTTATATTCATGGAGCACCTAGTATATAACAGCACCACCCTAACTGATGTGCTTCAATTTATTTAATCCCACACAAACCCACCCAGGCTCTGTGCAAGGCACCAAGCAGCCGCACCTGGTCAGGTGTCCAGAGACCGCCCTCTATCCTGGACTTTGGGCCTTTCTGGGAGGAGTGCACCCACCATTGTGTAAGCCCCTGTCCCCAGGGCAATGGTCAAAAAACTGCCCCAACCTGCCAGAGTTTTAGGAGAAGGGGTCCCACATTTAGCTACCAGCTCTTTGTCCACTGACCAGGAAGAGATCTGGGCTCAGCCTTCCAGGCCCTGGCCTGCCCCTGCCTCCCAGCCCAGATATGTCTGGGCTCATAAAGAAAGGGGTCCCACAACCCAGGAATCAGAGTTCTGTGTGACCTGGGTCACATGCACGTCAGAGATGAGGAAAGATGCACAGCTCCACAAGCTGGGCAGTCTGCTGGTTAAGGACCTCCTGCGCCCCTGACAGCCTTGGTGGAACATGAAAGACAGTTAAGATAGAGACTTAGGATCCTTCTCAGTACAGCATCCTGGGGTCAGAGTTGGCTCACAAGGTGAAACCACCCCACCATCCTGGCCTGGACTGGCCTTGGCTTATGTTTTGACTTCCCCCCAAACGGCTGCCAGGGCTCCATGCTCTGTCCTGTGCCCAATCCAGGCAACTGAGGTGCTCTCCCCAGCCCGCTTCTTGGAGAACGCACAGAGCAGTTATAGCGCGACCTCCTAAAAAGGCACAAAGCTGCAAAATCCCATCTGCCCTCGTCCTGTCTCCACTTTGCAGAGCCGGCTCCCGAGGGTGCATCTCCCCTCCTCTCTGTCCCACATCACTGAGCCAAGTGAAACAGCAACTTTCCCATCAGGCTCCTTTCAGAACCTCTGCCTCCCATCATGGGGGCCTGAGCGGGTCTGTTTCAAAGCTTCTGTCTTTGTTAGTGGAGTAACATCGACTTCAGCCTCTTGCTCTGCCCAGCTCCAGCGTGAGGGGAACAGACGGGGCACCTGGCATGAGAGATGCTGTTCTGTGCCCTGCAGGCTCCCCCCTCCCCCTGCAATTTCACACACACACACACACACACACACACACACACACACACACACACGTTTGGAACAAGAAGGGAAAGAGTCTGCCGTTTAGATCCCAGGCCTGCTCGATCACGGGGATAAGCGTACCTTTGCTGGCCACTGGCCTCACCCCAGAACGCACGGCCACCTCAGGGCGGCCGGGGAGGGCTGGGCTGAGAGGCACTGGGACAGCCCTGCCCTGGCCGCTTGCACAAGCAGCTTTCAAACCAGATCAGCAGGCCGAGAGTTCTTTGTTCTTTCTGGCACCTGTTTAACTCGTGTTAAACCAGGGCTCTGGCGGCTCACTCTAGGACGGGAGAGGAGAAGGCTGCATTTCATTTAAGGGAGCCGCTGCCTCACACCTTAAAATCACAACTAGCCTGCTGAGTCACCGCTTCCTCCCTGCCGAGTCACCAGAACTCTGGGGCTCCCGCTGCCATCAGACAACTCCAGGCTGAGGGGGACCCTGGGGCCAGGGCTGGAGGAGACCCCTCTCTGTGCCCCCCTACTTCCAGGCAGCACCCGCCTATGAGCCTTCAAGGCAGCAAGGACTCATGTTCAAGGCTGACTTCTTGGGAATCCAGGGAAGGCGCTTGCACTAGCACCTAGGATGGGGCTGTGAACAGTAGGTGTTTCATTTGTTTTGGGTGCGAAGGGGCAGCTCAACCAGCTCTCACTCCACCAGCTGCTTTAACAAGCGCCACAAACAGTGATTACCTTTTGCCAGTTGGACCAGTTGAGGAAACGGATGGCTTCCCCTGGAGCTGGGGTGCCTGCCAGCCCCAGGGTTCTTGGGACTATCCCTGAATGTCTTGGTCTGGCTTCTAATGCGCTTGACTTGTTATGTCAAGCCCAATTAAAGCCCAATTAAAGTAAAAGTGGAGGAGGAAAAAAAAAAATGAAGGAAAAGACGGGATAACTACATAGAGGATATAAGACAAGTAAGCATTTATGTTACTTTTATGTTTTACAGGATGCCTTCCTGTAAAAAATGCCAACCCAGAATCTCAACCTACGATACTTCAATTGTCTAGCACAGAGGCAACTGTAATCATTACAGAATGATAATTATTTTATTTTGCCACCCCCCACCAAATCCATCAGAAGTTTCCTTTTGGTCACTAGTGAATTTTCAACATTACTAAATTGTCAGAAATCTGATTTACATACAACTGTTTCAGACCCCCTATATTGTATAAAAAACAAGATATTCTTGGAATCTGAAGGTAGCTAAGCTTGGAAAACACCAAATGCTTTTGTAATTCTAGATGATAATAAGTGCTCATTTGGCATGAGAGAACATGAAATATAAACATCAGCTCATCAAACGACTTCAAATGTCTTAAAAAGGAAAGAAAACAATGCATTCCAGGAGCGAAACGTGGTAACAAACCCGACTCAGAGGAGAAGTCCTTAGTCATTAGGCAGCTCCGTAGAGCATGAAGCCAATGGTGGCTGTGCTCCCAGGTTCCTCCTCGTTTGTAACTGGACAGGTTGGGGAGGCAAGGCTGGGTTCCTCCACAGTCCCCAAAGCTCACCACGGCTCACCAGTGCATTGATCTTATTTTTCAAGCAAGGTTAGCTTTGGCACAGGTCTGGGAAGAAGTATGTAGGGTCCTGGTGGACTTCTGTACCCCGTGGCCCTCTCTCCCACATCTGGCCCAAAGCTGGACCAGCCCACAGACAAACTGTAAAAGTAGACAAAGGAATCTTCAGCTTCCTCCACCTGCCCACCCTAGTGTCCACCTCACTCCTTTCCTTCTTCTTGCAGGTCCCAGCCCAGCCCTATGTTCTCCTAAACCTTAGGTTTTAAGGGAAAATGTGATGGTCTTTCATCAAGATGTCAATGGCTGATCTCTGGCAGCGGAGCTATTGCCTCTCTGAGCAGCATCTGTGTTCTTGCTGGGTAATTTAATTGTCAATATGACTCGGCCAAGGGATGCCCAAGTAGCTGGTAAAATATTATTTCTGGGCGTGCCTATGAGGATGTTTTCGGAAGACATTAGCATTTGAATTGGTAGAGTGAGTAAAGATTTCCCTCTCTGATGTGCGTGGGCATCATCCAATCCATGGAGAGCCTGCGTAGAACGAAAAGGCAGAGGAAAGAGGAACTCGCTCTGTCTGCTTGAGCTGGGATGTCCACCTTCTCCTGCCTTTAGATATTAGCACTCCCTCAGACCTGGACCAGGACTTACCCACTAGCCCCCTGGTTCTCAGGCCTTCAGGTTTGGATTGGAACTACACTACTGGCTTTCCTGGGCCTCCAGCTTACAGAGGGCAGATTGTGGGACTTCTCAGCCTCCAAAATTGCATGAGCCAATCCCTCACAATAAATCTCCTTTGTATATCTGTCTATCTGTATATATCCTATTTGTCCTGTTTCTCTGGAGAAGCCTGACTTAATACAAAGAGGAATATGGTCTAACTGGAATTTCAGATGTCAGAAAGAACAGGAGATACGGGGGAAGGTGAGGGGTAGGGAGGAACATCATGGAGAAGCTCTAAAGTCACGCTTTAGGAGGTGTCACCAACGCAAGCCACACACAGGACCAGGCCAGGTACTACGGGGTAGACCAGTTGTTCAGGAGAAACCACCTTTGATAGGCTACTTAACCAGGGGACAAGGGTGACCCATCTGCTGCCAGCTCTATCTGGTGTGGCCTCAGTAGTGCTCCATGCTGGGGGACGGGGGCTCTGTCTCCCAGAGGAGAAGATCTTCTCTACAAAGGGGCTTCATACACAGGGTTGAGGGAAGTATCTGGATATAGAAAATGGCATCAGCAGTCAGACTGGCCCCAGGTGTGTCCCTTCCTTGTCACCCCAGGAGAAACTCAGGTATTCTGGGCTTGTGCCATTTAAACACACAGGAGGGATGGCTCGTTGGTGACCTCACTACCGTCATCGCCCAGAAAACCAGTTACACCTGCTCACGGCCCACAGCCTGCTGACGCTGGGCTTGGATGCCAGGCCCAGGAAAAGCCTCAGTGAAACCCAGTTTCTGGGCAGAAAATCCTCCCTTTACAGCCACATCAAGGGCTTAGAACTATTTCTTCTTGGGTGGGGAAAGAATAAGGCTTTCTGTGCTCATTGAGAAATAGGTGAGCCATGAGTCCCAATTGGTGTGAACTGTCTCCTTCACATGCTTCTCGAGCACCACCCACACGGTCCTGGGTAAAGCTGTGGGCCCCACAAGTCAGCACTCTGGAGCCTGAACATGAGGTTGGTCCACCTTAAGGCGAGGGGCCCAGCCTTTCCTCATCAGGCGGCCTTGCCTTCCAGCTGCCCTGGGGCTGGGGAGGCTGCATAGCATCCTGGGCAGAAGGGCAGCTAAGGGCAGCTAAGGGCTGGCTGTCAGCAGCCAACACAGCCTATTAGAGGGGGTCTGGGGATCCACCTGTGTCTATTACAGCCGGAAACACGGATTCCAATCTACTTGTGTTCCTTTGATGAGGTTTTTTTTTCCAGACTGGTTTCTTCATCCATCATCTTTATGGCTGTTTATTTATTCCTGCCTTTGCTTTCTTGATTATTTTTGCACGTCTGCTGTTCCAGGCTTCCGTTTCTCTCTCTTAGAGTGTGGTTGAATTCCCTGTGACATACTTCATTCCTTATCGGATCGCTTATGTCTCCCCTTCTGAGCTATAGTTTTGACGGGGGTTTTGCAGTCATAGCCACTTTCTGTATCTGGTCACTTGGCAGGGAAGAGACAGAGGAGAGTTTCTGTGGGGTTCCGAGCAGCCTTTGCTGGCAAAGCTGCACCTAGCTTTCTCTTCTGAGATGGTGTGAAATGTCCTAGATTTCACACTACCTCATTATGAGTATTTCTAACTGCTGTATGGATCCCTCGGGTCTTAGGGTCAGTCCTCCAAATTTTCTGGAGTTCTGGAAAGGGGCTAAGATCCTGAGAGCCTGGGGGTGGAGGGGCGGGGTAAGAGTTTTTATTCTCATGCAGTTTCCCTATCAATATTGTCAAGCTGTTTCATTCACTAGAGAATGTTCCTGATTTTATTGATTAATCTTCCTTTTTATATTTTGCTTTCGAGGGATGTTTGCAGGGGGTAAAGCTGGAGTTAGGAGCTACTTAGTATATCATGTTTCTTTCCTCAGGGACCACTTTTCAAAGTTTACAGTACAGGATTGTATTCTTTTCTGTGTCTGAGCACCGACAGTGGGGTTTGGGGCTGGACATGACCATGTTCTGTTGATCTCAGTAAGCTCTAGGGAATGAGAGAGTTGTGGTCTGACTTTATTCTTGGGAAATGCAGGTCCATGAAATTACAGACCAGCGTTCCACCGAGCAGGGTGTGGGCAGCAGGGAACAGAACAGGCCCCCAGGCTGTGGTGGCTCTGGGACGGTGGCCCAGGCGTCCTCCCCACAATACCTCTGCCAGCCCTTAGTCCCCACCTGGAGACGGACATTCTCTTGGCCTCAACCAGAGCCAAGAAAACAGGGACCTGCTTTCAACTGAGCTGACATCTGAGAAAAAGAAAGCCTTTCGTTTCTGTTAGGAGCCTCCACCCTCAAAGCTAATCTGTCTACTCCACCGGTAGAGATGGTTTCTGTGGCCGGTACCTCGGCAGGACCTTGCCAAGGATCCACATTCTCCAATCCCTTCACCTGGTCCTTCTCCAGGTGCACAGGAGTCCATCTTCCTCCAAAGAGAATCTTTCCCCAAGTTTATAGCTAGCTCTACTAGCCATTTTGGCAGTAGAGGATCGAAATGTGAAAAGTGCCCTCAGGTCAACGGAACAACCATATGCCTAATGGCGAGGGGAGAGTGGTCCCTACATAGACAAAGCCTCCTCTCTGCACCCTGATGTCCACCATAGCTGACACAGGGACAGGGGTCACCTGGCCACCCCAGCCAGAGAGCTGCCCTCGGGTGGGGATGGGAGAGGCAAGGAGTATGGTAGGGCACTTCCTCAAGAGTTACCAGCTTAAGGGACTTCCCTGGTGGTCCAGTGGTTAAGACTCCATGCTTCCCATGCAGGGGTTCAATCCCTGGTAGGGGAACTAAGATCCCACATGCCGTGGAACCAAAAAAATAAAAAATTTAAAAAAAAAAGTCACCAGCTTACAACATTACAGTCTTTTAAAACCATTATTTCAAACATCTGCACCCTCTAACATTTGGCGTCCAGTGGCAAAGCCCAGACTCCCTGCCCTGATTTGGGCTTCACCTTATCCCAGGAAGGCTCCTGGTTGACTCCAAGCCCTTAGGTCGGTTCCAGTCTCTCCCGGCACCAGGTTCCCCCACCCCCATGGGCCGTGATCACGTATATCCTTAACTTACACTCACACAGTGTGTGAAGTGGACCTGGGCACAGAGAAAACCAAGGAAGAATTTGCCAAACAGAGAGAAGATCAGGGCACCCAGAGCTAAGTGCTGCCATCATCCTGCAGCCGGAGGAGGCATCTGGCAGGAAGGAGAGCCACTATTTGGTAAACCCACCCACATGTCTGCCAGAGATGTTAGGAATTCCTCACCTGATTCCTGGCCACAGATGCTCCTGTAACAAGCGGTGATTCCCCTACCTGGCAGTGCCATGGAACGATCTGGCTCTGCCTGTGTGGTTTGTGGGGTCCAGGGTTTGGCACAGAGGGAGAAGGGGGAGGGGGAGGGTGCCCACTGTTTTCCAGCACCCCACCTCTGGCTTAACCAATAATAGTTGTTTTCTTTCAAACATCAGAATTCCTGAATTGTAATTACATTTTTTTTGAGAAGGGATCGCAGAAATAGAGATGTGAGGAATCTCCACGTTCAAAAGCACAGCCCAGAGCAGACCTATGGGGGCAGGTCCAGCCCTGGGTGACCAGTAAAAAGTGCTCCAATCAGTGTGCACATATGGTCACATCCCTTTTACTTTTACTATTAATACTCAGACCTTGTCTAACTATCAGGAAATCCATTTATCTCCTTCATGGGGCTCTCCCTCTCCCTCCTCACCCCAAGAGGTCCACACCATCTGAGCAGAGAAACACAACAAGTCTAAAATGTCTTTGCTTCTGGAGGCCACCAAGCACTGCTGCTGAACACCGTTCCTGCTTGATTCCACCAGCCATCTCCGTCCACCACCCGGCAAGAGGCGCGGGCTCTTACAGGTGGGGTCAGCCTCTTCCTCGGGACTAAATCTAGCCCGGAGGGCCCCAAACGTGAGTCCCCCTGTGTATTGGTTTCCTAGCGCTGCCATAACAAATGACCACAAACTGGGTGGCTTAAAACAACGGAAATTATTCTCTCACAGTTTTGGAGAACGGAAGTGTGAAATCAAGGTGTTGGCAGGTTGGTCTTTCTGGGGTTCTGAGGGTGAATCCTTTCCATGCCTCTCTCCTAGCTTCTGGGGGCCGCCAGCAATCCTTGGCTTGTAGCTCCATGATTCTGATCTCCGCCTCCTTCACGCGGCCGTCTCTGTGTTTCGCCTCTGCTCTTCTGTCTTCTGTCATTGGATTTATGGCCCACTTGGTTAATCTGGAATGTTTTCATCTCGAAATCCTTAACCTAATTACATCTGCAAAGATACTTTTTCTGAATAAGGTGATATTCACAGGTTCTGCTGGACATATCTTTTAGGGGAGCACCATTCAATCCGGGTGTATTAGTCAGCTCAGGTTGCCGTAACAAATACCAAGGACTTGGTGGCTGAAACAACAGACATTTATGTTCTCACAGTTCTGGAGGCTGGAAGTCCAAGATCAAGGTGTCAGCAAGGTTGGTTTCTCCCGAGGCCTCTCTCCTTGGCTTGCAGATGGCCGCCTTCTTACAGCATCTTTGCGTGGTCCTTCCTCTGTGGGCACATTCCTGGTGTGTCTCTGTGTGTCCACATCGCCTCTTCTTATACGGTCACCTGTCATGTTGGATGAGAGGCCCATCTGCTGCCTTCATTTAACCTTAGTCCCCTCTGTAAAGGCCTTATCTCCAAATGCAGTCACCTTCTGAGGTTCGGGGGGTTAGGGCTTCAACATAGGAATTCTGAGGGGACACAATTCAGCCCATAACAAGGAGGTGGTTTTTAGACACAGACCTTGCTGAAGAAGAGAAAAAGGAAATGTCTGTTCTCTGGTGACTCGCCCCCTGCTCTGGTGCCCCGTCCGCCTCAGAGGACGCAGGGCATGCGGCTCTGTCCCAGGGCTACATGTGCCAGGCCCTGCCCAGCACGTCACTCACATTAATCAGGTACCGGCCTTTCCTTCCCTCTTCAGTATCACCCCCTCTGGTGCATTTGGGCAGGTGAGACAGCAGAAGGAGGTGGGTTGTCCCGCGTGGGGTCCAGAGCCCCCTGTCTGACCACGGCCTCTCCAGCTGTGCATTCCTCCTGCTCTGCCAGGGCCACTCCTCACCCCACTGTAGACCACAACTCAGAGGGACCCATGGCTGCAGTCCCCGCAGTGCAGGGGGAGGAAAAACCCAGGACACCCCACCTCTCTTGGTGGCCCCATCCATTACTCCAATCTGTAAAATCACCATATTGTTAAAAAAGTTCTGTCTGTTGGGGTACTTTTGATGGCAAGTAAGAGCCAATCTAACTCAAAGTGGTTTTAACAATAAGAACTTATTGGTTCACATAAATGAAAAGCCCAAATGTGGGGTGGGCTTTAGGCAGGGGTTGATCCAGCAGTTCAACAATGTCACCAAAAACCCATCTTTCTTTTCATTTCTTGTCCCTGTTTGTCTTCATGGTATCGGTTTCAACCAAGGGCTCTGTCCTCTTTGGTTACAAGATGGTCATGAGCAGCTCCTGGGATAAGCTGCCTCCATCCCATAGAGCAAGAAGAGAATACCTTCCCCCAACTGGATCAGAGATCCTAAGCATCCTCCTGATATGGACCACATGCCCATCTCTGAACTAATCAGTGTGCCTGGGGGTAGGGTAGGACTACCTTAGAAAACAAGGACCCATTTCTGGAGCTGGAGGGGGGTGGTAGAACAGCCACCCCACCCAAACCACACATTGCTTTGCAAGAATCGAGCCACAGAGGCAGGCTGACATAGATGATTTGGGATCAGCTTTACCATCCACTGCATCCACAAGTTGGATGTGGATTGTGCTGAAGAGCAAAGAAAACAAAACATATTACAGCCTGTGTTGTAGGTGAAATTGTATGTATGTAAAATACACCTTGGCCTCTGATCCAGGGGGAAAGTCTTTAAGGAATACTCTTGTTGTAGGCAGAATTATGGCCCCCAAAGAGATTCCACGCACTAATTCCTGAGACTATGAATATGCTATCTTGTCCATGAATGTGTTACCATACATGACAAAGGGACTTTGCAGATGTGATCAGTTGACCTTAAAATAGATTATCCTGGATGATCTGGGTGGGCCCAATATAATCACATAAGCCCTTACGATTAGGGGCAGAAGAGGAAGTCACAGAAATGCAAAGCACAAGAATGAGTCAATGCACTCATTGACTCAACCCACTCCAGAGAGGCCCTGGAGTGACAGTAAACCCAGAACAGGGACATCTGTCCTACAGTTGCAGGGAACCAAATTCTGCCAACAATCTGAGTAAGCCTGGAAGTGGATTCACCCCCAGAGCCTCCAGATAACAGTCTTGATTCCAGCCTATGAGCCCCTAAGCAGAGGGTCCCACTGAGCCTGCCTGACTTCTGACCTGCAGAATTATGACTGGGTGTCACTACCTTTGTGGTCATTTGTCATACAGCAAGAAAAAACAATGAATACAGTGAGGTAGGTAATCGTATTGGTCAGAGTTCTCCAGAGAAATACAACCAATAGGTGATAGATAGATAGATAGATAGATAGATAGATAGACAGACAGACAGATAGATAGACAGACAGACAGACAGATATTATGAGGGATTGGCTTACGTGATGATGGAGGCTGAGAAGTCCTACAACCTGCTCTCTGCAAGCTGGAGACCCAGGAACTCCCATGGTGTGGTTCCAGTTCAAACCTGAAGACCCGAGAATCAGGGGACAGACGGTGTAAGTCCTAGTCCAAGTCCAAAGGCCCAAGAACCAGGAGCACCGATGTCCCAGGGCAGGAGCAGGTGGCCAGCCTAGCTCAAGCAGGGAGAGTGAACTCGCCCGTCCTCTGCCTGCTTATTCCGTTCAGGCCTCAGCAGCTTGAGTGAGGCCCACCTGCATGGGTGAAGGCGATCTTCTCTACTCAGTCTACCTATTCAAGTGCTAATCTTTTCCCCAAGCACCCTTACAAACACACCAGAAACAAAGTTTTACCAACTCTCTGGTCAACCGTTGGCCCAGTCAACGGTGACACATAAAATTAACCATCACAGAATGATTATTTCTCTGTTTTACAAATGAAGAAACCAAGGCACAGAGAAGTTAAGTGACTTGCAAAAGGTGGCACAACTAGGAGGTGATGGTACTGGCCCCTTGAAACCAGGCAGGCTCCAGACCCTGTGCTTGTAACCATTATGCCATCCTGGTATAACCATTATACCTTTGAGGCAAGAAGTCATCAGGCAGCGGATTTCTAAAACAGGTTTTCAGAGCACACCTTGCAGATCTCACGTGCTGACACTGGATGCTACATTCGAAGGAGAGACTCCATCTTCATTTCCAGAACTGACAGCCTCTGTGGTCTCTGGGATAGACTTTCCCCTTGTTGCCTTATAGCACATGTGCCTTGCAGAAATGAGTTAAATCGGATTTTGCCATCTGAAGCAGGAAGAGGATTATAATAGTAACCAGTATCCACTCTGCCCTCTCTACATACCAGGTACCCTGCCTTTTGCAAACATTGTTTCCTTCGATCCAGTCAGGGGCCCTCTGGGATGGACAAGGAAGTTTCTCAGTGCAGATGTGCATAAACTCAGCCTCAGAGAGGCCCAGGGATCAACCAGTCAATAAGCAGGAGAGCTGGGCCCCAAAGTCCCAAACCCAAGTCACACCATCCACCCACCAGTAAGAGAGGATGATGGCCATCAAAGTGGGCTTGGCAGCCTCCAGATGTGACAAGGGTGGAAAATTAAAGAGGGTGTGTGGTGACTTGTGAGTGGGGCCTGGCCCTGCAGTAGGGACTTAGGAAAAGCTAGATACAAAAGAAAGTCATTTCTTTGCAGCTTGAGGTGGTAGGTACAACACTGTTATAAGCCCTCAGTAAGCGAAGTGATGAGTTCATGGTATGAAATCTGGGAGGGGTTTATGGGAAGAGGGGGCACATCACACTTATCCCAGGGAGCTGTGAAAACACAGAGTCCTGAACTCCACCCCAGTTCTATCAAATTAGAATCTGTGGGGCTGTCACTAGCACTTCCATTTTTTTGTTTTTTTTTTCTTTTCTTTTTGGCCACACCACACAGCATGCGGATCTTAGTTCCCCGACCGAGGACGGAACCCACAACCCCTGCATTGGAAGCTGCATTGGAAGCACAGAATCTTAAACACTGGACCGCCAGGGAAGTCCTGGCAATCCAGTTTTTAATAAGCCCCCAGGGAAGCCATAGGTACACTGAAGTTTAAGACTTACTTGCTGTTGGGCTTCCCTAGTGGCACAGTGGTTAAGAATCCGCCTGCCAATGCAGGGGACACAGGTTGGAGCCCTGGTCCGGGAAGATCCCACATGCCGTGGAGCATCTAAGCCCGTGCGCCACAACTACTGAGCCTGTGCTCTAGAGCCCGCGAGCCACAACTACTGAGCCCGCACGCCTAGAGCCCGTGCTCTGCAACAAGAGAAGCCACCACAGCGAGAAGCCCGCGCACCGCAACGAAGAGTAGCCCCTGCTCACTGCAACTAGAGAAAGCCCATGTGCAGCAACAAAGACCCAACTCAGCCAAAAATAAATAAATAAATAAATAAGTTAATTAAGTAAAAAAAAAAAAACTTACTGGCCGTCATGGGTTGTATTGTATCTCCTGCAAATTCATATGTTGGAGTCCCAACTCCCAGTACCTCAGAATGGGACCTTTCTTGGAGATAAGGTCTTCAAAGAGGTAATCAAGTCAAAATGAGGTCATTAGGGTGGGCCCTAGTCCTATGTGACTGGTGGCCTTATAAGAAGGGGAAATGTGGACACAGACACGCACATGGAAAATGATATGAAGAGACACAGAGAAGACGGCCGTGGACAAGCTAAGAAGAGAGCCTGGAAATGACACTTCCTTCACCGCCCCCAGAAGGAACCAACCCTGCTGGTACCTTGAGCTCAGATTTGCAGGCTCCAGAACCATGAAACCATAGCTGTCTGTTGTGTAAGCCACAGAGTGTGTGGTACTTTGTGACAGAGGCCCTAGTAAACAAACACACCAGCCCCACGGAGAAAGGGACCTTTGCAGGACGTGTATCTGCTGTGGGCCTGGGGCAGGGTGGGTGTGGGCACCCAGAATGTTCCCAGCCACAGCTCAAAGATAAGACTAGGGCTCTACTTCCCTCCAAGCAGGGAGAAAGCTTTTCACATGAAGTTCTTGCAGTGAAGAAATCTGAGAGCAGCAGCAAAGCCAGTGTCTGTTTTCTGGGACAGGGAGGAAGGATGGACCGAAGCATCTGACTCTGAGGAGCAGAAACAAGTGGAGGGGAGGGGCGGGGGGAGGGGGGAGAGAGATTGCAAGCAGAAAAAGAGAGAAACGAGGACCCTGGGAGATCATAGTTTTCATTCCTTATTTGTTCTTAACTTCTAGGCTGGTGCTACGGAGGGCGTCTTCTTTTCTGACCTGCAGGAGTTCGAAAATAGGACTGGGTTGGCATTCTGAGCGCGTCACTTACTTTGTAAAATAAATGCTCCTCTGAAAGTCTCCTGCTGGGTTCTCCCGGATTCTGGGTCACTGTTCCCACCCCAGGGTCTCCCAGAATGGGGGCTGGGTTGGCAGGAAGAGATGCCAGTCTCTCCTGGGCAGCCCTCTGGCCTGTCCAGTGTCCATCAGAGCCCTTTGTCCCCAGTAGAGCCCTTTAGGCTTCATGTCCCTGGAAATCCTGCCTTTGAAAGAAGAAAGCACGTGGGGTGAGGACACCCCTTCCAGGTTGCCCTCCAGACTCACAGCAAGGCCCCGAATGCCCCAGAGCATTTGGTAAATAGCAGCTCTTTGATAAATGATAAAAGCACAGTGAGGTCCCAGTGACTACAGAACGTCCTGACTGGGTCACCTCAGGCCTTAGGATGGTCACCATGCTGCATTTTTCTATCTCACCTTCCACAGTACTGAACGATTTCCCTCCTAGCCTCAAAGTTCTCCTGTTTAATATGAGCTCGACTGCCCTTCTCTCTCTACCCTAAGAAAATGAGGCACATTCCCAAGAAATCACAGCACACCGCAGCTGGAAGGTATCTTCAGAATCATGTTGTCCACCCCTGAATTTATTGGCAAGAAAGACAAGGCTCAGCGAAGTTAGGGCACCGTCTCTCTGCCAATTACTGACTGGTGGCAACCGCAGCCCGAGCCTCCCGAACCCCTGCTAGGGATCCTTCTATAAAACCAAAGCCAAGTGCTGATCCCACAACACACAGGAGGGTGGAAAGTGGTGTAGAGGGAGGAGTTCCCTGATTTGTTTTCAAAACAAGGCCAAGATGCCCAGTCCTTTCCTACTCAAGACATTTGCATAAACCGCACTCCTGTCTAAAAGTCTTTGCACCCAGACGGCTTCCTCCTGGTCCACAGCCTTTTCTTCTTCAGGTCTTATCTTGAACGTCATTTCCCCAGAAAAGGAGCTCCAGGATTCCCCAGACTGATTAGGACCTAGAGATAAGCACTCTCACAACAGCGGGCTTTTCTCCTTTATAGTGCTTATCGATCATCACAATTGCATTCTCAGTGGAGAGGTAGTTATTTCCTGTCTAGCTGCTACTGGCATATAAGCTTCATATCAACCTTCTCACCCCCAGGTTTCCAGCACCTCCTACGACATCATACACACAGTGGGTGGTAGAGAGGTATGTACTTACTCAATGGCTGATTTAGCAAATTAAGGACGCTGAGAAGTTCTGCAATAAAGCAGCCTATATAACTTTGCTTTCACTTAGCATTTCCCAGACCTAGTGGAGCCTGGAACCCTCTTCTTGAGAAATGGCCCTCTGAGGAGCTAGACTACCCAGATAACAAGGGCACACCTGGGGAGACAACTGTGCCATGCTGCTGCACACAGACTGCCCCAAGTTTAGAAGGTTCTGATGCCTCCTGTACCCCTGCCCCAGAGAGAACAGAACATGGTTTCTTTTTTAAATTTTTATTTATTTATTTATTTAATTATTTATGGCTGTGTTGGGTCTTCGTTTCTGCGTGAGGGCTTTCTCTAGTTGCGGCAAGTGGGGGCCACTCTTCATCGCGGTGCGCAGGCCTTTCACTATCGTGGCCTCTCTTGTTGCGGAGCACAGGCTCCAGACACGCAGGCTCAGTAGTTTTGGCTCACGGGCCCAGCCGCTCCGCGGCATGTGGGATCTTCCCAGACCAGGGTTCGAACCCATGTCCCCTGCATTGGCAGGCAGATTCTCAACCACTGCGCCACCAGGGAAGCCCAGAACGTGGTTTCTTTATGAGAGATAAAAAGAAATTTGACTCATGGTCCCTTCTGCCATCAGAGAAATAAATATATTGCCATCATCCCCAAGTCTTCATTCGCAGGTCAGATAGATCTTCAGAATCTAGGACTCTTGAAAATCAGAAGCACCATCATTTGGTTTCTACAGTAGTGAAGGTGCCTCTTCCAAAGAAGCAGAAAATTTTTCCGAAGAAAGTGAAATCAGCATCCACTGTGAATTCTCGTCCAGGGCAGGGCCTGACTCTCAATCAAGGTGGAGGAGAAAGGCAGATGTTCCAGTCTGAAGCTTACTTTTATGTATCAACTTGACTGGGCCAAGGGATGCTCAGATATCTCGTTATTTCTGGGTCTGTGAGGGTGTTTCTGGAAGAGATTAGCATTTGAATTGGTGGCCTGAGTAAAGAATATCCCCCCTCCCCAATGCAGTGGTCTTCATCCAATCCACTGAAGTCCTGAATAGAACAAAAAGGCAAGGGCAAATTCACACTCTGCCCGACTGAATTGGGCTAACAGTCTTCTGCCCTTGGACATCAACACTCCTGCTTCTATCTCTGAACCTTCAGACTTAGACAGGAACAACCATCGGCTTTCCCGGGTCTCCAGCTTGAAGACAGCAAATTGTGGGACTTCTCGTCCTCTGTAATTGCATAAGCCAATCCCACATAATAAATCTTTTGATAGGTAGATAGATAGATAGATAGATCCTATTGGTTCTGTTTCTCTGGAGAACCCTGACTAATACACCAAGTGGTAACTATTGCTTGAGGAATCCAAGTACCCACTAAGGGACAACATCAAGGGTAACAGACCCTCTTGCCTGGGAAGATTCAGTTTTGCACAAGATCTAGAACACAGCAGAGGGAACAGGACTCAGTGGTGGGGCCAGCCCACATCCACGTGAAACCAGGAGCAAGAAGGGCAGACACCATGGGACTTCCCTGGTGGTCCAGTGCTTAAGAATCTGCCTTCCAATGCAGGGGACGCGGTTTTGATCCCTGGTCGGGGAACTAAGATCCCACACGCCATGGGGCAACTAAGCTGAGTGCTTGAGAGCCCGTGTGCCGCAACTACTGAGCCCATGCACCACAACTAGAGAGAAGCCCACACGCCGCAACGAAAGATCCCGCATGCCGCTACTAAGATCCCGCGTGCCACAACTGAGACCCGACACAGCCAAATAAATAAATGAATAAATAAATATATTTTTTTAAAAAAGGATATGCCCTTTAAAAAAAAAAAAAGAAGGGCAGACACCAGGTGGAGGAAGAAGAATCAGAACAAATGAACATCTTCTGGCTGGAGGGCTGTGGGCGTGCAGGGCAATAGCGGCTGCACCCTGGCCCTCAAGGCAATGACCTCACATGCAGGAAGAGCAGAAGGAAACTGAAAGGACCACAGCTGAGAGAGGAGAAAGCTCATCAGAAGAGAGAGGACAAGCAGGAGTAGGTCAAGGGTAACACAAAGCTCAGAGAGAGAGACATGGAGAAAGACCCTCGGCTCCTTAAATAAAGGTGGCGTCAGTGACCATCAGGAAGAGAAGCCTTAGTGCCAGCAAGGGAGGGACATTGGAGGCCCCAGCAGGGGAGGATGGAGAGGAGACCAACATGGCTGGTGTCAGCCACTCCATCTAAGAGTCTGCAGGGAAATAAGACACGTGTGGAAGCCAGTGGGGCGGCAGGTCGGGTTCAGACTATTCTAATAGCAGAAAGAATATCAGTGTTCTCCAGCCAAACAATCGTGGACCCATCAGGTCTCCATAGGTCCTGCTCTTCCAGCCAAATGCAGGACAGTGGGCGAGGGGGCCCAAAAATGACCGTAAGCTTTATTAATAATACTGCTTAAGTCATATTTAAAATCTGAAGTTGCCTAAAAGTGTTCTCTCTATAAAGGAGACAATAAACGCTGGGAACTGACAATGCAGATAGGCCTAGCGCCTACCTGAGTATTCCATATCCAGGTCATTCAGCAAAGATTTCCCGTTGAAAGGTTTACCAGGAATTAGTCGAGGCTCCTGGGATACAGCACAAAAATAGGTAAAAAGCAGGTGCCCCCATGAAGTTCACATTCTAGTGGTTCGTGTTACTTAGGGTTCCAAGAGGAAACAGCTGTCACGTGGCCCAGAAGGGTGATTAGGGGAGGTTTGATCGCTAAAGGATTAGCTCAAAGGTGTGATTGGGGGCCAGGGAGAAGAGCTACAGTGGCGACCAGACAGAGGAGGGAGGGACTTCATGCCGGACTCCAGGAAGAGAGGCTCGGAGGGGCAGTGACCTCTGGCCAAGTGGCCTCGCGGGAGGAGAGCCAAGCAGGGGGATAAGCCTGCTGACCTCACCTGCCTCACGCCCACCTGGAAGCCAGGGGACAGGAGAGCCTGTGGATCAGTTCATTCAGGTCAGCCCCCTGCAGCAGAGAGTAGGGTGGGGAAGGCCGGGGCTGCCGGAGAGCTGTGACCAGCCCCTCACTTACCTGGCCTTCTTCCCTGTGTTTCCGTTTCTGTGTATCTCAGTCCTCCTCTCCCTGCTCTTATAGGGACATCAGTCATTAGACTCAGGGCCCAACCCTAAATGCAGGATGATCTCAACCCGAGATCCATGACTTGATGACATCTGCAAAGACCCTACAAGGGTCTTTATTTCCAAGTAAGGTCACATTTGCAGGTTAGGGCTTGGACACAGCTTTTGGGGAGACGTTATTCAGCCCACTACACTAGCTATGTGGCCCCAAGCAATTGCTTAATTGCTTTGAGGCTCCATTTTCTCACCTGTGAAGCATGGAACCCCAACTGGAAGGGTTGCTATAGAGGTTTAGAAAAGATCAGGGCACAGGCTACAACATGAATGACCCTGAGGACATTATGCAAAGTGAAACAAGCCAGACACAAAAGGACAAATACTGAGTGATTCCACTTATATGACGTACCAAGAGTCATCGAATTCATAGGGACAGAAAGCAGACAGTTGATAGGGGCTGGAGGGAGGGGCAAAGGAGAGTTCTTGTTTAATGGGTAGAGTTTCAGTTTTGCAAAGTGAAAAAGTTCTGGAGATCAGTTTCACAACAACGTGAATATACTTCACACCTACGGAATTGTACCCTTAAAAATGGTGAAGATGGTAAATTTTGTTATGTGTCCTTTAACACGATGTTTAAAATGCATAAAGAAAAGATTAGGTGATCTAATCTGAACTGAACGCACTCTGTAAACTGTAAAGCGCTATGCACGAGTCGGGTTTTATGACAGGCATCTCCCCTGAGAACAGTGCCCAGTATAATCAGGCGCTCATAAACATTCACTGATTGAGGGAATAATCTTAATGATCATTGTTGTTATTCACAGGGGGAGAAAAGGCCATTAGAGAGAGGAAAAGAGGCAGCAGAACCTTGCCCTGCTGAACAGATATGGAGCTTCTAGAAATAGGACTCCTTGATCACCCAAAGCCATGCCGGCTGGGAGGAAAATTGTTCACTGTGTAAGAAAGTGTTGGGAGCATGGCTGATTCCTAACAGAGACCCTTTGGAATCCTGCAGTCACACCCTCTCTCCCACCCGCTTTTCTGCAGGGATGAGGAATGGTAAGGAGGGGGCATTCTGACCTCCAAAAAAGAAAGGCAGGTGCAGGTAGAGGGGGCTGCTGTGTAACCTCACACCCACTCTGGATCACCTGGCTGCATTTTGAACCACAGCTGGAGAGAGAACCTCGGGAACATCTTAGGGAGATCTCTGAACAGAAACAACTAGAATCCAGACTTGACCGTCTTCTCTGCATTCGGCCCCCGTCCATTTGCAGACGCCCGGCACTGCTCCAGCAGAATAAAAAGCACACGAGGGTCCTCCCTCCTCAAGGGAAAGCATTAACTCTCTTCAGTACCTTCTGGCCTTCCCTCAGCAGCCCATCACTTCCTCCCCACCTTGCGTCCTTCCAAGGACGTGCGGGACCCTCCATGCCTGTATTTTTTCAGTTTGCATGGAAGTATCTCTGTCATCGAATCAGTAGAAACATCAACTTATGTTTTCTTTCCTGATGAAAAGTCCCCTTTAAAACATCACTCCGTCCTCGCTATATTTGTTTGAGAAATAGCTGCTATTTGGGGCATCCACAGACACCCAGCTGCTGTGGTGTAGGTGTCTGTGTTTCCAGAACTCAAGGCATTATACAAAAGCCAGAAGAGGCACCGCGCTGGCGTGACATCTCGAGGAGCAAACGAGACGTCTGTATGAAGTCTCGGCCAGCAGTGAGTCTGTTTGTCCTCCTACCCAAATGCTAGTGGGAGGAAGGCCTGGGTGGGCCTGGCAATCCAGACAAAGGGCTGCCCACACATTCACACACACCAACGTCCACTCACACGCCGAGAAGAATCTGCCAGACTGCAATCACGCCCGAGGAAAAGGAAGCCTAGGAAAGTTCAACTAAGAGGATGCTATCCGGGCGGTTTGCCGTGGACCAAGGCTAGGGCACCGCACGCTGTTCCTTAACCTTCTGGATCTTCCATACCCTCATTCACCACTTGCGTGAGGTCACAGAATCCATTACACATCTGCTGCTGGATGCAGTGGAGGAAGAACTTATAGATGCTCTTGATAAACTTTAAGATCTTGGTTGGAAAAATTCCTACTGGGTTTTGAACTTAGGAAGGAGGAGTTTTAGGAAGTAAAGAGGCAAAACCATTGCTACCACAGTGGCCTGCGTCCCAGTACCTGAACGACCTGGGACATTATGACGTATGGCCTGGAAAATCTGGGACACCTTCTGGCATCTCTGTTTGGCCCCCAAAGAGAGGGGCCAAAAGGCTGGCCTTAGCCTGACACCCAGCTCCAGGTCCGAGTAGGGATGTCAACTGAAGGACCAAACGTAGCCAGAAACCCAGGCTCCATCCCCCATCCTCCAGCAAACTTGCCTTAAAATTCACCCCAGACCACAGGGTGATTACCTGGTCCCACAGTCATGGCCTCGTCTGGGGAGCCAGGATGGGTGGAGCGGAGGCTACTTGGCCCCAAATGAAGAAGTCCTTTCATAAACGGAGCTGGCATGGCCGGACGTGAGGGGACAGAGGCCCCGCTGGCGCTGGGAGCGAGGGGGGAACGTCTGTGCTCCAGGCAGCCCCCGTCCAGCCGTCTGAGGGGCCACGTCTCTATCTGGCGTCCCCGCCCCTGCCCCTCAGAGCAGCGCTGGCCCAGCGCCAGAGACCAGTAGGAGCCAAAGGAAAAGGTTTCCCAGGGCCTTGACCTAAGCACCTCCACAGCAGACATGCCTTCTCTCCTTTTCGACACAAAAGAGGCATCAAGGCCTCCGCCTGACACAGCGCGTCCAACCTCAGAGAGAGCGCGCAAGGAGGTGGGAAAGGATGGCCAGAAAAGGGAAAAAATGCTCAGAAGAACTTTCGTTTTCTCCCACTGGTTGGGAAAGGGGTGGTTGGAAGCAACAAATGGCGACTGGAGAGCAGGGCTAACAGGTTGAGAGGTTGTTTTACAGAACTACTGCTTATCCTTTGGTTGGCATGTGTGGCGTTTTTGTTGCTGTTGTATTTGTGAGTTGTTTATTCTTAGTGGGGTAGGATGTGGGGAAAGGAGAGGTTGTGAAAGCCACCAGGTTGTCCAAGATTGAAGACTCGGAAGGGGCTGGGTTTGGGCCACTGCGTCCCCTTGGTGGCCACTGGGCAAGACCCTGGCCCCCCTGAGTAAGGGGTGGGCATGCCACTGCCCATCACCCTGGAAGCGGCCCAGAAGGAGGGCGGGAGAGCTGCAGAAACAGCTTCCTCCTTCCGGTGCCCTGAAGGAGAAAGCTGGGCCCAGACCAGGGCGTCGGGATTGGTTCAAGGGTAGGTTGGATTCTGCCTCACAGGCTGTGAGCATAATTCATCTATTCCACCAATAGCCATTCAGCGCCCGGGGCCTGTCACCATCCCGATATTCCTCTCTGTGTTATACTCTCCTAAAAAATAGAGTCTTGCCAAAGTGACAACCTGACTTGAGCTGTCACTTTGGCGGAGGGGGGCAAGGGAGGAGTTCGTGCCCACCTCGGGTGGAAGCCGGAGGGAATTCCTTGTTCTAGAAACCCGCACAGGAAGAGGAGGCAGCCGTGGTGGCAGTGGCTGGGACCCACCTCAGAGTCCTGCACGAGGCCCGGGGAGGTGGGCGAGCCAGCACAGATCCCAGGACATGTCGGTGTCCTTGGAAAGCCCCAGAAATGCTCAGGGGGAAACCCTAGGAAAGACGTTCTTCTAGAAAAGCAAGATAAAAGCACAGCCATACTGCAGTATAAGCATGAATGTAAATGAGGCTGACCCTCTGGTGATGTTTGGGGCAGACCGGTTGCAATAAAACATTCAAACATAATCTTTAAAAAATTCGTTACGCTCTGACAAAAGTTCACAAAATCTAAAACTTTCTATCAGGATCAATCACACACAGCAACAACTCTTGGACCCTGTAAAATGGGAAAGGGTTCTGTACCCATGGGTGACTCAAATGATAACTCACATTGGGCCCCTTTTTACCAGTCACCTCTACTGAGGAAGTTCGTCTGGGTAAGACCACACGAAGGAAAGGATGTGACAGATACTATTACAGTCAAGGCCAGATGGCTGAGAGCTCTGGGGCAAATCCAGCCACGGTCCTATTTTTTCCTGGCATATGTTCTTCTGTTTTGTTCCGGCTTGTGTGTTTTAGGATAATGACATCAAATGTGGAAGGATGTGCTTTCTATACGTTTCTATAACATCATTTCTGTCTTCATAGCAGAAATTGACCTAGTCAATTCCAGGCAACCTGAGTCAATTCAGTGACTTCCCAGTCACTCTGAGTCAGTCACATCGGGGTTTTCCTTCTCCTGCTTCTCTCCACAGGGGAGGTCCTTAGGCCAGAAGATGTAGGGGATAGAGAAGGGGCCACCTTCTGTCCTATGAGCCTCTGCAGAGATGTCACTCGCTTTAGTAAAGGTGACTTCTCTCCAAGGCTTGTAGCCTCCTTGGGCTTTTCTAGAAAATCAAGACACAAGCCGTTTCTGTCTGAGATCCTCCCAAACTTATCTTGGTTTTTTTTATCCCATATGTTGAATTTTTTCTTAAGGTGTGCTGAAATACATGTAACATAAAATTGACTACCTTAAACCATTTCTAAGTGTACAGTTCAGCGGCATTAAGTACAATCATATTGTTGTGAAACCATCACCACCATCCATCTCCAGAACACTTTTCATCTTGCAAAATTGAAACTTGACACCCCTTAAACAACAACTTTCCACTCACCCCCCTTCCCCCAGCCCTTGGCAACCCTCATTCTACTTTCTGTCTCTATGAATTTGACTACTCTTGGTACCTCATATAAGTGGAATTGTGCAGTATCTGTCTTCTAGGGACTGGCTTATTTCACTTTGCATAATGTCCTCAAAGTTCATCCATATTGTACCATGTGTCAGGATTTTTTTTCCTTTTTGAGGCTCAATAATATTGCACCATGTGTATACATCACATTTTGCTTATCCATTCATCTGTCAATGGACACTTGATTTGTTACCACCTTTTGGCTATTGTGAATAATGCTGCTATGAACACAGTGTACAAATATCTCTTCAAGACTCTGCTCACAATTCTTTTGGCTGTATTCCCAGAAGTCCAATTGCTGAATCACAGGGTAGTTGTATTTTTAACTTTTTGAGGAACCGTCATACTGTTTTCCACACTGGCTGCACCATTTTACATTCCCACCAACAGTGCACAAGGATTCCAATTTCTCCACATCCTCATCAACACTTCTTGTTTTATGTTTTTTTTTTAAGTAGCCACCTTAATGGGTGTGAGGTGGTGCCCCCCCCCCTCCCCGCCTCCCTGTGGTCCTATCTTGAATTTTAAAAAATTTACTTCCAGTCCCCTCAAGACTCCCCCAGGGAAAGCCCTGTTCAGCGTATCCACGTCAGTGTCTCACTCTATTCTTTGCTGTTTAGATGTTATTTTTCTGTCTTTTTTTTTAATGGAAAATGTCACTGTCACATCACTGTGATTGTCCCCAACTCTTGTTTATCTGGCAGAGCTTCCTGATGGTGGGCTGTAACCAGGATGGGTGTGTTGACTGAGAGAAAAATGTGCAATGTAAAAAGTGGTGAGTTAAGTTTTGTTTGGGGACCTTAAACTGAGGACTATAGCCCTGGGGACAGCCTCTCAGACAGCTCTGAGGAACTGCTTTGAAGAGGTAGAGGAGGAGCCAGGGTATGTACAAATTTTTTTTGGCTGGAAATACATATAGTCAAGCATACATCTTGGTAAAAGATTCCTGCTAATCACACACAAAAAACCCCAGATACCTCAAGTTAATGATTTTAGTGCTTTTCTATATACAGGAAGATGCAAGAATCCAAGGGCATCGAAAATTTTCCTTAGATATGCATCTTAACTATCTAGGGGCCATGTCACCAAAGCACAGAATGCTTCCTGGGTTTCTCCATCCTGAAATCCTCCCAGGGCGCACTGCAGTGGCTAATGGCTTGATCCTTGTAGAACTGGAATGGCAGGCAACATTCTTTTCTTTACAGGTGGGACACGATGTTGATCCCTTCTGCCTCCCGGTGGCCAGGTGGAGCTCGAGGTGGGCTGTCACCCTGAGTTGGTGGCCAGTTGCCTTGCCCAGTATACTCTACAAACACGGTATTATATAGTTTTCTATGTGTGCCACAAAACGGAAAGACTTAGGAAGCTCTTATGGTATAACCCTTGTTCTTTGAGTTCTTTGGGCTTTGCCTCTTCATTAAAAGTTAAACTTCTGGACCTCTAGAATCCTTTCCCTTTAGAAACAAAACAAAAACTCAGCTCTTGCACATGAAATGGGCCTGGGCTTTCAAGTCATGAATGATGATGATGAGTTTAAAAGTTATTTGAGACTCAGTCAACAGCTAGGTTGTCTCCAGGTTATTCCATGATGTCCTTGTGCTGCAGTCCATGACTGTCCCCACGGCAATGAAAGGTGAGGTCAGGGTGGGGCAAGGTGGCCAAACCCCACTGACCGTCTCCTCCTTTTACTCAGCCACGCAGAAGTGTCATTGCTCTCCCAGAGCTCTGACAAGGTGCGTCTTTCAGCTCTGAGTCCCGCCTTTCAAGCCCAGAGGCTGCCTCCTTGGCCACTGTGGCCACGCTGTGATTGGCTGGTTTCCCAGTGGAAGAAAATAAAAAGACAGAAGCACTCCGGGTGCCATCAAGAGAAAAGAGAAAGAGTCTCTCCACAGCAGGGTGGCATTTAGCAGGAAGGGAACTGGTTTGGGGAAGCGCCAGCCCTGATTCACTCACCCTCCACCTGGAGAAACAATCCGTGCTACTTGAGGTCAGTTGTTCATCCCTTCTGTGTCCCAGTTTCCTCTTCTGCAGAACAGGCACTAATCACACTACAGCGTGCGCTGTGGAAATGGATGAATAATCAGGGCCTCCCACAGAGGACGGATGCCCTAAAATGCAAGTCAGGAGCAGCGATGAACACTTATCCCTGGGAAGCGAGAGAGTTTCGGTGCTGGCTGTGTAAATGTGTTTCAGAAGGGTCTGTCCTTGATGCGTGTGACAGAAGGAAGGGGCAGACTGAGCATCGCGAGTTTCTGTAATTCATAAAAAAAAGTCTCCCTCCCTTTCATGCAGAGTTCCCCGGGGTGTCTGTTAGGAAGAAAAGTAAGCACTTAGCTTGCTGGAGGCTGACTCCAAATCCTAAAATGATGTGTCTGGAAGGGTCTTCACACATCTTCTAGTTTAATGCTCTTCATTCTACTGACTTACTTAAGGAATGGTGGCTAGAGCCCAGCATATCACACAGGTACGAGTGGAACTGCAGGGCTGGGCGAGAGGCTAGGGCTGTCTGCTCCGGCCTTCAGCTCCACCCTCTTGCAACCCACAGTCCCAAGGCCTCTCCTCAGAACCCCTGGGGCTTCTCAAGACAGTTTGAAAAAACATCCGGACAAAGATCCCTCCTTGCTCAAACTCTACCCAGGCTCCCCTGAGCTTTTCCAGGCTTCAGCTTTAGGACTTCCATCTTCATCTCAGCATTGTCCAATTTTAGCAAGAATCCTGTTAATTTGGTTTAGCTAGAATCCCCTGCCCTCCATATCTGATCACCCTCAATATCTGACCAGGTTCCTCATCCTTCACCACCCCCCAGGCAATATCTGATCACCCCAGCCTGCCCTTGGCAAGAATCCTGTTAGGGTGGGTTAGCCAGAATCCCCCCGCCAACCCCTGATGTTGTTTCTTAGGAATCTTCCATCCACCAACCCACACCCACTCCTGGGCTGTAAATTCCCACTTGCTCACGCTGGACTTGGAATTGAGCCTGGTTCTGCACTCAGGTCTTTTTCCCCTGTTGCAATAGTCCTCAATAAAATGTGGTTCTGCTGCTTTCACCACATTCAGTCTAGCTCTGGATTTTCTTTAACAATCCCAGCTAGCTTCACGCTCCCGTCTGATAGATGAGTAGACAAGTATCACTAGAACCTGGATGTCTTGATTCCAGACTCAGTTCGTTTCCTTTTATCAATACACCGGGCTGAGAATGGTGAGAGCCGTTGCTAACGGGGTGATGGAAGGGGTGATGGCAGGGAGTCATCACGGGGAAGCGGGAAGAGGACAGAATGCAACAGATGGGTATGAGCAACATTTTTACAAAAGAGAAAAAAATCAAGGGGGCATATCTGACTGCAGGAGGTCACAGGCATTTCCTTCATATATAAAAGACAGTGCAGACAAAGGGAAAAAGATCCCTTTCCCATGAGGTGAGGACAGAGGAGAGGATGATATGTGGGCCAGGAGGACCACACGGCCTGTGTTCCAAAGGGGTGTAACTTACTGAGGTTGCCTACTTACTGAAATAGGCATTCTGTAAACTTGTTTCTTAAATCAATGATAATCTAACCTCAAAGTTTTAACATTTGGGTCTTTCTCTGGAGTTTTTGCTAATCAACCTGTGAACTGTCTGGAATCATTAAACGATGTAGTAAAGTTGCAATGATTCTAAGATCTCCCTGTACACCCTCTGCCTATCCCCGTCTCGGCCACATCTCCCTTCGTTGTGATGAATGCAGAGGAAGTCTTTAAAATACCTGAAAAACTGTTCAACCCACGAGGCTGGATGTACATGTACAAGGTAGGGCATCCAGTGGGTGTTTTTATCTCTGCGGAGCAAATGAACTATATCAATAGGTGATTACCAAGTCTGATCCTAGGTCAAATACATTTCCTCTTTAAAAAACTTGAGATCAGAGGAACCATGCTTCTGGAGGACAATTTTGCAACAAGTACCAGACGCCATCAAATACATTCTTATCCTTTGATCCAGCAACTCTGCTTCTAGGAGTTCATCCTAGAGAAACACCAGAGATGTGCAGAGAGATTTATGCAAAAGGTTGCTCACTGTGGTATTACTGTCATACTAAAAATTAGGAACAATTTAAATGTCTGTCAAGAGTGATTGGTTAAATAAATTACAGTAAAGCGGTATTATAAAATGGCATGCTGCTATTCAAGTCATTTGTAGAATATTCAGTGTCATGGAAGTATTTATCATTTATTAGGGGAAAAAGCAGGTTTTAAAATATTACACTGTATTATTCTAAGTTTATATTACATGTTATAAAATACATACATTTAGAAAAGATCTGTGACTTAGCTATAAACTGGGCCCTCTTTACTTCTTAAGATCTAGTGATAATCAGTTCAGTACCCCCTCACCAACTCCATGCATGCGGAAGTTCAAAGCGTTCCCTGAGGTTCCTGCCTTTTCCAAGGAGGAGGATGAGGGAGAAGACGCTTATGTTTTCACAGCTACACTATGTTCACTATGATGTGAAACTCAGCCCCGTCTGTATGCAGAGTATGATTATACACAGACACCCACACATAGAGAGGCAGGACAGCCCATTTGGGAAGATGGATGGAGCTGGGAGGAGGGCTGGAGGATGGAAAGGAGGAGTTTCTATTTCAGCTTGTAAACCACCTTACTTGTTTGTTTGTTTGTTTGTTTGTTGGCTGCACCTCGCAGCATACAGAACTTCCCCAACCAGGGATCGAACCCGTGTCCCTTGCATTAGAAGTGTGGAGTCTTAAACATTGGACCACCAGGGAAGTCCATAAACCACCTTAATTTTAAATTGCACCTTTGAATTCTACCAATATATTCAGCTTATTCAAATTCAGCTTATCCAAATAAATAAACATGCAAATTAGAAAATGTAAAGGTCTTACAGTAGCACAGGGTAGTGAGGAGGGATCGGGAAAGCGATGGTTTGACACATGTAAATCCAGGCATGCCAAAGTGTCCTGGGTAGCAATTTCTATGGCTATTGTTGTATAGACATCCCTGGATTAATTATAATTAATGCTTTGCACATTTAGACCAATAGTGAAAAAAAAAAATCAACTTAGCCCAGGTGACAGAGCTCTCGGAGCCCATGTCCCACATAATGTCCCAACATTAAGAATGGAAAGGACTACGTTCAAAAATAGAAATAAAATTCTGGTCCAAACAAACTAATGAAAGAGATTTGCCACCAACACGCCCATTATGAAAGAAAAAGCTAACGGTGCTCCTTTATTACATGTATGATAGGTCTTCAAAACACCACGTATACTTTAAGAAAACAAAATCAGAAGATCTGGTAGGGGATTGAAATCCCGTTGTTTATTCCTGATGTATGTTCCAGCATTTTCTTATCTAAATATCGATCTTTCCTTGACAGGAAAGAGCGTTTGAAAGGCAGCCCCTCCCGTTCACACAGCCCGTCTGAATCAGCTCCGGATGCCCAACCAAAGGCTATAGACTGGGTGCTTTAAACAACAGAGACTTGTTTTCTTACAGTTCTTGAGGCTGGAAGTTGGAGATCAGGGTGCCAGCATGGCCAGGTTTTGGGGGAGGGCCCTCTCCCTGGCTTGTAGACAGCCAACTTCTCACTGTGTCCATACATGGCAGAGAGAGAGCTCTGGTCTCTCTTCTTATAAGAACACTAATCCCACCATTGGGCCCCTCCCTCATGACCTCATGTAAACCTAAGCACCTCCAAAGTCCCCATTTCCAAATACCACCCCATTGGGGGTTAGGGCTTCAACATATGAATTTTGAGAGGGCACAATTCGTTCCATGACACAGCCCCCAGCCCTTCTTTATTTGGAGGCCCACGATACCAATATTATATCCATTGTCTGCGATCACAGGGCCCCTCATTCAGAGAAAGCAGGCGTTGTGTTTCGCCTTGTCTCTCTGACCAGATGCAATCTTTGTTTTTAATTTATTAACTCTCTTCCTTTACCCACTAAATCGTCTCTTACATTTCTTTCCTGTCATCCACAGCTGGTCAATATGATGATCAGTGAGACAGAATTCAGAAGGGACCCCATCATCTTTAAAATAGTTTAGAAATGCAGACTCATGGATATAGAGAACAGACTTGTGGTTATCAAGAGGTAGGCTGGGTGGGGGGAGGGGTGGATTGGGAGTTTGGGATTAGCAGATGCAAACTAGTATATATTGGATGGATAAACAAGGTCCTACTGTATAGCACAGGGAACTATATTCAATATCTTGTGATAAACCATAATGGAAAAGAATATTTTAAAAAAAGAATGTATATATATGTATAACTGAATCACTTTGCTCTACAGCAGAAATTAACACAACCTTGTAAATCAACAATACTTCAATTTAAAAATAAATATTAAAAAAATAAATATAAAATAGTTTAGAAACGAATCCACCTAGAGCAGTCTGTGTCATTTCGCATGGTTAGGGCACCTCCACGTGTCTCTAGAGGGAACTACCATTTAAGTGCTTTGAAAAATCGTAATCACTTTGAATCAATAACCCATAATAAATTTTTTTACCTCACTTACGCTGAAGCATCGCGCGGTGGCATATACAGAGGTGAGGAGAACATGGATCGTGCCCTCAAGAAACTCGTGGTTTCGTAGAGAAAATCAGACACGCAGAAAGAAACTTGAAAAAAAGAGGTAAAACGTGACAAATGCCTTTAGTGGTTACAGAGAAAGTGCTATGAAAGCCAGAGAGCAGGCGAAATTAATTCCAGCTCGGGCTATCATTTACGCTTCATGGCAGGTACGGCCCATTTGATACGGGCCTTGAAGACTGGGTATGATTTAGGACCAGTCTTTCATTCCTTCATTTATGAAATATTTTAAGTAGTGGCATAATAAAACCATCAAGGCAGAAAAGCACAGGACCTGTGGGAAGAAGAGCAAGGAGTTTTGCATTCCTGGAGCACGGATGTGTGAAGAGTAAGGATGGGAATTAAGGTCCAACAAACTTGGACTTCCCTGGGTGATATAGTGGAGCCAGAGAAGGGATGCTCGTTTATTCCTTGATCTACTCAACCATGTTGTTCAACAGCTATCAGCGTGCCTGTCTGTGCCTGGCACACGGCGTTGGGAAAAACACACACAGGCCCAGCTCTTACAGAGCTTATACAGGGGAGAGGTGATAAAGAAGAATTCATACATATAAATACCTGATTAAAGGTGATGATAAGGCAGATGAAGAACAGGGTCCTATAAAGAATAATGAGGGGCTGGGGACTTCACTGAGTTTGGGGGTCAGAGACGTGCCCTTTGAGACAATGACTTTAGAACTGAAGGAGAGATGGGTGACGGCCAGGTGAAGCTTCGGGAAATGAACCTTCCATGCTTGTGTGACGGCTCTAAAGAAAAAATGATTTTGTTGAGCTCAAGAGGCTGGAAAAAAGGCTGATGTGGTTGAAAGACAAGAGCAAGGGAGGTGGGTGACTAGAGATGGCATAGCGGGAATGGACACTCGTCCATGCTGGCCTTACAGGTCACGGCAGTGAGCCTGCACTTTAAGTGCCAAGGAGAGCTGGGGGGAATGTGACCAAACATACAGCTGATAAACATCACTTGGGTCGAGTGTGAAGAATGTACTAGGAGGGGGTATGGGCAGGTCAGAAACACCAGTTGCAAGGCTTCTGCAATTGCCAGGTGAAACAGTGGGGACTGCACTGAGGCAGGTGTCAATGGGGATGGAGAGAAGGGCTCCAGGAAGGCTAATCTGGTTCCAGGATGGATTTCAAGGGGAAAGGCTAGAGGCAGGGAGGCCAGATTCAGAGGCCATTGCAATTGTCTTAATGGGGGTATAGGAGTGAACCACAAGAGGGAAGGGTGATCAGGATGTAGTTTGGGGTGGGGAACCCTCAGTCTAGGGAACAAGCAAGGAGACACTCCAGGCCTTCAAGGAGACATGAAAGCTTTGAGTCTGCGTAGGAATAAAAGGAAGAAGTGTGATGGAGTGAGGGCATAGCATGCGTTTGGACTGGGGCCTATCAGCTTGGGAAGCAAGGATGATACCCAGTTGGAGACGTCCAGGAAGGAGTGAGAAATGAGGCCAGAAGCTGTGGCTTCATGATAGACTGTGATTCTCTAACCTCTGACCAAGCTGTCTCACTTGGGGAATGGGAGAGATGGAGATGATGCCCCTATTTGGGGGTGGGGGGCAAGTCAAGTCCTGCCACTCACTCCCTTGCTTACACCTCTTGTGGGTCCCCACCTTGCTCAGAGTGAAAAAGCCAAGGGCTTGCTGCCACCTAAATAAAAAGCCAGTATCAGCTGGCCCCGCCACCTCTCCTACCCTCACTCTGCTCCCGCCACCACCACCTGGAAGCCCTCCTGCCCCGGCACCCTGCTGGGCTTTCCCCACACTTCCGGTTCTCTGCTCCAACACCATCTTATCAAACACGCCCTGACCCACCCCACCCTTACAACGGAATAACACCCCTCCCTCTGCTTTACCCTTCTCCAGGGTGTCCATCACCATCCGACACACTTCCCACGAATCTATTTGCCACTCCCCTCCCTAGAACCCAAGCCCTCTGTGAGTAAAGACACAGCTGTGAGCACTGCTGTCTCCCCAGTGCCTAGAGCAATACCTGGCACGTGACGTGCTCAAGGAATGGATTATGCAAATTATTTAAACTATTCCCTCCATTTTACAGATGAGGGAACAAGGCTCAGAGGTCACTGGCTGAGGTCATCAATTAGTAATCTAGTAACTACAAGAACTAAACCTTCCCCCTCCCTCCTTCCCAGCAACCAAGTAGGAAATCACCCCCCCACTTCTGGTCAAGCAAACCCCCCTCGTTCCTTCCTCCCCTCCAACACTCCCTTAACTCCCTGCTGCTGAGGCTATCTGGAATATTCCGGCAGTAGACCACACTGCATGGTGGAATGTTCCATTTGGCTGAAGGTTAACCTGTTCCATGCCAGGATGCCCATTGCTTTTCCTTTCTTTTTTAATAAATTTATTTATTTTTATTTACTTATTCTTGGCCACGATGGGTCTTCGTTGCTGCGCGCGGGCTCTCTCCAGTTGCGGCGAGCGGGGGCCACCCTTCGCTGCAGCGCATGGGCCTCTCATTGTGGTGGCCTCTCCCGCCGCGGAGCATGGGCTCTGGGCATGCAGGCCTCAGCAGTTGTGACACACGGGCTCAGCAGTTCCGGCCCGCGGGCTCCAGAGCGCAGGCTCTTTAGTTGTGGCGCACGGGCCCAGCTGCTCTGCAGCACGTGGGATCCTCCCAGACCAGGGCTCAAACCCATGTCCCCTGCATCGGCAGGCGGACTCCCAACCACTGCACCACCAGGGAGGTCCCTCCTTTCTTTTTAAAGTACTGACCTCGTGACTTCGCTGGTGGCGCAGTGGTTAAGAATCCACCTGCCAATGCAGGGGACACGGGTTCGAGCCCTGGTCCAGGAAGATCCCACATGCTGCGGAGCAACTAAGCCTGTGGGCCACAACTACTGAGCCTGCGCTCTAGAGCCCGCGAGCCACAACTACTGAAGCCCGTGTGCCACAACTACTGAAGCCCGCGTGCCTAGAGTCCATGCTCCGCAACAAGAGAAGCCACTGCAATGAGAAGCCCGCGCACCGCAACCAAGAGCAGTCCCCGCTCGCCGCAACTAGAGAAAGCCTGCACGCAGCAACAAAGACCCAAAGCAGCCAAAAATAAATAAATAAATGAATTTTAAAATAAATAAGTAAATAAATAAAGTACTGACCTCCTCTTAACCTCCTCTGCTGTTGCAGGAGTATAATCATGGTGAGGTGTGAAGCAGCTGCAGGAGGTGGGAAAGACAGGAACCGGTGGGTTCCCGCCCCTGCTGTGCTCTGTTCAGAGACCATGAACAGTGTTGAGCTGCATGGCTGTCTTTGTCTTGCACCATTTAATGGATCAAACATTCAACACACCTCCCCTGAATGACCTCTTGCCCTCCAAAAGTCTATCAACTCCACTAACAGGACGCTTTAACTTTGCAAGCTCGTTCAAAACGTTGTCCACACACCCCCCTTGTCATCTGTTTGTACCACTTTTCCATATCCTTTACCTGATGTTACTGAATTCATTGGGTTTAAGGCATATGAGCAAACTCAAGAATCTGTGCTAAGAGGGGATAAAGGAAGTTCATTTCATCCATGCACCCTGCTCCCCACCCTATTTCGTTTCTAAATTAATTTTCACCCACCTTGAGGCATGGGTCTTTCTGAAGAAGTTTTAGGTTTGCAAAAGGCATTTGGATAATGACTGGTGGATTACAAATAAAATACAAAATAAAACTGGGGCATTGAACAGCATCTGCAGCTGTGTAAAGCAATGAACGTCTGAAACGTTCTGGTGTGTAGGCGCTTGATCCTCCTATGACCACTCTGGGGGTGGCGGTGGTGGGAAGAAGGGACAGACGTGGGGAGAATGAGGGTGGCAAGCTAGAACAGGAGAATCAGCCGGATGCCAGAGGAATCTCTGCTGAAACTAAGCCCCCAGATCTCTCACGTTGTACTCTGAACCGTGTCATTACGTGCCTGTCTTCGAAGGGCCCGAAATCAATAAAAAGAAGTTCAAAAACTGCTCCATAAGCAGCTGAAAATCTGCCCTTCACTTTTCTTTCTCTGCACCCTGAGGAGTTCTAAATCTTCCTTCATTCCAACATCAAGCCTGAGATGCCAGGCTCCCTAGAACTGTCTTTTATTCTGCATTATTTCTGCAACGTCCTGCCAAGCATCGGTGGGTCTTTAAAGAAACGGAGAAAAGGTAGCGAAGACACATCCATATGGCAAAGACATGCGGCACAGGGAAGGCGCACATAAATCAAAGCCAGAGAGAAGCCTGCTGGCAACCTGGAAATCAAATTGTGTCAGGGCTCCCGTGGAAAAATAGATTAGAAGGGCACTGAACAAGAGAGAAGAAAGACAAGCAGCCCCTACCAAAATTAATGAGAGGCAGAGGAGGCCTGGAGAAACAGCCCGAATGAAAAGACTCGCACTGCTTAAGGATAGATGAGCGTTTCAGCAAGCGATATCGACTCCCGCCTGGATAACGCGATGGCTGTCCGTCTCCACTTCCGTCTTTGTGTGTTTCTCCACTCTCAAACCAGAGCTAGAGGCACAGAGAGCTATGAGGGGAGGAAGGAGACATGAAAGGGGTGGGAGAGCAAGTGTAGGAATTTAGACGAGCGTGGAAACCTCCATCGCAGCCCATCCTTCAGGTGACCTCCAGCGCCCAGTCCCAACTTTGTAACTGCTGTGCTGAGCGCAAGTGGGGCTGGCGAAGCCTCTCTGAACTAGGTTAATGGTACCTGTCTCACAGGTTATCCTGAGCTGGCATAAGTAATGCACTAAGTGCAGGCACTGCCACAGAGTGGGGGGTCTTCATAAAGAGCGACTGTTATTAAATTAAAAAAAAATTTTTTTGCAATTTTCAAAGTGCTTTTTTTAAAAATTGAGGTATAGTTGATTTACAATGTTGTGTTAGTTTCCAGTGTATGGCAAAGTGATTCCGTTATACACATATGTACCTATTCTTTTTCAGATTCTTTTCCCTTGTAGGTTATTACAAAATATTGAGTATAGTTCCCTATTAAATAAAGTTTAGAAGCAGGTGGAAGTTGTCTCTGAAACCTTCCATTTTCATCTGTGACGTTCACACTCCGAGTGCCCTCCTCGTTCCTTCTCTCAAAACCCTCTACTCCAGGTCTCTCCTCTACTCCAGCTCCTATGCTGGGAGGGAGCAGTCTCTTTATCTCTTCCCAGTCAAACCTCCCGTCCTGCCAATGACACTTCATCTTGGTAAGAAGGTGGAAAAGGTCCTCCGGGTGGACTTTAGCCCATGATGGTGATCACTTTGGTCAGAGTTTTTGATCCTGCACAACTCACAGCCTCAGGGAACATGTTCTGTCTCTTCTGCAGCACTTGGCATGACTGGGAGGATGGACACCAATCCCAGTGTGCAAACTCAAGTGTTCTAAGGATTTAACTTCCTTTTATTTCTCAGCTTATTTCTATTTCAAACCTCCATTCTGCCTGGTGGCAGAAACTAAGCCAATTTGGAATTCTATTCCCGATCCCTGAGTAATAAGCATCTGTTCATTTATAACACCAAGGCTCTGTGCTTGGGCAGTTGTGGTCATCATTAAGCAATCATTGCTCAAAAAGACTTGCTTCTTCCAAACACATGGGAGGGTTGTACTTTCCTGCACATGTGAAGGTAAGTGTGGTGGTGTGATTTGGTTTGGCAAATGAATCATGGGACCAAGTGCCAGTTCATGCTTCTCCCATCCATTCCTTTTTTTTTTTTTAATTTTATAAACGTATTTATTTATTTATTTATTTTTGGCTGCATTGGGTCTTTGTTGCTGCGTGCAGGCTTTCTCTACTTGCGGCAAGCGGGGACTACTCTTTGTTGTGGTGTGCAGGCTTCTCATTGTCGTGGCTTCTCTTGCTGTGGAGCACAGGCTCTAGGCACACGGGCTTCACTAGTTGTGGCACGTAGGCTTAGTTGCTCCATAGCATGTGGGATCTTCCCGGACCAGGGCTCAAACCCGTGTCCCCTGCATTGGCAGGCGGATTCTTAACCATTGTGCAACCAGGGAAGTCCTCTCCCATCCTTTCTTTTTCCTCTGCCCCAGAGACTGGCAACTTTCCAGATAGAAGCTGCTCCATTGGGTCCCGAGGCAAAGACAGGGCTGACTCAGCACAGAGTTTTCAGCTGATCTGCAGTAGAACAGTAGTGTGAGTGAGAAATGAGGCTTGGTTGTTTGGGGCACATAGACTTGTTTTTGTTGTAGTTGTTTTTGTCACCTCAGCATATTCCAGTCTACCAGAAGGGTACAGGTGACAGCATCCACCCGAGATGTCCTCGTCCCCACCTTGTCTTCAACTTGTCAGTCCACACCTGCTGAGTCATCTCTGTTCCCCTCAGGGCCTCAGGGCCTCCTCAGGTCCAGACCTCTCTCAGCTGTTTCCAATCCCCTCTCAGAGGACAGGGACAAGTTTGTTGTCACAGCACTGCACTGGACCATGGGAAATTCTATGAGGTGTTTAGGTCCATCTGCCCAGACATTCCGTGCCACCCAGAGTCTCATGAGTGACCTGGAGTTCTACCAAGGAAAGGAGCAATCCTTCCCACTATTCTCACTATTCCCACTTCTCCTCCAGGAGGCTTTGGCACACCCTTTTTCCCGAATCCCACTCTCTTCTGGCTTTTCCTGAAGTCCTACTTGCCCTATCCTTGCCCTCAAACCTGGGGGAACTTAATCTGGCCTTAGGTTAGAGGCCTTGTTCCTATTCATCAACTGCTCCCCAAATCTATTATGTCTGCATGGTGTTCTTTCCAATCCCAAGGCTGGGCTTTTACAAATTGAAAGCCAGGAATTGCCCCTGTGTGTCTCAGAGTTCTGCCCCAGCTGCCTGAATGGAACAAGGACCAAGGAAATGGAGTGAGTGGTGGTGTTGGTAGAGATGCCAATTGATATTTCAAAATATTATTCTGTACATAAGTGATCTGTCCAATTATGAAGCTGAGAATTAAAGGGGGCCTCACTCAAAGGAATCCAGTGGGTGACTATTTTAAGCCACTGTGCAACCTCAATGGCCCCGCCTGTGGATGCCTTTGTATAATTGTTATCCTTGCAAAATTTCTCAGTGTCAAAGCCCGAGGAGGGTCCTGGGCATGGTGTCAACCCTACAGACTGGAAGATCCTTGAGGGCCCAGACCCTTCCTTCCAAGTATCCTGCAAATCTCCAGACTTTAGGAAGTTAACGAATACAGGAAGCAGTTAACTAGCAAATGACAATGAGGATATTCTCATCACACTTCAGCTCTCAGCCACAGGATGTGCCCTGTCTCGTGCCAGCCACTTATCTCCTGAAAAGCGCCTCCCTTTCCCTCCTTGGTGTATGGGGAAAACGCAAGATATAAATGTAGATCCCACGGGTTCTCGGTAAGAGAAGACACAAAGCATTCAAAAGCCAATACCTGAGTGGGATACAGTTCAAGGGATCACATGCGAGGCCTGGGATAGGATGGGTAGGATAAAGCAATTTGTAAAAAGATGGCATCCCTAGCTCACATCATTCGCTACCTGCCGACACTTCATTTTTTCCTAATCTAGGCAAACCACTATGTTCTTGGTGTTGTAACAAAAAGGAGCAAGCTACACCACTCCTCGCCGCCTTTAAACCCTTTCATCTGTCCTTGCAAGGGAAAAACCCTCAGAGCGCGCCTGCAGGTTTAGAGTCGTTCACCCCAGAACCAAGCCCTCAACTCCTCCCGGGAAGGGCGCCAGGGACCAGGGGGCGGGGCGGCGCGGGGGGAGGGATCAGAGACGGTGTAGGGATATCGGGGGCGGGGCTCGGGGGTGGAGCAAGGGCGGCCGGGGCGCCAGGGGAGGGGTTACGGGGGTGCTGAGAGTCGGGGCGGGGCCGGAAGACTAGGGGGCCCGGGCGGTGGGGCGGGGCGGCAGGGACCCGGGGGCTAGGTGACGGGGGCGGGGCGGCGGGGCTGGGTCCGGTCTGGGTGAAGAGTCCGGTCGAAACCTGGGCCTGCGATCCCCGACTCGGTTTTGCCCGCTGCCCGGAGCGGTCGAAGCGCAGCTGCCCGACTCGCCCCCGCGGCCCTCGGAGTGCCCAGAGCCCGCGGTCCTTGGCGTTGAGCTCAGCGGCGTCCGACCCCGGCGCGTCTCTGGCCGCCATGGCCGCCGCCGCGGGCCTGCGGGCCTTGGGGGCGAAGGGGTCGGGCTGGCTCCGGCGCGGCCCGTGGCCTCTGCTCACCGCCGGCTTCTGCAGCGGGGGACCGGCCGGGATCGGGCGGCCGGAGCCGGGGTCGCGCCCCACTAGCACGCGGCAGCGGGACGGCATCAGGTCAGCAGCCCGCGGGCGTGCGGGGCTGTTCCCAGGGAGGGTGGCCGGCGGGACCCGGGAAGAGAGAGGGGCGGAGGAGGCCGGGCTGCCGGCCGCGCCGCCCCATGAGGAGTACAGCGAGGCTCGGTCAGGGGTCAGCTCCGCCAGCCACGGAGCCCAGTTTATCCATCACAGCGGATCGGTCCGGCGGAGAAGTCCGACGTGGAGGGAATCCGCGGATGCTGCGTTTACAGACGTCCCTTGCCTGGGCCCAGTGGCCTTCGCGACCCTGCAGGACGCACACGGAGGATTTAAGTGGGGCTACCTGGGAGGGCTCCAGCACTGCCCCTAAACCCAGGCCAAGTCGACAGGGCAGTTGGGCTCAGCGTGGGCAGCCTTGTGGGAGGCTCCCCCGCTGCTGTACCTTTGAGAAAGCCCTTCAGTAGAGGGTTCTGTGCCTCACAAACTTGACCTGGCTCCGAGGGGAGCTCAGGCATAGCCGAGCCGCTCCTTGGCCCTCATCCAGAAGTGCCCACGTGAGGGCAGGTAAATAAATAGGCTGAAGGACACAGGGTACTGAGCTCTGCCCTTTGGCTCAACAAGCCTAAAACCCTTTTACAAAAACATACCAGGGCACACACTTGAAAGTGGACGGTGGCATGATGAAGGTAGAAGGCCCCAGCCCCATCCAGGCCTCACTCTGACGTTTGCCTGGCCAGGGCAAGAGTGCAGAGGGAGGCCTAGGTAGCATGTCTGAGTATTTAGACCTTACAAATCAAGCTGTGAAATATGTTTTCTTCTCCTCCCCTCACAAGTAGGCCGTCATAAGACCTGGAAGGCTGTGTTTAAATTTACAATCCCCAGGCTCCTAGGAACTCCCCCAAAGCAGGGAGAGCCTGCAGCTTTGTTCTTTTCTTCCCACCCTGTGCTGCCTGCCTGCCCCACCTCTCCACCCCTCCCTCCTGCTGCTCTGCCAGGGGCTTGGCACACAGGTCTGCAGACACCCCATGCAGCATGCCCACAATCTGTCTAATCCTTCACCCCCCACAGACAGCTGCTCACAGCCACCCTCTGGGCCTAATGGTGCCCACTGCAGAGCCAGGGAATTCCAGGGTTTCAGGTGACTGGGGCGGGCTGTGGAAGAGGGTGGTGATTTCCAGGTGGGCACATCCCAACTTCCCAGTGGACTCCTTGCTCACCTGGAGGGGCACTGCTAGAAGAGGGGCCCGGGCAGGGGCCCTTGCCCATTTTCAAGGGCACTTCTGTTTTTGCAAATCTGGCCCATTTGGCATGGCAGCCAGGCAACAGAAGATCTCGTTGATTCTCCAGAGTTAAACATGAATCAGAAAGGGGGAATGGTGGGAACAATCTATCATACATGCTGGGAATGGTTTAGTAGGAAGGAAGCCCGGAGGCCAGCACTAAAGCAGAACTATGTCAGGCACTAAGTGGGTGAGCTGGAGCAACTCACTCAAGTGTCCCTTTTCAAAGCTGCTTCTCTCGGTGACAGTATTGCCGTGTAGTGAGGGCCAGCTCAGAGTTGGGTACTGTGCTCAGTGCTCCACACTCCTTATCCCAGCCCTTACTACAGCCCACTAGGTAGATGACGTTATCCCCACTCGACAGTGAGGAAACAGAGAGGTAACAGCCTGTTCTAGCTCACATGGCCAGGAGGTAGGGTTGCCAGGAGTCAGAGAAAGGCCCATCCGCCTCCAAACTTGTCCTCTTGCCGTGCCATCTCAGGGTACTCGCCACTTAGGTTTAAAAGAGATGCCAAAAAACTAGACAAGGTTAAAATCCACAGCAGTTGGTGGAACTGGCCGTGAAAAACAGAAATGCTCTTTTTGGTCATGAATTCAGTCAACAATACGTGCTGAGTGTCTCCCCTGTGTGGGAATCTGGCAGTGTCTTGCCTCATGGACCTTCTGGTGGTTTACGCCGATAGGATGGCCTTCCGACAGCTCACTGCGGCATCTACAGGGACCATCTCTTGCCCCGTGAATGGAAAGTTTACACTTTTTTTAAAAATAAATTTATTTATTTATTGGCTGCGTTGGGTCTTCGTTGCTGTGCGCGGGCTTTCTCTAGTTGCGGCGAGCGGGGGCTACTCTTCGTTGTGGTGCACGGGCTTCTCATTGCCGTGGCTTCTCTTGTTGCGGAGCACAGGCTCTAAGTGTGCGGGCTTCAGTAGTTGTGGCACTGAAGTTGTGGCTCAGTAGTTGTGGCTTGCGGGCTCTAGAGCGCAGGCTTAGTAGTTGTGGCGCATGGGCTTAGTTGCTCCGTGGCATGTGGGATCTTCCCGGACCAGGGCTCGAACCCGTGTCCCCTGCATTGGCAGGCGGATTCTTAACCACTGCGCCACCAGGGAAGCCCCGGAAAGTTTACACTTTTATCACCTGCCCTGGTGGTGACCTCACTCTTAAACAGATCCTCTCTCAAGAGGGGTGGTGTTAAAGCTCCAGGTGCAAGACATCCCATGTTCTGAACCAAGGTAGCCACTGGGGGAATTCAGACGGGTGAGATTCTGAGGAGGTATTATCCACTGGGTTTGATATCCTGTGGAATGAGGAACAGAGCCATTGGGTCTCAATAACCAGTTGAACCGCAATCCAGGATGGCTTTCTGAGATAAGCAAAGGGGGAGGGGCCGGTTGGGTCACTGGGGGAAGACGCCCAAGGGGCGGCTCGGTCGAGGAGTCCAGGAAGCAGGCCGGTGAACTTGCGGGTCTGGAGCTCAGAGAGAGGTTTGAGGTGGGGCCAGGACTGGGCGTGGTCAGCACAGAGGCGGTTGGTAGCTGATGCCAGGGCCCTGGTGAAGTCGCCTGGGAGGAGTGTGTGGAGCAAGAGGAGGGCCAAAGAGGGGGCGCTGAGGACCGTGGCATCTGGGGGTGAGAAGAGGGCTGGGAGCCCATCACAGGAGGAGAGAAGGAGCAGCAGAGAAGCACCAGAAGAACGGGAGGAGGAACGCGTTTCCAGAAGGCGAGCAGGGTCACAGCACCACTGGGTTTGCTTCTGGCAGTTGGGAGAGTCTCGGCAGCACCAGCTCTGGTGGAGTGGCAGCCACAGAAGCCTGGTGACCCTGGGTGAACTCGCAGTTCAGAGCACTCCGACAGAGCACTCCGGCCAAAGGACTAACGGGACACACGACACATCAAGGGCATTTGAGGGCTGGCATCTTTTTACACAATTTTGCCTGAGGCCTTAGAATTTAACTTAAGCATATGTCACCGATGGGATGGCAGCTTTTTAGGTCTGTTATAGCGAGCACACTCATTATTTTATTGGAAGGCTTATCAGCAGTCTCTCTCCACCACCCCCAAAATACGGTTTCTGGGGCTATAAGCATATCAGCTACCAGTCACTTTTGTCCTTGGGAGAGAACATGTTTATGAGAAACCAAACAACGGCTATCACAGCCACCTGAAGATGGCAGCAAAACTGAAGTGGCATTCCAAAGAAAATGGTTATTCTTAATAACGCACTGAAATAAATTCAGTCATCAAAGTGGTTTCCCAGAAAACAGTGGCACAGAGGCTATTTATTGAGGATCCAAGTTGACACACAGCAGTGGAAATATCAGATTCAAAAAAGAATGAGGGACTTCCCCAGTGGCACAGTGGTTAAGAATCCGCCTGCCAATGCAGGGGACACGGGTTCGAACCCTGGTTGGGGAAGATCCCACATGCTGCAGAGCAACTAAGTGCATGTGCCACAACTACTGAGCCTGCGCCCTAGAGCCCACGAGCCACAACTACTAAGCACATGTGCCACAACTACTGAAGCCCGTGCGCCTAGAGCCCGTGCTCTGCAACAAGAGAAGCCACCGCAGTGAGAAGCCCGCGCACTGCAGCGAAGAGTAGCCCCCGCTCACCACAACTAGAGAAAGCCCGCGCGCAGTAACGAAGATCCTATGCAGCCAAAAATAAATAAATAAATAAATTTATATTTAAAAAAAAGCCACTTATTAAAAAAAAAAGAATGAGGAAGGCAGAAAACGTGGGCGGAGATGGATGGGAAACAGATAGAAAATATATAACAATCATCTGGTGTCTGGCTCGTTGCCCATTCCGTATAAGAGCAAAAAGAAGACATTTCTGTGTTTGGGCAGTAAGATGACAATCCAGGTAATTATCACCAGCACGTGGGGTACTTTAAAACAGCAAGCAGGCCTTTGAACACCAGCTTTTGGGGGATGACGTCCAGGAGGCCCTCTTGCTGCGCAGTTCTTCACGTATCACCCCATTCTCAAACAGGAATGATTTTGCTGAATTACAGGATGTCACTATACAGAAGGTGAGACAGTGTTGTCAGATATGCATATCGGCATCTGCGTCTCAGCTGCTTCTCCCGTGGGGTGGGTGGGAGGAGATTTGGGGCCGTATTTTCTCTCTTGGCTCCTTCTCTAACCTATTCTTTCTGAAGAACAATGGAAAGAAGCCAGTTGAAAGTAGCACTGGGTGTCAGACCCCTCCGGCCCCCGCCGCTGTCTTACAAACCTCGCAGCCACTCAGTCTGGGCGGTGATGATTTTGGAACGGCTGCGTCTTGCCCTTTTTGTGGAGGTGGCAGTAATGGTTCTGACAGCAAACTTGGAGAAAAAGGGAAACAACCCAAGGGAAGAGAGAGAGAACCCCACCTGCATTTCAGGTAGTCTCCTTGTCTTGACTTAGCTGTCACTCCCGAGAGTTAACAAACCCTCTCAATGGCCTCTGAGCGCCCACAGCTCTCTTTTCTGGGGTTTTAAAAATAGCTCCCAAATTAGAAAGGAATTGCAAGGGGTCCTTACTTGTTTTGACTGGCACATGACCCGGTAATTATAAACTGTTCTTCGCAGGAGCATTGTCTTGAGCGATCCAAAGAGAAGAAACGCACTGTCACTGGCGATGCTGAGATCTCTCCAAAACGACATTCTTCATGAAGCCGAAAGCCAAGATCTGAAGGTCATTATTATTTCAGGTATTGATCAGATGTCCATCCTCAGTGTTCTGCAGAGCCCAGAAGAGGTGTCTCAAAATTCTTTGGTTAACTAGGGCATTCCCTCATTTAATGGGAGAATTGTTTTGAAGCTCCTAAACTTGTGCATGGTGGGAACCTTGGTCCTGACACTACTAACTGTGGAAATTATGGCAAAGATTACTGTGCAGTGAAAATATGTCTTTCCCTTTCTGTTGGATAGTAAACATTGCCACTCGTGGCTATGCTGGTCTTCCCATCAAAAGCAGAGCATTGATTTCCTCATGGACCTTATATGATGGGTTTAATCGCCAATCCTTTTGGTAGACTGCCTAGTCGGCTAGGACCAGGCTGCTAGGACACTCGATTGGTTTGTCTTTCAGTTCTTACCAGGCTCTCAACTGAGATGCGCAGTCTTCTTCAACGGTGCCAGAAAGGGTGCCATATTTTGCCCAATTCTTTCCTTGCTCTTTTTCCAGTAATAATTTTTACCAAATTACCTGGTGCTGATGGCAGTGGTATAAATAATAGCAATGTCAGTATTTTAAAGCATCCACAGACAAGTAATATGGATGATGGTCTGTGATGCTTTTTTTAAAAAAATTAAGGATCAGTGTTTCCGGAGAATGTGACCTTCTTATCAGTGGTTGAATATACATTTTCAACTGTTTTATGTGGTGAAGAGGAAAGAAATAGAGCTGTTTGCGGTCAGCAGTCAGGGGGGCGTAACCCGGATGCAGCAAAGGCAGCTCACTTCCAGACGGCACCATTTCCTCCCTTGCTGCCTGTCAGAACCGCCAGGACAAGAGGAAATATGAAGAGGTGTTACCGGCTTCTCAGTGGAATTACATTTTGTTGTTGTGGTTAATGACAACAATGACAATAGAACCACGTCCTCAGGTCCCTTGTTTATAAAATAAAGGGATTCTCTTCACACTTTGACCTTCCTGACTCCAGCCCCAGGGGTGGCCGTTGTCTACAGGCTAAATGACAGGGGCGCTGAAGGCCGGGTGGATTTATGTGGCCCTGGGTGAGTCTGTGTACTCAGGCCAGACCAAGTCCCAAAACAAAAAGTGTGGCACCAAAGGGACGACTCTGAAAAGAGTACCGTCGCCTTGGTCACTGAGCCGTCTCCTTTTTGCAATTGTTGTTTTCACTGGTTTCCACCAGGGACCTTTTAGAAAATAGACGCCTCACCCTGCACTGTCATCATAAAATACTGGCTGTAGCTTTTCAGGCGAACTGGAATTATTCTTATCAAAATCGGGCCATTAACTTTCTCTAAGTGTCCACGGCGTCCATACGATCGCTCCCTGAAGTCGTTCATCGCCCCAGCTCTGGCTATTTACATCTTTGTCTTTTCTTTGCTCAACTGGAAACATTGCAGCTGAGGGCCCTGTATTTTCTTCTGGGCATGACTTAAAGGAACTGACGGATGAGCACGGCCCAGATTATCACGCTGAAGTGTTCCGAACCTGTTCCGAGGTAAGCCAGGGTGACAGTTGACATTGCAAGCCTGAGAGTGATAACTGTATTAAATATTGAATTAGGCTTCTAGTTTACAGATAAGGTCTTAAGCTATGAGACGTCACCACTGCAGAACTACTGAAACCTCTATGGTCATCGGTGAACGCTTCATCCAAGCAACTATTTGGTGTAGACTTTTCAGAAGTGACCGTGGTTGGCTTTGGATCTTGCCATAGGCCAAAGAAAGGAAAACATATGCTGCTACTCAGAGTTGCCACCTCTACCTTAAGGGGGTATGTCTTGGTATCCATGTCTTAAGTAAGAGGTAAAGGGCAGAAAGGTACATCTTTAGAGAGGAAGAACCTAAGATTATTAAAAGTTTTAAAATTTTAAACTAAAACACCTCTGTTAACGGCAAAGAGAGCATTCATAACAATAATGACTTTTAAAATTATTTTCAAACCCTTCTTTCAACTAACCTTTATAATCACTGCCTCCAAGTAGGAAAATTAACTTCTTCATTTTTACCTCTACTCCATCTTCTGTCTCTTTAACCACATTAAGGAGGGAAATTGACAACAGATATAGGGGAGGAAGAACAAAAGTTGGGGATGACTTATAAATGCATCAAATCAACCCAGATAATCAAAAATATAGAATCCAACTTTAAGTAACACATTGTTCATTTAATGAGCATCTATTGAGCACCCGCTATATGCATACTTGCAAGATACTGAGGGAAACAGAAGGAAAAAAGAGTTTCCAGCCGACCTGAAACTGGAAATCTAGTTGAGAAGGAAGACGTATAAAGCAGTTTCATAACCTAACCCTAAGATTACTTCACCTAATTTCTCCTTCATACATTGACTTAGTCATTCATCTCTTTGGTTATTAATGTTATTAATGATTCAACAAATATTTAGCAATACCTTCAATGTAGACCAGACAGAAGTGAGCATCAGAGAGGGGAAGGGGAAGGTGATTGGGATACATTCTCGTTTTCCTTGCCCTTCCAGAAACCCCTTAGGAGATCAGATTATAGTTTCTCATTTCGTGGAGGGACAAACCGGAAAAGTGACCAACTTGACTTCATGGAGATGGAAGCAAGTCAGAGCCAAGACTTCAGTCTTTTGTTTCACATTAATGATGTTTATGGGACATTCCGCTGTTGTGTTTGCCAGGACTTGGTGCTTTAAAAGTTATTTTTCTACTAATACCTCGTATGTTTGGTCGAAATAGAAAATCATCGTAGAGAACCAGTGGAGCCCTTCCATCCTCCCTAAAGGGCCTGTTTTGGTCACTTTTCTGTGGTATCTTCATGAACTGAGATCTAAACAGCAAAGGGCCACAGGGGAGCTGAGTTTCTTCCCCGGACAAAGGCCAGATTTTCTGGAAGCTTCCACCCCACGGATGCCTCCAACTCACTGAAAAAAGACGCAAACAGGACCTCGCCCCGATGTAGTAAAATAGGAGTGAAAGTACACTGACTTCTTTAATACTTTTTTGAAGAAAATCAAATTGCCCTGGATAAATCTGAACACCATGAACTTGTGCGAGATTTCAGTTTGCAAGTGTAATCAGCAGGCAGATTGGAACAGAATGAGCTAGGTGTTTCCTCGTTCAGTTTATGCATGAGAACAGGTGATGGTAGAAAGGAAGAAATATCTGGATTGTCTCCGCATCTAAATTCTGTAGCAGATTTGTCACAGACCACAAGTGCCGCATGATGGTTAGTTATTTACAAATCAGAAATGGGGCAAACTGAGAATGAGAAGAAACACCTGGTCAGGGAAGAGCAAACGTCACCTTCCTCGGGCAGGTGTGCGGGGCTTTCGCTGGAGGCCCATCCTGGTCTCTTCTTTTGTCCCGTTCAAGTTTGAAGGTGGAAACCCTGGTCCAGGAAGAGTCTTCCCTCCTCCTCACACCCACCACTGACGTGACAAAGGGACAGGGCCACTTGCTTTGGGAACGAGCGTAGAACCCTCCGTGATGCTGTTCAGTGAGACTGGGGCAGAGTTAAATTTATGTCCCATTTTGGAGTAGGCAGGACCAAAACAAGTACTGAATTCAGGAGGCAAAACAGGAGGACTAATCATTCTTGACAATCAAAGGATTGGTTACCCAGCTGGTGTATTAGCTAGGTTCCCTCTGTCTTTCCTGAATTGCCCTCTAACTTTACTTAAAATATTTTTTTAATTATAAAAGTAATAGATACTTCTCATAGAAAATTTGGAAAATCTAGACGAACAAAAGGAAGAAAAATAAATTACTGATACTACACCCATGATCATACCACCCAGAGAGAACTGTAAATAATATTTTGCTGTATTTCTTTTTCATCCTTTCCCATGTGTACCCATTTGTTTGAATGATCATACATGGGTGTGATTATACAGTATAATTCTATAATATCATCATAGCATTGAATGCTTATTATGTGCCAGGTGATATTTTGAGAACTTTAGACATGTTAATTTACATAATCCTCCTGTTCTGTAAGGTTGTTACTATAATTATACCCATTTTACAGATGTGAAGACTGAGGGATAGGCAGAAAGTAAGTGATAGATGGGGTGTCAGCCCCCAGCAGCCTCACTCCAGACCACCATGCTGATATTTCTCTCAGAAAATTTCACTGTGATGAGAATGTAGCATTCCATTGCATTGGAATATATTTTAGTTTATATAGCCATTTACTTATTTTTGTATATTTATATTATTTATAGTATTTACTATTATAAAATAATGATTTGGTGACCATCTTTGTCCAGACAGCTTTTTGCCCTATTTCAGATTATTTCTTAGAATTCCTAGATCGAGGGTAGGATATTTTTTAATGTTGGTGATCTACTGGATCGCTGAAGTATTTCCCACCAGCTTGTGTGGAATCTCAGCCTTTCCTAGACGACAGGCAGGAGACAGACTGTGCCACCCAAGTCACAGCCAACTGACTCTTCATACCTTCAGTTGATCAGGTGACGAATGACACTCAGAGCTGAAACAGTGTTTTCTGTCTCTGCAGTCAGACCTTAGACGCTCTTGTGCAGCCTGCTTGCTACTGTATCCACTGAGAAGCAGCGCTGCCCCTCACCTTCCCCATCCTCACGTATGTGCACGAACCGCCTATACCCACCAGCAGTTTGGGGTGCTGGTACATATATGTGCATTCCTCTGGAGGAGGGTCATTAGCATTTACCAGATTCTCAAAAGGCGACCCCCCCAAAGTCAGGAATATGATATCATATCCCTAAATATATAATTGGTCATTTTATAATAAAGCTGACAAGTACCAAATGTTCATGAACACAAAAAGTAAGTTCCTTAGGCAAAAGCTTGGAATCCGTGAAGGTCGTTTTCCTTGGAGCAGCTGCGTGGGAAGCAAGCCCAGGTCCCCGCCTCCCCTCCCTCCTGCCGAGGTCGAAGGGCAAACATTTATACACTGAAGTCACCATAGTAGCACAATCTGTTTAGAGTGCCATGGAAAAAAATGGAGAAATTAGCCAAGTTATTTCATAAGCTGCAAAACTAAGTTAAAGTTCTGGAGATTTTGGGGGGGAGGGGGTCTCACCTGAGCCAGTTTCCAGCTCCCCTCTCTGTGCCAATGCATTTTGGAATTTTGTTTATTTTGATGACAGCAGGGTATTCCCCACCATCTTAATGGAATTGAGAGAGTATCATGGTGGTAACTGGAGAAGTAATTACTAAGGAAATTACCTCCCAGGCCCTTTCCCACCTGTTTCAGACTTTTAACACAAGAGCTCCACGCAGGCACCTTTGGGACAGAACTGCTTGTTCCCCAGAGGTCAAAGTCAGCCCTCTTCTGCAGCAGGGTTGCTAGGGGAGTGGTTGAGGGGACAGCATCCTCACAGAAGTCATGCTGGGGGACAGACCAGGGGCCTGGAGTCAGACAGAGGTGGCTCAGACCCCATAGTCCCCCTTGCAGATCTGGTGGCCTTAGGGGGTTACTTCCCCCGTGACCCTTGGTGTCCTGGTTCCTTCCTCCTGGATCTCAGGAAGACCAAATCATACAGTCTGGCTCACCGTCGATATTTAATGAAAATTATTCTCTTTGTGACGTCCCCTACCCTTTTGTCATAGAATCTGATACACTGATAGCATAGGAAAAGGGCTCTGAAAACAGTAAAGTCACATAAAATCCTAAGTGTTCACGTCGCACCTCACTCTTGGATGGAAGTGAAGCAGGTGTGTTTGCTCCTCAGGTCATGGTGCTGATCCAGAACCACCCGGTCCCCGTCATTGCCATGGTGAACGGCCTGGCCTCTGCCGCCGGGTGTCAGCTGGTTGCCAGCTGTGACATTGCCGTGGCGAGTGACAAGTCCTCCTTTGCCGCGCCGGGCGTGAACATCGGGCTCTTCTGCTCCACCCCCGGGGTGGCCCTGGGGAGAGCGGTGCCGAGAAAGGTAACTGAACTCCCTGCACCCCCTTGCTAGCTGTGATCCTCCAGTGCCTGTGAGGGTGAGTTCCAGAACTTTCTTGTTGAAAGTACCATTTGATTCAGGACATTCTGCCCAAAGCAGAGCTGGCTGAATGTACTAATGTCTCGTGTTGGGAGGTTATCCCAGTGGCTGTCAGTTTGTAAATCACTGCTTTTCATTCTTGCCTACCCCTCAATACAGCTGGTTAGGTTTTTAGATATGCTTTGTTTTCATAAAGGTGAACATTTTTTGCACTCTTATTTGAAATGCAATTCAGACACAGTTTTGTTTCACAGAAAGGTTGCCCATGAGCTATAATAGCATGGTGACATATGCCAGTATAAGAGGCTAGGACACTTTGTCACTGGCTTCCTGTTTGCCAGCAATCTGTCTCATTCCAGAACGGACTAAAAGTAGCTGATACACCAAGTGTGTCAGGTTTGCAGTGGTTGCAGGAATGTCCTGTACATGGTGTGTCAAATCTGCCCCAGAAAGAGCTGCATTGCCAGAGTTGTTCTGTCACTGCTAACCCGAGTCAAGTCCACTTTCTTCACAAAGCTTTCCTCCTTCCTATAACGTCATAAAGAACGTTTACTGAACAGCTCTGAAGTGGAAACCGGTGGTTTCCTTGTTCTAGAAAAATACATCCTTATTCTCAACTGGAAATCTGTTTTTAAAGGGGGTGCCAGAGTCATAGCAAGTAGGGAATCTAAATTGCTTTCTAGAATATATTAACCATTTTAGCATCAACTAGGAAAATTAGCAGTTGCTCATATGCCGGAGGCACAATAGAAATGAGCGCCAAGGGAAATCAAGCCACAGGACCAAGAGGTTCAGGGGAGCACACCTGCCTTTCATGCACCTCCTCATTAGCTTTTACAAAAATGTGTGTTTGTGAGACAATTCTGGTGACAGATACCTACAAACACACACACTTATGAAAACCAGCTGGATGTGGGCTCCGCATTGGAAAAGGTGACCCTCAGAACACAACAGCTTGCTCCAGTGTCCTCAGACTCAGGGGGGTGTCTGGATCCCACCAGGATACACATTTACCTTAAATGTTATATATTCATTCAATAAATACTTCTTAAGTCCCTGCTTGGTGCCAGCACATTAAATTAAAATGCATCACAAAGTTATCGTCAGAGCTTATGAACGAAGTATCTTATAATTGTGCAAATCAAATCTCCAGGCCTTTTGCACATTAAAGGTGGTTGCTTGGCCAACCTGCCACTGTTCAGCTTTGACACCTAACATTCTGGAAGGTTACATGTTAAAGCATTTGAAACCTTTAAATCAGCCCTACTTTCCGGATAAGAATATATTCTTTCTCAGAACAAACTTTAGGACTTCCCTGGTGGCACAGTGGTTAAGAATCTGCCTGCCAACGCAGGGGAATGCATTCAAGCCCTGGTCGGGGAAGATCCCACATGCCGCGGAGCAACTAAGCCCGTGCGCCATAACTACTGAGCCAGCGCTCTAGAGCCCGTGCTCTGCAACAAGAGAGGCCACCGTATAGAGAAGCCCGAGCACCACAACGAAGAGTAGTCCCCGCTCGCCACAACTAGAGAAAGACCGTGCGCAGCAACGAAGACCCAACACAGCCAAAAATTAAAAATAAATTCTCATTTAAAAAAATCTTAAAAACAAACTTTAAAAATCAAGGCTTATACTTGAGTCCCAGAAACTTACAAATTGATCATATGTGTCAAATTTTAAATTCGTTTTTGAGAAGAAAGAAGGAAAATTTTTTTTGACAAAAACAGGGCTTAAATTCCCAGGAAGCCCAGTTCTCAGAACCATGTTGCATAAATCTCACCTGCGTGGCCCCCCCAGGAGGAAAACTAGGGATTCACAAAAATCTAAAACCGACCAAAACACACCCGCCTGTCGTCAGTGCTTGGCTCCACCCACAGGGACGCATCCATACACGGGCCGCCAACTGCGTGGGTGACAGGCCAGCGTCCCCGTGCACATCCGCCGGGAAGCAAAACTAGCAGATGCCTTTGCAAAGTGTCCCGGTCGGGAAGCTCCGCCCCTTTCACACGGGTGAGGCGGCAGGTGTGTGTCGCCAGTGCCCTCTGCTGGTCACCCTCGGTAACTGCCCAGCTTGCGGAGGACGCTGCCTTTTGTCCTGCAGAAACCGTGGCGAGGAGCCCTCGGGTTCCAGCCAGACTGAGCCTGGGCGTGAATCATTTACCACGTGTGCAAAGTGTCCCCCTCCCCCGGCTTGAGTTAAATATGCATCTTCGTTGAACATGTAGACGACCTGCCTGGTGCAGCTGCTCCCTCCCCGTCAGAGCTGGTCTCGCCCAGCCCCTCAAGCTGGGTACCACGGGCAGGGGGAGCATGTGAAAGACCAGAGCCCCGGCTTCCCAAACGAGTCAGGTCTCCGCCGGAACACTTGCTTCCCCCAGTTTACCCACAGTAACTCTGCATCTGTGGAATCTGAATTCCTAATTGTCTGATTAGATCAGAGTAGAACTTGCAAGATGGAGAGGATGTTAAGTGAAAGCCTTGCTACCCACCTCGCCTTCAGGTCACCAGAGAGCCTGGGAAACGGGGGTCTCACGCCCCAACCCCCCAGACCCACCGCATCAGAATCTGCATGTTAATGGTGACGCTGTGGCCACCACAGGCGTATGTTCAACAGCCCACCTCACGGAAGGGCTGGGGTCTCAATGACTCACCGGAGGTCTCCCGGCTGATGAAGTTAACCCATGATCCCCTGTCAGGTCCTTCCCTTCTGGTCCTGCCGAATCGCATACCTAATGCTGACGCACCACCAGCTAGTTCTTCTCCTACACGTGACTTGAGGAACCCCAGAGACCCCTCTGCTTTAAATAATCAGCGGCCTTGATACCTAAAGCCAACATTGGAGATTCATACAAATTTACAGGAGGAAGAAGCCTGTTAATAACAGGCACTGCATTTACTAGGGGCCTCCTGGGTGCCCCACACTGTAGTATAAGTTTTACACAGCTTTCTCCAATCTTCACAATTCTGCAGGAGAATGGGAATCTTTACTCCCATTTTTTCAGATGAGGAAACGGACTCAGAGGGTTAAACTGCCCCCTTAAGTTCGTGTGGTTGGTAAGTGGGATTGGAACTTGGGGACATCAGACACCAGGGGTCAGCCTTGAAGATCAGCCTTGACTTCAAGCGCTTTTTGTTGCTTTTAATACAGATACTCTGGGAAGAGGAAGTATAAAATCACCACCTTGTTAGGGGGACCCTAACAAGGGTTGATTACAGAAAAGGATGAGAGGAGGTATTTTCTTCTCTCATCTGAAGTTTCAGGGGAAACAGTAAGTAAAGATTGTGCTAATTCACCATAAAATAGGCTTTCTTTTATCTAATCCGTGTGGGTACAACCCCTATAAATCAATGTGGTGCTAAATAGCGTTACCCCACCAGGCAGGTAAGGACACTGATGGCCAGAGAGAGAGCCATGAACTAGGTAGGACCAGGTAGGAAGCTGAAGGCGGGCCAGGAACATGAGTGCCCGGGACAGGGGGTGACTCTCGTGTTCTCTTGCTCCTTCCCCAGATCGGACCCCCTGGCCTCTGCCCTTCACTGGGACTCGCTGGGAGTCTTCAGAGGCATCTTACTTAGCAGCCCTGGATCAGCCGCACCGGTGTTTAGCTCCACATTCAAACAGGCACTTCAGACATGCTTTGCAGTGACAGTGCTGTTCCTCTTCAACTATGAAATAGTCTTGTAGCTCCTGCTGCCTCCAGCATGTCATCATGAAATTTCCAAAACTGGACAACATTGGGATTTAGTCCTCTCCCCTAACTGCAGAGGAGAAAATGGGGCCAACATCGCCTTGTCCCTGGTGGCCAGTCCAGTCCACTGTGTGCTGTGCTCCATCTGTATCTATAATGGCATCTGTACCCGCCTTCTGGCCTCTCCTTCTCCACCAAAGCCCAATCCCTCCGTGATACGATCTAGTCTCATGATTGAAAAAACCACCTTAATCGGTGGTTCTAAACTGGGAGCAATATTGGCGCCAGGGGCCATTTGGCAGTGCCTTGATTGTCACAAGTTGGGACAGGGGTACTACTGCCCAGTAGATAGAGGCCAGGGATGCCACAAACATCCTACAATGCCCAGGACAGCCCCACACAACAAAAAAATTATCTGGTCCAAAACATACAATAGCCCTGAGGTTGAAAAACCATGACTTAAGTGCTGGTGATACCGCAAGCTAGTCCAATGATCTATAACAAACCACCCTCAACTCAGTGGCTCCAAACAATAGTAATTTGTTTAGCTCGTGAATCTGCAACTTGGACAGGGCTCAGAGAGGAAGGCTTATCTCTGCACCACAAGGTCCGTGGCCTCAGCCGGGAAGATTTGAAAGGGGAGCATGACAGCTGGGGGCAGTGGTCTGAGGGCCCGCCCGCTCCCACATCTGGCTGTCGAGGCTGCCTCTCAGCTGGGACCTCGGCTGGGCTGGTCAGGGGCACACACAGCACAGCCTCAGTGTGGCTTGGGCTTCCTCACGGCGTGGCAGCTGGGCCCCAAGGCTGAACAGCCGGAGAGAAAGAACCAGTGGAAGCCGTGTCACCTTCTGACCTGGCCTCTGCAGGACTGCGGCATCACCTCTCCTGTACTGTTTGCCTCCATCCATCCACTCCTTAAATCACTCACCAGTAAATATCCTGGCGCTGCCTACTATGTGCAAGGTACTCTTCTGGTGCTGGCGATACAGAAATAAACAGAACAGTAAGAAAAAAAAGTCTCTGACCTAGTGAAGTTTTTGTGCCAACAAAGGAGATAATACAATAAACAAAATGAATGTGTAAAATATATAGTAAATGGTGGAAGTGCAAAGGAAGAAAATGCAGCCAGAAGGGGGGATGGTGCTGGGGTGTGAGCTATGATTTCAGTAGAGTGGTGACACGTGACCTGAAGGCGATGAGGAGGGCCCCCCCCCTCTCCTGGGTGCTCATGGATCCCGTCCCTGGCAGGAGTCTGGGGATGGAAGACCTCAGGGGTGATGGGGGACATGGTGTTTGAGGAGCAGGTAACTGGGCCGAGCGTCTGGGTACAAACGTCTCTGCAGAGTGAACCGGGGCGGGTGGGGCCTGGGTGGCGCTGGGTCGCAGGACGGCCGGTGCCTAAATAACGGCCCCTCTCCCCTCCCACAGGTGGCCTTGGAGATGCTCTTCACCGGGGAGCCCATCTCTGCGCGGGAGGCCCTGCTCCACGGGCTGCTGAGCAGGGTGGTGCCGGAGGAGCGGCTGGAGGAGGAGACCCTGAGGATCGCGAGGAAGGTGGCCTCGCTGAGCCGGCCCGTGCTGTCGCTGGGCAAAGCCGCCTTCTACAGGCAGCTGGCTCAGGACCTCAGGACCGCCTACCACCTCACCTCCCAGACCATGGTGGACAACCTGGGCCTGCCGGATGGCCAGGAGGGGGTCAAGGCCTTCCTCCAGAAGAGGAAGCCCGTCTGGTCACACTGAGCGGCCTCATCAGAGGAACCGGGGGCCGCGAGCCCAGCGGGCAGCGCTCAGGGCTCCCCCCGACCGGCCCCACCCGTGACCTTCCGACCCCCAGACACCACCGCTGCCTCGTGACTGTAGCAGAGCCAGCTTGCTTTTCCAGCATCAGTCACGTCTCAGTGCACGGGGTCTGGGTTACGAGCCAGCGCTCCCTGGGGAAGGGGTGACCTGGAGGGTCGGGTGCTAACGTGAGCGGAAGGGCTGTGAGCACACAAGAAAGCCCGTGTGTGATGCTCCTTCCCAGAACCTTAGGGGAGGGGATGCCCCCACCAGGGGAGAAGGTGAAGATAAAACTGAGGCGAGAAGGAAGGATTTCAGCCCGACTCTGTGACCGGAAAGGGCCCCCAAGGTGGAGGTGGTGCCGGTTGCCCACGACGGGAAACATTTCAGATCTCCACGAGGTACTCTCCACTCTGGAAATCTTCTTGATTCTATTGAGAAATAATCATGCTTCTGGCTTTGGGGTAATCTTATGGGATCTTTTAAAGATTACCTATTCAGAGAGACTGGTAATTTTAACTTCCCAACCAGACTGTAAGCTGGTTGAGAGAAGAAAATCAATGAACTCTTTGATGCCTGTGCTGATGGACGTCTAGTAGGTGCCTGGTGCTTCTGTAATGAAGGTCCCTGCCACCAGGATACTGGGAACCCGGACCCTGGGCTAAACCTGAGGATAAAAGCATCAGGGAGAGAAAGGAGGGACGCAGAACACACATTCTCCCCCCATGAAGAATCACCTCCTCTGGAAACATGTCCAAACTCTGCTCAGCTTCTGGTAGAGAATCCAGACTAGCATCAAGCATTTGAGTTCCCCAGAGGTGGTTTAGGACCTAAACATCTTACTTTCTGGCTTCTGGTCCAGTTAGGCCCCAGAAATGTCCTAGACCTCTCATCCGCCAGCTCACACCTGGGGCTGATCATTTTTTTTAAGGCCAATTTTTTTTTACCTATGAGTAGAGTGGCCGTAAATGTAATTAGTACCAAAGACAGACACCCGTGAGGCTCTACCCAGTGGTTCTCATTCTAATCACGGGGGCAAGCAGCCCCTGGAAGGGAGGTCCCCTAGTGGGTTTCTATTGAGATTGGCCTTTTTTTTTTCTTTGCCAGAGTTTAGAAAGGTGAAAAAGAGTGTTTTCTTGGAGGGCTTCCCTGGTGGCGCAGTGGTTAAGAATCCACCTGCCAGTGCAGGGGACACGGGTTCAAGCTCTGGTCGGGGAAGATCCCACATGCCACGGAGCAACTAAGCCCTGCGCCACAACTACTGAGCCTGCGCTCTAGAGCCCGCGAGGCACAACTACTGAGCCCGCTAGCCACAACTACTGAGCCACAACTTCAGTGCCACAACTACTGAACCCCACGTGCCTAGAGCCCGTGCCCTGAAACGAGAAGCCACCGCAATGAGAAGCCTGCGCACCACAACGAAGAGTAGCCCCCGCTCGCTGCAACTAGAGAAAGCCCGCGTGCAGCAACAAAGACCCAACGCAGCCAAAAGTAAATAAAATAAACGTAAAAAAGAATGTTTTCTTGGAAAGGAGGAGCTTGTTACTGAGAATGTTCCTCAGAAGAAGAAAGATCATCAGAGCCACCAGTCCCTGGAGCCTGGGATACACCAGCACCCCCTGTACATCCTCATTCAGTCACCACCAGAATCCAGCAGAGCGGGGCCACCATCGCCTCCAGCTTACGGATAAAGCCGTGGATGCCCTCCCCCCCACCCCCGGCTGCCCACCTTGTCGGGGAGCCTGGGCTGGAGGGAGGCCGGCCTGAAGACCTGCCCCCTGCCCCTCAGCTTTCCAGAACCCAGGGCTGGGCTAAGCGTGCCCCCTGGAGGACTTCGCCAGTGCACCGGGGACGTGGGATCTGACTATTGGCAAATCACCAGTGGAGTTTTACCACGAATCTGATAAACAACTGTCTGAAATTTCAACCCAGGCTGTGAAGGACTGGCCGTCATGATCTGCTCAAAAATAATCCGCAGGGGGGGCCCCTGCGGGTTGCCCCCCGTGGGAGTTGCTGTGTGGCTGTTGATAGATCCCACAGTGAGGAGAGGGTGTTATAAACTCTGGGCTTTGGAGAAAGCTAGCAAAGCCTTCTCACACGTTCCAAGGAAAACCAAGTTGCCTTTCCAGTTTTTGTATGAGTGGCACCATAGCCTCCAATCAGGAAGTCCTCTGGCCTCTAGGCTGGCTTCCCAACCTGCGAGCTGAAGTGCCTCAGGGACTCGCTATAAATCTTATTATCGCTGGAGCAGAAAATAATCCAGAAGGAAAATCTGCTACCCAACCACCAGTGTCATATTAATTCACCCCCAAGGCAAATATAAATTGGGGGTTAATTTGCATCTCTGCTTCCTTCCACTGGGATATTGAATGAAAACTTTCTGATCACTACACAGATGACTGCTTTTGGAAAGCCTCATGTGTTCATCTTTCCCTCTGTACCATTTACTGCTCAGGGAGCTTTGCTGAGCTCAGCCCAGAAGACCCCCCACCAGTAGATTCAGGGACTAGAAAGTCAGTGAAAGGGGCCTTTGATTCTGCGCGGTCTGGGGGAGAGAGCATTCCCAAGGCCGGCCTCGGCCCCCAAAAAAACAAACAGATGGCGGGAATAAATGACTAATTTTACACCAACAAATGGGGGGGCCTCCCAGGAGATTTATTGGGCCGAAACTCTTGACAGGCAGCCCTCGGAAGGAGCTCTCTCTGCTCCCCTGGTATGTGCAAGGCTCAGAGTAGTTAAGGCATTGGCCACACTTGAGCCAGCATCTATATGACTCTGAATCCCGTGCCTCTGACACCACACCGCAGTCCTCCCAATGTACTGAAAAGATCACAGTTCCAGCCTGGAGAGATGGACGACCAATGCACTCAAAGGAAACCAGTCAGAAATGGCAGAGCCAAGGCAACACAGCTTTGCTTACCGAGGGGATGCAGGAGAAGCACAGATTCAACCTCGAAGAACACCGAGTTCAAGTCCGAGGATTGCCACCATCTAGCTGTGTGACGGTGCAGGTGACGGAGCCTCTTTCAGCACCCAGGTCCCCTTCTGGGACCCTCTTGTCCTCCCGGTTCTGACACTGCAGATTCTACAGCAGTGGAAACTTGCTGTGAAACCGGAAACAGGTAGCTTTGCTCAGAGAAAATGCTCTTTTACAAAAGGAGATGGGCCTCTTTCCCGAGAAGTGGTGAACAGTGAAAACACCTGATTACATTGGAGCACGAGAAATCCATTACGGAGCCTCAGAGCCTGGGGGCCACACCTGAACCTTTTTAAAATGTCCGGCTGGGAAGCACCTACAGAGTGAAATCGACAATCATCCTAATTTTGTCTAGGGGCCCCCTTTCCTCTCTCCGTCCTCTGAAAACCCACTGCACTAAGCTTTTAAATTGTTTTAAAATATTTGACCAATGAGTGATTATTCTTTCCTGGCAGTCGTTAAGAGGCCAGAGTTCAAATCAGCCTTATTGAAGCTCACCTGTTACTGTTAATAAACTTACGAAATTTCAGTCTTGCAGGGGTTTTTCTTTCATGTTCTGGAGCCCAGAATGTATTTTTCAGGTCCCAACCAGAGGCCCCCCGAGAAGCTGGCAGGCCGTCCTGGGCCTGCAGGATGGGAGGGCCAGCGCCCTCTGGCTCCCCGGGGGAGGGGAGGCCGCTGTCCCACAGGAAAGGGGGCGGGGAGGCTGGGGGCCGGGTGAGTCCAGTGTTGTGGGGTTTATGCTCCTCTGACGTCCTCGCTGATTTTCCTAGCGATGTTTCCTTCCAGGCTGCCTTTCCTGCCCGGGAACATCTCAGCTCTGACCCAATTTGCAAGTATTTGTTCACAGATTTAAGAAATCTTTCCCTTTTCTGTTGTATGTTTTCAATATTTACCTTACCTAACTCTGTATTGAGATGGTACTGGCCACGTTTAGAAACTTCTAGGAATCTAGAAACAGGAAAAAAAATGTATTGATCAAAGTGGAGTGTGATTTAAAGCATATCAGTGCTTAGACTGATGTAGTGATTGCTCTGTGCCAGGCACTGTTTAAGCATTTTCTGGATGTTAATACATGAATCCTCATAAAGTCTCTATGCACTAGGCTTTATGAACCCCATTCTACAGAAAAGAAACTAAAACACAGATACTAAGTGACTTGCCTGTCATCACACAGCCGGTAGGGGGCAGGGCTACGTCTGAAATCCAGGGGGGCCAGTTCTGAGCACGGACTCTACCCCAGGCCACCCTGCTGCCCCTCTTACTGGCTTTGAGGTGACGGCGACATTCCATCACTTTGTAGACACTTCTGTTGTGCAGGAAGCACACTGAATTGTTCTTTTTAATCACAGTCTAGTGTATCATGCTCCCTGCCCCCGAACAAGAGTGTGCGTTCCTGCAGGGCCACATCAGTCCTCTGTTGTTTATTTCTCAGCGCCTGGACACTGCCCGGCACAGCGTAGATCTCCCATGAGACTTTCCGGGTCCAGTTGAATGCAGCCAGGGTGCAGTTTCCCCACACACACCTTCACCCCGTCCAGGCTTGTGACACAGACATGAGAAATTTCTTAAAATTCTCAGACCACATTTTCTAAATCAGTTTTGCAAAGTTAAATAGCTCAGCAAAACGTGAATTAAATCCATGTTTTCTCTGTAGGTCCGTGGAAGTTGACGGTGTCTCTGTGTAGGTCGGTATTCAGGAGTTACTTTCGATGAATTCAGATCCAGGGTTCCAAAAAGCCCATTTTCTTTCTTTAAAGCACAGCTGAAGCATGTTTTGGCCTCCAAATGCTTACACTTCTGGTGATAGAACAGAGAGAAAATATATGGTTGGTTGGCAAGGGGAGAAGACAGCTAATTGATTTGCTCTTGACAGACTCTATTGAAATGGTTAATATGCCTATTTAAACCAAAATTGGCTCATTTGTTACTGCTGTCATATTATTCTGATCCTTTGATAATTATCCGTTAAGTTACCCAGTCTGTCCAGTTTTCACGCATGAAGTTTCTTCAAGGCCCCAGTCCCATATCAGCAACCCCGCCCGGTCCCTAAAGGAGGATGGACAGTTGCCAGGGTCACTCACTGTGCCCCTCACCCCACCCAGCCCACCCACCCCAGGGACTCCTCACACCTGTCCTCCTGCCAGTCTAGTGGTGAACCCCACACACACAAGTTACCATGTTCCCGTGAAAGCAGATTTAATTTCCTTTATTTCAGTTGCATGGATTTTTTTTCCCCTGCGTCTATTTCCAAAAGAAACAGTTGAAAGCATTTTAAAACATCACTGCATGTATTTATTGAGTCTAAACTGCAGAGCACTGTGCGAGGCACCACGCGATGGTTTTTTTTTAAGACAATTCCGACCCTCCAGGAACTTAGTCTAGTAGATAAGTCATGACCACGTTAAAACTCAAATACAAAATAGCTGTCATGCACGGGAGTCAGGTAGTTGGGCTGCCTCTGTGCCCATGCCCTGTGACTCGCTGTGTGATGTGGGGCTAGTCATCTAACCTCTACGAGCCTCAGGTTCCTCATGGTTAGAAGGGGGATGATAGTGATATCTGCCTCCTAAGTGGCTGGAGGATTACGTAGATGAGACTTGATGACCACCCCCACCACGTCCCCGTGACCCACCTCCATATCACGTGCAGCTGTGGTGGGCACTTTCCACAGATAACAGCTTTCCCCGTTATGAAATGAGCTGTGTTCCCACAAAGTTCATATGTTGAACTACCCCTGTCCCCCAATGGGACTGTATCTGGAACTAGGGCCTATAAGGAGGTAGTAAGGTTAAATGAGGTCATAAGGATGGAGCCCTAATCTAGAAGGATTAGCGTCCTTATAAGCAGAAGGAGAGACACCAGGGATATATATGCACAGAGGAAAGGCTGTCCACAAGCCAAGGAAAGAGGCCTCGGGAGAAACCAAACCTGCCCACACCTTGACCTTGGACTTCCAGCCTCCAGAACTAGGAGAAAATACATTTGTTTTTAAGTCCTCCAGTCCTCCAGGTGTTCTGTTACAGCGAGCAGACTAAGACCCGCCCCCAAGCACTTGGTCTCCGCCTCTGCGGTGGTGCTGGCCCTCCAGTAACAGGCTCAGCCTTCAACACAAACCCCACAGTGGCGGGGAGGTAAGGCCTCCAGGGACACCCCTCAACACAGCAGGTGGGGCGTGTGGATAACCGCCCCGGGCCCTGGCCGTCGGAGGGCGAAGCTCTCAGGTGCGGGGCTGTGTCTTCTCAGGCAGGACCGGCAGGGCTGAGCCCACCACCCATAGCACTGATCTGCTCGTTAATGCAAACTTCATCTGCTTTTCTCCTTCCTGCCTCACCTGGTCCCACGCCCTCACCTCTGCTTCCTGGGATGACCTTCCAAATAAACCGCCTTCACACGGGCCCTTGATTCGGGGTCCACCTTTGGGGAACCCAAACTAAGTCAAGAGATAGATTCACATCAGTCACTCAGGGAACACCCCCCATCCCTCACAAAAAAGTGGAAACAAGATTTAGCCACAGAAGACACGTTACAGTGGGGCCATCTGACCGGTTGCTAAATGAACACCGTAGGCAATAAGTATTACAGGAACCAAGAGGAAAAATCAATTCTGGTTCATTCATGAGCAGATGGAATCTTCTACGTGAAGCTTTAGCTTTTCAAGCCGGAAGGGATCTCAGCGCCCTTACAAACTGTGACATCACACAGACAAGGTCTAGATGACTAAAAAGATACAGACCTAGCAAGCCCTGGTACTCAATGCAGGATGTTCTGACCAGAAGCTGGGGTGCCCTTCCTGGTGACATCCCCTCGAGACTGTCAGGGTGAGCCGCCCCATAAACAATCCAAGCTTTCCGGAAGTTTCCTTAGCAACGTTCAGGGAAAAGGCTGAGCAAGTGCGTGGTCCCCAAACTCCCCTCCCGTGGCCCCTGGAGAAGGAATTTATGAGCTGCTGCATCTCTAGTCCCTTCCTTGACATTTACTGGCTTTTTGATGAAGGTTAGAGCAATTTTTCTGTCAACAGCTTCTCATTAGGGGCCTGGTGATGTTCCTTGTGACCATTATTTTACTCAGCATCATGCCTGGTCACTGTGAGGAGAAGAGGTTCCACTTAGAAAGCATCCGTCTTTGCAGCAGCAAGGAGCTCAGGTAATCCTGCTTAAATACTCCTCCGGGCTGACAGCGCCCCGAGGCTTGTGTACTGAACTCAGACAACCAGCCAGCCTGGCGTGAACCGCTCAGCTTCTGGCGTGCTGCCTCCCCATCTCTTTATAAAGACATATTTCAGGTTTAATTCTCTGATTCTTTTAAAGATGAATTATGGAGAACTTGTTGGTGAAATAATCACTAGGACTTACTTCTCAGAGACCACAGGTTCTCACCACGAATGACAAGTCTGCCTTGGAAAAGCCTGGAACCAGCAGGTGTTGGAGGAAGGTGTCCGGTTCCCCTGACAGACTGTTTATCTCGCCCCTGAAATGCAGTGTCTGCACACGGTGATGCTTTAGGAAAGCAGCTGGAGACGTCTGAGGCTCCTGTCATTCACCCTTCATACACCCTCCTCCGCCTTCCCTGCCACCATGAATCTAGCCTGGAATGGCTATTTTTCCATTTTTCCAATGGGTCTGATCTTACATGGGTTTTTTATTCTGAACAATTTCAAACACAGGGAAAAGACGAGAGAATGTGGTAATAAACTACCATGTACTCGTGGCCCAGCTTTCACAATCCTCAGTGGATAGTTTATCAACCATCCTGGCCAATCTTGTGTCACCTGCCCCATGCCCACTCCCCCCCGGTCCCCACCCAGACTCTTCTGAAGTGGATCCCAGAGTCACCTTCTCAGAACTGAAAGGCACTGCTCTCACCCAGGAAATTCCAAGGGATTTGGGAGCTCTGTGTATGGAACCACGGTCAAGGAGCAAATATTAGGACAAAAGATGCTCCTGGTGCGCTTATCACTCAGGAAATGACAAGGGTCTCAGGAGCCCTGTGCCAGGACCTGGGGACAGAGACCAGCATATACATGTTCTCTTATCTCACAACAACCCCTTGGATGTCTTTCCCTCCTGTTCCCAGGGATCATTTTCCAAAATAACTACCTCCATGCAGACCTGGGGTTCAGGCTCTGCTTTCCGGGGGAAACCCAGGCTGAGATGCCAACCATGGGAGGGGCCAAGGGAGTTCCAAGAATGCCAGCAAAGGGAGTCCCAGGGTGACCACCAGGCACCAGACCCTTGTTCAATTAGAATCTCTGGTTCTCAGCGCTTGAAGCTGCAGTTCCAAACTTCTCCAGCAGAGGGCAGTGGTAGCTTAGCTCTAGATGGACATCGCCACGGCCTAACTGCTGCCAGGTTACCTGGACTGGAAAATCACATCTGCTTTTTAGTCCTGAGAATAAAAGAAACATATGTAGCAGATTCAGTACTAGTAAAGTTAGTTAGATGTCAGTTCATCTGAGGCAGTGGAGAGGAAGAAGCTCATAAATATAATTGTTTGCTTTTATTTTTTTTTAAATAATAGAGTCAGGGGACCTCATAGTGTGCTATAAAGATTGCTCCCTGCATTTTTATTCCTGGGTGGTCATCAGAGGAAACGCTCCATACCAGGGTTTCTCAGGCTCAGCGCTGTGGACATTTGGGCCAGACAATCCTTTGTTGTGGGGTTGTCCGGGCATTGCAGGATGTTTAGCAACATCCCTGGCTTCTTTCTACCCATGAGATGCCAATATACCCTCCCCCCACCCCTTGTGACAACCAAAATTGTCTCCAGATTTTGCCAAATGTCCCCAAGGGGGTGGAGGGACAAAATCACCCCAGTTGAGAACCACTGCCCTGGATGATTATCTGGGCCAGTTAGTTTATCAGCGAAACAAAGTATTGATGCTGCAAATGAGGCCAGAACCATGTTTTCAAGCCTGCCTTGGGCTGTTAATATCAAAAGGCAGCGTTTACTGAGAGCTTTTCAGGCCCTGGGCTAAGAGTTTCTGTTCTAGACCCAGGCCCACCTCGGGGCAGAATTCAGCACCCTCCACTCTCCCCAAACAGATTCAACTCTCAGAAAGCATTAAAGGAAAATGGGAATATTCCTGAAGGTGACCTGAGGAGACAAAGACAAGCCTCTTCCTAAGACTCTTCCTTTGACTTTTCTGTCCTTGACCCCAAAATTCCTTTGCCAGGCCCGGTGGGTAGAGAGGAAAATTCTTCTGTCTTCAGCCCCAGCTCACCCTGCACCCCTCACAAAACCATTACTCCTCCAGCGCACCCCATCCCAAGACTCATATCAAAGTATCCCCCCATCAAACAAGTTTCTTGCTAACATGGAGGATTTTTCTCCATATTGTTACACCTTCATTCACCTCATTTTTATAGATGAGGATGCCGAGGGATTGTCCCCAAAATCATACAGCCAAAAAGTGATGGAAGCAGGACTTGGACTCCAGACAGAGAAGGAACATCTGTCAGGGCGCATGATGCTTTCACGGGCTTGGAAAAGTGTTTTCGTGTTCATTTCTTTTAAAATCAGAAGAATGTCATTATAAAATATAATTTAAGATTTTTTCATGGAGGAAGGAGCGCATCAAGGCATAAGTGCCTGGGGTCCCGTAAAGTCATCCTGCACCCAGACATTGTGCTCCATTTTTGGTGAGGGTGTAGCTGACACACACCTGCTTGATACAGAGCCAGTCTTGGTCCAACATAAAACTGACCTCAACATTGGGGGAAAAATGTAAAAGTACAGGTCTTAGCTATTATGGGGTCAGTGGTATCATTTTCATAGATTCATTTATTCACTCAACAAACACTTCAAATGGCCTGCTGTAAATGAAAAAATAAAAATTTAAAATATTATTAAACTTTTGCTTTAAATACTATTCAATACATTAGTTCTAAGTTATGAAAAATAGAGATTTTTTTTTATTTGACACTAAATCCTGAGGGACCGTGGTCTCACTGGATATTTTTCCAACACTAGACTTGGGGATGGGGGGGAGTCATGATCCTTCACTCATTTTACTGCGCCATCTCTGTGCCAACTAGAGGTGGGGTGATGTCTTAGTTTGCTTGGGCAGCCATGGACTGGGCAACTTAAACAACAGAAATTAATTTTCTTACAGTTCTGGAGGCTGGAAGTCCAAGACCATGCCAGTCAAGGTGCTGGCATGGTCCCATCCTGGTGAGGGCTCTTCTTCCTGACTTGCAGATGGCTGCCTTCTCAGTGGGTCCTCACATGGCAGAGACAGATCTCTGGTATCTCTTCCTCTTCTTATAAGGGCACCAGTCCCATCGGATCAGGGCGCCATCCTTATGACCTCGTTTAACCTCAATCACCGCCTTGAAGGCCCCCATCTCCAATTCAGTCACATGAGGGGGTTGGGACTTCGACATATGAATTTGGCGGTGACAATCCAGTCCACAGCTGGTGAGTTGGTCAAACAATTTATAGCTGGTATATTTTTAGTATTTAATTGCAAGGCTGCTCTAAACAATCAAGGAGGAAGGGTGTAGTTCTTTGAGCATTCTTCCCCAAAACCTCACCTCTTCTCTGCTCCTTTGCTCCAATTAATGCAGAATATAATGATGTCATATCCTGATGGCAATCTCTTCTTTCATGGCTGGAGCTGGTGGGTAATAGGCGTTATTTCTGTTTGGGATGAGGTGGGATGTTTTGGGTTAGGTTTGGGTTTCTTCTTCTTCCTTTCTACTCTGAGAACAAGAAAAGGCAGGATGCCTGCCTAGGAAGGGTGGCAAATTACTGTGGAAAGAAATTCTATCAGAATTGACCATTCCATTCAGCAGCTAACATTTTTCAGTAGTCTCTGTTTTCTGCTAAGCTCCACTTCTCCACAGTTGACTCTGATTCTGAATAGTCCATTTTAATGGATATACAAAAAAGAGAAATAAGATTTTTTGAAAATGTATTTAGTGGGGGCACAAAATTATACCATTAATTGCGTTTTGTTTGGTCTGATCTTACATTCCCTGAGCACATAGTCCTGCTTGGCTGAATGCCCCTCTTTCTATTTGCATAATAATTTCTTGACATTCAGATGATTCTCAGATGTTTAATCTTCCCTAACCACCCAATCTAGAGTCCTCTGGTCACGCCATCCACCACCTCCCTTTAATTTCCTTCTCAGCACCTACAACTCTGATTTTCTTTCTTTACTCTCTTTTCTTTTCCCTCCCTCTCTTGTTTATTTTTTTGCACGAGAATATAAGCTGCATGAGGGCAGGGACCCTGACTGTCTTCTTCATCTCTGTACCTCTCATTTCAAGGACATGCCTGGCATAAAGTAGGCACTCAACCATTATTTGTGGAATGCACAAATGAACGAGTGAATGAATGAATAAGATCTCAGCAAGGAGGAGAGGCTTTTTATCTTGGTTCAGCAGTTTCTAGCTTTGCTTGGAGAGCTCTTTACAACCACTGAGAGGATTGCAAAAGGAATCAAGGCCAAGGAGAAAGAATTCTTAACAGTGAAAGAGAGAGAATATAGAAGCAAAGAAGCAAGGATGAAGCATGGGAACTCAAGAATTCCCCTCAAAGGTGAAAAACCTGTACCATGAAAACTATAAGACACTGGTAAAAGAAACTGAAGATGGTACAAATAAATGGAAGTCTATTCCATGCTCATGGATTAGAAGAATTAATACTGTTAATATGGCCATACTACCCAAAGACACCTTGAGAATCAGTGCAATCCCTATCAAAATTCCAATGGCATTTTTCACAGAAATAGAACAAATAATCCTAAAATCTGTGTGGAACCACAAAAGACCCCAAATAGCCAAAGTAATCTTGAGAAAGAAGAACAAAGCTGGAGGCATCATGCTTCTTGATTTCAAACTATACTACAAGCTACAGCAATCAAAACAGGATGGTACTGGCATAAAAACAGACACTTAGATCAATGGAACAGAATAGAGAGCCCCGAAATAAATCCATGCATATATGGTCCATTTACAACAGAGGAGCCAACGATATACAATGGGGAGAAGACAGTCTCTTCAATAAATGGTGTTGGGAAAACTAGACAGCTATATGCAAAAGGTATTGGGTTACAATATGTTTAGGGCTGGCATTATATAACATAATGTTGTATAACAAAGATAATTAATGTTTTTTGTTTTTGTTTTTAAATTTTTATTTATTTATTTATTTATTTATTTATGGCTGTGTTGGGTCTTCGTTTCTGTGCAAGGGCTTTCTCCAGTTGCGGCAAGCGGGGGCCACTCTTCATCACAGTGCGTGGGCCTCTCACTATCACGGCCTCTCTTGTTGCGGAGCACAGGCTCCAGACGCGCAGGCTCAGTAATTGTGGCTCACGGGCCTAGTTGCTCCGTGGCATGTGGGATCTTCCCAGACCAGGGCTCGAACCCGTGTCCCCTGCATTGGCAGGCAGACTCTCAACCACTGCGCCACCAGGGAAGCCCAATTAATGTTTTTTTATTAGAGAACTACTATGCAGTCACCCAAAAAAATTTTGTAGAAAGAGGCACTGCAGGAAATAAAAAGTATACACAAGGGTCTTACTTGTTCGAGTTTCCAAGAGTGGACTTAAAGCTATCTTCACTTCGGTAGCTCAGACGCAATTGTCAATGATTGTCATAATTTCCTCCTAGGGCCATGCATGTTAGAACCACCTGAAATGTTTCATGCCAGACCTGTTGAAGCAGAATCTCTGGGTTTGGAGGAATGCAGGTATTTGCAATTTTAACAAGCTCCTCTGTTGATCCTTATACATTATATCAAGAGGAAGAGAGAGAGACCAAAAATTATCCAGTACAGAACACACAAGTTCACATTTAATAACCCTCCTCCACTCCTGTGTTTGTTTTGTCTAGTCCTAAAGTTGCTTTTATTAAGGGAGTTGAGATACTCACCCATGAAGCTTATTTGTTTGTTTTTTAAATGCTGCTTTGATTTCTCAGTCGGGCTGGGTTTCCATTGCCCTTGGCGTCCTCCCAGAGAATTTTAGTGCCAGTGAGAAAATGAGTCTGCTGCCCCCTTTACTTATCCCTTCCACTTTTTGAGCACGATGTCGTAAGAGGTCCCCAACTTTAGACATCTGAAACTCAGAGTCACGTATAGAGGCACGAGTTTGGACCCTGGCTAGACTTCAAGAGCAACAGAAGAAAAGCAAAAGGAAAACTCCAGGGAGAGTGGACCTTCCCCAAGGGCACTGAGGATGCTGGCAGGCTGCAAAAATCAATTTCAATAACAGTGACAAACTTTCCAGATGATGTGTTGTATTAATGGCCATTACCTCCCTGCTTAAACTCCTGAACAGGCAGGGATTTGAAATGAGGATCTTGCAAGAAATGGACATACCTTGAAGATAAGATCTATTCTTATAAGTTGTATAGAGCACCCCAAGTAAGATACGTGTATAAAGCCTCATTAATAACAACAGTAGGGACTTCCCTGGTGGCGTAGTGGTTAAGAATACGCCTGCCAATGCAGGAGACACGGGTTCGATCCCTGGTCCCACATGCCTCGGAGCAACTACGCCAGTGCACCACAACTACTGAGCCCACACGCTGCAACTACTGGGCCTGTGCTCCACAAGAGAAGCCACCGCAATGAGAAGTCTGTGCACCGCAATGAAGAGTAGCCCCGCTCACCGCAACTAGAGAAAGCCCGCGCGCAGCAACGAAGACCCAATACAGCCTAAAATAAATAAATTTATTTTAAAAAATTAAATTAAAAGTAATAAATAAATAAAGGTCATAGCGTTAAAAGAAAAAGTAATAACAACAGTAGTTTAAGTTCTACTCAGTTCCAATGAGTTTTTGGTGTGTGTCAGAAGTTGTCAACCAATCAAGTACGCAAGTGCCCACCTTCCCCCCAGAGGGAAAGTCAATAACAAGAGACACGCTGAGGGCCCACCTCCAGCTCTGCCAGCGCCTTCTGACTACTCAGCACTGCCCAGCAGGTCCCAAAGCACCAAAGAAGCTCCACTCTCACCTGCTTGACACTGGGCTTCTGCACATGATTTCAACTAATAAAACCATCCTGCTCCTTTAAATTTCCTAGTAAATGTTTGAAAACGATTGTGTATCACACTCCCTAATGTAAATAACTCGAGGTCAAAAAAGAGGAATTACCCACCCAAGAGTCAAGTAGCTCCATTAATGGCAGGTGTAGGATGTATTCATTTCTTCTCGCTGCTGTAACAAGTGACCACAAACTTAGAGGCTTAAAACAACTCAAATATATTACCTCACTGTTCTGCAAGTCAGAAGTCCAAAATGGCTTTCACTGGACTAAGACCAGGGTGTCAGCAGGGTCGTGTTGCTCCTGGAAGCTCTGGACAGAACCAGTTTCCTTGTCTTTTCCAGCTTCTACAGGCTGCCCACGTTCTCTGTCTCGTGACTCCCACCAGCGATCACATCACCCCAACCCCTGCTCCTGGCATTACATCTTCTCTGGCTCTGACCCACCCGCCTCCCTGTTATAAAGAGGCTTGTGATTATATTGGACCCACCTGGATAATCCAGGCATCTCTACCCATCTCACAATCCTTAACTTCATCACATATGCAAAATCCCTTTTGCCACGTAAGGTAACATATTCACTGGTTTAGGACACGGACATTTGGGGGACCATTATTCTGCCTGCTACAGAGGACCAGAACCCAGGTTCCTTGACTCCCAGCCCAGGTGTCCCTATAGCTCTCAGGCTCTCACTACCCCTTGGGCTCCTCAGAGTTCAAGGTCATCTCTGAGGTTCAGAGATAGAAGCTGGGTTGCACAGCAGCAGAGGATTTCCTCTTGAAGTGGCGGTTTACCACTGTGCACACCCCGTATACCCCTGCTACCCCGTAACCACCCCTACATTACATCACTCCTCAGAAGGAAGGGGCTGGCCCCTGAGGTTCAGGAAGCATCTTGGTGGCTCACTGGTAAAGGGCTGGGGGTGTAACGATAGTGCTGCTGGCTATCCTGAGGGTACCTCTCAGGAACCTAAGTGTGGTGGGATGAAGCCCCCTCATATCTGCAAGGCCCTGGGGGCAACCCGAGGGCTGGTACAAATGCCCACCAGCCGTGCTGATGAGAAGCCAGCAAAGAAGGGAATCAGGACGAGGAGCGTAGGGAAGAGAGGAGCAGGCTGAGCTGTGGTGTCAGTAGGTCTGTGTGAGGCCAGGGCAAAGGAGCCTGTGCTCAGGGGGACAGCGAAGGGCTGGCTGCCCAGCACTGCCCAGCGGCTGAGTCACCTCCACCGACCACTCAGAACCCCCGCAGCCAAGAAGGGTTGGCTGGAGAAGAAACAGAAGAGGACTCCGCCCGGAAAACATGCACCAGCAATCCTGCCAGCCTCAGTGCCATAGAAATGATAAAATTCCAAAGGTGTTCCCACTTTTCTACCACCACGGGCAGAGTCTGGGAAGGCTGGGGGGCCTCAGAGAGGAGGAGCCGGGTGGGAGGAGAGTGACAGAGGGGTGTCAGCTATGGCCAGGGAAACAAGCCCCATCCGCCTCCCCAGTGCTGAGCAGACTAACAGGAATACCTGGAGCCAGAGGCGGGTTTTCCTTTCTCTTGGGAAAGCCAGCTGAGAATGCGTCCATGGTAACTAGGGATGAGGGATGGAGAGTCTGCAAGTGAAGACAAAGTATCAGCTGCTCATCTAGAGAGGGATAATAATTAACCAGGAGGGTCCCCTTCGGTCCAATGACCCCAGGAGACAAGTGGCAGGGTCAGAGGGTCGGCCTCATGTGTGTGTGACCTGGGCAGCCCCCCAGGGCCCCCACCCAGAAGGACCTCACGGTTGGGTTCAAGCTCAGCTGTCACCATCTTAAACTTATTCATCATTTTGAAACCGAACAGGACCCTGTGAGACTTTCCCAGGGGCAGACCCCTATGTCCCCCACCTCTTGTTTGTAGAAAAGCTTTAGCCTCCTAGGCCTTCCCCAAGTTCCAGAGAGCAAATTTAATCAGAGAAGTGAGAAAATGCAGAAACAAGGGAAAGCAGTTGAGCAAGACAAAATAATAATAGTTTAGCCATAAAACAAAGGACCCTTAGTTCCTTCTCAGGTGCTACAGATAATATCCTGAGCCATGTCCTTGAGTTGTTTTGCAGATACTGAAACATCCACCAGGTGGAAACTGCTGACCAGATAGACCCCAGACCGGTTGGAACCAGAAGGTTGATGACGTTAACTCCCGAAATACCACCCTGTTGCATCACCACCAACCAATCAGAAGGACGTACACAAGCTGATCATGCACCTGGGGACCCTCTCCCTCACGTTGCCCTTAAAATCCCTTCCCCTAAAGCCATCGGGGAGTTCGGGCCTTTTGAGCATGAGCTGCCTAGACTCCCTGCTTGGAGCCTGCAATAAACGCTGCACTCTCCTTCCCCACAGCCCGGTGTCAGTGGGTTGGCTTTGCTGCGCATCAGGCAAGCAAATCCAAGTTTAGTTCAGCAACAATTTTTGAACAAGAGACCCCCTCATTTTCATTTTGCACTGGCCCCCTCAAACCATGTAGCTGGTCTCCGGGTGTATCATGTAGGATACATTGTGTCTGTGTAGGAGGAAGGGTGAAGAAGGAATAAAATGCTCAGCGTCTCATTTAAGAGGTAGATCTCTTTATCTATTCATTCAGTCAGACAAAATTCAGCAGAAAATTCTCTCCCACCCTCCTCCCAACCCCCCCATGAAGGTACACACATGTACAATCCCAGGCTTACCCCTCACACAACTGACCACACCAAACTGCAGTCCCCTGACGTCCAGGTGGGATCAGGCCAGCGTTTAGGGATGCTGAAGGGTATTTCATAGCTTTTCAGGGAAATAGTCTAATGCTCAGCTGATAGGCTCATATACATTTCTGCCAGGGCTCAGAGGATCCAAGAGAAGAGCTAAACGTCAAAACGAGTTTGAACGTTTGGAATTTAAGTTTTTTCACAGATTCAACCACCACCATCAGAATAAGATTTTAAAAACAAAGACGAAAGGAAGGTAACACTATTTTTTAAAAGGTGAAGAATAATTTCCTTATAAGATGGTTGCGAGGGCTTCCCTGGTGGCGCAGTGGTTGAGAATCTGCCTGCTAATGCAGGGGACACGGGTTCGAGCCCTGGTCTGGGAAGATCCCACATGCCACGGAGCAGCTGGGCCCGTGAGCCACAACTACTGAGCCTGCGCGTCTGGAGCCTGTGCTCCGCAACAAGAGAGGCCGCGATAGTGAAAGGCCCGCGCACTGCGATGAAGAGCGGTCCCCGCACCGCGATGAAGAGTGGCCCCCACTTGCCGTAACTGGAGAAAGCCCTCGCACGAACCGAAGACCCAACACAGCCAAAAATAAATAAATAAATAAATAAAGTAGCTATTAAAAAAAAAAAAAAAAAAATGGTTGCGAAATTTCATTAAACTGCATCTAGGATATTGCCTGTGTATGTAGAGGCTAAATAAACAAATGTTAATTCCCTTATTCCCTTCAAAGCCCCTCTTTGTACACTCTTTCTTCTTTTCTTCCAATCTTGCTGAGTAAGTTACAGCCTTAAGCTGCCCCTGCCCCTGCGCCTCGGTTACCTAACGTGATGGGCTGAATCATAACAAAACTCCTATGCTGAAGACCTATCCTCAGTACCTCGGAATGTGACTGTATTTGGTGTTGGGCCTTTAAAGAGGTGGTTATGATAAAGTGAGGCTGTATAGGTGGGCCTTAATCCAACAGGACTGGCATCCTGACATAAGAGGAGATTAGGACACAGACAGGTACAGAGGGATGACCACGTGAGGACACAGGGAGAAGACGGCCATCTACAAGCCAAGGAGAGAGGCCTCAGGAGAAGCCAACCCTGCCCACACCTTGATCTGCGACACTGAGTCTACAAATGTGAGAAGATAAATGTCCATTGTTTAAGCCACCCAGCCTGTGGTACTTTGTTGTGGCAGCCTGAGCTGACTAATACACCTAACATCATCCGAGCTATGGTTCTTGGAGAGAAGCAAGCCTACACTGCCAAGAACGATGAGAACTCTCTTACCAGGCAACGCCTTGAAGAAGGGAGCACTGCTCTTCAGGAGTCTAGCTGGGTGCTTTCCACCAGGTGTTCGCTGGGTGTCTTTTCTCCTGGGAGTTCATTGCCTCCTTGTAAATAGAAGCCACTGTCCCCTGAGGAGGGAAGTGGGGGGTGTATTTGGGGTCATCAGTCACTCATGCCAGCCCAACGTACCCAAACGTTCACATGCTCCTGGGCCCTGTTCCAACCTCAAGAGAAGGCCTTTCTTGGTCTTACAAGCCCTGAGCAGCAAAGCACACATGGAGCCAGTCTTCTGCCCGAGGACCAGGCTGAATTAGCCCCCAAATTCTGAATAAACTTTTGGTCTAATGGGCTTTACTTGTGTTCCCTAAGGAAGTTACAGACCAAGAGTTGGAAATGGAGGAGGTGTCTTAACATTTGGGTCTTTATCATTCCTGGCAAAATTATTTGGAGCCATGAAATCTGGATCAAGGCAGGAATGTCCAGAAGACCTTATTATACCATTCCTAAAAACAAACACTTCCACTGAGTTTTCTCATTACCAACACTGTGTTGAGCACTTCACATACATTTTTTTCTCCCAAGCAAGATTTCAACACAAAGGAGCCAGCCTGCATTTAGAAAAGTACCAAGAGTCAGGCCTGTGTATTTAGGGTGTCAGGGAAAGAACTTTTCCAGGGGAGCAAATGCTTTGTCCATTACCATGTCCATTGCTTCTCCCTGGATTTGCTCCCATGTACCTGGATTCTCAGGTATTTAATGGCTCCTTTCTCCTGAGCCCTCTCCCAACATATATTATTTAATAATATTAGCTTTTAATTAATGTGTCTACTTATACCCTGTCTTGTTCTGCAAAGCAGTTAAGGCAACTCATAGACAGATATACTGCATATGGCAACTAGCATTCATCGATTCAACATAAACGGAGCACTTCCTATATTCCAGGCACTGTGCTAGGTCCTGGAGAAACAGCATTCACGTTCTACCGGGCTCTCCTGGGTTTCTCCTGCACATGTGCATAGTTTCCCAGCCAGCAGGGATGTGTGGAGAGCCCATCTCAACCCTTTGGCTGTCCCATTCCAAGATTTTCTGTTAAATTTGTAGCTGGTTCACCACTTACCCTAATCAGGAGCACATTCTCAAACTTGCAGAGATGTGAGTTTTCCCCATTTGTTTCCTGCCAAGTTCTCTGTTGCTGTCAGTGCTATAGGTTTTCACCCTCTGCTCAAAATTGATTTGACCCCTTTGGCAGTAAACTTGATATTTTTTTCTGGTCAGCCCCTTGCTGATAAAACAGTGGACAGAACTGGGAAGAGGGCTGGGATGGAAACAGACCAGACAAAAGGGCTACAGACCTGTTCTTGCCTGAAGCTGTATCCATTTTTCATGAGTAAATGCTTCTCAATTTGTTATCTGCCTTTGGCCAATTTCCAAAGCACAGAAATGGTTGATTCTGACAATACTGTCCAGTTTCATACTGCCTGGGGAGGAGAGGATTTACTGACCATTTCATGTCACGATAGCTGGAAGTTTGGCCTCTGAAGTTTGTTTTTTTTTTAATTTTTAATTTTGATGGGGCACAAATTTCCCAGTTTTCTGCTGTTTCCACTGTCCCTATGGTCCTACACTTGTTCTGCTTCATTATCCGCCTCACCCTTGAAGGCACTGAGCTTAGGAATTATGATCCACAGTGGTGACACCTAGACAATGTCCTAAAAGTGCAATGGAATGTACAAATAGTGCTCGGGCCTGTGTGCTAGATTCTTTGTAATATAAAAGCATTCAAGAGAAGGTCTTTGTCTTCAAGGCCCCGAAAATCCCGGGGGAGATGGGGAGCATGGATACAAAGAGATAACTAACAACGCAATGGCTGGAGTCCACCTTAGGCACAGGGACGGACTTCCCTGGGGGTCCAGTGGTTAAGATTCTGTGCTTCCACTGCAGGGGGCGGGGGTTCCATCCTTGGTCGGGGAACTAAGATCCTGTATGCCGCATGGTGTGGCCAAAAAAAAAAAGCACAGGGATGTCCTCTGTAGGCTGGGAAGGACAAGAAATGATTTCTCAGGTTTATGACATACAGACCCTTTATATGATTTGTCAGGTTTCTTGTCAATTACTAAATATCACTTTGGTACTTGGAATGAAATTGTTTTCATTGGAGGGAATAAACTAGTGTACCTTAATAAAGAGAGAAGAGTTTGGGAAGTGGAATACTAGGGAGTGCTAGATGTCACCTTGCTGCTGGTGGAACGTGGATAGTAAACAGAATCCCGTGCCCCAGCTCTGCCACTCCCGTGCTGTGAGATTTGAGAAATTCATTTCTGCATCTGTGCAATGAAGAAGGGGTGGGGAAGTGGTAATCATTTTTGGTTCAAATGCCCTGTGGTTCTAAGGGAGGACAGAACCTTTTTTCTACAATCTCTAGAAGATATGATTATGTTTGTTCCCATGTATCACAAGGATTAGTCACTAGATTTGCCCAAAGCAATGATCCCCAGAATGGTTAAGCAGGGTTTCTGAATGTTTTAAAATTTATTTTAGTAAGAATATTTTGAAAACCTGATGAAGTTATGACATCTTTTCTAGGCGAAATAAACCACATCTTCCTAAACATACAAAACGTTGCCTAGAATCACAGGGAACTGACACCCTCAGGTTAAGGACTCTTGAGAGAAAACAATGAAAAAGAGACCATGATGAGCTTCGAAGCCCTGGATTCAGCTCTGGCTGTTGTAGGCTTCTCATTCTTTTTAAAATAGTCAAAGAAAAACCAAAGTGAAGGTCTGAATTAAAAACTAACCTAGGAAGATCTGTTGTAGAAAATGAAAATTTTTCATCGCTGAGAAAGGCAGACTAAAGAACAAGAAAATCTCACTCTTCACAGAATCCCAGGCCGAAGGGAGGAATGAAAAATTAAAGGCATTAATATTTATCACAGCCAGAGAAGGAAAACCTGCAGGAAATGATGAGCACGGCTGCAGCAGCAATTATAACCAAAGACAGGAAACTAAAACAGGAAGCTTATCTCATCAGTTAATTTCAATGCAACACTACAGGGGGGTGTTTTGGCCAGATGCCCCAAAGGAACCCTTAATCCTTCCACAGGAGTATTCAGAGATCATCTGGAGAGTTATTAATGCCCTCTCAACCTCTTTTCTTTGCCCTCTCCCTTTTGGAAAGCAGAGAAGGAATCTAGCTAAGTTAAGCGAGCGTTTTTTTTTTGGCCATGTTGCACAGCATGTGGGATCTTAGTTCCCCGACTAGGGATCAAACCCATGCCCTCTGCAGTGGAAGCTTAAGAGTCCTAACCACTGGACCGCCAGGGAAGTCCCTAAGTGAGCATTTTTAATTTCAACTCCTAGAACATTACGTTGTGTTCATTTTGAAATCATCTTACAGAGAACCAGCCTACAGGCTAAGGTATAGATGTGTCTGACAGAAGAGAAAAAGCAGAGTCCAGGGGTCCAGCAGGGCTATGGGTTTCAGACTCACTGCTGCTTCTGCTGCCCAGGGCTGCCTCCCAGGTCAGAGGTCAGAGGTTAGAGGTTATCAAACACCCAGGGCAGGGACTCCCACGTTCTGCAAAGTCATAGGCACCGCTGTCATCACCTGCTCCCAATACTCCTGCTGTATTTACAGGCTCCCTAGTCACTCAGGGAGAACGGCATCCTGCAGAAGGACAGAACCCACAGTGCAGAAGGACTCTGGGGACAAAAATAAAATGCAATAACTTGTGCGTTGTTCTCTTTCAGGTCAGTGCTTTTTTGCTATTTAGAAGTCTGCTGAGAGACACCCCTAGCAGTCCAGTGGTTAGGACTCCCCGCTTCCACTCCAGGGGGCGCAGGTTCGATCCCTGGTCAGGGAACTAGTATCCCACGAGCCGCTCTGCACAGCCAAAAAAAAAAAAAGAAATAGAAGTCTGCTGAAGCAAGCAACATCAAAGCACCCCACGTCCTTAGTCTCAACAGACTGTTCTCCGCACCCAACAGCGATTTTTTGAATACTGAGTCAGATCCTAATATTCCTTCAAAATCCTCCAGACAGACCCCACCTCTCTCTGAAGGTAATCAGAGCCCCTGACATTGTATATGAGGCTGTGCTCCTGGCTTTCTTTCTGACACCCGCTCCCCCAGTCCCTGCACTCCAGCCCACTGGCCTCCGTGCTATGTCCTGAGTGCTCTAAGCTCACTCATACCTCAGGACCTCTGCACACACTGTTCCCATGTCTGGAGAGCTCCTTTTGAATCCCTCAATATCTGCAAGGCTCACCCTCACTTCTTTCAGGTCTCTGCTCATACGTCACCTCATCAGAGAGGCCTTCCCAGCCATGCTACCTAAAATAACAGCACTTGTTCATCCCTCCCTTAACCTTCTTTACTTTTTCCATAGCACACATCATTACCTGGCATTCCTATAGATCCCCTGTGTTTTTAAATTGTATCCTTTTGAATGGGGATTTTTTTCTTGTTCCGCAACTATATCCCTAAGACCTAGAATGTGTCTAACAAATAATAGACATTCAATAAATATTTTTGAATGGATGCTATTGGTTATTCTGCCTAGATGGGTGTATAATGGTATTAACTATCTTCTTTTTAATAGTGAAATATCATAATACAACAGTGCATACAATGCGTATGTACACTTTAAAGAATAAGTGCACACCCATGTATTACCACAAAGTGTACCAATGATATATTCTGAGGTACCAAAATAGATCTTCTATCAAGTCCAAGTACTAAATTCTTTCCCGTTATCAGTCAATTAGAACTCTCTTTGGTGCAGATAGCAGAAAAGCTGACCCAAAGTGGCTTAAACAATAAGGAAATTTATCATATAAAGTCTCATTTAAAAAATCCATAGGCAGATACATGCACCCCCATGTTCATAGCAGCACTACTCACAATAGCCAAGACATGGATCAACCTAAATGTCCATCGACATATGAATGGATAAAGAAGATGTGGTACATATATACAATGGAATACTACTCAGCCATAAAAAAGAACAAAATAATGCCATTTGCAGCAACATGGATGGACCTAGAGATTATCGTACTAAGTGAAATAAGTCAGAAAGAGAAAGACAAATGCCACATGATATCACTTATATGTGGAATCTAAAATAGACACAAATGAAGCTATCTACAAAGCAGAAACAAACAGACATAGAAAACAGATTTGTGGTTGCCAAAGGGGAGTGAGGTGGGGAGGAATGGACTGGGAGTTTGGGGTTAATAGATGCAAACTATTACATATAGAATGAATGGACAAAAAGGTTCTACTGCATATAGCACAAGGAACTAGATTCAATGTCCTGAGATAAACCACAATGGAAAAGAATATAAAAAAGAATATATATATGTAACTGAGTCACTTTGCTGTACAGCAGAAATTAACACAACACTGTAAGTCAACTATACTTCAATTTTAAAAAATTCGTAAGTAGAAGGAGCTTTAAGCAATGGTTGCTTCAGGGGTTAGGGGATGTCACCAAAGTATTGTTTTGAGTCTTCTCTCCATTCTGCCTTCCTTGGTATGAGCCTCGTCCTAAAGCTGACTCACTAATGGTGGCAAGATGACTGCCCATAGATGCAGGCTGTGTGCTTCGTCTTTCATGTCCAAGAAAGAGCATCATGAGCTAAAGATGCTGAGAGCACTCCGATTAGACTTGCGTGGGTCCATTGCTCACCTCTGGGCCAACCACATGCCTAGGGGAATGCAATGTGCTCACTGGCTTAGCTGAGCTCAAGTGCTCCAACCTTGGATTCCCAGGTAGAAACGCACGAATCCCTGAATAGAAACCAGGGACTGTCGGGCATAGAGAACAGACTCGTGGTTGCCAAGGGGGAGGGGGGTGAGGGAGGGATGGATTGGGAGTTTGGGATTAGCAGATACAAACTATTATATACAGAATGGATAAACAACAAGGTCATACCATAATAGCACAGGGAACTATATTCAATATCCTGTGATAAACCATAATGGAAAAGAATATGAAAAAGAATACATATATATATATATGTACACTGAATCACTTTGCTATACAGTGAAAATTAACACAATATTATAAATCAACTATACTTCAATAAAATAAGTTAAAAAAAAAAGAAATCAGGGACAATTGGAAAGGTGTAATGCAAGCTGGGATGGCATTCACAAATGCCCACTGTACCTTTTTTCACCGAAGAGTAGTTCAGAGCCGATTTTATCCAGCTGTAGACATATTCTAGCAAGTTTCCTATCTGCTCTCCCAGCCCACAGCAAGTGGACAGCACTCGAAGCAGATAGATTGACAAAAACAGGCAATGGCACCAAGTAGACACAAGATGCCTAAGAACATGATCATTCAGCCACAGGGCAAAAAGACCAACACAGCAGCACAGTGATGACACCCTCATTACACCTCAGTGTGACAGGAATGGTATGATGACCCTGAGGGATAAAACCTTCAAGCTGTATCCAGTGGACAATGTTTGGGAAGATAAAAGGATGTTTAATGGATTTGGAAGAGATTCTATCAAAACATTAACTATTACAATGAAGACACTCAAAGAAATGTTTCGGTTCTCCCAAACGATGCCAACTAAATGAATGGCTGTTAGCTATAATTATCAAAATTATAGTGAGATGAGAAGCCATACTTTCCACAATTTGGCGGAATTTCTACCTATTACAGACCTATTATTAAAAAGAAAATTATAACAATTTAATGAGCAAAATGAATGGGTTTTTTTTTTCATAAAAAGCAATAAGTAGTTCCCTCCAACCTCAAAAGTTAAAAAGGGGAACTTAAGTCTCAGGTCACTGTATTTCCCACTTCTAGTAAGTATGTTGGAGCTGGCAATTTAACAAATACTTCCTGAGAACCTGAATAGTTTTTTCAACTTGAATGTTCCTGATGGTTTTTTGAGCAAGGAGGCAATGGCTAGCACGACCCCCAGTTTTGCACATGGAAAATCAAGACTCTAAGTAGTGAAATAACTCACTTTTGGGGGAGCACTGAGTCCACTCAACAGGAAAACTTCCAATATTGTCCCTGTGTTGGGCCACTGATTGTTTTAAGGTACTAAAAACAAAAACGAGAGGAATCAAGATCTGAGAATGAGTAAGACACAGGACTCCGTCTGGGGACACCACACTGAAGATTTTGTTCAATTTTTCAACTCAGTTTTGCATCCCACGGTCCATAATTTTTTTCTTTTCAATCTTCTCCTTCTTTAACCAGGGCAGCCTTAAGAGCAGAAATGGCCAGCAGTCCCCAAAGTGATATAATCTGAGGGCTACCTAGGAAAGGCCTTTACTCCAAATGTTTTCTCCACCACTATTGTGAAATTCCACCAACGGAGAGCACTGTGGGAGGGACAGGTATTCTGCCAACTTCAGGGGTCCCCTAATACATTGCATATATTCCTGGGAGATATAACAAGACCCTGGCGGTCAAGGCCCTGACCAATGAGAAACAAGTTGGGCGGCTGGGCAAGGGGCGGGTGAGCGTGGGAGCTGAAGCTGGGAGCAGAGGTTAGACGAGCTGATTACTATTGTCTTAATCCAGCCTGACCTACAATTGTCTGTACTTCTCCACCCCCTGAGCCTTCCTCCCTAATCTAGAAGAGTCCACTTTAGCTCTTGTCATTTCAGAGCAGTCCCTCAGGCTCCAGGCTGCGCCTCCCTCTCCTGGGCCTTGTGCCCGCTCCCCTAACAGCTACGCCTCAATACACCTGTATCGTCTGCTCAGGATGCCCTGACAGAGTAGCACAGCCTGGGGGCTTCAACAGCAGAACTTTATCGTCTTATTGTCCTGGAGGCTGAAGGCTGAGATCAAGGTGTGGGCAGGGTTGGTTTCTGCTGAGGCCTCTCTTGGCTTGTGGACGGCTGTCTTCTCCCCACATCTTCACGTGGTCTTCCCTCTGCGTCTGTGTTCAAATTTCCTCTTCTTATAAGGACAGCAGTCCTATTGGATTAGGGCCCACCTTAGTGACCTCATTTTAACTTACCCCTTTAGAGGCCTGATCTCCAAATACTGTCACATTCTGAGGTGTTGGGGGTTAAGATTTCAACATGTGAATTTGGGGGGTCATAACTCAGCACACAACAATACCTGACTTTGAAGAGTCCCCTCAAGGACCCTTGACTCCCATCCTGAAACATTGCCCCTACATCCGTTTCAAATTTATCGGAGCAGGTTTCCTAGATCCAGGATTTTCTAGTCTGAAGTTCTCCTGGAGAACATTAGGCAAGACACAGTGCCTTTAAATTGGGAGACCAACCCTGCAGGCAATTCACGGGTTTCTTTATTTGGTCAGAATTAGAAGTGGGTTCTGCAGGGGTATCTTGAATTACCCACAAGATGACTTTTAGTCTGGATTGGGCATCTTTGGTGATGGGCACCCTGTGACTTTCTGAGAAGCTGTAGACCCAGGTGAAGACTATCAATTAAAGCATTTCAGAATTAAAAGGAGAAATTGCACCACCATGGAAATAAAACCAAAAGTCCTTGTTCCCTCTGCTGGTTGAATCCTAGGGATTACAGAAATCCGACACTGGCAGCATTAGCCCAGATCTTTGATGGGGGCCACCCCTCTGGCTCTATTTCATGTTTTGTCACCTGGGCTGCATACCTTTCAAAGAATGGCCTTTAGTCAGGGTTTGCAGCTCTTTGCCCCCCAGGCTGTAGGAACGGGCGTCACTCTGAGGACCCTAATGAAAAGCAACTCCAGGTCTTTCAGCCCTTCCTTTCTGGGCTGTGTGACTCCACCTGATTCTGGGAAAGAGCCTCGCATCCCCCCATCCTCCCCCCATGCTTCATCCCACCACCCTTGCTGCTGGGCTGGTCTCAGAGTCCAGAGAGCAGGAGGTAAGTTCTATACGTAGTGACATCACTCAGTGGCTCCAGCAAACGGCAGTGTCCCCTCCACGTCCCAACTCCCAGAGCATCCAGGACCAAACAGCAGCCTGACACACCCTCCTTGAATCAGAGCCTCACAAAACACTATCCCGGCAGCCTCGAGGCGTTCACAGCCACGGCCTCAACTCACCCAGGAGAGAAAGCTTCCCATGCTCTTTCCATTCCCCGCGAAAGAAGGGAACGAAATCCCCTCTCCTAGGAATCCTTAAAAATAGGTGAGAGGGGCTCCCTGGTGGACCAGTGGTTAAGAATCCGCCTGCCAATGCAGGGGACACGGGTTCGAGCCCTGGTCCGGGAAGATCCCACATGCTGCGGAGCAACTAAGCCCATGCGGCACAACTACTGAGCCTGCACTCTAGAGCCTGGGAGCCACAACTCCTGAAGCCCCCATGCCTAGAGCCCGTGCACCACAACAAGAGAAGCCACCGCAATGAGAAGCCCGCGCACCACAATGAGAAGCCCGCGCACCGCAACGAAGAGCAGCCCCCACTCGCCACAACTAGAGAAAGCCCACGTGCAGCAATGAAGACCCAACGCAGCCAAAAATAAATAAATAAATAAATAAATTTATTTTAAAAATAATAATGATTAAAAAAATAGGGGAGAGGTTCATCTGTTGTAGCTGGAGGATGCGTGAGGCTGAGTGGAATGTCTCCTGGGGCCTGGGGGATCCTCTGATCCAGAACCCAGCCGTGTGGTTTAAACAGCCCTGGTCACCTCCACAGGGAACCCCCGGGATGGACCATGAACCGTCTCCTCTGTCGTGACTGCCCTGGACGCTGTGCCCTTTCTCCTCCTCAGCGCCTGCACTCTTACCATTCAGCTATTCCAAGAACACTGACCCTGCATTTTGTTCGTTATAGTGCATCCCCTGAGGACATGATGCTCTGAGAGGCTAGCGCTCTGGCCGCTCCCCAAGCTCCTGTGGGCCCTCGTGAGGAGCAACACGCATCAGTGACACAGGACTTAGCCCGTCTCTCCCTGCAACCTCCCACCGCATCCTCTCCTCCCACTGGTTCCATCACACTTGCTGCCCTCTGAGCAGTCATCTTCTTGCTCCCTTCCTTTGGCCGCCAACCTTCTGCCTCTGCCTCTTGACCCCTTGTCTCTTCCTTAACCCCCTTCAATTCGGTTACCATCTACTCCAAATAAGCGTAATTTTCAAAATGGTGTGTTCCATGCGCCAGGGGCTCAGGGGGAGGAAGGCATGGGCCTGGCTCCTAAGAGATCAAAGATCTTCCGACCCACTGGTGGATGCTCAGTTAGATGGGGGTAGAGACAACCACGCCGCCAGGCAGAATGTTTCAAGTGCTATAGAAAGAGAAAGAAAGATGGAGCTTCCTTAAAAATACTAAAAATAGAGTTACCATATGATCCAGCAATCCCACTCCTGGGCAAATATCTGGAAAAGATGGAAACTCTAATTTGAAAAGATACATGCACCCCAATGTTCACAGTAGCATTATGTACAATAGCCAAAACATGGAAACAACCTGTGTCCACTGACAGGTGAATGGATAAAGAAGATGTGATATATATACACAATGGAATATTACTCAGCCATAAAAAAGAATGAAATAATGCATTTGCAGCAACATGGATGGACCTAGAGATTATCATACTAAGTGAAGTAAGTCAGACAGAGAAAGACAAATATCATATGATATGACTTACCTATGGAATCTAAAATATGATACAAATGAACTTATTTACAACACAGAAACAGACTCACAGACATAGAAAATAAACTGATGGTTACCAAAGAGGAAAGGGGGGCGAGGGATAAATTAGGAGGTTGGGATTAACATACACACACTACTATATATAAAATAGGTAAACAAGGATCTACTGTATAGCACAGGGAACTATATTCAATATCTTGTAATAACCTATAGTGTAAAAGAATCTGAAAAAGAATATGTATACGCACACACACACACACACACACACACATATATATATAACTGAATCAGTTTGCTGTACACCAGAAACTAACACAATATTGTAAATCAACTATACTTTGATTTAAAAAAAAAGAAATATATATTTACGGCAAAAAAAAAAAAAGAGAGAGAGAGAGAGAAAGGAGGAGGTGGGGATTTTGGGGGGACGTGCAAGAAATCTCCATGAAGGAGCCACACTCAAGCTGAGCTTCAAGGGCCAGCAAGATCTTTAAGGGTCCAGAATGAGAGCAGCTCTGGCAGATTAGGGCGCAGGTTCAGGAAGCATTCAGGCCACAGAGGCAGTGAGGGCCTGCGTGAGGAGGGAATTTGGGGGCCAAGCAGAGGAATGCAGCGCCAAGGAGGCTGGGCTGAGCTTGGCGTGTGTGAGCAGGCCTCTGCTGGAAGAGCCTTTAGCGGGCAGCACTCACACATCACAAACTGGGGCTTCGCTCCAACTTGTCCACTCATTAGCAACGAAGAAATTGAGTCATTATTACAATAGATTCCCCAGGTTCTGTTATGCCACGCCTCATGGTCCTGTCCCACTTGTGAAAAAACAAAAGGAGATAGTTCAGTGGCCTCATAGTGAGTAACTGACTTCAGCATCTTAACAAGAGCAGGGTCAGAAGTCTCCATTCTGAGAGTGGGATTGACATATATACACTAATATGTATAAAATGGATAACTAATAAGAACCTGCTGTATAAAAAAATAAATAAAATTAAAAAAAAAAAAAGAAGTCTCCATTCTGATCTCCCACGAAAAATGTACGGGCTTGTGCCCAAGTGAGCAAAGCCTGGGGAGAGGGGCGGGTCTCTGAAGTCCAGGGGCTGCTCCAGCAGGATCTGAGGAGCCCCGTGCCTTCCTACCTCCACCCGACATCCATGGTTTCCTCCCAGTTTGTCTCCTAAGAGAACTGGGTCATCACTTCACTATCTGGAAATGGCTGCCAAGAAGGCCCTGTCCCCAGAGGACAGTATTCACGGGTGAAATGGAAGGCTTTCAGAGAGCAGACAGTGCCCAGGAGATAGTGATCAGACCCCAGGGCGGTGGTCAGCCCACAGCTGGCACTGACATGCCACACAGCCTTGGCACCCGCGGATGCTACAGTTCCAGTTACTAGATACTTTTTCACTTATTTAAAGATGTCCGGCCAATGCCACCCTACAGGTTATGTCTTTGCTGGGCCAGAGGACAAAGGCTATATATTTTAAAAATATATTTAAATAGCTTTTTATTTCCCTAATCCAATGTTTATGGCTTTCTTCAATTGTCTGAAAGCTATTTTGCCAAAAATTACAGTGTGTTATTCTATTACCACTTTATTGTAATAATACCCTCCTTTTATAACCACTCCACCTGTTGGGCAGTGTCCCTGAATTTGCAAAGGTCTTTTCCTGAAGAAGGCCACAGATGGGGGAGCGAGAACCATGTCCTTCTGCAGGTTCTCTTAGGGCCTCAGTTTCTCCTCCTGAAAATGGGATATATAATGTCATCTAGTTAATGAATTAGTATCTGAAAAATATTTTGAGATTGAGGTGTGAAAACTGCTATAGGACCAGAGCTATAGATGTAGCTTTTAAGCCACAGAAGTGGTCTTGTGTGTAATCTGAATATTCTTAACGCACAAAAGGAGCTTACAATTTAAAGATATCTTTTAGTAAATCCATTTATGAAATGAAAAATTGTGTAGCCCTCTTAGAAATGTCTCAAACATTTGGAATTTCTTAATACAACATTTTAACGCAATGTTAAGTCAGAGTGGCTTGTTATTTGTTCTGCCCTCTGCTGATCAGATCAGATGAATTTAGCTCTAGAGTCAGACCTCAATGGCTTCAACTATTCAATTTATGAATCTAAGCAGGCCTGTTCCTCTTCAGTGCTCATAAGCACTTCTTCCCAGGAGAGGAAGGGGAAGGGAAAGCCAATGAAAATTAATTAATTTTGCTGTTTTTAGTAAATGTGGGAAATGGGCTGATGGGAGACAAAACTCAAAACCTATTATGGAGCTGTTTGGATATCAATTACCCCTGTTCCCCTCAAATAGATGCTGGAAAATGGGCATATTTAGATACCCTGTTGGGCATAATTATTCTCCCACCATAATACAGGTTTGGCAGGGATGGGCCATCTGTCCTGCCCGGGAGAGTCAGCGTGAAGCAGACTGCGTCCCTTCCCCGGCCAGCTCTGCCCCTTACCTGCAGGGTCTTGAATCTATTTTTGTCACCTCTGTCAGCCTGGCTAAGGGCTTCCAAATAAAACCGAAGGAAGACGTGAAGATGGCAAAAAAAAATGAAGTCTGGACAGCATGAGCCTGTAGCCTTACCTTATTGTAGCTTCTGTGGTCTTGCCTGAATGAAGGGCTTTACTCTGTGCTGGAGGAGGTGATGCCTTAGGTAGGTTAGCCTTACTCGTGGAATTATTGTTTTGGATTTCTTTGGTACATGGAAGCACAGAATCTTTTCACAAGTTTATAATAGTACTTTGTATTTGGCATTCAGTAATTCTTTATGGAACACTTCGGGAAAATGTTGTGGCACGTTCCATCGAAATAATGGATTTTTATGTCGTTCTCAACCTTTAGCTGAGACACAGCTTCTATTTTGTTGTCGTCCCTGTAGCCTTCCCTCTCAGTGTCTCCTCAGCTGACTCCACTCAGATGAATATTTTATAAGACAAGATTTCCACACTTCTCATGTTTATGACTATTCCTAAAACTCTCGTAAAGTTTGTACTTTCCCCCAATACTAATTTAATAACCTTGAAAATAGTCAACAGTATGAGCACAAATTCCTTAATTGGCTTTACAGAGAGAAAATGCATGAAATAGTACTGCTACACCCGGTCAACACAGACTCAGGAACGGCAGCTCTGGTGAAAAGCAGAGAGCAGTGGATTAGAACAGCCACTTTGTCACTTACTACACAAGTGAGATTGAGCAAAGTCACTGAACCCTTCTGAGCCTCAGTTTCATCTGTAAAATGGGAATAATCACTGTCAAGAGGATCAAATGTGTGTGAATATGTTTTGTCAACCATGAAATGGGATAAAGATGTAAGGGTTCTTATTATTTATACCCCTGAAATGTGAGCAAGAGGGGCTCCAGGCCTTTTTTTTTTTTTTGGCCGTGCCATGCAGCTTACGGGATCTTAGTTCCCCGGGCCCCTGGCAGTGGAAGCACAGAGTCTTAACCACTGGAAATTCCCTCCAGGCCTTGAAAAGAGCTTAAGAAAGAAGGTCGGGATCTGAGAGAGAAGATTATGAGCCCAAAAGATGAGGGCCAAACACTTAGCGTGAAAAACACACGTCACTGGTCCCATAAGGATGCTAACATGTATGAAGAACAGGCACCTCGTGCCCCAGGTCAAGTGTTGTTTGTGAAGATTCTATAATCCAGGCAACTCCCTGGCCTCCAACTTCCTGAGGTCACTCTTTCACTTAATATCAAAATGAAATGCAGTTGGGGCTTCCCTGGTGGCACAGTGGCTGAGAATCTGCCTGCAAATGCAGGGGACACGGGTTCGAGCCCTGGTCTGGGAGGATCCCACATGCCGCGGAGCAACTGGGCCTGCGCGTCTGGAGCCTGTGCTCCACAACAAGAGAGGCCGTGATAGTGAGAGGCCCGCGCACCGCGATGAAGAGCGGCCCCCGCTTGCCGCAACTGGAGAAAGCCCTCGCACAGAAACGAAGACCCAACACAGCCATAAATAAATAAATAAATAAAAATGAAATGCAGTCATTAACAGCTGAATCTATAATACTCTCATCTATTTCTCTAACATATCCAAGAGCACATGGGTTTGCCTTCTCACCCACACTGTCACCGATTTCCCTGCTTTCCTCTGACTCCAAACCATTAACTCCCAGCCCCGCTTTAACCGTCCTTGCTTTCCTGAAATCATGGGATATGACCCTTTCCGTTCCCCCAAAGCACTGCCGGCGTTACATGGTTTGGGAGCAGCAGAGAGAATTACCACACGGTGTGCAAACACTTCAAATCCAATGTCAGACATCGCTGCGCTCTCCAAGTCCCATCACTTTCTACATAGAGAATGTTTTATATCCACATCTCTCCATAGGCCCTGGTTTTCTTCCATGTTTCTAGCTAGCCCTCCCCACCCCCATTCCTCTAGACTCTTCCATTTCCTTCTTCAGGATCCCGACCCCCTTCTTGAGATACCAGTGGATTACTCCTATTTCTCTATCAGGCAGAATGATTTAACTTTTTTGTGTGTGTGTCTATACTTCTCGCAACTCAAGCATCCTAAGCAGAGAGCCTCACCTTTCACAACCCAATAGGGATGATGGATGGATGAATGAATTTAAATTTAATGAGATGCCCAGCAGACAATTCCAAACAAGGTTCCTGACCACAGTGAGAGGAGGCACTCAGTTTGTTAAATGAAATAAATAATGCCCAGAGGTGAAGATTGTTCAGGTCATGGTCATAGAAGCCATATATGAGACCAGGGTGATGAATGTCTTTGCCCAAGGAGAGCAGAGTGAACTCTGCTAAAGACTCAACTTTGGGAATTAAATACTTCTATTTAATGGACAGTCCAAGCTCCTAGATGCCTGTAAGCTGGGACGAGAACTCAGAGAAGACAGCTTCAGAACAGTCGTGGGAACAGAACCCAGACAGCCAGGGTTTAGGAAGTGAATGGAGGTGGAATGAAGAAGGCAGTAAATGTATTTAGGCTGCTGCACTCTTACGTGAATCATTTTCAAAGCTAGTAAGCATTTTAAGAAAAAGAACTCTGTTCCTGTAACTGGTTTACAGAGGATTTTCACCTTGTTGGGGACGTAAGCACGGAATGGTTTCATTGCTGTCAGCAGCTGCTCTCTGCTGAATCCCCATTTCCCACCAGCGATCAGACTGGCCAGATTTAATAATCTGCCTAAGATTTCGGGTTATTAGACCAGTCTCATTTTTGTATTTAAGATTCAATTCTAATTATTAAACGACGACGACAAAGAAAATAGCAAGTGTTGATGAAGATGTGGAGAAATTGGAACCCACATACAGGCGTTGCAGGTGGGGTGCAGCCACTGTGGAAAACAGTATGGTGGGTCCTCAAAAAGGTAAACATGGAATCACCATACGATTCAGCAATTCTACTTCTGGGTATGCACCCAAAATCACTGAAAGCAGGGACTTGAACAGATTTTTGTGCACCCACATTCACTTCAGCATTATTCACAATAGCCAAAACATGGAAACAACATAAGGGTCCATCCACAGAAGAATGGATTTAAAAAGCATGGTCTATACATAAAAAGGATTATTATTGAACTATAAAAATGAAGGAAATTCTAATACATATTATGACATGGATGAACCTGAAAACATACTAAGTGAAAGACGTCGTCACAAAAGGACAGACACTGTGTGATTCCATTTATAGGAGGTCCATAGAGTCGTCGAAATCGTAGAGACAGAAAGTAGAACGGTGGTGCCAGGGGTGTGGGCTGGGGGATGGGAGTGAGGATTTAATGGGGACAGAGGTTCAGTTTGGGATAATGGAAAAGTACTGCAGATGGATGATGCCGATGGTTGTACAACATTGTGAGTGCACTTAATAGCACTGAACCGTACACTGAAAAATGGTTAAAATGGTAAATTTTATGCTATGTATATTTTACCACAATTTAAAAAAACCTTTTTTAAAGGTTCAGTCCTAGGCATTCCATCTCAAACTCAGTCGCCTGGCCCATCGGCCCCCCAGCAGCTTCCTGGTTCTGCCCTTGGGGTAATGTATGTTCCCGCACATAGAGCCCCAAGAACTGGAGGGTCCCCTTCCACACGCTTGGATGGACTTGGAGAGTGGGGTGGGTGGAGCTGCCCCATCTTCCCTCCAGGCTCACTGAGCTTGCAGCCCTTCAAGCCCGAGGGAAGGGACCGCTCTGAAATCTCCAGCCTGGCAGGTCACAAGCCTTTCAAGTCTGTCCCCAAACCTCAGTGGGAAGGACACACTGTGCCATGCTCCTTGGCTCCCAGAATTCTCACTGTGACCTTCTTACCCCGCTCAGCTCCTCGTGGCCTGGGGGTAACTACGAGGTCACCCTAGCAAGAGTCTAATTCCCCGTTTTGCTGAACCCCAATCTTTATGAGTGATTGTCTTAGGACTCTCGCCCTGACTTGGCTGTGGGGATTAAAGGAACCCCTTCCCCTCTGTGGCAGGCAGAATTCTAAGCTGGCCCCCAAGATTCCAGCCTCCTAAGCGTGAGTGGAGCCTGCAGATATGATGGGATGTCACCTCTGTGATTATGTCACATTATGTGGCAAAAGGGATTCTGTGGATGTAAAGTCCCTAATCAGGGACTTCCCCGATGGTCCAGCGGTTAAGACTCTGCGCTCCCAATGCAGGGGGCCCCGGGCTTCGATCCCTGGTCAGGGAACTAGATCCCACGTGCCACAAGGAAGATCCCGCGTGCCGCAACTAAGACACGGTGCAGCCAAAATAAATAAATAAATATTTTTAAACAATAAAATAAAGTCCCTAATCAGTTGACTTGGAGATGGTTAGAAAGGAGATTGTCCTGGGTGGATAGAAAGGGAACACAGCCCCGCTCCAGTCTCCTGTTACAGCCTCCCACCGTGAATACTAACTGCATCTCCACAAAGCTTAGGACCTGCAAGACTCTTAGTTTGGAAATGGGGCTGGGGGTGTAGCTGGCAGTAGGGCCAGCTCAGAAGTGTTGACCGTCAGGAAGTCCTGAGAAGCTGGTTAGTTCCTGGTGACTTCCTGAATGGGGAATGTAAGAGGTAGGTATTTTGGTCCTCAGGGCAATTTTAGGACAAGAGGGAAAAAAATCCCACATTTTATTACCCCCAGTGAACGGTAGCATTCGGTGTGATTTCCCTTTTCTTTTCCTATTGTGATTCTCTGTAGGAAGAGGGTTTTTTTTTCTTTAATCCTATTTAACAATCGAGAAATTGAAATAAAACATTTTAAGCTTATGAAAGAATTGCCGGTTTGATTTTCCCCATCCTTTCCTCCACCAGTATTGCAACTTGGAAATACAATTGAGACCCACTGTCTGAGCACCTGGTGGCATCCAGGTGGCACTGAACAGAGTTATTGAATCTGTAAGCTGGGGACAGACCTGGGCTCCACGGTCCCACTAAGTGGTTAACGACCCTGCTCAGAGATCCCTCCGTCGCTCTGACTGAAACACTAGGCACATTTTGCTCCCTCAAAATCAGGGAATTAACATCCTTAAGTTCAGGGTCACCTCAAAGAAGAAGTTATGTCTTGGGTCACAACAGAATTGTATAAAAAAAAAAGTCAGCCCTCAAACGTAGAAATCTGGCGTAATGAAATCTTTTAACTGAAATGGGTTTAGAAGAATTCAACTTAGCAGAAGGTAACACAAACTACAAACGTTAAGTATTCCAACGCACTGTACTCATCTCTCCTTCCAAATGTCTGTGACACAAACAGGATTGGTTCTCACTGGGTCCCGGCTCTTACCTAAGACCCACCTGAGGCCAGTTTCAGCCCATATTCAAATCTCCTGAGAATAAGGTTCACTCCAAAAGCACTCGTGAGGAGTGGAGGCCTTAGTGAAGCTTGTGGGAAGACGGACAGGGTTAAAATACACTTGCACAGGAAACTTCCCAAGGCTCTCCTGTCCCCCGGCTCCCCAGACACCGCAGGTGCCTGGAGCCATTTCCAAGACCCTGTCGGCTTTGCATACTCCATCTGTAAACCGAAAGCTAGCCAGAGATCAGCGAAAGCGAAGCAAGTTATCCTCAGCCAAATTTCAACCACCCCTGAGTCCTCAGGCTTATCTCTGGGGGGATACGGTTCACTTACCGTTGTTTTATTTACAAAATCACTTCTGTTTCATCTGGGGATTAATAGATGGTTGGTGACTAACCAGTTTATCATTTGAGTCTTGTCTGCATCCTGCCAAGCCCTCCTGGACCATAAATTCCCTGTAGACAGGGAACTTATCCATACTGTTCACTGTTGCATCTCCTGGATTTTACCCCTAGTAACACCTGGCACAGAAGAAACCACAAGTAATTTCTGGATGAAAAATGAAGGGCTCCATACGTTCTCTCTTCCTGTTTGGACCTCAGTCACTTGGCAGGCCCTAAAGCGTGAATGAACAGCACTGCTTCACCAGGGATCTTTTTAGAACCTAGCTTCTCTTTCAGACTCTTATCATTGAGTTCAGATAAAATTATTTACCATTTTCTTCCACATTTGTTTCTTCCACATGTATTTCTCCTTCAGAATATCGACCTGGAATACAGACAAGGTAGCATGTTATCTACTTGCTTTCAGGAAGTATGGAACCACTGTATTATCTTTTAAAGTTTTTCTTGAAGTTTGTCACCAAAAAACCTCCAGGTTGTAATTTCCTCATTTGTAGAATAATTATCTCTTTTTTAAAATCAATAAATTTCACTAGCAAGTCATCCTTGAAGTCCATCAATCTCCTTCTCTTCCCTCCTTCTATTATCTACCAAATATTTATTGAATGTTTGACATAAGCCAGACTCTATGCTATGCACATTGGCATTTATTGTCTCAAAAAATTTGTATTAGTCTGTATTGATTTATAACAGTAAATATAGAACCACAACAGAAAATTTGGGACATACACAATACTATAAATAAGAATCACATAATCACAGCCAGAAAGAGTAACTGTCATCCTTTTGATATATTTCCTTCTAGTTTTTGAATATATACATGCATTTTTCCAGAGCTGAAACAATAGTTTACACACAATTTTGTAATGTTCTTTTTTCCCCTTTAACAATATATTTAGGTATTTTCTTATGTTCATGAAAAATACCTCATTTTTAATAGCTGCATAATAGTTCACTTAAACTTCCCCCTAATTTTGGATTTTTTGGTTGTTTCTAATTTTCTGACATTACAAAAAAGGAGACAGTGCACAAATCTTTGTGCTCATTTCTGATTATTTCTGTAGAATCCCTAGATATGGAATTATAGGCCAAAGTATATAAACATTTTTAAGGGTCTTGAAATATTTCACAAAATCACTTTCTGGTAAAATTATATCAACTTCTGCTCCCACTATAATATATAAAATTGCCCATTTCATTGCACTCCTGCCAGTACTGAATGTTAGAATTTTTAAATTTTTTTCTAATTTAATAGATGCAAATATTGCTTACTATTTTAATTTTTTCAATTACTGGGTAATCCAAACACTTTAAAATATAATTACATATACACACTAATTGTTTTTATTTTTTCTTTGAGGAAATTTTGTCATTGAGTTATTAGAGTTTTCTTATCAATGTGTGTGTACTCTTGTATTGAGGATAAAATGAACTGTCAGGGCTTCCCTGGTGGCGCAGTGGTTAAGAATCCGCCTGCCAATGCAGGGGACATGGGTTCAAGTCCTGGTGCGGGAAGATCCCACATGCCGCGGAGCAACTAAGCCCGTGCACCACAACTACTGAGCCTGCGCTCTAGAGCCCGCGAGCCACAACTACTGAGTCCACGTGCCACAACTACTGAAGCCCGCGTGCCTAGAGCCCATGGTCTGCAATGAGAAGCCCACGCACCAATGAAGAGTAGCTCCCGCTCGCCACAACTAGAGAAAGCCCGCACACAGCAACGAAGACCCAAGGCAGCCAAAAATAAATAAATAAATAAATAAAATTAAAAAAAAAAAGAACTGTCAGATTTGTTCTGTTTTCTATTTTCACAATATTTTTGGTTGTCACAATTTTAAAATTCTTATGTAATCTAGTCTACTGGTGATTTCCTTTATGATTTTTCTATTTCTTTTCTTCCTCCATCTTGAGATTACATAAATATTTGCCTAAATTTTCTCCTAGTTTTAAAGTTCTTTAATGTAGCTGAAATTTCTTTTAGCACATAATGAAATGTATGAGCTCAACATGATTTTTTTTTCAAATTACTAGCTTTCTCAAGTCCATTTATTGAGAATCTGTCCCTTTTTCATTTATTTTAGATGACTCCATCACATATTAAAATCTACAGTATATCAACACTGGCTTATTCTGGCTTATCTATTCTTTTTTATTACCTATATCATTCAATATCTACTAATATTCTATTTTGATACTTTAAATTATTATTTTATACTGTTTAACAAACAGGGAAATTTCCCATCTGTTTCTTCATTTTCATAATCTTCTTAACCCTTCTCATCTGCTACTTGTTCAAGTAAACTTTAAAATAATTTTGTTTTAGCCTCCCAAGGTAGGTGTTAATAGCTTCATTGTACAGTTGAGGAACTGAGTCTCAAAAAGAATAAATAGCTCAAGGTTACACATATTCTAAGTGGAAGAGGCATAAAGCAAAATCATGTCTTTTGACATCTCCTCTTTCAGCTCTAAAATGCTGTAATTTTTAGTAAACTCAGGAAGCTTACTCGCTATTCTTTCTCCTTTCCTGTCTACCTCCCTCTAGTGGTCATTATAAATATTGCAGTTTCTCAAGCCAATTTTACACAGTAATTATTTTTATACAATAATAATTATACGTTTAGCTTAAATATTTAAAGTTTACTTTAAAAATTTTAACTTAAACAAAGTAAATAAGAATAATTGTCTAATATTCTGAGCCATGTATCACCGGCATTTTCTTAGCAAAGACCAGCCTCAGAAGAATTTAGTAACAAGTCGAGTGAATAGAAAGTAAAATTTTGTCAATTTCATGGATTTTTAAAGTAGTAACAACAGCAGGTCCAAAGACCCTCCAGATGTTTCTTCGTTCTTTTCTCCATCGACGTTATCTAAGTACTTTTAGGAATAACAATCTTTAAATTCCCCCTCTAAGCCGTTTCTTGTTTTCTTACCTCACTTTATGTCCTTTCTCACCTTCTAGTGCCTTTGGGTAGGTTCAGTTGGCACAGAGTAGGGCAGGGGTGCAGGAGGTACTGGAAGGCAGCCTGAGCTCAGGTACTCACGCTGCGCCCTGGCCAGGTCTGCACCGGCCCCGCGGAAGGGCCACCTGTTCGCAATTCCCACAAAGATCGGGTACGAGCTAGCAGGGCTGGCCTCCTCCCCCTACCGCCTTGGTTGAAACCTCAGTCTCATTTTCTTCCCTGTTCATTTCCTGTCCGCCACACCCCCCCACCCTTTTTTTCTTTTTGTGCCTTTTTCTTTTCCCTTTCTTCCTTCCTAATCCCATCATCCTTCAATTTCTTCCTCCCTATCTCCTCTTCACCTGGAAGAAAAGATACCGTGTAAAATTTAATTTGTACACACAAGATAATGTGTACATTAAAAATTTTAAAGCTAAAGAACTAAGCTACACATATGTTTATACATCATAAAAACTTAACCAAGCGAAAAGAACACTACTAAAAAGGAAAAGTAATTCTGGGAAGCACTTATAATGTCTTTTTTTCTTTATCTGAATTTGTGAAAAACAGGGGCTGCCTATATTACCTCTCACCTGTGGCTATTTAATACTATTTAACTTTTACTAAGCCAATTCATGATACATGCATTAGTGTTTAGCTATATGCAACAAAATTTAAGAGAAAAAAGAACATGAACAGAAAGTTTAGGTCCATTATTCAATGAGGATTAAGGACTGACAGAATTGATTCTCTCCTGGATTTGGTTCAGAAAGAGGGGGATAATAATGCTTGCCTAATTAACTAGTAAGTGCGGTAGATTAAAGTGCTTTGTAAACAATAATTAAAGATACAGGGAGGGGCTTCCCTGGTGGCGCAGTGGTTGAGAGTCCGCCTGCCAATGCAGGGGACACGGGTTCGAGCCCTGGTCTGGGAAGATCCCACATGCCGCGGAGCAACTAGGCCCGTGAGCCACGATTACTGAGCCTGCGCATCTGGAGCCTGTACTCCGCAACAAGAGAGACCACGACAGTGAGAGGCCCGCGCATCGCGATGAAGAGTGGCCCCCGCTTGCCACAACTGGAGAAAGCCCTCGCACAGAAACAAAGACCCAACACAGCCAAAAATAAAATAAATAAATAAATAATTTAAAAATATTAAAAAAAAAACAACACATACCTTTAAAAAAAAAAAAGATGCAGGGAGTTAGATGAGGCCAATGTGTTATTAGTGAAAAAGTTTTCTTCCCTTTAATCAGGTATCTCCTCCTGGGAGAGCAAAAAAATGATATAAGGACTAAAGAACTGGGGCTCAGCCCCGAGTGCCACCAGTGAATCAGTCATCCTGTGCCACCAACCACTTCCTTAGTTTTCTGTAAAATGGGGATAAGCACAAACAGCACTTTGCAATACGGGTTTTATAATGTCTGCCATCTGAGTATATATCAAACACTATAATTAACAAAACCCTATAACTCTTGTTTTCTCCTTTCCTACAGAGTTGTCCCACCCCATGGAAACACCGGTAACATTAACTTCCACCAACTTACAGAAGCCTTCCACAACCAGCTATTAACCTCAGTGGATATTTCCACGGTGATAAAGAAGAAATGGCACCAAGGAATGGGGTCAAAACCTCTTGGACGAGTTTCTTCTCCTTTCTGAACCTCAGTTTTCCTCCTCTGTAAAATGGGGATAAGAAATTGGGGGTTGTTCTAAGGATTGAATGAAATAATGTGTGTGTTAAATGCCTTGTCCAAGGGTAATAAGAATTCGATACGTGGTAGTCATGATTGTCATTAAATGTAAAATAATCTCTCAAAACGGACTAAGGAGGGGAAAAAAATGTCCCGTCTTATTCAGAGCTTCAGATGCAAATCCCTATTTTTCCTCCGAGTGTTTAACTCAGAGATGGGGCTGGAGTTTCCTCAGATCGTCCGCAATTCAAACCTCGCACCGACACCGAGAGGCGGCTGCGGGGCGGCGCCGGCGCGGGGGCCTGTCCCTTTAAATGCTCCGGGCGCGCGCCGCGTGAGTTTGGGGAGGGAGCAGCCGAGACCCCGTCGGGCGCGCGCACGGGCGCGCGCGGCGGGGCGGCGCAGAGCGCGGGGGCGCGCGTAAGCGAGCGCGCGGCAGGGCGGCCCGGGAAGGTCTGCGAGGCGCGCGCGGGCGGACAGGCGAACGGGCGGCGCTAGGGCTCGGCTCCCGCTTGCGGTCCGGGTGGGCGCTTGCTGGGCTCCTGCGAGGTGAGTGCGGGCTTCTCGATCCCGGACAGGGTCGGAGGGCGGGAGGGCGTCCTGGCAGCCGATCCCCTCGTCCAGCACGTCGGTGAGCCGGGCGACGTTTGCAGCCGGTCGGGGGAGATCGGGGCTCTGGTGGGGTCCAGGGCGGGAAGGGCGATCCCCTTTCCTAGCGAGCCGGCTGCCTGCGCTTCCCGCGCGTCCCTGCGGGTGCCCTCCCGGCGGGGATCTCTTCTGCGCGCTCTCCCGCTCCTCCGCATCGCGTCCCTTGGAAGTTAGGAAGAGCTCTGGCGCCGTCCGAGGGGCCGTCGTCGACCCGGTGGCCTCCCACCCGGGAAACCCGGGGCCTCATTCGGGATCACGGGGGTCCGCGTGCGTCCGGCTCGGGGGCGGTGGGGAGGACGCGAGGCTTTCCGACTCCGAGGCTGTCCTGGCGGCGGGCGAAGGTGGTCCGTGGCACGGTTCTTGCTTTACGCGCAGAGAGGTCTGGGTTGTCCCAACACCCCTGCCCTGTCCCCACCGCTCTCCCCGGAGCCCCACTTGCCGCCGCAGCCGTCGAACTCCCAGGGCGCTGTGTCCCTTCCCCCGCGGAGAGGAGGGCGGGAGCCTCATATTGGCAGAAGGTGGCCGAAGCCACCTGTTAAACTTGGGTCCTGCGCAAAGTGACCAGTAGATTTTCGTCCCCACCCCCGCTCCCCAACCCCTGACCCCCAACAGGTAACTGAATCACGCGGGAACATGTAGGGTCAGCCGGTGAGCAGGGGCGGGAGGGATTAAAAAAAGAGAAGGCCATGTGGCCGATGTGATGCAAATAAAACAAACTCCAGAATTTCTCCAAAGCTTTGAAAGTTTCCCAGTATTGTTTTGCGGAGTCTAAATTTAAGCACCTAGCCTTTTATTTTTTTATTTTTTATTTTTTTCTTAAACCGCAGGAACTAACATCAGAAAACATTCAACTCTTTGCCAGGACCTACTTGGTGCAAAGCGAAAACTTAGAGTAAAGGAAAATGATTTTTGTGTCTTTTCCCCCTAAACACAGTAGAACATTCAGGTCTGTTGCTGGAGACTATAGAAAGAAGGTTCCTCTGGCTCCAATTTTCATGCAGAACAATTTTTTAAAAATCTATATTTCTGAAAGATATAGAAACACCAAATCAGATGTAAGTGTAAACGTGAGGAAAATGCTCAGAGGAGAGCCTAAGTTTATTAAAGATGCTTTTCTACTTTTTTTTTTTAAGCACTACATTCTTACTGCTCTAGCATGCACTGAAAAGTCTGCCCTCAAAGCTCAGTGTCTGAATGTTACAGATTGTTTTTCTAGGTGGAGGAGGTATTTTGGTTTATGAGGCCAATGTGGAAATACAAACAAATGCCCTGTTTACTTGGGATTGGGCGGGAAGGGTGGAAGTTGTCTAAAATCTCTCTTGCCAAACTTGACAGCGTATGTATGGAATCTTGTGTATTTTCTTGCTCAGACCAGTAATAGCCATTTTTAAGGAACTGGGTATATGCCTTGGTAACAGCACTTCAGAGCTTTTTTTACATTTTGGGGGGGGGGATTTTGGATACTGATAATTTAAAAGTAACACATTTTCTCCATTACTAGAAATCAGAAAGCCAAAATCAGATAATTTAGAGAAGGCTGGAAAGAGGAAAGATGCTTTTAAGAAAACGTGCGGGTGTTTGACACCACGATGGCCCCCTTTGTGGCGGAGGGCGGGATTTGCTTGTTTTCGGGCAGGCCCTGCGTGTTCATTAATTCATTCAGCAGTATTTTCAGGCCTGTTTGACCACCTACAATGTGCTGAGTGCTGAACTAGTCAAGGGACATACAGACACATCTAGATAACAGCCACACGGCCCAAACAGATTAAAACCAGATCGAGTAAGCCTTCATCAGGAGCTGAAGATACACCTGGCCCTGGTTCCAAAGTTCTCAGACACCTTAGGAGCCTGTGGTTGGCACCCTGTGTTGATTGTCAAGATCATCTCAAGTAACTACAGGAGACAGAGCTGAGCCTTGAAGCCTGGGGGGAGAGAGGGGAAAGGCTTGGATGGAGCAGAACTGAGAACAGGGCATCCTCTGGAACAAGAGTTCAAGTGCGTCTTATCCGCTTGGTTGTGGATGGCCGCCAGTAGTGCCGTGGCATCCTAGAAGCATCCCAGAACCTGAGCCGCTGCCATCACTGGTGGAAGGCGGCTTTTCGTTTCAGTTTCCACTGCCCTCTCTGGTGGCAGTGTTGTTGGCTTCCCTGCTGCCTGTGTGTTCTCAGGAGGATGGGCTGGGCAGCTCTACCCCTGGGACGCTGCAGCCTTCCCCTCTTGAATCTGAGTGGGTCCAGCTTCTGTTCACATTGACACAGTGGCGTCAGTACAGTGCAGTCACTGTAGCCACCTCTGTAGAGAACCACCCTGAAGCTGCACTTCTCAGTAACTCCGTTGTCCCACTCCCAGACCCGCAGCATTAATCTTGAATCCTGTTTTGAGAAAGTAGGTGCTGGGTTTAAAATCCGTGCAGTCAGGATTGGTAGCAGAGGAATGTGTAGGGCAGAACATTCCGCCTTATTGGTTAGGGATGTGATTGCTCCTTATGAATTCATATCTTCAGACTGGATATTTCCAAAGACCCTACCACTGGAAACACTTGGTTCTCTCTCTTTTTTTTTTTTTTTTGGTAGTAAAATACATGTAACATTGAATTTATCATTTTAGAGTGTACAAATCAGTGGCATTAAGTATATTCACATTATATGTGTTTGAGAAGAATGTGTTTTCGTTCATTTTGTTCTGTAGAGGTCTACAGATATCCGTTAAATGAACCTTATTAATTGCATCATTCCTCACTAACTTTGTGTCTGCTTAACATGTCAGTAATTGAGAGAGGTATATGAAAGATCCCACTAGAATGGGATCTTTGTCGATATCTCCTTGTACTTGAGTTAAAAAATATTCTGAGACTATTTGTATAAACAGCTTTCTATTTTAATATCTAACAGTATGCATTTGTAAATTTATATTGTTAGACATGCAGTGTCTAATAGGAATTGAATTTTTATCATAACATAGTTACTTTTATCACTAGTGAGGATTTTTGCCCTAAAGTCTATTTTGTCTGATGTAGTATAGCCAGAAGTGATCTTTTAATTGTTGCTGTTGTTAATATTTGCTTGATGTGTCTTTTCCCATTTTTAAAAATTTTCTTTCAAATATCTTTACTAAGGTATAATTGACATTCAGTAAACTGCGCATATTTGAAGTGTAAAAAGGTACATTCACAATGTTTTGCAACCATCACTACTGTCCAGTTCCAGAGCTTTTTCATCACCCCAAAAGGAAACTCCATACCCATTAAACAGTCACTCCCTATTTCCCCCCTGCTCCAGCCTTGGCAACCACTAATCTGCTTTCTGTCTCTATGGATTTGCCTTTCTGGATAGTTCATGTTAATAGAATCATACAGCATATGTCTGGCTTCTTTCACTTATGATGCTCTCAGGATTTATCCTTGTTGTAGCATGAATCAGTACTTCATTCCTTTTCATGGCTGAGTAATATTCCATTGTAGGAATGTATCACAGTTTGCTTATTCATTCATCAGCTCATGGACATTGGGTCATTTCCACCTTTTGGTTATTGTGAGTAGTGAAGTTATGAGGAACCACCAAATTGTTTTCCACGGTAGCTGCACCATTTAACGTTCCCACTAGCAATGTTGGAGGTTTCCAGTTTCTCCACATCCTCACCAACACTTATTATTTTCCATGTTTTTGTTTTTATTGCCACCCCAGTGGGCATGAAGTGGTGTCGATTTGCATTTCCCTAATGACTAATAATGATGAGCATCTTTTCATGGGCTTGTTGGCCACTTCCAGATTTTCACTGGAGACAGGTCTATTCAAGGACTTGATTCTCTTTTGTATTAGCTTTTATATCACCAGCATCTTGCATGTAAGTATAGTTATTTTTATAGGACTTGGTTTGTATAGTATGTACCTTCTCAAACCCTCATTCTATTGTTTTGGTTTTGTTTCTTTCTCTGCTTTCTCTTTCCAGCTTCTGCTGCTCCTTCCAGGAGACCAGTTGTCTGACTAGTGCTTTTTTAATATTTAATATTCTACCTATTTTAGTTATTGGTCCGAAGGCCTGGGCCATTTGTCTCTTCATTCAGCAGTATTTGTAGGCTGTTGAGCCACCTACCATGTGCTGATCACTGAGTTGTCATTGGAGATATAAACCTACTACTCCTCATACGCTTCTCTTTTGGATGTTTGCAGATTACATTTTATTTTTTAAAATAACTGATTCATAGAGCCTGGCATAGGGAAAAAGAGCAGTACTTAACTCTCTCCACCAGAAGTTTCAATACCAAATAGCCGTGTAACCATCGGGTTCACCACTTTACCTTTGTGGACCTCGGTTTCCTGGTCTGTAAAACTGGGGGCAGGACTAAATGACTTCTCAGGCCCTCTCAGACCTTGAAACTGGAGATTATACATTCACGATTCACCACAGCTCTCCCTTACAAATGAGTGTATGTAAAATAGTTTATTTTGTAAAACTTAAAGGAATTATCTTGTGTGGGGAAAAAAAAAGATGCCTGTGCTCCTTTATACTAGACAGGTGAGTTTGGTCAGTTGCTGTTTTCCAGAATGGCACATTTGACATTTTTTGTGAAGATTCAGAGGGTCTGAAGAGCTTTTGTGAACATTTAAGTTCCTTCCATGCTGGGCACAACTGGGAACATAGAGGTCAATGAGTGTGGTCCCCGCCTTCGAGAATCTTGTGATCTAGTAACAGAGATATAGGTGTCAAGTGGGAGTCTATCTCAGAGGCCCACAGGTCTTCAGGGAGCGGAGGACAGAGGTACCCTTTCTTTCAGGAGGATGTAACGGAACCGGGCCCAGAAGGGCAGGACAGTGGGATGTCAGAATGGTAGAACCGTGGCTTTGCTCATCATGCCAAGAAGTTTAGCCTTGAGTTTGGGGGCATGAACCGCTGATGCGTCGCGAGTGGCCTGTGTTCTGCTGTGGACGAGACGTTTGTCCACTGAGGCAATAATTTGAGTTGAGCTGGGGGTTGAGGGTTGAGGAAGGGAGGATAGAATGATGAAGGAGATAAGACAGTACAGACAAGGGGATGGCGCTGAAAATGTCCGATGTTGAATAGAAGTTCTGGTGCAGAAAAAGTCCGAAAAAGCATTCTTCTGGAGTGGAAACCTAAAGCCTAAATCCAACTCTTTCTGACCTCAGTTTCCTCACGTAACTTGTCCTCCACACGTACTAGAGAACCAATGAATTTGTGGTCTGAGCTCCTGCTGATACAGGCAGCTTCACTTCATCAGTCAGATTGTCTGTAAAGTGTGTGTGAGGTGAACCTGTTGTGTATTTTCCCCCCCTATTCATTCCTTTGTGATTTCAGAGGTATCATCTGAGGAAAAGCATTTTAGTATCAATGTGTAATAAAGCCATACTGCAACCAAAATTGCATTTCAAGGAACACTTCGCTCTTTTACAATGTTAATTATCAATTCAATTCCAAAACTGTTAGGTTAACCATAGAAAACTACCTATATTCAACTATTTTTGACCTACGCCAATGGCAGCTTCATACAATTCAATTTACTAACTGCGGGCCAGGGGTCTGACCCTTCCCTTCTCAACCGCTAGAAGAATGTTGCCGGGAACTTGAAAATTCACATAAAAATACAGAGTGTTAAATACTGTATTTCCTACCGAATTCTCATGTCAGTCTTGTTTTTGTTTTCCAAAGTGGTGAGGAGCCGGACAGCTTCAATAGCCAAGAGGTCTTTGTCAAATTTTGAGTAATTTGAATAATTATCAAATTCCACTGTTGATTCATTTAAGGTGCTGAGCTTTCAGAGAGGCTGATAGGGGGGCCTTGAAATGCTGACATCAGTATCATCTTAACTGTTGGTTAGAGTCATCCAGTTTTTTCAACAAACATTCGGCTGTCCACATTTCTTTTCTTTTTTTTTCCAGTTTCTTAAATTGAAATATAGTTGATTTACAAAGTTGTGTTAGTTTCAGGTGTACAGCAAAGTGATTCAGATATATATATATATATATATATATATATATATATATTTTTTTTTTTTTTAAGATTCTTTTCCTTTATAGGTTATTATATAATACTGAGTAGAGATCCCTGTGCTATACAGCAGGTGCTTGCTGATTATCTGTTTTATACTGGTTGTCCCCATTTTTTTTTTTTTCTGGCCACGCCCCACACCTTATGGGATCTTAGTTCCCTGACCTGCATCCCCTGCATTGGAAGCACGGAGTCTTAACCACTGGACTGCCAGGGAAGTCCCCCATTTCTTGAAAAAGTTCTGAAAGCCCCTTGTCTCTTCCCCTCTATTAAAACTGGGTAGGAGTTTGCACCCAAGGGCCTGGATTTGCAGGGAGGGAGTTGAGTGCTTTGTTCCTGGGTTGCAGGAGGTGTCCAGGAAGAGGGAGGAGAGAGACTCTGGAGATGCACACACAGGGCTGGCAAAGAGATTGGGGAAGAGGGGGTTCAAAGTCTGACGCAGTGGACTGACCCAGCAGGAGGTCTTGCGGGAGATTTGCCCCCCTCTGGTTTGGATTTAAATCTGTTCAGCCTGAGATAAGAAATGTAAATCAGATCTTGGCTTCCAGTCTAACCAGGTGTTGTAAATACCAGCGCAGGATGAACATGCTCTCGGTCAGCTTTATTTTTGCTGTGAGGAGGAATGAAAAACTCAGCTAAGAATTTTTTTGAGCTTCTCAGAAGAAAGAAAAAGCATTATAAAACAATAAGGTATAATTGTTATGACAAGTAAGAAAGTCTACATTTTAGCTCCCCGGAGTAGGGCATAGTGCATGCTCTGGTGATGTTTGCTGAATAAATAAAGAGAAAGCACACAAGCTTGTTTAACGAAACAAGAGCAACTTAAGCTGGGATCTTTCCTTTGATTTTTTTTTTTTTTAATTTGTTAAACAATCCAGAAATGCAGTAGGCATATAGAATGTAAATTTTTTTAAATGAGCCAAAAATCAAAATTTGAAGTGTCTACCTTTGCAAACATTTCATCAGATGTAACTAGATTTTCCTCCTGTTGATGCTTTTCTGTTTGCTTCTGCCTGGGTCATTACTTTTTGTTATTAGTAACAAAACTCAAATCTGGTCAAGGTTTTTTCAGGTGAGGATTTACGTTGGGAAAATCTGATTTCCGAATCTTCTGTTCAGTGGTAGTACACTGGTGGTGGGAGGCTTCTTCCCTTGGGGCCTGTTAACCAGCCTACGGGCTGAGGCCTCTGCTGTGAAAGTGTTTGCTTACCAGTAGGCCAATCAGTTACTTTCATGTGGCATACGGCCTTAAGTAAATTAATTACTGCTTCCTAGTAATAGTTGAAACTATTCACAATTGAGAAGATCTGAAACCAACCTTGTTTTTTACATTGTTCAGTAAGAGCTTTTCCAAAAATAACCTCTAAATGAAAGCATGCTAATTCTTCTGGAGAAGTAAAACTACCAGCCTTTGAAGTGTTTGTCTTTAATACCCTTGAGTGCCAGTTAAGAGTTTAAGGTCCTAAGTTCTTGCAGCAGACATTTTCAGAAGTAAGGGAAAAAACCATTCAGAGAAAAAAGCGAAGGAAAAGGAATGCTAAACCATTGACCATGTCAACCGTTTAAAACGCCAGACAAAATTAAGCCTCCGCCCCCAGCTCTCCCAGCAACAACCAGCCTCTACCTGAAAAAGATTTCCCTTTGATGTTCTGTGCTGGGATCCAGTTCTAGTTTGCTAGTTTGCTGAGTATTTTTTGGAAGCATTCTTTTCTTTCCAAGGCTTTTGTTTTCTGGACACGGAGAAAGAGCCCATACTAAAGAATAGTTACTACTTATTTATTTTACTTCAGCTGTTTATTTGTGTAGAGGCCCATTTTAGAAGTTAATGTTGGTCATGGTTATACCTGTCCATGTACATGTGTGTGCATTCATCCTGATACTTATCACATGTTAATATCGGGAAGCATTACTGGCTTAGTGTGTCCGATGTTATTGGTGCCAAGTTTGTAACAGATCATTATTCATGTTTAAAGTTACTCCCCTCCTGCTCCACATTTGCCCTTGATTGGAATATAAAGGTTGACTGAGAGTAATTTCTCATAAATTTCAAGGCTTTGGTCTCTGAATATGATAGAAGGATAAAGGACAGTTACTGCAACACGGTTAACATGTCTGAAACGACTCCTACGTGTTCAAACTTTTCTTCTACATCAAAGGTCTGTTTTAAGGATACTCTCATGGTTTTAGAGTTTTAAAATATAAATTTTGTGTTCATAGCAGCACTATTTACAATAGCCAAGACATGGAAGCAACCCAAGTGCCCATCAATAGATGACGGGATTAAAAAAATATGGTATATATGCAATGGAATATTACCCAGCCATAAGAAAGAATGAAATACTGCCATTTGATGCAGTGTGGATGGACATAGAGAGTATTTGCTTAGTGAAATAAGACAGAGAAAAACTAATACTATATGATATCACTTATACATGGAATCTAAAAAATAATACAAATGCATGTATATACAAAACAGAAACAGACTCACAGACAGAAAACAAACATGATTACCAAAGTGGAGAGAGGGGAAGGCAGGGACAAATTAGAGGTATGGGATAAACAGATACAAACTACTATACATAAAATAGATAAGCAACTAGGATATACTGTATAGCACAGGGAATTATAGCCATTATCTTACAATAACCTATAATGGAATATAATCTGCAAAAAATACTGAATCACTATGCTGTACACCTGAAGCTAACACAATATTGTAAAGCAACTGTACTTCCATACAAATTTTTTTAAAAAATAAATAAAACATAAATTTTGGTTAAGTAAGAAATACTAAGTCAATATTTTGGGATAAATATTTTCCAAAATCCTGTGGCTATAGTTTTAGAAAAAGAGAGAGAGCGCTTTGCCTGCAAGTCTAGTCTAACTGAGGAAAAGGAATTGCGAGCATAATGAAATCTGACGTGATGAGTTGTATCAGAGGGACAAAGGTGGCATCATGTGGTTAACACGTGGTGGAGAGTAAGCAGTAGGTACTGGACGAGCCAGGCGAAGGGCAGCATCCTGAAGGAAGGCTAGATGGGGTTTGCCATCGTTCATGAGCCAGGCTTTGAGGATGGGGAGGAGAGGGACAGGGAAGCAGTCCAAACGTGGCTCACACCCGAGCGGAGCCTGAAGGAGACCCGGCTGGATAAAAGGGTGCCTACTGTGGGAATAAGTGTGAAGAGACAAGGTGAGGCCAGATTGCAGACACACTTTAAAGCCCTAAGTTCTTACAGCTCCTTGGCAGGATTGGTTAGGAAAATGAAAACGGTGCCCACTTTGATAGGCCTGTGGTCCCAAAAGGAATCCAGAATTTCAGAAAGGTTAATTAGGTCTTTGCAATTCACTGGTGAATGTTGCACTGAATCTTTTTTTTTTAATTATTATTATTTTTTAAAATTTTATTTATTTGTGTTTGGCTGCATTGGGTCTTAGTTGCTGCATGCGGGCTTTCTCTAGTTGAGGTGAGTGGGGGCTACTCTTCATTGCAGTGCGCGGGCTTCTCATTGCGGTGGCTTCTCTTGTTGCGGAGCACGGGCTCTAGGCTCGAGGGCTTCAGTAGTTATGGCACGTGGGCTCCGTAGTTGTGGCTCATGGGCTCTAGAGCACAGGCTCAGCAGTTGTGGTGCATGGGCTTAGTTGCTCCACAGCATATAGGATCTTCCTGGGCTCAAACCCCTGCATCGGTGGCAGGTGGATTCTTAACCACTGCGCCACCAGGGAAGCCCTGTTTTATTTTTAACAAAGTTTTTGAGGGCAGAAAACTTGGAAGAAAATGAACTACAGGACCCCAAATGACTTTTACCTGCCTACCAGGTCAGCTCTGTACATTTGTGTCTAAATGTGCATCTTTGGTACTGAGAGGGATGGGAGGGGCCAGAGACTGTCCTTTATGTGTGAAATGGGAGGTGGGACTGAGAGTTGTGTTGCATTATCAGGTGTGTTGTCATAACTAGAGCACAATCATTTCTATGGAGTTCATCTATAAATTATTTTTAGGGGGAGAAATGAAATGATTAATTTAGTCTAAGAATTTTATTCAAGCCGTAATTAAGTTGAATAGTAGAAAAGAAAGAATATCAGGACTCCGTTTCCTTTTAACTTATGGATTAGGTTAATAAAACAATATAAAAGAGTCTTGGCATCAATTACAGCTTCATCTTCTAGGTAATTTCTCATTATAAAACTCATTTTTGTTAATGCACATGACTCCCATAAAAACAAGAATGAGCAGAGAACCAGACAGAAAACTATAGAAGCTATAGAAAACTATAAAAGTAGGACCCCTGTCTTCTTTGTTTGTGTAAATCAGAGCAAAGTACATCAGTACATGTTCAGACAAACAAAGGTTGTCAAGAACTGCCAGCATTAAGGCCAACAATGGCTATTTTGTGTTTTCTGATTATTTCATCTAAGAGTGTGTACGTTCCATGAAAAATGGCTTTCTTTACTTTCGCACACTGCTTAACCATAGGAAAAGCCCATGAGTGGTAATGAGCTGTGATGACTCAGAAACAGTTCCCACTGGGAAGCTCCTTCATTTTTAATGTCCTTGAAGGTCAAGAAGAACATATCTTTTTGAAAGAGGCTTGGCTGTTAAATCATCATATTGGGATTTCTCAGGATATAGTCTTCAAGGTAATTTCTGTCCTAAGATTCTTTTTCTAGGTTTGGGAACAAATCTTCCCAACATTCCTGTGAATGGAGAGTGAGATAATGAAAGACTGGGATGTAGGTTTGCACATGGGTCTGGCCCTTGTGGATGGCCCAATATGAGAAGGGGGTGTTTTTAAAAAGCTCATTTCTCCTCCTTTCCCAGCTAAGCTGTGCTTCTGCTGACTGTACCGTAGCTGTGGCGGTTCATAGTGGTGTCTAGACAGGAGTCGGGGTCTCTAAGCCTGGATCATAGCCCATGGGGTTCAGAACCCTAAGACCCAACCTTTCTTTCCTTTTGTGAAGCGTTTGCCTTGGCTGTGAGTTGGAGCAGTTCTCTTTTTAAAGTGTAACGCAGACATGCTAAGCAAAATTAGTTCCGCATCACTTGGTTAAGGAGGATCATTTTCCCCTTCATTTTCAGAACTGCAAAGACAATAATCACCCTTGTGATTTTGTTTAGCATGTCTGCAGGGAATCTAAGTCTCAGAAGATGTGATTCCCTTCCCCCCACCAAGTGGGACAAAGCTTAGTAGTTGAATGTAAGGGAACTTATCTATTTGTTCCAGTTTAGATTCTTAGGTAAATTGGATCTGGTCAACCTTTCCCTGGCTAATTTTGAGCTAAATTATGATCCAAGAAAAGTTTAAATTCAGGGTTTCTCCTTCCTAGTTAAGCCAGACTGCCTTCAGCGGTTCCCTCCTAAATTGCCCCAGGGTTTCTAGATTATGGGTGTCTCCTCTGCTTCTCTCATTAAATCCAAACTCATCTGTCCTGTGTCATCTCCTGAGATCTGGACTTTTCACAGTTTCCCAGGTGATAAAATGATCTGATAAATCATTATTATTCAAACCTGCAGGAAATCTTCCTTATTGTTTTTCGGGCAGTAAGAGGTGTGTAAGAAAACAGTGTCGTGGAGCAGACCAGGTGTAGACTATAGTACAGTCGATGTGTGCCCCACCCCCCATCCACCCATCTGCACCACTGGGATGTGTCCCTGGTTATGGATGTAAAATACAGTGCTGTGTGTGCTTTAAATGTATACACATGGATTGTGCTACACTCCATACATTTCAAGATCCATCCAGGCCATCGTCCAATTGATTGCTTCTGACTGATGAACAGTATTCCATTGTAAAAGATTTACCTTGTTTTTGCTTATTCTTGGAGTTCATCTTTTGTTAAATCTTTTCCCAAGTAATATAATGTATATATACATATATGCATCTTTATTTTATGCTATTTTTAATTAATTAATTAATTAACTATGGCTGCGTTGGGTCTTTGTTGCTGCACGTGGGCTTTCTCTAGTTAGGGTGAGCAGGGGCTACTCTTCGTTGCGGTGCGTGGGCTTCTCATTGCCGCGGCTTCTCTTGCTGCTGAGCACCGGCTTTAGGCGTGCGGGCTTCAGTAGTTGTGGCACGTGGGCTCAGTAGTTGTGGCTCCTGGGCTGTAGAGCACAGGCTTGGTAGTTGTGGCGCACGGGCTTAGTTGCTCTGCGGCATGTGGGATCTTCCTAGACCAGGGATCAAACCTGTGTCCCCTGCATTGGCAGGAGGATTCTTAACCACTGCGCCACCATGGAAGTACAATTTTATGCTATTTTTAGTGGTATCTTTTTAGTTGTTGTTTATGGCTAGTATATAGAAATTGATTTTTTTTTTTTTTGTATATTGGTTTATCCCCAGTGACTTTGTTAAACTCTTACTGATTCTAATAATTTGACAGAATTTTGGAGTTTTCTACAATGACCGTAATTATCTGTGAATAATAACATCTTCCTTTTCAATCCCTATACATTTTTTTTCTTGCCTTATATGTGGGTTATGACTTAAGATACAATATAGAACAGAGGATGGGATGGTGGTAATGGGAGTGGTTTTAATGTTTTGCCATCAAATATGATGTTTGCTATAATTTTTATGGATATCTTTTATTGGGTTAAAAAAGTTCTCTCTTCATAATTTGTGAAGTTTATTTTTAAATTATGCATAATATTAAATTCATCCAATGCTTTTTGTCATCTATTGAGATGACTGTATGATTTTTCTCCTTTAATCAATTAATGTTGTACTGTATGTTGGAAAATCAACGTATTCCAACCTTGCATTCTTGGGATTAAGTCATCTTGGTCATTATTTGCTTTCTAGATCCAGCTTACTAATAATTTGTTTAGGACTTTTTGTATCTATGTTCATGAATGACAGCAGCCTATAATTTTTTCTTCTTTATACATTCTTGGGTTTTGGCATCAAGGTTTCAATAGCCTCAAAATGAGATGAGTTTGTTTCTACTTTTTCTCTTCTCTGCAAAAGTTTGTGTAAACTTAAAGTTATTTATTTCTTGAATGTTTCATAAAACTCTCTAGTAAAACTTTCTGGATGTGCTGTTTTCTTTGTTGTAAGATTTTTATATAATGATTCATTTTCTTTAATGATTATATGACTATTCAGATTTTTTCTTTTATTCTTGGTTTTAGTTTAAGGAGATCTTCTCTTAGGAATTTGTTCATTTCATCTATCTTTTCAAATTTACTGGCATAAAATTGTTTATAATACCCCCTTTTCAATACCTGTGGCATCTATAGTTATGTTTCCCTTTTCATTCTGATATTGTTTGTCTATTTGTTCTTGATTAGTTCTGCCAGAAGTTTGTCAATTTTATTAGCATTTTCAAAACAATAAATTTTGAAATTTAGTTCTCTACTGTATGTTTTTCTATTTATCTAATTTCACATTCTTTTTTTCCCCTGTCTATTCTGTGTTTATTCTTTTGGTTTTTTTCTAATTTAAACATTACTTGCTTGGTTCATTAAATTCCAGCCTTCTTTTCTAACATTGTAAGCAGTTAAGTGATGTTTTAGCTACATCCCACAGGTTTCGATATGCAGTATTTTTATTATCATGTAGTTCTAAATACTTTCTACTTTCTAATAATATTTCTAAGAGTTACTTAGAAATATAAATTCCTAATGACATGGATTCTTCTGATTATCTTTAGGTCACTGATTTCTAATTTAATTGCTTTGTAGTAAAATAATGTGTTTTCTGATACCACCAGTCTTCTGAAATTTGCTGAGACTTGATTTCTGGCCCAGGATGCCATCAGTTTCCATAAGTATTCTATGTGAACATGAAAAAATACGTATTAAGAAGTTGCTTCACTTAGTATGTTGTAAATGTCGCTTAGATCAAACTTGTTAATTGTGTTGTTTAAATCTTCTTTATTCCCAGTCTGCTGGATTTATCTATTGTTAAGAGTGGTGTGCAGAAATCTCCCACTATAATGGTGGGTTTATTACCTCATGTTATTTATCTTTGAGGTACATGCAGGTAAATCGAAATTTTTATCATTTTGAAGTAATCCTCTTTGTTTCTAGTAATTCACTTTTGCCTTTGTTTCCTTTGTCTGATCTTACTGTAATGATTCCAGCTATTTCCTGTCTGTCCATTTCTCCCTCCCCACAGGCAGCCTTTGTTGGAATTTTTCTCGTGTATCCTTCCAGAAGGATTCTATGCACATCAAAGCATAAACATAGATATTTTTCATTTATTTCCCTATACACATGGAAGTATACTAGACTCTGATCTGTCCTTTAGCTCTTTCCACACTCCAGAATGTGTCCTGGAGAATATTGAGCGGCCTCCTCCTTCTTTTAAATCGCTTGTCCTGATTGCTTTTAGGTTCTCCCCTCTGGTGCTGTCGCCCTCCCAACTGTTGCCAGAGTCATCTTTCTAACCTGTAAATGTGATGCTGCCTCTCTCCAGGGCTCCCCATCACCTGTGGGTGAAGTTCAAGATTCAAGTCCCTCCTCACTCGGGTCCACTTCTCCGTGTGTCTCTATTTGCACTTTCTCCCTTTTCCAGCTCATTCTGTGTTGTGCTTTAGCTCATTTCAGGGCTTCACCCCAGCCACTCACGACTTTTCAATAAGGCCATGTGTTGCTTACTCTCTTTCTGTGTTTGGAATGCCCAGCACGGTTTGTTTAAACCTGAAATCTCAAACATCTCTTATTGCTGGCCTTTCTGAAAGTCTCTGAGCCCTCCGGGGAGTATGGGCACCTTCTCCCTGCTCCCATGTGCCCTATCTTGGCGCTGAACACGGTGATGCATCCGTCCTCCATTAGAGTTGGCGCCATGTGGCACAATTCCTTGTGGAACTTGATAAAAATGCACATGCTCAGCTGTTACCCCCACAGATGTATTCAGTAGATCTGGTTCTGACCCGTTCCTGGGTTAAGTTCCTCTGGGGAGGAGATGCTTCTTACCCATCGGTCTTTCTCTAGTACCTGGAATCTGCCCCATGTGAAGTAGGAGAACAGTAAACAAGAGAAGAACATGCTAAGACTAGAAAGGAATATAGGGTTCTAAGTGAAGCAAGGATTGATTGATAGGACGAACTTTGATTCTGCAGCCTGTGGGGAGTGGGTTGAAGGTGATTGCTTTTAGGAGAGTGGTGACATCACAGTGGTGTTTCAAGATTAATCCAGCAGAAGAATATGGCAAAAGGATGGCCAAGAGTGGAAAAAGCAAAAACAGTCAGATGTGGTAAAAATGGTCCTGAACTCGGGAGGGGGACCAGAAAGGAAGTGGATCCAACTGACATTGGGCAGGAAAACTCAACAGGGCTGGGCAGCTGGTTGGTTGTGAGTGGCAGGTACAGGGAGGGGTCAAAGATGTCCCCAAAGCTGTTTGTGTGATGAGGCTGAAAGCCACTGTGCCTGAGGATGGGTCTTTGACAAGATGACTCATCTCTGGGGTTTGGTGAATAGTGGAAGGACCTAGCTCCTTGGGCTGCTCTGCAGACCTGACTGTGGCCATCTGGGACTTTGACGGATTGGGGTGATACTGGGAGGAGGGCTGGATGTCTTCCATCCAGGCCATTCTAGGTCTTTCTGGAATGTACAGGGGAGGATGAAGAGGAGGAGCTGCCTTCCTCTCTGGCTCCAGTGCACTCACTTTGGAGGTTCCCTTGCCCCACCAGCTCCACCAGTTCCACCAGCACCATCAACTCAGATGGCTGCTGTGCCCTGACCGGCCATGCTCGGCAGACAGAGATTTACCAAGACTGTAGATCACTTGTGACCTTCAACCTTACCAGAAAAGGATGTTGCTAGTAAATACCGAGCAACAAACACAGGAAGCCCAAGAGAATAAACAGAAACACGCACACGCGGCTCTAGTTTCCCTTCGTGGCGCTAGCTTGTGGCGCCCCCGTAGTGAGCCTGCTCTGCGCCCTCTGGGAGAAGTCCGTTTCTTCATCTATGGAGCCCTCTTAGTCTGACCCTGGCCTCCCTTTTCTAAAGTGCACTGTTAGCAAGCACAAAAAGTGAGCCCTTGTTTGGGCAAGGAGACTAGATACTGTGAGGTGGTCATGACCTCACAGACTCACGGCTCTGGCCGCTCTGTCAGACGGATCTGCTCCTGCTTCTTCATCTCACGCTCTCCCCTTTCCAGTGCAGACCTTGCCCACCCCTGCTCAGAAATCCACTCCCCATAGTGGCTCACCCACGCAATTCTATATTTTTGGCTCATGGGGAACTAGGACCAGGGAGCCCCTGGTTCTCAATTCCTTAAGAGATGAAAGAAGATTGACAGCTTGAGCCTGTGAAGGATATTGAACCAAGGTTTCCACTTTCTCCCCAACAGACTCTGCCTTCTGGAGAATTCTGATTAGCTTCCTCATCTACTTTCAAGGGAATAATTTGTAGAAGTCTAAACACTACAGTTTTACAGCATCAGAATAGCTTTTAAAATGCTAGTAGCACAGGAGAAAGGCGTGCTCTTGGATGGTGTAGGCAGTTACCACCCTCCGCCCCACGGAGGGACCCATGTGCTGTCTCACTGCACAGATCCGGAGCCAAGTTCCAGGTCCTGCCCCACCGAGCACACGGTCCCCCGGGTCCCTCACTGGAGGTGAATCAGTACCTCGCTTCCCATGTTTCCTCTCACTGTTGTCAGGGGAAGACTCACTGCCCGCCCCCCCGCCCCCCAGATGGCACCTATGGTGGTTTTAGCTCACGTGCCCCTCAGGATTCTTTAGGGGCTCATAAGGCCACCTGGTGGTGCTTTCAGTCTAGGGAGGGGTGAGCATCTATTTCCTCACTTGCCGTAACATCAGGTCATATGTAATGGACAGGAGGTATATTCCCTTATTCCCTACTAGCCTTCTTTGGTCTTCTGGAAGGTTTTGTTGAACTTAGTTGTCTGTTGTTCAGGGACTGAGCTGAATTTCCTGCTGGAACAGTCAGAGGACTGTATGAGACTAGGGCTCGGGGGGGGGGGGGACAGTTTCAGTGTCCTTGTTCCTGAAAGTGGGAACATGAACTTCCCGATGGTATTAACTGATGGGACCTTAGCATTTTATGTAGAAACTGCAGTAGCATCATGGCCTCCAAAGAGTCTGGAATTTCAGAGATGTCAACCAAACTTCCATTAGTAATTTGTTAGCTCTTGTCACTTTACCTCAACTCTGAACTGTAACGAGGCTGGAAAGGGAACCATAATGTTGTGGTGTCTGAGGCAGAAAAGAATAGAATTTATAAGCAGTACAGGGAAAGCCTGAGTCTGAGTGTGACGGAGCGTGAAAGTACAGACCCGAAGAGCAGAGGACGGCGCCAGAACATTATTTCATCAAATTTTCAGCACCAAAGAAATTTTTAGTACACCCATCTTTCCTTAAAAATAATTCTTACTACTACTCAACCATAAAAAAGAATGAAATAATGCCATTTGCAGCAACATGGATGGACCTAGAAATTATCATACAGTCAGACAAAGACAAATATCATATGATATCACCTATATGTGGAATCTAATATATGAACTTATCTACGAAACAGAAATAGACTCACAGACATAGAGAACAGACTTGTGGTTGCCAAGGAGGAGAAGGGTGGGGGAGGGATGGATTGGGAGTTTGGGGTTAGCAGATGGAAACTATTATATATAGGAGGGATAAACAACAAGGTCCTACTGTACAGCACAGGAAAATATTGATATATTCAATATCCTGTGATAAACCATAATGGAAACGAATATAAAAAGAAATATACATGTATGTATAACTGAATCACTTTGCTTGTACAGCAGAACTTAACACAACATTGTAAATCAACTATACTTCAATAAAAAATAAAATAAAAATAATTCTTACGTCTTCATAATGGAGAAGGAGATAAAGGAGAAATGGAAATGAGCATCACCAAACAAGTTGACTTCAGGGGTCCTAATTATCTTAGCCCTAATGGTCGAGGCTGTGGACCAGCCGACTGTATCTCGTGACGCCTGTTCGTCCTGGGGGAATGAGGCCTTCGCTGTCTGAGCTCACTAACCCTTGTCACCTTGTGCTTACTCCTCCAGAGGTGACCCACTACTTAGGCATGGGACACCGGCCCCTTCCCCACTTCCTGTGATTGAGCCAGCGGCTGGGGTTACTGTGGGGATGCCTGTCCATCACCAGAAGTCAGACTCTTGGGAGATGGACCCTGACTTGTTGCCCGGCTGCAGGCTTGGTGACCTGAGCAGAGGGAGCAGTCTGGAGAGTCGGACCAGCAGCTCTCGTTCCAGAAGTCTCACTCTGGTGAGTCCCTGTTTCTCTGGTGCTCTGTGTGCTTGAATGTTGGCTGATTTCGCCCCCCTGTCAGGAGTATCTTACAACATTCTTTTGGGGTAACTAGCTTGACGTCTTGGAATACTCGCTCTCTGAAGCGGCATTTCAGTGTGAATCGTATTAAGTTTTGCACCAAATCCAGAGCAGTGATAACTTGGCTGCTAAGACCCAGAGCACGCCGTGCCTGAAGGTGGCCACCAGCCCAGGCCAGGGCACCTGCCTTTCAGGTCCAATGACTGGAAGAAGGGAAACACCTCACAGGATAACATCAAATTCACTTTAAAACAGATGTTTAAGTCCTTCACAAATATAAATGCTTTCCTATCCCTTTCTCTCGGCATCCAGACCTTTACATAAGTGTCAACAAGCTTTGGGAACTTTCACAAAAAGTCTTTAAAGTTAAGAGATGATCTTTTGGCCCTCCCCACCCCTCAGGGTATTCACCTTTCGGGATGGAGACCTTCATATTCGTAGAGGGAAGGACAGGAGAGAGTCCACCTTGGATCTCAATAATAATGGTCCATTGTTCATCTCAGCCCATCTTCAATGGGAGCACAAATTTTCTAAAGATACACCGATCCCTAAAATTAACCCCAGCTATGCTGAACATAAGAAAGAAGTGTACAGAGGGCAGTTAATAGTAACAATAGAATTTTATAGGCTCCTACTTGCATATTTTCTTTTTTTCAATCACCATGGTAAGTATGTAATAGATATTATTTGATTCGCCAAAGGAAAAATATATTATAAATTACTCTCTGAATATCTGAGAATCTATAAATCCTTAAGAATAGAGAATTTGGGACTAATTTTTTAATTTAAAAACTGTATTTAAAGAAAATGTTAGGGGCTTCCCTGGTGGCGCAGTGGTTGAGAATCTGCCTGCCAATGCAGGGGACACGGGTTCGAGCCCTGGTCTGGGAAGATCCCACATGCCGCGGAGCAACTGGGCCCGTGAGCCACAATTACTGAGCCTGCGCGTCTGGAGCCTGTGCTCCGCAACAAGAGAGGCCGCGACAGTGAGAGGCCCACGCACCGCGATGAAGAGTGGCCCCCGCTTGCCACAACTAGAGAAAGCCCTCGCACAGAAACGAAGACCCAACACAGCCGTAAATAAAATAAATATAAGTAAAATTAAAAAAAAAAAAAGAAAAGAAAATGTTAAAAGAATAGGTAGAAAGACATACAGATTAATACTCCGGTCATTAGTGGGGTCTGTTCTCCAAAGCACAGTTAGGAAGCAGCTCTGCTCTGATGTAGAGGGTGTTTCTAAAACATGGCGTGGATAACTTAGGAACCATAGTCTAAAGGGCTGCCCTGTGTGCATGGGGAGGGAATAAAGTCGAGAATGGTCGTCAGATGACCTCGGTCTCTGAGGAAATGGGTATAGTGCATTATGAGTCAGTGCTCGAATTATTTTCTTGCCTTTCACATTCATTTTCTTATTGAACTTGAGGCAAATCTCTTAACATCCTTTGTACCATGGTCTCTTTTGATAGAAAGTTGAAGTAATACCTGTTCTGTCTCTTCCTGGGAGAGACCATAACCCCAGGTGTGTCAAGTGCGCTGAATTTGAGGCAGGAAAGTTGCTACTTTTCTATCTCCATTGTAGTCATATAGGGTCCATTCTTCACATGAACCAACTCATACCCACTCTCACCACATCCTCTGTGGTGGGTCAAACTTATATACTCCAAAGACAGAAAGGACTTGATTGAGCTCTGCAAACCCGTCCATGGAGGACTGCCTTCCATCTGTTCTATGTAGGTGATTTATCCCTTTGCTCAAATACTGAAGCACTGTTCTTGGAGGTGAGGACAGAGGCAGAGCTTGCATTCTAGTGGCTGTGGTCCACCCTGACAGAATAGGCTGCAGATTTGCTTCCCCAGGCAGCAGACTCTGAGATGGACAACGCTACAGCACAGGAGGCTTATTAGGGCTGTTCCTGGGCTCAACATCTGGAAGGAAGAGGAAGCAGGATTTGGGCAGAGAGAGAAGCTGGGCTGTGAGGCAGACCCGACAGAGGCCTTAGCTGTTCCTCAGGAGGCCCTGGCGCTGCTGGGCCGAGATTGGAGCCTGGATACCCACTCCACCATCAGCCCTGGGATGAGGACATCCCTGGAGGGAGGCACGACCTTGACAAGACAGTTCCTTTCAGTTGGAGACAGTCCCCAAAGGGGACTGAGGGCCGCCTGCCAGCAGCATTCCCAACAGATGGGGGACCAGGTCCTTCATCCCCAGGGTGACCTGGGGGGCGCACCACACTCCCTACCATGAAGGTGTAGGAGAAAAGGAACAGAGCCTTTTAGAGGGACCGAAGGCACCAGAGCAGCTATAAGATGTCTGAACTAGAAGAAGCGAGACTGTGAAATGAATTCGGGGAGTTTACAAGAGACCACCATATAAATACAGCTCTTCACAGAGTGTCCGTCTAGGCAGGTGGGGTGTTCATTCCATCACCTGGCAGATTTGGAGAATATGCATCATTTTGACTCTGTGAGAACGTCAGACCCAGGAATTCATCTTCAGAGGCAAAAGCTCTTCTTTGAAAGGAGGTCTACTAAGTTTCAGCTCCAGAGTCACAAGGAGAAATGGTTTATTATAAAACTTTTTTATCATGGATGTATTTTTTGGTAAGATACGAGAATTATCTTTAGGTTCAAAGACAGAAAAGACTATAAATCTCTTACACATGTAAATCTCAGGAGGTCAGGATGGGCGAGGTGAGCACTGTTATGCCTGTGAGCCGCCTGTGCTGGAAGGGCTTTGTGAACCTTAGTGCTGGGCTAAGTAGGTTCCACAGTGGAGTCGAGTACAGATCAGAAGGACGTTCCCCAAGATATTTATAATTTCTCTTAAGTCCTTCCAGAAATCCGTATGCATTTTTCAAGTTGCTTTCTTTACTGATACTAAAAAGTATCCTGAAAATCGGCTCAGAATAGTAATAAACACAGGATACTGGAGACATGCCCGGGTTCAAATCCAATCGTGCCTCCCTCTGGAACCTGGGAAAAGTAACTTAATCACTTTCTTCATTAGTTATTTTCTTCATTAGTTTAAAAGGGTGGGGAGTGAGTGGGATAATAATTCTTCCTCAAGGGTTACCCGTAGAGATGAAATGCCCAGCATCTAATCAGTGCTTCCTAATTACTGGTACAAGCTCCTGTGAGTGCCCTGTTAGCCCCAGGTAGAGAATAACTCCACTTCATCCTGCCCCATCATCTTGTTTGGATCTATGCTTTCCCATCTGTCCATCTCTTATCAGTAGCCTTCTGAATTTCCTTCTTTGACCAGTAAAGATGGGATGGTAAAAGGCAGTCTAAATTTGGGGAGGGTCTATATGTTTTTATTCTAAATCCTCAGTCTTTTTATGACTTGTCTTTTTAGAACGACAGTCAACTGTAGTAGTTTCCCCACTCCCTGTTCTTTATTCCCTGACCTCATAAAAGATTTGTCAGTAACAGTGTTTTTAGGCCTCCAGATTGTATGGGATTAAATGCACCCCTTGGAGGGCTCTTTAAGTAAAAGATAGTTCCAATTTATAGAAGTGTGTATTTCTTTTAAGCAACGGTTATTTTTAAAAAGAAGATAAAACATTAATGCCTAAAGTTAAATGAGAGTATTGTAAAGTTTTTAAACACTAGTTGAAGTGTGGCCTGGAAGATGACAGATCTTTGCTTTTTAGAAACCTTTCTCCTGAGCCAGTACAAGTTAAAAATTAAAATAGCTGCTTAGGTAGTTTTGTTGTGGCTATCCACATGGCCGCCGTCATGACCCAGGCTGTTCTAGGAGGGTGAAGTATGTGAACTTTTTATCGCTCAAGAGGCTAGTTGTGGTTGTGTACGTGTATTGTTTTTCTTGTAAGGAATTCTTCCTCTGAACATTTTCTAGCAAAATGTATAGCTAGAACTAGAACAAACTGTCCAGAACTTCCCTGGTGGTGCAGTGGTTAAGAATCCGCCTGCCAATGTAGGGGACACGGGTTCGATCCCTGGTCTGGGAAGATCCCACATGCCGTGAAGCAACTAAGCCCGTGCGCCACAACTACTGAGCCTGTGCTCTAGAGCCCGCGAGCCACAACTACTGAGCCCACGTGCCGCAAGTACTGAGCCCACATGCCACAACTACTGAGCCCATGTGCCTAGAGCCCGTGCCCCGCAACAAGTGACGCCACCGCAATGAGAAGCCTGCGCGCTGCAACGAAGAGTAGCCCCCGCTCACCGCAGTTAGAGAAAGCCCACACGCAGCAATGAAGACCCAACACAGCCATAAATAAATAAATAAATAATTTTTTTAAAAAAAGAGCAAACTGGCAAAATCCTTGTATACTTGACTAAGAGGGTCTCTTTTTCCTTTGAACTGTAAGAAGGACACCTTCAGTACAGTACAGTTGGTAGTGTAGTTCTGGAACCTACCACCTCGAGAGGTGATGGGGATTCAAAATAAAAGGTTCAGGAAGGATTTAGAGACATTCATAAATGATAGCTCTTTAAGGTGACAAAGGAAGCTTTGGGTATAACGTGACATATTCTTAAGCTCTTAAGGCCAATATCTCAGACACACATCTCATCAAACATCCGGGGTGCACTGCCAGGGACCAGTACTGCCTCATGCCAGGATCCTTAGGTTCTTCTTCTGCACATGGTCTGAAGCCTGCTCTGCCCTGCAGGCACCCTGAAGCTTCCTCCAGAAAAGAATATGATTTAACTAGCTGAAAAGAGGGGATGCTCTTAATACCCATAGGAATTAAGGAATTTCATAATGTGTGTGCCACTTTGAGGGTGGATTGGAAACAGCCCAAATCCCCAAGCGTACTTCCTATTCATTTTTATCTCTAACTTGGGCAAAACCAATGATCCAAATTCATTGCTGAGTCTTTGGAGATTTGATATTCAGTGAACTGTCTTGAAACCCTGCCTGGTCCCTTAGCAGACAAATCTTATAGCCCTCGAGTCACATAATAAGCCTGTGATCAGACAGCGGTCGTCAGCTCCTGATCACCCCTTCCTTCTCCAAAGCCTCTGAGGTCGTTTGGCCTCACCCATAGGTCGTGGAAGAAGAAGGTAAAGCGAGCGGGGGCGAAGCCGTCTCCATGGCTGGCTCCGCCTGAAGTCTAAGCAGGACACTAGGAATCAGACATGCTTGTCACCAGACAGTTTCAAGGAGAAGACACAGAACAGAGGCGTGGGAAGGAGAAGCAGACTGGCCAGTAGTAACCACATTGTCCTTTCGTCTCTGGCTTCTTCCCCAGATTGAACCCGAAACTTCCTGGACAGAGCAGCTATTTTAAAACAAAGCTAAACTGCTCTGAGGAGAGTTCAGTTCAGTAAACATGCAGTTAACGGCTGCTACATACCAGATCGGATAGGTGATGGAATAAAACTCGGTTTTCATCTTTTTGGGAACTCGCAGTTCAGTGACACGACAGCCATGCCGAGCTCTGGGACGTGTGACAAGCTTATGTGGGGTCTCACGCACGACGCCACGCGCTTAAGGCGTTTCCGTCTCGGTCGGGACCGCTTTATGACCTTGCCAGTTCAGAGAAGTTTAAGGCGGCCAGGGAGCCCAGCGTTGTCCTTCAAAGCCATGATTCTTTCCATCTGTAACCAAAACTGCACACATATCTCATCCCCCGCGGGCTTGTCTGTGTCTCTTTCCGGCCACAAGTAGAGGTTTACGTTAACCATAGTGAAAAATTACAACAGGGACTAGTTAGAAATAACCCTAATTAAGCCCTTGTAATGAAACCGTGGGAAAGGCCACATGCACTTATGGTCTTTCTTATGAGGTTGCCAAAGTAAAGCGTGGCATTCACAGGGGGGTCGGAAGCACAGAAGACGCTGATTCCTATTTTCTTCTCGCTGCCCCTAGGTTGTGTTTCAGCTCCTGGGGGGCGTCTCTCATCACCTTGGGATTTTAAGTCAATAAAGCCTTGCTCAAGTGTCAGGGAGATCATTTCGGTGTTTGTAGAAAGAGAATGTAACCATCAACTCACATTCTGCCCGAACAAATACCCAAGGCCGCCTACCTGGGAGAGTTGGGGGTTAAGACATCTTGACTCATCTCAAGAAATATTTTTAGCCATCATAATCTTTCTTAAATTTTCTTTCTGGGCTTCCCTGGTGCACAGTGGTTGAGAATCCGCCTGCCAATGCAGGGGACACGGGTTTGAGCCTTGGTCCGGGAAGATCCCACATGTCACGGAGCAACTAAGCCCATGCACCACAACTACTGAGCCTGTGCTCTAGAGCCACGAGCCACAACTACTGAGCCTGCGTGCTGCAACTACTGAAGCCCGTGTGCCTGGAGCCCGTGCTCCGCAACAAGAAAAGCCACCACAATGAGAAGCCCGTGCACTGCAACGAAGAGTAGCCCCCACCTGCCACAATTAGAGAAAGCCCATGAGCAGCGATGAAGACACAACACAGCCAGAAATAAATAAATGAAATTAATTTATTAAAAAAAATTTTTTTTTCTTTCTTTCTTTTTTTTTTTTTGGTTGAAGATACAGATAAGTTCTGCTGGTTCTTTTTTTTTTTTCCTCCTTCACAAGGAGTTACCACTGTTGTCTTAATCTGCCGTTAAATCCAATTTCTTTGTTTAAAAGAAAAGCGAAACAAAAGGAAAAAAGCCTAAGAACTGAATTAATTCAGTGCCTTTTTTAGGCGGGGGTTATTTTAGTATGAGTGTTTTAAGCCTTCTCGACTTTTTTGTTCAGCCAAACAAACAAAGGTTTTTTCCTCTCTGCCATTTGCCTATAAACAAATCTCCTGTCCCACATTTGTACTCCCATAGGTATGTCTAGGATCGCTGACTTTTATCACTGCTGGTCACATTTGTTGTAAGAGTTGGTCATCCAGCCAGGACCGTGTTCCTCTCAGAGCTCCATCGGGACTAGAGGGACAATTTTGCTGTCATCTTTGCAGGACAGGATAGATGGCACCAGGCCGGGACTCTGTCCTCCTCCTGGTGGGAGACTTGTTCAGCGTGCGTTCCAGTTACGGCAGTAAATTTGGCGTTTTGAATTTCCTGGTTTGAATACATTAGAAATTATTTCTTCACCATCATAATACATAGATTAGGGTAGAAATGCAGTAGATTTGGCGTTTTGAACTTTCTGGTTTGAATACATTAGAAATTATTTCTTCACCATCATAATACGTAGATTAGGGTAGAAATGCAGTAGATTTGGTGTTTTGAACTTTCTGGTTTGAATACATTAGAAATTATTTCTTCACCATCATAATACATAGATTAGGGTAGAAATGTATGTACTCCCAAGTTCTTGAAGCAAAACAGTGTTTCCCTGAGAGGCTTGTAGACATCACCTGCAGTCAGCATGGTAGGTTGGGTAGCACAGGTGAGGGATGGTTTTCTAGACCGTTCTTTTAGCATCAGGAGATTTGTAGCCTTAAAGAACTTCCCTTTATTCCACATCCCAAATTGGCGCATTAAAAACTTCATTGATAGAAAGGGAATTAAAAAAAAATTTTTCTGCTGTTAGCCTACTACCTTCCAAATAATAGGGACAAATGTTCGTTCTCTTCCATTCACCCCTTTCCAAGAAAGCTGCTATGTTTTCTTATCTTCATTTCCTCTCTGCTTAGTTCTTTGGGAACTGAGTTAGCAAATCTCTCATCCAATAGCACCAGTGGTCAAGCGGGGCCCACCCTGGCCAGGGCACCAGCTCTCTTCCCTCCTCACATGGGGCCACTGGGCCACTGCCTTGCTTTTTTTTCTTAAATGTATTGTAACAGCTTTATTGAGGTGTAATTCACATACCCTGTGGCTCACCCATTACAGTATGCCATTCAGTGGTTTTTAGTAGATTCACAGAGATGTGCAACCATCATCACAACCAAATTTAGAATATCTTCATCACCCAAAAGAAACCCCATGCCCACTAGCAGTCACTCCCCGCTTCCCTCCAACTGCCCTAGGCCCTGGGCAACCTCTCATCTGCTTCCTGGCTCCATAGACGTGCCTGTGCTCGCTGCCTTGCCCTTCAGGCTCTGCCTCTTCCCCGAGGCCCACGTCTTCCTCTTTAACGTCCCTGCCTGAGAGAGGCAGTGGCAGCATCTCCTGGGAATAGAGGTGTAGACAGGACCTCTCTCAGCCAAGGTCCACGTGCCCCTTTTCTGACCCTGAATTCCTGGCTCACCAGCCCTTGGCACTGCAGCTTTTCTCTGTTTCTGCTTCCTTTCCTCTCCTAGGTACAGGCAGAGTCGGGGTTCATTTGGAGGGCAGCTTCTTGTTTGGGGAATTAGGCAACAGAGTCCACGGCGTGTTTGGCCCCGCCCCTTAGGTCAAGACTCAAGGCCAGGCTGATCACGAACAAGTCACCCAGCCTGTCCTCCAGCCTCTAACGCTCGAGAGACACCTTGGATAGTTGACGATGCAAGAATCTGAGTCTGCCAGGACCTGGGACTCTGACCGCTGACCAGCCTGGTTAAAACTGATCTATGAGGACTTCCCTGGTGGAGCAGTGGTTGAGAATCTGCCTGCCAATGCAGGGGACACGGGTTCAAGCCCTGGTCCGGGAAGATCCCACATGCCGTGGAGCAACTAAGCCCGTGCACCACAAATACTGAGCCTGCGCTCTAGAGCCCGCGAGCCACAACTACTGAAGCCCGCGCGCCTAGAGCCTGTGCTCCGCAACAAGAGAAGCCACCGCAATGAGTAGCCCGCACACCGCAACGAAGAGTAGAAGCCCCCACTCGCCGCAACTAGAGAAAGCCCACGCACAGCAATGAAGACACAATGCAGCCAAAAATAAATAAATAAATTTATAAAAAGAAAGGGAAATAAGTAGAACAGAACAGAAAGCAAGCAGAGAACTGGTTCTGGCCTTGGCCGCTCTACAAAATAGTTGTGCGACCCTTGGAAAGTCATTACATTGCCTCTGCACCCGGTTTTCACACCTTCAGGTGAGGGAGCTGGACTGATTGATCTCAGTGTTGCATCTGTCAGCCCGTGAGTCCTGTAGTTTGTCGCACAACATAAAATGGTTGAATAGGAGCTTCCCTTTCTAAGCTTATTTTCCAAATGAAATCTTATGTTGGGACTCCTTGCTTTGAGGTTGGATTGGACGTGCGGGGTTTATATACCCCATTCTCACTTTTGCCGCTCACTTAATTGGGAAATGGGCGTGTGTCTTAAGCTGATGGCGTGTTACAGGTCAGTTGCCTATTTAATTCTACTGTCTGTCTAACCAAAGAGAAATCATTATACCCAGCCAAAGTATCAATAGATTATCTAAAATCTTGAGAATAACCCTAGTGAAACACTGAGTTGGGAAGGTCAAAGTAGGAGGAAAAGGGTAGAGAGCATTAATTTATTTCCCCAAGATGTTTAATTCAACAAATAGTTGGGGCTAAGACTTTTTTGGTTCTGGTTGTTACCATTATCACATCACCCTAACAACATCCATGGTGGATGTAATTATTAACTAGAGGGATCTTTGTCATGCTAAGAGCCCTACTCATTTTAGACTTGCAGGGTTTTTTGTCATGGTGGTGGTTGAATCACCGAGCTGAACTTCTCTGCATGGAGAGAAGAAAAATGCAAAATGTCTTAGGGTGACTCTGGGAGGAGCAGGGTTGGTGTGGTGTGTGCTGAATGATGGGCGTGGGGTAATCTAGCGAGACTCAGGCTAGATTAAGAGGAAAGAGGAGGAAAGAGGAGGCAGGATGCTCTGCGCCACCCGCCAACCTGCAATAAGTCTAGAAAAGTCACAAAACGAGTAGCGTCACTGGATTTTTTATGAAAGTTTCATGTTCTGGTGGCCAGAGGGCCAAGACAGACCTACATGGTGAGGAGGCAGCTGACACTGCGGTTACAGTGACTGCATCCTGGACACGAGACAAACTCTCAGCTCTGTGCAGAGTTCACAGATGCCTCAGACATGGCTCTTTCCTCTACATATAAAGTCCAGCAAAGGTGAAATGCATGAGTGATGAACAACTACAGTAAAAAATAGAATTTTATACGAAGAGTCGATTCTTCCGGTTAAATAACCCTCAACTCCATCTGCTTCTCTCTGTTCCCATCACCATGGCTCTACTTTAGGTGACTTTTAACTTTTGTCTAAATTGTTTCCATATTCAGTTGTCCATACTGTTTCCTATTTTCCACACTATAGCCAATGTGATCTCTCCAAAATACGTATCTAACTACCCCTGGTCCGTTTTTGTTTAACTCTCGCCCACTTCTTTTAGATTACTGACAATCATTACATCTCCAGAGTTTTTCCATATCAGACCCCCTGCCCCAAAAGTGTGAATTGACACCCATACTATGTTTTCCTAACTCGCCACAGTCACCTTGTCATAGCCATTTTGTCTACTTTCTTGTCTGAAGCCCTCATTAGACGGGCTAAACCAGACAGCAAGAACATTATTTACACCCTCGTATATACATTGCCCGATGCTTACTAGATGCTCAAATATTTGAATGCATGATTCAGTGGGTGCTATGGGAGTAGGCTGGAGGTGTGGTGACATTTAAATTGGACCAGGAAGGACAGGTGAGATGTGGCTGTGCAGTCATGGGCATTGCTGACAGAGAAACAGGTCTAGGAAATAGCAAGTGATTTGATTTGATTATAGGGCAAGAATTAGCAAACCCCACTCTGTGGACTAAATGTGGCCCCCCGCCTGTTTTTGTAAATAAAGTTTTATTGTAACAAAGCTAATAAGCTCATTCATTTACATATCACCTGTAACTTTCACACTGCGTTGACAGAGTTGAATAGTTGCCACCACTAAGACTGCAAAGCCCCAAATATTTACTATCTGGCCATTTACAGAAAAAGTTTACCAGCCCTGCTATAGAGTATAAAGGGGAGAGGAGTAGGAGTGACATTTAAAAGGTAGGTAGGGGCTTCCCTGGTGGCGCAGTGGTTGAGAATCTGCCTGCTAACGCAGGGGACACGGGTTCGAGCCCTGGTCTGGGAAGATCCCACATGCCACGGAGCAACTAGGCCCGTGAGCCACAACTACTGAGCCTGCGCGTCTGGAGCCTGTGCTTCGCAACAAGAGAGGCCACAATAGTGAGAGGCCCGTGCACTGCGATGAAGAGTGGCCCCCACTTGCCGCAACTAGAGAAAGCCCTAGCACAGAAACGAAGACCCAACATAGCAACCAATCAATCAATCAATAAAAAAAAATAATCTTAAAAGCAGAAACCTACCATTTAAAAAAAAAAAAGGTAGGTAGGGTGGCCACCGCTCGCCGCAACTAGAGAAAGCCTGTGCGCAGCAACGAAGACCCAACACAGCCAAAAGTAAGTAAATAAATAAATAAATTTAAAAGGTAGGTAGGGCCAGATCCTGGAGTTCTCAGAATGAAGTGTAAACCCATTAGTCATATATTCTGTAGACATGAAGGACTTATAAGATTTTAACCCTGGTTCTTTTGTTAAAACCTATTCCTCTCTTCTTTGGCTCATTGCTCAATAAAAAGTATTAAATAAGGAATGCCTTGTGCCCATTTTCCCCTGTAGTATCCTGCTACTCTTCTAATGTCCCTTCACACGGATCCTCTTATTAGAGGGAAAAATTGAAGTTCTTAAGGGCTACACAACTGCTAGATATGTAAACTGATAAACTTACAGAGATCTAGTTAATACGAAACTGTTACAATTTGAACTGGAGAAAAATTTTCCTTAAAATCACTCTGTTCCCTCCCCCCCAGCCCCACCCAATCTCAAAAGAAGTGGAACAGAAAGATATGCCACGAACTAAAATCTAAGGGCACACTGTTTCCTAAGTTCAAACTTAAAAAAGGAAATCCATACAAAATCTGATTATAATGAAAGGAAAATTATCATCTGTCTTGTGGATATATATGCAAAAATTCTAAACAAAATGTTAGCAAATCAGATTCAGTGTTGTATAAAAAGGCTAATAACATCACAACCAAGTTGGACTTATTCCAAGAATGCAAGGTTGGTTTAAGAGTTGAAAATCAATCACCATACTTCAGTACATTAACAGAATAAGGGAGAAAATTGTGACAACTAAAATTGTCTCCAGACATTGCCAAATGCCCCAGGGAGGGTAAAATCATCCCCAGCTGAGAACCACTGCAATAAATGAAGAAAAAGCCTTTGACAGAGTTCAAAACCCATTCATTATTTTAAAGACAAACACACTTAGCAAACTAGGAATAGAAGAGAGCTTTCTTAATCTGATGAAGATCATCTTTTAAAAACCTACAGCAAACACTGTGCTTAATGGTGGAATATTGAAAGCTTTCTCCCCAACATTGGGAACGAGACGAAGATGCCACTTCTGTTCAACTAACTGGAGGACGCTGGTGGTACGATAAGGCAGAATGAAGAAAACGAAAGGCATGAGGCATGGAAAGGAGGAAATAAAAACCTCTCATTTATAGACACCACTGTTTATGTAGAAGACCGAAAAGCACCTTCAGATAAACTATTAGTACTGTGCAGCAAATTTGTTAAATTTGCTTATTTCAAGGTCAGTATATCTTGTATTTCTATAGACCAGAAACATTTAGAAAATGTTAAAAGTGATGCCATTTCTAATAGCATCGCAAAACATCAAATACCTTAGGAGGAGAGATAACAAAATCTGTAAAATCTCTACACTGGAAACTACAAGATATTATTGAGAGAAAATAAAGAACCGGATCAAGGCATATCAAACGTTAGTTCATCAGTATTACCCAGAGGGTCTGTTGAAAGAGATTGAAGGCCCAACCCCTTAAAGTTTCTGATTCAGTAGATCTGAGATGGGGCCCAAGAATTTGTATTTCTAACAAGTTCGCGGGTGCTGCTGCCACTGCTGGGTGAAGGACCACACTTTAAGAGCCCCTAATCTAAATAAGTATACCATACGGATAGAAAAAATATTGTAAGACATCAGTTCTACTCAACTTGAAGAACTTCCATGGAGTCCAATCAAAATCCCAGCATGGGTGTGTGTGTATATTTATGTGTATATGGAAACTGACCAGCTGATACTGGAAATAAAAAGGGCCAGCACAGACGTAAAGAAGAACAGCAAAACAGGAGGGCTTCAAACTTGGGGCATACTATAATGTTATAATTAAAATGGTGTTTTATCATTGTACAAACAGACAAGTACACAAATGAACAGAAAAGAGAATCTAGAAACAGATGGACTCATGCACTGTCACCTGATTTACAACCAAGGGGACCTGCAGTGGGGAAACGATAGTCTTTTTTTTTTTGAATTTATTTATTTGGCTGCATTGGGTCTTCGTTGCTGCGCACAGGCTTTTCTGTAGTTGTGGCGAGCAGGAGCTACTCTTCATTGCCGTGTGCAGGCTTCTTATTGTGGTGGCTTCTCTTATTGCAGAGCATGGGCTCTAGGCACGTGGGCTTCAGTAGTTGTGGCACACAGGCTCAGCAGTTGTGGTTCGTGGGCTCTAGAGTGCAAGCTCAGTAGTTGTGGCGCACAGGCTTAGTTGCTCCGAGGCATGTGGGATCTTCCTGGACAAGGGCTTGAACCTGTGTCCCCTGCATTGACAGGTGGATTCTTAACCACTGCGCCACCAGGGAAGTCCCAAAACGATATTGTTTTCAAGCAGTTTTGCTGGAACAGTTGGGTATCATTGTAGGAAACAGCGAATTGTGACCTCACACCATACACAAAAGTTCATTCCGATGAATTGTAGAACTAAATATGGAAGTTTAAAAACAACCGTGCTTTTAGAATAAATAAAAGCAGGTGGATATCTTCATGACCATGGAGTAGGTAGTGGTGTCTTAAATAGGACACAAAAAGCTCTAAAGAAAAGACTGATACATTGTACTACACTAAAATTAAGGACTAGTCTCCAGAAGACCCCCATTAACAGAGAGAAAAAGCAAGCCACTGGGTAGGAAAAAATATTTGCAATAAATACACCCACAAAGGATTTGTATCAAGTATGCATAAAAGAACTCCTACAAATTATTTCTTTAAAGACAACTTGATAGAAAAATAGGCAAAAGACTTGAACAGGCACTTCATAAGAGGATCTCCAAACAGCCAGTTAAGTATTATGAGGAAAAGAATCTCAACACTGCTGTCTTCTTGGGAATGTACTGAATATCAGAAGGAGATGCTACCACATGCAGGGCCATGCACCAACCAGTGTGTGTTGGTCCAGCCGCTTGCGAGAACTGTTAGGCTATGTCTACCAAAGCAGACACGTATCTTATGACCCAGCAGTTGTATATAGGTATATATTGCTTCTCTTCCCAGCAGTGTTCTGTTCTGCTACCTAAGCCATGCTGTAGTATCTCTCCCCAGCAATATTCTGTTATTCCTGTTTACTGAACCCATGCCATAGACAGTCCCCTTTTCCTGAGTCGACTTCCTTCAGGATTCAGCTAACATGGCCAAGCTAGTTTGAGAAATTTGCATGTGTTCTTGTGCTAATCATCCCCCAGACAAGTATATACTGTGCCTGAAACTAAAGAAAAGTCTCTAAACCTCTGGACACTGCAGGCTCTGTGATGGGCCTGGATAGGTGGGCATTTGAAGACCTCTCAGATCATGGTATGAAGTGCATTATTCTATACCACATGGACCAACTCTTAGTCACCTTTGCTTCCACTATATTTTTTCCTGTTGTTTTATCAAAATTTATTTTCATCGTAGAGACTCAAATACTTTTATAAGGTTTATAAAAAGCATTAGTCTTACTTGTACCCCCCCCCCCCATTTCCGACTCACTGGAGGCAATGACTTTTAACTCTATCCTGTTTGTTATTTACCTTCATTTTCCCCCACTATTGACATTTTATCCTTTCAGTACTTTTTGTATTTGTGGATATATGAAGTATGCATATATTGATATTTAAATCGAGGCAACTCTTGCTTATCTGCATTTTTTTTTCACTTAACATTATATTCTTTGGACAACACCATTTAAAATGGCTGTATAATATTCCATCTGTGAATGTGCCCTGATTTGTTCAACCATACCTTTATTGTTGGACATTTTAGGTGGTTTCTCATTTTCTTGCTACCATAAATACTGATATAATTAGTATACCTGTGTCTGTGTGTGTGTGTGTTGCTATAGAGGAATTGACTCACAGATACATGCTTTGTCTCATAACTTTAGTTTTTCCTGTGGTTGATAATTGCTTTGGTTTTATTTGCTTGCTTTGTTCATGTTCTGTGTGGCCCCATGGCTTGCTCTGAACTAGGCTGGTTGTTCACTGCACAGCTGACATCCTGGGGACAGCACCGTTATCCTGGGGTTCCCTCGCTTTCTCTCATTCTCTCCTATATTCTGGCTCCCAGGTTTTTCTTCTTGGTTCCTCCCTTGTCTAGGGGAACAGCCCTACCTCCACCCCCCTGCAGTAGCTTCCTGAGAAAGGCATGCATGGGAGATCTGCTGGTTAGACCTTGTGTGTCTTAAAAACACCATTATTGGGACTTGCCTGGTGGTACAGTGGTTAAGAATCCACCTGCCAATGCAGGGGACACAAGTTCGAGCCCTGGTCCAGGAAGATCCCAATGCCGCGGAGCAACTGAGCCCGTGCGCCACAACTACTGAAGCCTGCGCGCCTAGAGTCCGTGCTCCGCAACAAGAGAAACCATTGTAATGAGAAGACCGCACACGGCGACGAAGAGTAGGCCCCTCTCACCACAACTAGAGAAAGCAGCAATGAAGACCCAACGCAGACAAAAATAAATAAATTAAATAAATAAATTTAAAAAAACCCCAACACACCATTATTCTACTCTAACTTTAACTTGATTATGTACGAATTCTAGTTCTGAATTCATCTGGAATTTTAAAGGAATCACAACATTGTCTTCTGGCTTCCAAAGCTGCTGCTGAGAAGTCTGTTGCTGTTCTGACTCCTGATGTTTTGTTATGTGACCCGTTTTCCACTCTGGGAAGCTTTTAGGATCTCGCCTCGTCTCCCATGGCTGAAGTTTCAAGGGATGGGCCTTGGCATAGGTCTGTTTTATTCCTGTTCATCAGGTTATTCTCACGACCCTTTGATCTGGAAACTCACATCCTTCTGTTCAAGGACATTTCCTTGAATAATTTTACTTGTTTACTTTGATCATTTCTTCCCCTCTATTTTTCCTCATTCCTCTTTCTGGAACACATTATTCAGATGTTGGCCCTCCCACTCGTATTCTCTAGTTTTCCGCTTAAAACAATTTTTTTTTGACTTTTTATTGTACTTTTCCGGTTTCTCTACTTTATCTCTAGGCTTCTATTTCATTTTTTTTCATAGTTTTAATTTCTAAGAGCTCTTTTCTGTCTTCTAGTTTTTAAAAATAGCATCAGATTCTTGTTTATGGTTTCAGTCTCTCCTCTGATCCCTCTGACGATGTCCATGATCATCTTTTTGGAATTTTCACCATCCTGCATAGTTTGTTTCTTGTAAGTTGCCTTTTTTTCCTTCTTATCTTGTTTTGACGTGTCTTTCATGTTAAAGGTTTTTCTCAGCTGCTTGGTGACCATTAGCTATATGAACACACTTAAGAGTAGAATGTTAAGAAACTGATTAAGAATTCTGTGCTGGGGTTTGTTGACCGACGCTCATGTCACTGGTAGAGTGGTCTTGCTGAGCTGTTTCCCTGGGGAGCCCAAGGTGTCCACCTCTTGGCTCTTGGACCATTCACTTCCCCAGAGAAGACCCTTCCAATCCTCTGTCCAGAGGGTCAGTTTGATTCCCTGACTCCCAGTTTTCAGTACGGTTCTTTACCACGAACTTGGCTTGATGCCCCCCGGCTTTACCTTCGTTAAGAATAAACATCTAGTTTTCTGCCTGGGTGACCTGATGGCTTCTGAAAGAGACTCTCGTCCAGTTCTGCTCTTTTAAATGTCATCTTAGCCAGACTTCCAGAACTGCCCAGCACCTCCCCGACGCTGTGCTGAGCCTTGTGAGGGCTCTCCATGCCACAGCAGGTTGATTCCGGCCCCACCCCCAGCTGCTGACTAAAATTCACCTTTCTTGGATCCTCTGAGTCAGTCACCACCTGTCCTTCTGCTGTCTACCTTCCCAAATGTTGTTGCTATCACCTCATTTCCTATTCTATTTGTTTTTGTGACTTGTATCTTTAAAAAAAGATAAAGCCCATTTTTGTTTTAGTGAGGTTTCTGGAGGGAGAGGAGATAAATATGTGAGTTCACTCCACTGTCTTTAACTAAAGATTCCCCCCCATTGCTATTACGGGGAAACCAAGCATATCTGTTAGCAGTAAGTTGAAAAGACCTCTTCCAAGGAGATACTGAAGAATTGCTTTCTTGTCATTGGCTCACGAGGAACAAAAGTGTCTAAGATCCGTAATCTGCTACACCTTTTGGACAACCTTCTTTCTCATGCAGGTCGAATGGTGAGGGACACACAGGCAGAGGTGCGCCAGCGGGGTTGCCTGGGTGGTGCACTCTCCCCAGACGGGAAATTGGAGGGTGCCGTGAATTCCACCCCAGGCTCTGTATTGATCCCTACATTGTTGTGGGGTTTTTTTCCCTTCAGTGAAACCACTGTTGCTTTTATTCCTCATGTCCAAACCTTTTGTACAGGATGATGAGAGCCTGAAGTACCTCACACATGAGGAAAAGGACGTCCTCCTGTTTTTTGAAGAGACGATTGATTCCCTGGAAGGCGACTTTGAGGAGCAGGTGCTGTGTGATGGTGATGCTCAGGGCCACTCTCCGCGGTCTCTGGAAGAGAGCACTTCTGGTCCCTCCGAGCCAGAGGATGTCGTGGACTTAGTGCAGCTGGGCCCTGGAGCCGGGGAACCCGAGAGCCCTCGGGATGTGACGGAGGCAGCAGGTGAGGACCAGAGAACAGGTCCCCCACCTCTGACGTGGCTTGTCGTGTGGTACCAGACACAGAGGCCCTCCTTTCTGTCGTGTCCTCTGTGTTTCCAGCCAGTATAGTAGCTTGTGGGGCTGATCAGATTTTTGTAGGGTAGAAGCATCCTCTTGGTAGTCTGATTGTCCAACCAAGTAGGTGCTTTCATGGCATATTAGGATGAAAACACATGGAAGGGAAATTTCAAAAGGGCGAGAATAAAGAATGAGACTAATTGGGGAAACAAACATTGCATACATGGATAAAAGAAAAAAGAAAACTGGAAATGGCTTCAGGAAACAATCCCATTCTACAAAGAAAATATACAAAGGATTTGTACTTTAGCCTTTGAGGTTGAATCTCAATTCTTGTGCAAGATTATACCCCTATTCCAAGGTGGGAGTGTTTGAACTGCAAAGTCAGTTGGTTCAGGAAAACAAAAATGACCAGAACAAAAATTCAGCTCAGCATCTGCTTTGTAAAGTTTGCTTGATTCAGGGTGGCATCAGAGGAGAGGTATGCTTTTTGCCCCTTGAGTTCTGTGATAGAACCAGAGGGACATAGACAAGGTGAAAACGTTCTTCCAATTTTTTTTTTTTTTCCTGGTTGGAAAAGATATTGGAAATGTGGACAAGGGGATAAGGATTGGAAAAGATGAGGGAAAAATAGGAGGGAAAATATCTTTGCTCTGTTGACTACAAAATACTTCCATTTGTCACAAGCCTCTAGAAATATATCCCCACCCCTTTATTTTTTGTAAGCAAGGCTGTGTATTACACAGAATTTCATGTACTATTGGTTATATGTTCCAAATATGGGGCTGAGTTTGCAGCCAGCTCTTCAAAGAAGAGACTTAATATGAACTTCCCCTTTTTATCACTTCTTTGAAGTTTAGTTCCCAAAATTAATTTGAACCACTGATCCCTTAAAAATGTCAGATCATATAATTGTGCCAAGGAAAACATTTTTTTGAAAGTAAGCCACTTGCCCATCAATTCTCTAACATGATGTTTTCATAACAATTTTAAGTGCCCACTCTGTGGCAGGCGTTGTGTGAGATTCTGAGGATACAAAGATAAATATAATACATAGCTCCCAATTTTGCAGCAGACACGGGTGTATAAATACTAGTGCAGAAAAGTGTTAGGTGATCTGTGATCACGTATGTTAGGATATAGTAAAGAATCATACGCTGGTGTATTAAACTGTACTGGAGGCTGTCAGGAAACATTTCTGTTTCTAGAGGAAAGTGACACATCCAATTATCCTTCATCTAGAAAGACCTGAGGGAGGGGTTGGTGGGTACCACAAACTTCCCAGCCACCATTTCCCCTTTGTAAAATCCCCCGTAAGGTAAGCTGTTGTTTCCTCCTGTTACATGTCTCAGGATGATGGCTCCTTAGAAACTTGCTTTTACCGTATGCTTCCCAGGTACTGACTGTTTCTGGCTTGCACATCTTTCACCACTGCTAATTCATTCTTTCTCGTCAGGTGATTATGAGAATCATATACTATGTTCTCTTTCGCTAGTCCAGGGAATAGGGTAGAGGGAGTTTAGCTGACAAGAGGTACTGTTGAAATTGGTATTGAATCCCTTTGAGACTTTTGTAAATTCAGTGAAAAGGAAACGTGATGCATTTATTTCTGCATATGGTGGTAGCTTATGAGGATCCTTGCTACTTTTCAGGGGCTGGCGCTGTTGGAAAGGAAGACACCCGTGTCCTCAGGAAAGAGGATGCTGAGAAGTCTCCCCCCCCAGACCCCCCAGGTCCCGAGGCCCTGCCCCTGCCGCCTCCCTGCCCTGTCCCCGCAGCAGCCCCGGCCCACCCCGGGAGAGAGCCCCCTTCTCCTCCAGCAGAGCACCCCAAACTGGCCCGCTCGGTCCCCACTCCGCTCGTCATTGCCCAGAAGATGTCTGAGAAGCTGGCAGGGAACGAAGGGCTCTCGCCCACATCCCCGACCAAAGAGGGCAAGCCTGCAGGATGGAGGACGCTGACTTCCGTGGCCCCTCGACACGGAGAACACTCGCTGTGGCACAGACACGCCGCACAGCCGGCGCCCAAGATCCACCGCTTCCCAAGCAACATCAGCGTGACCAACAGCGCGGGGAAGGCCTTCAATAAGACCATCTCCAAGGCCGCGGTCAACGTGCAGGAGCGCAAAGCCCAGGTCCTGGCCAACATCAATGGGGTCTCCTTCCTCTCCGTGGGGGAAACGGAGGACCAGGCCCAGAGGAGCGAGCCCGCCGAGCAGAGGAGAAGTGTCTCCCCGGAGCAGAGCCAGCCGGGCCCGGCCCGGGAGGCTGTTCCCGCGCGGGCAGGGGCGCACGGCGGCCAGCAGTCCAGAGGCGTGCAGACAGAACAGCCCCTGCCGATGGCCAACGGCTTCCAGAGCCTCCACGACATCCTCAAGAGCCATCCCGGGCCCTTTGTCTCTACAGGGAAGACGGTCACCTTCCGTCCGGACCCAGCCCTCCCCAGCAAACTTGCGCCCCGGCAGCCGGACTGCGGCCAGGACGCCAGGAAGCGGTCGAGCTCGCTCCCCCGGGCTGTGGGGTTCAGACCCCAGGGCATCACTGTCCAGTTCTCGGGCCGCGGCTCCACGGAGGAGGCCCGTCGGGAGGCCCTGCGGAAGCTCGGCCTCCTGAAGGAGAACTTGTGACGGAGAGTGGGCCGCGCTGGGGGAGTTAGGGTGACCAGGTACGTGTGGCCGAACATGGATGTGCGCATGCGCACAGCGCAGTAGCAAAGCCCGGACTGCGGAACCCCGTGGAGGACGAGCGATGGGGGCCCGGGAGTCAGCAGACTGGCTGCCCCGCTCTGGCCCGCATCCGAGCTGGGACATCCTTCCGAACGAGAGCGTCCCGCACCACATCTTCCCGTTTCCAAGAGCTCGGAGAATAACCTTGAACACCTACAGGTTTCAGTGATTTGTAAATGCCTTATGTGTTTTGGATCTAGGAGGAGGGGGATTGGGTCTGATTTTTTTTGATATTGAGTCTCTAATCTAACCTTTTATCCGAAGTGCATGACACGAAAGCCACTTTAGATCTCTCATACTCGTTTCTCTAAGAAAGGGACCGTTCCCTCCTTTCCAACAAAATAAAGAAGTGCTTGTTCAATTTTCATAGTGTCTTAAAATACTGTTTTGGTTTTTTGTTTGTTTTTGAAAGGTGAAAGACAGTATGTTAGCCTAAATATGCCTTTGTTTCTTGGTCTAATTTGGTTTGCCCAGGTTTTTTTTTAATTGAAAATTGAAGCCTTTAGAGTATGATTTACTGTAACGTTGAGTTATGGGAGTGGAATGGAAAGGTTGAGTTTGGAAAAGGTGGTAGTTTTAAGAAAGTAAGTCTCATCAGACTACAGAGTCTGTGTTACTGGGAGATACATATATGAGCATGTACTGTGTATATACATGTACATAATATGTGTTTATAGGTACATATATGTTATATACAGATATAGATGATGTGCACACACACATTCATTATTACATATAAACTTCTTAAAACCCTATTACATAACTACAGGATGCAAGCACTTCCTATTCTTTTGATACACAAGCCATCTCAGTATTGAGATAATGACACAGGAATTGTTACTTCCTAATAAGGAAGTCTTTTAAGGACACATCTCCATAACTTTTCGGGGAACCAAAGTGCTTTTTCCTCAACGTGTTCTGTTCCCAATTAAAGTAATAGTCCAAATAAGCTTCCAACTAAGCAAGAGTGTTCCTTTGTTAGTGAAGTATGCTCTTAAAGATGTCATTTATCACCTAATTTTAATTTATCACCTAATTTTAGTTTTGCATGTTCCAAGGTGGCTGTTAAACAGAAGAAACAAAAGATTCTTAACATCCCCCATGTTCTGTGAGCAAGATCTCAGGATTAATTTAAAAGGGAAAAAACAGCAAACTAAGTTACACAGCATGAAAAGAACTGGTTTTGTCCCAGACAATGTCTTACATGCTGAGTTGTAACCACAAGCATTATTATCAAAACTATTTTAGGCTGGAGTCTAAAACCTCTTAAAATAGACCCGGAAGGACCACACTTGAAAGTCACACCCTTTTGTTGTATGTCTCAGCCACTGTCACAGAATCTGTTTCTTTCCTGTTGAGTATTATTTAAACTCAAACTTCTAAATGTGCTGTGAAGGATGTTTTTCATAGTATTAATTTGCCTTGTAAGTTACATAAAATGATTGTAATGTTTTCCTTAGAACGACAGTATTTAGTGTCTTGCCCAGGCCTTGTCCTGTTGAAATAATCTCATAGATTCTTGATGGTCTTAATTTAAATAGGTGCTTTGATCTTACAGGTTCTTAAAAATAGTCTTTATTTTACTCCTGTTTATGTTGGATTTGTTTAAAGGATTCTTGGGCCCTGTTATTTCCTTTTTATATAGCGAGATGCCATGTTACACAGTGTTTAAAAAGAGGGTCTTGATATGGCTAACATTTTAAATATCCCTTATATTTGAGGACTCTTTCTTTTTTTCTTATCCTATGACTTCGTTGTGATTAAGGTGAACTTGACTATATGTTAGTATATTTGTTCTCATAATGGCATTTTTGAAAAATAAATTTAGAGATCTTAAGTATAAGCAACTTTGTTTTTGCATTCTATACTTATTCTCAGGTATTTTCTTTTAAATGGTTATATCCTTTCCTTCTGTTTGTTCATAATCTTTTCTACCTACTTATTCATAATTATACTGACTGTTACTCTGGCCATTTCTTGTGCCCAAAACCCTAGTAATTAAAGCCATATATTTTGTACAAGGTTCAAATTATAGCTGCTAATGAACTAACCTATATTCGTATGTATCACCTTAACAAAAACAATTCGTTTTCTGAGGGGCATTTGTTTCCTTGCAATAACTCTGTGATAGGACGTTCTTAAAGGGTCATCTTCAAGGGAACCTTAAGGACCATATTTCAAAGCAAACTTGTAACAAAAAGGAAAGATGAATCTTAAGTGCTCAGTTTGGTTTTTTTTTCAAGTGATGCTTGTAAATCAGTCCATTTTAGTCTCCATTAAGATAAAGATGAAACTCTTTACCTTAATACTTAAAATCAGGAAAAAAAATTCTCCTCTGCTTTTAGGCAGGTATGTTCAAATGGCCAAACCAGAGTCTCCTCTGCAAAGGGTAATGCCCTGCAGTTACCAGGGTAACAGAGTCTGGTCCAGTGCCCTCCTCCTCCTCCTCCTCTATTTGGCTAGCGTGCGTGCTTATCTTCACAAAATCGGTAGAAATGTTGGTCTTCGGTTTTCTCTCCCCAGGGTCATTCTCCTCTTATAAGGCTTGTGGGGGAGAAAAGGCAGAGGTGCGGGTGTCCCTCCAGTGTCTCTGAGTCTCTCAAGATGCAGAGGGCTCCCCCAGAGCTGCGTTCTTGCTCTCCTCCCCCCACCCCCTGACTTCAACAATACAGGATTCTTTACTCAGAGTTCCTGATGGGTAGCTCCCAATGTAGGCTCCCCATTTGAAACAAGTTTTCGTGAAGAGCTTCATGGAGTTGATAAGTCAGGCCTTATGGAACCCTGAGGATTGACTGACCTTTTTATTTGTAAAAAAAAAAAAAAAAAACTCAGAACTGTATTCTCTGAAATAATGCCATTTGCAGCAACATGGATGGACCTAGAGATTATGATACTAAGTGAAGTAAGTCAGAAAGAGAAAGATAAATACCACATGATATCACTTATATGTGGAATCTAAAATATGAAACAAATGAACTTATCTATGAAATAGAAACAGACTCACAGACACAGAGAACAGATCTTTGGTTGCCAAGGGGGAGGTGGGGTAGGGGAGGGATGGATTGGGAGTTTGCAATTAGCAGATGCAAACTATTATATACGGAAGGGATAAACACCAAGATCCTACTGTACAGCACAGGGAACTATATTCAATATCCTGTAATAAACCATAATGGAAAAGAAAAATACAAAGAATGGTATTCTTTTTTTACTGAATTCCCACAGCTCTGGCTGTGAGGAATTTGACCTTTCAGAGGATTTGATGGTTATGTTTTTTATGCAGATGATCTAAGAAATCAGTTCTTTCTGTTTATTCAAGAGGAGTGAAGAGAGAGAAACAAGATAAATATGAAAACAATTTACTCTTATCAAGAAACTTTTTCTGAAACGTTTGTCACCAAGTCACCATGTCCTCTGAAGGAGCAGAGGTAGTTTTTCGGTGTTTTCTTCCCCCCACCTGTGATCCAGGAGGAAGGGGAGGCGCGTGGGGAATGCTCACCTGTGTGAGGTTTGTGTCTTCATTGAAATGACAAGTCACCGAACAGGTTTTGTTTCTTCTCTTCACAACAAGGCTCTTTTTCCCTGCTTCAAAGTATGGGGAACGAGTTCCCATATCCTTTCCTAATCTACTCGCTGGACAGGCCCCGCTTTCAATATCTGAGAAGAGAGAAGGCAGGGCTGTCAGCTGCCGAGGCCTGGGAAAGTCGGAGCCCTGCTTGGACCCTGCCAGGGAGCGCCCCGTGCCTCCTGCTCGCTGACCACGTCCTCTCCTGCGCCTGCTGGCCCTCCCCGGCCAGAAGCACCCTCTTCTCTAGAAGAAAAACACGCTGTTGGGGAACAAATCCACCTGTTTGCGTGAGAAGAGGCTGGGCCACAGGACGGTGGCCAAAGGGCACCTCCCATCCCGCTCTTTTCAGCATAAAAACCTTTGTGAGTGATGGTTGCAATCCTTCTAAAATGTCTCTTGACTCAAAAAAATATAATAAAACTCTTTCCTACACATTCCAAATTCGTAAGACTTCAGAGATGCCAGTCACTGCTGTCACCAGCAGGCTCCGTCTCCCTCCTGCTTACTGTCCTTCTAGCGGGGGCACGGATGACCCCTGGAGCCCAGTGAGGCTGCCCCACCAGGTACAAGCCTGGCTCTTAATGATGTACTTCAGCCTCGCGTCTTATCATCTAAACTGCATGAACGTCCTCTTCAACAACAAGGTAAGAGGGGGTAACGTGGTGGTTTCCAGAAATAACCTAAGAGCCTGAACGCCAGACAAACCCAGTATTCTCTGACCTAGTTGGGCAGAACCATAAATCGCCCTAAGGAGCGGGGGGTGCCCAGGGAATCCTGTGATCCTGGGATGCCCTCTGCCTCCTGATTCCTTGGCAACCCCCTGGATCTGTCTGCCATAGGCCGCCATCAGCCCTCCTGCTTTGGGGGGCGCACTAGGGTCTAGGAAGCCGCCCTGTCTCCCGGTTGAGTTCAGGGTAGGCGTTACTGATTCTCACTGCTTCTTCAGGATCCTTGAGGCCAGCTCTTTCCCCAGCTGAGCAGGACTTCTGAAGTTCAGGGAACGTTTTGTAAACCCATCCTCGTTTTGAGGAGGCCCCGGGTTTACTTTCTGGGTGTGGGAGCCCCTAGCTTGGTGGCTTAGGCTCAGGATTCTGTGATGCACCCCCCCCCCACGTCTGCCCCACTGCCCGCCCCCAATAAAGGCGGCCACTGCGATGGTCCGACCAGGGCCGGAGGTAAGAATTCACATTTGGAAGCTGAGGTTAATGGAACTTAGTCATTGATAAACAGGTCACATTTCGTAAACTTCAACCTCCAAGTATTTGTGCATGAAGCAGAGCTGCCAAGGGCAGTAGTAACCTAAGTTCTGGAAATGCCTTTAAGGGGTGGGGCTGAGTCAACAGGGACTCCATGTGTCCAGGGAGCTGGCAGCTCGAGCACGTGTGTGCCCGAGGGCTTCTCAGTGGCTGGCTGGCTTCTGCCCTTGGCATACTCTGCCGCTTTTGTGCGGCTAGACTCCCTTTGAGTATTGAGACATGCCTAAGAGGCTTGCCCTTGTTACTAAAGATGCTTTCGGGCCTCTGTGGCCTTTAAAGATATTACATAATTCCTCATGGAACCATATCCCTGACAAATCGCTGTGATGGCTGTGCTACAAGGGTCTCTTTGGCTTCTAACTAGTTCTATTGTGCAACCGTTTCCTGGACCATTTATTCAGTGTCTAAGCATTTTGAATTTGGGGAAAATAACCTCTGTCTTGTGAAGACAAGTTCAAACAGCAGGAAGGTGCAGGGAGGACTGTGCATGCAGGTAACGCAGTAGCAGCCGAGGTGCCTCACCTTCCCCGGGCTTGATTTCCAAACCCAGAGCTCCGGCCACATGTGACCGTGCTCTTCCCAGTTCCCTGTCCATGTGTTTGTGAAACTCTGTAAAGCTCTTTGTTTTGTCAGTCCCATCTTAATGGCCAAATGAACTGAATGAAAGTGTTTATAAATGTGAAACAAGTTACCTGAAACTCGTTTTCTTTTTTTGTGAAGCTTAGGAGGTGTCCCAAGTGGTACTGAATGTGACAGACACTGCGGGAGGTGCTAAACATCACTTAGTCCTCGTGACCACGGGCCCCTCTCCTCTTCACAAGGGCCTCGTGGGGGCCACGGGGGCCGCCCTAGTTGTGCGGGCTGCAAACCCCCTGCTTCCCCCACCTTCTGTGAAGCCACCCACGCTGTGCCGGCCAATGCCGTCCACACGCCCACCCCCACCTTCCCTTCTCCTGAACACCGTCCTCTTTCGCTCCTTCAGCGCTTCTCCCCTCCCTCCCTGGCCTGCCCTCGTGTGCCCGGCTCTCACAATGCTCATCCTGATTTGTACTCTCCTTACGTTTCAGCCCATAGGGCCGGGGCTTGTCTTGGGGGATGAGAGGAGAGATAGGTAAAGCCTGTGTTGTTTGGAAGTCAGGCTTGGTGGAAAGAGCGTGCCAGTGGGCAGGTAAAGCCTGTGTTGTTTGGAAGTCAGGCTTGGTGGAAAGAGCGTGCCAGTGGGCTGCGTGGGACTTGAAAGAGGAAAGTAAGGCAGGTGGCATCCCTGGGCCTCCCTGCCTCCCTGCCAGCCGGGCAGGGGTGCCTTGAATCACCACGTGTGACCTCTGCCTTGGGGGATCAAGTTCAAAGCAGGTCCTTTGGCTGCATCCCGCCTCCTTCCCCTCCCTCGGGACTTGGTTCTGGAGCCCAGAATTGCCAGGGGTAGTTTCCAACACCCCCCAGCGCAAGACTCCCACGCACGCGGCTGAGTGAGTTCACTGGCGTAACTGCCCATCTGCTCCCTGGCAGTCCTTTGAAGTCATGCTTGTTACTGGAAAGGCAACCAGGCTTCAGGGAAAGTCCAGGACCTGGCTCCACGGGGCTCTGGGCAGGGCGGCTGCCCACACCGGCCTTGGCCTCACCCCCGCAACAGGCCACCAGCTCAGAGTGGGGAAGCCTCGGTGCCGCTGGGGTTGGACTATTTCACCACCGTAAATTCCCAGCCACACTGCAGTTGGGACACAGCTGCAGCACGAACTGGTGGTCTCTCTCCAATCATGTCATAAGTTATGACACTTCTGCCAATACTTATAAATAGCATTCTTGAAGTTTTTGCCTACATTTTACTGGGATGTGCCTGCTCTCAGAGAACTGAGCATCTCCTTGCCTTGGGAGGGTCTACACTTCATCTAATAATGTTGCTATTGTTTATTTTTTTGTAAATTTCTTCTAGGAATAAATCCTTTCAGTGACAGTTTGGGCCAGATTTTATAATTGCTCAATTCGATCTTTTAAACCAAAAGTTTTTCTCATCTCAATCATCCACCTCACAGAGTCTTGATTCCTAAAGACCATTGGCTGTTTCTAGAAATCAGATCCACCTTCAAAGGTATATTTTGCTCTAAGTGTAACATTCAGATTCCACACTGACTCTGGCCACGCTTTACAAAGGGCAGAGACAGCTGACAGGGCTGAGTGTGTCAAACCCGCAAACAGAAGAGACTAGAGAGCCCGTGAGAGTGACCCCAGAGGCTAAGAGCTGTCACAGTAGATAGTTCTGTGTGGCCACAGAGATCACACCACGAGAGATTTCCACTCAACACGGGGAATTCATAGCATTAAGAGCCGACTGAAAACGCAAAGAGTGGTTGGTTCACAGGAGCATGAGCGCCCACCTCCGTGGAGGTGTGCAGACACGGGGCAAGTGCCCTGCAGAGGAAAGCGACCAGAACTGCACTCAGCGGCACTCCTTCCAATTCTGAGATTTCATGATGGGTTCACATAGAGCAGGCTTTGTCATTATCCTGACCTGACCCAGCCCTGCAATTGCTGTAAGACTTAAACTCCCTCTCTGAGCCTCACTTTCTTCATCGGAGAAAATGGGGTGAACTGTAATCACCTCATAGGGTTGTTGTAAGGAGTGAATGAGACCACATATGTTAAGTACCACACACCACCATCATCATCATCACCATCACCATCATCATCATCACCATCACTATCGTCATCACCGTCATCACCATCACCATCATCATCATCACCATCACTATCGTCATCACCATCATCACCATCACCATCATCATCATCACCATCACTATCGTCATCACCATCATCACCATCACCATCATCATCATCACCATCACTATCGTCATCACCATCACTATCGTCATCACCATCATCACCATCACCATCATCACCATCATCATCATCACCATCACTATCACCATCACCATCATCACCATCACTATCATCATCACCATCATCACCATCAAAACCACCACCACAAAGGCGGAACGGGAATTCCTATAGAGCTTCCAGAATGGCTCTGATCAAGCCCAGCAGCATGGAGGGGTGAGCAGGTCCTGGCCTCACAGCCTGGTTCAGAATCTACCATTCACTATGGTCCCATTCCTACATGCAGTCCAGTGGTTACTTCAGTAAAGGAGTGAGTTTTAGATTTAAATTCCACTGCCTATTGAGAAACAGGGTTTTGCCACTTTCTAAAAATAGGTCTCCAGTTTATTTTCCTTCTCCGGGGCTGGGCAGGTCTGGCTTCCTGCTTAGATACACATGGGAGGACTCCCCATCCAAGCTCACACTTTTCCACGTCTTCTCTCCTCTCCCTGCAGAGCTCCTCTCAGAGCTGGGCTCCCCCAGCGCCCCCCGGGGCCTCCTCCCAGAGGAGGAAGTGCCCGGCCCAGCCCAGCACACGAAAGGCTCCAGGGAATACTGGGGGATTGTGCAGCCAGGGCCCCTTGGCTGCCACAAGGCTGCCGAGGAGGAGGTGCTTTTTCTGAGTTGCCGGGCTGGCCGAGCCCTCGGACTTTCTGTCCTGCCCAGCACACTCCCAGCCCGTCCCCAAGGAGGGCAGTGGCCTCGCCAGCCAGAGCTTCCAGAGCAGCCCCCACAAGGCAGGTGGAATGATCCAGGCCCCAATTAAACCTGCCTCAGGTCAGGAGGCTCCCAGGGTGGCCCCCCTTCCTCTGCAGCACCACCTCCACCCTCCTCCACGTTCTAGGTGGATGGGCCCAGTAGCTCTTCCTCAGGCAGCTCTCAGCCCATATTGCTCCCAGTCAGTCTCCTTCCAGGATGGAATGGTAGGCCCTCTCTCCCTCCCAGAAATGTCCTCCTGGGGCCTTCCCCTGCAAACTCAGCCCCTGCTTCCTCCAGCCAGACCCATCACCACCTTCTCAGGACTCCTAAGGCGGTGGGGATCTTCGGATGCCACCTGGTACCTCTTAGTGAGGGCAGCGTTCCATAGGAAGACCTGGGCTTATGATTCGACTTCAGCTCTCACCAGCTGTATGCACTTAAGGTGCTCAGGTGAGAGATTTTGAAAGACTAAATGAGATAATGGGTGTGCAAAACTTCCAAAAACTGTTAAGAGCAATATAGTCTAGGGCAGTGGTTCTCAAAGTGTGGTCCTCTGACTGGCAGAATCAACATCACCAGGAAATATGTTAGAAAGGCAAATTAGCAGAGTCACCTCAGATCTACTGAACGAGGAACTCTGGAGGTGGGACCCAGGAGTCCGGTTTGAACAAGCCCTCCATGTGATTCAGAGGCCTGGGCTAGTACACAGAAAACAGGCTCCATCTTCTAAGGTGCACAGGTGGGGGAGTGAGCGGAGATGCAGAAGAGGTGCTGGACTGTGAAATCCTGGAGGGTAGGGACCATCCCCAGTGCCTAGTGTGGCATCTGGCACATACTGGGTGTTCAGTTAACAGCTCTCACACTGAATAGGTGTTTGAACATTAAAAGACCGGAGGAGCTCTGAAGTCTTCCAATGAGTATATGTTACTTTTAAATTTTAGAAAGCAGGTGATCCTGTTGGAGGGAGAGAGAGAGAGACAGAGAGAGACAGAAAGAATAGTAGACTTGGGCCACTCTCTTGGTCCTGCCCAGGGCGGCCACGGGGGAGATGATCCACAGGAACCCTCACCTAGAGGGGCCAGGCCACGCTTCCTGCATCCTTGCCACGCGGCTTTGGGGTGTCCCTTGAGTGTATCAAGTAGTCACATGTTGGTCGTGATCACCATCCATTGATTCATCCTACGAGTATTTGAGCACCTACTACATGCTGTCCCAGGGGCTGAGGAGACAGCTGTGAGCAGGGCACACCCGGTGCCATCTTCCCCAGCTGGCAGTACAGGGAGGAGACAGACAAGTAAGCAAGGTAACTGCAAGAAGGCAATATTGTAAAGTGGAAATCCGGGGCCCAGGGACAGAGGAGAGGGCAGTGGTCAGGGAAGGTGGCCAAGCTGAGACTTGAAGGGCACATAGGGCTCACGGGACTACAAGGGGAGCAGTGTTGTAGGCCGAGGGCACTGCCGGTGCAGACCCAGAGGCAAGTTGGGACTAAAGCAGTTAGGTGGGGAGGGCACCGTGAGGGGCTGTCGGTCTCCACAGTGATTGGGATGAAACCTCGTGTGAGGCGGGGCCTCAGAGCAGAGGAGGCAGTCCCTGCCCATATGGCCTTGTGGTCTAGCAGTCATTCAACAAACACAGGGCACCTATCCAGGCACTGGGGACACAACCGCACAGAAACAAAGCACAACACACACCCTGCTCTTGAGGAGACAGAAACCACACAAAGCCAAGGACAGTGCTTGGGAGAGAGGTAAGCACAAGGCATGGGCGGAATGCCTAACAAGGAGAATGGGCAGGGCAGAGGAATGTGAAGGCGCTGTCATCACCAGGCAGGAGCGCGCTCAGCCCTCACATCATCCCAGCCACTCAGGGCTCTGTCTTCAACCGGATGGTTCCAGAATCCCGCTTTGCAATCAAAGAAAGAGGAAATTGCCAAGCCCTCACAGGAGGAACAAGACAAAAAGAGTACTATGCTCTGCTATGCTACTACTCTCCTCTAGGGCACGTATTCTACTACACTATCTATACTATACTATACATAGGATGCTATGCTGTAATAATACCATACTAATACTAAACATATTCTATTATACTATACATGTTATATTATACACACTCACTCTACTATCTAAATAGCCTAATGCCTGACACACAATCCACACTTAATAAACGTTTGTGGGGACTTCCCTGGTGGTGCAGTGGTTAAGAATTCGCCTGCATTGGCAGGGGACACGGGTTCGATCCCTGGTCCGGGAAGATCCCACATGCCGCAGAGCAACTAAGCCTGTGTGCCACAACTACTGAGCCTGCGCTCTAGAGCCCACGAGCCACAACTACCGAGCCCACGTGCCACAACTATTGAAGCCTGCGCACCTAGAGCCCGTGCTCTGCAACAAGAGAAGCCACCGCAATGAGAAGCCCGTGCACCGCAACGAAGAGTAGCCCCCACTCGCTGCAACTAGAGAAAGCCTGTGCGCAGCAACAAAGACCCAATGCAGCCATAAATAAATAAATAAATAAATAAATAAATAAATAAATAAAAAAAGGATGATGACAGATGACCTGAAAAAATTCCTGAAAATCTAACAGTCAGTCCAGTCAACCAGGAGAAGCTGGCTGTGGCCCACGACCAGGAGCAGGTCAGGGAAGACAGGAGGTCTGCCTGAGCTGAGTGAAAGCAAGTGTTGCTGGTATTCCAGGAGGAAAAGGAAGGAAGACCATGCAGTCCTGGGGAGGGCATCAGTTGGGTCAGGGTGGTATGAGGTGATGGCACTGGGGCAGGGTGACCCCATAGCCTCGCCCACTGGAACCATCCCCTTTTATTTTCAAAAGCGTCTCGTGTGGGATGAAAATGATAACAGGTGAAGACCTGTAGCCCTTTCGGTCCCCATGTAACTGAGCAGGACCTTCTGGGGCCTTCCTGGGACAGACACCACCACCACCCCCGCCACCATGCCTCTTGTTTGTAGAAAAACTTTAGCCTCCTAGGCCTTCCCCAAGTTCCAAAGAATAAATTTAATCAGAGAAGTGAGAAAATGCAGAAATAGAGGAAAAGAGTCAAGCAAGACAAAATAATAATAGTTTAGCGAACATCAAGGACCTTCAGTTCTTCCTCAAGGGCTATAGATAATATTCTGAGCCATATCCTTTGAGTAGTTTTACAGATACTGAAACCTCCACCAGGTGGAAGAAGTTAAATGTATGCTGCCCACAAGCACATAGACCTCAGACCAGATAGACCCAGAAGGTTGATGTTGGTGACTCCTGATAACCTCACCACCAACCACTCAGAAGAACGTCCACGAGCTGATCACACACCCGCAACCCTCTCCCTCACCCTGTCTTCAAAAACTCCTTCCCGAAAGCCATCAGGGAGTTTGGGCCTTTTGAGCATGAGCTGCCTGGACTCCCTGCTTGGTGCCTGCAATAAACGCTGCACTCTCCTTCCCCACAACCCGGTGTCAGTAGGTTGGCTTTGCTGCGCGCGGGTGATGGGACCCAAGTTTGGTTCGGTAGCACCCAGAACCTCAGTTTGGAGCAGGAGTCAGCAAGAAAGTGCTGGTGGGCAGAGAAGCCAGGCTGGAGGAGAAAGCAGGAGGGAAGGAGATGGTGGTGGGGAGAGTGGAGGGCACATGCTGGGGGGCTAGGATGACAAGTGAAGGTGCGGGGCTGGCACCTAGAGACAGTTTCTGTGCGGGAGGGGCTGAGCCCTGAGGCCCCCAGGGCTGGGCAGGCTGGCCTCCCCCAGGGGAACCCGAGCCCGCGTGCCTGTTACTCACTCTTGGTCTCACCAAGCCGGCTGAGAAGGAAGAAGGGTAAATGCGGGTGAAATTCAAGCGTTTGACCCCCAGCTTTCTGACAACAAGGGAGAAGTGGGCAGGACCAGGGGCAAAAGGGGTGAAAATGCCCCGCATGGTCGATCTCCCGTAGGCGGCTTGGAATTCCCAGGGCAGTGACTCTGAGGCTGCGTTTGTGGTTTTTTCCACAAGCCAGTTCATGTCCACCTCACTTTCTTCCCAGCCAGCAACCCTCCCAAGTGCCTAAAACGCTAACCCCTCCCAGGCCCTGCCGTGCTCTCATTTTCTCCCCCATGGAACAGGGGATGGCTGGCCCTTCCCTGGGGACAGAGCCAGGAGGCAGCACAGGGCCCAGGCTGCAGCCTCCTGCTCCCCACCCCCTACTACCCGCCAGCAGTGAGCCCTGCGTGTGGCAGGATGCGGCCAAACTGCTCTCTGGGTGAGCAGTGCAGGACGGACGGTTCCGGAATCGAAATGCTCTGAAACCTTAAGAGTCTTTCAAACCTTCCCTAAATAAGGCAAAGAAGTTAGGGAACAATATTTGGCCTTGAAGCAACAGGGGAGGATCAAGGGCTCTTCAGGCTTTGGGACATGTGACTTGTGACTTTCATGGCAGCGTTTTATAAAGAGAGCTTAATGGATGGATAATACATTGGAGTGCTGTTTGGGGACTCTCTCTGTGCCTTTCTCTGTGTAGATAGGTGATAGACAGAGTAGATAGATAGACTGTTGTGATGGATGACGGATGGATGGGATGGATAGATAGAGTTCATAGACAGATAGATGATAGATAGATAGATAGATAGATAGATAGATAGATAGATAGATAGATAGATAGATAGATAGTTGTGATGGATGATGGATGAATGTGATGAATAGATAGACAGAGTTCATAGATAGATGATAGATAGATAGATAGATAGATAGATAGATAGATAGATAGATAGATAGATAGATAGGCAGACAGAGTTCATATATATGGACGAACTTATTTAATCCTCACGTCAGCCCCGTGGGGTGAGGCAGGTACCACTGGAGCATGGCTAGGTAACTTCCGGAATCCCTCAGCTGGTAACTGTCAGAGCTGAGATTCGAGCCCAGGCAGGGTTGTTCTTCATGACACTGACTGCTTTCCCACCCAGCGTCCTGCGCTGGTCTTTTCTCACCCCCTGGGACTCACAGGAGCTGGAAGTCGTGGTGCACGTGGCCTTGGACCCAGGGTAGGCCAGGTGGTGGGGCCCACAGCTTAGACAATCTGGGGGCCCCTCCTTAAAGCAAAGACTATGAAATGGTAATGACTAATCACACAGGCTTTGGAAGCGGCCATGCCCGGGAGGGGCCCTGGGTTTTCAGCTCTGTTGGCCTCGTGTAAACGGGCCTCTGCCCTGGTGACCTCTGGGGCTGTCAGTCTCCGATTATCTGTGCGAGGGATTCCGGGATTCTTTCTGTCACTGGCACATTGTGTGTCTCTCTTCTGGGAAAGAGAAATGATAGCCCAGGAGGGGAAACCACACGGGGGTCTGAGGGAAACCCCCCAATCACCCGGCACCCCCTCAGCCCACTGCTGAGAGGAGCGCCGGAATCCGGGACCCTGGGTGGGGCCCCGTGTGTGGGCCGCTCTCAGCCATGCAGGCCCAAAGCTGCTGGCACCGGCCTGCTTTCAAAAAGCATGAATAGCCAAGGGGAAGATGTGGAAAATTTCCTGCCAGACCTGAAGGTGGTGGGATCATTAAAATGTAACCCTCTCAAGGTCACACGTGTGGCTTGAAGCCCAGAAGGAGGAGAGGACCAGGTTCTCTCCTGAAGGCTGTAAACGACTCTTCCTGTGAAGAGGAACAGACGGGGTCACAGGAGATCCAAGCCGGAAAGCCTCAGTCCCCAGGGAGTCCATATGAGGGGTCATCTTTGGTTTCTAAGTCTCAGAAATCGTCACCCCGGCTAGAATGTTCTGTGCTACCAAAGGCTCTCCCTTCCCTCACAATGTCATCCAAGAGCCACAGGGTGGGGCTGAGCAAGGTTAGGTGTCTGTGCGGGTAGGGGGCACAACGCTGGCAAGGAGGAGGGCCGCTGTGGGGTAGGTGGTCCAGCGCAGGGCCTCAGAGCCTGGGGGAGGTCGGGGAGGGGGTGGCATCCTCAGGGGGGAGCGGTGTTATGATGAGAGGCTGGTCACATAACGAGAGTGACCGAGGAGGTCGCTATGTTAAGGACAGTGGGAGCCATCTGAGAAGGCGCTGAGAAAACTGTAAGGAACCCTTTGGTGTCAGGTCGGAATCGGAGATACTGGTGTGCCCTTGAGGTATTCAAGTGATGTCGACAGAAGCAGGAATAAACACAGATGTAACTGCGTGCAGATGCACGTGTGTTTACACACACATACGTTCCTGAGCTCAGTCCACGGACACTGCAGTATCCACGAGTCCACGTGGCGCCCAGGCACCATGGGGAAAGAAAGAATGACTCATGACACTTGTTAGAGATGGGAGGTGAGCCACTCGCTCCTGCAGTGGGGGATGAACAGACTCAACTCCACCTCCAACGAGGACCAGTGGCGGCTTATACCCCAGGAGCAGGGTGGGGGTCAGAGGACGGAACATCACTAAGGGGAAACGTCAGGGGTGTCCAGGCTACATCAGCTCAACACAACTCTTGCTGAAGGCAGGCTGGGTGATAGGAAACCAGGTTAGGGATGAGGAATTTGATCACATAGTGAGGGTGGCCAGATACCAAGGGGGGCTATTTAGGTAAACTGACCTAGCACGGTTCTTGCTCAAACTGGATTCTCCAAGGACAAAGAGGGAAGCCCAAAGTCGAGCCCAGAGGAGAAGGCTCAGAGGAGATTCGTCACCATTCATTCTTCACTAAAAAGCGTCAGGGCTCCTGGGAGGAGTGGCCGGCTCCAGAGCTTGGGACTGGAAACCACAAGATGCGCCTAGAACATATGCTTGTGCCAGAAAGTGAGGAAGTGAGTGCTCAGAGAGTGATGGGGACATGTCAAAAAGACATAGAGGTCGGCTTGAACGGGCTCCCATGGACCAGATCTGGGATGATTTGAGCATCAGGATAAATAATGATAATAATGAGTCGTAACCCACTGGATGAAATAGGAAACCACAAGTCCACGTGTATGTTAATTGATTAATTACATTAATGAGTTATATTTACCTGTATATTTAGAATTAATTATTAACCATAATTATTTGATGAGTAACTGGTTAGGTTACATAGTTTCAAAGTATTTCCCCACAAAACACTTAACAATTAGAAACGAAAACTAACATCAGTGGAGAAGCTCGGCAGACAGACCTTAATCAGGGGTCGGGTCGGTTCCATCAGTGATGGAACAAATGGAAAATCGTGCAGCAATGAGAACAGGTACCACTTCCGTTCCTACCAAGATTTAGACCCTGAATCTAAGCATGAGGCAATACCAGAAAACTCAAACTGAGGGACAGTCTATAAACAACTGAGTCTGTGATGCTCAAAAGCATTAAGATCATGTAAATCAATAAAAGACTGAGGAACGCCTCCCAGGCAAGGAAATCAAAGAGATGCGACCACTAAATGGGACACAGGATCCTGTACTGGACCCTTTTGCTACAATGGACATTACTGGGAAGACTGGATGGTAGGAACAGGACAGACTGACTTCTTCATTTGACGGTGGTGTTGGAGGAGAATGTCCTTGTGTGTAGAAAATACACACTAAAGTATTCAGGGGTATGGCCATCATGTCAGCAGTTTATTCCCTAATGCTTCTGGAAACATATCTATACCGTACTTGCCACTTTTCTGTAAAAGTGTGAGAGGTTGTTTCTAATGAATCAGTCTTCACAGAACTGCAGGTCTCAGAGATGGCAAGGAACTCAAGAGATCAGACAGTCTGGTCCCTTGCCTGGGGGCTGGAAGGGTTTCTTGCCCCCGTTTCGCAGACAAGATGGTTCTGACAGAGCAGGTAGTGCGATGGGCCTTTGGTCGCTCATTCCATGAGTGGGGCTGGAGGAAGAGACAGTGGGGAGAACAGCACGGGGCGGCCACCCCGCACCTTTCCATGGAGCCCCGCTTCCACTCTGACCCTGCATTGCACCCTGGAGTCCTTTTCTGACCAGGAAATTGCCACATGGAAAGCAGGAAAGAAAAACATAATAGGAGTTAGGTGTGCACTTGATGGTCAGGGCTCAACCCAGACGGCTGGGGAACCTTCTGCCCGTTTTCAAGGTCCTCCCAGCAAGAAAAGCTCCCGCTGCAGCCCATGGGGGAGAGCTCTGGGGAGAAGGAATCCCTCAGGAAAAGCCTGCTCCGGGAGACAGGTGGATATTACCTACGAAAGGACAATGAGACAAAGACATTTATTTCAGGGGAGGCGTCTCCGGAAGAAGCAGGCATGGAGACAGGAGGAGACACACGTGCTGTCTGACGGAGGCTGCCCGCGCCGCTCTAGCCCTTGACCATGAGAGACCGTCCTGTCTGTGCCTGGAGGGGTCAGGCCCCATGAGACCGACTTCCCCTCACTGCACCCGGCTCACACGGAGCTGGACGCCAGAGTGCCGGGCTTGTCCTTCAGAAGGAGAAACAAGAAAAGCTGCTAAGGTCTCGTGGCTGGGATGTGATAGCACAGGCGGGCTGGCTCTAGAAACACAGATGTGACACCAGGCTGGAGATTCTTACAGCATTTTCCCCTAAAGTCAAACTACTTGAGAAATCAAATCAAAGAGGGCAGTCATCTTTAGAAAAGACAATCTGCCTTAAGCTTGAATAGAGTTTTCCCAGGCAGATGCCTGGGGACAGCAGGGATACTGCCCTCGGAGGCCAGGCTGAGGGGACAGCTGCACACATGCCTGGCAGCTGCATCCCTGCCTTCGTTTTTTGGCTGAGCCACTTGGAGCATCCTTCTGTACGAGGGAGGCGCCATGTGGCCTCAGACACTGGGCATTCAGGACCCCTTTGGCAGAGGCCAGAGACGTGGGAACTCAGAGTCCTGTGTTTAAAAGCCCTGTGGCCTGGAGGGCGGTACAGCACGGCAGTGAACTATACGGGCTCTGGAGTCAGAACTCCTAGACTCCAGTCCCAGCTCCAGCGTTTATGAGCTTGGGCCTGTGGGGGGGGGGTCACCTGGTGTCTCTATGTCTGGGTTTCCCAGCTATAAAACGGAGATCACCATGCCTACGGGACGGGGCAGGAGAGCCACAGTGGGCTGGTCCTTGTGAGCACCAGCCACCCCTACTCCTCCACCTCTCAGGGCCTCCGCTTCCTCATGCGTGTAGGTGAGGAAACCGTTCCCACGCTGAGCAAGGGACATGGAGGGTGAATGTCTTGCATCTCTAGAAGGTTCTCTGTGTATGCGTGTTCTCCTTCGTTTCTCTTCTCTGCTTTCCTGGGTCTGGCTTCTCTACATATAGGAGGGAGACAAATGATTATCCCCACTTGCCCCCCAGAGAATTCACACCAGCTCTCAATCCAGAGATGGCTCTGCGAGGGCCTTACTGGTCTGTGGGGCTTTCCTGCCCTTTATGCTGTGTTGTGGCCAATCGTGACCCACGTGACTGACAGAACGCAGCCAAGGACAGAGGGAGGTGGGAAGGGTGCCTGGTGCACGCTAGAATCAAAGGGTTTGGGTGGAGAGCAATAGCCCGGGAAGCCCTTCAGGCATCACGAGGAATGTCATCACCATCAGTCCTGGAGCCCACGGGTGCCGAGGGGCACTGAACGGAGGCACGCTGGGACACCAGGGGATTTCAGGAGGAAAGAGGGGGGATTCCAAAGGGTGACGCCAGTGCCCCCAAGGGCGAGGTCCATCCTTGCCCGGGTTCCAGAAAGCAGTCCTTAACAAAACACTACTGTGTCTATTTCCTTATTCACCCATCTCACCATCAGCGTGATTCATCTCATTCCTCCAACATCCACTGACTGATTATAATATTGGGAATCTTCAGAGCAATCTCACTGCAGCAAAAGTCATTGGAGAGCAAATATAAACTTTGGAAAACAGAAGCAGATTCTCTCAAAAGTCAACTGCTGTGGCTTTGACTTTGAGACAGCTGGACTCTAGGGAACTTTCCCCCTTTAGAGATGCGGGGCGTACGTGAGGCAGAGGGTAGAGGCAGGAGGAGGACGGAGGCCGGGCTGCTGCAGAGCTGAGAGCCTTCACGCGGCTCCCCAGCTCTCCCTGTCCAGCTCTTCTGTGTGACCTGCTGGTGGTGGCCCTCTTCCCCAATTTCCAAGCGTTCTCCTTTTTCTTTCATATTCTCAAGTCCACCTTCGTGCTCCTTGTAGTTTTATTTTGTCCTTGTAGCCTGCGCTCTCCAAGGTTTCATGAACAGTTTTCACCTGTGATTGCTCAGAGCTTTACACCTGGTGCCGTCATGTTTGTACTTCTTAAAACTTTTAAACCTTTAAGTAAACACGTGCTCAGAAACACAGGGCAATCTGGTGGATGCCCTAAAAGCTCTGTGTAAGGGTAACATGGGTTTTACACTTATACGAAGTCTAACCCTCATCTCAAAAATATTCTTTAAATGTACAGAGAAGCATGTAAGTCTCGTAGAGCAAGACTTACCAACCTGTCGACAAGATGGTAAGTGACCGGGAGGGGCTGTCCTGTCATCACCGATGTTCCCACAGTCCATGGCTAGAGTAATCAGGTGGGAACTGTGCTCCTCCGAGCCGTGAGGAAACAAATTTAACTGCTGCATTTAACTACTGCAAATTTAACTACTGGAGAGTAGACTCTGTGTTGTCTTTAAAATCCAGGCAAATTTTTCCTACTCTGTAACACACCTATGTTTATTTTCATAGATAATTGTTTTCTCGTCGTCGAATAAAATGGATGTTCCAGGGAGGTGCAGCAGGTTATCCTCTGCCTTTGTCTGCCCCCCCCCACCCCGGAACATCCCCAGGTATCCCCAGGGATTCACGATCCCAGTTTCAGAAGCCCAAGACTGAGGCCATGTGGAGCTTGTTAAAAGGATAGAGAGAAAGGGGGGTGGCAGAGCACTGAAGGGCTGCCAGTCATTTACACTGTAGTCTAAATCACTACTAGTCTGTAGTCACTCCTCTTTCCAGAGGAGAAGTTTCAAGGTCAGGAAAGAGGAGCAAGGAAGAGAGGCCCAGGATGTGTAAGGGCAGCAGAAGGTACAAAGAGGAGGGAGGAAAGCTGGGATTAGCAAAGTCAGCCTTCACCTCTGCGTCTGGCCCAGGGCCAGCCCTGATCCTCTGACATCAGTGAGCAAGCATTTGTAGCATTTGTCACACACCTGCTGGCCCCAGAACATTCCATTCTGAGGCCCCTTGTCAGGAGAGGGCTGCATGGAAGCCCCAGGGAGACCAAGACCCGCTGGGACCTGGCTGGGAGTTCAGGCCACAGTATTGATCAGCCCGGGAGATCCTTTCAATCTCCAGGCACCTCTGGCTCCACATTAATTCTCAGCTTCTGGGCTGCCCAGGGCCCTGCCCTTAGGGAACAGGAGGCCCTGATACGGGGTGGCCAGACCCACCCAAAAGGTGACTTCCAGGCCAGGCCAGAAATGACATCATGCTCCCAGCGGTGAGAATTTACACTTAGGGCCCAGAGGATGGGTTGCCGGAATGTTCCCTGTGCTGTCTTCACTTCCGGCTGCTACACTGGCTGCCAGCTACACACCCAGTTCTCGGGGGTCTCGGGAAGGGGCTCGAGCTGAGATTAGAGCAGCCTGTCCCGTGCATCGCCGGGACCCCAGAAGCCCTTTCAGCTGAGGATGACTTTGGGCCTGTTGGGAAGGGAGGGGGCCTCCCTGACACCCCTTGGCTGAGTTTGTGACGGGAGAGGGCACGGAGTCCACTTATTCGAGCTGAGTTTATTGTTTAGGGCCAACAAGTATCCCTCGGAGGTAAGACTGTGCCATACAGTTTGAGCCTGGACCCCCTCACGTCCAAACGCAGACTCGCTGTCTTCACTGCCGAGTAAGCAGCGGGCATCTCGGCCTCGGGTGTGATTCCACCTCAGGTGGGCTGCGCTCTGACCAATACCCGGCAGGAGTTCCCAGGCTAAGGTCTGGACGTGGGTCACCTTAATTCCTTCTTGTGACAAACTTGTGCAGTAGTTCCTTTATTATCTCTGCTGAAGGATGAGGAAGCTGAAGGTTAGAGAGGCCAAGGTCCAAGGTCACAGAGCCAGCAAGTGACCGGGCAACACTGGGCACAAAACCCATCTTCTGACACCTGCTGCCCCCCACACCCAGTGCCCTGCAGGTGGGATGAGGAGGCTCCAGGGACACACAGGCTGGTGAGGCTGCGTCCCCACGTCCGAGGTCAACTGGCCAGGTCAGGGGCACCACGCAAATATCCTGTCCCCAGCTAGGTAGATGTAGGTCAATGGTTTACAAGAGCTCATTAGAAGGGGTTACAGCCTCCATCCCAGCAGCCCTGAGATCTAAGTGACACACAGAACAGGACCTGAGGGCCAAGGCGAGGTCACACCCTGCTCGTAGAGGCACCCTGACCCCAGTTAAAGGAGAGCCCTAGGATGGGAACAGATTCTGCCGCTTCAGCAGGAAGCAGGGCCTTCCTCCATCCACAGAGGCCCCTCTGGTCTTCAATGCACTCATTTCTTTAGTAAACCAGGTGCCAGGGAACGAGGGCTACGTGCCCACTGACTGCTCTTCCCAAATCAACAGTCTCCACCCAGGGCTGCCTCCCAGGGCCATGGGGCCAAGTGTTTGAAGCCGGAACTGAACCAAAACCTGGGTCCCGCCGTCACTGGACGTGACACCCCCTTCCTCATTCCCCTCCCCTGCCCACTAAGGGTGGGCACGGCCAAAATAAAGCCAGCCAACCCCACCAGGCCCGGCGGTTCCTCTGCTGGCCGGCAGGTCCATAGGGGATGTGGCGGGGGGGTGGAGCATGGGTGCCACAGAGCATGGTTTTCTCCCAACACAGTAACAGGTGCCAAGAGGTGTGTGTTCTAAAAGTCTTGGAATCTCTTTATAGAGAAGGTGTGGTTTATGTTAGCTGTGGCTGCACAGGCTTGGGGGCGAGCGGGGACCTCAGCAGCAGACAGCAGCCCCCTCCTCCCCACCTCCACCCCACCACAGATGCCCTTCTTGACTCTTCCTTCTCCAGGGGGCTACGGCTTTATTACACGGAGCCAGAAAACATTGCGCACAGGTCGCAATAAGGCTGTACTAAGAGCAGGCCTCTCCAGAGACGGTGTTCTCCCACCACAAGTCAGGAGTGACAGTGCTCAGAGAGGCAAATGCTCTTTTTGTTACCCTACAGGGCAGGTCTCAGAATTCCCTATTTTCCTAAAAATGGCACTTGTGGGTCTGAAAGGGATTGCCCAAATTCATTTTTCAATGAAGACATCATTTTCTCAAAAAAAAAAAAAAAAAGCCTTTTGGGTCTGGGTCAGTACAGAACGTTGTTATCAGGGGTGGGTTGTGGAGAGATTAAGAGAGAGAGAGGGAACTGACACAGAGCAAGCAGGCCAGGAGAGCAGAAGGTGGACAGGGAGAGGATGATGGGCCTCTCAGCCGGGCTGCGGCCGCTCCTCCCCTCCCCCAGCCCCAGCCTCAGCCCCTGACCTCCAGCCCAGCCGGCTTCCCACAGCTCCTCGCCGCTCTGCTCCGCTCCGGCCTGACCTTGCCCACCCAAATGCTGGCCCGCCTGCAAACACAAACAAGGCCACTTATCTGCATTGCCTAACCAAGGTAAACAGCCCTGTAAGGGCCCAGGCCCTGCCCTCACCCCCAAGGTCGGGCTGCTGGGCCAAAGGTATGCAGAGGGAGATTTTTTTCGGTGACTATTTCCTGCTGCCAATACTTTTGGATTCAAGTGGTTTCGGTTGAGTAGTTCCCTAATTGTCATCAAAGAATCCTAAGTCTAGGAGGAGCCTGAAGCAGTTATAAGTCCATTCCCCTGCCCCTCTGCCCAGCTTTCTGCCACTTTCAGAGGAAGAAGCCCCATAACTGCCACTGGCCATACTTGGCAATGACTCCCCACTTTTTCAAACAGGAAGCCTTTCTGAGGTCTGAGCTAAATCCTTCTGGTTTTGGGTGGGCCTATTCCCCTCTGCTCCTGTCTCACATAAACAGAGGGCTGGTTCCGGAGGGCACGCCTCCGCAGGCCTCACCACACACCCTCAACAGCTAGAAGACACTGTCCCTGCCCCCACACATCTGGAAGATGATGGGCCTGACTTCCAGTTCTGGCTATGCTGCCAGCCAACTGTGTGACCTTGAGCAAACCACTTAACCTCTCTGAGCCTCAGTGTCCTCATGGGTTAAAATAAGGGGGCTGGACTAGAGGGTCTCTTAGGCCCTCTTACAAGTGATTTATGTCCCCCTAAATTCATGTGTTGAAGCCCCAAACAATCCCCAATGTGACCTTATTTGAAGATAGGGCCTTGAAGGAGGTAACCAAGGTGAAATGAGGTTGTTAGCGTGGGGCCCTGATCCAACAGGGCTGGGATCCCTATAAGAAGAGGAAGAGACACTAGAGCACCCTCTCTCACTCCCACAGATGCACACAGGAAAGGCCGTGAGAGGGTGGCTGACTGCAAGCCGAGGAGAGAGGCCTCACCAGGGCCCGGCCCTGCCGACATCTTGACCCTGGACTTCCAGCCTCCAGAACTGTGAGAAACAAATGTCTGTGGGACTTGGTTATGGCAGCCCAGGCAGACAGGCCCTTCCCCTCTGCCATCCTGGAGTCAGTAAGATGGCTGGAACCCCAGTGGGAAACTCAGCAACTCCCAGTCCCTGCCTCTGGGGGTTACGGGGGCTCTGTCTTCGATGTCATCTCTGGCAGTGAGTTTCTGCTTCCACAGCGTTCTTTCAGGAGTAGATCTTTGCCATCTTTCACCTGCCCCCAGACACCACCCCAATCTCTTCACTAGTAAAGGCCTCCAGACCTCAGAGGGCTCCTCAGAGCCCATGAGGAGCTGAAGGGATGGGGTATCAGAGAGAGGGGGGGAGAGAGAGAGGGTGTGTGTGTGTGTGTCTGTGTAGGGGTGGTGACTCTGTTTGGCAGTGTCCCTCTCCTTGTGTCTTTTCTCTCCCTCGTCCCCACCTCCAGCTCACCTCTATGCCGAGCACTACTGCCATGTCTGTTTGGTGACCTCCTTCCCAACCTTGCTGGTTGCGTCTTTTGGCCCAAAGAGGCAACCAAGGCCTTTGGCTAACAGACACCCATCCTCTGGTTACGATCTTAAGTAACACTCCCTTGGTCCACAGCTGGCCACAGTGCTCTAAAGCCAGGTCTCTGGCTCCCGCAGCCCTGAGACCTCTCTGTGAAACTGAGCAGGACCCAGTGGAGCCCTCCCGGGTACAAAAACCCCTCCATGTACTCCGTTTCTTGTTTGTAGAAAAAGGCTTTAGTCTCCTAGGCCTTCCCTGAGTTCCAAAGAGCAAACTCAAGCAGTTACTAATTAGGGAAGTGAGCGAATGCAGAAACAAAGGAAAAGCAGATAAGCAAGAAAAGTAATGACAAGAGTTCAGCTATGAAACAGAGTCCTAGTTCCTCCTCAAGGGATACACATAACAATCTGATGCACATCTTCAAGTTGTTCTGCAGAAACTAAGACACACCCAGCCCCGACCCCCAACACACACACGAACATGCAGACCCCAGACTGGCTGGAACCAGAAGGCTGATGATTAAGATTCCTGAACCATCACTCTGTTACCCCGCCACCAACCAATCAGAAGAAAGTCCACAAGCTGCAACCCTCACCCCAAACGTTACCTTTAAAACCCCTCCCCTGAAAGCCATCAGGGAGTTCAGGTCTTCTGAGCATGAGCTGCCTGTTCTCCATGCTTGGAGTCTTGAAATAAAGGCTGTACTTTCCTTCACCACAACCCAGTGGTGAAGACTGGCTCTGCTGCACCCCAGGCAAGTGGACTCAAGTTCGGTTTGGTGCCATCTGGAGCACCTCTTGCATACCTGGAGCCCGAGCAGCCATAGCAGCATCTCCCTGCCTCCTGCGGGCCCCATTTAGCACCCTCTCCTCCACATCCACAGGTTCTCCTCTAGTCCGTCACAGCGACACCCCCAGCACCCCCTCTTCTGCCTCCTGGTGGAGGTCGTGGTCAGCTCCCCACATCACCAGAGCCCCGGGTGGTCCTCACTCAGCTGGCCCTTCCATTTCCCTCTCCTGCTCAGTGGGTTACAGCTCTGGGCTCTGGAGCGCAGCCGACTTGGCTTCATCCAGGCCCCATTAGCTGGGTGACCTCAGGCAAGCCACCAACCTCTTCAAGCCTTGTTTCCTCGTCCTTACAGAGGGGACCCCTCCCAGGGCTACTGGCCTGTGTAAAGAAAGTACTGAGCACGGTGCCTGGGCACATAAGCATCCACAGACTCCAGTCACGGTTACGGCCTCGGAGAGTGGGCCCTGTGCTGTGGCTGACCACACCCTACCCATTGGGAGACAATCCTCAGAGAGGTGGGGAGACACAGCCTGACCTTGGGCACCTGCCTAAGCTGGTTCTCCAACCTTCCCATCAGTTCTGAGAGCCATCTCAGAACTAGTCCCATCATAACCAAAGCTAGTCCCTATTGTTTGCTGACCAGGGACCCCACTGCACCTCTGGAGCCTCCGCTGGCTGAACACCACACCCCATCAGCCCCAGGCTCACAGCCGTGAAACACAAGCACCACACACTGCCCGCCTCCGGCTTTTGCTTGAGTGGCTCCCTCTAACCGGGAGAGCCTAACTGGACTCTTCTTTATCCGAGTAACTCCCACTGCTCTTCAAAAGCTCTCAAGGGTCCCCTCCTCAGGAAGCCCCTCACCCACCCACTTCTTCTGTGCTCACATAGCACCTGCACACATAACACAATTCATCAATCCCACTGGGATCCCTGCAGGGGAAAACTGGGTCTTCTCCATCCTTCCCCAGGGTCTGGAGCATAATATGTATCTAACAAATGTAAGCAGATGGTGGACAGATGTTGGGTAGATGCATAGATGGGTGGATAGATGGATGGGTGGGTGGGTGGATAGATACATGGGTGTATGACAAATCACTGTCCCTCTAGTTGCCCCTGCTCCGTCTCTCCACTGAGTAATTTCCGGGCTAATCTTCCTAACAGCCGGCTTGGTTCATTTCATGACCCAAATACCTTCAGAGGTTGTGCACTGCCTGCCAAATACAGTTCGAACTCCTCAGCCTGGAATCTGGCCCCCACCTACTTTTCCAGTTCTGCTCTCCTTCCCTCCCACTGTTCTCCAGCCAAATCATACCAGACGTTCTCTACACTCTTGCGACTCAGGGTGACCCTCTGACCCGCGCATCAGCCTCACCTGAGAGCTTGTTAGAACTCTCAAGTCTTTTCCCAGACCCATGGAATCAGAATCTGAATTTTCACAAGACCTCAGGCGAGTCATGTGCATATGAGAGTTTGAGAATCACAGCTCTAGGGTGTCCCCAAAGCTCCTGCCAGTCATCTGTCAAAATCCTTTACATCATTTAGGGTTCAGCTTGCCCATGCCCCCCCTACTGGTAACAACCCCCATCCCACTTGCCCTAACCACACCCCCCTACACACACACACACACACACACACACACACACACACACACACACACACACACTGTTTCCTTTCTCCGAAAGACCATAGCACTTGGTTTATGCCTCTCTCATCCCAGGGATCACATTGTTTCTAAAGTATAAGCATTTGAGACTCATCTCTCTGTTGTAAATTATAAGTGTCTGGTGAATAAGGACCTTGTTAGTCTATTTCATGCCATGCCATGACTCAAAAGTTGCCTTGCACCTAGCAGGTATCAGACAAATGCATTAAATAAATGAATGGATTAATGAAGGTCAGGTTCCTAATATGGGATGAAGGTCTGCAGGATCCCCACTGGTGGCAGCTGCCCCAGGCATCCTGGGGCAAGAGTTTCAGGTGCTTGGTCCTGCCTTTCTTCCCTGGAACATTTGGGAGCCTCTCAGTTTGCCTGCCCCTGCCCCTCTGGAGTGACGGGGAGTGAGATGCAGCCTGTGAGGGCACAGGACCCTTAGAGGCCAACTGGCTTTCTCATTCACGGGCGTGGTGGGGAGGGACAGGAGGTCGACCTTGTCAGGGAAGCATAGCTAAGCCTGCAACAGCATCAGCAGTGCTGAGCCCGTCCTCTTCAGCTGTCAGTTCCCGCACTGGAATGTTGGGACAAACTCACAGACTTCCTGACCTCAGTGAGCTCATCTTCCTCCCAACCCATCTCCTTGGGAAGCAGATGCCCTCACCCACCCCCCACCCCCCCTCTCAGGACCCTGGTACTTGGTCAGTATGTGGTGCTCTCTGTATTATATTACACGGTTAAAAACAGAATGCTTTCTCCTAAGATGAGGAGCAAGGCAAGGATGTCTGCTCCCACCACTTCTACTGGTTACTATATCGGAGATTCCAGACAGTGCAATCAGGTAAGAAAAAGAAAAGACATCCAGATTGGAAAGCAAGAAGTCAAACTGTATTTGCAGATGACATGATCCTGTATAAGGAAAATCCTAAGGAATCCACTAAACAACTACTAGAACTAATTGGGTCAAACAACATCACAGGATACCAGACCAGTGTAAAAAAAACAGACTGAGTTTCTAGATATTAGCAATAAAAAATCTGAAAATGATATTACAAAAACAATTCTATTCACAGTAGCTCAAAAATAATAACGCCAATTCCTATGGAAATCCCAGCAAGATATTTTTGTAGACAGAGACAAGCTTATTCTAAAATTTATATGCAAAGGAACTAGATTAGCTAACAAGCTTGACAAAGAATAAAGTGGGTGGAAATCACTCTACCTGATATCAAGGCTTACCATAGAGCTCACCAAACAGTAATACAGTTTTGTATTAGTGAAGCGACAGACCCAGAGATCAATGGAACAGAATAGAGAACCCAGAAATAGACCCACGCGGTAGGTTCTGTGGTTTTCTTGACAAAGGTGCAAAAGCTACCCAATAGAGAATGACAGCCTCTCCAACAAACGGCACTGGAGCAACTGATCATCCATAGGCTAAAAAAAATCCTAAACCTCACACCTTACAGCAAAATTAACTCAAAATGGATCATGGATCTAATGTAAAACGTACAACTATTAAACTTTTAGGAAAGAAGGACAGCATAAAATCTTTGATATCTAGGGCTAGACAAAGAGTAGAGTTATCAGACATGATAACAAAAGAACCATTTATGCAAAAAAAAGATAAGTTGGATTTCATCAAAATTTGAAACTTTTGCTGAGCAAAAGACCCCTTTAAAAGGATGGAAGGCGTGCTACAGATGGGGAAAAATTATTTGGAAACCACATATCTGACTTATATCTAGAATCTGTAAAAGAATTTAAAGAATTCTCAAAACTCGAAAACACAAATGCAATAAATACACAAATGTTTGGCCCTGCTTCTAATTAAATTAGAAGGGCAGAAGACATGAACAGACATTTCACCAAAGAGGAAATATGAATGGCAAACAAGCACATAAAAAGGTGCTTAACATCATTAGCCATTAGGGAAATGCAAATCATAACAAGGAGATACCAGTACACACTGATTATAGCAGGTAAAATAAAAAAAAAAAAACAGTGATAAGACCAAATGCTGGCAGCAGTGTGGAGCAACTGGATCTCCCCTACATTGCTGGTGGGAACGGACAATTGTATAGTCACTCCAGAAAATAGTTTGGCAGTTGTTTCTTAAGAAACTAAACATGCACTTACCACATGATCCAGCAATTATACTCTTAGGCATTTATCCCAGAGAAGTGAAAACTTACATCCATACAAAAACCTGTACACATGCTAAATTATACACTTAAAAATGGTTACAGTGGTAAATTTTACGTATATTTTACCAAAATTTTTTTAAAAACTTGTACAGAAATATTCATAGAAGATTTATTCAGAATAGCCTCAAACTGGGAACAACCCAAACGTCCTTCAGTGGGTAAGTGGTTAAACTCTGGGACATCCATACATTGGGGTACCATTCATCAATAAGAAGGAACCACATGCACCGACTTGGGTGGATCTCAAGGGCATCATAGATCCATCATTGATCCATACTGTGCAGTTTCATTTACATAACACTCTCAAAATGACAAAACTACACAGATGAAACCAGGTTAGTTATTTCCAGGTACGATGACTAATTTTATGTGTCAACTTGACTGGGCTAAGGGATGCCCAGGTTGTTGGTGAGCCATTATTTCCGGGTGTGTCTGTGAGGGTATCTCCAGAAGAGATGAACATTTGAATCAGTGGACTGAGTGAAGATCCTCCTCCCGCATGTGGGTGGGCATCTGCAAGTCCACTGAGGGCGTGAAGAGAACAACAATGTGGATGGAGGGGCACCTGCTCTCTCTGCTCGAGCTGGGACGTCCATCTTCTCTTGACCCCAGACATGGGTGCTCCTGGTTCTCACCTTCTGACTCAGAGTGGGTCTCAGGCCTTCAGACTTGGGATGAACTGAAGAACTGACTTTCCTGCTTCTCCAGTTTGCAGATGGCAGACCGTGAGATATCTGGGCCTCCGTAATTACAGGAGCCTACTCCTATTATAAAATATCCCCATATGCATCTCTTTTTATCCTTTTGGTTCTGTTTCTCTGAAGAACACTAATACACCAGGGGTCAAGGAGTAGCACACAGGAAGGAGTTCCTTTGTGGTGCTGGAACATTTCTGTATCTTGATGGTGGTGGAATTACACAAATCTACACATGGAATCCCATTCTGTAGAAACACACACACACACGTGTATGTACAAAAACCTGTGGAAACTGAATGAGGTCTATAGTTTAGTTACCAGTATTGAACCAATGTCGGTTTCCTGGTTTTGATATTGTACTATCATCATATAAGATGTCACCCCTGGGGGAAGCTGGACCAAGGGTTTGCAGGGCTCGACTATTTTTGCAACCTCTGGTGAGTCTGTAATTATTTCTAGATAAAAAGTTTTTAAGAAGTAAAATGGGATTAGGGATTCTGTAGTTATTTTAGAATTCCTCTCCCCGTAACACCCAGGGTGGCCTGGCTTTCATGCACTGGCTCTCCATGCTTGTTTGCAGGTTAGAGCAGCAGGCACGGAACACCGCGGGAGCTGGTGCAGAAACCCCAGTGGACCATGGAAGGGGCCGGACACCGAAGTCACACGTTGTTGGCTCTAGGGACCTAAATACACAGATCTTCTCTCCCACCCTCCGCCGCTCCTAAGGGAGTGACCAGATGGCTTCCTTCCGAGAGGGGCCGTGTGGGCCAATGGCACCTTCCAGTTCCTACCGCAGCGGGCGGTAGAGAGGAGGGAAAGAGAGGCCCAGGGTGGGTGAGGTCTGCCTGGCGCTGAGGCTGCGGGAAGCTGGGGGCTTGCAGAGGAGGCCCGGGCCTCTGGGAGGGCCAAGGGGAGGCTGCGGCCAGGCAGCCCCAGCCTGATCCGGGTGTGCAGCCACCAGCCCTGGTGCCTCGGGTCTCTCTCCAGAGTCTCTCAGAAACAATGCAAAGCAAACAAACAAAAGTCAGATTAAAAGGAAAGGAAAATCCAGGTCAGGCAGAACAGAGAGACATCCGTTTATAGTTGGCCCCATCCCACCAGTCTGCACGGGCCCGGCGGGAGGGTCCCCTTGCTCCTCACCCGGCCCAGGCCCAGGGCCTGCGCTCCAAAAGCACAGCTGGACAGCACTCCTGGAGAAGAGGCCCCGGGGCCCCCCTCCACTTGCCAAGGGCAACGTCATGGCCTCAGCTCTCTGGCCGAGACCTTTGCCTGCCCCCACCTGCAGACAAGGAAGTCTCCAGAAACCAGGTCCATTTAGCAGTGGCCATTTTCCCCGGCAGCCTGTGAAAACATCATGCAAACCCTCGAAGGGAGGTGGGTGGGAGCCTGCCGGCAGCTCCAGCTCCGTGAATGACAGCGCCTGGGGACGGGCTGTACCCACCCACTCCGTCCCTCCCTCCCTCCCCCCCAGGCCCCACCACCACAACCGTGCAGGCCAGGACATCCTACCCGCTCCCACACCTACCCATCAGGCAGCCCTCTCCCCTCTACTTGGAAATCTGCCCCCTCTTTCTGCCACCACCCCATCGTCTCTTGGCCAGGCCCTGGCCATACCCTGCTCCCAGGTCTCCCCAGTTCTACTTTAGCCCCTACAATCTGACCTCCACTCAGCAGCCAGATGATCCTGTAAAGTCAGAGCCAATCAACCGTATCACACCCAGAAGAAAATCCACGTCTCCCTCTGGCTCACGAGTCCTCTCTGATACGGGCCCTGCCTCTCAAAGCTCTGCGTCCACCTCTCACTGGTTTTTCCTTCCATTCCTCAAGCAGGCCATGCTCGTTCCTCCCGCTCTGACCTCTTGTCTGGAATGTGTATCTTCCAGGGGCTGATCCTTGCCATCTTGGGGGGTCAACCTCGAGGGGCCACCAGTCACGGCACCTCACCCTGCACAGCACTTGGGCTGCAGTCCGGTCTCAGGAAAGCAGAGCCTGGGAAGAAGGTTAGAGCACGCGATGCTCATTAGGGAGCACGCTTGGGACCAAGAGCCGTGGAGGGGAGCCAGCAGGACGGGCAGAGGGGCAAGGCGGCTGTGATGTGGGCTTCACGACAGCTGGACTGGCCCTTGGGTTGTCTGACTTGGGCCGAGGATGCCAGGCCTTCGTGCTCTTGCTCCATCAGCCCTTTCACGTGGGCTTCCGCAGGCCCCCTCCTGCGCCTACAGCCAAGTCCATCCTAGAAAAGGGCCTTCGGCATTGCAGTATCCATCTCAGCTTCTCTCATTTTGGTATTTTTCTTAATTTTTCATTCCTATGTGTCTCTCCCTCCAAGAATGGAAACTCCACAGAAGCAGGATTTGCCTTGTGTGTCACTGGGACGTCAGCCTAGCACGTGGTAGGTGTTGAGTGAATGCTTTACATTCACGACCACCCTGGAAAATTCATCATTTGATTCTCATTGCACAAATGACATCAGTGAGGCTTGGGCTAAGAAACTCACCCAAGAAGTGGCAGGAGCAGAACCCCGGGTCGCTCTGTGTGGCTCCCCCGCCAGCGCCGCCCACCTCACCAGAATCAAGGCAGGGGCAGCGCCATGATGGCCCCAGGCAGGCAGGGGCAGCGCCATGATGGCCCCAGGCTGACATGGGAGGCTGCACATTCTGTGCGTGGCTTAGAACAAGATTATACATTACTGGGGGATTTGGGCCATTCCTTACAATCCCTCCTAGGCTCGGTGTTCAGTCAGTGGCCCCCATGCACGCAGAAGTCATAGTGAACCAGCCCTACGTGCCCTTCTGCTACACACACAAGCAGGTGGTCCACCTGACTAAGCTGAGGACAACTCTGCTTTCTCTTTTCAAATCCGCTGCCTGTTCTGCTCTGTCCGCTTCTTCTCCATTGCCGATGCCCCCTCAAAGAAGCCTGGCAAAAAATCCCACCTTCAAGCACGGAAGTCCTGTTGCAGACATGGCAGGGGAGGTGTTTGGGAACGTGGCCACACACACTTCCTGGGGTGGAGCAGATTCCCTGGAATTCCCATAGTTCGGGGGAAGCACGTGTTGAGCACCTCACCGGGTCCCCCAGTCCTAGCCTGGTACTCCTATCAAGGGGCTCTGCATGCCTCTTGCAGAACAGTCGCTGAGCACCACCCTCCAGTTAACCTCATCCCCCTGCCAAGGGCAGGTGGGCAGGCAGAGGTCCCTTTGATGAAGCTCAAGGAAAGCATCTAAATTAAATCAGGGATGAGGGGACAGCAAGGTTTCCTAGAGGAGGAAGGCCAGTAGCACAGCCGGGCAGTAAGGAGCGGACATTTCTGGCAAAGGAAACGGCATATGCAAAGGTGTCATACTAACACTAGCCACCATCAGACAGACCCTTCCTATGTGCCACGTGATGAGCTAAGCACTTTACAGATACCATCACTTAATTTCACAGAATTTTTCACATTTCTTGTCTGTCTCCCCTACTAGAACATCAGTCCCACGGGGGCAGTGATTCTTTCCCCACCTCTGTATCCCCCATGCCTGGTATACAGAATGGAGTCAATCAATCTTTCTCTTCTCATGGTCGCCAAGTATTCATCTAAATGTTTAAATCCATGAATCTAATCAGACTGACTATACAGTATCAATAGGAAACCAAAGACAGGGTAATAGCATGAGCACTTGTACACATACATGCACACACTCAGCAGAATTTGAAATGCTTTCCCCAGTAACTACAGAACTAGAGCCGCTTCCAAGGAAACAAACATTTGAGTACTAATCCAACCATTTCCAAAGTTACTCCTCCAGAAAGAAGAATTTCTACTGAGATAACAGAAGATGGCTGACTGTCCCTTGTACTTCGTCCAAAGGTTTAAAAAAAACATTGCATGTAAATAAAAATGCCAAAAACATGATTTTACTTACAGCATGCTAAATATTTTTAAATTGATTCTACCTCCATTCTGTTTTCATTCAAAACAAGTCTAGGGAAGAGCACTAGACAGAGCTGGGGCAGCTATACCCCTGGTGCCAGCCACACAGAGTGAAAGAGATGCTTTAATGAGAGGTTGTACAGACAAAACATTTGGAGTTCTTTAAAATCCAAACTTTAGAAATAAACGTATAGCTATGTGGAAAACCTCATGTTTAAAATCTGAGAACCCCAATTATGGATAACTGAGTGTAGGAAGTGCCCCCCACCCCAGGTAATTCTTAAGGCTCCTGCTTGAGCGGCTATGGTTTCACAGAACCTGCCCCCTTGACCACAGATCCAAGGATGGACCAGCAGATCTGTGGGTATGCAGACTTGGTTGCACTGTCCATCAAGCTGTTTCTGTAGCTGCAAGATTTAAAACTCAGGAGCTGTTGGCAGCCAAGTTTACAACGAGTGTTATGGACTGAATTGTGTGCCCCCCCCTCAAAATTCATAGGTTGAAGGCCCAAGCCCCCATGTAACTGTATTTGAAGATGGAGCTTTTAAGGAGGTAACTAAGGTTAAATGGGATCAGAAGGGTGGGGCCCTAATCCAATAGGACTGGTGTTCTTATAAGAGGAAGAGACACCAGGGATGCAGAATAAAGGCCATGTGAGGGTGCCAGCTGCAAGCCAAGGAAGAGAAGCCTCACGAGAAGCAGTGCTTGGGCTTCCAGCCTCCAGAACTGTGAGGAATAAGTGTCTGCTGTTTAAGCTGCTGCTTTGTGGTATTCTGTTAAGGCACACCTGAGCAGACTACAAAGGAGCAGAACGCACACACACTGGAGGATCCTGATTGCATTTAGGTATCTTTAAAGCCCAACAATATTCTCATGTTGGTTTCAAACTTTAGGATCCTTACAATAATCTCCTGTGAGTTTAAGTGAATTCAAATTGGGTCTCTTTCATTTGCAACTAAATGAAAGAGGCTTCTGGATAGCTGGAGGTTTACCCCCCATCCCCATCCAAGCACACAAAATTTTAAAACCATTTTAGAAGGGAACCTGAGATACATTTCATCTCTTCTTTTTATAAGAAGATACTTTGTCTTAAAAAAAAATTATCCCAGGTTTTCCATTATGAGTATTCCAAAGATATTCTATGATATGGCTGGAGTTATTAGGAAATCTGAGGTCTACACCTCTCTTTGCTGTTGGCCTCACCACTCTGGGCCTATTTCCTTTCTACAACAAGTTATTTCTGCTAATCACAAAAATTCTGATACCGCCAATGACTGATCTCACTACGCTGAACGTTAAGTCACCACACTGCTCAGGATGACTCCCCATCTGCAAACTGAGTGTTTCTTCCAGGACTAACATTCTACATGTTCCAGGATTACTACCCCACCAGGTCTCTCGGGGTCCTGTGCCATGCTCTCCCCTTTGGTATTGCCGTGTCCTGCTTATGTGGTTTGCCTTTTCTAGTCTGGCTCCTTGTTGGGCTCTTCCAGCTGCTGTGTGCTATCTGTCCAGCCCCCGGGTCTCACACGGGTCAGGTACTGTATGGGGTATGAGCTCACAGGGCCTGGGCGGCTCTCATAGGCAAGTGCAGAGACTCACCGGGAGAGTGACCCTTGGGCTGCCCAGAGGCCTTCTCAGCTTATTTGTTCCCCAAAAGGCATCAAAGGATCAAAGGGAGAAGTCTGACAGCAAACATTAGGTTTGTTCACATCTTTGCTTACCTTTGGTGGATCACAAGGTAGGGGAAAGAGGCCAAAAGACTGACCACGTATGAGAATCAGTCTTCTCCAAAATCCAGTAGGCGTTCCCCCTTATTTATGTTTTTAAATATAAGCAAGCTCCTTGGTGGTTAAAACAGAACCCATCTTACGTGTCACTAATCTTTCGGTCACCAGTAACCTCTCTCTGCTACAGAAATCTAACGGAATAAAGCACAGTGCTGCACACCATCTTATTTGGTCTACTTTCTTTATGGTTACACCTGCTAGTGACCTTGTTTCTTCTAGATGAAAGATGAAAAGTGAATGAAGGTGAATTATCACAGCTGATTTTCAGATATTCTCTGCCTTGTGCATGATACACAGCAGAATTACCCCTGGTTCCCTCTAACAATTTAAACTTGGAAACAATATAAACATGACAAAACTTGTAAACCATTCTCCTTAACACCGAATAGCAAGGAATAGTACACAGGTCAGCAAGGAAGATGGCGATGAGGGTTGGAAAATAGGGTTAAGAGAATTAAGTCGAGTTTTGAAACTTCCTTCACGCCTTCTGGATTGTCTCAGCCAGCCTTGGAATAAATACCTGGAAAGAAATTGAAAACGATGGTTCTCGCAATTCCCTTCTGAACCGCCAGCCTTACAGAGGGGTTTATCAGCCCTGCGGCACACACGTGGGTAAGATCATAAACACCACCCCAGGCTAGACTGTGCTGTGCCAGCATTTTCCATCATAACCAGCTTCAAGCCTGCTCTAAAAATGTTTATTCTATTGGACTCCACTGGCTACTTTTTTTACTGACCCCAAAGGTAAGTTAACTCAGGAACCCAGGAAAACAATGCAAGTAACAGATGCTAAAGGGAGAGCAACAATACTAGTGAAATGCTAAAGAAATCGTCTCTGAGACTATTTTATAAAGAACAGTGATGACCGTGGAAGATACTGATTTACCCATTTAATAGGTTTCCAAAACCCAAACCAAATAAAACACAACCACACCAAATCTAAATTACAACACTTTATTGCAGCATCGGCAAAGGTCAGATTTCTGAAGCTGGTGAAGATCGGGCAGCATTTCCATGTGAAATGTTACAACTTTACAAGTTTTGTTTCTTATTTAATTCTACATGCAGAAACTGAAACATTGTAAAAGAAAAAATGCAAAATAGCTAGAAAAAAAGATGTAATCAAGTTGTAGCATACAGATGTGCTCTTCAACTAAATTTACTATGCCTATTGGAAAGCAAACGAAAGACAACTATCCTAATAAATTAACAGATTGCCAGAAACAGACTAAGAATGCTCATTTCTACTTAGTGGGGGGAAAACAAAACAAAAGAAAAGAAAAACAAAAGCAAAATAAAAGCTCTACTGTTTCCATACTTCGTTTAGAGACAGAGGCTGTAAACCCATGAAGGTCAACAAAATCTCCGGATCCCCTTCTCGCTGTCCTTCGTCCATCTTCTGTGACATCTGCCTGGCACGCTGTCTGTTTTCAATGATACTTACAATGGGCTCAACTATCCCTGTTCTTAGGCTGGTGTCAGACTCCCCTAAGCCATCTGGGTACATGCTTTGTACACTAATCGTCTTCACATTTTCTTTTTACCCTAATAGGCAATGTTACATTACTGACTATGATGGATAAAACTGATTTTTCTCCCTCATCCCTTGTTCCTCTTGAAACAAATTCCTAAACAAAAGCCTTCCTGGTGGATTATCTGGTATCTGGATATCTTTCATCATTTTGTTGTCCTGCATGTAAGTTTTCACTAGAAGATTTTACTGCTTGCTCTATACTTTGCTACTATAGTCCTGGAGCCCCCAAATGTATCTTCTTCCAACTTGGGATGTTCAATTCAGAGACACTGTAACTCAAATCAAGTTTAAACTCAAGTTCATTTCCCCCATACCATTACCATTACAACCGTTTCTTCTTCGGCTCAGTCATCTCACTGACGCTCTTCTTGGTGTAACTGCTCAGGAATCAAGTCAACCATCTCATTTCTTGACTGCATTCTCAAGAGAAGATGAACCCTCACGTGATTTCCATTACAAAAGGCCTTTTCTGCCTTATCTGGAAGCGTCGGCTTGTTCCGGTGTTGGCAGAGGCTGCTGTTTCTGCCTCATGGCCCCAGCCTGTCCCAGGTTTAGATTCGCAACTCTCTAGACCGACATGCTGAGATGTGTCCACTGCTCTCATTCAATTGCTGGAGGACTCCACTATCCACAACATCAGATACAGGACCTAATGAAATGACACGTGCTGCTGGATCAACGTCTCCTAGAGGCACAAACAGGGCAATGTTAAAGAACCAGGACTGAGGACGACCCTCCAGCAAGAAAAGGCCCCTAAAAAAGGACCCAGCCACTATTTACTGACGTCTGCAGACAAGTCAGTGCTTTTTAAAGAGCACACAAACTCCTACTGGACTAAGACACAACAGGGGCCAGAGGGGCACTAAAAAGAGCAATTCTGATGCTGATCAGAAGGGGGTGGTCCCAGTAGCTCTCCTGTAACTACTTTCTAAGATGCTGAAAATTCATGGTTTGTGTCATGGTTGAACGGTGTACCCTCCAAATTCACATGTTGAAGTCTAACCGCAGTACCTCAAAATGTGACCTTATTTGAAGATAGGGTCACTGCAGGTGTTATTTGTTAAGACGAGGCCAGACTGGAGTAGGATGGGCCCCTGATCTAGTGTGACTGCGTCCTCGTAACAGGAGGAAACCCGGACACAGACACACACCCTGGGAGAACGCCACGTGAAGATGAAGGCACGGGTCAGATGGTGCTGTGGAAGCCAGGGGAGGCCAAAGATTGCTGGCAAAGCACCAGAAGCCAGGAGGGAGCCTGGAGTGGATTCTCCTCTCAGCCTCAGAAGGAACCAACCCGGCCCTGACCTTGGATTTCGGCCTCCAGAAGTGTGAGGCAAACCGTTCTGTTGTTTAAGTCACAAAGTTTATCATGCTTTCTTTTGACAGCTCTAGCAAACTCATACAGGTTGTCTCTCACAAGGCAAGTTGCATTAGCAAGAAACTTTCAAAGAATAAAATGCAAATACGGAAAAGTCTATTTTCAGCCGGATACATCCGTTAAGTCGTGCAGAACTGAACTGAATGGGAAAAGGTCAGTAAAAGAAGTATTCTCTGAGAGAAAGAAACAGTTTCTCCCCTGATGTCAAGACAAAGCAATGGTCTAAAACAGAATACTTTAGATAAACGCAATGAATGACAGGAAAAGCGTTCACAGTCTTTGATAAATAAGACACACTTATTATAACCCCTTGCTACTCAGAGTGTGGTCCACACTCCAGCAGCTTTGACATCACCTGGGAGCTTGTTAGAAACTAATCAGAACCAGCAGTTTAACAAGAGTCAGGATGGTTAAAATAGGTATTTTAAAGTTTGAGGAGCGCAGGTATAATCCACACAAATTTATAGCATATAAACCGTATTAATATTAACACTTGCCAAAGATGCTGAGTTTCACAGTTTATTCAACACTCACAGGGTAGAAGGCAACCCTGTCCTGCACTACAGAACACCTTGGTAATTGTGTTACTTAGAGTGCTACTGCCATTTTAACTCATTATAAGCAAATGTTTATTCCTTGTTAGAGCATTCCTGCCCAGGGAGAAGGACTGAAATTTTAACTTACAGCCCTATTTCAATCCTGATTAGAAAATATAAAAATCATTATAATTGATGTCTGGGAGCCTTATCAAAATCTACAGGTAATAAAAACTTAAAACTGGGGCTTCCCTGGTGGCACAGTGGTTGAGAATCTGCCTGTCAATGCAGGGGACACGGGTTCGAGCCCTGGTCTGGGAAGATCCCACATGCCACGGAGCAGCTGGGCCCGTGAGCCACAACTACTGAGCCTGCGCGTCTGGAGCCTGTGCCCCGCAACGGGAGGGGCCGCGATAGTGAAAGGCCCGCGCACCGCGATGAAGAGCGGTCCCCGCACCGCGATGAAGAGTGGCCCCCACTTGCCGCAACTAGAGAAAGCCCTCGCACGAACCGAAGACCCAGCACAGCCATAAATAAATAAATAAATAAATAAATAAATAAATAAATAAATAAATAAATAAATGGTTACTTTGTAAAAAAAAAAAAAAAACTTAAAACTGCTTTAATAACAGTTTCCAAGTAAATTTCCCTTTATCTGACATATAATGTCAACAATTTAATAACTTTTAAAAAAAAGTACTAGCCAAGTTAAGAGTCAAATTGAAAACAGTTTCTCAGACCTCACTCACAGAACCTCCCTCTGCCTCTTTCCACAGGACTTCAGCACGCAGACACCCGAGGACCACGGCTCTAGATGCACAGGTTCCTACTGAGTCTGGCCCAGCGTTAAAAATAGAAGAAAATAAAGAGAAGCCAAACTACCAAAAGACACCACCCCATCATCTAACATTCTTCCACATGACTACATTTCTTCACTTAAGTTTAAAAAATAGCAAAGAACATTTGGTACTTGAAAGGCTCAAAAACTCACTTTTACACATTTGCTTGTTCCTCTACAATGTTCATCCGAACCTGCATTTTAAAAGCACTGGCTTTGAGAAGACTATAAAACCATAAGACTTTACAGAGGGTCATTTTCAAGAGTGCTGGACAAGTTAGGATTTTTTTTTCCAAGTCATTATTTTAGGAAGAGATTTAAAATAGGTAAAGCAAGTAGCTCAAGAGTTGGGAGTCTCACAAAATCAGGAAAACAAAAGGGAATGACGGTGCTAGGGAGCATAACACAGGAAGAAAGTTTATTAAATGACTAAGCATAGATTCTTTTGAAGTCCCTCTGTCCATTCAACAAATATTTACTGGGCATCTACTATGTACCAGGCACCAAGACCTATGGAGGAGATAAAATGGAAAGCAAGATAAGGCTTCATGTCTGCCCTGAGTCTTCAATCTCCTGGGGGATGGAGACAAGCTAGCAGGTGACGAAGCACAACAAGGTCTGGGGAAACACAGTGAGCCAGGGCAGCAATGTCAGGCTCCCGAGTTTCAAGGGGAGACCTGACGGAGGAGCAGGAGTTATCCGGGGAAGAGTCCGAAAGGGTTCCAAACAGAGGGAGGCAAAAAAGGGCATAACTAGAAGAGCTAAAAGGCCAGCTGGGTGGAAGTAGGGGAAAAAACAGCAAGAGGTAAAGCCAGTAAGGGGAGTGCACCCCCATCACGCAGGGTCGTGTTAACCAAGTGAGGAGTTGGGACTTTATCCCACAAGCCACGAGGAGCCACTGAAGGGTTTAAGCACAAGAGCTCACTGCCGGTCAGATGGCAGGTTTGCACTTGAGAAAGAACACTGTGGGGAGAGCAGAGAGGATGCACTGGAAGGGGTTGAAATTGGAGACTGAGAAGTATATCTGGAGGCTGCAGGCGGTAATCCAGATGAGAGGTGACAGTAGCTTGATCGAGGATCTCCGAGGCGGAGGTGGAATAAACAGGGCCAGTGTGAGAAAGCCATTTACCAGTAGAATCAGAGTATTTGTTAATTAACTACACAAAGAGACTGATGGAGAGGGAAGAGTCAAAAACAAAACCTCCTTTTCTAGTTTGGACAACTGCGAGGGCAGAGCTTCCGTTCACTGGGCTAGAGAACAGAGGAGGGGAGAGGATAGGGAGGGGACACGCTGAAGTCGAAGTTCCCGGGAGACATCTAGGTGGTTGTTCAGAAGACAGCAGGTGCACGGTCAGAAACCAGAGTGGAGGCTTGGGCTGGAGACCTGGCTGGTAACAGAGCCACGGGAGGGGACACCTCCTGCGAGAGCGCTCGGCGTAAGCGAGGAGGGCCAAGGACCAGCCTGAGGGGCACAGGTATTTCCAAGAGGAGGCAAGGCCACCCTGGAGGCAGGAGACAAGCAGAGGAGGCAGGGAGGGAAGAAAAAGACCAGAAAGGACAGCAGAGCCGCAGAGGTCATGGGAAGAGAGTGTGCCGACAGAAGAGGGGGGCCCACGTGCAGAGCGCTCCGAGACAGCCACCCAGATGGCTGAACGGAGCACTGAGGCGGCCCAGGCCAAGGCCAAGGTGTCAGGGAAGGGGCGGGGAGGCAGATGCACAGTGAGTGCGAGGTGAGAGACAGCCAGCGTGGCCAGTTCCAAGTCTGGCTGACTGCAGGGCTGGAGGGAGGGAAGGAAATCAGAAAGGTAACAAAGAACTTTGAAAAACGACCGAGTAACTGGTAGCAAACTAAGAAAGGCACATCTCTGTGTTCATATACACAACTATAGCAGCATGTTTAAGTTGATATATCTGCTTTCCCATATTTTTATTCCATACTCCTTGAGAAATGCTTGGTGCTTAGACTCTCCATCAATGATTTTTTAAATAAATACATGACTAGGGCAAAATTAGCTGTCAAGTACCTGGACCTGGTTTCTCAACTGGACTATAAGTCTGAGAGTAAAGTCTCTGTCTTCTACTTCTGAATTTTCCACAGTGCAGGACTGAACCCATGGAAGGTGCTGGATGAAATGTAAGCTGAGGGGAGCAAATCCTACTGCAAATAGTAATTATGTAGCGAATGTCATATTTATTGATTCTGTAAAGTCACCCAAACATTGAAAAATTAGGAAACGATGCTACAGTTACAATATCTAAACTGAGAAAGGATTAGGGATTAATAGAAACAATGCTGTTCAGAGATGTTAGGCTGCAATACGGCCGGTGAAGTTGATGAAAAATGTCAAGATAAGAAAGAGGGAGCAGACATTACCAAGAACACAATGGTATATATTTAAAGCTACTCTAAGAAAATGTAAAAGGAGAAAACTAAAATTTCCATGGCCTCTTTCTTAACCTAGCCGGTTCCACATCTTAGCACAATAAAAGGTATTATTAAAGGACTTTAATGAAGGTCGGGTAATTTAAAATAACCTAGTATCTTATGCCTATTGTACATCATTTGTCACGTGGATTTCTAAAAAAAACCAATTACACTCAATAGCTGTTAAAAAACAGATCCCTAAACTGTCAATGACAAACCAATTTCCTAAATTGCAATTTGATTAGAGTTGTCTGAGCATATCGTTCAAAGAAAAATGTTACCGGGAACACAAATATACTCAGTGAGTAAAGACACAGGCTGGAACATCTGCGTTTTCTCCAATGCTACTACTCTCCTCAGTGGACCATTTCTCTATCCCAGCACCTCTTTTCTACACCTGCTCGCCTGTCTCCAACAACAAGGTGACAACATTTGAGGGCTGCTGTAGAGCCTCAGTCTAAATACTAATACCCCAAGGAAGACCAGTAAGAGCACAAAGCCTATGTCACTTTTGATAATAACCCAAACACAAGACAGAAAACAAAGTTGATAGGTACGGGTCTTTAGATCAGATCCCAGCAAAACTTTCAACAACTTTAAAAAAAAGATGGGTGAGGTCTTAGGCAATATCTAAGAAGATATTAGGCAATATCTTCTATATGAAATACCTTACAGAGTTTTAATTATTTCACATTAAGTAACTCAAGTTTAAGAAGAACTGGCATAGATCCCAGTAGGATATTTTATAATTTAAAAACAAACAAACAGAATACCTCAAAACAAACTCAATCTGCATGACTGAAAGTCTAGTAACAGGTTTTGAGTTTTTGTAAACATTATGATTACATAACACTGGCTTGAGAGATTCTAACAGAAAGCCTGTGACTTCTCTCAAACTAATCTATAACTAGTCCTCAAAAGAGAAAACTAAAAAATCCAAAGAAGTCCACTCAGAAAAAGTGAAAGCCAAGATTGGTGTGGCTGAAATTAAGATTAAAAAAAAAAAAAAACAAACTATTTCATAAATAGGTTTTCTTTACTCAAATATCTACAACTCAAAGACTTTTCTATTTTGCTAATCATTGGGCTTTGATCATTAGGTATAATCCAGAACTATCTAATTCGCTCACATGGACACCATGAAAAATAGCTAAGGCAGAAATAAGAGAGACCGTCCTACCTCCCACCAGTCTTAAAGATTAGATCTGCATTAGGCGCTCCCTTTGGATGTTGGTAACGAGGCCGCCGCTCCCGATTGGTGTTTGCTGGAGCCGGGCGCTGGGCAAGAGACTGCAGCATTTCTGGAATTAGGAGCAAACAGAAAAGGCATTTAACGTTGGTAAATGTACTCCCAAGAAGCAAATAAAACCCTATGGAGATGAAGTTTATTAGTACTGTCAGGTAGCTGACTAAAGAATAATAACCATTATATGGACTAAAATGATTAAGAAGTACAAGAAGAGCAATCAAGAGAGGAGACATGCTCTTGAGTATCATTTAACATCCAACGCTCCCTTTACAGTCAATGTGGCCACGACGTTAAGTGTCATGAGGCAGTGAAACAGCGTAAGAAGCAGTTTAGTACAACAGCTATGGGCATGGCGTTTGGAGCCAGATAATATTAGCTCAAATCCCAGCTCTGCCACATACTAGCTATGCGACTTTTGGTTCAGTTTCCCGAAATGTAAAATGGGAATAATAATAAGCACTTATCTCATAGAATTGTTGTGAGGATTAAGTGATTCAATAAAGTACATAAGTGTCCAGCCATAGTAAGCACTTACACTGAGTGTTATCTACCATTATTTATTATTAAGAACATTGGGTATCAACTGAATTGGAAGAGAAGATTCTAGAAGTGGGATTTAAAGATAGAAACCTGGGACTTCCCTGGCAGTCCAGTGGTTAAGACTCCACGCTTCCACTGTAGGAGGCACGGGTTCGATCCCTGGTCGGGGAACTAAGACCCCACATGCCACGAAGCATGGTCAAAAAGAAAAAAAATTAACAAAAAAAAAGATAGAAAACCAACTATTTATTTATACAACAATCTCTTGCACAAAAAGCAGTCTGTGAGTATAGCACTATACAGATAGCCATGTTATGGCTCTAAAATCTGGATGCCAGGGGAATGACAAAAGGCTGACTTATGAAGTGTCAGTGGACTCTATATGTAAAGTTCCAGTTAATCCAAGTGTGCTGGGTATGTCTGCATAAAACCGGAATCCTAACTTGATGCCCGCAAATCTGAAGGAACAGAGGGTCCTCGAGACCAGGATTCTCAAGTAGACAAAAGAAATGACATTTGTTGAATAATAATTTGCTTACAGTTGACTGGCAGCATGAGGCAATTAAAACTTGGTATTATATCACTTGCAAACATAGCTCTAACAGTATAGAACCTAACTGAATTATGGGGGAAGCAAAATATGATGAAAATTACATTAGTGTTACTTTACAAAATAAGTGAGAGAAAAATAAAGACAGAATGGAATATAAAAAACAATCATGGGGCTTCCCTGGTGGCGCAGTGGTTGAGAATCTGCCTGCGAATGCAGGGGACACGGGTTCAAGCCCTGGTCTGGGAAGATCCCACATGCCGCGGAGCAACTAGGCCCGTGAGCCACAACTACTGAGCCTGCGCGTCTGGAGCCCGTGCTCCGCAACAAGAGAGGCCGCGATAGTGAGAGGCCCGCGCACAGCGATGAAGAGTGGCCCCCACTTGCCACAACTAGAGAAAGCCCTCGCACAGAAATGAAGACCCAAAACAGCCAAAAATAAATAAATAAATAAATTAAAATAAATAAAAATAAAGGAATTCCTTAAAAAAAAAAAAAAACAAAAAAAACAATCAACTTCTCAGGCTAAATATATACAAACATGACACGAAAAGGTGCAGAATAAAAACTTTGATGTTCTGTACTTTAAAAGCCCAAATTTCCACTTCCATCCTGAAAAAGATTTGATACCTTGATAATCTTCTTGTTCTTGCCGTTCATTGATATCTAGTGTGAGCTTTTTCATTCTCATCCTCTCTTCCTGTTCTGCCTGTTGCTGGTTCCAATGATTTGCAGCAAGTTGGGAAGACATGGGTACATTAAGGATCTTAAACTGAGAAAAAAAAATAATAAAGAAATCACAAATGGCTTGAGAAAATCAGAGAAAAAAAAGATTTCAAATAAATTAGTAAGTAGAATTAAATGAGTTTAGAAAAATAATAATCTTTCCTTCCCTAATAAGTCAATAAAGACAGCATCATCTAAGAACGTAAACAGACAACAGTGTTACTCTACTGGAGACAAACCCATTAGGGCTGGATGGGAAGTGAAGCCATCAAGTTCAACCTCCAGGAAAAGCAGACGTTCCTCTTTTTTGCACCCTGTATGGGAGCACACATCTAAGCAACAGGGGATCATTTTCCACTGTACAGACCCTATTACATATGGCTAACTATCAGAAAGGGTTTTATACAGCAAGCTGTAATCTGCAGCCTTTTCATTTCTACCCTCTGGAATCAGTTCTGCCCTCCTGAACTATATACTCTAGTCCGCCTTCAGGCTTAACAGACCTTCATATTCCAAAGATAGCTGTGACACTGGAAAAGAGAAAGAGTTAAGCAACTGACTGATGAGATCTATTTCTCTATTATGGGGGAGAGTTCTTATCTACGGAATGGTTTGTTTTTAGCAGGATGTCCCTGTTTCAGGACTGTTAACAAATATTAAACTATAATAAATATATTGTGCATTTGTTTAAAACAATCAAAAAGTTCTTTAAAACATTACATAATGGCTCTATTACATTAAAACTTTTGCTTTAATGATCAAAACATTTTATTTCAATTCATTATTCTAATTCACAGACATTTAAATATAGAAAGAAACTATCAACAGTATTATCCTTTCTTTTCAACTACTTACTTCATTGGTGCAAATTTTTCTTTTCCTACTGACTACAGAAGAAAGTTATTTCTGGGCACAAATCTGGTGCACAAAGAGATCTTTCATTTAAAAACTAAAGATTCCTATAAGGCTACACATTTCACATTTCTAAAAAAACCATTGCACCAGAAGGGCCAACGCCCAAAAGTCAAATAAAGAAATAAAAATCAGAACAAAATATACTTTCTTCTTCAGACCACAAAATAACAGTGATGTTTCTTCAAATAATGTTCCTAAAATTGAACATTTTCCAAAATTCCAAATAATGTTTATGAGTTGAAAATTTACTTAATAACCAAGTACTCTGAGCTCTCATTTCATGTTTGCTAACATTTTAAAAATAAAGTTCAATAAAAATGTTTCCTTAAACAAAATTTCACGTTTTAAGAAATAAGGACTCACTCCTCATTCTGAAGCTATATAGGTTACACACTATATAATCTATCCACTTTGAACCAAAAATATTTCTTCTAAAACACAGGCATATGGTCCTATGTTGACCCATACAATTTAGAATTCAGGACAGCTGAAATGAATTTACTTTTCAAAGCTTCAAAGTTTCTGAAGGTAGGTTTTAATTTTATGCCTACACGTTCTGAAAAGATCAAATGGGGTGTGCAAATTCACAGGTATAGTGAATTTTCATGTCTGCCTCCGAAAAGGGAGGGATGAATGAAGAAAACTGATTATTTACTGTTGTGTAATTTGATCTTCACAGAAAGATATCCCTAAGGCTCCTTTTAAATAAGAAAAATCAAGGCTCAAGAAGTGTGCCAATGTAGTACAAATGTTCAGGAGCTGTACGGGAATAGGAACCAAGGCCTACTGAACTGACGTTGCCACGTACTGCCCTTCACAATTAAATAAAAAACAACCTTCCTTTTTGTGCCAAGAAATCTGGTGATGAGGGGAGAGCGAGGGAGTGGAAAGGGGAAGCTGAGAGCTTCTAAAGAAAAAGAAAATGAATCAGACCTACAATGTGATGACTGAAATAGAAAAGTCTACTCAGAGTACTAAGTCATCCCTAGAAAAGAAAAGAAAAGCAAAAACTCTGGGCTTTGAGAATCCTGGTAACCATGGTGAACTAGCAGTTCCAAGTGCTGAGAAGAGAGCAGTTTTACAAAGATCTCACTCCAACACCAAGTTTAGGGTCTTGATCAAAAACAAACCCTTATTTTTCTAGGGACTGGGTGGAGGATGAGGGAGAGGGGAAATGTGAGGGCTCATCTCTGGCCTGAGGGTGAGAAAGGGGGGGAACTTTCCTAAAAACTTGATAACCCTAGAACCTGCGACGGAGGAAAGTCCTATTGACTAGAAAGGAATTAGTAAGACAGTGTCTGAAAAAGATACAGCAGTGCTCGGAATCGAAATCAAAGTTAACTATTTAAACATGACTCATGATGGAAACCCTGTTCCCAGCCCTCCATTCTGTGATCCTAACTGGTATTCAGTTTTCATATCTCAAGACTTATTTGCACTACAGCAAAATAATGGTATACTGTACAACTTTGATCTTTTGAGTAACAAGATATTACCTGACCAAAGCAGAGATAAAAAATTAAGGTAGGCATCATCTCCTGGAGGCTGTGCTGGGAGGGAGGAAACAGAGCATCCCTGCCCTCACAGAGAACACCTCATTCCCGGTCTTCTCCGGTCACTCCCGCAGCGGCTGTCTCCCTCTCATAGCCTCCTCCTCACCCGGTCTCTTCTATCTTCTTATCTTGCTTTATTTTCCAACACAGCACTGTCTCCAGCCTGACATTATTTCTTTATTGTTGCCTCTCAATACTAGAATGAAAGCTCCCAAGAAAGGAAGGACTTGGTTGACTCCTGCATTTCTGCACATGGAACAGTGCCTGGTATGTGGCAAGTCAACAATAAGTATCTGTTAAATGACTATTTAAATGAATGGGGGAGCCAGGTGCTGAACCTGTCTGTGATAAGCTGTGGTAGCCACTGTATTTCATAGACACTTCCATTAATTATAAGATGCACCATTATTTTACATACCACTAAAACAGAAAAAAATGCTGTCAATTATCCCAAGAGTCCACCAACTCTAAGAGGCGGCTTGATTTCAGAAATATTAAAGTGTGGAATTTTTTTTACAGAACTGGTAATATATGATGTATCCTAGAGTTGTATCTGAGAGCCAGGCTCTATTTTCTTCAGGGCACTTTTCACTATCTGCAAATATATTATGCTGTCTCTCTCCCTCAGCTGGGTTGTGCATTCATGGGGCCAGGGGCTGCATCTTGTTCATCACTGTAGCCTCACACTTAGGATGGTATTTGGCACATAGTAGACAATTAATATTTGATGAGTGAATGTATGAATCAAAGTGATAGCTTAGTAGTCAGGGAAATGATTTTGAGGGCCATCTGTGAGATAAGGGAAAGAAGGAAGAGGAAAGAAGGAAGAAGGAGAATGGAGGAGAAGGATCAGGGGTCAGAAAACAATGATTTTTGTTTTTTTCCCAAGAGAAATCTTGGCAAGTGAGCATTTTCTTGAGATTATCTGCCCTCACTCTCCTTTCCTTTCCCACCCTGAGCTTACACATGAAACCCTTCTACTGAAAGTCAAGGTATTTATATCTTCTAACAAATACATATGATTTAAATTTTATTTTAATTTATTTATTTTTCTGGCTGTGTCGGGTCTTCGTTGTGGCACACAGGATCTTCGGTGAGGCATGAGGGATCTTTCGTTGTGGCACACGGGCTTCTCTCTAGTCGTGGCATGTGGATTTTTTCTCTTCTCTAGTTGTGGCACACAGGCTCCAGGGCTCGTGGGCTCTGTAGTTGTGGCGTGCGGGCTCCAGAGCACATGGGCTCTGTAGTTTGCGGCACGCAGGCTCTCTAGTTGAGGCGCTCGGGCTTAGTTGCTCCACAGCATGTGGGATCTTAGTTCCCTGACCAGGGATTGAACCCGCGTCCCCTGCACTGCAAGGCAGATTCTTTACCTCTGGACCACCAGGGAAGTCCCTGATTTAAATTTTAAATGTCATTTCCATTAAAAAATATCCATTCCATAGAAGTCAGATGTGTCATTTGTACACATAATAGATAAAATTATTTCTACCACTGAATATTTATTTATTTATTGGCTGTGTTGGGTCTTCGCTGTTGCACGCAGGCTTTCTCTAGTTGTGGCGAGCAGGGGCTACTCTTCGTTGCAGTGCGCGGGCTTCTCATTGAGGTGGCTTCTCTTGTTGCAGAGCATGGGCTCTAGGTATGTGGGCTTCAGTAGTTGCAGCACACAGGCTCAGTAGTTGTGGCTCGCGGGCTCTAGAGCGCAGGCTCAGTAGTTGTGGCACACGTGCTTAGTTGCTCCGCAGCATGTGGGATCTTCCTAGACCAGGGCTCGAACCCGTGTCCCCTGCATTGGCAGGTGGATTCTTAACCACTGGACCACCAGGGAAGTCCCTATCACTGAATACTTTAAATGTTTCCAGTCTTTCCCCTTGTAAGCAAAAGAGAATTTAGAACCTATAAAACAAAGTTACTGCTTACACTTGATAACTAACAACCAACTGTGAATACACGGCAGACAGATTCTTACCTGCTGTTTATTGCCTTTTCTGGTTAACATGACAAACGGCATCGTATCTGCAGACTCTGCCTCTCCCTCCCCACCACCGAGTGGGGGCCCTTTCCTCAGCTGGCTTTTGAGATGCAAGGGAATGGCAACATCAAGTTGGTGCACTTTAACAGATTCGCCACTTCGTTGCTTAAAGACAGAAATGAAAAAATGTAAATAGCCCAATACATTGCAAACAATTCCTTCAGTGCTATATTTCTTAGAGCCAAGTCGTCCTTCTGAAACCACAGAGTCATCCCCCACCTCCAAACCCTTACACACGCCTTGGAAGAACCATATGATTTGGCTCCTATTGATGGCTCCAGCCTCTCCCAAGCTCAAACAAACAATGCTGTAGGTTCTCCTGTTTCCCTGTTCCTTGAGTGCACTTGTCCTCTCATTCACATTCACAGCACACATCTTCCTTTGTAGTTATCATAGGCCATAACTGCCTGCTTATCCATGAGATGTCCCACCTGACTGATGGGGTTCATCACTGAACCCTTTCCCTGGCATTCTATGGTGGTGCTTTACATACAGCAGGTGCCCAATTAATATTTAAGAGTGAATGGAATCTATTAATGTTCAGATTAACTTCCTGCTTATTAATATCAATTATTTTTTAGCATTCACACTGCATTTATCAACCAATTATTTAAACAAACCTTCACCAATGACTTACTACATGTTAGGCTTGGAGATACTAATATTAAAAAGACAGTCTCTACCCTCAAAGAGCTCATAAACTTGTTAAGTAAGAGAGAGAAATAAATTAATTACGATTCATCTGGGTTGTGTATAACGTGTGTTGGGGATGGAGTGACCACATAGGCCTAGCTGAGAGTGGGTGGGTGCTGAGATTTCACAAAAGGTTGAATGAAAATGGGACATTTGAGAACATTAAGACTTCACATGACTTCTTCCAAGCAGATGGTAAAAGAGCAGTTTGAGGGATATGGATGGAATTTAGGCAGGGGAGGAATAGGTGCAAAAGCAAGGATGTGAAACAGCAGTTGCATTTAGGGAACTGCAAATAATTTTCTAAGTCTGATGAATGGAGCACGAATGAGAAAAGAGCGGAACATGACTCTTCAAAGCTAAGAAGGTAATGCGGAAAGGCCATGAAGGTGTTAAAACTGCTTAACGCTATTTAAATAGTCTTTTGATATAGGTGCCATATATGCAAGAGACTTGCAAATCAAGCAAAATGGTAATAAAGGGGTAAGGTTTTATTGTTTTGATTTCTAAGTTCCAATTTCTTAGAATTTGCTTAAAGTTCTCCCAGGTTCATAAGATTTATAAAGACTTTTTATCAATACTTAAAATTTGAAAGAATCATGTTAGATGAATCTTGATTTGTAAATTATCTTTCTTTCCTGATTACAAAATTAACATACTCTCTTCGTAAACTATTTCAATACAAAAATATATTACCGGGCTTCCCTGGTGGCGCAGTGGTTAAGAATCCGCCTGCCAGGCAGGGGAAAATGGATTCGAGCCCTGGTCTGGGAAGATCCCACATGCCGCAGAGCAACTAAGCCCGTGCACCACAACTATTGAGCCTGTGCTCTAGAGCCCGCGTGCCGAAACTACTGAAGCCCACGCGCCTACAGCCAGTGCTCCACAACAAGAGAAGCCACCGCAATGAGAAGCCCACGCACTGCAACGAAGAGTAGCCCCCGCTCGCTGCAACTAAAGAAAGCTTGTGCACAGCAAAGAGCCAATGCAGCCAAAAATAAAATTAATTAATTTATATATATATATATATATACACATATTACCAAGTGCGTCCATACCAATCCCTCCAGCTACCTCCCTCAGCCCGACTCCAAGATGCAACAACTATTAACAATGGGTCATGTCCTTCCAGATTTTTTTCTTGCATATATATATACATATATAAACATATACTATATACACATGTAAACAGGAGCAACCATGATGCATATTATTCTATACTAAACATACATGTTTTTCTTCTTTTTGATTCAATATCTTGGGCATCTAGTTGAATATATACAGAGCTAATTATAGGGGTGTGTCTTATTTATTTTATTGGTCCTCTATTGATAGACAGTTTAGACTTTTTTTCTATTACAATGTCACATCTTTGTGACATTATATTTAACTTCATGCACTTGAGAGACTATTATTAAGGGTACTTTTTTAGATCAAATGGCATGCCCATCTGACAGGTTTACCAAATTTTCTCTAAAAAACACTGGACTCATTTACACTTACCAAATATAGATGTTTGCCCACACTTAACCACAATAGATACTGTCACTTTTTAAATCTTAATATCTGATGATCTGATAAAAAGGCCCTTCTTAGTTTGCTTATCTTTTGATTGTCAGTGAGCTTTAGCACGATTTTGCATATTCTTTCCAACAACAACAAAATGAGTCATTCATCTTTTCTCGTTAGTTTGTACGATCTCTTTGGTATAGCAGAGATACTGACTCGTGTTGTGTCGGCTATAGACTTTTCTCCCCCCTGGTTTGTTATTTCTTAAAGGTTTTTATGGCATTCTGTGCTGGAAAGTAATGTAACAAATGGTTGATAAGAGACTACACCACTCACTACCCTTTCACCTTAAGCAAGTTTTTTTGTCTTTCCAAGCCTATTTCTTTAAGTGAAACATGGGAATATGAACAGCATCCAACAGCACTGTATGAAGAATAAATGTAAAGTCTTAATGCAGTGCTCAACAGTTTTCACAATTATTAAGATTTTTTGAGAGATTTGCAATTAATTCTGGTGTGGAAATAAAACAAAAATCCAGCTTTATTTTTACTGACCATTTGTTGAATACACCATTTTCCCTCAACTGATCTGAAATGTTAACTTCATCATGATTAAACTGCCATGTTCTGAGGTCTATTCTGGACTCTCCTCTGTTTGATTAATCTATCTATTCCTGCAACAACCTACTACTGTATGTTTAAAGTGTTTTAATATCTTGTATCTCGACTCACTCTTCATTTTCTACAAGTCTCCTAGCTATTCTGTTTGTTCTTACAGATGCTTTTAGAATAATTTTGTTAAGTTCACTCTGCATTCATGTCCCTGTTCTTCTCTCCCCCCGCCCCCACCCCATCCCCAAATGCCCCCCATGGGACAGAATTAGGACTGCATGAAATTTAAGGACCTGATTCATGAAGAGTCAATGTCTTCACGATACTGCATCTTCCTATGATTTTTAGCAAAAGGAAGACATCTGTACAACTGTTCGTTTGGGGTATTTGATAACGATTTAAAATCAGTGCCTAACAGAGGATGAAGTTTTCTCCAGTACATAAACACAAATGCAAAAATGTGAATTCAAAGTTTCCTCCTCTCTGATCACATCCTCCCATCCTTCCAGATCACTTCTTCAAGAGTGCTCAATAAGCAACGATCACTGGACCACATCAAAAGCTCCCATTCCTCTGACTTCCTCAGCTGTTCTACCTCATTTCTAAATGCTGGGTTCCTCAGGGCTCAACCCAGAACCTGCTCCTCTTCTGTCTCCACACTCTACATCTGGGTGAGTCAGTTATTGCCATGGCTTTAAATATGCTCTAACAACTGCTCCGTTTATGTTTCTCTTCTGATCTCCAGACATTTCCACTGACACCTCACAGCCTCCTCAAACTTAACAAGTGGAACTCGGGCTCACTCTCCCGTTCCCTGTCAGAGACCAGCCAGTGGCCCAAAAGCTAAAAGACTTGAGTATCGTCTTTGACTCCTTGGGCCCCACACACCGCTATCTAATCAAGCACCAAATAAATCCAGTTCATTCTACCTCCTTAACAGCTTTCAAATCCAGACTTCTGTCCATGTGCTCTGCCACTCTCCTAGACAGATGACCATCATCTCTCACCTGGGTTACCACCACAGCCTTCTAACCACCCCCCTGGTTAGTCTCCCTGCTTTTAGTCCTATCCCAGTCTGAACCAGCTCCTTAAAGGACCGGGCCACTCCCAATTACCTGTTCTCATGCTGTGACCCACCCACAGACCGTGTTCTATTAATACTGGCCTTTTTAAAGTTTTTCAAACACAAGTTCTTTTCTGCTTCAGGACCTCTGACACACTGTTTTCACGTTACCCTAATTTTTCACCCAGATGACTCCTCTGTACCTGTCTTGTCTAAAAGTCATGCTCTCAGAGATGACGTCTCTGATTATCTTATCTAAAGGAGGCCCTTCCTTTACTCTACCAAAGCATTCTTTTAGTTCCTTAGCACTTATAATTTGAAATTACATATTTGTGGTTAAATATCTACCTCCCCCAAAAAGTACATTCTCTGAGAGCAGGAACCAGGTCTGTTTTTATTTACTACTTTATACTAAGCCTGAACAGTGCTAGTCACACAGTAGGCCCAATAAATACTTGCTAGACAAATGAATGAATGAGTAAATCACTACTGACTCATGTAAGATAGGAAAAACTTCTTTAAGGAGTAAACTGTTTATTACCTCGTCAAAGGGATTATAATGATTATGTTTTATTTGATGATGTGTGCTCCTAAATGACATGAATATAAGGTTTGTTTCATAAAGTAAGAGTTTTCTAGATGTATGAAGAAGCAAATTGGCCTGTACCGCTAATTTATACATTATCATAGCTTCTGACCTTATCAGCATCAATGAAAGTAAGATCCAGTATTTCTTCTCGAAAGGATTATTCCATCGGCATCTACTCCATAACATCCTCTATCTTAAAAATAACCCTCTTTTAACTCTGACCTTCTCTAGCTACATCCCCATTTCTCTTCCCTTTCTAGAAAACGTCTCAAGTCAGCTCTACCTGTATCCAGTATTTTCACTTCCTCCTTTTCCATTTCCCACTGAGCCCACACTCCATCGGGCTTTCACCTACCATTCCAACAAAAGCCCTCTTCTCAAGTCACCAAAGGTTAAAACGATAGCTATATATAGGGCTGAAGTAAACAGTCCATGGGATTTTCCCTCTAACTACAGAAAAACATAATTACCTAAATCACCGGGAAGATGGAGCTTTTTATAAAATCTAGTATCTTAATATCATGAATACATTAAACAATTAACATTTCTTTAAATATCAAATGACCAATTTCCTCTAGATATTTATATACAAGTTATTCAAATTACAAATCAAACTTAAGAATTTACTAAATTAAATTTCCCCAAATATTTATCTTCTGCAGTTTGACTCCTCAACAAACTGCAAGTGAGGGGTTTTAGAAATAGAGATATGACTTCAGAGAGAAAAGGCGGAGGGTGATACAATGAAGTCACTCTGTTCCAAGTCTTATTACATTTTTTTCCATTCTATTTTCACAGAAATGTGGCAAATCAGGATGTGGGATGCCAGAAGTATTGGCAGCTTCAAACTGTCTAACTTAGAAAAAGCTGCTGCAGAGGTAAATGTTTAGGTAGGAAACACAATCAAATGTGCTGCAGTATTTTGTATCGAATATTTTGGATTAGAGCAACAGTTAATACCTGAAGATTTTCTAGCATCATTTTATCCAGAGCTTGAATGAAGTCTTCATCTTCTACACAAGGTACATGTTTGAGTCCACCTCCTTTAATCATTACCTCCTTATAAAAACAGAAGAGAAACAAGAATTCAGACCAGAAATTCTAACTGTAATATCTTGTATGGCAGAACCTTTTGTACTGATAACTTTTTCAACATAACTCAAGGAATGAGTGAGCAATATAACATTATTATATATTCAAAGAACTTTTTAATAAAGAAAAGTATTTAGATAGGAAAACAAATTAAAAATGAATTTCCAAAGAAACATTATTTCAATTATCACAAAAACTAAAACTTCAGTGGCTAAAATTGAAATACTATGAAAATAATGCACAATTTCAAAAAGCAAATTTTCAGCCATACGTACAGTATTTTCTTCATCAGTTTCATTCTCCTTATTTGAATCCGTGAGGTAATCTGTATTCTCTTCCTCTTCTTCCTCCCCTTCATCGTCATCATTATCAGAACCCTCCTGAAATTGTTTAACATTTGTAGAAGATTAAAACATTTTGAAAAACATTACTAATTTTACATGCCTTAAAATGATGTTAAAATTTCTGTATAATTGTTTATTATTCTCCGATTTCAGCCTTTTATGCAGTCTGGCTAGAATGGTAGGGCGAAGTCAGCTGGCAACATGTACTACATACCAGTAGTTGAAAACCCATTTCACATTTTCCACTGATCTAGTAATACAAAGATCCTTTGTAGAAACTCTTCCTTGAATTCCACAAGGAACGAGTTTCCTGAACCTTTTGTTATTTTTCTCCTCCCTAACTTGAGATTGATTTTCTCATAGTAGTTCTTTAATACCCATCTAACTCTGCAATGAAAGCTGACAATTCAAATTTAACATCGTTACCATTTGAAAGCAATGACACTACATTTTATAAAGCACCTCACTGTATAAAGCACCTCAGTTTAGAAAGTGCTCTCACAGCATTTTGTTTGCTCTACCTAATTCTGAAGAAGGATGGATAAGCTTTATGGTCCTCATTTTTATATGTGAAAAAACTAAGGCTCAGAAAAGTTAAGTGACTTGCCCAAGGACACGTGCTTTATTAAGCAGAAGAGATAGACATTCTGACTCCCCTTGCTGGTGGCTTTCAAGTACTACATCTCTCCATCCTCTCCTGTCAGTCCCCCCAGCATCCTCTTCTCTCAGCCAAAATTCCTTTTCAAACGGAAGATTGGGCAGAACTCCAGTGAATTTTCAAAGAGGCACAAAAAATCCAAAACTATAACCAAAAACAAAACCAAAAAAAAACAACCACACAGGGGCAGCATTCCATCTGAGTATCCTTCCAACACAATTCACTCCCACTCTGTTCCATAAAAGTTTTTTTTAAAAAGACTACACTAAACCCAGCTGCTTCTCATTGTGCCAAGAGAAATAAAGTGAATGAGAAATAATTCCTAAGATAAAACAAATGATTTAAATTTGTTATAACACTTCTAGTATACACAGCAATTGATTTTAAAAATCCAAACAGTGCATTATTACTTACTATAGAAACATTTGAAAACTTTTAGAATTTCTGAAGTGGAAATAGTTGAGGAAAATACAGAAAGGCATTAACTTCTTTTTTCAAATGCATTAACCTTTTCTGACATAATTCTATAATTCAAATTTAAATTTGCAATAGAAATGCTCTTAAATTGGCCCTTGGAAAAAATTAATCATTTCTTAACACTTGAAAGATGCTTCCTATTCAAAAACTAAGCTAAAACGCATTAACTCTTTTCTTTCACCATTTTTTATATTGCTCAGGCAAAATAAAACAGATTAACTTTTGAAATTAAAACGCTGAACAAGAATCTCCCTGTCCTAATCCCATGGTCATAATAACCTGTGAGGTGAGGAAGTCAACAGACCACATGAGCTGGTAAGGAAAGCAGGTGGTCAGCACAGCAGAAGTCAAACTGTCCAAGTTCAAATGCTGGCTTGCTAGGACCTGGGCCAAATTATTAACGTATCTGTGCCTTATTTATAACCTAACTCATAGGGTGCCAAGAGAAATGGTAATATGAACACAGTGACCATGCTCAATAAATATTATTGCTATTACTAATAAATCTTGTACTTTCTCTAAAATGCTGCAGAAAATTAGAATTTTAGCAGAAGAACATTTACTTCATCTTTAAAGTTACTTTTAATTTACCCAGCTGATACTGAGAAGAAAATATTCTAGTTGTTATGTGCTAAGAATAATTTCAAAAGGCCATATGGAGCTTGGAAGAGTTGTGGACCAAGATGGAAAAGAAGAGTACAACTTTTCTGAAGAGTTCCACTCCAGCCCTGTTCTTTCTCAGTCAAGGCAAATATTTATAGAATATCCTACATTGTTCTTACTACTTTATAATCGACCCATCTTCTCTCTTTAAAAATGTTCTCCTCCCTATGTTTGGAGGGTACTAGTGGAAAAGGATGGTCTCGGGTGGGAGAGCAAACAATTCCAACTCCATTTCCTTAAAGTAAACCAACCATTCCCTTCAATTCTCCTCCCAGACAAGGCTCATGAGTCATCCTATTGAACATTTTGTTTTTCCACTTAGCAAGCACACATATATTATGTATAATATCCACTTCGCAACCGGAAAAGAAATAGTTAAAAATGATACAATTTTAAAAATTATAAAGTTCACTTTTGAAAAGGAGAAAATGCATTTAGAGGAGAAAATATAATACATTACAACTATTCAAATGAGAAATTTATAGGAAAATGAGTCACTCTTTAATGTCACATTTACTGAGGATGTTTAATTTATCAGATTCTTTACCTAATTAGTGTGGTAGCAAAATCCAAAGACAGCCATAAGATTACTCTAAAAATACAAAATGGAAATACTCTCTCATTTCCTTTTGTTGTTATAAAGTACTTAATAAGCCAATTTAAATTATATAATTGAATGTTTCTACGACAAACTCATTTTTTAAAAAAGCAATATAGGGACTTCCCTGGTGGCACAGTGGTTAAGAATCTGCCTGCCAGTGCAGGGACACGGGTTCGAGCCCTGGTCCGGGAAGATCGCACGTGCCGCAGAGCAACTAAGCCCATGTGCCACAACTACTGAGCCCGTGTGCCACAACTACTGAAGCCCACGCGCCTACAGCCCATGCTCCGCAACAAGAGAAGCCACTGTAATGAGAAGCCCACACACCGCAACAAAGAGTAGCCCCCGCTCGCCACAACTAGAGAAAGGCCGCGTGCAGCAACGAAGACACAACAAGGCCAAGAATTAATTAATTAATTAATTTTCTTTTTTTAAAAAAGCAATATAGCAATGTCCATCTCTTACACAGAAATCAATTATAGAAACATATTCCAGTCCTAAATTTTTATCAATTTATTTATATCTACTTTAGGGGAGTGGTCAGGTTGGAAAGAGAAAGTGCTGGCAATACTGTATTGTATATTTGAAATTTGCTAAGAGTAAATCTTAAAAGTTCTCATCACACACAAAAAAACACATTTATAACTATGTGAGGTGATGGATGTTAACTAAACTTATGGTAATCATTTCCCTCTCTCTCTCTCTCTTTTTATATATATGTATATATATATATAGCAAATCATTATGTTATATGTACACCTTAAACTAATAAAATGTTATATCAATTATATCTCAGTAAAACTGGGGGAAAAAAGTGGTAGCAAAATAACACAAAGGTGCATTTCTACTGCCTATAAATGCTAACCAATTATAAAAACCATACATTATTATTTATGCTGCCCTTTTACAAAATAATTCATTTTTAACTAACAGCAAAGCTATTTGCTATGTAGTCAAATCATACGAAATGTTCATTAATAGCTACAGACCTTCAGGGCTAAAAAAAAAAGACTTAGGGATTTCTAACTGTAGAAAATCTTAATTACCACCTTAAATTATTGGTCATTTTTAAAAATTAATTAATTAATTAATTAATTAATATTTATTTCTGGCTGTGTTGGGTCTTCGTTGCTGTGCGTGGGCTTTCTCTAGTTGCAGTGAGCGTTGTGGTGCACAGGCTTCTCATTGCAGTGGCATCTCTTGTTGCAGAGCACAGGCTCTAGGCACATGGGCTTCCGTTGTTGTGGCACGCAGGCTCAGCAGTTCTGGCTCGCGGGCTCTAGAGCACAGGCTCAGTAGTTGGGGCGCATGGGCTTAGTTGTTCCTTGGCATGTGGGATCTTCCCAGACCAGGGCTCGAACCCGTGTCCCCTGCACTATCAGGCGGATTCTTAACCACTGCGCCACTAGGGAAGTCCCTATGGGTCATTTTTCTTTCGTGCTAAATGAAGCTTTTTAAAAATCCAGTTGGGGCTTTGCTGGTGGCGCAGTGGTTGAGAATCTGCCTGCCAATGCAGGGGACACGGGTTCGAGCCCTGGTCTGGGAAGATCCCACATACCGCAGAGCAACTGGGCCCGTGAGCCACAATTGCTGAGCCTGCGCATCTGGAGCCTGTGCTCCGCAACAAGAGAGGCCGCGATAATGAGAGGCCCGCGCACTGCGATGAAGAGTGGCCCCCACTTGCCGCAACTAGAGAAAGCCCTCGCACAGAAACGAAGACCAACACAGACATAAATAAATAAATAATAAATAAATTTAAAAAAAAAAATCCAGTTTATGAATCTCTCTTATGAATGCCTTAAATAATTTACATTCCTTTATACATTAAACAACCCATATCCTCTAAACATTTGTATTCTATTTACTCAAGTAAATCAAAACTTAAAAATTTAATAAGTTCAATTTCCACAAAACACTTAAATATTGATTGTAAACTTTTTCAATATTTAATTAAAATCATACTTCTAAATTATCACACTCTCCTAAATGCTTTTAGCACCCAAGGGACACAAAGAAACCATACACATGATATAATTATAAGCTTACAAGGTGAAAAAGTGCTAATTCCATGGTTTAAATTTTATATTCATCAGTATTTTATTGTTATTCTTATTCATCCTGCTTTTTATTTTCTTAACTTTCTAATTTAAATATATATTAATGTAGACAGCATAGCATAAGGAACCCTTACCCATTTCACAACAATTATTAGCTAATGGTCACGTTATAGTTTCTTGTATATCCCTAACTCAATGCCCAGTCTACTTCCAGGTTATGAAGCAAACCCCAGATACTCTATTGTTTTAGGTGGAATTTTTAAAACTTAAGCAGCTTTAGAAGAAAAAAGGAACGAATTAAAACTATTAGGTTGAATCATATGTGAAAATGACATTTTGGTAGGTCCGAAATGGTAGAACAGTCATTTCACATGGTTTGGCCTAACAGAGTCGTAAAAACAAAAGGGCACGCTGATGATTATGGTACATGATGATTTTCAGATTTCCTATACTATCAGATCTGGGAAAAAGCAAAGTTATTAACATCTAGTCTGCAATTTTTTCATAAAATCTACAGGTTAAAAAGTCCACACTCAAAAGTGAGATTAAGGGGACTTCCTGGTGACCCAGTAGTTAAGACTCTGTGCTCCCATCGCACAGGGCACAGGTTCAATCCCCGGTTGGGGAACTTAGATCTCACATGCCACACGGTGTGGCCAAAAAAACAAAAGTGAGATTAAGATGCATAGCAGATCGGGACTTTCCCAGTGGCGCAGTGGTTAAGAATCTGCCTGCCAATGTGGGGGACACGGGTTCGAGCCCTGGTCCAGGAAGATCCCACATGCCGTGGAGCAACTAAGCCCGTGCGCCACAACTACTGGGCCTGTGCCCTAGAGCCCGCAAGCCACAACTACTGAAGCCTGTGTGCCTAGAGCCCGTGCTCCACAACAAGAGAAGCCACTGCAATGAGAAGCCCGCACACCGCAACAAAGAGTAGCCCCCGCTCGCTGCAACTAGAGAAAGCCTGCGCACAGCAACGAAGACCCAACGCAGCCATAATTAAATAAATAAAATTTTAAAAAAAGAAAAAAGATACATAGCAGATGAAACAATTTTTTGTCTTCAAATTGCTTATTAAATAAAAATCCTAACCATAATGATGGATACATGTCATTATACTTTTACCTAAACCCATACAAAGTACAACACCAAGAGTCAACTGTAATGTAAATGATGGACTTATTAGGGTGATTATGATGTGTTGCTATAGGTTCATCAGTTGTAACAAATGTCCCACTTTGGTGGGGGATGTTGATAATGGGGGGAGGTTGTGTGAGTAGGTACGAGCAGGTGACATATGGGAAATCTCTGTACCTTCCCCTTAATTTTGCTGTGAACCTAAAACTGCTCTAAAAAAATGGTCTTAATAACAGTAATTTTTAAAAATCCTATGATCAGTATTTTCTTACTTGTAAAAGAAAAAAAAACCTCTTAATTAATCCAGCAGTTTTATAATAGATATATACTACTAGTTACATGTACTCTAATAAAACTAAAGAGGAAATCTTATTTTATACATTAAAGAAAGTCTTGGCTCATGTGATCAAAATACTCTTTTACAAATGTACCTATTTTGCTATAAATAAAAGTCATCACCTCTTCCTCTGGCTCATTCACTTCACTTTCATTTCCAGATTGTTCCTCTGTTTCAGCTCCTCCTTCTTCTTCTTCTTCATCCTCTTCAAGATTCTCTCCTTCTGTCATAGAATCTTTTGAGTCTTTGTCATTTACTAGGCCTTGAAGTGAGGAGAAAGTAGAAAAAGACAAAAAAAAAGATAAAGGCAAGTTTTCGACAGTGATTATTACACCACTTAAAGTATGTATTAAGATAATTCAACAGCCATTTGCTCAGAATAAAATATGAACAGAATTTAAAGCTATTTTGAGAACCATTTAAAAAACTTAGATCTTTATTTCAACAAAGGAGCACTGATACATTTCTTAACCACTAGCCAAAAAAAGAAAATTTTTCTTTCCCTTTCTCAGAGCTTCAAACTGTTTATCTCAGTCTCAGATGAACAAAGGCAAACAGTAGCAGCACATAAGGTGCAGCTTCAGCCACATACAATGCAACCTTGGTCACACTTTTTATCAAACGATATTTCAAGAATCTCTAAAAACTCAAGGATATAATAAAATTATATCGCTTTAATGGAGAAGTCACATTTGACTATCAATTTGAATGTCTGCAAATTAAGATTGTGGGAAGGAGGCAAAGCTATATGGTGACAGATCTAACAGCTGTGTCACCAAAGAGCTTGTTTTTTTCTTCAGTAACAGCGTGTTCCTCCAAAGGGAATTCCCTGGCTTGAATCTCTTTCCTCCTCCTCATGTTCATCCACATTTTGCTGCCTAGTCAACTCTTCTTTATTATCATTTGAGTTCCAAACTACTCTCTACTTTCAAGATGCACATACTATGGCCTCATCTGATCCGACTTTTCCCCACACTCCCTAGTCCTAATCAAGCCTTTTCCTGTAGCTGGGGTAGACTCTTCTGTGTCACAAAGTACACTACCTTGCGTTCGTGATCATCAAATTGCTTCTCCATATAGAATATCGTTCAATATGCACTTTCAAATCCTATACATTCTTCAAATTCAGTCTAAGTTTCACTTCCTGCATAAACTCACTGAGTACTACTTTTCCTCCTACTTACTCTAAAGCACTTGGAGAATTGATCACAGCACTTTACATTTAAAGACACACCATGTAATGGTTTTTCTAATGATTTCAATACATGTTACATCAGATTATAAGATCCTTGAGAACAAAAAACTTTTTTTATATATTCAAAACTCATTAGAGGCCATATATTGATAAATACACAGTAGGTGTTTAGTAAATACTTGTTTATTCACAGAATCTTAGACAATTAGAGCAGACAGAAACTTTAGTGACAATGTGATTTAACCCTTTCATTTTATGAGGTATACTGAAGCCCAGAAAGTTTGAGTAACTAACACAACCAACAAAAACAAAAAATTACTCCAGTGTCTGAAGTCTAACCAATTAAGAACTGACAAAAACACAGATGTATATAGAGTGATGAAAGTAGGTACATTCAAGTTTGGAAATTAAAAAAAAAAAAAAAAAATTGAGAAAAGATGGATAAAGCTCAGAGAGATCTGTTTTAAAAGAAAAATAATACTGAAGGAAAAAATTGCTATCTCAGATTGAGATACCATTAACTTACTATTTTATTTATTTATTTACTTGGAATTTCAGAAGCAATATATTGGGCTTTTATGTTATCAAAGGCAAAAAATTAAAAGTCAGGACTATATAAATCTAAGCACTCTCAATAAAAATATCACAGTGCTGATAAACTCACATGGCCTAATATACCATTATACCTTTTTTATACCCACTTTAAAATACGTGTCATGGGAAGAACTCTAATGGATAAGTAGCTTTGTTTTGATAGCCGTACATCTAATTTGTAAGGAAAATACTACTATTTCTAACAAATTTCATTTGCATTGCAAGTTAGTTTCAAAAGCAGTTTATAAATATATTTTGCATTTGCTAAGCTGTAAAATAAACTGTTCAGTTGCTGACCTCTAGGACACTGTCAATCTAAAATAAACAATGCAGATAAAAATGTACAAAGGACATATGGTTAATAAAACGTAAAATCTAGACAGTAAAATATTTAAAATGTGGGTCAGAATTAAGTGTACTTGGGGATCAAAATCAAATACTGTTCTCTTGAATTTGAGCTGCTTGGTGCCTCAGTTTTCCTGCTCATAACAGACAGAGTAATAATTGTAATACTCCCTTTCAAATTATTTCTCTGCTCACTAGACATGCTGAGCATTTTCCCCACATACTAAATATGTCAGAAAGAGCACAGTCTTTGAATTCTGGCTCGACTGTTAACCTAGTATTTTGATTTGGGCTTTACGTAACTCACTTGTCAAATATGAACAACATTACCTTCCACTTTAATTTTGGCAAACTGGAAGTACTCAATAAAAATACCAACTCTTCCCTGCCCTCCCTCATTTGATTATGTTATGTTCATCTAACTATTGTGTATCAATTTGCCTGTGCTCTTTATGTAAGTGATAATAACCTGGCACAGAAATTATTTTCACTTCAATCTTAGTTACTTCTTTCATTGTACTAAAGTTTTAAACACCCAAATCTGCCAACATATGTGTGCTTTCTTGCATCATTTTAAAATTTAGGAAAATTACCACCTCTCCGAATATCTGATGATCAGATCTATTTTTAACTTTTAAAAAATAAATATTTAACTCCTCAATCCATCTGGAGTTTGATGACATAAGATGTGGCTCTATATCAATTTTCCCCCCAAATGCTCACCTGTTGTTCTTATCCTATTTTTAAGATTCCTATTTCGTCATACACTAAATTGTTTTGTATTTAATTGGGGCAACTTCTGGGCTTTTATTTTATTCTACTGATTTTATTTTTAATTTATGAAATACACTGTTTTATAAGTAATTTATTCATATGACTTTTCTTTTTTCACTTTTATTCTTCCCATTTCTGTTCCTTTTATAATATTTTAATATAATCTAGAACTTCCAAACCAGAATTAAATTACATTGCCTATTACCATTTTGGTTTTGTTCTTAAAGTGTGTCTTACTAGAGAATGGACTTGAGGACACGGGGAGGGGGAAGGGTAAGCTCTGACAAAGTGAGAGAGTGGCATGGACATATATACACTACCAAACGTAAAATAGATAGCTAGTGGGAAGCAGCCGCATAGCACAGGGAGATCAGCTCAGTGCTTTGTGACCACCTAGAGGGGTGGGATAGGGAGAGTGGGAGGGAGGGAGATGCAAGAGGGAAGAGATATGGGAACATATATATATGTATAACTGATTCACTTTGTTATAAAGCAGAAACTAACACACCATTGTAAAGCAATTATACTCCAATACAGATGTTAAAAAAAAAAAACAACAGTGTGTCTTAGAGCCAATAATCCTCTCTATCCTGAGAAAACCAAGATACACACAAAAGTAACATAATAATGTTATTTATAGGGGTGCAAAATTAGAAATAACGTGTCAAACAACAGAATTAACACATTCATACAAAGGAAAATAGCCAGTTTTGTAAAAAATTAAATATTTAGAAAAGTATTTCATGTCAGGAAGAAATTTCATAATATATTCGGTAGAAGAAAAAATCCAGTTATAAAACTGCAAACACGTGAAGAAATTTTTTTTAAATAGAAGAACATATATCAAAATGTTAACACATGACTCTCCGTGCGTATGAAATATCAGTGATTTCTGTCTTCTTGGCATTTTTCAAAATTTCTGCCAGGAACACTTCATTACTTTTAATAATAGTAAAATGGTTTTAAAAATATAAGAAAATGCTAACTATTAAGTTAGCATTGGGTAGCTATAAGATTGAAATGATAATGAATTTGCAAGTGCTTGAAAACAAAAAACTACCAAAAGCAAGATGCTATATTATCTTATGGTTTATCAACAGGAAACAGATTTAATATAGATTTATTCATGTATATCTTCTCTATGATATTTAGACTCTAAAACAGAAGGAAAATGGGACGACTTGGGAGCATATTGATTCTAGCTGCCACCATCCTTAGAGTGGCATTGGCAAATGGTGACCTATTTTTTTCCTTTCCATATTCTAAACAAGGACAGACTCCTCAAAAGAAGCCCGAAGTCCTTTAATCTAACTCGTTGCTAGATAAAGGATAAAGCATACTGCTCTCTTTACTGCTACCAAACTGGGTATCCAACTAGTATTTCCTCATGCCCACTATACAGAGAGAGCCATTCATAAAAGTCTTTGGGAAACAAGGCTAACACTATTTCAAAGCATATAAAGTAAATGAAATAAGTACGTAGATAAATGAACACTCTACTTGAAACGATCATTTTATACAATTAGAAATCTGAAAAGGAAAAGAAAGTAGATAATTTGGAACAAAGTTCAAAGAACAAAAAGAATCACATATGCCTTTATGGGTTGAGAATTAGGAAAAGTGAATAGTTGCATAATCAGTAGCACCTTTCAAATAATGCTCAAATACATAACAGCAATCGAATTCTCCAAAAGAGGATTTACCTTGGAGAAAGAAACCCTATTAATATGCTGGATGTAATATGAAAAAATAGTTTTAGAGGAAAAGGATCACCAATGCCTTTGCCGTGAAAAGTGGTTTTTCAGATATGCAACATAGTAAATTTATACAATCAGTATAACTGGTCACGGTAAGGGTCTCCTAATAAATAATCTCCTAATAAAATACCAGCTTCATAGGCTGAAACCATATGTCACTTTGAAATGACTACAATACAACATGCTAAGAACTATCAGCAAGCAAACCAGACTGGTAAGGCCCCACCCTGTTCCAGTTATTCCCACTGGCAAGGCTAGTCGGCTCCTACAGTCCTTTAGGGGAGCCATTCAAATGCTACCTCTTCTTCCAGAACAATCTCAGAAGGATACTGAGAAAGTAAAGTGACCAATTCTCCTGTAGCACGTTTCTCACATGTTCTCTAGTCTTTAGAAACAGAGACAACTCCCCCAGTGACTAGGATCTAAAATTTGGTGGGATACTTTCAAACTTCTAACTGGCACTCCCCTTATATAGTGTCAAGCCTGCACTGTCTTAGGAAATAGTGTTATTGAAAATATATACTGTATATGAGATGCTTTAATCAAAAGTAGGTTTTAAATTAGCAACCTAAAATTCTAAAATTAAGAGAGGCTGACAGGATTATATTTTTTCCATCATTATCATTTGCTTCAAGTTTTACATGACTGTTTTCCTCCAATTTGGGATTATTTAATGAAATCAAGAAGTAAGGCACCCAGGTCTTACCTAACACTATTATGTAACACTCAACATTGAAAAACAGAAAGTATACAAAAGTAAATGCTAACTGAAAACATTATAAAGCAAATTCTAGAAACGATCTGCCAAATACCATCTTTATTTTCTCTCTGTAATTAATTGCTTACCTAGTTTTATTAAGAATTCTCGTTCCAAGTCGTGTACCTGCCTGATGGATTCTTCCAGAGAATTACAGAGTTTGATCTTTGGTCTTAGCAGTTCTAGTGTGTCACTGATCATGTAATCTATGTCAATAGGAAATGGATGGTCTTTTGTCCAAACCTCCAAACTTTTCTTCCACCAAACATAACGCTGATAACAAATGAAAAATAAATTTAGCTATAAGAAATTAATAACAAAATATTTAAAATAATCTGTATCGTGACATCACCTAGTTATAACAACTAAGCTAAAGAGTTGTACAAGACACCTACCATTTTTATTAATGGTCAACAGCAATGATCCTAGCACATTTATTTCCCTCCATCTATATAGTTCCTAAGCCATCTGGTGACTTTAATTTAAATATATTTTTTATTGTTAACTGTCATAACCTTTTTTTAAAGGCAAGGAAAAATTATAAATAAATAAAACAGCAAATAAATTTTCAGGTACTGAAACCAGGCAGAAACTCCACTCCCAAATCCCAAATAGGGCTTAAATATTTAATTTTACAAAAACAACCAAATTCAAGGCAACGGTTTTGATAAATTATAATTATTTTCTCTATACTACCTGCTCTGATTTTTTTAAAGAGTCAAAAGTATCTGAAGATAGGGTTTTTGAATATATTAAAATCAGTAATCAACAAGCATTTATTGAACATCTACTGTGTATATGGCACCATTGAGATATTTTCCCTCGTCTCCTAGCTTGGCTCCTTCATTCTATTTTGTACTTGTAATTCTCAAGTTTAACTAAAAAGCACAACCCCTGAATTTACTTGTATATAAACAGGTGTTCCTCTGGGTGTTTAATCTTCCTGTCCAGTTTCTTCTAGGTCTTTGCTCCTCAAAGTGTGGGAACTCAGAGCTTATTAGACATACAGAATCTGAGACGTCCCCTACCCTAGGCCAACTGAATCACAGTGTGCATCTTAACAATATAGCCAGGTGATGTGTGTACACACTGAAGTTTAGAAGCACTGCTGCAGGTGAGCCTTTCTATCTGCCTTCCAATATGTAACTGGACACTGTGTTACAGGGAGCACACACTGACTGCATCTCCCAGGCCTCACTCACTTCTTACTCCCGTGCCCTAAGTATATCCCTGCTACACATTCCTGCTATTAATCAATGTGGAAAATACTTTTGTCTCTTTCTACTCCTGAATATTTCTGAGTGGCTCTTTTCTCTCTGCCAGTGATGTCAGAGTGAGTGCAAATAAGAACACTCTTCTGAAAGGGATCCTGCTTTAGATGCTGATAGTGATAACTGATATTCTGCAGCAAAACTTTGGTTTTAAATACAGGCAGTCTCCAACTTAAGGCATTTCTTACATGCAACAGAGAATCTGAGTCTCAAATCTTCAACACCCCTTCCCCATTTTTGGCTCATCAATTCAGAAAACAGGAGAGTAACAAGTTACCCTCTAAAGCAGAGATAAAGTAATAGGAGAAGGTTACAAACAGCTCTTCCCCAAGAGTAGTTACCCCCACTTAACACCAGCTACTATGTGGATGTATTTTTGACACCTCAAAGTTGTAGTTTTAAATTTATTTTCTTTGCCAATGGGTAAATGAAAACAACATAACAGATTAGCTAGAAAGGAATGATCAAATAGAACTGAATGGTACCATTGGTACTTTCAGTAACATCTGGAGAATTTGATAGTGAGCTATTCCCCCTAACCAGTACTTGTAACATTGTATTTGATGGGAAATAATGATTAGGTTCCAGACAACCAAGCTACAGCTAACTTTTGGAACATGAACTGTAGAGAAGTTGTAGAACTGTCTCTGTATTTGTGTCTGAATTTAATTTATACTGTACTTGCTCTAAACCACCAGTTTACAAAAGGAACTTAAGATACGGAAAGCACAACCCAAGAGTTTAGCAATGAATGAACAAATATTTCTTTCAGTGTTAATGATGGGGTTTTTTTTTTTAATTTAGAAACAAGAATTTTAGATATAAAACCACAACACAGATGAGTGAGAATATTATCAAATGTATAAATACTACAAGTAATTTGATTCATGAATTACTGTACCAAATACAAAATAATCCATACTATACCAAATTTATAAACTGCACCAAAATAATTCCCAAAATTAATGATCATCAATTATAAAACTTAAAATGTAATCAGAATGTTTATGATAGAATTCATCATACATATATTTTTTAAATTTTTCTTTCCTTTTTTTGGCCATGCCGTGTGGCATGCAGGATCTTAGTTCCCTGACCAGGGATCGAACCTGTGCCCCCTGCAGGAAGCACAGAGTCTTAACCACTGGACCGCCAGGGAAGTCCCCATATCATATATTTTAAAACCTCTAAAGCTAAGCATACTTGCAAGAAGAATAAATCTCACCTAACTATGAATATATCTTATACATAATATATGAATGCTACAGGGTTTCTTCTCTAATATTTTTGTAACACAAGCAATGCATTAAATGATGCCAACTGCTTATTTCAATTTATATACCTGAAAATACACAAGGAAGCAATCGAGTTTTCGTTTACTAGAACCTCTGTCAAAGTACTGGCCACAGGTATCCAAAATAGTGCACACTAGTCTAATCCTGAAAAGGTGCTCGGGAGGGTCCAGTGAACTTGGAGAGCCATCAGGGTTAACACCAAATGAAGTAAAAGAATAAAGAGTTCTAAAAATAACAGCCGATTCCACCATTCGGTAATTATAAAGTTCCCCTAAGAACTTGGCACTGCTGATACGTCTCTGATTAAATTTAGGTTGATTAACCTAAAGGGGGAAGAAAAAAAAAAGCAGATTTCCATTAAAGAATAGCAATGTGTTTGAGAAGAGGTAAAATTCCCCTATGTCACTTGACAACATCACTCACTGAACAGAGAAAAAATAATGGGTTCTTTTCTTCCTTTCTAATAGGTAGTCACTTCTGGGTGTCCTTTTTCTCTCTCTAAGAAATGTCTACCATTAAAATGTTTTAATAAAAAGAACATGTTAAGTATTAAATTTAATATTAAGCTATTGTTAAATGAATTAATAGTTTATGAAACAGTTAAAATGTAATTCTCCCTATCAGCCCTCTGTAACTTATTTTCTCTGAAATCCATGAATTAAGGAAACAACAAGCATATAGAAAGAGGGAAATTCTTACAGAAATTCTTATCAAATGATTACCAATTCTCCTAATTAATAAATTTATGAATTCCTGTAACACGAATGACAATAGTAACCAGGAAATAATAAAAATTTACTATACTCTTCTAAAATAAGCTTAACTGGACTTGAAGAAAAGGCAAAAAATACTTCAGCATTAGCCTGAGAGAAGACTAGGAAATCTGACACAACAGGGTTTATTAAGAAATCACTATCTTCAAAAACGTAATAGTAAATGACACCATATGGGGAAAAGAGGGTTTTCAAATCCTTATTTTTCAGTAATAGGACTTTAAGGCTGTCTAAATTGTCCACAGATTCCAATTTGCTGCAGGTCTTTGTTACCTCCATTCCTAATCGAATATCTTCTAAAACTCCATCCACAACATGGATTCCAACATCCTCCTGGTAGAGCACTAGTCCTGCTAAGAGGTTGGCTACACAATGAATGCTGTTATATTTCACATTCCAGATGTTTATCATACAACAAATCACATAGTCTTTCACTTCTTGGTCCTGCCAAGGCAACTTTCGCATCTGTCTCAAAACCTAAATGAAGAGAATTTTGTTTAAATTACTAAGATGAGCACTAAGTAGTCCAAAATACCCTATAATACAAATATTTTATTATGATTGTACAGTCACAGAACTTTTGAAATGGAAAATACTTTAGAGATTCTCTACCAGCCTCTTCACTTTAGAGATAGGAAAAATAAGATTTTTCTAATTATTGGTAAAATTTATTCACATTTTCCCTTTATCTTTCCATAACGCCCTTAAATTTCCTAGAGTTTCCAGGACTTCAATCAAGCTAACAGTATACACTCATACTCAGGTCACTGAAAGAAATACCCAAGATTTAACAAAAATAATGTTTTCTTTTGTGCATGATTTGATGTAAATAACCTCAGACACTTCTTTTTATAAATGAAAAATTTCCAATAAGGAAATAAACCCAAGGTCAACTGGTTAAAAGATCCCTTAAGATGGAGGACACAGGACTTCCCTGGTGGTCCAGTGGTTAAGACTTTGCCTTCCAGTGCATGGGGTACAGGTTTGATCGCTGGACGGGGAGCTAAGATCCCACATGCCTCGAGGCCAAAAAACCAAAACATAAAACAGAAGCAATATTGTAACAAATTCAATAAAGACTTAAAAAAAAAAATGGTCCACATCAAAAAAATCTTAAAAAAAAAAAGATGGAGGACACAACAGCAAGACTGACATCACACAGTTTCCTTGGATGTAAAGGGGGGATGATAGGCACTTACTCCATAAGTCTGGTCTAAGGGTTAGACAAGTTAAAAGTGCGTGAAGTACGCAGGAATGTGTCTGGGCATTACAAGCACCCCATAAAAGTTAGCTATTACTTTCAAAATCTCTACTGGTAATGAGATAATCAGCAGAGATCTAGTCATCATCAAGTTCTTTCCATTTTTATTCTGAAAGAAAATGGATACTGCTGGCAGAATGTAAAGCAGTCCTTTCATCTCTACTCTATACCCACAATCCACCTTTCAAGCACTAAATATGTTCTCATATCAGCTTCAATGGAAATGTTAATGTCATCTCAAATGCATAAGCATTCCATACTTTTCAAACTTTTAGCCAATTCTAAAACAGCTTTCAAATCCTGTTGTTTTAAACAACTACTGTCTCTGGATCCCTGAAGGTGGCTTCAATTTTCAAAGTTGCGCTCATTCGTCATCACCTTCTACCCCGCCCACCCATGACACATGTATTATTCCATGCCTCTTATCCTCCCCATAGGTTTCCTCTGTCCAGAAGTTAATTTGCTTCAATTTTTTTCCTGAAAAGAAAAAAGTTCCATACCATGTTGTTTCAACTTGTAGAGCTGACCAAGAAATGTTTACTCAACATGTCTTACTTAAAAGTGAAGATTCTAACAAGGTAACTACAATAATTAAGGTAACAGGTCGGTGGTTCTTAACCTTTTCTGGAAATTGACCCCTGCTGAGAATCTAAAGAAAGCTACAGACCCTCTTCCGGAAAAATACAGACAGGCCCAGAGATTCAAAATCATTAAGTTCCAGAGGATCACGGGCCTCTTAAAGCCTACTTAAGGTTAAGAACCCCTGTACTGAAAGCAAAATATTTAAAGGCAAATTCATTACAGAACATCAGAGACAAAGTAATAGTTTCAAATATACACACAGCATCAACATCAAATTTAGAAGAATTACCATTTTAATTAGAATAAGAAGCTACTCTCATAAAAGGAAAATAAAACATTATGTCCCGTACATTATGTATCATCGTATGAATTCCCTCTTGTGATGACTTGTATGGAATCAATCATAATGGAACTTGGGATCTAATCCTACCTCTCCTAAACTCCACTGCTGGGACTTTAACAACTCTGCTTCAATTTCTCCATTTACAAAATGTGAATAATGCAAACTACTTACATTTCCTAAGTATACTTTGTGGGGCACTGAAGCAATTGATAAACAAGCTGATCTAGGAAAACTGAAATATATGTCCCTGACCTAAAACAATTTGGTGCAGGGCTAGAAGGAAAGCGCACTGCAATCAGTACTATTATCATTAGGACGAAAAAGAATTAATTTGGTTGAATGTTATATAAGCTTAGCACTACCACAAATCTCAAGTTGACTGCTGTTCTACGATTTCATTAAGATTTACCTTCTCAGTGGTAACCTTGGAGAGATCCTTGTACAAAAGTTTCCGGACATATTCCTGGAGAGGAGGACGTTTCTTTTTCACTGTTTTTTCAGCTGGAGGTGGGTTGCAGTAGTAATATGCATTCTCCACCATTGTGACATATCTTGCATCGAGATGCATGGCTTGTTTCTTTCTCATCATTTGTTCCTAAAATAAAAAGTCTAGTCAAAATACTTTCATTCTAAGGTTTCTTTCTTCCTAACTAAAGTTCTACTCTCAGTGATAAGATTTCAAGATAAAGGGCTAGAAAAGGGAAAAAACAATTACTAGGTATTTCTAAGAGTATGCAAGCATACTGTTATATCACTAATCATGTTTTTAGAACAAATTAGTCCATAACTGCTTGGTCTTAGGCCTTGTCCAATAAAATACTCGGAGAACTCTGTTACAAATATAACTTGACTTATAACTCTGCCAAACTATATGAATTCTACGTAAAACAAGGCTTATATACGAGTGACTGAAATTAAGGACCAACAATATAAATAAAGGGGTGAATGCCTCTGGCTGTTCCACACACAACAGCTGAGAATAACTTTACTCTGAGAGCCTGCGCCATCCAATGTTGTACCCAGCAAATCTGACATATCTCTACAGACAAGAAAACTAAAAGCCCCCAGTGTCACAACTTGTCCACAGCCCTCAGCATCAGCTCCAGGAGGTGATTAAAAACAGTCAATCATCATCTACTTCAGGATCCTCAACCTCAGCACTACTGCCGTTTTGGACGGGATAGTTCTTTGTCGGGGTGTGTGGGGGGAGGGTGCTCTGTGCACTGCAGGATGTTTTGCAGCAACGTTCACCTCTACCCACTAGACACCAGTTGAGAACCACGGACTGACCAGTTGAAGATCTTCAAACAGTACTCCTAGTTCTTAAAACAGCACCACACTAAGTATTAAGATTACTGAATTTATTCAGCCATTCAACATTTTACTTGGCACTTACTATGTGCCAGGCACTACGCTAGGTGCTGGAAGTCACCAGTGAACAAGACGGACATGGCTCCTACCTTCATGAAGCCTAAGAGTCTGGCGTAGGAAGACAGAATAAACAAGCCAACAAATAAACTAACAACCTTTTAAATACTAATTGTGAATAGTGTTATGAAGGAAAATAACAAGGCCCTAAGATGGAGAGTAATGAGAGCCCACTTTAGTCAGGGTGGCTTAGGGACAGCCTCTCTGCAAAAGTGACATTTGAGTTGTGCTCTGAAGGATGACAAAAGGTTGAGAAGAGACACAGAGAGAGCACCTGAGGCAGAAGCAACAGCAAGACGAGAGGCAATGAGGAGAGAAGGCTCTGTTACAGGAACTACATGAAGGCCAGTGTGGCGCCAGCATGGAATGGCGTGAGATCAGCTCTAAGGAGTGAGGAGAGGCTCGGTGAGACCAGATTCTGCAGACCGTGGTAACAATGCTGGATTTGAAGCCTGTAGAAAAGCACTGAAGAGCTTCAAGCAGGTGTCTGGACTGGGGTGGCAGGTGGTGGCGGGTGGAGGCAAGACTTCAAGCTTTGGAAAGAAGGCTGTGTCTGCAAGCTCAGGGAGGGCAGGGGCTGCAGCATGTTGTTCACTGCTGTAAACCCAGCACGTAAAACAGTGCCTGGCCTAGCACATGGGAGGCTTGCAATTAATGTTTATTAATATACAAAGTAATGAATGAATTTTTAAAAACACATTCAAATCTTTCCCATGGTCTGCCTTTCCATACACGTAAAACCATCGTATACTGGGGGGAAATTCTGCTCTTTCATAAGTTCAATTATGGGTATACCAAGTTTCACAATTGTTTCTCTTGTCTATGAATCTGCTAAAGTATACAGGTTGTAGCCTAGCTCCTCTCCTGACATCTATTTTATAATTTGTGAATGCTTATTAAATGTTGACTCTTCCAGACAGAGAGAACAGTTCCATGTTTAACAGGGCTAGAGATAATGACCTCACCCTGTAAGTTCTTTGGACAAAACATAATGCAACACTTAACTTTTCATTTGTACATACATAACAGTTTTAAACCAAGACTAGTTTCAACCTGTTATGTAGACCACTTTAGAACCTTTTCCCCCAACACACACACCAAACAACTTTCTTTTTTCTTTTTTGATGTAGACCAATTTTAAAGTCTTTATTGAATTTGTTACAATATTGCTTCCGTTTTATATTTTGGTTGTTTTTGGTCTGGAGGTATGTGGGATCTTAGCTCCCACACCAGGGATGGAACCCACACCCCCTGCATTGGAAGGCGAAGTCTTAACCACTGGACCGCCCGGGAAGTCCCCACACCAAACTACTTTTAACATCAGCCAAGAATAATTTTAAATGCAAACCAGTTAAAAGGTTATATGTGTTCCCAAACAAATATGGATATATTTTAGATCATCCCATAAGCGTTCATGTGCTTCAAACCAAACTCTCCATCTCTTCCCTCCTCCTACTCCCTCATCTCTGTGACTGGCACCATCATCCTCTCAGATGCTCATGCTGGAATCCGGGGTCTTATCTTAGGGCCCTTTCTCTTCCTCGTCCCTAGTATCTCACCATCACATCTCATCAGTTCTGCTTCCTAAAATTCTTCATACAGCCAGTTATTATTCCCCATCCCCCCATCCTTACCATTTCTTCATTGTTTTCCCCGTAGGTTTTGAAAACAGCCGTTTCACTGTTCTGTCTACCTCTGGCCTCAGCCACCTCAGTTATCTCCTCCACACCGATCTTTCTAAAACCATAAATCTGATCATACCTATCCTACCTGCTTAACATCCTTCAATAGCTACTCTCTACCACTGCGGGAAAACCCTCGTTCCTCAGCACAGTGATCACACTCGGGGCTGTGCCTACGTCTCCAGTCTTACCTGCAGCCTCTTGACTCAGTGTATCTCTCTTCTCTGCCTTTGAGACTCAGGTTAGTCTCTAAAATAAACACCATTTTTTCCAGGAAACCTTTCCTGACATACCAAGACTAGATTAAGCGCCTCTTCTATCTATACACATAATACCCTATGCTGACCCACAGTATTATATTGCATCCCCCTCCCTGTGTTCCAATTGTCCATCTGTCTGAGTTATTAAACTGCAAATTCCATGAGGGCAGGAACTATCTTTCTCACTTTTACATCCCAAGGGTCTGACAGAAGAGTCAGACTCAATAAACACTCAATAAACACTGGGAAGCTGTTAGGGAAGATCTCTCCTGACTCATTCAGTCTGGCTTAAGTACTCCCTCCATGAGCCCATAAAATCCTCGGCATACCTCTCTCTGTTAAAGCACTTAAACGCTACACTGGAATTAGCACTAGATATGGACCACTTTGAGGATGGCAACTATGTTTCGTTTCTTTGTACTAACCACCCCCAACCAGCCATAACATCCCTGCAGAACTGAGTTCAGTGCCTAACACATAGGAGGAGCCCCAAAAGCGTTATATGATAAACAAGGCTCCTATCCAGAAAGCAAGACAATCAATGATAAAGGCTAGCTGCTTTCGCTACAAGAGGGGGAAAGATCCGCTGAGCGAAGAAAACCAGACGGGCAGGAAGAACTTTGGTTGCCAGCAATGGGATAAGCATCCACACCACCACAACTAGTAAACTTTCCCTAGCAAAAAGTAAACATAGAGGGTTCAATACTACAAATAAAATATAGACATTTTTAAAACCTAAGCTTTCTTGGCATCTCTATTACATTTTCATATGCAGTGTCTCATTTAACCTTACCAGCTTGAGCCAAAGAGGAGGAAGAATTTTTTCTGTGTTACAATAAAAATTTGAACTTGGAATGACTATTATATGAATAAGCCTAGAGAGAATGTGGATATAAAGTCCATGTGATGGCCTTCACATTAATATTTTTGTTTACTAGAAACAAATTCCCATGTTTTTTTCATTTTAAATATTGCCAGAGAAGTATTCAAGCTTACAACTAGATTCTAAAAAATAACACACCTAGAGAAAACGACACAATCAACACGTCCGTAAAAGCAACACTGATGTAATGACAGTCTCTTCCCGGGGAGTCCTAAACCAGGGCTAACACTGACACTCTCGCCCACCACAATCCCTCCCCTGCAAAGGCTGCAGTCGAATGCATGGGTATTACCAAGAAGCGTATTAACTTAATTGCTTAATAAACTTGATGGCCATGCTGGCATCCTAATTAGCTTAAGAAATATCTTCTCCCCCAAGTTAATTTTTCAAGCTTATGTTTTATGTTTTCCAATTTAAAAAATTTAAGCTTTATAATTTATGTGCTTATGGCACAGTAACGATGTACCAAGAACACCCACAAAGAGGGCTCTAACACAATAGTATTTAGAGTACCTGCTCCTCTGCATCATTTGTAAAAAGTTATCTGGAGCTGAATTTAATCCCCCTTTACAATAGTGTGAACTCACTGGCAGTCAAATGAGAAAAATTCCTAAAGCTCTTCAGGAACGGCTGGAGTTCTAGTTTAGGTAGAAGTGTTTAAATGGCAGAGCAAGATAAAAGGCACTCATCAAAATTTTTAACCCCTGGAGTAAATCAAGAACCTCAACCTCTTGCTAGGATCCTCAAGCCCTTACCAAAAGTACACTGGTCCTCAGGTGAGATTCTGGAGATCTGAAAAGAAATCTTCCACATGTTTCTAGTAGGGTACATGCCATTTCAATATGGTGATGGGAAAAGTCTGATAGAAGCATCTGTAAAAACAATAATGATGAAAAACCACAAAGACAACATTTCAATCCTATTAGAGAAAGAAAACATTATGCACCTAATGTGTGCAACAAGTTTTAAAATGTCACTGTAAAAAGAAGAAAAGCTAAACACAACATTGTAAATCAACTATAATTCAATTAAAAAAAAAAACCCAGTCTACTTTAGATGCCAAGCTTCATCACTGGGTATCTTTGTGTTAGGCCATAGAATTTTATCTAAAAACTTCAGGATATTTAATGTCGTTCCTTTTAGATAGATATATGAAAACTAATTTATCAAAGCCTGTTTTATATTTATCAGGAGATGCTATGTATTTAAGCAAATGCCACAGACATAGCTAACATTTTCTAAATAGCTTTTTGGTTTTGGTTTATATGACATTTACCTTTAAACTTCTGACAACAAAAGCCTTACTGTATGAAATTTACAAACACATTACCACATTTTACTATTTATCCCCCCAATATTTTTCTGTGCACATTTTCTAAGCCAAAAAAGATTTACACATAACATTTAATAATTTGGTTTTCTTGGGCTAACATGAGTATTTTTCCACATCCTTATTATCCTTCTATGGCATGATTTAAAGGGTGCATAGTACTTATAATATGAACTATACTAAAACTTAACTGATTCTTATTTATGGGACATCCAAATTGTTTACAATTTTTTGCTACTATAAACAATGGTGTGACATTCTTGCAGATAAATTTGTGCACGTTTATGATTATTTCCTTAAAACAAATGTACAGAAATGAACCTGTGTCAAATAAATGTATATTTTTCCTATATATATCAGTAATTAATATAAAGAAATATACTAATATGTCTAAGTTGTTCATGGCATGACTCCTTTCAATGACAGCGTTGAAGAAACTTTCACAACCTCTCTTAAAGTGCTGTCCAAAGTTCCCCTAACGTACTTTGTAGTCTCCTGAGATGCTTCAAGTAGGTTTAGGAGACTTAACCCCTTGAATATTTACGACGATTATTAATATTTTAAATACTCTTAAGAAATCATGCAGTAAAGAAAGTTGTTTAACTCAGGGTTTTCCAAATGTATTTGAACCCATGAGAACCATTTTGTGTGACATACCTAGTGATATCTTAAAGAAATCAACCTGCTAAAAAATTTGTTATTGTTAGTAATGACCAATTCCAAATGTAGAAGAATTATTTCATCTATGCTGCATCAGCTTTACCACACGAAACTAGTTACTAATGAATTTCTACCTTAATTCTATTGTGGACAAAAAAAAATAATCTGAATAATTTCAATTTTTTTGAACTTGCTGAGACCTTCTTTTTGGTTAATTTTGGTAAATCATCCATGTGCATTTGAAGAGGTTATAAATTCTGATCCTGTTGGGTATAGTGTCAATTAGATTAAGGTTGTTAACTGTGTTGTTCAATCCTGAATACACTTACTAATGTTGTCTGCCTATGCTTTCAGCTACTAAAAGGTGTTTTCAAGTCTCTCACTGTAATTGTGGATTTACTTCTCTTTCCTTGTCGATTTTTTGCTTTATGTATTCTAAAAATACAGTACTGGATGCATACTGATTCACGAAGGTAACACACTTTCCTATTCAAAGGACCTCATCATCATTATGAACTATGTTTCTTTATTTCTAATAATGCTTTGTGCCTTAAAGCCTACTTTGTCTGATAATAATAAAACCAGGTGCTTTTATTTATTTATTTATTTTTAGTGCTTCCATGGTCTATTTCCCCCATCTTTTTATTTTAGGCTTCCTGGTGTTAATATTTAAGGGCATCTTCCTTGTAGTCAGCATATAATGTTGTTGTTTTAATCAAGTCTTACATTTGTAAGGCTTTTACTTAATGTATTTTGTCCTTCTACATTTCATGCAATTACTGTTATACTTGTATTTGTATCTACCATCTTATTATTTGTTCTCTATTTTGTTCATCTGTTTATTGTTCCTTTTTACTCCTTGTCTTCCTGTAGATTAATCAAATATTTCTTAATTACATCATTTCCCAGCATTTATAAACTGAAGCATTAAAACTTTAGATGTGTCTATTAAAAAATATTTCAAATGATTCACCACTAACCTTCAAACAATGCAGTGTATCATTTTTTGTGAACATCTTAAACTTAGTGAGTTCTCCAATAAAACGAACAGTTTTGTTCTTTGTTTCAATATTGATCTGGTCCTTTTTTCGTACCTACAAATTAAGAGAAGAGACATTGCTTAAATAATTAACACTTTGAAATCTGTGATAAGAATTGTTATTTTAATAAGACTGAATTCACTCTAGATATTTTAAATAAATTTGGGCATAATTTCTTGCCATATTCAAATTATCTTAAGTTAAAGCAAAATAAGCTCTGTGGAACACCAGTGCCAGGACATGCTTTGCAAAACTGTTTCATGGTCAAATAATTTGGGGAAACAATGCATTTCATCAGCCTTAAGAGGCTCTCAAATAAAGAAACCTGTTTAACTTAATTTAATTCAATGTTTCTCAAATTTATTTGGCAATATAAACCCCTCTTTTGAAATGGTAACAACGACTAGTTTGTTAAATTAATATTATAAGGAATACACTTTAGGAAATGCTGCTTTAAAAATAATAAACACCAAGAGCTCACTTAAGCAAAAATATTAAGGCTCAGTTAGTGTATTATAATTATGAACTATATACATTTTTTATTGTAAATTCATTAGTACAATGAAATTTCCAATACAATCACTATTTTTTATCAACAGTCACAGTCGTATATCAAAGTTCAAATCCTTTGCAAATATAAGCCCTCTACTTAGGCACACATTTCAAGCAATATTGAACATAACAAAATCCTATTACAACAGTACCATGTGAACAGACACGTCACGATAAATGTAATTGGATTTAACCTCAGAATTACATTTTCACCAGAAAACCAAACCTGTAGTCTAGAAGCCTTTTCTGTGAAAAACAATAACAATAATACAGTAGTGCTTTGAACTAGTTTAGTGTTCCTTATTTTTTCAGAGTACTATCCTATCTTATTTGTTCCACATAACAACACCCTGAGAAAGGAGCAAAAGCTGTATAATTCTGATTTAATAGTTAAAACAACAACAGTTGAAGAACACAAAGCTGTCAAATGACCTGACCAAGGATCAGTACCAAAACCCCAGACTCCAAACTTGTACTTGAGAATTCCACTGCTCTATCATGTGCTGGGATTCAAAATAAGTCCAAACCTCACCCGCACCTGGACAATTAGTAACAATCTTTTACGTAAGTATTAAACTTCTACATAGACAGCTTACAATTAATGGAATTTATCATCTTCCTTTTTAAGGACCTACTTTCTATAGCAAACAGAGGTAGGTGTTTAGACTTTTTAGATCTTCAGTGATAATTTTTGAACAAAACCACGCTTACTCACTTAAATCAGAGGAAATTAGAAACTCACTATAACTATATTTAATCTAAAGCATCAATAAAACTGCAACTAAAAATAAAATCACAAAAACTCAACTTACAGAACTTTAATCACGTCATTCAAGCATACAAAATAGCTTTGAGATTAGAGACAAATAGAAAAAACTAGAACTAGACTCTAATTAGTCTATTAAACAAAGTAATATTGAATAAATTTGACTATTTATTCTAGCCTTGCAATTTAGCCTTCATAAAGGTGTTTTCACAAATAGGTGTTTGATAAGTACTGCATACAAAAAGCTCCTCTTGGGACTTCCCTGGTGGCACAGTGGTTAAGAATCTGCCTGCCAATGCAGGGGACACGGGTTCGAGCCCTGGTCTGGGAAGATCCCACATGCCGAGGAGCAACTAAGACCGTGTGCCACAACTACTGAGCCTGCAATCTAGAGCCCACGAGCCACAACTACTGAAGCCCGCACGCCTAGAGCCCATGCTCCACAACAAGAGAAGCCACCACAATGAGAAGCCCACGCACCACAACGAAGAGTAGACCCCGCTCGCTGCAACTAGAGAAAGCCCGCGTGCAGCAACGAAGATCCAAGGCACCCAAAAATAAATAAATAAATTTATATATTAAAAAAAAAGCTCCTCTTTTAATTTATCTTATTTTGTGAACTCCGAGGCAAGTTTCACCTACACTCTAGATTAAGAGGGTAGACTCTGGACCAGATCTGCTAGGTTTAATTCCCAGCTTTATCACTTACTGTTACTTAAACTCTGTGCCTCAATTTCCTCATCTGTAAAATGGAACTAATGAAAGTAACCTATATCATACAGTTATGAGTCTTAATTAAGTGAACTGATACATACAAAGCACAATCAATAGTGACTTAGACCACGAAGAGTTCACTAAGTATTAGCCATTATTAATATTATCCACATTTGTACATTGTATCACTAATACATTGACACAAAATCAATGTTCACTGAGTGAACAAATTAATGAAAATGCTTAATGTTTATATACATATTGCAGTGACGTGAAAGACTAAAAGATCTACAGTCACAACACCTGAGGTCCTGTGGTCATTTCATGCCATTTGGGGTGGGGGTAGGGGTATATAATCTTGAACAATTCATATAAAACTCCCTGAACCTACTGGCTCACTTGGTAAAATAAGGATTAAAAACAAGGATGATGATGATGGGGCAGTAATGATGATAACTATACTTCACTTGATACTAAGCAATTAACGTCTAGGACAAAAGAGTATACAAACTTTAAAATGATGCTTGAGAAGTGTTTTAAATGATGCTGTAAAATACTTCTGAGTGAGAAATAAAAGTGGGAAATTGTACATAAAATACAAAAGCATCCATCAAAAACTACAGAAGAAAAAAAGTAAAGAAAACATACTAAAATATTAACAAGGTTTGCTTTAAGTGATGATATTATGAGGTTCCCCCTCCTTTCTTTCTTCTTTATATATTTTCTAAATCACCCACACTGAGCATGTATTTCTTTTACAGTTAAAGAAATGTAGAAATAGAAAAAGTATAAAGAAGCATTTGAAAAATGATATACTGAAGGCTGAATCTTTAGAGGGAGTAGGGCTGGGAAATACATATACATGTTTTTAAAAATCTCCCTGGGTGATTCTGGATGCACAAGCTCTTAACAACTGTGCTGTGGAGATCATAGAATTTAAGTATTACTGAGCATCACAGTTTACAAAACACATAACATAGCGTATCATTCACAGTTATTCCTAAATATTATTGAGGTTAAGGAGGTACAATCTAACTAACATGACAAGATTGTAGAATTTTTAAATGAAGTATTAGAAATCAATTATCTCACTCCCTCATTTTCAGATGAAAAAAACTGAAGGCTTTTCAAAAGACTGTGACATAAAAAACAGACTTATTCTGACTTCTCATTTAATATTTTCCAATCTCATTTGTTGACTCTTTAGGATCAAATGGTATGTCAAACACTTCTGCAAAAGTAAATACAGATGAATTAACAATGTAAAATTTTCTATATATTTTTAGTTCAATAATGTCTCAGATTTTACTTACATAATCAAATTTAGCAAAAATGCTGCTTACAACTCATTTATTAATAACAGCTGGAATTGAGATTACTCAAATAACTAAATTCATACACATTAATAAAAACTCTTCAGATATGTCAAGATACAAAAGTAAAAATTTCCAAGGCCTATCATTCATTATTCCCCTGGAGGAAGAACCCTTTGCCCCAAACCGGCCCCTCTATAACTTCACCCAAATATTATATTTTCTGTCCTCCATAATTTGTTCATTTTGTTTTACATAAACATTCAATCATTCAACTAATTTTTTGGAAAATCCACTACACTCTAAACACTAAGTAGGCACTGGGTTTATAAATAAGTAAATTTGCCTTCAAAGAAACTTATTTATTTTATTCTAGGGACCACTGATCTCCAAATAGGGAGGGCAAGACTCTTGATCTACTGGGGTGTGGGGAAAAAGAAATGTTGAAACATCTATTTATGTTTTTGTTTTTTATCTCATACTTTTAAAGTTATTTTTGTATGTTTTATGATATACATAAAATATCTGGTAGAATTACAAATGCATATAATTTATAAATAAATATGCCTATACTGGGATATGTGGTCAACTTATTTTACCAACAGAGAGGCTTGATCAAAAAAGTTAGAAGATCACTGATTTCAAAAATGTCCATCAGTGAGGGTGATATGGCTATATTTAAATAAAAGTTGTCTTCTCCATTATTAAAGAAGTAGGCCTTGCTAAAAATGTGGAGGACACAGAAAACTAGAAAGGAAAAAAATTTCGCATAACCCCACTATCCAAAGACAGCCACTGGTAGCATACTGATATACAATTTTTTCTAGTCTTTACTTGCCAAGAATTTTAACATAACTATAAATTTATTATGTGTAAGATTTTAGAGCTTGCTTTTTTTCCCCTTAAAAAAAGCACTTTCGTAGAGAATGGACTTGAGGACAGGGGGAGGGGGAAGGGTCAGCTGGGATGAAGTGAGAGAGTGGCATGGACATATATACACTACCAAATGTAAAATAGCTAGCTAGTGGGAAGCAGCTGCATAGCACAGGGAGATCAGCTCAGTGCTTTCTGACCACCTAGAGGGGTGGGATAGGAAGGATGGGGGGAGACGCAAGAGGGAGGAGATATGGGGATATATGTATATGTGTAGCTGATTCTCTTTGTTATAAAGCAGAAACTAACATACCACTGTAAAGCAATTATACTCCAATAAAAATGTTTAAAAAAAAAAAGCACTTTCTCTATGATTTGAAAACTTTTTGGTAAACAAGACTTTCAATGGTTCTGTATCATTTCAGCATTATGATTATATGACCATTTTCTTAATCCATTGTTGGACTTCTAGATTAGTTTCCTTTTTTTCCTTATTACAATTCATGATGTGAATAAAGCTTTCTGGGGTACTTAGAATTGTTTACTTGGGACAGATTCCCAGAGTTGTCCACTGTATGAATGCCTCTAAGGATCTTGAAACATGCTGCCAAATTCCTTCTCCAAATTCCAATCTCAAGTATATGTGATGGTTTCTCATTGTTATTACCTTCACTAACCTGTTAGTCAAATTAGCAAATCCGTTGCTTTAACTAGAATTTCTCTACCAGGTGAGATTTCATACTGTTTTGCTAACCAGCGTTATTTCTCAGGTGAGGTTCTTAAGCACGGGACAAATAGGATCAATTGTGACAATATGTTGGAGCTGGATAGAAGCCAGAGATGGGAAACTTGGTGAAACAGCTATTCTCCTAATTCAAGCTACAGAGAGTGAAAGACAGCAGCACTGGGAATGAAGGAGAGACGCTAGCCTTGAGGAGGTGTTTTAGCAGATATATCAATAGAATTTGGCAAATTTGGCTCCCGAATGTCAGAGGGGTGAAAGTAGATGTACTTCCCTCAGTGATTAGATAAAATATATTGCAAATTTATAGGGAGAATATAGAAGCTGGTATAAGAAAGTGAAGGATAAAGACATTTTTGAGAAGAAAATGAGTTTTATGGATGTATTTAGCTAAAAGTACATGAGAACTTATTAAGCACCAGGAGAGAGGTTCTGGCAAGAGATATATACGTGAGGCTGCTGGGAAATAGATGCCACCTGAACCCCAGGTAAACTGTATTCCATCATAAAGGAGGGTGAAGGAAGAAAGTCTGGGGAAGGAACACCAACATATAAACTCAGCTGGAAAAAAGAGCAAAGGATATTGAGGAGAGCAGTCATAAGTGAGAAGCAGGAGAGAGTGGTGGTAGAGAAGAGGTAATTATTATTATAATGACATCTGTGTGATGAGCTTTATATGAATTATCTTGTTTAATCAGTAAGAACAATCACATTTAAAAAGATACAAATTGGGACTTCCCTGGTGGTGCAGTGAAGAAGAAGAATCCGCCTGCCAATGCAGGGGACACAAGTTCGAGCCCTGGTCCGGGAAGATCCCACATGCCACTGAGCAACTAAGCCCATGCACCACAACTACTGAGCCTGCACTCTAGAGCCCGCGAGCCACAACTACTGAGGCCACGTGCCACAACTACTGAAGCCCTCGCGCCTAGAGCCTGTGCTCCACAACGAGAAGCCACCGCAATGAGAAGCCCGCGCACCGCAACGAAGAGCAGCCCCCGCTCGCCGCAACTAGAGAAAGCCCACGCGCAGCAACGAAGACCCAACGCAGCCAAAAATAAATAAATAAATAAATTTATTAAAATACAAATTATCCCACTTAACAAGCCAGGAAATCGAGGTATGGAGCACTTAAGTAACTTGGCCAAAGTTACAATGCTAGTATGTGGTAGAGTCAGAACGAGTTTCCTAAAAGGCAGGGGAGTCCAGCAATTCAGAATCTGCAGGGACATCAACTAGGATGAGGTGATTAGGAGGACACTGGTGGTTTCTGCCAGGGCGCTATGATGGTAAAACAAAGGGTAAACGTCAGAAGTGCAAGAGACACGTATACTCTACAACATCAAACAAGAAGGAAATGAAAGAGGATGGGAGGAGAGGTGCAGTTGAGGAAAGTTTTCCTGTTTTTATTTTAAGCATGGGAGAGTGTTGAGCACATTTATTGCCTGATAAAAAGTCAATGGCAAAGTCTGCAGATTTGAGGGTGGGAAAGGCTAGACCCTGGAGGAAGCAGAGGTGATCGATGACATCAAGTGCCCTCTCTTCTCTCCCCTGAGAACAGCAGTTCCCAAATATACTCTGGAATCCTGATACTCTTCTAGTTGTAATGAAACCTTACAACAATAACAAAAATGCCAATTCCCTCAACTCTCACCCCAATTTTCAAAGATGGGATGGGAAGTACACATGAACAGAATTTTCTTAATTTTAGGTTTCTCACCAAAAGCACTAATTATGCTTGGTCCAGCAACTCATGTTTTGTTTGACTGTAGCTTTGGTGGAGGGGTGTACACATGTAACTCATACAATGCAGTCATACTGCCTGCTAGTAAAACAGTGTCTTGTCTGTATCTGTATGATGGGATTAAAATACCAACAATATGACTTCAGATGCATCTGCCCCCGAACTAGCAGCATGTAAACAGTGCGTCTTTTGAGTGACTGTATATTCAGCCCCTTCCAGAAGGCTCACAGTGCTCATTACCCTATTAAAGCTTTGAGAATTCTTACCATAAAACAAAAGCAAAATGGTTTAACTTCCTGGATCTCAGTGTTTCCAAACTTCTCTAGACATAGAAACCTGTCCTTGATTAATATTATCTATGAAAGTCTGAAACACAAAAAAGCTGGCCCAGAAAAATCTTACCCACAAATCTCAGACTAACAAATTAACACCCATGGCAAGAAGCCTTTAGAGGCCATTCCACCCCTCACACAGACTTTTGCTTTCTCTGGACTCAAGGCACTGACTCTCCAACAATTCATTTGGCAATTAAGCATGCACTTCCTTATAATATCAAATTTATTTAGGGTTTAAATTTTTATTTCACTCTTGCTTTTATGAGTATTTATGCCTTATCTTCCCAATTACATCATGAGATTCCTGACCTCAGGAATTATGTCTGTTCTGCTGCTCAGCCATACTACCGATTTGTGTATAGCTAGTGCAATGAAATGCATATTGAGCAGAGCAAACATTTATTTGCATTCCAAGCAACTTGCCATATAAAGCTAAATTTTACAAACACAATTTTTCCATGGGCATACATGAACACTTGCGTTTCATGTCTTTTCAAATTCTATCAATGTTCACTTTCAGTCACCGCTAAGGTATCCTTTTACTCCTTTCAAGCCTGTATCCACAAGATGGTGGGGTAACATGGGTTTGGGAGAACCACTCATGGGCACTCTATTAAGAATCTTTCTTCAAGCTAAAGATTCTTAAGGCAAGAATCAATAAAAACATGGTCTATGACAGCACTCACTGAGATCAAAGCATTTACGCAACTTCGTGTGCCCCAAACGTTGGACCCCCAACACCTAAATAGGCATCCTACAGGCACTGTGTGCCCTGATTTGTCATGGCCAATCCTACATTTCTTCTGGGAACACCAATGAGGCCTGCTGGCTCTCTTGACCTTGGAGAATGTTTTTACTTTACAAAAGCAAGAAGTGCAGAACCTACAATGGGAAAACAAGGTAGCAGCAAGAGCTCATCTCCAAATTGGAATAGCATTTATCAATTTCAAGCTTTGTTGAGTAGATTTACATTTTAAAAATTTAGAAGTCCATACATTCTGAACTGTTATACCACTATCAAGTTTCAAAATGTGCTTACCAATAAAATAATAATATTTTTAAACTAAAGAATCCTCACTCATAAGTGTGTATATATATATATATATATATTACAAAATAAATGCTTAAATACATACATGAAATCTGAAATCCCCCCTCAGCATGGAACAAAGATCCTCTGCTACATCAGACATGCAGGGATGCAATGTAGCAACCAATCTTGCATAAAATGGTAGCAAATCCAACCTGCAAAAGTTATATGTGATATGTGTAAAAGGAAAGGCATACCAGAAATAACTCATTTTAAAATTTAAACTTTCTCAGATATATTCACACATTAAATGATTATAAAAACTAATAATAATCATACAGACATGCCTATGTATTGCCATCATAAGGAAGTATTTGGAAATTCAATTTGCCTTGTGAAAGTTTATTAATAATCTGGTATTTTCCATTCAGTACATTTACTGCACATCTGCAATTTTCATCAAGTACTCAATTTTGATAAAATATGAAATACCAAGCAAAGAAAACATGGCTTAAAGTTTTAATCACATAATTACTGAGTAAATAAACAAAGATAACTTAAACAGTATAAAACAATCCTTTTAAATCATTTCCTTCATTTATCCATGGATAAGTTATTTCAAAACCTCAATGTAAAGTAAAAGGGTAACCAATAACCAAAAGGGTATCTAAGAAGTCAAAAAAAAAAAAAATCACAAAGCCCACACACTAACTTATTCTACCCATTATAGAACCCACTCAGATTCTCACACGGGGCTTCTCGATTCTTACTCAGGACAGTAAACGCAAATCTGCATTTCCTCATGCTGCTGTCCCCTTTCATCATCAGAGCACTTTCTCATCAAATTTGGATGCAACTCCAGATTCCAGCACTCCAGGCAGCCACTACTAATCAGAATCAACACACAAGCTAAAAATTTATTTTCCATTCCTGCCACAGACATTATTTTATAAAACTTGATTATCCAATGATTCAACACTCAGCAGACCAGACTCTGAAGATGAGAAGCCGTGAGGAACTAATAAAAGCAGCTGCACTGACAGCAGCAAGTAATGAGAGCTGACAGGGAGGAAGTAAGCAAAAAACTAGAAAAATTCAAAGCAAGAGCTCAAAAACTACGACAACCCGAAGCCATTTAGAACAGACAAATAATTCTACAAGTCTTACATATCCCTGAATATATCACTATACTACAGAACATGAAAATGGTGTGATCATCAGAGAAAACTCTGCCTACCATGAAAGGCTGAGAATTAGACCTGGAAAACTCAGAAGGGACATAGTGAAGGAAGGAAGAATGGACATAAATTTGAAAGGTGGAGTCAAGGAGAGGAAAGTGCTCAAATTCATGCCTAAGGAGCCTCAAAAACTTTGTATTCCTCTTTGACCATTATAATTTCCTTTAAAACTTATCACGTATTTCTTCTTACCAATGTGCCAGGCCCTGTCCTAGGCATCCAATATCCATTATTTATCTTGTTGATCCTAATAACCACCCCATCAGGTAGACATTATAACCACCATTTCAGAAATAAGACTACAGAGGTTGAGAGAAGTCAAGAATATGGTGGCTCTGTAAAAGTACCTCAAAAAATTTTAAATGCATTATACCCTTCTTTAAAGAAATGAGAAGTACAGTCCGTTATGTAAAGAGCTGAATCAAAACATTTAGTGTTAAGCTTTATTTTAAATGTTTCTTTAAATTATTTTAGAAGTTTTATCAATTGAAGGTTAAGTTCCTGTCACACAGAAAATGCACACATGTGGGTCACATTACTCCTTGCTGATGTTACAAAAAAGAGGTATCCTGTAAGACACTCTCACAAATATGTAATAACTTTCCTAACGTCTGCTAGTGCAGGAAAAAAAAAAAGCCTAGGGCAACTGCACACGTAATTTTCATGCATAATAGATGGATTCATACTAACACCAAATTTACTTTCTAAATTTTCAAACTTTAGTTAGAGTATTATATTTTAATATATTATTATATTTTAGTTGGAACATTAGCTTTTCCATATCCACTTTAGCAACAAATACTTTTTTTCTCAGTTCATGATCAATTACAAATATAGAACTTTAAACCTATGCCCCAGGTTCTACCCCTCCCAACTGCCACAACTACAGGTCAGAAAAATAAGACTCAAGAGTTGAGGTCATGGGATAACAAAGAGTAATGCATTGGGAGTCGGGAGGCTCAGGTTCTAATTCTCTCAAACAGCACTCTGTGACCTCATGAATTGACCTGACCTCATCTCCTACTATTCTGTCCAGTCTCACCAGACCCCCAGGAATCCTCAGAGCCTCAGCACTGGCTCTTCTCAGTAGCTGGAGTCCGCTTTCCCCAAATATCTCCGCCACTTACTCCCTCACAAAGGTCAAGTCTTAGTTCCAATGACACCCCCTCCATGAGACCCATTCTGAATACACCATTGAAACTGCAAATCCATCCCACCCCTAGCCCCTTACCCTGCACTATTATTTTTTTAAATAGAGTTTATCACCTTCTAACGTATATAATTTACTTACTTGTTCATAGGTGCTTGATAGATATTTCTTAGATACTGTCAGCTTTTATTCTAAAATATTTTTCATATTAATGAAGTATCATCCAATTTTTATAAGAATAATATTAAATTTGATCAAGTTTTATATTTTATCAAACAAGCACTAGTTTATCAAATATCTTTTTTTAAAATTAATTAATTTATTTATTTATTTTTGGCTGAGTTGGGTCTTTGTTTCTGCGCACGGGCTTCCCCTAGTTGCAGTGAGCGGGGGCTACTCTTTGTTGTGGTGCACGGGCTCTAGGCACGCAGGCTTCAGTAGTTGTGGCTGTCGGGCTCTAGAGCGCAGGCTCAGTAGTTGTGGCACACGGGCTTAGCTGCTGCTCAGCATGTGGGATCTTCCAGGACCAGGGCTCGAATCCGTGTCCCCTGCATTGGCAGGCGGATTCTTAACCACTGCGCCACCAGGGAAGCCCTATCAAATATCTTTTATGCAGTCAATGGGATAATCATATAGTTTATTTTCCCTACTGCTGTTACATATATTAATAAGTTTCCTGTTTAAAGTAGCTTTTCATTCCTAAGATCAATCCTCTTTGATCATGCTGGATGTTTGTTTTTAATATACTATTAAATATAATTTGTTAGTGTTTTACTTAGAATTTTTATATCGACATTAGAAAGTGAGACTGGTCCACACTTTTAACATCCTCGCTCTTTTTTTTGTTAGGATTTTGCCTATTTCTTCATATTATGAAATGGGAAGTTCTCCTTCCTATGCTCTGGAAAAAACGATACAGCAAAGAAATTACTCTGATAACTTTTTACATTTTCTTCCATAATCACTGGTCTATTTAATTTTGTCTTGATTGAATCAATTTTGAAAATGTGTATTTTTTCCAAAAAAATTACTTGTTTCACTGAGGTTTTCAAGTGGTTTTTTTAAACTTCTAGTATATCATCTGGCTTATTCTTAAACTTTTTAATGTTTTCTTTATATTTTCTAAATGGTTCTCTACCTGGATTTTTTTTTTTAAGAATTAGCTCCTGAGTTTACAAAATTAATATTAATCTTGATTGTCTTTTTCAATGTATTTTTCAATAAAATTTGAGATTATAACATGTAGAAGCAAAAAATTTTAACCAAACTATGTCATTTCCTTTTTTCTTCTTTTCCTGGGCAAGTCACCTATACTTTGCTTCATTTTTTTTATTCTTCCAATTGGCTCAATCTAGTGATACTTCAAAGCTTTTTCCCAGCCCCAAAAGTAAGGTGGATAGAGCCACCCATTTTAAAGTAAAGCAGCCTGTGCTATCCATGCAGAGTAACATCAGTAAACTAAGAACACAGGTCAACACTTTCAGCTTCAACAGGAATTTTAAAATTAGTTTAAGGATCCCCTAGACGATCTTAATTCTTTTAATTAAGCCTTTCCAGGGCTTCCCTGGTGGCGCAGTGGTTAGGAATCCGCCTGCCAATGCAGCGGACACGGGTTCGAGCCCTGGTCCGGGAAGATCCCACATGCCGCGGAGCGGCTAGGCCCGTGAGCCACAACTACTGAGCCTGCGCGTCTGGAGCCTGTGCTCCGCAATGGGAGAGGCCCACGCACCGCGATGAAGAGTGGCCCCTGCTCGCCGCAACTGGAGAAAGTCCTTGCACAGAAACGAAGACCCAACACAGCCAAAAATAAATAAATATTTTTTTAAAAAAAGCCTTTCCAAGTAGATAGTAATCCTAGTTTTTGTTTCTTTCATAATTGGTCATATGGAAGTAAAGCCAGATATTCCATTTTCTCAGAATCCTCTACTAATAAACTCACCAAATCCTTCTCAAACTAAGAAATCCCTAAAATTCCTTTTTCCACTATACTTTTTACAATTAAATGGATAGTTGATACTAAATGTCATCCTGCCCCACTTAAATCTTCCAAGTTCTGTGAATGTTCATTCCTTACTTCACAAAATAAGATCCCCTATGATGCAAATAATACAAGAAATTATATATTTTTTCAATGTTAGTCCTATTTAAGTATGTTTCTGTCTTTTCCACCTTCCTACAAATGCAAGCCCAAAGGGAATGGAGTGCTAAATGCTATGTTAATCACATGAAAGTTAGAAAACACTTTAATCAACATAAAAAGCAAATTTCTGTGTTAAATTTTAAGCTAGATATATAATTTATTTTATTTGACTTTTCTAAAAGTGAACTAGAAAATAAACTTAGATCCTTCCTTTGAAAACTGAATTTTATAATCTTCAGAGAGTGATAATTATTTTTACCAACAATTAATGAGTGAACCATTTAAAAAGAATGTTTTTTTCTTAAATAATAATAAAACCTTGCTTATACTTTCAAGGTCTCCTAAATCACACATTTAAGTATCCTACAAGCAGTTAATGATCATCAAGTAAGTAAACATCCAGTTACTAACTACAAGTAAGAACAGGAAAGCAGGATAACATACTTTTGTTCCTGAGGGGGAAAAAAAAGGAATCTTTTTTTTTTTTTTTAATAAATTTATTTATTTATTTATATTTTATTTTTGGCTGTGTTGGGTCTTCGTTTCTGTGCGAGGGCTTTCTCCAGTTGTGGCGAGCGGGGGCCACTCTTCATCGCGGTGCGCGGGCCTCTCACCGTCGCAGAGCACAGGCTCCAGACGCGCAGGCTCAGCAGTTGCGGCTCACGGGCTTAGTCGCTCCGCGGCATGTGGGATCTTCCCAGACCAGGGCTCGAACCCGTGTCCCCTGCGTTGGCAGGCAGATTCTCAACCACTGCGCCACCAGGGAAGCCCAAAAAAAGGAATCTTAAAGGCTTTTATTTTGTAATCAATCAGCTTTCAAAAAAAAAAGTCCAGCTTTTTTCTGTCTCTTTAAAATCTAAAGAATTTAACTGTTGAAAGCTATTAATTATTTCTGTGTTCAAAAATGTCTAGAAAAAAATTAATGTGAAAGAACACTGTTACTGTTCAATTAAAGAATACAAAGGTTTTTCTTCATAGGAAACACCAAAGCAGATGATGATTTAAAAAAGAGAAAATATAATAAAAGATTGGGATCATTTACTCTGAAATAGACAACCAAATGCTCCGATGATTTTTTCCACAACATTCACGTTCCCAATTCAACAGTGCCATCAAGTGGTACAACATGCTAACAGAGTTCCCAAAACTCAGTTTCTCATTTTTTAGCAAGGGGAGGTCCAATTATAAAGTCTCTCACAAAAACTCCAGCAAACGCTCCTAAAAGCTGGAGCAGGAAAAGCTGTCCAAGACTTAAGTGAAGCACTTCACCTTTGAAGAATATTCTGTTTATATTAATGTAAAGAGATTCTGAACATACATCCATCTGCTAAAACATGGCAAAATCCATATGGCTTCAAAGTCACTAAAACCAATACCAGGTCCATCTATATTCAAAACAAGGAACTAAGAGATGCTTAAGTACGTTCCCTGATTCTGGCTGACTTTACACCTGAAAGTTTGCTTAGGTGAGGGAACCTCTGGAGGGGCTAGGAGTGTTCTCTATATTGATCTAGGTGTGGATATACACATATACTTAAGATGTAAGCACTTTATGTCATATGATCCAGCAATCCCACTGCTGGGCATACACCCAGACAAAACTATAATTTGAAAAGATACATGCATCCCTATGTTCATAGCAGCTTGTACAATAGCCAAGACATGGAAACAACCTAAATGTCCATGGACAGATGAATGGATAAAGAAGATGTGGTACATATATACAGTGGAATACTACTCGGCCATTTGCAGCAACATGGATGGACCTAGAGATTATCATACTAAGCGAAGTAAGTCAGACAGAGAAAGACAAATACCATATGATATCATATGTGGAATCTAAAATACAACACAAATGAATACATCTATGAAACAAAACACAAACAGGCTCACAGACACAGAGGACAGACCTGTGGTTGCCAAAGGTGAGGTCAGGTGGGGGAGGGAAGGGTTGGGAACTTGGGATTAGCAGATGCAAACTAGTATATATGGGATGGATAAACAACAAGGCCCTACTGTATAGCACAGGGAAATATCAATATCCTGTGATAAACCAGAATGGAAAATATGAAAAAGAATATATACATGTATAACTGAGTCACTTTGCTGTACAGCAGAAATTAACATTGTAAATCAACTATACTTCAATAAAATTTTTTTAAAAGATGTAAGCACTTTATGTGAAATTTCAATTATATGTGTGGACAGTTATACTACAAATTAACTGTAGGATGATATATAAATATATAATTAAGGAGGTTTCTAGTAGATTTCTTTTCTGTGGATTCCTTCAAATTAACAGGCTAAGAGATATAATGCCAGCCTTTTGAGATTTTTTTTTTAACTATGTATTTAATGAAGGAAGAACACAACTGAAAGTTAAAACAGTGATTCACATCAGTTATTTAAGAACTGTAAAGATGGAATAAATCAATTTTTAAAACTTTTGTGCTGCAAATGATACCAAGAAAGTGAAAGACAACTCACAGAATGAAAGAAACCATCTGCAAATTATATCTGATAAGAGACGTGTACAAAGTATATATAAAGAGGGCTTCCCTGGTGGCGCAGTGGTTGAGAATCTGCCTGCTAATGCAGGGGACATGGGTTCGAGCCCTGGTCTGGGAAGATCCCACACGCCGCGGAGCAACTAGTCCCGTGAGCCACAACTACTGAGCCTGTGCGTCTGGAGTCTGTGCTCCCCAACAGGAGAGGCTGCGATAGTGAGAGGCCCGCGCACCGCGATGAAGAGTGGCTCCCGCTTGCCACAACTAGAGAAAGCCCTCGCACAGAAACGAAGACCCAACGCAGCCAAAAATAAATAAATAAATAAAATTAAAAAAAAAAAAGTATATATAAAGAACTCATACAACAATAATAAAAAGACAAATAAAACAACTTAAAAGGAGGTAAAGGATTTGAACAGTTTTCCAAAGAAGACATACAAATGGCCAATGAGCACATGAAAAAATGCTCAAAATAATTAGCCATTAGAGAAATGCAAATCAAAACCACAATGAGGTAAGATTCCACTACACACTAAGATGGCTATAATCAAAATGGGGACAATAACAAGTGTTGGTAAGGATATGGAGAAACTGGAACCTTCATACACTGCTGTTGGGAATGTAAAATGCAGCCACTGTGAAAAACAGTTTAGTGCTTACTAAAAATGTTAAACATAGTTACCCTAAAACACAGCAATTCCACTCATAGGTATATGCCCAAGAGAACTGAAAACATAGACCACACAAAAACTTGTACCCAAAGAGTCACAATAGCATATTCATAATAGCTAAAAAGTGGAAACAACTCAAATGTCCGTCAACTGACAAATGGGTAAACAAAATGTGGTATATATCCATACAATGAAATATTATTCAGCCTTAAAAAAGGAAATTTTAATACATGCTATGATTTGGATCAATCTTGAAAACCTACTAAGCGAAAGAAGTCAGGCACAAAAGGCCACATATTTTATGATTTCATTTATAGGAAATACCAGAATAGGTAAATCCATAGAGACTGAAAGTAGATTAGTGGTTTCTTAGGATAGGGGAGAGAGTGGGCAGGGAGGGAATGGAACTGCCTGCTAATAGATATAAGGTTTCTTTTAGGGGGACAAAAATGTTTTAAAATTTTATTGTTGTGATAGTTGAATATATTTAAAACACTGAACTGTATACTTCAAATGGGTGAACTGTATGGTTATGTGAATTATATTCCAATAAAGCTTGTTTTTTTTGTTTTCTGCTTTTTTTAAAGAAAAGAACTGTAAAAACCTTAAGAGTTATCGAGTTTAGTGCTTCCTAAACCAAACTATACAAACTAGGTAAGACAGCTTAAATTCTCTACCACATACACACACATATAAAACCTTTGGGTCCTCACAGTCATAGGCACTCAAGTAACTATTAAATGATTCATTCTGGTTTTTATAGTCGGCTCAGGCTGGAGGGGCTAAACGGATAAAGGAGGGAATCCTGGCCATAGAGGAGAATAAAGACATTCACTAGGATCCATGTCCTTTGGGGGGAGGGGAGGGAGATGCCACACAAAGAGAGAGGCGCCCCTTTTTCCAAAAATGTTTGTGGAATGTTCATGAAAACTGACTATATAAAAGGCCGCAAGAAAATTTCAAAAAATTCCATAAAGCAAAAGTAACACAGTATTCTCTAATCACAGTGCAATAAAAATATGAATTATTAACCAAGCCAGAAAACAAAACAAAAAAGTCCCACTACCTGGAAATTTCAAAACTCTCTCAAATATCTCCTTAGGTAACAATGGAATAACAAACTGAAATTGGAGAATTTCCAGAAAACATAAAAATAGAAATCACCACATGTCAGAACTAAGAGATACAGCTAAAACCAGGGTCAGAGGACAGCAATATATAATATTAAATGCCAAAAAAAGGAACAAAATGAATGAAAGAAACCAAAAAAGAAGAAAATAAAGATAAAATCCAAAAATAATGAGTAAGAAAACAGTAAAACAGTAGAATAAATACATAGATAATCTAGAGGCTGGGTTTTGTGTGTGTGTGTGTGTGAAAAAAACTAAAATGAATAAACCACTAGCTAACATAATGCAGAGGAGGAAGAAGAAAGGAAAGGTATTATACAACTACAGGATTGTTTGTAATGGCAAAGACTGGAAGTCCAAAGTGGTTAAATACAGTACATTCATAAAAAGAAACACTGCAGCTTTAAAAAGAACAAGAGAAATCTTTATGTATTGACATGAAAAGATTTCCAAGATATACTGTTAAGTGAAAACAGTAAAGTTCAGAACAATAGGTATAATAAGTTGCCCTTGTGTAAAAAAGCAGGAAATATAAGAATGTTTGCATGTTCTTGCACATGCAAAAGCAACTTTGGAAGGATACAAGAATCAAGACAGTGGTTTCCTACTGGGAGGAGTAGGAATTGGGTAGATGGGGAGACAAGGATAGGAAAGATATTTTTCAGCACCATGTTTTATACTTCAGTGTTTTGAGTCCTGTGAGTGCATTACTATTTTTTTAAATAAAATTTTAAATTTGCATATGACCAATATTAATTCATCAAATATTTTCAAGCCCTTACTGTGTATCAAACACTACACTTGATGTTGTAGATGTTCAAAATGAAAAGATCTAGTCCTCTTTTAAAGGGCCCATATTTTTACAGTTTCATAGGGATACAGGCACAAACCAACACTGACCCAATATGCCTAATGTAATGTGCCGAATTCTTTGTATGTATGAAGACATTAAGTCGAAAGTCTATTAAAGAGCACCTATATATACGTAAGGGAAATAAAGATGGTTGTTCAGAGAAGATAACTCTTATGCTAAGAGTTCAAGACTGGAGATTTTCCAGTGGAAAAATACAGGATATCCCAGATAGAGCAGAAAGCAGAGGCTTGGAAGCAGAGAACAAAGGGTATTCAAGAAATCATTACAGATCATGATTTTCCAAGAAGAGTGGCTAGAATGACGACTGAAGAAGCTGAAAAGGGGCTAGATGAGAAAGGGCATTGTAAATACCAGGTTACATAATTTTATCACCTTCTGTCTGTGAGGCAGTGTGCTCAGTGCTGAGGATAAAGAAGTAAACGTGGCCTCCCTCCTGCAGCTTAGTCTAGACAACAATGTCCAGGGAAACCAAGAAACAGGTTTTTTCAGTAGTCTGATGCGTGACCCTTCCTGTCTCTGGTTCTGTTGCCTCTATCAGAAATGCTTTCTAGGTTCCCTCTCCACATCCATCCCTCTCCTAGCTCATTCCTTTCTCAGGTCTCGGATTAAATGACCCTTGTTCCAGGCAGCCTTCTCTTACTGCCGAGACTAAGTCAATCAGTTCCCCGTGTTATATACTTCAAAGCATGCTGGGATTCTTCCTGTCAACTGCACTTAGAATTCTCTTTCTTCCTCTCAAAACTGTAAGCTGCATGAATACGAGTTGAATCTGTCTTGTTCACCACTGTATCTCCAGCACTAATCACAGTATAGAGTAGACCCTTAGTTAATGAATAAATTTCAGAACATAATTTAACCTTTCCTGATCACTCAGGCTGAATATAAGAAACCTAAATTATTATATTTATATATTTCAGGTATATAAGACTATGTGGTCTCTTCCTCATAGCTCCAAAAGGATATACATTTTAAGTACTTGTATCTTTATTTTTTTCTCTCCTCTCAAACCATAAATTGTCACTTCCTACTACTTTCAAGTCTGTTTCTAGAAGATTCCAACTACTTCTAATTTGCAGCTAACTGCTGAGCTAAGCACATAAATCCAGTTATAAAGAATGTAACTGGCATAAAACCAAGTAATAGTATATAGTTTTTCAGGAGTTTTCTCCGGGGTGGGGGAGTGGGAAGGAATGGGGATAAAGGGAGACAAGATGCTCTCTTATCAGTAAACTATTTAATATTACTGCATAATTTCTTTTGTTAACAAAGCCTTTTATTTTTGCTAAATTTGGTTCATTCTATGCTAGAAGTCCAGATAATTGTTACTACGTTTCTTCATTCAAATAAACAGTTGAAAAGACAACTATGAAAGTAAACACTCCACTGTATAGGTAAAGAAAAGAATCACTTTAAAAAACTGGTCCAAAATATTAAGGAAAAAAATATTTGAGTTTGAAATTTTGAGTTTGAAAGTAGAATGTGTCTCACAATCAAAGGCTTAAAAGTAACTGGCAATATTCTTTTCTTTCTTAGTTGTACATGAAATAATGATGCACCTCATAACTGATGGCACCTAAGATTTGATGAAATGCAGTACATAATTTTACATAATAAAAATAATTCATCTATGATTTTCTCAATTAGATAATTCTGAATTATCTACTCACTATATTAGCACATTCCATCTCCCTTGTCCCACTAAAATGAAAAAACAAATGCTCATTAATGCTGCTGCTGACAGGAGATAAAAACCAATATAAAGGAAAAAAGTAGTGATTTGGTTTCACTGCGAAATGTTACCATTTAAGAGACCAATGAATGAACCAAATTAAAATTTTGCTTAAGAAATATTTAGTGAAGTCCCTCAGAATCCGTATCTTCTGGGGAAAGTATCTATCTTAGCTATGATGTATGTAATCATGATAATAGTTAACAAAATCCTTTAATTATTCACTGTTGAATAAACAGAAATGGATCTCCTCCAGGTTCCTAAGGTCAACAATCTATGACCTGTTGTGGTCCTAAAATATGCGGGTGAAGTAGGGGTTTTAATTTAGTGTAAGTTAGAGCATTAGAATTCTCTACCAGCATTATGAAACGGAATATGTTTCTTGAATTACCAGCAACATAATCACTAATGTGACTTCCAAGTCCAAACTAGCATAATTACAAAAAAAAAAACTTGAAATTTTTCATTTAAACACAACTCTTAAAAATTAGATACAATCAATTTAGTCTGATCTTTCCACAAAATAAAAACTCTCCAAAAAAAAGATATACCATTTATTATTTTTTCTCCTCAGAGGCAAAAGTGCAAACAAGTTGCTTCTAGCAATGATTAAGTTATTTAAGTTCCTATAATTCTTAAATTTTTTCTCTCAAAATAACAGGAAAGCATCAGAAGAAATATTCCCACTAGAGCTCATGAACAAAAATCAATGAGAAATAAGTTCTAGAAAATATGCTAACAACAATGATAAGTTCTGTTGACAAGGGATATTTTCTAAGAGATAATTAAATAAGAACTTAGACCTTACAATCATCATTGCAGGGTAAAAACACTAAGAAATTACTGTTGTTTTTTTTTTTTTTTTTTTACCTACCTTTGTCTGGGAACTATAAAGAGCGCCCGGACCAGCTTCTTCCTATTTGCTTTTGTGTTCATGTTCATGCAAAAATCCATTGCTGCCTACAGGAGAAAAAGCAAACTTTTTTCTTAAAAAAATATCCATTTAGCTACTGAAAGCAGAAACCCTGCACGCTACGATGGATTTCTAATAGTTCCTAAACAGTTCACAATGGTTTTAAGACACTAGTATTATAAGCATATCCCAAACTTTAAAGATCACTAAGCTTAAACTCCTCTCTCCTTTTATATCTCAAAATATATGTTTCATAAACTTTTTAATTGCAACCTAGTTTTAGAAACAGAACTTCAAGTGAGTAGATTGAAGACCCACCATGACATGTTTGGCAAATAACTATATGAAATGTGCAATCCATGCTTTTGATCTCATAAATCAATGTTAATATCAGGAAAGTTTTCTGGTAAAATGTACAAAGTAACAAGAAGCCAGGAACCAAGAAAATTACTAATGCTAATAAGGATAACCAAAAAAGAATAAAGACCAACTATGTATGAGACACAGACACAGATTATCCCCAGAAACATGTAAGAGTAAGTGCTTCAACACTGAGTAAAAATGTTTACTGTCAACAATCAGATCTGGTAACAAACTAAAGAAACCACATCATAGGACTACAATAAATATCCATAATTATTATTTAGTATAGCAATCCACTATTCTATATTTTAATAACAAAAATGTGTTCAATATTTCATCAATATGTCTAACATCTAATATAAGTGTAGAAGAAAAGCTACGAGAAGTGTATGTTCCGGGAAGCCATTAGAAAACAAAACTATGAGTAGTTGGTATTTTTTAAATACAGGTATATATATTTTTTAAACATTAAAGATTTTCAATATACATGGTTTAAGAAAATAACAAGTTTAAGTTATACTTTAAAAAGAAAAAAACTATTATCAAATATCCTTTTGGGTATCTCAAGTATTTTCCTTCCATAGGTTCACATGATTATTTTATCATTAATCCCAATCTTTAGGTAGATTTGAGGATCAGGTAACAAAGATCCTCAGATTTCCCTACAAAGGGTTTCAACTCTTCAACAATACACTCACTGAAACACCTCCCATTTGATTAAAACTTTTGCTGAAAAAATGACACAACTAATGGTGATTAGATTCAAACCCAGGAAACTAACTCACATTGAAAGTATTCACCAAGATTGAAACTGTCACTATTAGTCAAAAGTAAAACCAATGTAAATTTTTTCTTCTGCTTGTAAAGGGAGTATAATAAATTTCATTAAAGTTTATATTTTATAACATTAAAGCTTCTTACAGCTAATTAGAATAACAAAGAGAAAAGGTGAAAATATACTAAAGTTCCTTCAAGTAATTCACCATATGAAACACTGAAAATTTCTGGACTAGTATAATAAAAATCCCAAAGGTCATGTACTCAGAAAAGAAAATTGGTTAACACTGGAAAACTTCACACACACACACACACACACACACACCCCTCAAATCAACATTTTTTGAAAAATATAAAGAAAAAATTTTAATGGCTAATAATGGCCTATGTTTCAACATAAACTAGGAAACAAAAAATAAGATGTACTTCAATAACTATTTTAGAACATTATCCTTTAGAAGGCAATAAACACTTTTCCTACCACAATAATCAAAGGCCAGTTAGATGGAAAAAAACTACAATGCTCAAAACTCTGCAAAGAAAAAAAAAAAAAAAAAAAAAAAAAAAAACTCTGCAAAGATTAGGAGTTCGTAAAACATGTAAATGCCTGGTACACATAGTGGTGGCTCAATAAATATGTAGAATAAATGAATAAAAGACTACATGAAAACTGCCAGAATTAATAAATTTGAGGAAATTAAAAAGAAAAAAAAAGCTTCCCATGTATATTAATTCTTAGATTTAACCAGCCCTGCCCTTTGGGGAGAAATGAAAGCAAAGGAATCACTGGGGTGGTGTCTGTCTGCCTGGGTTACAAGTGCTGCCTGACAACTCAACAAGCAGTTTTTGAAAACCTGTTTCAAAACGTTGTAAGTAAACGAAAGACAGTTCGACAATCATTTTTTATTTTTTTAAGTAAAAATAAACTCTTCTGATCATCAAATGCATGCAGAAATAAGCATCACCATGAATGACATTACCTGCAGAAGTCACCTAAAAGAAATCTTCACTTCGGGTTATCTATTGTTACGTAAGTATTGAATTCAAAAGAATTCTTAGATTTTTCTATTTCTCAACTACTTTTCCCTCTTAAGCCATTTGGACCTCTGCCAATATAGATGGAAAAAATTCCTTTCATGAGGAAGCTGACTCCCAGGAGGAACCCACTGGGGTCCAACAGGGCAGGGTAACCTCCTATTTTCCATCTGAACCTCCAAGAGCTAACCCAGAATTTAACATATGGTCATTACTGAGCTGGGCACTGCAGGATACTTTCCAATACAGATTCACATGAGATCTTCCCACTCAACTTTCAGGATAGCACTCAAAATGGCTGCAAGGGTGTGGCAGGCATGTCAAGGTATCTCTCATCCTGCTGATAGCCAGTGAATATATGAAAATTTAGCAGGGGAAAAATTCAATCATATCCCAACCTTAGGAAAATAAGCAGTTGTTTAAAAGGTAGTCTCTGCTATATTCTAAGATGAAAGAAAAAAAGACACTATCTCTTCAGAAAACAGAAATAAATGCTGTAATTACTAAGTTTTTGAAAACTGTACATTGACCTAATTACTCCAAGAGGTGATTAGCCAATTTGGAATTTTTTTCAAGCCTATTTGATTATATGAATAGTTACTGAAACACATCTAAATTATTTGTAGAAGAGCTAAACAAGCTGAAAGTCAAAAAACAACTTGATGTCTGTAGTACTCTATAGGGAACTCTCAATACATTATGGGGAGAAAAAAGGATAAAAGATTACATTACACCTTGACTTATAAATGATTTAAAGCAATGATTTTCAAACTTTGGGTCTCAAGAGTCTTCTACACTCTTAAAAATGATTAAGGACCTGAAAGAACTTTGTTTTTGTGGGTTAATATGTTTATCAGCAGTTACTGTTTTAGAAGTTAAAACTGAGAAATTTTCAAAATATTAATTCACATAAAAATACCAATAAATCTATTAGTTGTTCACATTTTTTGGAAATTTTTTTTTTTAATTTTTATTTATTTATTTATTTATTTATTTATTTATTTATTTATTTATGGCTGTGTTGGGTCTTCGTTTCTGTGTGAGGGCTTTCTCCAGTTGCGGCAAGCGGGGGCCACTCTTCATCGCGGTGCGCGGGCCTCTCACTATCGCGGCCTCTCCTGTTGGGGAGCACAGGCTCCAGACGCGCAGGCTCAGTAATTGTGGCTCACGGGCCCAGCTGCTCTGCGGTATGTGGGATCTTCCCAGACCAGGGCTCGAACCCGTGTCCCCTGCATTGGCAGGCAGATTCTCAACCACTGCGCCACCAGGGAAGCCCCGGAAAATTTTTTTTAATGAAAAAAGAATTTAGTGACAGAAGAGTGGTACTCTTCTAGAAGATACCTTAAATTCTCATATCTATAGATTCTCGTATCTATTTATGCACTCAATCTGTTGTGACATGTTGTTTTGGATGAAGTATATGAAGAAACTCCAGGGACTTCTCTGGTGGTGCAGTGGTTAAGAATCCGCCTACCAATGCAGGGGACACGGGTTCGAGCCCTGGTCCAGGAGGATCCCACATGCGGTGGAGCAGCTAAGCCCGTGCACCGCAACTACTGAGCCCGCATGCTGCAACTACTGAAGCCCGAGCACCTGGAGTCCGTGCTCTGCAACAAGCCCACGTGCAGCAACTAGAGAAAGCCTGCACGCAGCAACAGAGACCCAATGCAGCCAAAAATAAATAAATAAATTTATTAAAAAAAAAAAAGAAAAAGAAACTCCAGTTTCACACACATATGTAGCTGGAAAGGGAGGCATATTTTAAGATCATTTTCAGTAATTATAGATATTCTTTGATACTTCACCAAAACTTGACAAGTGGTAGTTTCTTAACCGTTAGTTGCAATGTGAAATCAATGCAATGTGTATCAACTTCTCATGCTCTGCTAGATTAAAATCCATTGGTCTATCTTGCACTGAGTGAATTTTTAATATCCAATCAAGATTTTGTTGACCTTATGTGCTGGTAATTCAGAACAATGGTTCACTGAGCTATGCAGATCTTCCAAACACTTACATAGTATTTTTAAATTACATTATTTAACATCACCACTCATCTTATCAGAAAAGTTTCACCAATAAAGCCTCTTCAGAAAAGAACTGGGAAGATGTCAAGCTTATGGTGGTGGACATAAGTTTTCCAAAATTCTAATTTTTGCTGGAAACTCAAATTTGTCCACTGGCAATAAATACTTTTAGTTGTTTCTCTTGAAGTGAGAGGCTCACCTGTTCATGTTAGAAAAATGTCTGCTAAACACCCACATCTGAATAACCACAGTTTGTCCATCAGTTCTTTCAAGTAAAAACGGTATTCTATGTAAAAAGCAACTAGTTTAGCTTGCAACTCAATCACACAAGTGATTGAGGCAACCTTTTCTTGAGGCAACCTTGAGATAGTATATTGAGATAGCATATGTGCTTTACACGTCCTTCTTATTTTATCAAGTTAAAAGGAAGTGTACTCAAAGACTGAAATGAAACAAAATTACTCCAATTTTTATGGATTCATCAGAGATTCCTAAGTGAAAGGAGCATTGTTCTTTTAATTGCAGATGCACAGCAATGGCTACTAGTACATTCTGCTACCCATGCAGCTTGATTCGTGTTAAAATGCCAGCAGCTTTACCCATCATCACTTTTGCAAATGTCAAAAACAGTGAAAAAGTGGGGAAAAAAAATCCTAGTATTAGTATGGAAAGAGTTTTGACCTTACAGACCCCCTGAAAGTGCCTCAGAAGATACCAGGAATCTACAGAGCATACTTTAAGAACTTCTGGTCTAACACAGTATTTCCCACACTGAGGAATCCCTATGTGAAGGGGAGAGGTGTCAAGCTAACAGGATTCTAGAGACAGTTCCACCCCCAAACACAACATCTACAAACTGGCTCCCACTGTATGTGTTTATTTTGAATTCCCATATTAGATTCCATTTGAAGAAATGGTTCATTCTACAGCCAGAACAGTCCAAAAACCATAGACGTTCCTAATTAGAGCTATCCTACAAGGTCTACGTGCTTGAGTAAAGTCACACAGAGGCAATCATACCTTGTCTATCAGATCACGGTTGACACAGTTGGGCAATTGCTGGAGAAAAGCATCTACTATGAGCTTGAGATGAGATCCAGTGCTGGCTTCTTCATCCTCTTGTTCTAATATGAAATTGGTTTTTAAACAGGTTTAAATATATATATACATAGACAATATAAGAATAAAAACATCCAGTAAGAAGTTATCTGGGGCATAGATAATCTAGAGCACTTTTCTTACTCATGAAAAAATGAAGCATTTTTTGAGATATTACCCTAGAAAGTGTGGGTATCTTTAGAATCATAACCCTAAATCACTACTGTCTTTCAGATATCAACTATAAAAAGGCAAACTTTTACATGAGAAGTCACAAGTTGCATGTAGTTTTATAGTAGATCTGCAATTTTTATCTGTCACGCATCGCTTCTCCCATGTCTTCAATTAACAGTACGATCATCGCTTGCCCTCGAAGGCAATCCATGGGATTCTGATGGGGAAGGGTGCTGCCCAAGCACAGACACCACCACTCCTCTCGGCCACAGGCAAGCATGACACAGGACTAGCCAAGTCCTTCCATGAGGCTTATACACAGACAGTGGAAGACAAGCCCTCTTTTCTTCTGATGTCACTAACTGGTTTGAGCCAAGGGTAGCCTCCAGCCATGCCTCCCTCCCTTCATGACATGGATAAACAGAATCTGCAGTAGGAAACAATGAAGCCCATAGAGAGAAAGGCAATACTGACAGAAGGTATCTTTCTAATAAAGAATCCTAACTAATAAAGAAACTTGACGGGAAGTATTCAGGAAATAATTAACAATGTGATATTTTTATTACTAAATATAAAACATTACTCAATTATAAAGACAGATAAAATTACATCAGATGAACTGATATACTAATTGTCTTTTTATCTCTCAACTTTCAAATATACTTATGTTAAGACTGTAAAGATTATATCAGAATTAAAATACATTAAGGACAATGCTAGCAAGTAGAGAAGTGTAAGAAATATCTATTAAGATTCAGATTATCACTAAAGTTTGTAGTCACATAATATAGGACATGTAGTATTTCTGTTCCAAATCAAATTCCAAAAAAGCGATGGCCTAGAAACAACAGGAAAACAAGGAATAAAAGAGTAAAGACCCATATTCTCAGGCAAGGGCTTTGTGTAGAAACACTAATCCAAACTTGGGAATTCCCCGGCGGTCCCGTGGTTAGGACTCCGTGCTCTCACTGCCGAGGGCCCGGGTTCAATCGCTCGTCAGGGAACTAACATCCCACAAGTTGCAGAGCGTGGCCAAAAATAAATAAAATAAAACAGACGTTTTAAAAAAAAAAAAAAAACAACTAGTCAAAAATTAAAATTTTTGGCAAAAGTGTTTACCTTGCTCATCAAGAAGTTTCTTTGTAAGATCTTCAGCTTCATCTCCACCCTCTAGCTCCAAAGTGTCATCATTAATCTCTAGGTTCTCCAACTCAAGCTCCAAATCATCAGGACTTGATACCTCCTTATTATCCTTAGGTTCCTTTGCCTCTGTTTGAAATCAAAGAATCAGTACCTCTGAATTAAAAGTCATATTGAAATCCTGCTGCAAAAAATACAAAGACTCACAAAATCTGCATCGTTTGTCTTAGAATCTACATTTATACCTGGCAAGAAATTTGATATATTCAGATTTTTTAAAATACATTATGCTCATTGAGAACAAAGACCATAACTTCTTTGATTCTGTATGCCATCTGTTCACTGAAGAAATGAACAGATGGATGGATTGATGAATTGATGAATGGAGACATACATGGCATGGGGATCTGTGGTAAAGATGAGGGGAAGATAAAGCTGATTAGATAAAGTGGACTTAAATTAATTAAGATGTCCATATTATTCTGTCATTCATTTAATCTAGTGACTCAATGTTCGTATTACAAAACTAGTAAATAAAAAAAAATTTTTACAAATATTATTTTGAAACTAATCTTTATAGCACTTTAATATAAAAAAATTTGTCCTCCAGCATTTACCTTTGTAATCATCCTTGTTGGACTCTTTATTCTGACAACTTTTTTCATTATCTTTAAACAAGATGGCTGGAACAAAAGCTTTCAAATCAATGAGGTTCTCATAAAAATTCCGAGCATCTTCATCTTCCCATATACCACCTTCCAAGTCATATTCTCCAGGTTTACCAGGTGTAAATATATCAATTCCAGGCCCATGCTCTACAATAAAATAAATCACAAGGAATTAAAACCAATGAACCTTGAATGTTTTGATTAACAGACGCTTCTTCAATCCACAAGCACTCTGGACTGTTCATGTAACCATCTTCACCAGAAAATCACAAACTGTGTTTTAAGTAAAGCTCTAAACCAGGACAGACAAGAGGAAAGCGTAGGATAAAGATGCATTTCTCTTAAATGTTTTAAGCAACTGATATGAGATTAAGTAGCCATTTGATATATTAGGCCCACCTTCATAAAACCTAAAACCAATATAAGAAATATATAAGCCTGGTCATTCCTAAACATCCAGCTTAAAGTCCCACCTCCCCTATGATGCATTTTTTTAAGACTCGCAACCCTCTGTACAATTTATATCATAATTATCATCACAAGTTTATGGTTTATCTTACCATAAACCCTTAAAAGCAACCCCTTTTGGTATTAACTTGGTATAAGACAGATTGCCATAAATGATCAATTGATAAATAACTGGAAAGGAAGGGAAGGAATGATGAGGAAATATACAGATATTTCAGTAGAGAGTGGAAAACCATGTATAACACACACACACACACACACACAGTCTACCTTACATACAACTACACTTTCTTAAACTCAGAACATTAAAAGTAACTAATTTCCTACTTCATGGTCATGAGACCATTCATGATTATATCTATCCTCACTGTACATCTCTCCAAACTAGAGAATGATCCTGCAGATTAAAATTCACCCTGAGGGGTTCCTCGTTGGTGCAGGGGTTAAGAATCCTCCTGCCAATGCAGGAGACAAGGGTTCGAGCCCTGGTCCGGGAAGATCTCACATGCCGAGGAGCAACTAAGTCCGTGCGCCACAACTACTGAGCCTGCGCTCTAAAGCCCGCGTGCCACAACTACTGAAGCCCGTACACCTAGAGACCATGCTCCGCAACAAGAGAAGCCACCGCAATGAGAAGCCCGTGCACCGCAAGGAAGAGTAGCCCCCGCTCGTCGCAACTAGAGAAAAGCCCACGAGCAGCAACGAAGACCCAATGCAGCCAAAAATTAATCAATTAATTAATTAATTAAAAAAAAAAGAATCTAACAGAGCAGAAACCAGAATTAAAAACAAAACAAAACAGAAAAATCCTGAGAGGGACTTCCCTGGTGGCGCAGTGGTTAAGAATCCGCCTGCCAATGCAGGAGACATGGGTTCAAGCCCTGGTCCGGGAAGATCCCACATGCTGTGGAGCAACTAAGCCTGTGCACCACAACTACTAAGCCTGCGCTCTGGAGCCTGCGAGCCACAACTACTGAGCCCACGTGCCACAACTACTGAAGCCCGCGTGCCTAGAGCCCGTGCTCCGCAACAAGAGAAGCCGCCGCAATGAGAAGCCCGCGCACCGCAACGAAGAGTAGCTCCCACTCCCCGCAACCAGAAAGCCCACGTGTAGCAACAAAGACCCAACGCAGCCAAAAATAAATAAATAAATAAATAAATAAATTTATTTAAAATAAAAAATAATGATGGCAGAACTTTGTCAACTTTGTTACACAGCATTTACATCTACATTGTATTAGGTATTATAAGTAATCTACATGATGATTTAAAGTATATGAGAGGATGTGTGCAGGTTATATGCAAATACTAAGCCATTTTATATAGGGACTTGAGCATCGTTGGAGGTCCTGGAACCAATCCCCTGCAGATACCAAGGAAGGACCATAAATGTATTCACAGTATACAACGCGTATTTTCTTATTGAGGATGTAAAATACAAAATACCTTCTTGTATTATAAAAGGACACTTCACAAATATTTCACTTTTAAGATTTTTAAGTAAATAGGATTTTCAGATAGTTTTAAGATTAATAATGTATTAACATTTATCTACCGAAAGTAATTTTTCAAGTAGTTGGTGTGATATGTTAGAATAGTATATTAGGAGCCTTACCAAAAAGAAAGTTTAAAACACCTTCGAAATAATACGGAAAGTAACTCATCTTACAAAATGATAAACAATTTATCTTATAAAACTGCAAAGTAGGCTTTAGTTCTAAGTAACAATTTAAGATTATATACCATTCAAAACAACTAAATTATAAATATAAATAAGCACAGAAATATTAGTATCCCAAATGTCCAATTCACCTTATTACCTATCCAAGATATAAAGTAAATCTTTCTGTAGCTCCAACTATGGTTTAAGACAGGCCCCTGTTAGACACAATCTAAGGATATCTATTACAAAAGAACCTGAAGGGACTTCCCTGATGGGGCAGTGGTTAAGAATCCGCCTGCCAACGCAGGGGACACAGGTTCGAGCCCTGGTCCAGGAAGATCCCACATGCCGCAGAGCAACTAAGCACGTGTACCACAACTACTGAGCCTGTGCTCTAGAGCCTGTGAGCCACAACTACTGAGCCCACGTGCTGCAACCTCTGAAGGCTGCGCACCTAGAGCCCGTGCTCCACAACAAGAGAAGCCACCGCGATGAGAAGCCTACGCACCACAATGAAGAGTAGCCCCTGCTCACTGCAACTAGAGAAAGCCCACGCACAGCAACAAAGACCCAATGCAGCCAAAAATTAAATAAATAAGTAAAGTTATTATTAAAAAGAAAAGAACCTGAAGAAATTCATCATATCATCATATGAGTTAATTATTATTCTCTAAGTGCAAAGCCTTTTCCATTCAGAGAAGCATTTCAAGTAGATTTTCAATGTTCTTATTAGGTCTTAATACTACTTCTTCATTTAAAAAATTTTAAAGACATTTCAAAACATCCATTTTCAATATTACACATCTGAGAAGACTAAAGATATAAGTGATTAGTGCTTACTAAAAAAAAATCACAATGTTTGTTTTTAAGGATATCTTACCTTCTGGTGTTGGTTTGTCTTGAGGAAGATCTGGCATATTTTCATCCAAAAGGTCTGCTAAGGATTGAGAATTTGCCAGCAGCTTCTGATAAGACATAGCAAATTCCTCATACTGTTTATGTCTATCTTCGCTTAGCTCCCCTTTAGAATGTAGAATACGCCTATAAACAAATGATGAAATAATCTGATAATCTTATCAAATAGATGGGATCATGTATTATTACATTGGGAATGTTCTATAAAATTTGACTTTATCACACAAGCTTATTAACACAATCTTATTTAACAACTTATTTTTAATACTTAACTTTCAAGACGTATCTGAAATTAAAAGTTGTACATCAAATTCACCTGAACAATTAAAATTTTTTAAACAATTAAATTTTCACATTGGTTCTTCAGAAAACATGAAGTGTGATTAACAATTATGCTTGCAGAAATATAAAATTCAATAGTATGGGGGCTTCCCTGGTGGCGCAGTGGTTGAGAATCTGCCTGCCAATGCAGGGGACATGGGTTCGAGCCCTGGTCTGGGAAGATCCCACATGCCATGGAGCAACTGGGCCCGTGAGCCACAACTACTGAGCCTGCACGTCTGGAGCCTGTGCTCCACAACAAGAGAGGCCACGACAGTGAGAGGCCCACGCACCGCAATGAAGAGTGGCCCCCGCTCGCCGGAACTAGACAAAGCCCTTGCACAGAAATGAAGACCCAACACAGCCAAAAATAAAATAAATAAAATAAATAAATAAAATTAAAAAAAAAAACAGTATGCCACTAATTTTTAGTATTTTGTTACAGCCATATTCCCATCAGACATACAAGTTGGTTTTCAAAAACAGCACGTTATAGAAAGAATCAGTATCTTTAAACTTTCACAGTGATTTGATTCGAGATTATGTTGAAAAAGCCTACATCTTCTGTGTAGTCAATTCTCAAGCTACTGTGCAAGCACTCGTTATTTATCCATTTAACAAATATTAACTGAGCAAACCCACTTAATCAAGGCCAGGCCGCCCTGAGGAGCAGAGGACACAAGTACTCCTGCACTCTGCAAACAGTTCACTAATAAGCCACCCATAATTAGAAATGTAAAACTAATGAAAATTTTCAAATTGTATAAAGTAAAAATTTTACTGTAGTAGTTTAGATGGTTGAAATGTCTATAGCTGGACCCAATTTTTCTACAACTAAATATTTATGTAGTAGTGTAACATCTGAAATTTATCAACCTTAATACAAATACAATATGGATTTCAAAAAGTCAATTATAAATTGTAAATTAAGTCATTTTCAAAAGTAATATTTAAAAGTATTTTTTATTCCTTGTTTTGAGTTTCCTTATGAACAGTGAAGAAAATGAGTTAGAGAGTTTTTTGTGTGTTATCTCCTTAAAAGTTATAGAAAATGAAGTAGAAAATCCATGCCTACACTTATTTATCCCTGCTTATTTGGAACAATTTCCAAAGTTTCCCATCTTATCCCATTCTTATCCACAGAAACTTTTGTTTAAATGCTACAATATTCCAAATAGCAACATTTTCTATTTTTAGGAATAGCAGTTCCCATTTACAAGCACAAGATAGATCAATAAAAAGATCAATTATTACTCATTAAATCCAATTCTTTTTTTCCCCAAATCTGGCCTATTAGGATCTAAAGTGAGAATTTTTCATTCATTTTCTTGTGATTTAAATACACATTAGACAATATCGTTCTACAAATAGATAAGTAAAATGCCAAGATAGTTTAACCATAATAATCCAGGCTAAAAAGTATTCCTCTAACAACACTGTCACTAAAGAACAGTTTCTTTCTCTCTTCTAACATATATTTCAGACTAACTTTACAGGCAAGAACAAAGTTTCTTTCAGTAAGTTTTATGAAAGAATTTTTTTAATTAAAGCAAAAACCCAAGCATTTAGAAATATTCAAGCCATGAAAGAAATGACTGACATTACTTTAAATGAGCTTGTTCGAACTTTTAATTAGAAGTCATGTCATTTTTGAAGTTAAAAAAGCCATTAAAATTAAATAATTTGAATAAATAATACTCAAAGGCAGGCTACTCTAAAATGTTCTACAATTATTAGGAAAAATGTTAATTAATAAAAACTTGAGTTTATTCAGAAACAAATTATGTTAAAAGGGATAATAATAGTTCCAAGGGATTTCAAAACCTCTAATGACAACTAAGATGCAAAATTATTTCAGCTTGAAACGAAACTGGAAAATATCTCAAAATACCATGAACCTGGAACTTTATTTCTCTAACAAGCTGACATTCTGGTCATCTGAAGAACATACACCCAGTTTAGGTTATATAATATTCACTAAGGATTTATGACATACAAGCTGTAGCAAGGTGGTGACTATTTTATATCAGAACAGAAAATGAACTCTTTTTTCCAGTATCAACTTCACTTTCAAACTTTTGCCTGGGACTTTGCACGGGTAAATTAAAAGTGACTGAATTCTATGAGGGGTCCCTTTGTATGCATTCAGTTCCTTTCCATTTCTCCTGGAACCAGTCAAAACTTTGAAGCTTCAGAGATATTCCTCGTCCTCCCAAAACCTCAATTCCACGATTAAACTTTTAACAGTACTAATTTACCTAACTACTTAATTTATACGTGTTTAGGTTATTGTTTAACGAGACTAGTTGGGGGGGGAGGGTTAGATTTTGGTTGACTGGTTTTCTAATCGAATCTTATACTACGCACTCAGAAAGCAGTACAGGATACCAATGAAATGGCATTAGAAGAGTTCTGTTATACACAAAACTTATATAGTCATATGTACTTTTTCCTTACCATTTATTTAATATACATTTCCTAAACATCTGACTAATCCTACAGCATGTAATAAGACTATAGACTTCAAGCAAAGAAAGAACCCATCACAGGTACCTGAAAATTCAAAATCCCTAGTTATTTAGAGGTTCTAATGAAATTTAAATGAAACAGTTTCTAGTTAATGTACTATATAAGTCAGTTTTTATAAGTTTATGAAGTCCATATGGAAGTTTTTCAGTTTGATTAAATTTTAGACCTGTATGAGGGAACTAAATATACACAGCACCTTTGACCAGAGTACCTTTTCTGTACATCAGTGTAAATCTCACCAAAATTTCTTATGTAAATTCCATGGGAATATATCACTAAGCAAAATCAAGCTGAAGATATGATTCATCACATACCACTTTAATTACAATCTCTTCAGAAACACATCTATTACACAAAGCTGCTTTGAAGCCATTATTCTGAGACTGTCATAAACCAGAGGTCAGCAAACTTTTTCTGCAAAGCGCCAGATAATAATTATTTTAAGCTTTGCAGACCATATGGTCTTTGTTGTGACTACTCAACTCTGCTGATATAGCACAAAAGTAGCCACAGACAATATGTAAACAAATGAGTGTGACTATGTTCCAATAAAACTTTATTTATGGACACTGAAGTCTAAACGTCATATAGTTTTACTATTTCACAAAATGTTCTTCGATTTTTTTGAACCATGTAAAAAGGTAAAGACCATTCTTAGCTCACCGGCTGTACAAAAACGAGTGGTGGGCCTAATCTGGCCTGCAGGCCATAGTTTGCCAATCCCTGTCATAACTGGAGATAACGGAGTATCACTGTTAAATATATTATAAACAAGTTCATTCTCTCTCCTGGTATCACTGAACGATAGGGAGGAAATGGTACCATAAAGATATGAAAAGTAAGCAATGAAAACAAAACTAATTCCAAGTCTTAGTCACTGCAATAAAAAAATAAGAAAGTAGACCTCCTTCACCCAAAATATGAGCTATCACTATCTGGGAGGACCCCCTAAGGTACATCAATCCTTGATTTCTGGAGTGTTTTTTATATTACATTTAATATTAATTTAACTTAATATTGTAAAACTGACAGAAAATTTCAAATAGTCCATTCTGGAATCAAGCATTATATCTCATAAATAAGAAAAGCCACAGATGCCTCAAAAAATTCTAGTATTGAGACATTCGGTTTTCTTTTTTTCCATTTTTTTCATTTTTATTGTTATTGCCTGACTTTCTTGCTATTTCTTTAATTTTGTACAGTGTTTATTCTGTTGTTTTGTATTGTTTTTAAAAATGAATTTTTAAAATAACCCATGAAAGTTTAAGAAGTTTAACATACAAATTTTCAAAATCATAAAAAGGCACAAAGAGAAATTCTCATTCAAAAACCTTTCTGAAGGATTGAGCAGGCAATATACTGTTAATGGTGAACTAACATTTATTGAATACTTACAATGTGCCAGATACTGTTATTAAATGCTTTTACACATATGAGTTCACTGCACTGTTCACATGTACCTCAAAGGTAGAGTGCTACTGTTATCCCATTTTACAGAAGAGAAAACCAAAGCACAGAGATGTGAGGTAACTTGCCCAAAGCTACAGAATGAGTAAATGACATCTAAAACTTGAACCCAAGCAGTCTGGCTCCAAAGTCCATTCTCATAACTACTGGATTATACTGCCTCTCAAATAAAATTAAAATTATCCACTTGGTACCTTATTTTGAATTAGGATGTCTCTCAAATGCATGTATCAAAGGCAAGCCTTCCCACATTGAGGTTCTTGTTTTATATTCTATTTTGGGTCCTTCTTTTGTTTGGATTTGACTTTGTAAGTCCTCAGTAGCTAATGAGTTTACTAGACACCTTAAAAATAAGTACTAGGACTTCCCTGGTGGCGCAGTGGTTAAGAATCTGCCTGCCAATGCAATGGACACAGGTTCGAGCCCTGGTCTGGGAAGATCCCACATGCCACGGAGCAACTAAGCCCATGCGCCACAACTACTGAGCCTGAGCTCTAGAGCCCACAAGCTACAACTACTGAGCCACGGGCCACAACTACTGAAGCCTGCGCACCTAGAGCTCGTGCTCCGCAACAAGAGAAGCCACCACAATGAGAAGCCCGCGCACCACAACCAAGAGTAGCCCCCGCTCACCGCAACTAAAGAAAGCCCGCGCACAGCAACGAAGACCCAACACAGCCAAAAAAACCCAAAAAAAACAAAAAAGAGTAGCCCCCGCTCGCCACAACTAGAGAAAGCCCACGCACAGCAACAAAGACCCAACGCAGACAAAAATAAATAATTAATTTTAAAAATATATAACATTAAAAATAATAATAATAATAAAATAAGTACTAAATGCAGATGAAAATGAGTACTATGGAAGATGTGAAAAATACAGAATGAAAAGGTAGGAAAGAACCTGATTCTATCATTTGCTATCCAAGTCACATTGGGCAAGCTCTTTAATCCCTAAATCGGATCTATCACCTTCAAAATACAGGTATTTCTTTCAAGGGTACTGTGAGGATCAACTGGAATCATACATCTGATGCACTATATCAATGTAAAACAGTATTTTCGTGGAAAAAAAAAAAAAATGCCAGAGCTCACTGTAGAAAATGCAAGAACTTCAATGCCAAGTATTATTTTGATCTTCTATTAGCCAAGTTAAAAAAGAAAAAAATCTTGAAAAGACCACAGAAAATCCATTTTAGCTTTGTTCTTATGCAGTCATGCAAAACAACATAGAACACATGGCCAAATCTTGAAAAAATAACCATGAAGCAGACCCATGAAAAACTACTAGGTTTCACTTTTCATCTCCTTTAGCGCTCTGTCAAATTCTCATGAGAACTTGAATTTTCTTGTGGTTTCATTTTAGAATTTGGTTATAGATGTTGTACAATCTTATATGAAAAGAGACTAGAGCAATAGTTAAGCATAACTGTACCCAAATATTTATTAACCAACTATGTCAAAGTCATTGACTCAGAATTAGAAAATATCTGGAAGGAGGTAACAATTTTGAAGCACTTATAAAATTGTTAAAGCCTCTGTAAGTCTAAAGCACAGTGATATAACATTTTAATAGTGCTTAAATATTACTACACAATTTATTAAACAATCTCCCTGTAAAGGCAAGGTACAACTTATCTGGAAAGAATGTGAAAGGTAAAAGCAACACTATTTAATTTCAGGTTGATGTGTTTTCAGGTTTCAACACTATTAAAGTAATGCCTCATGAATTTACAATAATAAAAGAAACCTCTGGCGGGGGAGGGGAGGGCGGTGACGAATTGGGAGATTGGGATTGACATATATACATTAATATGTATAAAATGGATAACTAATAAGAACCTGCTGTATAAAAAAATAAAATAAAATTCAAAAATTCAAAAAAAAAAAAAGAAACCTCCCTGGTTTTATTAACAAGGGAAAAGCCTACATTCTACCTCCATTTTTCTTCCTTACTAAACTTTAAATCATTTACTGCTGTTGGACTGAGCATGCAATCATGAAGGTCATAATTCACCAGTACTGAAAAGAGAAACATACCCCCACTCCCACCAACTAAGAAGAAAAAAAAAGAAATTAAGACACTTCAGAATTATTCAAGCAAGAATTCTGACTTACTATCTGAATTCATGATTTCACTATACGGCTAGAAATGAACTGTTACATAATTAACATTAAGTTACATCTAATAAAATTAAATCATTTATTCACCCAATTTTTATTAAATGCCAAAAAAATACTAGGTTATGTTACCTTAATGAGAATAATATCTCAAAGTACAAAGCATTTCAAGTATAAAGAGCACTGAACATAAAAAACAAAGCAAGAAGTAAAGCTATTAATTCTAAATTGGCAAATATTACTAAATGATCTTTTAAATGTGTAAATATTAATTTTCATTCCCCAGATCAAACACTTAACCAAATGCATTTTAAAAATAAGATTTTGTACTTAAAGTATGAAAAGCTTATAAATTCAAATTTATTAGAATTCACCCAACGCTAGGGTCAATTGTATTGCTGGCTGACAATTGTAAATCCCTCAGGGGGCTAGAAACAGAAGTAGCTATCTAAAATCTATCAGCCGAGATAACAGCTGAGATTCGATAGGTCTTATTCAGTCACCTTCTTCATTCATTCATTACAGTGTTTTTCAGAAAACACCAGAGATTTTATTACTCTATTTTTTTAAATTGGTTAAATAAATCTTTAAGTAAAGACTTTAATGAGTACAGACTAACACTTCACAACCCCTAAGCACGGTGCCATCTCCCAAGTTAATTAAAATGACCAAGAGCATTTATAATCCATAGACTGAAAATACAGTCACTTTTTTAAAACCATCATTATTGAGATATTGAATAAAGGCTTAAAGTATTTCAACTATGTATGAGCATTAAATACTCACTAGCTTGGCACTTAGATTTCTAGCATTATCATGCGTAAGAGAAACCTTACTGGGAAAAACGATTGCCTATGATTTATTCCTATGATACAGAAAAACTTCACAACACCTACTGGATAATGATTGGGAGGGAGAAACTTTTGGAAACTGGTCATTTTAACTGTAATGTACCCTCTTAGAAGGAGACTAACATTAGGCCAAGTAGGGACTCTGCACTAACCAATTCCTCATGTCTTCTTTGCTCAGTCAGGCATTTAAATCCTCACTACAGAGGCTGCTCAAGTTGAAGCTATCCTAAGGCATGAGTGACTTATTAAGCTATATGCCAATTATTTTCTACATTGTGATTAAGATTCTCACATTCCCCCAAATTATTACATCTAATTGGACAGTCTCTGTGATAAAATAACTGCTACCATGCTAAGGTCAATTTACACTTAGTAAATAACCTCCTCTAATAACCAACCATAGTTAATAGTTCTGTATTAAAATGAGTAAGTTTCTAGGAAAAGGCCACAAAGCTGTGCTCTCAACACGAGATCCTGTTCAAAATTTTCTTGCGTGACTTTAATAACAAAAAAAAAAAGGTCTGCTTATCTAATCTAAATGTGACCAATGCATAAGTACAATTAATAATATACACATCATTGGGACTTCCCTGGCGATCCAGTGGTTAGAACTCAGTGCTTTCACTGAAGTGGCCTGGGTTCGATTCCTTGTCGGGGAACTAAGATCCCACAAGCCGCGCAGTGCAGCAAACACACACACACACACACATCGATTATCATTAGGCTAACATAATATGCCAGAAGTATCTAAATAAAGTTTCAAAGAGGTAAGTCTGTATTAGGTATAAAAAAATTATTTCACTAGTTCAAGGTGAAGAACTGGCTGGGCAGCAGTTCCTCTGAGAAATTAGTCTTTAGGTGTAACAAAGAGTCAAGACTGACAAGGCAGCTATAAAAACTAATGGAATTGTAGGTCATAAGCAGATAAGAAGGCATCCAAAACAGACGTCCTAAGAACAGTGAAGTGTCTGGAAATCATGTAGCATACTGAGGGAACCAGAGGTATTTAGCCTGGAGAAGATGAAAGGGAAACATCTTGGCAGTCTGCAAATATTTGAGACATCCTGGTGTAAAAGAAGAGACATGTCACATGCCAGTGTTTCTCAAACTATCTGCCATAAAGGAATAATTTTCTTTCCAATCACAGCACAGCTATAAAATACAGTGACAATATCATGGCAATGGAGAATTGCTATCAAAACGTCTAAATGCTTAGTCTAAAGTTTCTCAGCTTAATTCATTGTGAACAGGTAAATAGTTCATGGACCCCCACTTTGAGTAGCTTTATTCCGTCTGTATCAGAAAAAAGAAGTAAATCAAAGGGAACCATTATATGGGGCGTTAAACATCAGCTTGAATTCCTAGCAAATAGGTGTGTCCAACAGTGGAATGGCTCAGAGCACTAAGCTCGAGAAGTTTTCAGAAGGATAATTTGTCAGATAATCTATAAAATGGATTCCATTTTGCATTGGAAGGATGACCGGATTAAATGATTACAGACTCTACCCTATAAGCTTCTGTGAGGCCAATCAAAAACACACACACAAAACCCTTAAAGTAGCCAATAAAAAGTAATCAAAACATACTTTCAAAATCAGCTGTGATGTATTAGGTAGGACACACAGGAAATGGAAAAAGTAGAAAACTTGGGGAAAAAAAGAAAGAAAAAACACAAAACCTTGGGGCTCCCCTGGTGGCGCAGTGGTTAAAATCCACCTGCCAATGCAGGGGACAAAGGTTCGATCCCGGGTCCAAGAAGATCCCATATGCCACGGCGCAACTAAGCCCATGCTCCACAACTACTGAACCTGCACTCTAGAGCCCGCATGCCACAACTACTGAGCCCATGTGCCACAACTACTGAAGCCCACACGCCTAGAGCCTGTGCTCCACAACAAGAGAAGCCACCACAATGAGAAGCCCGCGTACTGCAACGAAGAGTAGCCCCCACTTGCCGCAGCTAGAAAAAGCCCGCGAGCAGCAACAAATACCCAACGCAGCCAAAAATAAAATAAATAAAATTTTAAAAAGAAACGTTAAATATGTGAGAATTATTAATAGAGGACCCTACTTTCCTTTTTAACCCATTACTGGCTATACAAGTATATTCTGAAGTAGCCTCTTCAAAGTTTAAAACAGTCCTTGCTAGGGCTTCCCTGCTGGCACACTGGTTGAGAATCCGCCTGCCAATGCAGCGGACACGGGTTCAAGTCCTGGTCCGGGAAGATCCCACATGTCGTGGAGCAACTAAGCCCATGCGCCACAACTACAGAGCCTGTGCTCTAGAGCCTGCGAGCCACAACTACTGAGCCCGTGAGCCACAAATACTGAGCCTGCGTGCTGCAACTACTGAGGCCCGTGTGCCTGGAGCCTGTGCTCCGCAACAAGAGAAGCCTCCACAATGAGAAGCCCACGCACGGCAACAAAGAGTAGCCCCCGCACGGCAACAAAGAGTAGCCCCCGCCTGCTGCAATTAGAGAAAGCCCGTGCGCAGCAACAAAGACCCAACACAGCCATAAATAAATAAATAAATTAATTAATTTTTAAAAAAAAACAGTCCTTGCTATTCAAAAGCAAAAAAAGAGGATGCTTTTTTTTAAAGAAACATTAAGGAGCACCACTGCCATCTTAAATTCTCACCTCTTAGTGATCTTCAGCCACCAAGAATTTATCCATATAGTCTCTGCACCTATCTTACCCCTGACCTAACTGAACTACTGGCATATACTATGGCAGTCTCTTCTGGTTGAGTCAATCACCTTCTAGTGGTAACTACTTAAACCAATCAGTCCTCCCCAACTACAGGCTTATAGGAATAAGTGTTCTGACCCCTACATGCACTTTAAATAGCTGCAGAGTATCCAACCAAAGGCTACTGCTGTTGCCTCCTTTCTGTACCCCTTCAGCCCTCCTCCAAATCCAACCCTCCATAAAGTTGACCTAATACCCACCAACTGCATCAACTTTTAGCTTGTTGGTGCCTTCTAGGTGCAGATGCTACACAGCAGTCTACAGTATCTTGTTAACTGTCAAAGGTGGCCTAAATCAGGGACATACATTCCTTTCCTTTAGAATTTTGAATGGATGTCCCCAGGAGAAAGACTCCCATAAATGCAGAGTTGCACTTGAAGAATTTTTTCACAGCTACTTTGGTACATTATTTTCCAAATTTCTAATCTAAAATATCACTGATAATGAATGACTTGTTCTCTTAAAAAGCGAGTATCAACAGTGACATCAATAAACTAAAATACAAAACAATGAAAGCAAACCTGTTATAGAGAGGGAAGAGCAAAACACACAGAAAAATAGCAGATAAGTTAAAGTGACAGAAAAAGAAAACTTATCCCTCAACATTAAGAAAACTTATCCCTCAACATTAAGGAGTTTTTTAAATGACAGGAAGAAAACAGATCCACAAAGTAAAAATCACCACATACTTGCCGGATTTCTTTTAAAATCAGAAACAAAATCTATCGAAGACTCACATTTAAACATGAGTACTTAGATTGTTACACTGTGAAATTTTCCTGGAATGTTAAGAAATCACCTGCAATGAGCCCTTTTCCAAAAGTTCTTTCAGTGGCATGAAGACTTTAAAATTTTTTAAGTATGAGCTCCAAAATAAATTCTCATTTCTGAGAAACATTTGAAAATCACCTGTTTTGTCTCTCAGTATTCTGTAGCTCCCTGTGGTCCCTTTTCAGGTGTTTGGTCAAAGACGTAAAGTATTCTTTTAAAAGATTCTGGAAAGGTTGCTGTTTCTCTGGACTAATTATCTCACTAGGAGGAAAACTCAAATTAAACTTCTCTGCAGCACTCTTTACTTTCCTTGGTACAAGTCCAGCAATATCATCTCCACAATGTCGGCAAAAACTAATCACCACAGAAACATGGGTATGGGATTCCCGATCAGCATTAATAATATTTTTTAGCTGTTCATAGATTACGGAAAGACCTTCCTTGTCAGTGAAAATCCCAACTATTGTCAATTCTGCAATGAAACGCAAATCAGTTCTTAACTTGGTAATGTTAGGTGTTTTCTCTTCTTTCCTTGCTTCAAAATGTTTTTTCCAAACCTGAAGAAGTGATGGGGCAAAGTCGGCGTAACGCTGGTGAAAGAGAGAGCATAAGTGCACAGCACAATTCACATCAGATATTTTTAGCTTTGCTTCCACAATAGAAGCTACAGCCTCTGCAATGTACTTGCTTAAATTTAGGCCACTAAAATCATGGGACAAGGAGTCTCTCTGTTGTTCCGTAATAGTTTTTAGTTTCTTGACAAAAGCGGTATTTTTCTTCAAACTTGAGTCTAGTCGGCTAAAGAAATTTTCCTCTGGTCGGTTGTCTGGAGCATTTTGGTTTTTGCTACGAAGTTCCTTCCTTAACTGATGTCGTTCCCAAGCCTCCTGATGAAGCTGAAGGGATTCCTCTTTCTCTCTATATAAAAAACAAACAAACACGTAAGTACAATACCCTGTATATTTTGAAGCATCACTGATGAATCCTATAAGAGTGAAAGCCAATGAAAAGGTGATCAGAAAAGCAACAGAATCCAAGAGGAACAAAAGATGCAAGAGGCCCTTTCACTACTTTAAAGACATCTGATTAATAACTTAAGATAATGAGAACCCATTCTACTGATAACACCAAAAGTGGCAGATTGGAGGATTCTGAATAACTAGATTAAAAATCATTCTGCCAACTGGCAAGCTAAATGGATAAAACACTTTTGTCAACTGTAACTCAATAAAGCTGAAATAAATAAATAAATGAATAAAACACATGATGCTTAATATGAAAAAACATAAAGTAATACGTTTGGGAAAGATATAAAACCTAAAACAAATAAAAGCATTGGGAAAACAGAAAAACAAAAAATGTCCACAAAGAATATTTAAATTAAAGAATAAACATTATAAAAGAATGCATTAAAATGTTTTGAGATGTTAAGTACCATTTCTCCATACTTCAGCATTAAACAAACCTTTATTAATAAAAGTACTTGCTAGGTTTAGGTCTTAAAATTCAAGTGTAATTAAGAAAGCTTGTATAGGAACCAGAAGAACTATAGGATAAAAGCACTTTAATAAAAGGTTAACAGACTCAGTGTATCCTGAAAAGAATAATTAAAAACAAATCTACCTATGTTTCCACTAAAAAGATGGGACATGTTTAAACTGTAGAAGTAGTAAAATAACTTGGGCAGGAGTGGGAGAGTGGAGACAATCTGACTTTGAGGTTTCTGAGATACCAAAATATGTAACTTTAAAATATGAATTTCTAATAAAATAGATTTTCATCTTTCTGAGATAACCATCCCTGAGCTACCCTATAATTCTATGATTTTTCCACTAACAGCCACAATATGTTAACAGAGAGTTGCATCTACCACTGGGAACAGGGACATGTGAGTATCTCTTGGAAGCCTCCAGCCACAGAGAAACACAAGATGAGCAGTGAGAGTACACGTTAAGAAAGCATAACTCATTACATATATGCACTCAAGAACTCCATTATCATCTTTATTAGAAACACTTTGATATATAATGAATATATACACACACACACACACAAACACACACACACACTTAAGGTATTTATTTATTTATATTTATACATTTACAGGTGAAATAATGTGATGCTTTAAAATACTCCAAAGGAAAAAAATGCAAATTGTTGATGCTGGGTAGATGGGGAGGGGTGGTAGATCATTTCATTCTACTTTTTGCACCCTTGAATTTTTCCCAGTAAGAAGTTGGGGTTTTGGTTGCTGTTGTTTTTTTAAGCTCTTTGTATAGGAGGGGTGAGAGAACAAAACTTACAGTGAAATTAAATATTCTTGTGAATTGTTTTTTTTTTAAACTAAAATAGAAAATAAGCAAGAAACTCTCAAGAATCATGGTTCTGAATATTCCAAAACAGGTCACTACTACTGCTTTTCAGACCCAAGGTTCCAGTTCCTCATTAAAAATAGAGGTACAAAAGAACTTTGGTAAGAAAGTAGGTAGCTGAGCTGTTCTAGAGATTCATGAAAATTCATGTTTGCAAACAGCTTTTTAAATTATATATATGAAGGGAAGAGCTCCTGCACTATTCAACAACTGTCATTTCTGCTACATCCTGGTAGTCTTCCCATGAGGACTACCTCATTTTTCACCAGTTCATTATATCACTTGCACAGATTTACATGGTTAAGAATAGATTTAGATAAAGGGAAGAATGGGAGGCATTATGGAATTGTACTTAAGGACAAAGGTTTTAAAGTCAGCCCAGCATAGGTTCAAATCCCAGCTGCTCTACTGCTTACTGTGACCTTAGGCAAGTCATTTAACCTCCTGAAACTTCATTTTATTAATCTGTAAAACGAGGATCACAAAGCTTACTTCATTAGACTGCCTTGAAGACATGTACTGATACAATCGTAGTGCCTGGCATATAATAAGAACTCAACAAATAGCAGCCATTTAGAACTAAAGATTTTCGGGAATTCCCTGGCATCCCAGTGGTTAGGGCTTGGCACTTTCACTGCCAGGGGCCGGGCTGGATCCCTGGTCAGCGAACTAAGATCCTGCAAGCCCCATGACGCGGCCAAAAAGAAAAAAACAAACTAAAGATTTTCAACTTAGAAAGATGGCATAAGGTACCATGAAAAAAAGCTTTTTTAAAAAACAAAAACAGCCCAGATTGCCCCACACCTCAAAAGATACTCGTTAAAGATGACTATTATTTAACTTAAAGAATGAAAGCACTGTAAGCATGCCGCTCAGTAAAACTAACAGAACAAGTAAATTAAGATACTCCCAACTCTCAAGAAACCGCACCCTGGACGTTTTATTTCAAATAATCACTGTTTTTCCAAAACATTCCAATCTTCCCATTCCTGCATATCAATAGTTAGAATAAACGTTCTTACTTCAACTGGGCAGCCTCTTCTTCCTGCTGACGTTTCGCCTGCTCTTCTTGCTTCTTTCTCTCTTCTTCATGCTTCTTTTTTTCTTCTTCCTCTTTTTTCTTTAATTCCTCCTCTGCCTTCACCTTTTCTTCTTCTTTTTTCTTGCGTTCCTTGTCTTCTTTTTTTCTCTTATCTTCTTCCAGTTTCTTCTTCTTATCTTCAGGGACCTTAATAACCTCCTTCTTGGCGGTAAGCTTGATCTCCTCTTTTGGTTTCTCCCTGCTGCTCACTGGCCGCCTTTCACTGCAGTCTTTTTCCTTGCTGTTTAGTAAAGATTCTTTTTCTTCCATACTTGCTGGCTTTTTACGCTCAGCTGGCATTATGTTACCCAGGACAATCTGTAAGAGTAAAAGAATGTCAGCATTGTAGACGCAGTGATGTTTTTTAGTGACGTGACACTATTTTGTTAAGCAGAACATATTAATGCAACTTGGCAATTGTGAGAGATTAAATAAAATGCATGCAAAACGAATACTATTTCAGTGATAAAATTCCATATTCTATCATTATTAGTCATGCCTATGTCTAAGTATTTTTTTTCTTTCTACTTTTTATTAAGGAAATAATCAAACACAAACAGAAGTGGAGAGCACAACATAAGGAACTCCATGTAACCATTCCCTAGATTCAACCACTGTCAACTTCAAAACAACATATTTAATCATAAATACTTCGGTATGTATCTGAGAACATTCTGAATCAGTTTTACCCCCCACACTTCACAACCATTAAGAAATGCTGGTGACACTACTTCATACAATATTCAATACAAGTATCTAAGTGGGAGCATAAACGAGCTCTTGCCTCCTATGAAGACTCATAAATTTCACCTCATTGCTCTAACCTTATCAAACTTTCAAATACAAAAACTGTTAACTATCCCAAACTGGACTAGACCTTTCATCTCTTTATTAGTATTAGTCAAAATTAGTTTATAAATAAACATAATAATGATTATAAAAAACTGTATATTCTCTTCTATATCGGCCAATACAAGGGCCACCAGCCCAGGGTTTCTCAGCCTCAGGACACCTTGGGCAAGACAATTCTCTGGATGGGAGGAGGGGGACGCTATCCTGTGCACTGCACAAAGTTTAAACGCAGCATCCCTGCCTTCTATCCAGCAGATGCCAGTAGTATCTCCCCAGTTTTAAAAACCAAAAATTACTCTGGACATCACCAAACGTCCCCTGGGGGGAAAATCACCACCAGTTGAAAACCACTGCACTAGCCACATGTGGCTACTCACATTGTAAATTAATTAAAATTAAACAGAATTTGAAATTCAGTTCTCCAGTCACTATCAATATTTCAAGTGCTCAACTCCACATGTGGCTAGTGGGTACGGACAGTGCAGATATAGAACATTTTCATCATCACAGAAAATTCTTTTGGATAGCACTGGTCTATAGTACAGGCTCCATACAGTTAACCGGAAATAAACTCTGCAACAAAAAATGTATTCCCCAGCAAAATTCATGATTTTCTTTTCTAAAAATACATCTCTACTTAGAACTTAATGTCCTCATATAATTTCTTTTATGGACAGTACTTCATGTTTTAATTCCTAAATCATCTGAAAGTTGTACCCAAGAAAATCAAAATACTTTCCATTTAAGAAGTATAGAATTACTTAACTACCTAGTTGTTGTTTTTCTACAAGCTAAAGACAAACACAGTACTCTTTAAGTATTTTCAAATATAGGTTTTAAATTACATCAATAAAAACTAGGTTAGCAAAGAAAACATTTGCAATAATATTTTATAAACGCAAAACATTTATTTCAGCCCTCTAATAAAATATTACCGCAGAAAGACAAACTAAGCCACCAGAAGCACTTTCAGTAATTTTTGGAGGCACATGCCATAGTCTGTACCTTCTCTCAGCCACCTCTTCCTTTCCCTTTTTCTGTTTTTACTCTTACTCTCCTCCACTTCCATGTTCTATGCATTTTTTTTGGACAATGACACCCAAAGGCTTTAGTTAACACCATTGGTGGAACTTGAACAAAAAAAGGCTGTTAATTCTGTTTAAACAATCATTAAAATATATAAGAGCATAACTACGTATTTATGTGGTAAGATACTGTTAATATTTATATTATCTGGGAAGTGTAGTTATCAATTTCTCGTGCAGCTTCAATTAAATAACCACCTTTGCCCCAAAACAAGCAAACTTTCAAAAGAGAGAATACTAAAGGCTACTACTCACTGGTACCAGAGTAAACATCTTACATACATCATCTCATTTGATACTAAAATCTTTATGAGGTGGGTATTACTTTCCCTATTTTATAAATGAGTAAATGGAGACCTGACCAAGTAACTTGACCAAGGCCTCCACAGCTAGTGACAGACTGGAATCTGAACTCATACTCCTAAAGTTATGAAGAACCTTTAGAATATGAAACTGTCAGCTAGAAAACTTGACAACAGATACTGACTACAACAAATCAGAATTACACATCTCAAAGTAGCAAGAGTCCCTGATAATGGCTATGCAGTTTTCACATGATGTTTTAACTTCTGGCATATTCTATGCTAAAACATATGGGGACAGGTAATTCCTAGGTAACAAGATAATCTTACTTAGGAATGTTTGTAATTCTATGCAAAAAATAATAATAATGTTTATACAGAATTTGTATTTTCTGTTGTGAAGCAGCAACAAGCAACATTTCAGCTGATACAAGGAAGTGTAGTTCTCAGGACATAAAAAAGAATGGCATCAAATTTTATAATTAATGTCTCATCTATGAAGATGAAATTAGATATTAAGTTCTGTTAAAACATTAAGAAATTCACTTGGAATCTGACAAATTCATAAAGGATCATCATTTATTAGCACAAGAGTCTCCCAAACTTTTGTGACTCTCCACAGTACTTAATTATTCAATAGATTTTTAAGTGCCTTCTACATCAAACTGTAGTAGTCATTCATGAATAAAATTCTGCTCTAAAGCATGGCAAAACAGATTCTCAGTAAGACCCTTAAGTCTTGGGAGTGGTATCTCCTTTGAATCATTTCATCCTTGTATTACAAACATATACCCAAAGTACACTTGGAACTAAATTTCAGTGAACAAAAAATACGATGGAAATCTAAAGGTTCATGTAAAGGGATCAACGCAATATGTGAAAGTAATATGAGCTTTAAAGTCAGTCAGACTTTTAAGTTTGCATCCCAACTCTGCAAACTGCTAGCTATGGAAACTGGGCAATGTAACTTCTCTGAGTCTATTCATCAATAAAATGGAACTGTTGCTACCTCTCTGGAATTACAGACTTCTTAAATTTCTAAATCAGTAGCAGCATGAGGGAGGCATTCAACAAATGTTTATTCTCTTCCACAGAGAACACTGAAAAGTTCATCCTAAAATGAGAGATTTTTCGAGTTAGGAGTACTAGATTTTACCTACTCCAATTCTCAATCTTTACGTTGAGTGACCTGCCCTAGATTACACAACTAGTTTAGTGGCTGGGTTCAAACTCTGTGTCCAGGGCTCTTTTCCACTATACACCCTGACTCTAAGATTTAGAAAGACAAATAAAAGATACGAACAACATGATTCAGATCAGTATGCATTTGTACCACATCAAGTTTCAAAAATTGAACTGTGTTAAATTGTATTTAATGAAACGCTCGAATTTCTTTAAATTATTTTAATAAACTCATGGTTTAATAAACATCTATTTTACCTAAAATGTTTCACAAGTTTTTCAAATAAAAACTAAAACTTTTAAATAGATTCTATCTCAAAATAAGGTAAAAATTAGTGACCTTTTAATTAGATATGATTAGCTCTTACAATGACTATAATTACATTCACATAGTCCTTAAAAGGAAGCCATGCTTTAAAACCACCTTCCTAGCTCCCAAAATAGTGTCTTGGCCCTTGGGCTGTATATTTTGTTTGGTTTTCTAAATATACTCTGAACTTCCAGAAAAAAGTAAAAACTACTTTACTGGCAAAACAGGTACTAGCAATGGCGTGTACGGGGAGAGTGCAGAGGAAGGGGTGTTTCCCTTTCAGAGATATTCCTTTGCAAACTACCATATGGACGATGTATGAAATCACAAAGAGACTGCTCTGAAAATGCTCCAGAGTAAAAGAGTGCTGTTTTTTCTTTTCATTCTGGGTTATTCATTCAAAATGTTCTAAGGGCAAAACCGCACAGGGGCATTACCTCCCAGTCTTCGACTTTAAAGAACGTCCTCAGTATAAAGGACTCTTTCAAAGCTTTTACAAATTTCACCAGAGTTCAAAAACGATTTTCTCGAGGAGTTGTACAGTTCTCATCAACACGCATCAACTCTGCTAAAGGAGCAAAGTGAGTGATAGTTTTCCTCAGGTCTGAGGCATCACTGCGTACAAGTCCCAAGGGAGCCAGAGAACTGACGGTTCGGTCCAGAGTGTCCCCTCAAGCCTGAAAGCTGGCTCTGCTTGGCCAACCTGGAGACCAAATACCCGCGATCGTCCGGTTACTTCAACAGGGCCAACAAGAGAAGACCAGGAGGCCCGGCATGAAGGCAAAGTGAGGAATCACCAGCCCACGGGACTAAACAACAAAGTACACCCACTAATGCCTGCCCCAAAACACCCAAACCCCTTCCCCTACACCCTCGTCTCCCACAACCCCCTGCTCTTGCTCCACACGCCTCTGCCCGACACGCTTCCCCGCCACAGCTCCCCTTCCCACGCGGGTCCACGGTCACCTTCGCGCACCATCCCTGCCCCAACCCGAACTTCGCACCCCACACTCCCTCACCGACGGAGCCCGACACGCTCCGGCCGGTCTCCCCGCTCCACATCCTCCCACACACGCACCCTCCCCACTTCCTCGCCCTCGCTTCCCTCCCGGCTCCCCGAGAGCTTTCCCCAACCTCCCCTCGCTCTCCTCCACACCCCCAAACCGCCGCAGCCCGTCACGGCGGGCTCCCCGCCTCCGGCCCCGAGGCCCGGCCCGGGCATGTGGGGCAGGCACCCCCTCGACCGCCCCTCCTGCCTGCCCCAGGCCAGGAGCTCCCGCGTTGATGGGAGCCTCCGGAGGAGAGGGGTGTGAGAAGGACGACGCCGGACCCGCGGTCCGGCTCCTGCTCGCCACCCCCGGAGCGCTGGGGTGCGGAGGCGCCTCTTGGGTCCCCCAGGGAGTAGGAGTCCAGGCCGGTACCCCCCAGCCCCGCTTCCTCCCGGTCGTTGGCGCGGAGGGGAAGGAGGTTCCCCGGGACTCACCTCGAGCCTGTTGTCAACATTAGCCCCGGGTTTCCCAGCACCAACTCCAGCGCTCTGGCTCTCCCCTCCCCTCCCCCCACCTAGCTCGCAGCCGAGGGCCCGCCTTCCCTCAGCTCCCCCTCCTCCCTCCGCCCGCCGGCCCTCCCGCCCGCCACTCACCAGCGCGGCCGGGCTGCGAGTGGGGGCGGGGCGGAGGGAGGTGGAAAGGAAGCAGCTATCCGTGCGATTGCCAGATCGAAAACAGCCCGGGGCTTCCTTCCGCCGGGATCCCCACGCGCTTAGCTTAGCTCCGGGGTGGAGAATCGCGAGTAAATACTCAGATAGGTGCCACACACACAGCGACTGCTTCAAATTGCCCGCTCAATGACGGGAGCGAATTTTTCAGACAGGCAGTCCTCAGGGCAGCCACAACCACCACCTCTAGCCAGGACCTTAAGGGAGGGGAGGAATGTTCCGAGGACCGGAGGCAGGAAGTGGATTGGTCGCCAGGAAAGGGAAAGCGCCTGAATTGGAGGTGCGCAAGCGCAGGCACTGAGGTGGGGGGGGGGGGAAGGGGAGGAAAGCGAGAATGGGGCGGGGCGGAGCTAACAGGAGGTGAGGAAGGGTGGTGGCACAGTAGGCGAGTTACGGATCGCCATTAGGGACAAATTTAGCCACGTGATTCTCATGGGAGTTTCCTGGAGCTAACGTAAGGAAGAGGTCTAAGAAGGGAAAGTTTGATTGGACTAATTCCTGGGGTGAGGTTAAAGATTTAGGAAGTTGAAAAGTGAAGAGGCTAAAGAATATGGCTGGTAAGGAAGGTACAAAGTGGTAAGGAACGGGTCTAGATTTAAGAAAGTCCCGTGGGGGAATTTCCAGAAGCAGTTTTAGGTGTTCGACCTAAAAGTACCCCAGGGTGAAGAAGAATCAGGGCTTTTTTCATACAGATCTTAGAAAGTACCCTGTTCTAGCAAGCAACTTTTTAAAATTACAGTGGAATGACCTCCTGGAATTATTGAATGGAATCACCAGGTTAAAAAATTGGCCAGTCTTGCTATTTCTTCTGAAATGTGAGACCAAGTCAACTTTAAAAAATGGCTCAGCTTATCTAAACAACTTATTTTTTTTTAAATTGATGAACTCGTGCATCTGGCCTCCGATTTTTATCAAAACGGTGCTAGGGTTTGCCAACAGAATCTGACTGGGTGTTAAGTACAGGCCGGCTTTGACTGGTCAGGAGCCAAAGGAACAAAAGTGCAGAACTGGTCTTGATTCTTGCTTGATGTGCGGCGCCCCGCCCACAAGATAAGCTACTAGCAACCTCAAATCCTTGACGCAGGTCTAGGTTCACTTGTGTTGCTTTTGCCCTTTGCCTCTATTTACTGTTTTTTACTTACCGTTTATTCTTTTTTTTTTAATTGTTGAGGTATAGTTGATTTACAGTGTTATATAAGATTCGGGTGTACAACATAGTGATTCACAATTTTTAAAGATTGTATTCCATTAATAATTATTACAAAATGTTGGCCATATTCCCTGTGCTGTACAATATATCCTTGTAACTTATTTATTGTACATCGAATTTATACCTCTTAATCACTTACCCCTACCTTGCCCCTCCCCCTGGCCCCCCTTGCCCTACTGGTAACCACTAGTTTGTTCTCTGTGAGTCTGTTTCTCTTTTGTTAAATTCACTAGTTTGTTTTCTTTTTTAGATTCCACATACAAGTGATAACCTACAGTATTTGTCCTTCTCTGTCTGACTTATTTCACTAAGCATAAAACCCTCCAAGTCGGGCTTCCCTGGTGGCGCAGTGGTTGAGAATCTGCCTGCCGATGCAGGGGACACGGGTTTGAGCCCTGGTCTGGGAAAATCCCACATGCCGCGGAGCAACTAGGCCCGTGAGCCACAACTACTGAGCCTGCGCATCTGGAGCCTGTGCTCCTCAACAAGAGAGGCCGCGATAGTGAGAGGCCCGCGCACCGCGATGAAGAGTGGCCCCCGCTTCCCGCAACTAGAGAAAGCCCTCGCAAAGAAACGAAGACCCAACACAGCCAAAAATAAAATAAATAAAATAAATAAATAAAAAGTGATAATAAAAAATAAAGGAATTCCTTTAAAAAAAAAAAAACCCTCCAAGTCCATTGTGTTTTTGCAAATGGCAAAATTTCGTTCTTTTTTTATGGCTGAGTAGTATTCCATTGTATGTATATACCACATCTTTCTCCATTCATCTGTTGGTGGCAACCAATTAGGTTGCTTCCACTTACCATTTATTCTTAGCACGCAAGTTGTGCTTCCAAACTGAGTGTTGATGCCTCCTGTACTTAGAAAAAAAAAACTACCAATAGGCCCATCATTTAAAGGGTAGTGAAAGAGAAAGAAAGACAAATACTGCTATTTTGTACCATTGATGAACAACTATGAGAGAAGTGTCCTAAAACACCATACTAGCAATAGCCACCAAGTTCTCATCAAAATTTTTTTTCTCATTTTGTCTGATTACCTTAAGAAGATTCACCTATGCTGCTGATAAATAAATCCTTCTCCTCAATCCTTTGCCTTTCATTAGGTGTTAAAAAGAAATCAGGTGTTAAAAAGAAATCATGTGAATACAGGGATCAAAAAAGGAGAGCATTTTATCAAGCATTTGCTATTTTACATTTGTTATTTTAATAATCACAATAATCCTGTAGGTAAATATAGAAACTGAGTCACAGAAATATTAAGTAATTTATTCAAGATCACTAAACTAGTAAATATATTACCTACTATCATACTGAACACTAACTCCAAAACTCAAGCTCTTTTTGCTATATCCCACGGCCTTAATGCACATTTTTACATAGACTGAAAATGCTGCCAATCATTTTCTTTCCAAAGGAAGATGTCAAGCAAGCCACCGAAAACCTTCTGATGTGGGGATGTCATTGAATCTCTGACTGGAAAGAATACATTGCCCTGAAGAAGCTATCATTTTTGCATTCTGATAATAATTCAAACTTCACTATTTCCTGAAACTACATTATATTAAGCATTTAAGTGTTTATCTAGATATTTCATTATTTGAGAAGACTCTCAGAAATGTCCATTCTTCTCCATTTTGCCTGCTTCACTTGACAGATTATACTACATGAAAAAAGAGGGGAATTCCCTGACGGTCCGGTGGTTAGGACTCCGCACTTTTCACTGCTGAGGGCCCAGGTTCAATCCCTAGCTGAGAACTAAGATTCCCACAAGCCGCGGGTGCAGAAAGAAGAAAGAAAGAAAAAACTGATATATACATATGCATATATATGTACTTATACATAAGTACATATATATATACTTATGTATAAGTACATATATATATATATATACACTTATTTATTTACATACTTTTTTTCTACTTAAAACCTAGTTATAACGCTGCTTCACAGAAGAAAGTTAAGGCAAAGGAAAGAGATTATAATTTATAGGGCAGGACAAACCCTGAGTTTAAAAAAAACAGACATCATGCATGTGAGAGAGACAGCATGGTGCTCTGCTGGGGGTGTGCTGTACCTTGAACAAATGCAGCTCTGTCTTTTATATGCCAGTGTCTAGTTTGACTAATTTAAGCTAGTTTAAGGTACCTGTTTGTTTTTTTTTCCCCCACATTTTACACCTGGTTTTTTTTCTTTTCCATTACGGTTTATTACAGGAGATTGGATATAGTTCCCTGTGCTATACAGTAGGACCTTGTTTATTCATCCTATATATAATAGTTTGCATCTGCTAATCCCAAACTCCCAATCCATCCCTCCCCAACTCCCTTTCCCCCTTGGCAACCACAAGTCTGTTCTCTGTGAGCCTGTTTCTGTTTCATAGATAAGTTCTCTTGTGTCATATTTTAGATTCCACATATAAGTGATATCATATGGTATTTGTATTTCTCTTCTGACCTACTTCACTTAGTATGATAATCTCTAGGTCCATCCATGTAAGCTACCTGTTCCTTTAGGCACCCACCTCTTCATGGTATATTTCTGGCAGAAATTTTTCAAACTTTATTTGTCTCTCTACTTAGTCTCTAAAATGAATGTGTCGAAATATATCCATTCAGTAAAAAGCCTAGGGGCTTCCCTGGTGGCACAGTGGTTAAGAATCTGCCTGCCAATGCAGGGGACACCGGTTTGAGCCCTGGTCCGGGAAAATCCCACATGCCACAGAGCAACTAAGCCCATGCACCACAACTACTGAGCCTGCACTCTAGAGCCTGCAAGCCACAACTACTGAGCCCACGTGCCACAACTACTGAAGGCCGCACACCTAGAGCCCGTGCTCCGTAACAAGAGAAGCCACTGCGATGAGAAGCCCGTGCACCACAACGAAGAGTAGCCCCCGCACCCCACCACTGGAGAAAGCCCGCACGCAGCAATGAGGACCCAACGCAGCCAAAAGTAAATAAAATAAATAAATTTATAAAAAAGAAAAGAAACCTAAGTGTATTTAAGCAAATGTAAGTATAAAGTATATAGAACATGATACTAGTCAGCAAACCATATTGAAATTTCTCATGAAACTGTAAGGCTGAAAATCAGTTTACTAACACTGGCTTCTATTAATTTCACCAAAATAAAAGTGAAGCAATGTGAGGTTACTCTTTTTTTTTTTTAGTTTTTGATAAACATGGTTAGTCAAAAAAGCAAATTAGATCATAAGACTTATAAAGTGCTTAAAATACTGCATAGCAAATAGTGAAAGTCAAATAAATGAAGTTATAATCCAATGCACAAGATAGATAGTAAACAAAAAAATTAAATAGAATAAATGCTACAAAGGAAATAACAGGGAAAGGACTTCCCTGGTGGTCCAGTGGGTAAGACTCCGTGCTCCCAGTGCAGGGGGCCTGGGTTCAATCCCTGGTCAGGGAACTACATCACGCATGCAGGCCACAACTAAGAATTCGCATGCCGCAACTAAGAAGCCCGTATGCCACAACTAAAGATCCCGTGTGCTTCAACTAAGACCTGGCATGGCCAAAATAAATAAATAATAAATCAATAGATATTAAAAAAAAAGAAATAATAGAAATATAATGGTGAGGAACTGGAGAGAGAGAATAAGGTGGCTTCTCTTACAGTGGTCAGGAAAGGCTTCTTTAATGATGCAAAGTTCAGGCTAAAACCTGAAGAATTAGATGATCTGAGTTATCCAAATACAGATATCAAATGGGCAGTTGGAGCTCAGAGAAGTGTACTGGCACAAAGATGATAATTTGAGCACCATCAACATAGCTAATATTTACAGTCATAAGAAAGGGAGAATCCCCTGGTGGTCCAGTGGTTAGGACTCTGTGCCTCCACTGCAGGGGGCACAGGTTTCATCCCTGGTCAGGGAACTAAGATCCCGCATGCCATGCGGTGTGGCCAGTAAATAAATAAAGTCATAAGAAAGAACGAGATCAAAGAAAATGTAATAAGAGAAGAAGGTCCAGGACAAAGCCCTGAAAAACTTCCAAATGTAGAGGTTAGGTCCCTAAAAAGGTGACTGGGTGAGGAGAGGGGAAAGCTGGAGGGTATAGTGTTGTAAAAGCCAAAAAAAGAGATGCTCCAGGAAAGGAAAAGTGGTTAACTGTCTCAAGTGTTACTGAGAGAACAGGTAACATCAAGACAGAAAAGAGCTCACTGGATTGACACCATGGGGCTCAATATTGACTTTGTCGGAGGCAGTTCAGTGAAGTAGGGGGGACAGATTGGAATAGTTCAAGACTAAGGTGGAGATGGAAAAAGTGAAGACAGGTATTTGAGACATTTTATTGTGAAGAGCGATAGAAAACTATAACTGTGGGAGAATATGAAGTCAGGGAGGATTTTGTTTTTGTATCTTTTATATTGTTTTTGTATTTCTTAACGAAAGATATAGAGAATGTATACTAATGGGAATGATCCAATAGGGAGGGAAATATTGGGGATGCAAGAGAGAGAAAAAAAAGATAACAAAGGAGCAAAATCTTTGTGATGGAAAGGGATGGTATCCAAAGTACAAGTGGAGGGACTTCCCTGGTGGTCCAGTGGTTAAGATTCCACACTTCCACTGCAGGAGACACAGGTTTGATCCCTGGTCAGGGGAACTAAGGTGTCACGTGGTGAGGCCAGAAAATTTTTTTAAAATAAAGTGGAAAGAGTGCCTTTGATAGAAGTAGGGGCATTTCTGCATGATACTAAGAGAAGACAAAGACGATGGATACGTGTACAGATAGGCTTGTAGATTTAGGGGGTGGTCCATGAAGGACTTCTTCCTTGATCATCCCATTTTCTCAATGAAATTTGAGGCAAGCTCATCAGCTAAGAGTAGGTTGAGGGAGACATTGTGGGAGGTTTAAAAAGAGGAGAAAATAGTGTTTCAGAGCCAAGTTCATGTGCCTGACACACAGTGAGACCAAACAGAAACGTCAAGTTTGGAGCAGAGAAAGTTTTATCGCAAGGGCTGAGCAAGGAGAACAGGATGCTCCTGCTAAAAAAGTTCAAACTCCCCAATGGTCTTTGGCATAGAGAGTTTTTTTGTTTGTTTGTTTTCTTTTTTTGGCTGCACTGAGCAGCTTGCAGGATTTTAGTTCCCTGACCAGCGATGGAAGCCGGGCCCCCAGCAGTGGAAACACGGAGTCCTAACCACTGGACCACGAGGGAATTCCCTCAGGGAAGAGTTTTTATAGGCAAAATTTGGGGGGAGGGCTGCAGGGTGTGTGACGATCCTCTGACTGGCTGGTGGTGAGGTAACAGGGTGGTATTCCAGGAATCTGCCTTCTGGTTCCAACCATCCTGGTATCCAAGTGTTTACACTCAGCGTGAAGTTACCATCCTCCAGCTGGGTGGGGGCCTTAGTTCCTGTAGAAGAACTCAGATATTTATATCAGGGTGTTGAGTATATTCCTTGAGGAGAAACCAGGCCCCTGCCCCTGGGGCTGCGCTATCGTTTCTTTTTTTTAACGTTTACCGCCTCTCTGTTTATTTTATTTTATTTTTTTGTTAGTTTCTGCTTTATAACAAAGTGAATCAGTTATACATATACATATGTTCCCATATCTCTTCCCTCTTGCATCTCCCTCCCTCCCACCCTCCCTATCCCACCCCTCTAGGCGGTCACAAAGCACTGAGCTGATCACAAAGCACTGAGCTGATCTCCCCGTGCTATGCGGCTGCTTCCCACTAGCTATCTATTTTACGTTTGGTAGTGTATATATGTCCATGCCAAGCTCTCACTTTGTCACAGCTTACCCTTCCCCCTCCCCATATCCTCAAGTCCATTCTCTAGTAGATCTGTGTCTTTATTCCCGTCTTACCACTAGGTTCTTCATGACCTTTTCTTTTTTTTTCCCCCCCTTAGATTCCATATATATGTGTTAGCATATTGTATTTGTTTTTCTCTTTCTGACTGAGTGAAGTAAGTCAGAAAGTGCGCTATCCTTCCTTTGTTTCTGCATTCCCTTACTCCCGTAATTAGTAACTGTTTAAATCTGCCCTTTGGGACTCGGGGGAAGGTCTAAAAGGCTTTTGTACCTGGGAGGGCCCTACAAAGTGTGAAAGCAATGGAGATTGCCTGCAGAGCCAGTTGAGGTTTGTGGTCGTGAATTTAAAGTAAAACCATCCAGCCTGCATATGCCAATTTCTCCAGAAGAGATGGACAATTAGATTTAATCAGGGTTGTGGCTTTTTTTTTTTTTTTTCGTGAGAGTAATGAAAGAGAAAGAGACAACTACTGGAATTTGGGTGTTTGCAAAAGAATGATTATAAAGAGGGATCTTGGGATCTAAGCTGGGTGCAGAGGGAGGTTAAGGGAGAGGAGGTATGTGCCTGACGGTGGATGGGGTTAACGGATTGACAGGAGTACAGGTTGTAAAGAAAACAGTAACAAAAGAGCTTGACTTCGGTGAATTAATGGGGACAGACAAGGACGTAAGAAAGTGGTTCTGAAGAATTGCGGTATCAGGAGGCGTAGGCAGAAGAAGCAAGCCCAAAGGGGCCAAGGCTCTTGAAAGCACGGAAGAGAACTGGTGTGGAAGCCACAAAGGGAAGCAAGAAACATGCATCTCTGAAGCCAGACTACATGAGTCCAAATTCTAGGCCCAACATTTACTAGCTACTCGAAATTCACATCTTTTTATTCTCGAAAATTGTGGTAACAGTACTTTTTTCTAGAGTTTTGTGAACAGTAATTGAGGTGATTTAAATAAAAGCACTTAACACAGTGTTCATAGTTTATGCTCTGTGTTAGCTATTACTAAATCATTTTGGAAACAATAAACACTATCAACTAAATGGCTTTGCAATTTGAGTAAATAGTGCTTCAATGGCCCTTTCTTTGCCCTCCCACTGGTGTGAAACCAGTGCACCTGGGAGTTTTTACTACCGCATTACTTATCCTGCTAAGACAGTGAACTCTAAAATGAAAATTTAAAAGAAAGGGGGAAAGTCAAATCACCACGCTGCACATTTTACTTTTCTTGCAATTTTGTCAATTATACCTCAGTAAAACTGAGAAAAAACAAAAAGGAGAAAAAAGGAATTGTGTGCTCAGCTATCATAACCAATAATGACAGAGGTTTGTAAGTATCACCTCTAATTCTGGTTTCACTTCTATTTGTCCAGCAGAATAACCATTTTCAGTATTCTTTAGGAGAACTAATGGGTAAGTGGTGAGAAAGCTAACCCTATGTCATCTACGTGATCTCAGTTCTTTAATTCCTTATATTTCTAAGTCTTTGCAGTGGGATAACTGTGATGAAATATACCACATATACTTCAAAACTAAAATGTCCAAAACTGAACTTAATATTGGCCTCCAATCCCATCTACTTCTTTTTCTATTTTTATTCTTTCAGTTAATGGTGCTAAAGAGGATCAGACAGGCCACCCCCAAAATATGTCTTCATCATAAGGATTATTTTCAGCAGAAGGCAGTTGAGAATCAACAGATGCAGGAAGAGTTCTCTAGGACTCTCCTTATCTGCCTAAATGCAAGACATGGATTTCCCTTTGTGAAAGTGTCTACCCCCAACCTCAACCCCAGCATCAAGAAGAAGAAAATGACTCATCACCAGAAATGTAGAGACAACACCCAGATGGGTTTGCATAAACAGATCTTACTGAAATAATCCTTATCTTCCGTTAGTTCCCCCATATATTTCCTGGTGGCATCCCACAATTTGTCATTCCTTGAAACCCAAGCCCCCTTTCCTTTGTTAGGTTGGTACCTAAGCCCCGAGTCTAACTGCTTCTTTGTGTTTCACTTCTTTTCTGCGAACTCTTATGCACATAAATATAAGTGAAAATTGTATGCCTTTTCTCCTGTTAATCTGTCTTTCCTTAGTTTAATCTGCACACTCCCAATTAAAGAACATAAGAGGATAGAGGAAAAGTTATTCCTCCCCAATTGTTTCTTTTCTTTTTTTAATTTTTTTAATGTGGATCATTTTTTTAGTCTTTATTGAATTTGTTACAATATTGCTTCTGTTTTATGTTTTATTTTTTTGGCCGCAAGGCATGTGGGATCTTAGCTCCTCGACCAGGGATCAAACCTGCACCCCCTGCGCTGGAAGGCAAAGTCTTAACAACTGGACCGCCAGGGAAGTCCCCGCAATAGTTTCTTAGTCCCAACTTACCGTCTCTTATCCAAATGCAATCAGTAATGTCTTAAAAAGATCTTGCCTCGGTCCTCTCCCACTGCCATAGCCTTAGTTCAGGCCCACAGCCACTCAAACCCACACCACTGGCAACCATCTCTTCTTCTCCTTAATTGCTTCCAATCTTGCCCCCTCCTGACCTTAGAGAGCATTGTTTCAAACACAAATCTAATTGTTTAACTCCCGTGCAAAACACCCTTTAATGGCAATAGTCTCCAAACTTCTTTGGTCATACAACCCTATGGGGAGGCGAGGAGGGCAGATACTCCCAACCCATGTCTATTTACTTAGATATAAACTGTGTATATACGTAATACTACACAAATTTATACATTACACTACATACCCCAAAGTAGAAGAAATTTAAAAAAACAAGTTCTAATATTTTGGCCTAAATGGATCATCTTGCACACCCCCTAGTGCCAAGCCACTTTAGAAGCCACTCACTTACAAGGTAAAATTCAGTCTTAAGCAGGAGCCTTTAATACAATAGCTCTTGCCTGTATATCTAGTCTCATTTCCTGCTGATTCCCCACAGGTCTGAGTTCTAGCCAAAGTTAATAACCTGCGTGTACTGGACCCCCCTCTTCCCTTGGTGCGCATATTATGACTTTGCCTAGGATGCTCTTTCTCCCATGACTGTTTTCACACTGGTTGCTCAAGCATTATTTCCTTGGGGAAGCCATTTCTTATCACCACCACCCCACATATATCAGATTATGTCTCTCTCCCTACCTGGGTTCCCATAGCAGCCTCTGAACAACTCAATTGCAACACTCACGATATTATATTGAAGTAATATGTTTATATTTGTTTTCCCATTAAGACTGTGAGCTCCTTGAGGCTATGATTGGTAGCTTATTAGTCTTTGTGTCCTGGGACCACAACCACATTTTTTATTTTTTCACAATCACATTTTGATAGAAGAATTAAAAGTGATGAATATGAAAGGGATTAGAATATACCACCTCAAAATATGCCACTTTGGCATATGGATTATTTTGAGCTGAAGGCAATTGGGAATCAACAGATGCAGAAAGAAAACTTCTTGGAGCTCTCTTTATCCGACTAAAAGCAGAAACTTCTGAGAAATAAGGACTGCCATAAATACCCTCCCTGGGAGAGATTTATGGATCTGAAGAAGATGGAAAGCCAACACCAAGATGAGTCTGCACAAACAAGATTTATTCAAATAACCCTTATATAGGTTATTTATATAGGTAATATGTCTTAAAGGGGTTCCATTTGTTATCCCATATATTTGCCTTCCTACAACTTTCTGCCCCTAGAAGTCCACACCCCCCCCTTTTTTTATGTCTAGTCACCCTTTGTTAAAATGGTATATAAGCTTCTGAGTCTGTTTCATTAGGTTTTCACTTCTTTTCTGTGTAGCCCCATGCATGCAAAATTAAAAACATCAATTAAATTTATATACCTTTTCCCCCTGTTAATCTGTCTGTTGTCAGTTTAATTCACACACCCCAGGTGTTAAATCTAAAAGGGCAGAGGGAAAAAATTTTCCTTTCTTACAAACACTTTCTTGGAAGAGAGAGAAAAACCTGTGTACTTATTCAGGAATGTGTAGGATTAAACTAGAGTGAAAAGAACAGACTATTTTAAAGACTGGAATTTCATTTTTATTTACCAAGCAATATACCAACTCTTAACAGTCCAAATATAGGATTACATGTCCCTTTTTGTGATTTCCATTAAAGGTAATTCAAGTTTTTAACACTGGGTGATTAAATGGATGAATGGAGAGAAATAAACAGACACTTCTTTCTTAATGTATATCAGGCATTAATCCATCCAATGATTCTTTTTGAGAGACACTGTTTTTCTTATTTTTATAAATGGGGAAACTAGGGCTTAACATAGTTTAATAATGTGCCCAGGATGACACAGCTACTAAATAGAACCTCAATTCTGGACTATCTGATCCCAAAGTTCACAGTCTTATGTAATATTTCCTCTTATTCTAGGGTGGTTTCTCCACCTTATAGAACTGAATACCATACACATGTTAATACAAATGTCCCTTTTTACACAATCAGAATATAGAATAAGAAAAGACATAATTTTATAATCTAGTCCTAACAAGACCAACCAATACATATAATGATAATAAAAAAAAAAAAATCTCTGCCTGTGTCAGACATACCAATGAAAGTGCAAAGGGAAGAGAACTGAGTCTGGTCTTACAACCCCACTAATGTCCATGGAATGCAGTGAACTAGGGAAAGTGGTTTGTAACCTGTCTGTGACTCAGATGCTTCATTTAAAAAATGAGTACATTAGACGTTATGATCCCTAACTTCATTATTTTAATTTAATTTTGGCATCACACTCCGTCATGGCTTCCAAGTGTTTAAGTATTCAAAAGAAAAGCGGTTGCCTTCATAACCCAGGACAATATTGTCACATTGAGAAATATAGCTGGAGAGAATAAAGGTATTACTCAGAGTCCTCTGGCATCACCTCACTTCTTGTGTCAGTTGCTAAGGGAAAGGTAAAGCAGTGAGTGTCATTTCTAGCTTATTTGTCTTCTGGAATGTTCTACACTGCAGACGTGATACTATATACATTATACTTCCCTACCTTTTCCCCATGGAAGCTGTAGAAACAGCCATTCCGTTGTGTTTTACCCTCTTTCATCCAACTTAAGGAAAGACTCATTTAAACAGGGATGTCGGGGGTGGGGGGGGATAAATTGGGAGATTGGGATTGACATATCCACACTACTGTATATAGAAATAGATACCTAATAAGAACCTACTGTAGAGCTCAGGGAACTCTACTCAATATTCTGTAATGACCTATATGGGAATAGAATATAAAAAAGAGTGGATTTATGTGTATGTATAAACTGACTCACTTTGCTGTACAGCAGAAACTAACACATCATTGTAAATCAGTTATACTCCAATAAAAAATTAATTAAAAAATAAAATAAACAGAGATGTCACGGGAATTCCCTGGCAGTCCAGTGGTTAGGACTCTGTGCTTCCACTGCAGGGGGCACAGGTTCGATCCCTGGTCAGAGAACTAAGATCCCGCAAGCAGTGCGTGGAACGGCCAAAAAAAAAGAAAAAACTTAAAAAAAAATAAAATAAAATAAACAGGATGTCACTTTGTATTAATGGTCTCATACCCAACATTTAATATCAATTTAAGAAGAATAATAAGCTAATAACCATAGTTGTAATCCTTTGGGCAGAGTGTCATAGCATCCCATGGAACAGTTACATGAGAGAGTTCATGACTGATAGGCCAAGAGGATGAACACTGCATATACTTCAGTCAAACATTTCTAGAAATGGTCATGTGGGTATTGTAGGTGGCCTCCAAAATGGTCCTCAAGGGCTTCCCTGGTGGCGCAGTGGTTAAAAATCCGCCTGCTAACTCAGGGGACACGGGTTCGAGCCCTGGTCCGGGAAGATCCCACATGCCGCGGAGCAACTAAGCCTGTGTGCCACAAGTACTGAGCCTGTGCTCTAGATCCCGTGAGCCACAACTACTGAGCCTGCGTGCCGCAACTACTGAAGCCCGCTTGCCTAGAGCCCATGCTCCACAAGAGAAGCCACTGCAATGAGAAGCCTGTGCACTGCAACAAAGAGTAGGCCCCGCTCTCCACAACTAGAGAAAAGCCCACGCACAGCAATGAAGACCCAACGCAGCCAAAAATAAAATAAATAAAAATTTGAAAAAAACAGAATTTCCTTCCTTAAATTAATTAATTAATTAATTAATTAATTAAATAAAAAGGTCCTCAAGGATCCCTTCCTCCTGGTGTTTACGCCCTTGTGTAAAGCTCTCCCCTTGAGTGTAGGCTGGATTTAGTGACTAACTTCTAGTGAATATAATACAGCGGAGGTGATGGGGTGTTAATACCAATATTAGTTTACAGAAATACTGTGGTTCATCTCCCCATACCTCTCCCTGAGGACAATTGACTGCCATGTTGTAAGCTACCCTGGGAGAGGCCCACAGGGCAGAGAATTGAGGGAGGCTTCTGGCCAACGGCCAGTGAGGAACTCAGTCCTGCCAACAAACAAATGAATGGAATGAAAGCTGATTCACCCCTGCTTGAGCTTTCAGATGAGATCATAATCTCAGCCTGCAGCCTGACTGCAACCTTGTGAGATGCCTTGAGCCTGAGGCCCTGAGCTAAGCTGTGTCTGGATTACTGACCTACAAAAACTGTGAGGTAATATATGTTTGTCATTTCAAGCCATTAAGTTGTGAGGTAATGTGTTATACAACAATAGATAACTAGTAGATGATAATCATTATTATAACATTACGTTTTTTTTTGTTTTTTTTTTCTTTGGCTGCACGGCATGCGGGATCTTTGTTCCCTGACCAGGGACCAAACCCATGCCCCCTGCAGCGGAAGCGCAGAGTCCTAAACACTGCACGGCCAGGGAATTCCCTACATTACATGTTTTATACATACAGTTAAACAAATATATTTTATAAGTATGACATATTTCAGACTTTAAATCTGGCCTATAGTCTTCTTCTTCATAAACACTTTTTTTTTTAACCCCACTTGACTTCAACAGATTCCTGAATTAACCACACAGTTTGTTTTCATTCATTCATTCATTCATCCATGCATACATCTATTTTTTAAAAAATATTTATATATTTATATATTTATTTGGCTGCACCTGGTCTTAGTTGTGGCACGCAGGATCTTTTAGCTGTGGCATGTAGGATCTAGTTCCCTGACCAAGGATCGAACCTGGGCCCCCTGCATTGGGAGCGCGGAGGCTTACCACTGGACCACTAGGGAAGTCCCACATCTAATTTTTTTGAGACTTTATTTTTTAGAGCAGTTTTAACTTCACAGCAAACTGAGAAGAAGATAAAAACTTTTCTCATATACTGCCTTCTTCCCACATATGCACGACCTCCCCCATTATCAACATCCCCACCAGGGTGGAGCATTTGTTATAGATGATGAACCTATGTTGATACGCCATCATCACCCAAAGTCCGTGGTTTACATTAGGGTTCACTCTTGTTTCTGTATTCTTACACGTAACCATCTTCGTAGTATATCATACAGAGTACTTTCCCTGCCTTAAAACTTCTCTGTGCTCTGCCTATTCATCCCTCCCTCCCCTCAACCCCTGGCAACCACTGATCTTTTTATTGTCTCCAGTTTGCCTTTTCCAGAATGCCATATAGTTGGAATCATACATTATGTGACCCTTTCAGACTGGCTTCTTCCACTTTGTAATATGCATTTATGTTTCCTCCATGGCTTTTCATGGCTTGATAACTCACTCTTTTTGTGCTGAATAATATTCCATTGTCTGGATGTACCACGGATTATTTATCCATTCATCTACTGAAGGACATCTGGATTGTGTACAAGTTTAGCAGTTATGAACAAAGCTGCTATAAACATCCATGTGTTGGTGTTTGAGTAGGCCTAAAGTTTCAACTCATTTGGGAAAATACCAAGGTGTGTGATTTCTGGATCATATGTAAGAGTATCTTCAGTTTTGTAAGAAACTGCCAGACTGACTTTCAAAGTAGTTGTACCATCTTGCATCCCCACCAACAATGTATGAGAGTTCCTGTTGCTCCAAATCCTTTCCAGCATTTGGTATTGTCAGTATTTTACGTTTTGGCCATTCTTTATGTGTGTAGTGGTGTCTCATTTTTTTTTTCTTACTATATCACTGGTTTGTTATAAAAGGATATAACTCAGGAACAGCTAGATGGAAGAGATGCCTAGGGCAGGGTACTGGTAAAGGACCAGGAGCTTCCGTGACCTCCATCCTCCCCACATCTCCATATGGTCACCAACCTCTCATTGTTGTTTTAATTTGTATTTCCCAAATGACATACGATATGGAGTATTTTTTCATATGCTTATTTGTCATCTGTATATCTTCTTTGGTGAGGTATCTGTTAGGGTCTTTGGCCCATTTTACAAATCAGGTTGTTTGTTTTCTTATTGTTATGTTTAAGAGTTCTTTGTATATTTTGGATACCAATCCTTTATCAGATATGTCTCTTTTTTTGAAAGACAAATACCATATGATATCACTTATATGTGGAATCTAAAATATGACACAAATGAATTTATCTACAAAACAGAAAGAGACTCGCAGACAAAGAGAACAGACTTGTGGTTGCAAAGGGGGAGGGGTGGGGGAGGGATGGATTGAGAGTTTGAGATTAGCAGATGCAAACTATTATATATAGAATGGGTAAACAACAAGGTCCTACTGTCCAGCACAGGGAACTATATTCAATATCTTGTGATAAACTATAATGGAAAAGAATATGAAAAAGAATATATATATATACACGCACACACATACACATAACTGAATCACTTTGCTGTACAGTAGAAATTAGCACATTGTAAATTAACTATACTTCAATAAAATAAATTTTAAAAAAGATATGTCTGGGAGGGTGGGAGGGAGGGAGATGCAAGAGGGAAGAGAAATGGGAACATATTGTATATGTATAACTGATTCATTTTGTTATAAAGCAGAAGCTAACACACCATTGTAAGGCAATTATACTTCAATAAAGATGTTTAAAAAAAAAAAGATATGTCTCTTTTATAAGACTTTATATTTTTAGAGCAGTTTAAGGTTCACAGCAAAATTGAGGGGAAGGTACAGGATCTCCTAATGTACTCCGTGGCCCGACACATGCACAGCAGCCTCCCCCGTTATCAACATCCCTCACCTGAGTTAGACATTTGCTGTGGCTGATGAACCTACACTGACACATCATAATCACCCAAAGTCCATAGTTTACATTAAAGTTAACCTGTGGTGCTGTACATTCTGTGGGTTTGAACAGATGTATAATGACATTTATCCATCATTATGGTCAGATATGTCTTTTGCAAATATTTCCTTCCATCTGTGTCTTGTCTTCTCATTCTCTGGACAGTGTCATACATCCAATTTTGAAAGTGTTACTATGTATCAATCACTGTTTTGGAAATAAAGTAGAAAAATGAATAAAGCACTATTTCTGGCCTCAAGAAAGACAGGCAGAAACTGATAATGACAAAATTGCATGAAAGCCCTACTATTATTCTAGGCCATTTCATTGTCCATGTAGAAGACTCTATCCTGTATCCTAACCTCATTGGACCTTAACTTTAGCTCTGACAATTTTAACTTCCACCTCACTTCAGCATCATATATAACTCTATCTTCTCAATCACTTTCTTACTCTAATAATAATAATAACAATAATAGTGATAGCTACCACTTATTAAGCATCTACTATGTTCTAGTCATGGACTTTACGTATTTTACACAAATACTTAAATACTTTACAGGTAAGTATATGGATTAAGAGTTAAAGGAATCTGCCTAAGGCTTATGTAGTAAAGGGGATCAGGGCATGCCACCCCAAATATGCCACTTTGGCATATTAATTATTTTAAGCTGAAGGCAATTGAGAAACAAATTTCCCTTTGTAAAGATGACATAGAGTCCCATTTGTAAAGATGACATAAACTTCCCGACTGCCACACCAGTAAGAGGAGAATGATTCTTACTACCAGAGAGGAATTGAATCTGCATAACAAACCGTACCAAATAACCCTTATCTACCACACTTTTCGTAGTCACCTTTCACAATGTACCATTCCTAGGAGCTCAGATCCCTTTTCCTTTGCCTAGTCACTTCTCCATAATATATCACTCTTTGTTAAAACGGTATATGAGGTCCCAAGTCTAGTCACTCCTCTGGGTTTTCATTCTTTTCTGTGAAGCCCCCATGTACAAAAAGTATTAACACCAATAAAGAAATATATGCCTTTTCTCATGTTATTATATCTTTTCTCAGTTTAATTCACAGTCCCCCAGAAGCAGATGATGAGCAGATAGAGAATAAGTTTTCTCCTCTCCTGCAGTAGTAAGTGGCAGGGCCTGGATTCAAATCCAGATCTCTCTGGCCCAGAGCTCATATTTTTTTCTGCTAGGCCACACTGTTCTTTATCCTTTGAAAACACATTCTGGCAGAAAAGCATTATACAATTTTATACTGGCACCCAAGTCTAAGGGTGAGTTATTTTCCTCAGTTTAAGAACCGGTGAGTAGAAATTGAAGATTGTAATTTAAAATATGCTATTTTATTATAAGCTCTGTTAAGAATGAATATTTTAGAAGGACAGATCTCTAAAATGAATAGTGTTCTTTATAATACAACAAGTGTCATAGCAATAAGGAAGAGAATGGATAGTATTAAACCTTAGGCCTGAAAAATTGGTTAGTATTAATCTCAGGCCTAACAAACAGGATTTAGGTCCTATCTCTGCTGCTTATTAGTTGTGTGTGCCTGGGGTCTGTCTGACCTCAACTCTGCAAAATAAAGATACTATCCACTTTAAAGAGTTTTCTGAGTTCTAGGGGCTTCCCTGGTGGTGCAGTGGTTGGGAATCTGCCTGCCAATGCAGAGGACACGGGTTCAAGCCCTGGTCTGGGAAGATCCCACATGCCGCGGAGCAACTAGGCCCGTGAGCCACAACTACTGAGCCTGCGCGTCTGGATCCTGTGCTCCGCAACAAGAGAGGCCGCAATAGTGAGAGGCCCGCGCACTGCGATGAAGAGTGAGATGAAGAGTGAGAGGTCCGCGCACCGCGATGAAGAGTGGCTCCCACTCTCTGCAACTAGAGAAACCCCTCGCACAGAAACGAAGACCCAACACAGCCAAAAATAAAAAAAAAAAAAAAAAAAAAAGTTTTCTGAGTTCTAGACACATATGTTTAATTATGTGCCAGATACCTGTACTCAGGAGTCTCATAAACATTCAATATTGGTTTGTCCAAAATGGAATTAATCCTGCCTCACAGCCTTCTGCTTGTCCAGTGCACCTTTATCCGTTAATGGCACCACCAACCATACAGTGGCTCAACTCAGAAGCCAGGAGGTCTTCATCTCCCCACCTCCCCTTAGTTTTCATATCCAATCCCTTTATCCTATATTCTTCTTCTTTCATTAATTCACGTACTCAACATTTTTTACTCAGTACCTACTGTTAAGTTACTGGGTGTTCAACAGTAAATTAGGTGCTGGGGATAGAACAATGCCGTAGACAGACATAATCCCACACTCTTGTCGTTTACAATTTAGTGGGAGAGCCACCCACAAAGGAGTCATATCATACTCACATTTAAGTTACACAAATTTAATCAATTATTTAGTTATGCTTGGGAGGGTAGAGAAAGAGTCATTGAAATCCTCTAAGTGGGCAAAAATTTAGATAACTATAATTATGACATATCTGGTACTCAGGAAACACTTAACAAAATTGTACTAATATAATAAGGAAATTTGTGGAGTACTATGAGGGCATAGAGTAGAACTAAATTAGCCAAGGAGGCCAGGAACACTTTCTTTTTTTTTCCAGGAAGTAATTCCAAGTCCAGTGGAGAAGGAGGGTAGGAATCATCCAGGTATATGTGTTGTTGTGGGTGGGGAGGAAGAAGAGCCTTCCTGGAAGAGAGCATAGCTTGTGTGAAAATCCTGAAGTAGGAAAAGTATGGATGTTTGAGGAACTGAAAATAGTATCGCTGGTGCACATCGAGAACCACAGGAAGTGTGGTTCTAATTAAGGGTGGAAGAAGAGGCAGGTAGACAAACCACAGCAGACTAGGGGTTGCAAACACAAGTGGCTATAGGTGCCGGCAAGCAGACCACATAAAGGTAAGAGTGATGGTGTCTGAAAACTGGCACCCATACGCCCCATCTAGAGAGGCCAGCCACCACTCAGCTCATGCTGATTCCTGCCATGGAGGACAGTGGGTCCAGTGTGGCCAGATCCTTCAGCTTTCTAAGAAAAACCACAAATCTGGACTTGAATATGCAATCTTCCACATTTTTAATAAAAGCATCCAATTAAAAAAAATTAAGACACTCTGATGGCAAACAAAGCATATATAGGCCGTTTATTTTTTTTATTTTTGGCGGTGCCACACAGCTTGTGTGATCTTATTTCCCCAACCAGGGACTGAACCCGCGCCCTTGGCAGTGAAAGCACCGAGTCCTGACCACTGCACCAACAGGGAATTCCCCATATCAGCAGTTTAGATGGGACTTGTGGGTCACCAGTTTGCAAAATGATCATATTTTAATATATCATGGAGTTTAGTATATCATGAGTTCATAATGACACACAAAAGTGAAAATGTCGGGTAAGCAGTATTCCACATACGTGGATCCTGGGTCCAGGAGAGAGATTATGCTGGTGATTTGTATTTGGTGTCATTCCTTTTTTATTGCTAATTAAAGTCCTGAGTGTGAATGAGATTACAAAGGAAAAAGGGTTTGTGTGTGAAAGTCTGGCACATTGAAGTTTCTAGCTGGAAAATGGGAAGATGAGAGTTTTAAAAAATGAGTCTAGGGACTTCTCTGGTGGTCCAGTGGGTAAGACTCTGTGCTCCCAATGCAGGGGGCCCAGGTTTGATCCCTGGTCTGGGGAACTAGATCCCACATGCCGTTATAACTAAAAGATCCTGCAGGCCACAACTAAGACCCAGCGTAGCCAAAATACGTAAATAAATATTTTTAAAATAAATAAATGAATAAAAAATGAGTCAAGGTTGGTGATCTATAAAGAACTTTTTAGCCGTAATGAGACATTCAGACTTTATCCAAAGAAGAACAGAGGACTTCCCTGGTGGCACAGTGGTTAAGAATCCACCTGCCAATGCAGGGAACAAGGGTTCAATCCCTGGTCCGGGAAGATCCCACATGCCGTGGAGCAACTAAGCCCCTGGGCCACAACTACTGAGCCTGTGCTCTAGAGACTGTGAGCCACAACTACTGAGCCCGTGCCCCACAGTAAGAGAAGCCACTGCAAGGAGAAGCCCACGCACAACAACAAAGAGTAGCCCCTGCTCACGGCAACTAGAGAAAAGCCCACGCACAGCAACGAAGACCCAATACAGCCAAAAATAAATAAATAAATTTATTTTAAAAAAAAATAGAAAGAGAGAAGAACAGAGAGTCATGAAAAGGTTTCAGGCAATAGTGATGTGAATCTGTTATTAATTTATAAAAATAACTCTGACTCAGTGTGAGAGGAGCACAGCAAAGCAAGGAAAGACCCAAGACAAGAAGACAATTTAGGAAGCTACTGTGGAACTCCTGGAGAGGGGTGCTGATGGCCGAGACAGGCAATAGATGGAGAGTGAACATATTTGAGAATGATTTTGGATGTATTTAAGATCCAAAGATGGGATCTGTATCATCTTTATTCCCAGTTGCTTCCTCCTGTTTTGCAAATTTCCCTGCTGATTTGAATCCATGCATTAGGGCTGTGCCACACCTCTGCCCCTTCTCAGCATCATCTGTCAACTTCCTAGTCACTTCTTTTAATTCACTGAAAACTCTAACCTACGACTAGGAGTCTTCCTCTACTCCGAGTCCTGCCATTTCCAAGGAGATATTAATGTCCTTATGGCAACTCGTCTAAACACCTGTTGTCTCAGTTCCTTGACCTTCTCACCTCTGATGACACTCTTCCCCACTCCACTTTAGCCAACGAGCTGGTCATTATCAAAATTTGCATCACTGCTACAATGATCACTTCAAACATTCTGTTTTCTGTCTACAACCTTCTGTTCCAGATGTGATTCTCAAGCACCCCCAGTTTACCTAGTCTTCAACCTCATTGGAACTGCCAACCCACTGGCCCCTTTCTTTTGTCAACAGCCCATTCTTATATTTGATAGCATTTAAAAAATGGTAGCCTGGAGCCCATGTTTTATTATTTCAATCATCCACTAACCAATATCTTAAATGTCTTTGCCTCTTGACCTTTCTATCACATCTGCCTGGAAAAACTTCAGCCCTGAATGAATCCAGTTATCATCCTGAATTTCTCAGGACCAAGGCAGGAGAAAAATCACAAAACAGCAGAAATTGGTATCTCTCTATATTCATGGCCACCAACCTCAACCGGGTGAACTTCAAAACTTTAAAGACAATCTTCTATTTTCTGCTACTTTCCTTGGTAACAATTTCATACTGTCTCCACCTTTCTCAACTCTGACTCGTCTTCCCACTGCCCAGCACCTTCTCAGGTAATTCTTTTTGGAAAATTATCCAGACTCGTAGTTCACATAGAAGAAACTCCATCACCGGTCCACAAATCTGACTACTTTTGCCCCATCTTCTCTTCCTTCCATCTGAATTGATGGAGAATGACTTTTCTCCTTTCTAGCACCACCTGCGCTCTGGATTCTGTCCCCTCCCCCCTCTGCATGGACTTCATTCCGTAGACTTATCCCTCTCTCCCTTATCCCTCTCTCAACTTAATATTTTGTAACATCTTTCAAACATATTCTGGACTCTCTCTTGTTAAGAATGTAAACAGGGAATTCCCTGGCGGTCCAGTGGTTAGGACCCTCTGCTTCCACTGCCAGGGGCCTGGGTTCAATCCCTGGTCCCCTGGTTGGGGAACTAAGATCCAGCAAGCTACATGGTGCGGCTAAATAAATAAATAATGTAAAGAAACAAAAATACCTCACTCATCACATCAGCTATATAATTCACTCTACTCCCTTTCAGAGTGAAGTTTCTCAAAACAATTGTCTGCCCACACCATCTCCACTTCCTCACCTTCTATTCCCTTCTCCTCTCACTCTGGTCTGGTTTCTGCACCTACTACACAGTGAAAACTGCTTTTGGTAAAGTCACTTATGCTCTCATATTGCAAAATTCAGTGGGCACTTTCATTCCTCCTCACACTTGTCCTGTGATCAGGTTTGATATGGTATCAGCCATTTCTAATCTTAGTGTAAAAAATGATATTTAGAAACCACAATCTGGTTATTAGGAGAGCTTATTACCACTGGACTGGCCACTGCTTGTAGACTTTAGGGGGGCAGAGCTAGAAAATATTTTTTTCTTTCATTTTTCTTTTCTTCCTTTCCTCTTTTTTCCTTCTTTCAGCAATATTTATTGAGTGCCTTCTGGATGGAAGGACTGCATTGAAAGTGTTGATATCCACAATTTTATTTATCTATTTCAATGTTGACACTTAAAAATTTTTTTATTATATTGTAAATAAACAATATAATAAATATTTATTTATTTATAATAAAGTTGTTAAGAACATTCTTGTGCATGTCTTTTTTTTTTTTTTTCTTGTGCATGTCTTTTGATGCCCATTTCTCATGGGTACTGCAGCTCAAAACCTCAAGACCTCTTCAAAAAGAGATTGCAATAGCTTCCCTTCCAAAGGGAAGTATTGAAAATATTAAATCCTGGGTAGGAGATACAAAGTTTTGAAAAAAAATTAAATAGTGATTTTTAACTTATGTTTTGAAAAACACAAATGTCACAAAGTTCAAAAATTACAAAAGTGAGGGCTTCCCTGGTGGTGCAGTGGTTGAGAATCTGCCTGCTAATGCAGGGGACACGGGTTCGAGGCCTGGTCTGGGAAGATCCCACATGCCGCGGAGCAACTGGGCCTGTGAGCCACAACTACTGAGCCTGCGCGTCTGGAGCCTGTGCTCCGTAGCAAGAGAGGCCACGATAGTGAGAGGCCCGCGCACCGCGATGAAGAGTGGCCCCCGCTTGCCGCAACTAGAGAAAGCCCTCACAGAAACGAAGACCCAACGCAGCCAAAAATAAATAAATAAATAAATTAAAAAAAAAAATAACAAGCTTCAGGTGAACCGATTTGTCCTTTAAAAAAAAAAAAAAAATTACAAAAGTGAGAAGTAAAACTTCTTCCCTCCCCTGTCCCCAGCCTAACAATTCCCCTCCTCAGAGGCAATAATTTCCAGCATCTTCTTCAAGAGATGCTCTATGCATAAAGAAATACATATTTATACACACACATATACGTGTGTATAGTTACCTTTACAAATTTTTTTAAAATTAATTAATTAATTAATTAATTTTTGGCTGCACTGGGTCTTCATTGCTGCACACGGGCTTTCTCTAGCTGCGGTGAGCGGGGCTACTCTTTGTTGCGGTGCACAGGCTTCTCATTGTGGTGGCTTCTCTTATTGCGGAGCACGGGCTCTCGGCATGTGGGCTTCAGTAGTTGTGGCGGGCGGGGTCAGTAGTTGTGGCTCACGGGCTCTAGAGTGCAGGCTCACTAGTTGTGGCACACGGGCTTAGTTGCTCCATGGCATGTGGGATCTTCCTGGACCAGGGCCCGAACCCGTGTCCCCTGCACTGGCAGGCGGATTCTTAACCACTGCGCCACCAGGGAAGTCCCACAAATTTTTAAAGTCTATATATTTTAATGCTCTAATGTAAGCATTCTATGCATACTGCTCTCTGCTCTTGCTTTTTTCACTTAAAAATATATCTTAGGAGTTGTTCCAATTCAAGGCATAATGAGCTGCTTCATTCTTTTTTATGACTCTATAGTAGTCTGTTGTAAGGAAGTAGTATAACTTATTTAATCTCTTATTTTTTGATATTTAGGATACTCACAATCTTTTAAAATTTAAGTTATAGACAATACAATAGTGAATATTCTTGTACTCAGTTGTGTTCAAGTGTGTGTATGAAAGTCTATCCTAGACTTTCAAATTCCTAGAAGCGGAATCACTGGGTTAAATGAAACGTGCATTTCTAATTTTATAAGATATTGACAGTTTTCCCTCTGTAGAGTTTGTATCATTTTACATTTCCATATATTTACCAAAACAGTGGGCCAGCAAACTTTTTGAAACATTATGAACTTTGCCAATTCACATCAAGAATTCTTATCCAAGGTCCACAGGCCTCAAGAAATTTATTCCAGGGACTTCCCTGGCAGTCCAGTGATTAGGACTCTGTGTTTCCACTGCAGGGGGCACAGGTTGGATCCCTGGTAGGGGAACTAAGATCCTGCATGCCACGCGGCCAAAAAAAAAAAAAAAGAAAAGAAAAGAAAAGAAATTGATTCCAATTTTTGCCTTCCATCCAAAGTCCCAACTTCAAATGTCAGTCAGTGAGACCACCAGTTCACCTACATGAGAATCCCCACTCCAACTATGCACTTTTACCCCTGGTACATTCAGTCCCCTGATCCAATCAACATTTCAATTGCTATGTATTGCAAGTGCTATGAATTCTCCCTTGCCCCATCACTCCATCATACCTGCCAGGCAAAAATCCATCTTTAGTTAAATACAACTCCTGCCTACCCTGCACCTGCAAAAGGAGCTGAACATATCTGGAGAAAAACTCACACTCACTCTGTCTTGTCTGAGTCAGGTCCATAACCACAAGCCTCAGTGGGCTCTTGGCATCCCCCAAATCATGACATTTCTGGGTCTGTTCACTTTCCCATCCCACTGCTTCATACCTTTTTATCCCTTTCAGACGTCCTCCCATGTCTTTTTACTCCCACTTTCTGCTGTTCATCTTGCTTAATATTTCACCAAAAAAAAAAAATAGAAGCAGAAAAAAACTTCATCGTCGTTCCATGATCAAATCTATCAGCCTACCGAAATAGATACGCTTATGCTCTGCCTTTCCTACTTTTATATTCTATGAAGTGCCCTTGCTCCAGTCCAAGGCTAACCTTGTCACTGTGGGAGATTGGAGATCCCCTTCTCTGGGATATAAAGGGACATTGATCTCGTAATTACTTCCTTCTTTTTTACTGAAAGCTCTTTTAATCACCCAGTTATCCTGTATCTACTTTTCCACTCCCATCTCTCAATACACACCCAATTCGCCGGCCTCTTGGAATCACTTGCAATGCCTTGCAGCCTCTCCCAGGCTTCTGTGCTCATGCTTGCCCCTCTCCTTGGCGTGCCCCTCACCTTGCACCTTTACCTCACTCCACATGAAATCTTCCACGTCCACTTTCTCTTCACTCCTATTCTATCGCTTTCGTACAGGCTCCTTCTCCCCTATTTTATTCTTTCTCCCTCAATGTTTCTTACAAAAATGCAAATGGAGGGGGGATGTTGATTTTCTGGTTACTTCCTATGACCTTTCCTTCAAACCAAGTCCCTTGGTTTGAGTCCCAGCCACTTTTCATGCACCCTGTCGCTAATTTTTCCTTTCTGTAGGAGACTGCATCGTGTGTGTGAGGTTGTGCTCTGGGGCTTCCAGGAGAGGGGTGGTGGGTGATCACTCCTGGTGGGAGACCGCAGCATATACAGGTATATCAAGGTTTATACCAGAAAGCCGGTAACGCTGTGCTCAACACTCCCCGTTTTCCCAAATCCAGGGCTACCCTCAGCCTCTAGGACCGCGCGAGTCCCAGCGGATCCCGGGGCGTGGCTTCCCTTTGAAGGCCGCTGATCTAGATTGGCTCCGAGGGCCGGCCCTGGCCAATCAGGACTGGGGGCGTTGTCTCGAAGGCGGGGCTTCCCCTCGCCTACCCACTCCCTCCTCTCGCCTCCCACGCGGGGGGTTTCAGGAGCTACCTCACAGTGGACGCGACCCCTAGATCTCCCGCAGAAGTCTCTGGGCCCGGGGGGCCTGGCGGGACATGGCCTTGGCCACTGTGGCAGCAGCAAGACTGGGCCTCGGTCGGGCCCCTCCGCTCCTCCTCCGGCGCGGCTACCAGACAGAGAGGGGTGTCTACGGCTACCCGCCGAGGAAGCCCGAGAGCCGGGAGCCCCAGGGCGGCCTGGCGCGCCCCCCAGGTCAGGGATTGGGCCCGGGCGGTGGGCGTGGGGCCTGGGGAGGCAGGGGGCCTTCCTGCCTGGCCTGGGATAGGGTGCTTTTGATAGTTGGGGCTTCTAGGGGCCTCAGTGTGCGAGTAGGAGGGTGGGGAGGAAGGTGAGGCGAGGGAGCAGAGGCGGACAGGCGTGCATATTGTCAGGGTCGGGGGTCACAGAATGGTTTTGTGAGCTCTTGTCTTTTCCATTCCTTGGTCGTAAAACGTGTGAGAACTTAGTTCTTTGCAGAGTCGGGGCTGCAGGAAAAGAAAAGTTCTAAGATATCTCAGCTCCTGGAGTTCACCCAAGGATACATTTCCAGGGCCGTCTCCGAAGCTGGTGTGAGCCGGGATGTGTGGGGATCGCGACTGTGACTAGGGTGAAGAGGGCAGTTAGCAGATGGTCTTGGACCACAGCATGGTATTTATTATCCATTTGTCTCCTCTGTGTAGCCTCTTTAATTTCAGAGTTTAGAACTCTTTGCTGAATTTAGAAACGTGTTACTCGGGTTTTAATGTATTAGGAGACATGAATATCAGTTTTTGGAAGCTCTGTTGCATCCTCATGTGCAAGAGACGAATTTTGAGTATTTGGTTTATGCTCCAAAGTTATTGTATCTTTTTTTTTTTTAAGTTATTGTATCTTTATTCATCCTCACAGAATAGAAGATGAACACACATCGATTATTAGAGGAAGGTCATTTGGCATCTTTGATCCAGTTATTGGATTAACAATTAGGAGCCCCTTCATCATCTAAGCACCTGACCTCTGAGCAGTACATTACACATTGGAACCTCAATATTTTGCTTTTGATCTCAGGGGACATTTAGAATAAAACTGATTCTCCTTCTTGAGTCCAGCGGGTTTCTTTAGGGACAGGATTTTGGCCAGCTAGGTTGCTAATCCCTTGAGAGTAAGACTATAGGTATCTTATTTCACTTGGCAAATTGAGTGCCTAGAATTTTACATGCCAATTGTCCTCAAACTGAAGCGTGCATTCAGATCACTCTGCGTGATGTTAAAATGCTAGCTCCCAGGCCAGCCTCCTTCTCCCCTCCCCTAAACCCCACCCTAGTTCTCATTCAGTGGCCTGCAATGAGGTTCAGGAATTTGTATTTTTATGTCACTCTAGGTGATTCTCTAGCAGGACGTCCATGGCCACCGTGGCCAAACACTGTTGTTATAGTCATAAGGGATGTATGTGTAAGATGTATTTGACAATCTCTTCTTCAATTAAGAACTTACTAGTGTGTGCTCAGTGTGCAATTATTGTGATCTTATTTGAGGTTTTCCCTCACTGTTGGGTCTCTGTTTGATTCCTATTAACAGCCTGGCAGTGGAGAATTAATCTTTGCCTGGGAAAAGTCTGGGCTGGTGGTTCTCAATGGCAAGACTGTATCCAAATCATCCAGGGAGCTTTGGGCTGGTGTGGTTTGAAAAAATATCTCTGGGGTTGATTTTATCTGTATATAATCTTCTCTCTTCCCTCATCACCAACTTGTGCCTCCCCACCCCTCCTAGCAATGAACTTGCTGTATTGTGGGATCCTTGGTGAACTTTGAAAGTTCAGTATTGAGTTAGAACTGCAGGCTAAGGGTACAATATTGTGTTGTACTGAGAGGATAGAGTAAAATCAATACTGAGAAATAGTTGTTTGTTGCAGTTGTGGGATCTGACTTAAGGAATTTTTTCCTTATATCTTTTTTTAATACTCCGAATAAAACTTAAAGGCAAGTGGGCCGTTTTGTAACTTTCTTCAAAATTATCATTCCATGTAGATCTGTGACAGTTCTTTCTGTTTCCTGTTTCAGAACTTATCACATCATTTTGTAAAAACTCTTTTTATAGATACTACTCCTACTAGGCTGTGTGGGAGAATGGGGAAGGAGATTGCATATAGCTCACGTCCAAAGAGCTTGGTCACACGTCTATACATACCTGCAAGGGAGACTGGAAAGCATAGTCTTTATTCAGGATGGCTACCTTCCAGCTAAAAATTATTTTGAGAGAGAAGAGGAAAATAGATGTTGGAAAATAATTAGTAATCACCACACTCGGCCCCTTTGGCCATTCAAATATCCTAAGCTTTTCTTCCCACACATAGAATGTACTCACTTCCTCCCTCCTCCATTCAATTCCTGAATCCAGCTCAAAGTCCATTATCTCTGGAGAATGTGCAGTCCTCTCCAGCAGGTCTGGCTGTGGCTCCTCGGAGTCTGGAATTTTATGAACTGCCATCCATCCTGAATATATACACATTTGATGTACAAAGGAAACTCCCATCCACAAAAGGAAAGAATGAGGAATCTATAGCAGCCACTGGTTCAGACCAGTTATCAAGTCCTATTGGGTAGGAATGATAAAGCCCCTTGATGTGGCTGAGTGGTAAGTTCACTAGATTATCTGGCCCCTCAACTCTGCCCCCATCCCTTCCCCTGGTCTTGCCTTATGGATTCTTCTTTAACCTGTATCTTCTGAGGGCATTGGGGAGTGTGCCCTCCTTGGGGGCTGCACACCTTTCATGGTCCACTTTATTTTGATAAGGTTAGGAACCTGATAGTTACTTTAGGTAGTCATCAATTACAGATTTTTTTTTTTTCTGGCCAGAGTTGGGATTTCTTTGGCAGTTCAGTTTTTTATTTTATTTGTTTTTATTTTTTATTTTTTAAATTAATTTTTAGTGGAGTATAGTTGATTTACAATGTTGTGTTACTTTCTGCTGTACAGCAAAGTGAACCAGTTATACATATACATATATCCACTCTTTTTTAGATTCTTTTCCCGTATAGGTCACTACAGAGTATTGAGTAGAGTTCCCTGTGCTGTACAGCGGGTTCTTATTAGTTATCTATTTTATATATAGTAGTGTATAGATGTCAGTCCCAATCTCCCAATTTATCCTCTCCCCCCCCCCCATTTCCCCCTTGGTAATCCTAGGTTTGTTTTCTACATCTGTGACTCTATCTCTGTTTTGTAAATAAGTTCAGTTGTACCATTTTTTAAGATTTGGAGTTGGGATTTCTTTGGCAGTTCAGGTTTTTTTTAATTTATTTATTCTATTTATTTATTTTTGGCTGCATTGGGTCTTCATTGCTGCGCGTGGACTTTCTCTAGTTCCGGTGAGCGGGAGCTGCTCTTCGTTGTGGTACGTGGTCTTCTCATTGTGGTACCTTCTCTTGTTGCGGAGCACGGGCTCTAGGCGCACGGGCTTCGGTAGTTGTGGCTCACAGGCTCTAGAGCGCAGGCTCAGTAGTTGTGGCGCACGGGCTTAGTTGCTCCACGGCACGTGGGATCTTCCCGGACCAGGGCTCGAACCTGTGTCCTCTGCATTGGCAGGCGGATTCTTAACCACTGCGCCACCAGGGAAGCCCAGCAGTTCAGTTTCTTAAATAAAATTCCTAGGACTGCAGTCTTTTGGCTTTTTGCTTTTTTGCTTTTTGCTTCTAGTCATTCCATGAGGAAGTTGCCCACAGTCAAAGAGCTCATCCGGGCCTAGTTTTTAAGCCTGAAAACCCTGGTCTTTTATTTACTGCTTCTACCCATTCGACTCCCTAAATTTAATGGTGTTTATTTTGAGACCATCTCAACTAATATGCTGTAGTGGGAAGGCAAAACCCTTTGTGTGATATTAAAGGCTCAGCTGGCTTTCATCATCTAACAGATAATGCTTACTAGAAGGTACTTAAAAAGGGGTTTCATCTTTTCTCCTATCTCCGGCTAAGACAGCCTCTTCAGAACTACCTTTACTAATTGCTTCTACCTTTCAAACCTTGGCTGGGTCTGACCTCTAGGTACTGAGGCCACAGATGGAGAAAACCTCCCAGTAGTGGAGTGAATTTCCCTCCATCTCTTCTTGCTGATGAACTAGCTCCTTGACCTCACCTTTCTTCTGGGGCTTTCCTGAAAGTGACAAGAAACAATGAACACAGACTACTGAGCTACAGGCTCCATGGGCATGCAGCCTACCTTTCAAGATATCGCAAGTGACAGTTTTAGCAAATGTTTTGTCAGATAACATAACACTGTTTCAGCTTTCTAGTCTGAAATACCTGGGTCCTTGGTACCCACCACCTGACTGCTAAGCCAGTGTCGTATACATTTTAGGTTCTGTTATGGCAGCAACCCACCTCCGGTAGCAAATTCAGTATTGGATAGGATGTGTTCAGGGGCTGTGCCAGAGACCTGGAACAACAGTGGGTTGAATAAAGTAAGTAGAAGTCTGAGCTGGTATGACAGCTCTGCTCTGCAAAACTGTAGGGGTTCAAGTTTCTTCTACGTTGTTTCCTCGCCACCCTGCGGGTGTTGCTTTCAACTCTGGTCCAGGGTAGCTCACCACTATAACCACATACTGGCCAGCAAGAGGGAGGAAAAGGGGGAGGGGAAGAGAACACCATCCCTTTAAGGGTAAGACCCAGAAGTTGCAACATCACTTCTACTGTCCTCTCATTGGCCAGAACATAGTCATATGGCCACCCTGGCTGCAGGGAAGGCTGGAAAGGATATCCTTATTCTGGGTGGTCATATACTCAACTATCTGTTACCATAAAAGAGAAGGGAAAATGGATGTTGGGGGTTATAATAGTCTCTGCTGCAGATGTACTTTAAAAATCTGGGGCAAGCAACTTTTTCACCTTGTACTTCCTGTCACATTTTGAGCACTCTATTTCTCAAAGCCTTGCTTTCTTCATATTTTCACTAACTAGGATCCTAGTCTAGGTGTTTAATTCTGGCCTGCTACCAAAAAAAAAAATGTTGAATTCAAGGGTTCTTAACCTGGGTCCATGGATCCCTATGAGAAGGTTTCAGGGGGTCTGTGTACTTTGCACAACTCCGTGTCTGTGTCTGTTTCTAGGCCGAGGGCCCATAGCTTTCGTCACATTCTCAAAGAGATCCATGACTTCAAAGAGGTAAAACTGCTAGCCTAGCTGGTATTATAACTTATAGCCTAGTTCCCTTCCAGCTTAGTCCAGTCTTTCTAAAACATTGGTTTAACTGAGTCACTTTCTTACTCAGGTCTCCAAAGGCTCCACTTTGCCTCTCAAAATAAAATCCAGGTTCTTTAGGTTGCTACTCAATGCCCTTCATGTTTCTTGACCTGTTCTGCCTTCTTTCTTACATCTTTCCAACATAAATTCCCCCACTTTCCAAATCTCTTCTTCACTCTGTGCCTTTCCACTTCTTACTCATTCTCCACAGTCCAGCTCCATTCCCAAGTCCTCCGTGACATCTTTCCAGACAACTCCAGGCTATCCTAATCTGAATTCCCTTAACTCTCAGTATGGGGCCCACCCCTTGGACTGTATTAAACTTTTTCTAATTGTGTGCAGTTTTGTGCGGGGATCATCTTCTCATTTACATTGTAAGATCCTGCCTAGTAAAGACCTTGTCTTATATTCCTTTCAACTCTACACTGAACTAAATACTTATTAAATGATTGATTCCTACTAAGAAGTAGAAATAGGGCTCTGTATATGCAATTTCTTTGTGACATTTAGTACATTTGAATTTTGCACGTACAACCGTTAACACCAAGAGCTAAGAAAAGAAGCATTTTATATATAGGGTAATATACTGTATTACCATGTTCTAGAAGAAGGAATAACTTTTTTTTTGCTGATGAAGACAATTAAGATTCATTGGGTTTTTCCTTAAATTCTGTTTAACTGTGTGCTTATGGTCTGTTCTATTAATTATAGGAGGCTGATGAGGCCAAGGACACAGTTTAATTGGCTTTAGTCTTTTTTTTTTTGGCCTCGCTGTGCAGCATGCAGGATCTTAGTTCCCCGACCAAGGATCAAACCCATGCCCCCTGCATTGGGAGGTGCCCACTGCATTGGGAGCACAGAGTCTGAAGCACTGGACTGCCAACTAAGTCCTGGCTTTAGTCTTTTTCATAATGCCTACCAGTTGTCCTAAAAGGTGCCATCTTTGTTGAGAGGAATGACTGAGTTAGTGGGATGGATCATGCACATTAACTTTTGGTACTGGCAAAATGAATCAAAGGACAAACCCTACTGAAAATGGACACAAAGCATCCTCCCACATCCAAGGTGACATAGAGAAATGGGAGGAGGTATGGTCAAAGTTATGGTGCCTCCCTCCTCCTCTTTGACCTTCATCAGCCTTCTTTCTTAATATGTTTATCTTGGCCAAATATCAATGCCTGCATAGGATGACTACTTCATTTACTAAGATTTTCACTGTAGTAAGGCTTTGAAGAGATATTGGATTTGCTTGTAGCAACCTTTTTGGATGGCAGCGGTTTCACTAGTTAAAATTTGACCTGTGATGAGTGTCCTTTGTAGCTGGCTATTAGTAAAACAGCTTGTACTTTAACCTCTGTATACCTCAACTTCCAAGTAAACTTGAATTTATTTATCAACAATCCTAATTTAAAATGGAGGTGGGTTTCCATATACATTGTAGAATTATTTGTTCTAGTTCTGTGAAAAAAGCCATTGGTATTTTGGTAGGAATTGCACTGAATCTGTAGATTGTCTTGGGAAGTATGGTCATTTTAACAATATTAATTCTTCCAGTCCAAGGCCATGGTATATCTTTCCATCTGTTTGTGTCATCTTCCATTTCTCTCATCAGTGTCTTATACTTTTCCGAGTATATGTTTTTTACCTCCTTAGGTAGATTTATTCCTAGGTATTTTATTCTTTTTGGTATGACACTAAATGGGGTTGTTTCCTTAATTGCTCTTTCTGATAGTTCGTTGTTATTATATAGAAATGCAACAGCTTAGGACCAGTGATTCATAGGCATAAATTTCATTATGAAGGATTTGGGTTATTAAAAAATGGCAGAATTTAGAGACCATTAGGAGATGGGAGCTGTAAGATTCCAAACAGTGTTTAGTGGTTACTGATCTTGGCGATCAGCTTTAGTAGTTGAAGTGAGGTTGCAGGTATGTTGCATATTAGAAATAATAGGAGCCTTGGGAATTCCCTGGCAGTCCAGTTGTTAGGACTCGGCACTTTCACTGCTGGGGCCTGGGTTCGGTCCCGGGTCCGGGAACTAAGATCTCACAAGCAGCGTGGTGCGGCCAAAAAAAAGAAGAAGAGACAAGAAATAATAGGAGCCTTTACTGGAGGTATAGGAAAAACAGTTGGGGAAAATCTTATTGCATTAGAGATTTTCAAAAAAATTTAGATGAGTTTTTAAATGTTTCAATGACTTCTAGTTATCTCATCCTGTTTGCTGTAGGCCCTGGACTTTCCTTTTCAATTTTTGTTATGGTATAGTGGGTAAAACACTGGATTAAAATCAAGCACACTTGAGTACAAATAGTTCCAATTCCAGCTTCTTCATTACCAGTGTCACCTTCTGCAAGTCACTTAACGTGTTTGGGCCTCAGTTAACTCTTCTGCAGATAAGGGCACCTATTTCAGAGCTGTTACAAGGATTAGATAAGATGACGTATGTGAAAAATCCAACACAATGTGTAGCACAAGTTAGTACTCAATAAATGGTCACTATCATTTATTATCAATCTGTGACCGTTGCTTACCTATCTCGGCAATGATTTAAGAAAGGAATCTCAGAGAAAAAGGAAAGGACCAGAATAAGGTTTCTATTTAAAGTTTGGTTTTTTGCAAGAAAGAACTATCTGGCAAAATAAATTTAGCTTATAAAGATATCATGTTTGAGATGGGAAGAGGAGATAGGATGTAAAATGAACTCAGCTGCATGGCCTAGGTATGAGTTTGTTGTACAGAATTCATAATAATAGTATTCTGGTACCAAGTCTTGCCTTTTGATATGGTTATCTATGAAGTTCCTAAGTTGAAGCCGGTGGCAGCTCTCTCATTTTTTTTTTCTATAAATTTCTGTTGTTTATTTATTTATTTATGTATTTGGCTGCGTTGGGTCTTCGTTGCTGTGCGCGGGCTTTCTCTAGTTGCAGCGTGCGGGCTTCTCATTGCAGTGGTTTCTCTTGTTGCGGAGCACGAGCTCTAGGGCGCGCGGGCTTCAGTAGCTGTGGTGTGCAGGCTCAGTAGTTGTGGCTCACGGGCTCTAGAGCGCAGGCTCAGTAATTGGGGAGCACGGGCTTAGTTGTTCCTCGGCATGTGGGATCTTCCAGGACCATGGATCAAACCTGTGTCCCCTGCATTGGCAGTTGGATTCTTAACCACTGTGCCACCAGGGAAGTCCCCGTCTCATTTTAATAGGGCTTAAGAGGGGACTTCCCTGGCGGTCCAGTGGTTAAGACTCCACGCTTCCATTGCAAGGGACATGGTTTCGATCCCTGGTCAGGGAACTAAGATCCCACATGCCGCACGGCGCGGCCAAAAAAAAAAAAAAAATAGGGCTTATGGGACTCCAATTATGGAGTTCTCTTTCTTGGAGTCTTCAGTGTTTTTATAGATAGCCAATGTTCCCACTTGCTCTAAGCATATGCTGACTTGAATGCAAAGAGACTGTGGATTGGATCTAGATATTTTCGGGGGAGGCTGTTTATGACCAGATGATGAAAGAGAACTGTATTGACTTCCAGTTGAAGTACTAAGTTTAGTTTAGGTTATCTGTCAGTGTACTTTATGCTGGTTAATATGAACACATTTCTTTCTGAAAATAAAATACTATTCAACACTATCCAGTGCCCCCACCGTGTTTGCTTACAGCAGAGAATAAAGTGATGTAGATATCCCTATCAAAATGTTTTTTATTTGTTTGTTTTGGCTGCATGGCACGTGGGATCTTAGTTCCCTGACCAGGGATTGAACCCACACCCCCTGCATTGTAAGCACAGAGTCTTAACCACTGGACCGCCAGGGAAGTCCCTCATAATGTTTTTTTACTCTTGTTTTAGCTAAGGTTCTTTTGGTCACAGGCAGCAGAAACCAACTCTGGCTATCTTAAGCAAAGAGGGGACTTTATTTGAAGGGTACAGGGGTATCTTCTAGAGCTGAAAAATGTTTCAAGTAATCAAGAAGGGAGTGAACCAAAGCTAACTCTGGGAATATTGGCAGAGGCTGTGTGAGGCCCCATAAGGAACAGCTGTTAAGGTACTTAGCTCCTGTGTCACACATAATGTGTGTTGGGGGTTCTCAAGACCACCCCACATTTAGAGATTCTCCAGAAGGGACTCATGGCACTCAGTCTATAGTTGTACTCATGGCTAAGGTTTATTGCAGTGATGTGGTAAGGACGCACAGCTGGACCATAATGGAAAAGGCACAGGAAGAGTCTGGAGGGCCCTTTGTGCAGGCTTCCTTCTGCTTTCTCCCATGAGGGGTCACACGGAATGCACTCCTCTTCAAGAAACACAGTAACATATGTGCAATGTTCCTGCGCAGGGAATCCTATTAGAGACTCGGCACCCAGGGTTTTTATTGGGAGAGGTTCATGTAAGCACCCTCTGCATGTGCCAAAATCCCAGACTCCCAGAAGGGAAACAGGTGTTCAGCCTAAACTACCTTGTTCTCCCAAACAGTCGGGGCACAGTGGATCACCCTTATCAGTTAGGGACAGGTGAGGCCATTCCTGAAATGCAAGTTCCCAGGCAGCAACCAAGATCATAAACCTTGCAAGCAGGCTTTTCTAAGGATAGCAGTCTCACGCTCACTCTTCTCATATCTCTTAATTTCAAGCCTCAAATTCTGGGAAGATTGAATCTGACCCACCTTGACTCAGGTGTCTTTGGAATCCATTGACTCTTTGGCAGGCAAAGTAGAGCAATAGAGACATGGCCCTGGAACCCACCCTCTGGGATGGGAGGGTGCAGTTCTCAGAAGAGAAGGACCCAAAGTGATCAGGAGGGATCCACTGCAGCCCTCGTATGGCATGTTTGAGGGCTCTGGAAACCTTTGATCGGGAGGGTTCTGTGATGCCATTACAATACAGTGAATATCAGGACTTCATTCATTCAAGTAATAACAAATATCTCTTGAGCATCTACTATGTGCCATTCTCCTGAGCCAGAAGCACGCCTCCAGTATTTTCCATTTTATTTGGAAGAAGAGCGTATATATCTGCTACTGTCGTTTGCCCTATTCTCTCTGGCTTCTTAGGAATTTAAACATCCAATTAAATTCCTCTGAACTTTCATAGATATCGTGAGCACTGAGTCATTTGGTCAGTATTATGCCTCAGGTGAAGGGATTCATTTTTCTCTTACAGTAATCCTTTGATTTATACAATAACAGGGAGTTTTTTGTGAAGAAGATATGTATTCTATTGCTGTGATCGCATCCATTTAAATCTTTTAATTTCATTATTTGCTACCAAAGTAATCCAGCTGAAGCAATTTTATTCAATGCATTTGACACTGAAACTTCGTCAGTTAATTTAACAAAAAGTCATTAAATCAAGGATTATCATAACGAAATGAGAGATGCTTTACGTATTTTAACTCAAGTATGTTTATTTTTGGTTTTGTATATGCAAATCTTTAAAGTGAAGAGCACTTATGAAAGCAATCTGAATGCAGAATCTCCTAGATTTTTATAATGTCTCCCCTAATGTTTACTTTTCCCCATAGCAACAGCCTTAGGAACAAATATAATTGACTCTTACAAGCATATAGTCAACTGGTGAGGGCAGTGGAGAGAATCTGATCATCAGAAGCTTTCAGGGTGTATTTAAGTCAGTTAAATGGATACAATTTAAAGAGCTCTGGGAATTTCCTGGAGGTCCAGAGATTAGGACTCGGTGCTTTCACTGCCTTGGGCCTGGGTTTGATTCCTGGTCGGGGAACTAAGATCCCATAAGCCTCATGGCGTGGCCAAAATAAATAAATAAATAAAGAGCTCTACTGGACATGTTCATTACAGAAAACTTAGAAACTATGGTAAGCAAGAAAAAAATTGGGAATTTTTTTTTTTTTTGTCTGCATTGGGTCTGCATTGCTGTGCGTGGGCTTTCTCTCTAGCTGCGGCGAGCCGGGGCTACTCTTTGTTGTGGGGCATAGGCTTCTCATTGCGGAGTATGAGAAACCCTAGAGTATGGGCTCTAGGCTCAAGGGCTTCAGTAGTTGTGGCTTGAGGGCGCTAGAGCACAGGCTCAGTAGTTGTGGCACACGGGCTTAGTTGCTCTGCGGCATGTGGGATCTTCCCGGACCAGGGCTCGAACCCGTGTCCCCGCCTGCATTGGCAGGCAGATTCTTAACCACTGTGCCACCAGGGAAGTCCCAAAATTAGGAATTTTGACATAGGATCATCACTAAGTTTTTGGTCTATTTCCTTTATATATGTGGAATATATACATGCAAATGCAGAGACATATATGAAGTATATAGATACTAATATGCTAGATATACTATATAATGAAATATATATTATACACACATTTTAACAAAAATCAGGCTTATGCTATATACAGTGTCTTTTAGTCTTTTTTCATCTAAACAAACTGACGCTTTTCCAGTAAGCATTCTCCTGCAGCATTATCTTGTGATGACTTCTGGCCAGTGGGGATTAGTTATCAACACCGTGGCATGTCCCTCAGAGGACTGGGGGTTTGTAGAGAGTTAGAGGACTAGCTACAGGAAACGTCAGTGAGGAATGAGGAGGCATTGACTCCACCTTCAGTACCGGAGGGATGTGTGTGTGGGTGATGAGTAACTTCACCTTCCACTGGTGTCCTCAGGGGAAAGCAGATTCCCGTGCCGACAGGAGTATAAGCAATGTTTAGGGAAGAGGTGAAGAAGGTAGGGAGATCTGTTAAGCATGGAACAGAATTCCAGAGGTCATAATGGAAGGATCTGGGAGACAGAGAGGGAAGAGATATGGGACTGGGTCTGGTAGAAGAAACCAGAGCAGTGAAATGAGGGTCTGGGAGAAAACAGATGGTCAGGATGGATGGAGGATGTGCCCCAAGGTGGGAGGGGAATAGTCCTCTCGCTCTGGCTCTTCCAGAATAGTAGGTGCCACATGTTCTATGGGGTGAGCAGCATCCTTTTGTGCCAACTCCCCCGTCAGTGTTCTAGAGTATCATTAAAAACTTGGCTTTTCAGTTAGAAGTTGAAGCAGTGATCCCTGAGCTGATGTGGTTCACTAAAGAGAATGTTTTCAAAAGAGGGCTAGTAGAGGACTTCCCTGGTGGTCCAGTGGTTAAGACTCTGTGCTTCCTGCGATGAAGAGTGGCCCCCACTTGCCGCAACTGGAGAAAGCCCTCGCACAGAGACGGAGACCCAACACAGCCATAAATAAAAAATAAATAAATAAATAAATAATCCTGGTCAAAAAAAGGTGATGATTTACTTAAAAAAAAAAAAAAAGATTCTAGGGTCCACAGCTGGGTTGATTCTTTTAAAAAAAAAAATTAAAAAAAAGACTCTGTGCTTCTAATGCAGGGGGCATAGGTTCAATCCCCGGTCAGGGAACTAAGATCCCACGTGCTGCGTGGCATGGCCAAAACTTAAAAAAAATAAAGATAAAGCAGTAAAAAAAAGAGGGCTAGTAGATTGTGGTGAGAATGGTGATGATAACCCTATATATTTACCATTGGACTTACCCCACTAAGGATGTAGTTTTGCAGATGATATTGGGAGTCGTGGATGAGATCACCTAGAGAGAAAGTAGATTGAGAAGAAGACCCTGCGCAGACCTGGGGAGAACCAATAGTTTAGAGGTGGACAAAGAGGAGGATCCCCTAACCCCCTTCTCGCCCAGGAAAAGTGGTGGAGGTTGAGTAGCCAGTGAGTTAGGAGGAAACCCAGGATCTTTTAATGCCAGAGAGCCCAGGGAAGCAACTGTTTTTAAAGAGGAGTGGCCAACAGGGACAATGCTTTAGACAGATATATCTGTCTGTATTTTAGCCAGAAATATGAAGGTGTCCTACTTCATAACCAGAATAGAGACTATAGCAAAATTATATATGACTCCTCCAGCTTGAAATCAGTTCATTTACTGGGATTGTTTGATGAGTTTATTAGACATAGTGTGGATCCTCTTAACTGCTGGATTTGTGCCAACACATCCTACATATTCGTGTGAATGTTGAATGCATGTTCAACACACCTCAGTTCTTTCCTCTAAGCCTGTGACAAGAGGTACACTGTGCAGTACCCTGAATACAAACCCCAGCACATAAACATGTAGCTCTGAAATCATTGTATGGCAACACATGTTCATAAAATGGTCATTAAGTATTTCAAAATATGCTAACAATTTTCTTTGGGTTCTGAAAATAAAAATGCAAATTTCTGTAATGTTCAGAAAATGTGTGCCCTTCATAGTGGATTTGCTCATCTTCAGAGATTTGTGCTTGATTTGTATAAGACCACCTTGATGAACTGAAGGTTAATCGATTGTGGGCTTGAAGGATTTTCTTCCAAATTTTAGAAGGGCTTTCATGTGGGAAAGGGAAGAAAAGCAGCTTCTGGCTCAATATAAAATCATTAAGATAGAATTGGATTCATTGAAAGATAATGATTCCCCCTTGAGTAGTGACTGGGGAATTACTCATTTAAGGCTGTACAAACGGGATTTAAAAAATTTTTTCATTATGTAAGTAACAAGATAATTTCTAAGGTCTTTTCCTAGCTTACAATTTCATGAGTGTATGTACCTGGGGTCTTTAAGAAATAAGGAAGGATGGGACTTCCCTGGTAGCGCAGTGGTTAAGAATCCGCCTGCCAATGTAGGGGACACGGGTTCCATCCCTGTTCCGGGAAGTTCCCACATGCCACAGAGCAACTAAGCCCGTGCGCCACAACTACTGAGCCTGTGCTTTAGAACCTGCCTAACACAACTACTGAGCCCGCCTAACACAACTACTGAAGCCCACACGCCTAGAGCCCGTGCTCCGCAACAAGAGAAGCCAACGCAATGAGAAGCCTGCGCACCGCAGCTAGAGAAAGCCCGTGTGCAGCAACAAAGACCCAACACAGCCAAAAATAAAATAAATAAATTTATTAAAAAAAGAAATAAAATAAGGAAGGAAATATAACATTGATTTTGTAGTTCAAATTGTATTTCTAATGTACGATATAAAAAATCTCAAATAATAATTAAGAGGACTATAATTATCCATGATCTCAGCATTTTAACAGTTATTTTCAATTTGGGGTGTTTCCTTTTAATATCTATCCTCATGCATAATTAGTTTCACAAATGTGCACTTATAGTTCTGTTTCCTTTCTGTATTTTTCAGTGACTTTCGCTCTCAGGAGATAAATTTAAGGAAATAAGTGTGTTTTCCTGGAGTCTGTTAGTCTTTAATCCTGAAAACCACTGGCAGCTGTGGTGGGTAGGAGCCATGTGTTGAAAACTGTCCAAGGCCACAGAGGCTTCTTTGAAAAACTGATTTTGCAGCCTGTGGGCATTTCCTAAACTATGTTGTTCTATTGTTTTTTCCCCCTGAATTAGTGGACCATGGCCTTGCCAGGTTGGTGACGGTGTATTGTGAGCATGGCCATAAAGCTGCCAAAATCAACCCCCTCTTCACTGGCCAAGCCCTGCAGGAGAACGTGCCTGAAATCCAAGCCCTCGTGCAGACCCTGCAGGGACCCTTTAATACCGCAGGTAAAGCCCATCAACAATGGACTATCCACGTGACAGTTAACTGCCAGTGAGGTGGGGCTCCTTTCTCTGTTCCTGAAGGACCCACATGCCCGCTGGAGCTGAGGCGTCCACAGGTGTGAGGAGACAGTGAGGGGCACATTCGAACACTGGGAGGAGCAGTGTTGGGGTTCTAGAATGGTCTTCTGATAGGGCCCATTTCCTCTGTATTCAAATCATATATACAACGGCCAAAGGGTACAGGAAAAGGTGCTCTGCATCACTAAGTATCAGGGAAATGCAAATCAAAACCACAATGAGCTATCACCTCACACCTGTTACAATGGCTATTGTCAAAAAAAACCCCAAAGATGGATAAACAACACGGTCCTACTGTCAAGCACAGGGAACTATATTCAGTATCCTGTGATAAACCATAATGGAAAAGAAAATGAAAAAGAATGTATATATATATGTATAACTGAATCACTTTGCTGTGCAGCAGAAATTAACACAACATTGTAAATCAACTATACTTCAACTAAAAAAAAAAACCCAAAGATACAAGTGTCGGTGAGGATGTAGAGAAAAGGGAACTCTTGTGCACTGTTGGTAGGAATGCAAGTTGGTGCAGCCACTATGGAAAATAGTATGGAGGATCCTCAAAAAATTAAAAATAGAACTACCATATGATCCAGCAATTCCATGTCTGGGTATAAATCTAAAGGAATTGAAATCATTATCTTAAAGAGATATCTGCACTCCCATGTTCATCACAGCATTGCTCAATCAATGTCAAAGATCTAACGTTTATTGTAAGAAACCATACACGATATAAAGAAAATGTTGGTTTGTTAAATTTATATTGTAGGCTTAGGCAAATGACTGATAATTGATTTGGTGCTGGGCCAATCACATACTACAAACCTTTCTTTTCTCTGGCTAAGATTCAGGGAGATTTCCTTTTACCTCAGAATGTTGCATTGCTATCAATATTAATTCACATTAAGACCAACTGTTCAATAATAGGCATTGCTTTATAGATATTAATAAGACTTGAACGTTTTGGTAGATATTTCAGATAAAGGTAGTACATGTGATTTGTAGCTATAAAGCAGATGAAAGGTAGGTTCACAATTTAGTTCGAAATGACTATAGAATCAAAATTTGGCATAATGCATCATGGTTCTGTTCGAGAGAAGAAAGATTTTTATTCCCTCTCCTTTTAGTACCTTATGGCCATTGATCATATTTTTAGTTTTGCCTTTAGAAAAATCTAGATAACCCAAGTTACTTGGAATGAAATGCTCTGAATTCAAATAAGGATCTTGGTATGTTCTATAATTAGTTACATGGTTGATTATTCTTTAAAACGATCCCTTTGATTCCATTTCATAGGATTACTGAACATGGGGAAGGAGGAGGCCTCTCTCGAGGAAGTCGTAGCCTATCTCAACCAGATCTACTGTGGGCAGATTTCTATTGAAACCTCCCAACTTCAGAGCCAGGAGGAGAAAGAATGGTTTGCCAAGCGGTTTGAGGAACTGAAAAAGGAGGCATTTACCACAGAAGAGCGAAAACATCTGTCAAAACTAATGCTAGAATCTCAGGTATAAAAGTAGCAGCTAATATCAAAGAAATAGGTTGACTCATTTTCTACAAAGACATATAAATATTGAAGAGAGGGAGTTAAGACATGAACTCTCTGAATGTAGCCCCATTTACCCCATGGCCTCAACACAAGGGGCAGTGTAACACATACCACTTTATTCTAAGTAGAAAAAAGTAGATCGCCAAACAACAGAACTATTGGTTCTTCTCAGAGTCAATATGTTTTATGTATTTATCTATTCCCTCTATAGAAGCCTGCAAAACCCTTAAGATCTTATTTCTCTTTTTATTACCTGAAGTGATAGAAAAAAAGGAACTGTATGTGGAAGAGGCTCTCAGTACAGATGAACGGGATTGACTGTCTGTCAGGGCTGTGATCAGGACTCGGGCATATCAAGATGACAAGAAACCTGTTCCCAATAATGTGGGTGGTTGGCTAGTTTGCAGCCCAGATGAAATGCTATTGTAGAGCCCTGTACTAAAACTCACGTCATGGGAAAGGCCCGGCATTCTGAGGGGATTCCCGTTGGGGTGAGTTCTTCTACCACTCAGGTTGTTTTCTCTGCGTCCCTACTGCTGTCTGGTGTCCTCGGCAGGGCTTTCCTGCCTGGGTCTGGGTGACTTCTGTGCATCTCTGCGGTCTGTAGTGAAGGAACCCTGTTGCAGCTGCTTGAAGTAGTGTGGGGTCTTCTTAAACGTGTTTGACTTTGACCCAGGTAGTTGGCTGTCCTGTAACTAATGCGTCTGACGTGGTGTTCCATAGGAGCTTGACCACTTTTTGGCCACCAAGTTTGCCACGGTGAAGCGATACGGAGGCGAAGGAGCTGAAAGCATGATGGGCTTTTTCTACGAGCTGCTGAAAATGGCGGCCTACAGCGGGGTAACGGATGTCATTATTGGGATGCCACATAGAGGGAGGCTGAACTTACTGACAGGCCTTCTGCAGTTCCCTCCAGAGGTAAAAGACTTTCTATGTTTTCCACTATTCATGTACAATTGACTGTAAAAGAATAAAACCAATGGTAATAACTGCTTTTAGAAAACCGACTAAGCATATGAGCCATTTGTCCAGGAGACAGCTTAGTTAATTTTTTTTTTGATTTGAATTTTATTTTATTTGTTTATTTTTATACAGCAGGTTCTTATCAGTTATCTATTTTATACATATTAGTGTATATATGTCAGTCCCAGTCTCTCAATTCATTCCCCCCCGCCCCCTGCCACTTTCCCCCCTTGGTGTCCATACGTTTGTTCTCTACATATGTGTCTCTATTTCTGCCTTGCAAACTGGTTCATCTGTACTGTTTCTCTAGATTCCACATATATGTGTTAATATACTATATTTGTTTATCTCTTTCTGACTTACTTCAGCTTAGTTAATTGATGAAACCTGTTGCTGTTGGATGGCCCTGTTCTTTTTCCTTTTGTTTGTTTATTCTTTTGGCCGTGCCACATGGAATGTGGGATCTTAGTTCCCCAACCGGGGATCAAACCCACGCCCCCTGCTGTGGAAGCACGGAGTCTCAACCACTGGACCACCAGTGAAGTCCCTGGACCTGGCATTTAGGTTGATTTTCTGTATCAACTTACAGAGGTTCTTCACTCAGGGAAGTTAAAAGTTAGTTTCCTATGGATGATGCAAACAGATAAATTCTGTTTTTCGAAGCATGCTTTCCCTATTTCATAAAAATCATTCAAACAAACACAAAGATCTGTGCAATTTGATACAATTTTACCTTACAAAAAGTTATTTTTACCTTCCACATATTTGCAGTTTATAGTTAATAGATTGTATGAAACTAATAACACATTGTTATCTCAAGAGACCCCTCTAAGTGAGTGGTTTTATAGGTTATTGGATCTTGGTGTTCCTGTTCTGTCCAACTCAGCTGCTCTGTAAGTCTCGAAAGACTTGAGGGTCAGGATGGAAGATTCGATGTCAGGGAGCATCAGAGAGACTCATGTCTGATAAGGTTGTAGCCATTACGCGTGCATAAACCTCATTACTATTCTTAGCCAGGAGATTAAAAATAATTATAAACATTAAAGGACCTTTCAAAGTTAGGTGGAGTTAACAGAGCCTATGGGAGGATGTGTTATCCTTGAGAATATTAGAAAAAACACATGGGGACCCTAGTACGCTGTTGGTGGGAATGTAAATTGGTGCAGCCACTGTGGAAAACAGTATGGAGGTTCCTCAAAAAACTAGAACTAGAACCACCATATAACCCAGAAATTCCATTCCTGGGTATATATCTGAAGAAAATGAAAACACTAATTTGAAAAGATATATGCACCCCAATGTTCATAGCAGTATTATTTACAATAGCCAAGATACAGAAGCAGCCTAAGTGTCCATCAGCAGATGAATGGATAAAGAAGATGTGGTACACACACACACACACACACACACACACACACACACAATGGAATACTACTCAGCCATAAAAAAGAATGAAAATTTGCCATTTGAAACAACATGGATGGACTTGCAGGGTATTGTGCTTAGTGAAATAAGCCACACAAAGATAAACACTGTATGTTGTCACTTATATGTGGAATCTAAAAAATAAAACAAACTAATGACTATAACAAAAAAGAAACAGACTCACTAAGAGAACAAACTAGTGGTTACCGTGGGGAGAGGGAAGGGGGGAAGGGCAGTATAGGGGTAGGGGATTGAGAGATACAAACTACTTTGTAAAAAATAAATAAGCTACATGGATATATTGTACAACACAGAGAATATAGCCAATATTTTATAATAACTATAAACAGAGTATAATCTCTAAAAATTTTGAATCACTACGTTGTACACCTGAAATTTATATAATATTGTAAATCAACTATACCTGAATTCTAAAAAAAATTTTTTAATGAAAAAAATATATGTGATATCATGTCTAGGGGCCAAGCTTTACCTTTATTATTCATACCTCAGTGTTTCTGATGCTAAGAGACTGATAACCAGCTTTGAAAAGACACCTTAGAAAAGGTAGAATACGACAGAATAAAGTAATGGACAGATGGAGACATGTGCTTAGATACCTGCAGAAATTCTCTCTCTTTTTTTTTTGGCCCGCTCCATGCAGCTTGCAGGATCTTAGTTCCCTGACCAGGGATGGAATCTGCGCCCTCGGCAGTGAAAGCGCAGAGTCCTAACCACTGGACCGCCAGGGAATTCCCCTGCAGAAGTTCTTAAACCAAAAAATTGCATTCCTAAAATATCCCAGACAAAACAATTACTGAAAGACACAGAAATGATTATCAATGATCATATCTGTGAGAAACACATCCATCCCTATACTGTGTGAGTTTGTATGCTCCTATTTGCAGATAGGGCAATAAGAAGCTTTTGTGAACTGGAGAAGCTTTGGGGTCATTCAAACCATTTGACCAGTAGAGAATAACATGCTGTTTTTGGTAAATACCTTGGTTTGAGACCCAGATTTGTAGCCGAGGACCTTTAAACCATCTAGTTAATTTCTCTTGCTCATTCATTTTTTTTTTTTTTTAAATCTCAAACTCCTAATTTATCCCTCCCCTTCCCCTTTGGTAACCATAAGATTGTTTTCTATGTCTGTGAGTCTGTTTCTGTTTTGTAAATAAGTTCATTTGTATCATTTTTTTTCCTTTTCTTTTTTTTTTTTTTGGCTGCGCTGCGTGGCTTGCAGGATCTTAGTTCACAGGGACTGAACCTGGGCCCTTGGCAGTGAAAGAGCAGAGTCCTAATGACTGGACTGCCAGGGAATTCCTGTATCATTTTTTTAGATTCCACACATAAGTGATATCATATGATATTTGTCTTTTTCTGTCTGACTTATTTCACTTAGTATGATAATCTCTAGGTCCATCCATGTTGCCGCAAATGGCATTATTTTGTTCTTTTTTATGGCTGAGTAATATTCCAGTGTGTGTGTGTGTGCACACACACCATATGTTCTTTATCCATTCATCTGTCAATGGACGTTTAGGTTGCTTCTGTATATTAGCTATTGTAAATAGGACTGCAATGAATGTTGGGGTGCGTGTACCTTTTCGAATTAGAGTTTTCTCTGGATATATGGATCATATGGCAACTCTAGCAACTCTGTTTTTAGTTTTTTAGCTTGTTCGTTTTTAAAATGGATAGTAACATCTATGTCATAGAAGACTGTGAAGATGAGGTGACAGAATGTATGCAGAGAAGTCCTTTGAGAATTGGACAATATAGTTTTTAAGATGCCACTTGCGCTAAGCAGTGTATGTCATCCCCTGACTAAATGGGATTAAATTCTTATTTTCTCTCTATCTTTAACAAGAATAATACAAATTCTTTTGGAAAATACATAGTAACAGGTGTATTTAAGAAAAAATATTTTGCTTATTGCAAGGCAGAGGTATCTTACCATCTGCATCAGGCTAGACTCTTCTGAAAGTGTTGGAACTTCATATGACTGAACATCTCCAGATAGTTCTGTGCATTCGAGCAGTTACAAGTGTGTGCTTATCTTTATTTATTTATTTATTTATTTAATTTTTGGCTGCGTTGGGTCTTCGTTGCTGCCTGTGGGCTTTCTCTAGTTGCTGCGATGGGGGGCTACTCTTCATTGCGGTGCGTGGGCTTCTCATTGCAGTGGCTTCTCTTGTTGCGGAGCATGGGCTTTAGGTGCATGGGCTTCAGTAGTTGTGGCACACGGGCTCAGTAATTGTGGCTCACGGGCTCTAGAGCGCAGGCTCAGTAGTTGTGACGCACAGGCTTAGTTGCTCTGCGGCATGTGGGATCTTCCCAGACCAGGGCTCGAACCCGTGTCCCCTGCATTGGCAGGAGGATTCTTAACCACTGTGCCACCAGGGAAGTCCCTATTGTGTGATTTTAAACGAACCACCTCTTCCCATTTTTTCTTGTACGTTTATTCGGCATAGCTGATGTTCCGTAAAATGCGAGGCTTAAGTGAATTTCCGGAAAATGTCTCAGCCGCTGGCGATGTCCTGTCTCACCTGACGTCCTCGGTTGACCTGGACTTCGGCGCGCACCATCCCCTCCACGTGACGATGCTGCCCAACCCCTCACACCTGGAAGCCGTTAACCCCGTGGCTGTTGGGAAGACTCGCGGGAGACAGCAGTCCAGGCGGGATGGGGACTACTCTCCAGACGGGTCGGCTCAGCCTGGGGACAAGGTCATTTGCTTGCAGGTACTGGTAGCCTCAGGAAGTGAGGCCTGAGGTTGGAAAGACCAGGAAGTAAGAATGTCCAGGTTGGTAGTTATGACAGGAGATGGCAGATGTTCCCGATGAAACTGAGATGAACTTTTGGGAAAAGAAGATTTTGGGGGTTCTTTAAAAAATTAATAGCAGATGTGAGGTGTAGTCTCAAGGCAACTGACTTTTAGTTTTGACTGATTTTTAAAAAAAGTTTTAATTAATTTTTTTATTGGAGTATAGTTGATTTACAGTGTTGTGTTAGTTTCAGGTGTACAGCAAAGTGAGTCAGTTATACATATACATATATTCACTCTTTTTAGATTCTATTCCCATATAGGTCATTACAATACAGTAGGTTCTTATTAGTTAACTATTTTATGTATAGTAGTGTGTATATGTCAATCCCAATCTCCCAATTTATCCCTTCCCCCTCAAGGCAACTGATGGAGGTCTTCACTGTGTTTTTCCTTTCTTGAGTTATGAATTAATTAAGGGGATATAGACCGGCATACCTGCTACTGTTAAGAAGACAGATGTCATTACTTCTCTGAAATTATAACCCTCTTGGAAACGACGTGGTATCCGTCTGTCTAACGAGGCTGCAAGAGTCTGGATTTATTTTATTTGCTTGCTTGTTTGTTTTCCAATGAAGGTCTTTGGCATTAAGGCAAACAATACAAATTATATAATGTATTGCTTCCTCTGCCCCCCACTTTTTGGTAGGCCTACAGGTATATTTTAGAGGTTTAGATTGTGGGTCACATTTTTCTTCTGCAAGTATTCATTTAAATATGAATGTTTAGGGACGTCCCTGGTGGTCCAGTGGTTAAGACTCTGTGCTTCCACTGCAGGCCGCGAGGGTTCGGTCCCTGGTTGGGGCACTAAGATCCCACATACCACGCCAAAAAAGTAAAAAAATAAATATGAACCTTTAACTACTGGATAACGACGAATTAATCCTGGATATCAGTAACTGAGTCTTCAAACCCAACGGAAATAAGTAAATCTACAAGGCAGTAGAATATTTGGCTACATATACAAATAACCACATTATCTTATTGTTAATTTTCCATGGGCCAGAAACTTGTAGTAAATAAATTGGGAGTAAGCAGAATTGGATTTGATTATGTTATAGTATTTCTAAATAGAAATCTTCAAATCATTAGCCAGACATTCTCTTCACCTTTCACTTGAATTCATGAGACTCTAAAATATTTCAGTCATTCACATTTTCCCAGTACATTAAGCTGATCTTAAGACTGATTTCTGAAGTAAGAGGTGAAAGTGGCATTTTCTTTAAAGTGATAAGAAACTGCCCTCTTTTCTCTACTTTGTGTTCCCAAAACATTTTGCCCTGCTGTGTCTGCCTGGGTCTTGCCTCACTCAAGTTCAAAATTCTAATTTATTGTGGGAACTTGAAATTTGGAGTCTATAAAATCATGGTGGTGAGATTCTGGATACTACTTCTGCTGTCTGTCTTCTGTTCATCTTGGTCCTGAATGTGGTGGAAATGGATTGTCATATGTGATCCTCTGTGTGTGTCCAAGCCCCCTGCTGTGTTTGGCTGAGCAGTTTCCACTGCCCCCAGCATTCCTTGGGGCTTATGGACCCGACTCCTGCAAAGCTTTATGGGCATCATGGAGTGTTTTCTCTTTTAAGACAGGAAATAAAATTAGCAGATGACACATGGCTTTAGTGCCAAGAACCCTAAGACTATGATAAAACGACGCAAGTTATGAACAGATGTTATGTTCTCAGCAATGCCTCTCCTGTAAACGCTTTTGTAAAGGAGTGGAAGAGACACCCAGCTCTCTTCCTTGCTTTACTGGTCTCCTTTTACACCATTACCCCACAAGAAGTCCCATCAGCAAGGAGGCCAAAGGGTGTGGAGTGTTCAGATGCTAGGAACCCCTTGACCCTGTGTGGACCACCGTGCGGCTGAGGGTTGGACTTGCCAGTGTAGCCTGGTGTAGAAAAGACAAGGATTCTGGAACCAAGAAGCACTGAGTTCAGATCCTGGCTTTGCTGCCTTCTAGCTTGGCGTGCTTGGTTCTGTTCCTCAGGTTCTCTGAATCTCAGAGGTCAATGGGAGTATGTTACATTCCTTATAGTGTTCTGAGGATGAAATGAGAACATAGTAAGTTCCTTAGCCCAGGCGAAGGGCTTGGAGGGGTGGGGAAATAAGTCAAAAAATGGAGGCATCAGGACTTTCCTGGCAGTCCAGTGGTTAAGACTCTGTGCTTCCAATGCAGGGGGCACGGGTTCCATCCCTGGTTTGGGAAGTAAGATCCCATGTGCCATGCAGTGTGGCCAAAAAAAAATGCAGGCATCACAGAAGGTCTAGTCCTAGGCACGTGAAATACGTACTCTTTCTGAACCTTGGTTTTCTCATCCGTGAAGAGAACAGTGGCGATTCCCTTACCTGGCCCCTACACCTGATTGTTGAATGGATCAATGGAGATAATGGACATAGCGTTGTGGAGGTGATGTAAGGGTATGTTATCACTACGTCTGGATACTCCAAAACGTCAGTCATCCCTGTAGGCCCTAGCAATGGGAAGGTGTGGGCTGGAGATTTTGCTAAGCAAAGCAGTGCTTCCTTTCTTAGCCAAAATGTTCTACCTATATACAAATTACTCTTTTAGGACATCTTCGCTGTTATTAAAAAAATCTGCTTCCAAGGATTCTTTCTTTTTATTTATTTATTTTATTTATTTATTTTTGGCTGTGTTGCGTCTTTGTAGCTGCGTGCGGGCTTTCTCTAGTTGCAGTGAGTGGGGGCTACTCTTCTTTGCGGTGCGCGGGCTTCTCATTGCGGTGGCTTCTCTTGTTGCAGAACACGGGCTCTAGGCGCATGGGCTTCAGTAGTTGTGGCTCGAGGACTCTAGAGCACAGGCTCAGTAGCTATGGCGCACGGGCTTAGTTGCTCCGCGGCATGTGGGATCTTCCCGGACCAGGGCTCGAACCCGTGTCCCCCCCTGCATTGGCAGGAGGATTCTTAACCACTGCGCCACCATGGAAGCCCAAGGAGTCTTTCTTCATTAGTATTTAGGTCTTTTATTTCTGCTATTATTAGAGCCACAATGGTTACCATATCAGGTCATTTAATTAAATTAATTAATTTATTTATTTATTTGGCCATGCTGTGCAGCTTTCAGGATCTTAGTTCCCCCATCAGGGATTGAACCCCGGGCCGTAACAGTGAAAGCGCCGAGTCCTAACCACTGGACCACCAGGGAATTCCCCATATCAGATAATTCTATTCTTTAGCTGAGCATTTTGGCTGTTTATGATAGTAGCCTTTTATTTAATAACTTTTTAATTAAAATACATTTGTCATATAACATCATGTAAATTTAAGGTGTACAACATATACCTTATCGATATAACAGCCTTTTATACAGCATGAAGTCAGTGGAGCTCATACTTTCTCCTAAGGTCTGCAATTCCCTCATTATTTGCTTTCAACTTTTCTAAAAAAAATTCACCCCCTTTTCTACCACCTTCCATTTACCAGTTTTTTTAAAATTAATTTATTTTTTATTGAAGTATAGTTGATTTACAGTGTTGTGTTAATTTCTGCTATAAGCAAAGTGATTCACTTATACACAGATGTATACATTCTTTTTAAAATTCTTTTCCATTATGGTTTATCACAGGATATTGAATATAGTTCCCTGTGCTTTATGGTAGGACCTTGTTTTCAGGTTTTGTGCTATTATGATCTAGCAGACTTCACAAGTTCTGGAAGAATAGCACATTTCAGAGATTCTCTTATAATAGTATTTTGCTCTTTCCCCAAAGCCTCCTTTCACTTGTGTATGATATACTTCCCCGCCCCCCACCCCATGCTCCTGTCTTTGCTGTCACATCATTCTCTTTTATGTTAGCCGCAGTGGTGGCTAATGCACCCAGTGGGAAGGAGGTGACGTGAGCTACACGCGGTCTCGTTTTTTGGGGAAAATGATTGGGGAAGAGTGAGGGTTCGAAGCTGTGCCTTGGTCTTAGTGTCTTGCAGGCTGTTTTCATGATTGCTTTACTAGAGTTGATATTCCTTCTACCCCTCCAATCGCCCTTCCTTCTGTGATGCTGCTGTGAACACTAGCGTGTTGATGGGGATGTGAGAAGTGATGGGTATAGGTGATGATGTGGGGCGGAAGGAATAGGTCAACTGGTGGTGGCTGCAGGAGGAAAAGGGCTGATTTAGCATCTTTGAAAGCTGCTTGAGATCAGCCTAACCATTCTAGGAAATCCTATAACCGGCAGATTTTTAGGAGGGCAGGGGAGCAGTGAGAGCATGGTTGTTTTTATTCCTGTTACTATTTGGAAACCTAAATTTCTCCATCGCTTACGTTCATTTTCTTTTTTTCTCCCCCGTGATCTAGGTTCACGGTGATGCTTCTTTCTGTGGTCAAGGGATTGTTCCTGAAACATTTACGCTCTCTAATATCCCGCATTTCAGAATTGGTGGGAGTGTCCATTTGATTGTCAATAACCAGCTGGGTTACACCACTCCTGCAGAAAGAGGAAGGTCTTCCTTATACTGTAGTGACATCGGTATGTAACACAGGGAGGAGTTGACGCTGTGGAGTCAGACAAGGAATTCCTGGAGAAACTTCTAGTTCACTCAGAACAGTGAGCCTCACTGCTGGTCCCATTTTAAATTTTGGATCAGATATGGTCAGTGGTCACCAGCAGTGTTGTTAATATTCCTTTAAGAGTCTGAGTGTGATCTTAAAATCCAAGGAAATAAAACAAGAGTAGAATTTAGAGGGTGCAATCTCAAAATGCTTAAGTATCTAGTTGAATGATCTGCTGGAATCCAGAGATAACACAATTAGTACAGCTAGGGCAATTGTCTTTAGGATATTCAGATTTGGAGTACCCAAGATCACAGTCAAAAAGGGTATGTTCAACCAGTAAACTTGGCCAAGTTGTCTGGTTGGAAATCAGATGTGAAGAAGCAAAGTCAGCTTGTTTTAACCTGTGGAAACTAGTAGTATTAAAAGAAACACAGGGCTTTTTATTATTCATTCCCTATTTCACAGAATTTCCAGAACTGTTAGATGGTAAGAACTGCTCTGTTTTTACATGCAGAGCCTGGCCTGGATGCCTTTTGGGGCTACCTATGTGAATTTTTTGTAATTAGTTAGGTAGAGATTTGAAAATTCATTCTCAATCTTCTCTTTGCAGAAAATCCATTTTTTTCTCGGATACATCCTTTAATGACCCTTTTATCTCAGGAAGAAAGATAATAATCATGATGATAATAACAAATAAGTATCAGTTATGATGTACCAGGCTCTGTTAAGCACTTTATATGCATTAACTCATTGCCTCCTTAGGACATCACTAAGAGGTAAGAGCTATTATCCCAATGTTACAGACAAGGAGACTGAGATTCATAACTTTACCAGGATCACAAAGAGCTGGGACTTGAACTCATGCTTGTCACCTTGCCTCTAAAGTGCAGGTTCTTTTTTTTTTTTTTTCATAAAGTGCGGGGTTTTTTTTTTTTGGCCACACCATGTGGCTTACAGGAACTCAGTTCCCCGGCCTGGGATTGAACCCAGGTCATGGAAGTGAAAGCCCAGAGTCCTAACCACTAGGCCACCAGGGAACTCCCAAAGTGCAGGTTCTTAACACCCAAGCCAAACTACCCCTAAGGACAAGGGCTGTCTCCCCATGCAGGCAACAGGACTTGGGGGTAGGTTCATGGGTTGACTAGCCGGCCTCATCTCCAGCTTCTCTGCCTCAGGGAAGCTTGTGGGCTGCGCCATCATCCACGTCAATGGAGACAGCCCAGAGGAAGTGGTCCGGGCCACGCGACTGGCATTTGAATACCAGCGCCAATTCCGGAAGGATGTGATTGTTGACTTGTTGTGCTACAGGCAGTGGGGCCACAACGAGCTGGACGAGCCCTTCTTCACCAACCCGGTCATGTACCAGATCATCAGGTACAAGGATGAACCGTCATGCGATGTGCCCCTTTCCCCACAGTGCTCACATTATTATTTGTGTTAGACACTCTCCGGTAGAGCAACCAGGTTTCCCAGTGTGCCTGGGACATGAAACTTTCAATGCTCAAACTGGGACAGACCTGGGCACACTGGGATGGTCATCCTTTGCGTCGCAGGAAAGCGCCCCATGTTCTTCCAACTCTACATATTTCCTCAATGAATAGACAAAGGGCGACTTCACCCCCTCACCTAGCAGAGGGAGGACTGAACAGAAGACGTAGGCAGAGCCTTGCCCGAAGCTGCTCAGTGCGACATTGACAGGAGCAGAAACAGAACCTCCATGATTCACTTCTGCAAACTATAGACGTGGACCTACTTCGTGCCTTGGCAAGAGGTTACATGATGGATTTTAACGAAGTTCAGAACTGCACTGTCCAGTGTGGAAGCCTCGAGCCATAAATGGCTGTTGGACACTTGAAATGTGCCAACTCCTGAAGGAGATGTGCTGGGAGTGTAACATATACACCAGATTTCAAAGACTTAGTGTGAAAAAAAGAGTGTAAATGATCTCGATAATAACTTTTATATTGATTAGGTATTGAAGGGACAATATTTTGGGTATATTGAGTTAAATCAATATATGATTAAAATTAATTCCACCTCTTGCACCTTTTCTAATGTGACCACAGGGAAATTTGAAATTACACATTGGCTTGCGTTATATTTCCGTGGGACAGTGCCAAGTCAGAAGGTTCACGTGATGGAGAGAAGTGTGTTACTTTGGGATTTCCTATTTATTTATGTATTTATTTATTTGGCTGCACCGGGTCTTGGTTGTGGCACGCAGGATCTAGTTCCCGGACCAGGGATCGAACCCGGGCCCCCTGCATTGGGAAGACAGAGTCTTAGCCACTGGACCACCAGGGAAGTCCCAGGATTTCCTTTTCAGATGCTAGAAAGTAAAGTAGATCCCTCTTTCCTGCTTTATTTCCTCATAGACATAAATTAAAACAGAGGAATAAACTTGGTGACATTTTATGGGCCTTTCTGGTCGTAGGTAGCAGACTGCCCTTGGAAGAACAAATCTGTTTTCTCCATTTAGCTTTGAACTTAGCACCTGAATGACTTGATGTGACTCAGGACCCTGCTTTTAAAAATATATCCTGTCTACCTCTCGCTTTTTTCAGGATTAAATATGATGATCAATGTGACCAGACTTGGAAGTTTAAAGTATTAAGCAAATGCAGAGTAGCATCATCGTTATTTCTATTGTTGTAAAACCCAGATGCTGAATAGTTACAGGCTTCTTCAAGCAACCTGAAACAGATGCCGGCAACTTTAGGTTCAATCCTTTTTGAAATAAAGGGGTGCAGAATAGGTAGACAATATAAGTCAGCCTTGTAAATAACTGTCCAGAATTAACAGTTTGTAAGAAAACTCTACTACTCATTACTTCTGCCTGACTGTAGACAAAAGCTTATAAAGATAAATTTGTGGGCTTCCCTGGTGGCGCAGTGGTTAAGAATCCACCTGCCAATGCAGGGGACATGGATTCGAGCCCTGGTCCAGGAAGATCCCACATGCAGTGGAGCAACTAAGCCCATGCACCACAACTACTGAGCCTGCGCTCTAGAGCCACAACTACTGAAGCCCATGTGCCACAACTACTCAAGCCCATGCTCTTAGAGCCCGTGCTCCGCAACAAGAGAAGCCACTGGGATGAGAAGCCCGTGCACCGCAACAAAGAGTAGCCCCCGCTCACTGCAACTAGAGAAAGCCCGCACACAGCAACGCAACCCAACGCAGCCAAAAACAAATAAATAAATAAATTTTAAAAAAGAAAAAAGGGGCTTCCCTGGTGGCGCAGTGGTTGAGAGTCTGCCTGCCAATGCTAGGGGACACGGGTTCGAGCCCTGGTCTGGGAAGATGCCACATGCCGCGGAGCAACTGGGCCCATGAGCCACAGTTGCTGAGCCTGCGCGTCTGGAGCCTGTGCTCCGCAACAAGAGAGGCTGCGATAGTGAGAGGCCCGCGCACCGCGATGAAGAGTGGCCCCCGCTTGCCACAACGAGAGAAAGTCCTCGCACAGAAACGAAGACCCAACACAGCCATAAATAAACAAAAATAAATAAATTTTAAAAAGAAAAAAAAAGATAAATTTCACTTGCTTGTTTTCACTTGCTTGCCTGGAAGAGGTGGTTACCACTGCCTTTAAAAAACAAATTTATTGGAGTGAAAGTCACATGACATAAAATGGACCTTTTATTTTTTGGCTACACCACGGGGTGTGTGAGATCTTAGCTCCCCGACCAGGGATCGAACCCGTGCCCCCTGCAGTGGAAGTGTGGAGTCTTAACCACTGGACTGCCAGGGAATTCCCTAAAATGGACCATTTTAAAATGAACGATTCAGTGTGAATTAGTGCATTCCCAGTGTTGTACAAGCACCCCCTCTATCTAGTCCCAAAACATTTCCCGTGTGCATTTTTATAGCGATGACACTCCAGAATACCTTTGACAATAACTGTTTCTGTCTCCTTTTTTTTTTTTGGCCGCATTGCATGGCTTGTGGGATCTTAATTCCCCGACCAGGGATCGAATCCGGGTCCACGGCAGTGAGAGCCCGAGTCTTAACCACTGGACCGCCAGGGAATTCCTGTATCTGTCTCTTTGATTTTTACAAATCATATTGATTTTTGTTTCCCTTTTCCTTGGATAGAGCCCGGAAGAGCATCCCCGACACGTATGCAGAGTACCTTATGGCCAATGGACTCATGACCCAGGAGGAGGTGTCGGAAATCAAAGCCTCCTACTACGCGAAGTTAAATGGCCATTTAACTAACATGGCGCACTACAGCCCCCCTGCCACGAACCTGCAGGCCCACTGGCAGGGCCTGGTTCAGCCAGAAGCTTGCATCACCACCTGGAACACAGGTGTGCCCCTTGACCTCCTGCGGTTTATTGGCAGGAAGTCTGTGGAGGTGCCGGAGGAGCTCCAAATGCACAGTCACCTTCTGAAGATGCACGTGCAGGTAGGGAGCCCGGGAATCTCTGGGTATTGTTTGTCCATCTCTCACAGCAAGGAATTGGTGTTGGTCTGGTCTTGTTGGTTGGCTAATGCACTTGGCAAATATTTATTGTGAACCAATCCTAGCAGTGTTTTGGTACTGATTGTCAATTAACTCAAATTTTGTCTACTTCTATTTTTCCTCCACTTATTCTTTCAGTCATTCATTAATACATTATATATACAGGTACTGCATGCACATTATTAAAAACACAGCCATACAGGAATGCCCTTTATGGTTTTTCTGAGCAGTGAGCAGACGACACTTTCATTTTGAGGAAGGTGGTCGGGGTTTGGCTTAAATAAAATAAATAAAAATCAGCACACATCCTCCCGAAAGGCAACCATTTACACCCTTAAGCATGTTGAGGTTTTACATGTTGTCTCATGTTAAGGATGGATTGACAAACTGTCATGGTTTGCCTGTGGTTTCCTGGAACGTGGGACTTTCAGCGCTAAAAGCAGGAGGAGAGCAAGGAGATATAGGTCTTCATGTTTCTTGAACTTGGATGAAGACACGATGAACTCTGGATTATTTTTAAAACACTAACTTTGTTTGTAAGTTTCTGTTATAGGTGTAGAGAGTATTAAAACAATCTGTGTACTCACCATCAGGCTGAAGACATAGAATATTACCAGTGCCGTTCCTCTCTCCCCCTCCCTGATGTCTCCTCCTCCCATCCATCTGCCGCGTTAACTACTCACCAGAGTGCCTGTTTGTTTTGCCTGCTTTCAAATGTCATGTACTTGCTGTCATACTCCGATGTTTCCTTCTGCAGTATCTGTTGTACTTAATGTTATGTTTTTGATTCTTAACCATTGTTGCCTTACATTTTTTGAACTCAGTGTGAAAAAGGATGGGAACTCTTAAAAGTTTCTTTTCCCCTCCCGTTCAATTTTACAGTCCAGAGTGGAGAAAGTGATGGATGGAACAAAGTTAGACTGGGCCACGGCAGAAGCTCTTGCCCTAGGCTCATTACTTGCTGAAGGTAAGACATTTCTGTGTAGCTGCACAACGGGTAGGGGGTGCTTTATATGACATTTCCTATATGTGACGCTTGCAGTTTTGAGTTACAACTACCTTGTATTGTTTTTATTGACTAGAGAGGTTCTCAAACGTGTTAACTTTTCTTACCTGAAAACATTATTTAATCTTGGTATAAGTCATGTTGACAATCTTCATCAGCGAACAGACTATGGAAACAAAGGACTCAGTGCTGGATGTATTGGAAAGATATTTTCCTTTAAAAATTGTAGGACAAATGATGACTCTTCATTCTTAATTAGACTATGGAGTTTTGAATATAGGACAGGTATATTTTAAGAAGGATAATCTATTGTCCTAAGGACAGTTCTCAGGATGAGCCGATGTATAAGAATTCAGGGTCACCAGGCCTTACAGGTCTTATTATTACTTAGGTTATTCATGGGAATCTGGTTTTTTTCTTTTCCTTCTTGCTTGCTTTAAGGTTTTAATGTCCGTCTGAGTGGCCAAGATGTTGGCCGTGGAACTTTTAGCCAGAGGCACGCAATGGTTGTTTGCCAGAAGACCGATGACACCTATATCCCCCTGAACCATATGGACCCTAATCAAAAGGGGTTTCTAGAGGTAGGCTGTTTTATTATCTAGTATAAACCTCAGGTGCTGGTGATTATAGCTACAGGCTTCTTAGACCAACTAGAAACAGATGTCGGAAACTTTGGGTTCAGTCCGTTTTGAAATAAAGGTATGCTGACTGGGTAGACAATGCCAGTCTATGCACTTGGAGTGGAAGTAACAGACTAGCGAGTAGACTAGAGCTGTTTTACTCTGGCTACTTATCTGTAATCATGTAAATGTCAAATGGGTGTTCATTTCATCAATCCAAAATTGATTATATAACCTGCTCGTTGCTGAATTCATTAAAGTGAGTCTAAGATGTGGATAATAAGCCAACATTTCTTGCCAACTTAAAAAAAAAACTCACTGACTTAAGGTTACTTTATTCCCTAGGGTTTAGCGGGCTTGATGAATGTATCCATTGCCATGTATTTCTCTGTGCCAGTTGCTGAGTTAGATTCATTAGAGTCAAGAGCAGAGCCTGGGTCTTTTCATTTTTGTTTCTCCAACAACTAGCATAGTGCCTGGCACATGGAGTTTATGAAATTATCCTTTAAGGTACAATTAGTGGTGTGTCATCTTTTTTCCTACTCTAGCCATTTGTTTGAGAGTGTTGGGTTCACTGATACTCTTTTTTTTTCTTCAATAAATGTATTTATTTTATTTATTTATTTTTGGCTGTGTTGGGTCTTTGTTGCTGCGTGCAGGCTTTCTCTAGTTGTGGCGAGCAGGGGCTACTCTTTGTTGTGGTACGCGGGCTTCTCATTGCGGTGGCTTCTCTTGTTGCGGAGCATGGGCTCTAGGCGTGCAGGCTTCAGTAGTTGTGGCACGTGGGCTCAGTAGTTGTGGCTCACGGGCTCTAGAGCGCAGGCTCAGTAGTTGTGGCCCACAGGCTTAGTTGCTCCGCTGCATGTGGGACCTTCCTGGACCAGGGCTCGAACCCATGTCCCCTGCATTGGCAGGCAGATTCTTAACTGCTGTTCCACCAGGGAAGCCCAATACTCAATATTTTTTTAAAAAATTCACTTTGTCAAAAGCAAGCTTCCAGGATAATTACTTAAAGGACATGCAGCTCATCTTTTCTTTAAGTTAGTCTAAAATCCCCTCCTTGATCAGTATCTAGACTGGTGACCTAGATACTGAAACATTTCGTATTTTCCCCACCCAATGTCTTTTATTGATTTGTGATTTGATATATAGTATCAATTAATTTTGAATATTTCTATTTAGAAAGCCCCAAGTAAACGTCTCACATCTGTTATGGGGATGCTGTCAAAGATTTCATTTATTGTCTAACACCTTGTCCTTTATATGAAGACCCTGGGGGGGACTCCTGCTTGATCTTGGTATTGAGAATAGTCGTAGTTCCCTGAGCAGTGGCTCGTCTTTATTGTGTGTACGTCGAAAATTCTGCAACCGATCAACCTTCCCTTATCAATAATGGCTTCTGGGAAAGGGTAGAGGCCATGGCAGCCTCAAGAAAGCAGGTTACCAGGTTGTATGTTTTCCCCAACCCTGTTGGGTGTGTCAATCTATTTATTTTCTTTCTGTCCACCTACTTTTTTTTTTGGCTGCACAGCGCGGCATGTGGGATCTTAGTTCCCCGACCAGGGATTGAAGCCATGCCCCCTGCAAAAGAAGCATGGTGTCCTAACCACAGGACCACCAGGGACTTCCCTGTCCACTTACATTTAAACTATCATTTTGTGTATTATCTATATTTACAGGCCATCTTAAATAATTTTTGGAATAAATGAAAGCATTAATAGATTCAACAAATTAATGTAGATAAGGGTATACAAGTATATGAAGTACAAAAGATGCATAGGAGAAGGGGCAGCTAGGTTACTTGGGGATTAAAAGGAAGAGCTTTAGAGAGGAGGCCAGATTTGAGCTGGGACTTGAGGGACATTTGGAATTGCCTAGTCTAGTAAATGTAGGTGAACACAGTAGTGCATACATAAGCTGTGAAGTAAGAGGCCCTGACCTCATGCTCAGGGAACTACATATAGCTTCATGTGACTGGAGTTTAAGCTGCAAAGTGGATACAGAAGTAAAAGAAGAGACGGGCCAGTCAGGACTACCCACGTTGTGAAAGACTTTGAGTGTTATGTAAAGAGAAACCATGGAGGAATTTTGAACAGGTGATCAGTTTTCCACGTTAGAAAGAGCACTCCTGATGATACTTTGGAAGCCTGAGCTGAAGAAGGGTGAGACTTAGGACAATTTCTAAGGAGGCTTCTCAGTCATCTAGGCAGGAAATCCTGGAGCTGTGAATTAGGGCAATAGCAGTGCAGAGGGGAGATGGGGCCAAGATTTGAGAACTAGTCAGAAAACCACAGCTATCGGACTCAGTGGTAGGTGTAGGGAGTGAAGAAGACCAGTCCTGGTTATCTCCTAGCTCCCTGACTAGAGCAGCTGGCATATGATGATGGCATTTACCCAAATAAAGAGTAAGAGAGAGGAACAGGTGTGGTAAGGAAAGATGATGGACTAAGTTTTGGACATTAAACTTTGACATAGATATTTCAGGTAATTAGATATGTATGTCTGGAGTTAAGAAGGAATCTGGTCTTGGATGTCTATTTGGAAGTCATCAGGGTGCAAGAGTGTTTGAAACCACAGGGGTGGGAGAATCTCTCTGAGAGACAGCAGAATGAGAACAGATAGGGTCCTGGGAAAAACAACAAGGGTAGACAGGGGTTCAGGAGGTAGAGACAACTAGATTAGATAATTCTTTCTAGAAGCCTGACTGTTAAAGGAAGCAGGAGCCAGAGAGCACTGGCCAGGGGAATATTCCTTGTTTTTTTGTTTTTTTTTTTTAATTTATTTTTTTGGCCGCACCGTGTGGCATGCGGTATCTTAGTTCCCTGACCAGGGATCGAACCCGTGCCCCCTGCATTGGGAGCACAGAGTCTTAACCACTGGACCCCCAGGGAGGTCCTTTCTTGTTTTTTTTTTAAGCTTTTGATTGTTCATTTGCCGAGAGGAGAAAGCCAGTGAGGAGAGGTTCAGAAAAAAGGAGTTTGGTGATGAGCCGAGTGAAGAAGCAGAGAAAAGGTTTGGATTAGAATATGAGTGGGTGTGTCAGCCTTGGGTAGGAAGAGAGATGGGGAATGAGGTGAAGACACAGAGGTGCAAGTAAAGCACTCAGTTCAAATCCCGTTGACAACAGACTCATGGATCTGAGAAATATAGTGTCTCTTTTCAAGTTAATGTCTTATAAAGATCATAATTGAAATCAAATAGAAATCAGGAAAGGTAAACTACGCATAATCCTGCCATACTAATACATTATCTGTTTTCATTTTTTGTTGTTGTCATTGAGTGCTTATCCGTATAAATTATGCATTTTTATGGTTGTAATCATAGTAGAGATGAAATTTTTTTCCAGAGTTTTTTTTTTATTAAAAGCTTTATTGAGATAAAACTCATAGAATTCAACACTTCAATGTGTACAGTTAAGTGGTTTTCAGTGTATGCAGTGGTGCAACCATCACCATTATCTAATTTTAGAACATTTTCATCACCCCTAAAAGAAAACCATACTTATTAGCAGTCACACCCCATTCCTTCCTTCCCTCGGCCCCTGAAAACCACTAATCTACTTTCTGTTTATATTGATTTATCTATTTTGGCCTTTTTATATAAACAGACTCATAAATATGTGGCTTCTTATGACTGGCTTCTTTCACTTAGCATTGTGTTTTCAAGGTCCATCCATGTTGTAGCATGTGTCAGTATTTTATCCCTTTTTGTTGCCAAGTACTATTCTATAAATATGTAACTTAAGGACTTCCCTGGTGGTTCAGTGGTTAGGACTCCGTGCTGCCACTGCAGGGGACGTGGGTTTGATCCCTGGTTGGGGAAGATCCCATATGCCTCGCAGCATGGCCAAAAAAAAAAAAAAAAAGTAACTTAAAAAAATTTTTTTAGAAAAATGTTGAAACAAACACAAAATTACAAAAAAGTTGGATGTATAATGCAAAAGGAACTTTTTCTCATTCTGAGACATTCGAGCCATCCAGATGGAAACATCAGGTTGCCAGCCTGATGCCCTACGTGTGTATTTCCTACAAACTAGGTCGTTCTCCTACATTACCCCAATGCAACCATCCAAGTCAGGAAGTTAACACTGAGACATGAAGACATCTGGTCCACAAACCCAGTTCAGAGTTGTGCTGCCTTGAACTGTCACATCTCTTTAGCCTCTTCAGAGATGTAATTTTATGTTCTGCTTTTTTAATCTTAACATATGGTGATGATTCTTTTGCTTTATCATGCAAACAGGATATTAGAAAAATGGATTCCGAAAGGTAGGCCTTTTTCAAGTAACTTTCCCCCCCTTTGTTTGTTTGTTTGTTTGTTTTTTATTAATTTTTATTGGAGTATGGTTGCCTTACAATGTTGTGTTAGCCTCCACTGCACAAGAAGATGAATCAGCCACACACATACAGATATCCCCTCCCTTTTGGACTTCCCTCCCATTTAGGTTACCACAGTGCATTAGGTAGAGTTCCCTGTGCTATGCAGTATGTTCTCATTAGTTGTCTATTTTATACATAGTACCAATAATGTATATATGTCAATCCCAGTCTCCCAATTCCTCCCTCTCCACCTCTTTCCCCCGTGGTATCCATATATTTGTTCTCTACGTCTATGTCTCTATTTCTGCTTTGCAAATAAGATCATCTACACCATTTTTCTAGATTTTTAAAAATATTTATTTATTTATTTTTGACTGCGTCAGGTCTTAGTTGCAGCACATGGGCTCTTCGTTACAGCGCGTGGGCTTCTCTCTAGTTGTGGAGCATGGGCTCTAGAGCGCAGGCTCAGTAGTTGCGGCACGAGGGCTTAGTTGCCCCATGGCGTGTGGGATCTTAGTTCTCCGACTAGGGATCGAACCCACGTCCCCTGCATTGGAAGGCAGATTTTTAACCACTGGACCACCAGGGAAGTCCCTCCCCACCACTTTGTTTTGTGACATTTTTTAAAAAGCTCTTATGACACCGTTTTACTCTCAGCTTCAAAGGTGGGGCATCTGAGAAGTTAATTTTGCTTCTCCTTCAAGAAAATCTTTAATGCCCATATTCCAACCTTTTGTATGTCTTCCTCTGTTTGCCCCAACTTTTCCCACACACATCACTCATGGAGAGCAGGAGATGTCCTCTCCCAAAGGGATGTGGGGATGAATGAAAGCACAGCTGCCCTCACGGCCCTCCTCCCTTTTGAGCAGTTGGTACCAATATGATGCTTTACCTTTACAGATTCACATCCCATCTTCCCTGCATGACGGTTCTGTTCTCCTCCTTTGCCTTAGGTAAGCAACAGCCCACTGTCGGAAGAGGCCGTCTTGGGATTTGAGTATGGGATGAGCATCGAAAGCCCTAACCTACTGCCCCTCTGGGAGGCTCAGTTTGGCGATTTCTTCAACGGTGCTCAGATCATCTTTGACACGTTCATCTCTGGAGGTTGGTGTTGGCCTATGGGTGTGTAGTGGACGTGTGGCATCAGCCTCTCGGGGACAAATGACGGAAAAGGGGCCATAACTGCTTATGAGACTCCTGTGTACCACGGCATCCCCCCACTCCGAGAGCTGGGAGCCTGTTCTGTCATCCACTGGGGCATGGCAGCTATCAGGCAGTTAAATAAGCTGCCAGGAAGAGCATGTAAGTCCTCTGTCAGCAGGAGGGCTGTGTCTCCTGGGGAATGTGCTTAGCTGTAGTGAATGGTGCAATGAAAATGGTTTTGGGGGTCCAGCAACAAACTAACGTGTCTCACTGCCCAGTCGCCCCGGGCTGTCCTGCACCTGCGTTGTAGCGTTCTTACTCCCACTGCTGCTTTGCAGGTGAGGCCAAGTGGCTCCTCCAAAGCGGCATCGTGGTCCTCCTTCCTCACGGGTACGACGGGGCTGGACCAGAGCACTCATCTTGTCGAATAGAGCGTTTCTTGCAAGTATGTCCACTGCCTTCTGGATTCCACGAAATGTTTCCCTGCTTTCTAGGTGCTTTGAAATAGAACTGCCTCCTGCAAATACCTAATGTGAACCTTGGACTATAAGACATTGTAGTATTTGAATGAAACAGATTTAATGCAATGTCAGTCAATATTCCTTGGAAACGTGATGCCTCAAGCATGTTAGTGTCACGGTTTTACAGCAATGAAAGTGCTTCTTTTTTTTTTTTTTTTTTAATATTTATTTATTTAGGCTGTGCCAGGAGTTAGTTGCAGCATGCGGGGTTTTTAGTTGCAGCATGCAGGATCTTTAGTTGCGGCATGCGGGCTCAGTTGCGGCATGCGTGCGGGATCTAGTTCCCCGACCAGGGATGGAACCTGGGCCCCCTGAACTGGGAGTGTGGAGTCTTACCCACTGGACCACTCAGGGAAGTCCCTGAAAGTGCTTCTTATGCAGCAAATATCGGTAGTTTCTGAGTCAAGCTGATCATCGGAGTCATCTAGGGGCTTTTTATAAACAGAGATACAGGGACCAACCCCAGATCTAAGTAGTGATAGTATTTTTATAAAATGATTCGTGACCATTAAAAAATGTTAAACAACAACCCAGAAATTACCATTGTTATCTTTTGGTAAGAATCATTACCAATGCCTCTTTATGCATATTTCTAATATCTTATTATGAAAAATTTCAAACATACAGAAAAGTTGAAAAAACTTTACAGAGAATATTCATATGCCCACTTGCTACATTCTACCATTAATATTTTATTATATTTGTTTTATCATGTTTCTATTCATCTGCCATCCCTCTGTCTATCCATAAATCCATATAATTTTTGGATGCACTTGAAAGTAAATGGAGACATCAGTACACATCACCCTAAGTACATGAATATCATTAATTATCTTAGCATACAGGCAGATAAAATATATAGAAAGGTGATAGATTACTGGATAAGTAGACAGAACAGTAGCTAGATAAATGGATATAACTGGTTGGTTGGTAGATAATGACAGAGAAATCATTTCATAAAAATTAGATTACAGAAATAAATTGGAGGTAAATTAAAGAACTAGCTGTGAAATACAAAACTACAGTTTTTCAAAGAAATATAGGAAACGAGCATGCAAGAGATACAGTTTGGGAGTCATCAGTTTCTAGATGATACTTAAAGTCATGAGACTGGATGAAATTATCAAAAGAATGAGTACAGTTAGAGAAGAGAAGTCGCCCCCAAACTGAGCCCTGGGATAGACCAGCAGTTAGAGGCTACAGGGAAGGAGAACACAGGAGGCTGAGAAGGAGCAACCAGTGAGGCTGGAGGAAGGTCCTAGAAAGCAAGTGAAGGATACATGTTAAGAAGGAGGACGTATCAAGGCCAATCAGGATAGGACTGAGAATTAGCCGTTGGATTTAGCAATAAAGGGTTCATTTGGTGGTTGGTAACTGCGGTTTGTTTAGGTGGAGTGGTATTAGGAGTATATGGAGGGAGGCAATCTTAACTCTTTTGAAAAGTTTTGCTGCAAATAGAACAGGGAAGTGGGAAATTTGCACCAAGAGACGTTCTTTTTGCTTTTGTTTTAAAGATAGGAGAAATAACAGCATGTTTGCTGATAGGAATGATCCAGTAGAGAAGAAAATATTGACGTAGGAGAGAGAGTAGAATGACTGGAGTGATTGCCTTGAGAGACCAGGATGGGCTGGTGTCCACTGCACAAGGGATTGGATCAACTCTAGACAGCAGCATGGCAGGTTCATCTATGGTAATAACCAGAGGCAGAGAATATGGTGCAGATGATAGAACATGGTAGATGTTGTGGTGAAGGTCTGAGGAGCTACTCTTGGGTCATTAGCTGAGAATGATGATGGAGGAGGAGATCATGGGTTGAAGCTGTGAAATAGTCATCTGGAAGAGGAGGAGAATGAGTGAATTAGGGAAATAGAAGATAATAGTCTAAGAGCATTGAGGGCCGACTTAAGATTCTTGGTCAAGATTTTAAAGTGAGATCCATCAGTGTGATTGTGTGTTTTCTCCAGCTTCATTCCCTGCATAGGTTCAGAAATGGGACAGATGGAAAGTTGAGATTAACTCGGCTTGTGGTTTGGAGTGAAAAAATGTCAAGGGAGTTAAGGGTGTATGCCAAAGAATGATTGTAATGATTGACTATGGAATTTAGCTTAAGTAAGGAGGAGGGAGGAGATGTGAAGGGTGAAGGCCAGTGAAAAGGTGATAGGATCAATATGTTGGTGGTATTGATGAGGCTGAAGGATTGATGGAGTCAAAGTGTTAAAGGAAATTGAGCTAGAAAGGTAGGAAGTGGTGGTCAGAGTGGAATGGATAAAGTAGAGCTTATGGAGAGATCCCTGTCATTGAGACCAGGATGTAGCCATGGAAATGGGTTGTTGAGGTAGGATGGAGGACAGAGTGATTGGAGGACAGGAGTTCAAGGAACCAAGTTGCCAGGGTTTTGAAAGGATCATCTACATATGCATTAAAATTACGAAGTCCATGTTAATAATTTTCTCAGACCTACTTCATAGGATTACTGTGAGGCGTAAAGAGTCAATATATGTAAATGCTTAGAACAGTAATCGACATTTATATGTTTGCTGTTTATTATTTTTATTATTATCGTTTCCTGTGCTTGCACTGGGATTACCTCAAGCTCTTTGTTTACACTACTAATTTTATTTTTAGCCCTGCAAAAGAATTAATTTTTTTTTTTTTTTAATTTTATTCTTTTATTTATTTATTTATAACTGTGTTGAGTCTTCGTTTCTGTGTGAGGGCTTTCTCTAGTTGCGGCAAGTGGGGACCACTCTTCATCGCGGTGCGCGGGCCTCTCACCATCGCGGCCTCTCTTGTTGCGGAGCACAGGCTCCAGACGCGCAGGCTCAGTAATTGTGGCTCACGGGCCCAGTTGCTCCGTGGCATGTGGGATCTTCCCAGACCAGGGCTCGAACCCCTGTCCCCTGCATTGGCAGGCAGATTCTCAACCACTGCGCCACCAGGGAAGCCCCAAAAAGAATTAATATTGATATGTAAAGTGAAGAGTGTTTGCTGTTTATATAAGCACTTGCTTACTTCATCTTCTTTCATTGTGATTATCTCAAGCTCTTTGTTCATGCCGTTTCTTTTTTGTCCTGTCTGTTCTGCTTCTTGATGTTTCTTATTTATTTATTAGATTTGTAATGGTAGAGTTTGGTTCTCACTTGGTTTTCTTGGCATTGCACTCACCTTTCTTATCTAATTCTATTGTGTTATCGTTAAGACTATCTGCCCTTTCAAACGTTGTTTTTTAAAATTGTGGTAAGAAAACTTAACATGAGACCTACCCTCTTAACAGATTTTTAAGTGTGCATTGCAATACTGTTGACTGTAGCTACTATGTTGTACAGCAGATCTCTAGAACTTATTCATCTTACATAACTGAAACCTTATACCCCTTGACTAGCAACTCTCCATTTCCCCTTCCCCGCCCCTGGCAGCCACTGCTCTGCTTTCTGCTTCTATGAGTTTGACTATTTTAGATTGTTCATATAACTGGAATTGTGCAGTATCTGTATTTCACTTAGCATAATGTCCTCAAAGCTCATCTGTGTAACTGCAAATTGCAGAATTTCCTTCCTTGAATAGGCTGAGTAATATTACATACATAGATAAATATACCTATATACCACATACCACGTTTCCTTTATCCATTCATCCGTAGATGAACATTTAGGTTGTTTCCACATCTTGGCTATCATGAGTAGTGTTGCAATGAACATGGGAGTGCTAATACCTCTTTGAGATCCTGATTTCAGTTATTTTGGTTAAATACTCAGAAGTGGGATTTCTGGCTCATACAGTAATTCCATTATTGATTTTTTAAGGAGCCTCCATGCTGTTTTCCGTAGTGACTATACCAATTTACTTTCCTACCAACAGTGTACAAGGGCTCCCTTTTCTCCACATCCTTGCCAATACTTATGTCTTTTGTTAAAATTGGCTGCCTTGGGCTTCCCTGGTGGCGCAGTGGTTGAGAATCTGCCTGCCAATGCAGGGGACACGGGTTCAAGCCCTGATCTGGGAAGATCCCACATGCCGCGGAGCAACTAGGCCCGTGAGCCACAACTACTGAGCCTGCGCGTCTGGAGCCTGTGCTCCGCAACAAGAGAGGCCGCGATAGTGAGAGGCCCGCACACCGCGATGAAGAGTGGCCCCCGCTTGCCGCAACTAGAGAAAGCCCTCGCACAGAAACGAAGACCCAACACAACCCAAAAAATAAAATAAATAAATAAATAAATAAATAAATAAATAAATAAGTAAGTAAGTAAGTAAGTCAGGAGCTCTTTAAAAAAAAAAAAAAAAAAAAATTGGCTGCCTTTTGCCTGCTATGTTCCTTTCTTTTTGTGGCCCCCACCCCTTATAAAAAGTTATAAGGGGCTGTATAATATTTACATTGTTGCTGTATCATTTTATTTCATCTTGTCTTTGATTATTTAGGGCAATCCTTCAAAAACCTTATAGTTTCCCTGAGGGGGTGTGGGTGAATTCCCCTTAATTTTCCTTCCCATTTGGTACCAATTTACCTTCTTAGAACAACAGTTGAGAATAGTCTCCAGTACATGAAGCCTGAGGACATGGCGCGGGAGGACATAGTTCTGCTGGACAGAGGGTTTTTCTTGCTAAATTCCGGTGCCCCTTCTGAGATTCAATAGCTAAGCCCATACAAGAGTCCACTCCCTGGTCAGGGCTGTGTATCCCTTCCACGGGCCTCTCTTTCCTTGGCATGTCCTGGCCCTGGAAGCGGCAAGCCTGGCAGCCCCATCTGCCTCCACTGAATTCTGCAGGGGCTTTAGCCCTAGATTTTGCCTTTATTTCCCCACGGTGCCACTCACACCCTGTCACCAAATTGGAGGAGCCCAGTAAAAATCTGAGGATTTTGTCAACTCACTTACTTTCCTCTGTACTGCTTCTTGATCAGGTTAGGAGCCATGCCTCAAGTTTCTGTCCCAGCAGGATCTTCTGAGATTTCATTCCTTGCCCTCAATTTTTCAACCTCGTTAGCTGCTCTTGTTCTTGTCTCTAAAACAAACTATACTTACATTTATTCCATCAGGAGAGTGAGATTCGGATCATGCATCCTTCCAACATCTTCACTCCACGGTAATCAGCATCTGTATTTTTCAAAAAGTCTCCTCCAGATGCTTCTTTTTTTTTAATTTTTAATTTTAATTTTTTTTGGTCATGCCACACAGCTTGTGCGATCTTAGTTCCCTGACCAGGGATAGAACTCGGGCCCTTGGCAGTGAAAGCTCCAAGTCCCAACCACTGGACCACCAGGGAGGACCCCACCTCCACATGCTTCCTGCAGTCAGCTGTGTTTGGAAAGAACCACATTAAAACACACAGACTTGGCCGATGGGCAGCCATCAGGCTTCTCCTCTGGTGAATTCTTCACAGGTCATAAATTTACCTTCTGGGCTTTTTCTATAATGAAGAGACACATCCCTTCTCCTGCTCATCGAGAGCCCCGTGTCCCCCTTAGGATAGCCTGTGCCCTTAGGATGGAGTGAGATGACTCGACTGTCTGCTCCTTCCTCTCACTTCCCTCCCAGATGTGTGACAGCGTGGAGGAGGGCGTGGACGGGGATACAGTGAACATGTGCATGGCTCACCCCTCCACGCCCGCCCAGTACTTTCACCTGCTACGGAGACAGATGGTCCGGAACTTCAGGAAGCCCCTCATCCTTGCTTCTCCGAAGATGTTGCTCAGACTCCCTGTAAGTAGAAAAAGCTGGTTATTAGTCTTTTTCCTCCTGTCATTTTTTTTCCCCCTGCATTTTCATCTCTTTTCTGTGTCTGATTGTAGATGCAAATGACAGAAGCATCTCTTTGGTTTTAGTTGGCCATGCTGCTTTGTCTCTCTCTTTCTCTCTTTTTTTTAACCTTTCAAGAATAACTAGAAATCTAAATTGCTCTCAGTTTCATTGTCATGAAGGACAGGCATAGCAAATATTATAACCCTGCCATCCCAGTCTGAGCAGAAATAATCTTTTAGGAAAAGTTTCAAAGTCCAAATGGTCTCAGCACTGCTGTGTTGATAGTTGCAAGTTGGGAATTGAAAGTACTTTGATGAAAATGAGTGGTTTTATTCATTGACTTTTATTTAGACGTTTTCTGTTAAATGATTTATCACCGGTAGACTCCATTTCAAACATTGTAACAATATAGCTTATAACTACCTGGCTTTACAAGAGTATATTTTCTCTTGGTTTACTGGAACTAAGTGTTAAGCGCACATGTTTTTTTAAATCACACAACTATGCTAGTTTTCAAGTGGCAGAGTTCAAGATAAGAAACACTGCTAAGCATATATTTATCCCACCTGCTATAATTTTTTTCAGTTTTGTATGAGAGTCTGAATTAGGATTAACATTCGAAAAACCCTTGCATTTATTTGGATGCCACTGCTGAGGTGAACTAAGTCATTTAGGACTTGGCTGTTTGAGATGATCTTGTGCTTCTCACAAAGGTTAGAGAACGTGTATTTGGAAGTGAGGGGTGTTGAGGGAAGCTGCCAGTGATTTGCCTTCACCGGTTGCCTTTTTTGGAGTTTCTAGCATTTGGAGGGGAGTAAGGTGACCCTGTTCTCACAGTCGGTCAAGGGTACTTGAGTGATCCCAGAGTGAGCGCCCCCTTAAATTTTGCTCTCCAGGCCCCTCACCTGTCTAACCCCAGCCTCAGGGGTCAATAATGAGGAAATGCACTTCAAGTTCTTTCACCAATGGCTGAAAGTTCATTTGTTTGGTCTGCTTATTCTCTCTGTGAACAACCTTGTGAATTTTGAGATGGTTTCATGAGCATCATGGGACATTCAAGACAAACTAATTCAGTCCCTTTACACCATCTTTCTGATAGGGCTGTCTTGACACCGATATTTTGAAACAGCAATGTGAAAGGAGCCAAGTCAAAATGTAAAGTTACTATAATTTTGCTCTGGGTCTTAGTTGCGGCATGTGGGATCTAGTTCCTTCACCAGGGATCAAACCCATGCCCCCTGCATTGGAAGGCAGAGTCTTAACCACTGGAACACCAGGGAAGTCCTGATCTGGGATTCTTGAACCCAACTTTCATTGTAACCCTAACGTTGTCACCTGCTCTCTCAATCATAACTAAAAGGAGTACAATGATATTAAATATAATGCATGTATATTATTAGGTATTGAGTGAACTATTAGAAGTTTTGTTGAGAATTTCTTTTGCTGTTTGAAACTGAAAATGAGTTCATTTTCTGGCCCTAATGCTCCACCCCTCTCCCCAAGTCTAATATACAACTTATTAAATAAGTGAAGCCTTCCTTGGGGAGCTTAAAAAATATCAACAGCTATCTTATAGACTTTCAAGTGAAAAACTACTCTTATTAAGTAGTCAAATATTTTCATTAAACATGTAAGTCCTTTTGTTAATGGAAAGTCAGTACAACCAGTATTGAATTCTGATTTCTTCCTGAAAGTTGGATTATTGGTACAAATGATCTAGCAGAATATAAATAGCCAGCCTTCTCTATCCATGGCCCACTCAGAGATGACTTGCCATGTAGCAAACATGACTCAGGGGTACAGGGAGTTTGTCTGTCAAGTGGTACCAAAATCCCACCCCAGTTTCCCACCTAACTCTGAACTCTGAACTCTGAACCTTTTGATTCCTGCTGTAGGAAGTGGGGACTGACAAAAGGCTCTGGTTCAGAAGGGAGAAAGATTGCCTCTATCACACATTATTTACTAATAAGCATAGCTGAATAGCTAATATTAATTTTTTAGGTTATATACAGTATTCCAGCATCAGTATGGCTGCCCTCAATGGCCTAGTCTAAATGTCATATACCCATTTGGGACTAGACTATAGGGAAACTAACTAGGTGATAGCAAAAGGGATCAAATCCCTCACCTTGGCTTCATCAGTTTTCTACTTTAAGTTCTTTGCAACAAGTATTTATTTGCCGCACCACGCAGCTTGTAGGATCTTTGTTCCCCGACCAGGGATTGAACCTGGGTCCTCGGCAGTGAAAGCACTGAGTCCTCACCACTGAACTGCCAGGGAATTCCCAAGTATTTTTTTAAATTGGGCTCAGTAATAAAATTTCTTTTCATCGTGGAAATATTCATATGTTGTTCCTACTTGTTCTGTTTCGTTTATAAATTATAGTCAAAATCCTAAAGACAGAAATAATTGCCCTAACTCAGCTATTCCGTTTCACAATATAAATTCTATAAAATGTTGTTTCTGATTCCAAAAAGTTAAGGTGTAGTTTTTATTGATAATAAAGTTGAGTCATCACACTGCAATTTTTTTTTTTTTTTTTGGCTGCGTTGGGTCTTCGTTGCGGTGCACGGGCTTCTAATTGCGGTGGCTTCTCTTGTTGTGGAGCACAGGCTCTAGGCACGTGGGCTCAGTAGTTGTGGCTCTTGGGCTCTAGAGCACAGGCTCAGTAGTTGTGGTTCACGGGCTTAGTTGTTCTGCAGCATGTGGGATCTTCCTGGACCAGGGCTCGAACCCGTGTCCCTTGCACTGGCAGGCATATTCTCAACCACTGTGCCACCAGGGAAGTCCCACACACTGGAATTTTGACTGTTAAAATTTATTGTGGCACCAGACAAAAGGCAATCTTATGTAACCTCAGAAAAATAATTTTATTCTGAAGTATACAGAACAGATACTTTTGAGAAAGATATTTTATTAGTATATATGTTTACTTATAGTCCCAGGAGAGAATTTTGATACTAGTTCTTGGGAAAGATCCCTGATAAGTAAAAGCATCTTCAGGTCCTTGCCATGGTTGATAGATTTGTGGCTTTTTTCTCCCCCTCCCCCTCCTTAGGCAGCTGTGTCAACTCTTCAAGAAATGGCACCAGGAACAGCATTCAAACCAGTCATTGGTGATTCATCTGTGGATCCAAAAAAGTAATCTGATGTGGAGCTCTGTTTTCATACTCTGCAGTAGTTGTAGTGAGTGGGAAAACTAGTTCATGTTAAGTGAACCAAGCGACCCAAATCTTCTCTATCCTTATATAAGTCCTTTAAGTTCATGGGGTAGGAGTTAGAATATGCACAGAAGAGTGAATTTTGGAGGCATATGTTGCTCAAGAAGGTTGGCCAGGGCACAGCATGACTGAACCCCACTACAACGCCCACGCTGCTTCAGTGGTGAAGCATTTAAATCTCTGTGGTCTCCCGCTTTCTTCTGCCACAGTTCTTACTTGAAGATATTCCTCCCCCGCCTCACTGTCCCTTTTCTACCCAACAGGGTTAAGAGTTTAGTGTTCTGCTGCGGCAAACATTTCTATGCCCTGCTGAAGCAAAGAGAATCTTTGGAGGCCAGGAAGCATGACTTTGCTATCATCCGAATGGAAGAACTCTGCCCTTTCCCACTGGATTCATTGCAGGAAGAGATGAGCAAATACAAACATGTTAGAGGTAAAGGGTCCTTCTTATTACCTGAAGTTACCTGAAACCTATTTGAACTATCTCAAATAAAAAGATGGTATGGGAGCAGTGAGAGTTATTAGAAAGTTGAATCTCATGGAATCTGGAGATATGAAAGTAATACAACTGAAGCCAATGTCTCCATGTCTTTTTTGGTGTCCCTTTGGGTGTCCGTTTCACTTGCCCCCGCTTTCGTATAAGACAGCGAATTTCTTGAGTTTGGAGGGAATCAGTGCTATACAGTCGTTTATGATACATCTGGTATAATTGTAAAAGATAAGCCTTTTCAACAGATGGGGCTGGCGTGATTAGATATCTATGTGCACCTTATACAGAAATTAACTCAAAGTTGATCATAGACCTCAATGTAAAACTATAAAACTTCTAGAAGGAAGTGGATGAAAATCTTCCTGACCTTGGGTTAGGCAAGAAGTTCTTAGACATAACACCAAAAGCACGTTCCAGAAAAGAAAAAGTAGATTTTACCAAAATGAAAAACTTTTGCACTGCAAAAGGCACTGCAAAGAATATAAAAAAGAGAAGCCACAAACTGGGAGAAAATATCTGTAAAACCATATCTGACAAAGGACTCTCCAGAATGTTTAAAGAGCTCTGAAAACTCAACAGTGAGAAAACATATAATCCAGTTTTTCAAAAGGTGCAAAAGAATTGAACAGTCATTTTACCAAAGAACCAGATGGCAAATACCCATATGAGAAGATCATCAACATGATTAGTGATAGGGAAATGCAAATTAAGCCAAAATGAGATATGGCCACATACCTATTAGGATGGCTAAAATGAAAACAAAACAATATCAAGGACTGATCAGGATGCAGAGCAACCGGGACCCTCATTCACTGCTGGTGGGAATGCAAACTCGTACAGCCACTCTGGAAAACAGTTTTGTCAGTTTCTCTTGCAGTTACACACAGAGTTTCCTTACCACCCAGCAGTCCCACTCCTAGGTATTTACTCAAGAGAAAGGAAAAATCCATATGTGAATATTTATAGTGGCTTTATTCATAATTGCCCCAAGCTGGAAACAACCAAAACATCCTTCAACTGGTGAATGAAGAAACAATCTCACTGTGCATCCCTACAATACCATGCTCCTTAACAATAAAAGAGAGTGAACTATTGCTATCGGCAGAATCACTGATGGATTTTGCTAATTCACAGAAGCCAAAACCAAAAGGCTGTATACTGTGTGATTCCACTTACCTGATGCTCTGGAAAAGGCAAAACTTCGGGGACAGAGAAAAGGTTGCCAGAGGTTGGGGGTGGGAGGAAGAGCTGAGCACAAAGGGGCAGGATGAGGGAATATTTGGGGTTTAGAGAATTGTTCTGTATCATGATTGTGGTGATGGATACATGACTGTGCATTTCTCAAAAAAAGAAAAAGACAACACTGTGCCATATTGGAAAGGTAATAATATATTTACTTGAGGATATATGTGTGTGTGTGTGTGTGTGTGTGTGTGTGTGTATGTATATATATGTATGTATATATGTAACTATGTATGTATATGTGTATATATACATATATAACATGTATAGTATACATATGTGTATGTATGTGCACACACATACATATATAGTGTGTCTGTGTGTGTAGTATGCTGTATATATTTACTTGAGGTACTGAGATGAACTTTCTTCTTTCATAGATTTTATTTGGAGTCAGGAGGAGCCTCAGAACATGGGTCCTTGGTTTTTTGTTTCTCCAAGGTTTGAAAAGCAACTGGCCTGCAAGGTGACAGCTCTTTCTCTTTTGCAGTGTTTTGTGTGTGTCCCTTTTCTCCTATTGGAGTGCCAACAAATAGGTTTATCCCCTATTATCAGTCCAAAGCTTCTAAAGATAAACTAAAATATAAAACCTAGTTTTAGGCTCCTGTTTCAGACTAAACTGCTGAGTGTTTAGCAAGCTGTATATGTGTACCTACTAGTATCATGTTAAAAAAAAAAAACAAAAACAATGATTATACTCGAAAAGATAGAAGACCTACCTGTTGTCTACCTTTCCCATTAGCCTACTCAGCATTCTTGTCCCAAAGGCCAGTATCCACGCCCCGGGGGAGGAGAGCGATGAGCCGGCTGGTTTTACAATAACACTTATTCCAGGCCCACCTGCAAAGCTGGTAGACGTTGGAGGCCAAATTCTTTGTTATGTTTTAGGAAGAGGAAAACAAGGAGAAGAACAGTTGTGTTTCTGTTTATCTTTCTATTCTGCTTTGATTAAAACTCAGGTCACTTAATACCAGTTTACAGCACTCAAATCATTTTCACCTGTAAATAGTTCTAATTTAGGAAACTCTACAGCTAAAACCAACTCTACAGCTAAAACCAACCAATCTGTCCTAAGAATAGGACAGATTCCAGAATATGTCTCACCTTATCATGCCTGGAATTTAGTTTTCAGTTGTGACATAGATCTCCCTGCAATCTATTTTATGTAACACATTATTTTCCAAAAAGGTGATTTCTAGTTAAACAACTTTAACAGAGAAATACATGCACGTCCCTGGGCGAGCTAAGCAGAGCTCTGATCTAGTCCAAATGTCATTGTATTTCTTTTCTGCTCCAACGCTAGCTCCGCCTGGTGAGCCGACCCACATTGCCGGTACCTGCTGTAGGAATCGGCAGCGTTCATCTACAGCAGCATGAAGAAGTCCTCGCCAAGACCTTCACCCAATGATGCCCTTCGAAGAAACACTACTTCCTTGTAAGAAAACTGCCATAAAAAGAAAGGCTCGCCTCCTCCACTCTCTCCTCCTTCCATTAGGTGCCACAAAAAGAATGTATTCCTCGAAGATGTTGGGATTGATGAGGACAGAGGAGAGGTTAATCTAGAATACATGGAACAGCCAAAGGAATTGTTCATCAAGACGTGAATCCCACAAGTCACTTTTGTCCTTAAAAGTACCATAGTGTTATATTTTGTTAGACCTGTGTGGGTTGTAGAGCTAGGTCCTTATCCGGATGTTTCCAGACTCGACTCTTTCTAGTTAACTGGTTATACCCAGGAAAAGTTCTTGAGTCTGAACTTATAGCTGCATAGGGATTACCTCAACATTACCTCCCTATTTTCTTGACACGTGACTTTCATGAATTTTCCCTTTTTTATTCAAAGTCCTTGACTACCTATATTTTCAATTTATGTCATCTCTGGTACTGCTTTCCAGCCACTGTGAAAAGTGTTTCACCAAACACTATAGCAAAACTGTATTATTCCTGATTTGTGTTCTTCATGATCACTATTTTACCCATTATCCTTAAATATAGGTCTTATTAAATATAAACCTCCGGGTGTATGAGCCTTTAGCGCAGTATTATTAAGCTGAGTTATAGTTACAATGAAATTGATTTGTGGTCTACTTTGCCATAGTATCTTTTTTTTTTTCCTTAAATTGTTCTTGCCGCGATACCTTAATATTTTTAATTAACTCTGGATGTCTGATATGGGGATTTCAGACCCTGGTTGATCATCAGCCTTGCCTCTAAAAATCCCTGCTGTCATACGATGTTAATTTGTGATAGTTAAGGATCACTTTAACTTTGATAGCGGGAACTTCCCAACATCAGGCACTTTCTGGATTTCTAGAGGTCACCAACTCACTCCCTTATTCTGAAATTAAGCTTATAACTGGAAGTATAACTAAATATCAGCAAACTGTGTACATTTACATGGCTTGGTGCTGCAGAGCACTACCATGTACCATTCTCATGCTGGGACACTGTTTTTCTCAGAAATGGGGGAAGTACTGGGGCCCTGTAACACCCTCTCCACTTTTACTGGCAACTTTTAATGTCTTTCAGAATCAGTGTATAGGTTGTTCTGGCCACAGCAGTAGATTCGTGATTCACATCTTAAACGTGTACATTAGTGTACTGATGTACCGTTTCTGTAATATTCACATCCCTTTTATTCCTATACATGTGAATGCTTTCTTCCTTCGCCAAGCCTTATAAATCATGTAACTTAGTGCAAGCCTTATAAATCATGTAACTTAGTGCCATGCATGTCAACCAGTAAAATTACAAAGGTCTGTTTAATGAGAACGGTTATCAATGTTGTATATTGAACTAGAAAGAAAATAAAAGCACAGTGTCATTTGTTTTTCAGATCTCTCTGTTTCTTGAGTTAAAACATTTCAAAAGTCTGAGCACAAAATGAGATGGAAAACCAGATTTTTTTTTTAGTTGAGATCTCTCCAGATTTCTAACTTTACACCTCACGAGTCTGTTTCCTGTTACATCTCCAACTTGAGCCGTGAAATGTCTTCTGTATCTTAACCTTACTCTCAATCACCACTGCAACGTGGATCAGCATTTTGAATTACCTTGCAGGAAGAGGCCATTTGAAGAATTCCAAATCAAATACTCACATAATAAAGAACGGGATAAATATATTATATCAGTAATAAAGTAAAATATTTTAAAAATTGATAATGTGGTATTAATATCCCATTAATATAAATCTATGCTAGAAGCACAGAGTCTGAACCACTGGACCGCCGGGGAAGTCCCCCAAGTTTTCTTTTTTATAAGAACAATTTTGCTCAGTTTTCCTATATTTTCCATACACATACTGTAAGCAAAAATACTCTAAAGTATAGCCGTTTTCGGGTTGACTGTATTACCTTCGAAGTTTTATTATTTAAAAAAATTCCTCGGCTGACAATAGAAACAGTATCACTTTTGCAAAATTGAAGAAATATGGTTTTAGCAATTAAGGGTTACAAAGGAAGGAAGTCATAGATTAAGAATCAAGACTTTTGGTCAGAGAAAGACAAATACCATACGATATCACTTATATGTGGAATTAAAATATGATACAAATGAACTTATTTACAAAACAGAAACAGACTCACAGACCTGGAAAACAAATTTATGGTTACCAAAGGGGAAAGGGGGTGGGGGAGAGATAAATTAGGAGCTTGGGATTAATGGATATACACTACTATATATAAAATAGATAAACAACAAGGTCCTGCTCTATAGCACAGGGAACTGTATTCAATATCCTATAATAAACCATAATGGAAACGAATCTGAAAAAGAATATATATATGTATGTATATATGATATTGAATCACTTTGCTGTACACCTGAAACATTGTAAATCAACTATACTTAGATTTAAAGAAAGAAGGAAAGAAAGAAAGAATCAAGACTTGGGTCTTGAGGTTCCAAACCTTTACCTAATTTCTCTTAGATGTACTTGGATATTTGGTTTACATTTTTCAGCTTCTCAGAGGATTCAGGCTAAAACTATTAAATTTTTGGGAAATTTGGACAAAATGTTTAAATCCTCAATATTTGTAACACACTATTACACAAGTAGACAATTCCTAAATTATTCTATGGAAGTAGTAATTCACTGTCATGTTTGTATTTAAATCTGATAAAGCACAATCTAAAGCAGACTGTTAGTTCCACACGGCCAGTTGCAAAATCAGTTAATTTTAGCAAACTTTTAATAAAGGTATACTACTTTAGTGTTGTTTCCCTGTGTCTTCTCTGACTCATGAAGAACCAGCTATAATGGAACAAAGATAAGAAATGATCCTGTAGGAGTAGAATGGTATTTCCTCAATAAATAGTTTATTGAACACGTGTTGCATATATGGCATTGTTCTGGACATTAGAAACACATGAAATTTAGAGAAAATGGGTTGCCCACTGTCCTCAATGGACTAATAATCTGAGAAGACAAAGTATTTTACATGCAGAGAGAGAGTCTTGCTGAATGTGCTTACAACAAGGTGGAAGGTCATGATAGAGTGATATTCCTGATAGATGTAGATTAGGTGGCGTCTTGTGGTCATGCAAGGAAAAGTCCTGAGTGGCAAGTAGTAGCAGAAAGACTGAAGAATCTTGGAAAGGGAATTCACAAAAGTTATCTAGGGTATATTCCCAGCTTGTTCCCAGGCTTTTCCTTGAACCAGAGAGCTGTCCCAGAGACAGGTAGTAAAGAGAGAACTTTTCTGGTAAGGGGCCTGAGGTGACCTCTAAAAATGGTTCACTATTCACTTGACCCAGAAAACCCCACAAAATCATGCAAGTCAAGAGGTTCAAATCTTCATGTTCACTTTAAGAACACTCGTGAAACTGCCCAGGCCATTAAGGGTATGCATATCCGAAAAGCCACCAAGTATCTGAAGGATGCCACTTTAAAGAAGCAATGTGTGCCATTCTGTTGTTACAATGGTGGAGTTGGTAGGTGTGCCCAGGCCAAAGAGTGGGGTTGGACCCAGGGTCGGTGGCCCAAAAAAAGTGTTGAATTTTTACTGCACATGCTCAAAAATGCAGAGAGTAAGGCTGAACTTAAGGGCTTAGATGTAGATTCTCTGGTCACTGAGCAAATCCAGGTGAACAAAGCCCCAACGATGTGGTGCAGGACTTACAGAGCTCATGGTCGGATCAACCATACATGAGCTCTCCCTGACACATTGAGATGATCCTTACTGAAAAAGAACAGATTGTTCCTAAACCAGAAGAGGAGGTTGCCCAGAAGAAAAATATATCCCAGAAGAAACTGAAGAAACAAAAACTTATGGCCTGGGAATAAATGCCACAAATAATAAATGCAAATAAAAGTAAAAAAAAAAAAAAAAAAGAGAGAGAGGTACAGGCCACTCTTCTCCTTCTGTCAATTAGATTTTCAATTTAGTTCATCTTCATTGACAGGATTCACGAAATTAGTTCACAATCTAGTGTCAAAACTGTATTTAAGTCAAACACTTGCAGGTAACTGAAAATGATACAAAAATTAAATAAGACCCTCCCTGCTATCCAGAAGTTTATGGTGTACTAGGGGAGATTAGGCAAGTATGAAAATGACTAAAACAAAGTAGAATGGGAGGAGAATGAAGTCACAGGATGTGCAGTGATGATTATGGCAGATTGCATTTTCCAAAAGGCCAGAGCCGTATTTTGTGTCCCACAAGCTCTTCCAGAATCTTACCACATCCCCACCTGGAGGTGGAGTCTATTTCCCTTCCCTCTTGAAGTTGAGCAAGACTTTGTGGCTGCCTCTATAAATGCAATGCAATGAAAGTGATTGATTTGGACAAAAGTGACTGGCCTTTTAAGAGGAGAGTGAGAGGATAGGAAGAGGGCGGTGAGTGGAGGCTCAGTAGAGTCAGGAAAGTGAAAAATTAAGTGAAAAAAGCTGGAAGGTTTGGTCCATGTGAAACCCATCCAAGTTTGTTAACTGGTGCTAATGGAAGTTAAGCTCCTATCCTTCCACAGAGGCTGGGAGCCAGAGATCCTGCCTTCAAGGGTTGGCTGGAAGAAACGGTAAATTCTTTTGGCGGCCTTGAGCTTTCCCAGGCAGATATTTTAAGCGGGCTATGGAGAGCCTAGGGTGGAACTGTGTGGTGCTTGTTCCACCTCTTTATAGGCCTAGTGGAGAAAGGCCTATAAAGGTAAGGTAAGGCCTAGTGGAGAAAGGGCTCAGAGGAGCCTGGCTAGAGTGTGGTCAAGGGGAGGCTGTGTGTGTGTGTGTGTGTGTGTGTGTGTGTGTACTTTGCTTCTTTTTTAGACATACATCTAAGCATTAGAACAGATCATTGGATTTGGTGATTATAAGTCATTAAGTGTCCTTTGAAATAGCTTGTTTCAGCAGTTGTTAGAGAAGAAGTTATATTGCAGGGGTTTAAAATTTGAGTAAGGAAAATAAATTTGAGGGCCTTCTATGTGTCAATCTCTTCGTTCATTTAGTTTTCACACCTGTAGGCGGTGGCTATCATTATCCTTATTTTACTGATGTAGCTCAGAAAAATTAATTGCCCAAAGCCATTAAGAAGTAGGAGGGACTAAAATGTACGGCCTAATACATTAGGAATTAGGAATCTAATGTACGGCCATTAGATTCCTAAGACTGCATGCGTTCCCTTACACTACGCAGTCCAAGAGGAGACAAAAGAGACTAGTCCAGAGGGACGAAATCCTGATGTATTTCGGAGAAGCTAAAGGAGCGTGAGTGGTAGACAGTGGAGGGAATTCCCCCGCGGTCCAGTGGTTAGGACTCCCCGCTTTCACTGCCGAGGGCGCGGGTTCAATCCCTGGTGGGGGAACTAAGATGCCGCAAGCTGCTCCGCGAGGCCAAAAAAAAAAAAAAAGTACTAGATAGTGGAGAGTTCAGAAGCTATTAACTATAGACAAAGAGTCACAAATTTCTGAAAACTTCCTAGTGGTTCCAATAAGATGGAAGCAAAATAAAAAGGTTGCTTGGGTCACGCCGGCTCTGGGGGCGTTCTCAGCCCCAGTCCTGGAGATCGAACCCCGGACCGCGCTCCTGGGGTGGCCGCTCTGGCTGGGTCCTGACCTGCCCCGCGGGGCGCCCGGGAGCCGCGGTCGAGGAGACGGCCCTTGCTGGACACTGAGCTCGGGGAGGTACTCAGAGCGGAAAGGCCCTGGCGGCCCTGGCCTCACAGAGGCTCCCAGCTCCCGGCACCCACGGGAGGACGCCCACGGGAGAGCCGGCGGTGGCCATGGCAACGCGGCGGACGTCAGCTGCGCCGGCGGCCAACGGCCAGGCTGTTGTCGGGGGGCGGGGCCTGGCAGGGACTGGCGGGGTGGGCGCGCGGGTCACGTGGACCGGGGCGGAGCCTGCGCGGGGCGGGCCGGAGCGCGTCGGGAACGGGCGCTGAGGCCCGATCAGCGGGACCCGAGCGAAGGCCGCGCCGAGGTCGCAGGGCCCCGCTGGGCCGCTCTAGCCGCCGCCATGGGCAGTGAGTAGCGGCGGCGAGGCCCTCGCCGGGGGCGCGGGCGCCGACGGGCCGCGGGCGGTGGGGCAGGCGACCGCCCGGGGTCGCTTAGCCCGCGGGCCGGGGAGGCGCGAGGTGCGCCGGGCCGCTGAGGAGGGCGCGAGCCGGGGGCCTCCGCGGAGGCTCCTCCAGCCGTGCGAGGCCTCGCCCGGGCCGGCTGCGGGGCCGGGACCCGGCGGTCCGGGGTCTGCGCATCTCGGTGGGTGGCGAGGAGCGGCGCACGGCGCGGAGAGGCCATTGGTTTTGGGGGCGGGGAGTTAGGGAACCAGGGGAAACTTGGACCGCTTTTAATTTTTCAGGAGCTTAGGAAACTCATATTTTTAGTCCCAAATCACCGTTCCTTAGCATGTTAGTTGTGATGAATGAAGGTCCCTGACTTGTTTCATTTTTTAAAAAGTGATGCATGGCGTGTAGTTTCGGGAAGGAAAGGAGGCAATTGGTGGCATAAAGTTTTCCTTAAAATTTTCATTTCAGTCATTCTGTAGCGTGTACTGAAAACTCAGCGTGTCTCAGGTTGTATAAGCCTTAGGGACAAGGCCTTGCATAATGGGGATCTTTTCAGGGCCCTCTCCCAAACCCTCAACACCAGGAACTTTCACAGATATACTTACATAGCTGTTGGGGTGACTGTTGTATGAATGGATTCCCTCAAACCCAAGCTGTGCACCCACTGGCCAGCTAGCTAACTAGTGGACATTTGGGGGAAGCTGGAAAGGAAGTAGAGGAGACCCTTGGTCTTGAATTAGCAGTATAATGGGTTAAATTCTGCAGCACAAGAATAGACAAGTGGCAGACAAAAAAGTATTGCTTTTTACATGAATATTGCAACACAGATGATCGTAAGCTAAGAGATCAGGGAGGGTAGCTTGGGTGGAAGTGGGAAGGAGAAGGGGTAAAGGGATTCTAGGAAGTTTCCCGATGTGATTGACATTGGTTTTACATTAGAGATGAACACTTTCATAATTCAGATTTGCTTTCCAGATCGTCTGAAATGGTACTTGGGTAACAAACATCTGCCCATGAGAATTTCTGAATTCTGTCAAACATCAGTGGCTGCCATCATTTTGAGAGGTTTTATAAAAAGATAGTATAGTCAGATCAACTATACTTCAATAAAATAAATTTAAAAAAAAAAGAAAAAAAAATACAGTGTGGTCAACTTCCGGCTAACTGCTGAAGTGTAATTACCCATGTCAGTTTAAAAATAATATCCTGATGTTCATATATACAGAATCCAGTGTTCGTAAGGGAAGATGATCATAACTAACACCTAGTTGTGGCTTTTTGTGTTTCTGTACATTATAGACGCTGGCAGAGACTGAGAGATTATCATCTTCATCCTTCAGTTCTTTGGCAGGACTTTGACTTAAGCCGTGCCAGAAGAGAGTGCCTATCCTTAAAGAACCTTGGTTTATCTTTTCAATATTACGAGTTGTCTGGGAAAACAGTACTTCCTAATGAAATGTAGTTGTCATTCTCTGGGCTGATGATTGTACATACACAAGTACTTTGAGATCCTTTTGTGGGAGAGCGACCAAGCAATGAATAGCGACTTAGTGAAATGAAGTAGAGATTGTATACAGTACTTTGAAAACCTACCTATAGAAGGTTGTTCCATGATCTTTCTCATTTATGCATTTCAGCATTTTTCAGTCCCAAATTAAGTCAGTCCTGCAGTTACAGCCCATTTCCTGTTGTACTTTCCTTTTCTGATATGTCCTATTTCCTTCTGTAATGCATGGTCTTGTGAGTAGACTGCATTTGCTCTTTTTGATGTAGTGATGCTCACTGAATTATTCCTTTTCTGTATATGTAGAAGGGGTGGGATTCAAGCATGAGGGAGCAAAATTGTGGTACAAGGATACTTGTATTACTTTGCTTCTGCTGACCAGCCCTTAAACCTTTTGGGCTCCTTTGTCCCGTGAATTATTTCTCTTCCCTTATGTATTTGAAATGGAGAGCATTATGATTAATTCATTTTGGGGGGTGTGGGTGGGATGGATTGCCATTAAAAGAAAACATTTGTATTTGATTCTGTGAAAAGATACACCTCTTTTTAAAAACTTTGTAATAGGGACATTTATTCTTTTTTTATTTTTTAACAGTCAAATTTTTAGAAGTTATCAAACCTTTCTGTGCAGTTCTACCAGAAATTCAGAAACCTGAAAGGAAAGTAAGTATAATATTTTAGTAATATAGAGGGTAGCTAAATGACTTATTCTGTTAAACTATCTAGATTGATTTATTTTCCCCAACCTTTTTCTGGTTGTAATTGGAAAAATATTACCTGTTCCTTCTCCTTGCAAGAGGCACAAAGTGAATAAAACTAGTGTAGACCTTTTAAATCTAGTTTATCTCATGGTTTCAAAAATGACTGTTCTTTAAGTTGTAACGTTTCCAAACCAAGTGTTTCTTTGGTCTGTGTGTTATAAGATATAGTATTCTCCTGTCCATTGTGGTCTACCGCACTAGGAATGACCCAGTCTGTTGGGTCAGTTTTGATGAGTACAACTGTTTCACATAAATGGATTGCAACTGTGCAGGTATATACCTCCCATTTCTTGATTCGTTCAATGCAAAGAAAAAAAATCACAGAAACGCATTCGGAAGATATTGACCACATCTAATTGTTCTTCCATCATTGTACGCTTTTGGAACTGAGGCATTTCAATTCCAGAAATATTGTTAATCCCAAACTGGTCAGTTCCCAGACATTCCTCTTTTACTGTATGTTCAATTTCGCATGGAACTAACCAGAATAGGGACTAAAAAGAGCTAAGTAAGACTTCTGTTAAACTCACTGTTTTATTTAGAAGTATATTTCTTTTTTTATTGCTTTGAGGTTATAAAAATAGTTGTTCCAGTTACATGTAAGGCATCCCAAGAAACTTTAGCTTTTCATATTCTATGAAACATTCACAGAATAATATTACAGGCAGTCCTAGCTTTGCACAATACAGTGTTAACTGAAATGTGTGCATATTAGATCTGTGTCTTTTCGTCCTTTTCAGTCTCAATTAATGTGGTACAATGCCTTGAGGCCAGCCTGTATTTAAGTTGTACTTAATTCTCGAAAAAGTAAAGAAAGATGTTTGAGAAGTTTAGCTGTTTGCTTTAGCTGCTACTAACTAGGGCGAGAGTATTTTAAGAGTAAATAATAGGAGCATGTCATGATGGGGAATGCTGGTTAAGCTTTAATACGGAGTTTTCTTTATGTTTGCTATTTCTTAGTTTTGACTGATCATTCTTTGTTTTCTTGCACAGATCCAGTTTAGAGAGAAGGTACTATGGACTGCTATAACTCTCTTCATCTTCTTAGTATGTTGTCAGGTATGTAACCAAACATTAAACAAATGTCTGTACTGTTATTCTAAGGTCTTGGTTGGTTAGAATTTGAGAAACTTATTTTAGTTCAAATAGTAAATATACTGAATTATTTTGAGCATCATCATTTTTTAAAAATTATTTTTTATTGAAGTGTAGTTGATTTACAATGTTATCTTAGTTTCTGGTGTACGGCAAAGTGATTCATTATACATATACATATTTTTTTTTCATATTCTTTTCCAGTATGGTTTATTACAGGATACTGAATATAGTTCCCTGTGCTATACAGTAGGACCTTGTTGTTTATCCATTATGTATATAATAGTTTGTATCTGCTAACTCCAACCTCCCAATCCATCCTCTCCCCCCGCCCTTGGCAACCACAGGTCTGTTCTCTATATCTGTGAGTCTGTTTCTGTTCCATAAATAAGTTCATTTGTGTTATATTTTAGATTCCACATATAAGCGATATCATATGGTATTTGTCTTTCTCTTTCTGACTTACTTCACTTAGTATGATAATCTCTGTGTCCGTCCATGTCGCTGCAGATGGCATCATTTCATTCTTTTTTATGGCTGGGTAATATTCCATAGTATATATGTGTATGTATATGTTCATATATGTGTGTGTGTGTATATAATATATACACACACACACACACCACATCTTCTTTATCCATTCATCTGTCAATGGACATTTAGATTGCTTTTGTAAATAGGAGCATCATCATTAATCAACTCATCATTAATCTGAGTTGATAGTGAAAATGGTTATCTTCTTCTACTGTGTATTTCTTTTGGTTTACTAGTGGGTTTGAACATATTTTCTTCTTTCCCCTTACTTTTCAGTTAATGATCTTTACCTATTTTTTTCTTGAGATTTTTTTTGAAATTGATTTATGACAGGTTTTTATATATAAAAGTGTTAAATCTTTGACACGTATAGGGCAAATTTTTTCCACTTTGTTTGCTTTTAATCATGTTGTAAATAGTATGTATTAATTAAAAAATCCCCAAAAGCCAAATTCTAGAATCCTAGGGATATTCTGTGTTTATAAATTAATAAAGTTCAATGATGCTTTTTAGTAAAATTTTACAGAGATTAAGTTTATAAAATGAGGATAAAATGTGACCTGCCCATGTCACAGGGTTATTGTATTGTGCGGATTAAATTAGATAATTTAAGTAAAGTTCTTTGAGGGTTTGAAAAGTACCTATATACATATAAGAAAGTTTAAAAAAATTACATGGAGAAGGAGTAGAACAAATAAAGTCCATAATCTGGGGAAAAGCCAAATATATTTTTTTGAAAAGTGAAACTATTTGATCATTAAAATATTTTACTATTATACTTTGTTGAAAATTCTTTTGCTTGGTCAGGGAGAGTGAACTTTTGAAAAATACAGACAAGTAGAAAAAAAGAAGAATCATCCATATTCCTACCATCTTGTTTTAACATCTTGGAAATTCCCCTCCCCTCCATCAAAAAAAAAAAATCAACTTTTTAAAGGTATAATTTATGTACAGCAAAATATACTCATTTTTAAGTGTACATTTTAAAGAATTTTGACAAATGTATACATCTACATACCTACTACCTCAGTGGGTATAGAACATTTCTGTTACTCCAGAATGTTTCTTGTACTCTTTCTTAGTCAATTCCCACCTCACCCCATTCTCAGGCAACCACTGATCTGCTATTTCTATAATTTGATTTGTCTTTTCTAGAATTTCATGTAAATGGAGTGATACAGTGTCTAACTTCTTCATCAGCTTTTTGAGATTCATCCATGGTGTTGATTGTATCCATGTTGATTGTATCACAGTTTGTTCATCTTGTCACCTGTTGTTGGACATTCGGGTTGTTTCCAGATTTTGGCTATAACAAAGTTGCTATGAACATTCCCATACAAGACTTTCTGTGGATATTTGTTTTCATTTCTCTTGGGTGAATACCTATGAGTAGAATTGCTAAGGTTTATGGTAAATGTATGTTCAACTTTGTGAGAAACTAACTCTTTTCCAAGTTGTCCCATCAGCCGTGCCGTATAGGAGTTCTGGTTGCCCTGCATTGTTGTTTATTCTTGGCATTGTTCAGCATTTTAATATTAGCCATTCTAATGGATGAGGTTTTTTTGTTTTTATTTTAATTGAAGTATAGTTGATTTATAATATTGTGTTAGTTTCAGGTGTACAGCAAAGTGATTCAGTTATATATATATATATATTTTCAGATTATTTTCTATTATAGGTTATTATAAGATATTGAATATAGCTTCCTGTGGTATACAGTAAATCCTTGTTGCTTATCTATTTTATGTATAGCAGTTTGTATCTGTTAACCCCGTACTTCTAATTTATCCCTCCCCCCTCTCTCTTTGGTAACCATAAAGTTTATTTTCTATGTCTGTTAGTCTGTTTCTGTTTTGTTTATAGATTCATTTATGTTATTTTTTAGATTCCACATATAAATGATATTTGTCTTTCTCTGACTTAATTCACTAAGTATAATATTGTCTAGGTCCATTCATGTTGCTGCAAATGCCAATATTCCATTCTTTTTTATGGCTGAGTAATATTCCATTGTACACACCCACACACCCCCCCCCCCACACCCACATCTTAAACCAATCGCCTGCTGATGGACACTTAGGTTGCTTCCATGTCTTGGCTGTTGTAAATCATGCTGCTGTCAACATTGGGGTGCATGTATCTTTTTGAATTAGAGTTTTCTCTGGTCATATACCTAGGAGTGAGATTGCTGGATTTTATGGTAGCTCTATTTTTAGTTTTTTAAGGACCCTCCTGTTTTCCATTTCCATCAAAGTGTAGGAAGGTTCTCTTTTCTCCATGGTGAGGTTTTAACTTGTATTTCCCTGGTAAATGATATTGAGCAGCTTTCTCATATGCTTATTGGGTATTTATCTTTTGTAAAGTGTTTTTTCCCCAAATATTTTGCCCATTAAAAAAAATTGCATTTTTGTCTGATTGGTGAATTATATGCATTTTAAAATATTTTCTGGATACAAGTCCTTCATGAGATATATGTATTGTGAATATTTTCTCATAGTCTATGGCTTGCCTTTTCATTTTCTTAACAATATCTTTTGAAGAGCAGAAGTTTTTAATTTCGATGAAGTTCATTTTATCTTTCTCTTTGATTGCTCATGGTTTTTGTTTCCTATCTAAGAAATGTTTGCCTATTTTAAGGTTGTGAAGATTTTCTCCTGTATTCTTCTAAATATTTTACAGTTTTAGCTTGTATGTTTTGGTCTATGATCTATTCCAAGTTAATTTTTGTGTATGGCGTGAGGTAAGGTTAGGGTTCATTTTTTTCTGTATGCATAACCAGTTGTTGAAAAGGCTCTCGTTTCTCCATTGAATTACTTTGGCATCTTTGTTGAAAATCAGTTAGCCATATAAGTGTGGATCTATTTTTGTACTCTCAGTTCTGTTCCATTGATGATATTCCATCGTTATGGTAAACCATAACTCTTTTGATTAATGTAGCTTTAAACTGAGTCCTGTAATTAGATTGTAAAAGTCATCCAACTTTGTTCTTTTCAAAATGATTTTGTCTATTCTAGGTCACTCATATTTCCATCTGAATTTTAGAATCAGCTTGTCATTTTCTTTAAGAAAGCCTCCTGGCATTATGATTTTTATTGCTTTGAATATATAGGTCAATTTAGAGAGCATTACCATCTTAACAATATTGAATCTTCTAATCCAAGGGTCTGCAAACATTTTTTCTGTAAAGGGCCAGATAGTAAATATTTGCAGCTTTGCAGCTGGAACCCAAGAAAACCCAAGAAGAAGAAAACATAACTTGAGTTACATTTCTTAAAGTGTGACATTTCTCATGACTGTTTCATGCCATAAATTAATTTATGCATTTTATGTTACTTCATTATTTTTTTTTCTGTAATGTGTTTACATGGTTGTCAAGCTGTACCTTTTTGTCTTTCTCACGCTTAGGCAGTTTGGCCCAGGGCTGGTGATTTCTTGATTCTCTTTCCACTGAATCTCAAACAGAGAGAGCCACAGTTTTCCCCTCCCAGCCACAGTTGAAGGGTTTGGGGTCTCGTGTTCTCCATAGTGTTTTTTTAGCTTGAGGGAATGGTGGGAGGTGAGACCAGCTGAGAGAAGTGCCATAAATGCCACCTGGGCTTTGCTCTCTTGCTAGACTTTTGTTATGTGTCTTGTGAGGGTCCTCACCACCTGACTGAGGAGGGCTTTATTCCATTGCTGACCTCAGATCGCTCCCCAGTTCCTGATTCAGTGTAGCCCTGTAATTGTCAATTGCACCAGGGAAGGCCCCGTTCCTGGCTTCTCTCATCCATTTCCTCTCAGCTGCCAAAGGAGGCAGGAAAGATTAGGATATCTGTGCAGCCCGCTCTTCTCCAGATTTGGAGTGTTGTGGGGATTCTGGGGATTCTGTGGCCTTCCCTTTGTGATGGTTGGAGCAGTTTCATGCTGAGTCCCTATTCCTCAATTGTCTGTTGTTTTCTCCCTGCCCATGACCATCAAGTTTATGATTCTTTTTCTTGTTTGGCTGCTTTATAGATTATTTTCCTTTAGATTTTTAAATTCTTTTACTATTTTACATGTTTTGAAAAATGTGTTTTCTTATGTATTGGGGAGGGAAATTCTGTAACTTGATCATGGCTTGCCATTTTAGCCCAGAAATATCTTGCTTGGTTTCAGTGCCCACTGCCTTTGGAGATCCCTACTACTAATTTTCTATTTGTCCATCTGATTGGTTCAGGGTTTCCATTCAAGCATGAAATGCTTGTTTCTCTGAAGTGTATACTGTATTTTGTGAAGTTGAAACTGATTATTTTATGTAATATAGGGCAAAGCCTGAACCTCTGCAACTTTGAGAGTCCTAGAAAATAGCTCCTGTTGCTGCGCTTGTTGGACGTGGTCCTGTAACTATGGAATTTACTAAGAGGAGTAAAGTTAGACACTGAGTTTAATCCTGTTGACTATGGGAACGGAGGGAATACCATTACTTAGGGATGGTTGGTTGACTTTCTTGTTTGTTACCCTGCAAAGCATCTAATCATGGAGGTAATGGCTATCTCTACAAGACTCAATTAAGGAAAGTAATTTGATTGATTGGTCTCTCCCCCACTTAGGGAATATTGTGATATGGACTATCCTGTAGTGTTAATTGGTTTTTATTCAATAACTTCCTTTCTCCCCATCTCTCACATTAGCTGAAGAGTGTTTGCATCTATAGGGTGCACACAAAATATTGTGCTTCTTTCTTTTGCTAACCCAGCTAATATATTCAGATGTCCAAAGAGGTTTAGGTTGACCAGATGACCTGTTTAAGATTGCTGGCAGCATCTTTTGGAACTTTTTTTTTTTTTTTAAATCAACTTCATATAGGGAAGGTTTTTGAAATTGGAAGTGTATTTTTCTCCCACATGGTGAGGGAGGGGTTATGGCCAAGTGCTGTGTTCTAAACATGGGTCGTATAATAGGAAGCATTCTGAAGTTAAGGTTTTTTTTTTTTTCATTTTTTTTTTTTTTTAAAGATTTTAAATTTTTATTTATTTATTTATGGCTGTGTTGGGTCTTCGTTTCCGTGCGAGGGCTTTCTCTAGTTGCGGCAAGCGGGGGCCACTCTTCATCGCGGTGCACGGGCCTCTCACTATCGCGGCCTCTCTTGTTGCGGAGCACAGGCTCCAGACGCGCAGGCTCAGTAATTGTGGCTCACGGGCCTAGTTGCTCCGCGGCATGTGGGATCTTCCCAGACCAGGGCTCGAACCCGTGTCGCCTGCATTGGCAGGCAGATTCTCAACCACTGCGCCACCAGGGAAGCCCGGTTTTTTTTTTTTTTCTGATTAAAAAGTATTATGTGTTCATTATAGAAAATATGATAAATGCTGAAAAGAATAAAGAAGAAAAAAATCAACAATAATCCCATCACCTGTGAATAATCACTGTTCAAGATTTTAAAAAATATTTACACCTAGTTTTTTCTTCTATGCATATTTTTACAATGTTGATCTTTTACTTTATTTATACAATTTCATACCATTCTTTTTATACTAGGTTTTCTCAACAATGGCACTGAAGTTTAGGCTGGATAATTCTTTGCGGTGGGGGACTGTCCCATACATTGTAGGATGTTCAGCATCTCTGACCTCTACCCACTAATGCCAGTAGCACCCCCCTCAAGTTGGGACAACCAAAAGTGTCTTCCTATATTGCCAGATGTCCCCTGGGGGGGCAAAGTTGCCCCAGTTTGAGAACCATTGTTTTATACTTAATATTACAACATAAGCACATCCTCATACTGTTACAAGCTTCATAGTGTAATTTTTAATGGCTGCATAGTATTCTACTGTATATCTCATCTTCAGTCTTACATTTGGAGTATGGCCGTGGCTGTCACTAGTACCCATAGCTTTCCAAGATTATTCTGTGATGTGGTAGATATATCCTGTACTGATAGGAGCATTTTCTTTCATTGCAAAAACATAAAATTTATCAACTTAACCATTTTTAAGTGTGCAGTTCAGTAGTGTTACATATATTCACATTGTTGTGCAACAAATCTCCATACTGATAGGAATATTTACTAGTGAAATGTTGTAGGTAATGATTCCCATTGTTTTTATTTTCATTAAAGAACTTTACTTTTAAGGTATGCTTGTTTTGTCATTGAACATGAGAAGTAGTGGTTTTTTTTTAACTATTGCAAATATTAAGTGAATGCATTATAAATTAAGTTCAAACTTAATTTATATAATACATTTTTATAAAATATTTTATGTAATCTTATAGATACCACTATTTGGAATCATGTCATCAGATTCTGCAGATCCTTTCTACTGGATGAGAGTTATTCTTGCATCCAACAGAGGTATATGCTGCTTTTCTTTTGCCTCCATGTTAGTACTGACATCAAGTAGATGTGAAAATGTGGAAACAACTATTTTTTGATGTCTATGGGGAGGGGCAGTATATGGTAAAAGAAACTCATTGCCTAGGAGAAGAGACAAACATGAAGATAATTACAAAACTGTGTATTTATTGTAATAATAGAAGTATGTACAGAGTATAGAGTTACGACAGAATGGAGTGATTAGCATTGTCTAGAGCTTTGGTTCTCCATCCTTTTGTGGGTCGTGTTTCCTTTGAGAATCTAATTAAATTTATCTATACTCTCCCTAGAAAAATGCACGTACATTCACACGTGCAGATTTTTCATAAAATCTCAGGAGATTTCCTGGACTCTCTGAAGTGTATTCTTGAGTTTCTCATGGGACTGAAAGACTGATCTGCAGTGCCAGGGAGGAGATGATGCTGGGAGAGCATTTGGGTTGGAATTCAGCCTGTGGACTGTCGGGAGAGGGAAGCCTGAGTCACAGCACACATGCATGAAGACACGGGGTGCAGGCCGGGGATTCGGGTGGGGGATGCTGGTCAGTGAGGCTGAGAGATAGGGAGGGCCTGGATCAGGAGGGGCTTTTGGGGTGGGTTTTTTCCTACATCAAAAAAGTAACATTTGTTTGTTATAAAAAAATGCACCAACATTTCAGATTTGTATAAAGCTGAAAATGAAGGTCTCGCTTCTCAGGGGTAACTCCTGGGAAGAAAACAGATTGGTGAATAACCATCTAGACCTTTTATCTGAATATATATTCATATATATGAATTTATATACTTTTTTTAAAAACTGAAAAATAAGATCTACTATATAACTATTCTGCTACTTGGTGTGTTTACTTAATATCTTGGATGACCTATTTCATTGAATGGCCATATACTGTTCCATTATAAGGATGTGCCATGATTTCTTTAATCATTCATTCAGGTATTTATTGAGTTCTTCCTATGAGTGGAGCTTTGTGCTAGGTGCTGAGATTAGAGCAGTGATCAAGACAGTGATGCTGTTGTTGTGGAGTTTATGTTACTCTATTTGGAGAGGTAGACTCTACATGAACTGTATCTTGGGAGGGGGAAGGGACATTTGAGCAGAGACCTGCAGGACATGAGAGAAGGCCGTGTGAAGATCTGGGGGAGGAACCTTCTAGGGAATAGCAAGTGCAAAGGCCCTGAGGTGCGAGTATGCTTAATGTGTTCCAAGAACAATGAGGAGGATGGTGTGATTGGAGGAAAAAAGGGAAGGGGAAACGTGGTAGGACATGATGCTGCAGATGAATCCAAGAGCCAGATTATGAGGCTTGTAGACAGTAAGGAGTGTGTTTTAGGTATGACCCTAAGGCCTGTAGGATCTGCTGTCATACATGTAGTTTTTTTCCCAATTTTATATCATTATAATCAATGCTACCATGACTACTATCACATTCTTCTGTAAGTTTTTTAATAGAATGAATTTCTAGAAGTTTAACTGTTTGTTTACAAGGAATGTACACTTAAATTTTTGATAGATACTGTTAAATTGTCTTCCAAAAGCTTTGAATTATTTTACACACTCTGCTACGGTGTATGAGAATGACCATTTCTCTTCCAACAGTGGATAATATTTGTCCTTTAGTCTGTGTGTTAGACAGGTAAAAATTGGTATCTGTTGTTTGTTTTTCTTTATGTGTTGGTGAGCTTGAACATCATCTTATATTTTTATTGAATATTTGTATTTCTTCTATGAGTGGACTTGTTATAAGTCATAGGAAATTACTGACTGGTTTAAACACAAAAATGGAATTTACTGGAAGGATACTAGTCATTTTTTGGAACCCAAAGAGGAGGTAGAACAACTAAGCCTTGTGGAGAGAGAACCAGCTTTCAGACCTCAGCAGCAGGGACAGGGAACCTTGTCTTTGTGATCTAGCTTCAGCAACTCCTGGGTTCTTCAGTTCTCAGTTCAGAATTACAAATTACCAGGATTTCCACCAGACCCAGCTAGCTTTGGTTACAGTTTCAGGATTACATAGTACAGATTTGGGTGCTGGGGTTTCCTCCTATGTTGTTGGTATTTTCCTGAGAAAAGAGCATTATTGGGAGTGGCCATGCCATTTATCTTTTTTATTTTTCTATTTTTTTGGGGGGGGGCTATATTCCCTGTGTTGTACAACACATCCTTGAGGCTGTCTTATACCCATTAGTTTTAACCTCCCACTCCCCACCCTGTATTGCCCCCGCCCACCCCCACTGGTAACCTCTAGTTTGTTCTCTGTATCCGTGAGCCCGCTTCTTTTCTTATTATATTCACTAGTTTGTTGTATTTTTTAGATTGCACTTATAAGTGATATCATATAGTATTTGTCTTTCTCTGACTTATTTCCCTGCTGTTTGTTCATTTTAAAATTCATTTGTAAGAATTCTTTGCCCTTTAGACATACGAGCTCTTTGTTACTTGTGTTCGAACATTTTTCTTTTAACTATTACCCTGTCTTTTGCCACGTGGAGGTTTCATAGTTGTATCTAATCATATCGTCCATCTTTTTGCTTGTGGCCTTTATGTATTTTGTTATAGAAAGGCTTAGAAAGGCTTTTTTTTCCAAGATTATTAACATACTCACTTCTGGTACTTTTGTATTTTGTCTTTTATGGTTATATTTTCTAAATCTGTGGCCTTTATTTTAATGTAAGTCATGAGATAAGGAATCTAGGCTTAATTTTCTATAAATGGCCAGTTATTTGCCAAGGTCCATTTATCCTTCTTTTCCCTACTGAGTGGAAGTGCCATATTTCCTAAATGAAATGTTCATTAAAGCTTGACTGGATTAATTTTTGGACTAGATCCATTTGACAGTTTTAAATTTTGGTGATTTGATATAAAAAGAAATCTACCTACCTGCCTACTAGCTTTAACGATAAGACATATTTTTATCTTTTACCATTGAGGAAGTATCTGAGAAAACATGAAGAATTCATTTAAGATGCCATCTTTTTTTTAAATTTATTTTATTCAAGTGTAGTTGATTTACAATGTTGTGTTAATTTCCGCTGTACAGCAAAGTGATTCAGTTATACATATATACATTCTTTTTCATATTCGTTTCCATTATGGTTTATCACAGGATATTGAATATAGTTCCCTGTGCTATACAGTAGGACCTTGTTGTTTATCCATTCTCTATATAATAGTTTGCATCTGCTAATCCCAAACTCCCAATCCGTCCCTTTCCCAACCCCCTCCCCCTTGGCAACCACAAGTCTGTTCTCTATGTCTGTGAGTCTGCTTCGTAGATAAGTTCATTAACAATAGAAACATCTTGATAACCAGACTAAAATAACAGGAAATGATTTTCCACTTAAATATTAAATGAAATCAAACTGTACACGCTATTTTTGAATATTTTTCCTATCCACTATGTCATTAACATTTTTCATGCCACTCAATATTCTACAACATTGATTTTGATGACTTTATATATAATTTTATATTTTGAATTAGGAGAGTCACAGATATTCTTAGATATCATCTTTTTATTAACTTGTTACTTAATTTTTGGGCTCTTAAAATCCTGCGTTAAAATGTTTAGTGTAAATTTTAAAAATAGTGATTTGGACAGAAATCTTGGACAATTTCTTTCAAAGGATTTCTTTAACAATTTAAGTTTAGAATTCACAGAAATTTACATTTTGGTAGTATTTATAGTAATTTTGATTCAATGCATTGTTGTGAGGTTGTGTTAATAAATGAGAGGGTTTTTTTAGCAGTTAATGTTTAGGAAATGAAAATTTGCTTGTTAACATGTATTTTATAGACATAATTAAGGACTGGGACTCTTCTAAATTAATCTGCATTGGATATCGTAAAGATTATTTACTTTTTTCCCCTTCCTTTACAGGAACGTTAATGGAATTGGGTATCTCCCCAATTGTAACATCTGGTTTGATTATGCAGTTGTTAGCTGGAGCCAAAATCATTGAAGTTGGAGATACACCCAAAGATAGAGCCCTATTCAATGGAGCCCAGAAACGTGAGCATCAATACAATTAATAAAGAGCCTTTTCCAAATTTGAGAATTTTGTGGCAAAGATGTTTTTCTAGTCTTTTTTGTCTTTGGTTATAAGCATGTACTCCTTTTCCCCCAATTTTTGTCAGTATTTGGTATGATCATTACCATTGGGCAAGCCATTGTGTATGTCATGACGGGCATGTATGGGGATCCCGCTGAAATGGGTGCTGGAATCTGTCTCCTTATCATCATTCAGGTAAGAAATCCAATTTTTCATATGGATAACAAAAAAGTTTGTTCCTTTTTTTCTTTTGAAACAATTCTTTAGGTGGTTGACACACTCATTTTCTTACTTTATCGAAGTGACATGTATAAGTTGTGTTGATGTTAAAAATTAAAATTTATTGTAATAGCCCTGTAGATGTCTAATAAAGAATTATGGATCAATCAACTGTATTTCACTGATTCTAAGATGCACATTTTTCACATTTTGATGTCTCTGAAATCAGGATGTTTTCTTAGAGTTGATGCGGTCACACGTGCGGTCAGCCAGGTGGCGGTCGTGATGGTAGGCATTGCCTGCATGTGTACGTCAACTTGGTCAAAGCTGTTTATATCGTCCTTATATCACTTGGTTATATGCATTGTTGATATAACATGTTGTTGAGTTTAACTGCTGTTTAAAATGTCTTCCAACAGTCTGCTGTGATTTGTTATTGAAATGAAGAGTTATTGTGTATAAACAGAGGCACAGAAAGAGCAAGTTAGATGATAAACATCTATGTCTAAGTCTAAACTTTTTATAAGCAGAAAATAAAAAATTCTTTGTAATAGGTTATTGTGTCATAGTTTAATTGAATTATTTTTTTCTTTCTTAATGGCACACATAATAGCGTTACAAATAATAGTATCTTACAGTAAGTGAAATACCATATAAACACACATATATATATCCTATGGATTTTTTAAATGGATATTTTGGAATGGAATTTTTAAAGGCCAACATGATTTTCCCTCTACTAAGTATCTTAAAATGTGTAAAGTTTGGAAGATATTTCTCTAATGTAGTCCTTAAAAATCCTTTAGAGAAGTTACCCAGGAATGGACTGTACTTAAGTTATATAATAATTATTTACTGGATTTTGAAAAGAAGCTTGCTTAAGTTAAACACTGAACGTCTAGAGTCCTGGTTATCTTGAGATGCCTCTTGTTCACTCTACGAAATTAGGATTAATTTAGGAAAAAAATTTTTTTAATGGTCAAAAGGATCAAAGTCAGAAAAATAGTTTAAAATAAAACTAAAACACCAGTTTATTAGTATATATATACGTTGAGAAATACGACCATTTCGGATTGGCATGCTTGACCATCTTTTTTTTTTAATAGGAAATCTTATATAGGAAACAAATCATAGTAAGAAGATTGTTTAGTGAGTATGATTCAGAACAAGGAGAATGGGATTGTTGAGGTATTTATTGGGCATCACTAACACATATCACATATCACAGGGCTTTTCTAATGAAATGGAAATATTTCATCTTTTAACCAGGGGAGGAATCTTTAATGGACTATTAGGTAGTTTTCTGAGCCCCAGTGAGTTCCCATTTGGTATAAGGTACACTTCTTTAAAGGATAACTTTGTCATTATTTCTCCATTTAAAAAACACCTTGGGACTTCCCTGGTGGTCCAGTGGTTAAGACTCCGTGCTTCCACTGCAGGGCACACGGGTTTGATCCCTGGTCAGGGAAGTTTCACAGGCCGCGTAGTGTGGCCAAAAAGAAAAAGTAAGAAAATTATAAAAAAATAAAAAACACCTTGACTGGCAAATTTATAACCCCGAGGAATTAGAGGAAGAAGAGTTGCAGTGGATGGGAAAGAAGATCCTCTGAAAACTGGTTTTAGTATCTTTCAGTTATTTGGTGTGAGGATACTGATACACCAACTTTTGCCTTATTTTGTTTCTTTACAGCATTTGCTTTATGACCCATAGTTAGCATAACCCTGCTTTCTAAAAGACACTCAAAATTGGCATCTAGCTCTTAGAACATTATGCATCAGTAAAATTTTTCTAGTATTTTAGTAAGGGTGTATTTATATTCTTAAGGAACCTCAGCTGACCAGTTCTGGGTTAGTTAGTGAAAGTATTGACTTCTTATGAAGTCAGTTATGGATTTGAATTGATAAAAACTGGAGTTAAGCTATTTTAATTTTTTTTCAGTACCAGAAATCAAGGAATAGTTAAATTCCTGGAACAAAACAAGTGAAGTGGGTATATACTAAGTTGTTTACATAAATTCTGGTGCACAAATATTTGTCTTGTGGTTAATCCTTCTAGTGTTAATGTGTAGAGAAATTTTTCACGTTTGATCATAGGTGGGTAGTGACCCATTGCGTCTTTTTAAGGCTTTGCTAACATTGAAAATGTGTAGATTTGCTAAAGAGATGTGATTAGATCTGTGTTTCCACCTAGAGATTTTGAAAACTGTTTGCATGCTGTTATGTAAGGTATTTCTCACCTTAATTATTCTTGTTTCATTCACATGGTCAGTGTTTTTTCACTAGTGAGTTTCGGAATCTAAATAGTGGGTCTTGATTAAAATTTTAAAAAAGAGTAGAGAGTATCAGTGTGCATGGCACATAGTAGAGGTAAGTATTATTTTGGCAAACTGAGTTGTGTGTGTGCGTGCACGCATGAGCAAGGTTGAAATGTTAAAGTGTTATTTTTATACATACTTTAGAGATTCATATGTATTGAACATTCTAGAAGAGCATGCAATTAGTATTGTTTTTTTATCAACTGTTCTAGTCAATGAGATGCTGTCAGTTTCTGATTTCTCATTCTCCGCATAGGCATGCATGCTTTTTACCATCTTTTATTCCTTTAGTTATAGAAACCATTTCTCATTTAGGTTTCTCTGTAATTCCTTTGTCCAGTTAGAGAAGCACGAGTTTGATTTTCACCAGATATAAATGAATCACCCTCTAGTCTGATGGACATTGGTGTGAACAGGGGTTTGGAGAATTATCGTTGTTTCAGAGCTGCCTGTGTGACCTTGGACAGGTCATTTAATTAGAAGTCCATGATAACACTGTCTGGTTGGCTGATGGTTTGTGGACAGCTGTCATGCCCTGTAGAGGGTGGGCTTCTGTATTTCTGATGGGGAGTATGTACTTATTACATAACTGGTCAAAATAAAATCTCAGTAGCTAAGTCCTAACTTGTCTTTTATCTTGTCAAATTGGTAAACTTGGTTTTCAAACAGTAAAGAATTTGTGAGCTCTCTTAGAAGTTTTGAGAATTTTACCTTTTTTACAGTCCATTGAAATTCAAACTTAAAGATTGTAAACAGACAAGTTAGGCTCTGTACAGCCATTGAAATGACAGTTAAGGAAAAGAAAAAACACTGTAAGGTAAGCATGCTTCAAACGGTGTACTGTAGTTTTCTCTTTCTTAACAGGGATATTGGGTGAACTGAGTAAGGAACGAGGGTGGGAGGCTTCAGAGCTGGGAGGAGTGGAGGGTCATCTCCTCACGTCTGTAGGAGGGTGTCTTTGAAGTGGGGACAGGTGTGAGATTGGGGGCCTAGAAGCACATTTTCTTCCCCCCTTGGTTAGGTTACTGAAGTGTGGGGAAGGAGTCACATGACCAGAGAGGTCACTTGCAAAGCTATGGATTATTTCTAATTGATACATACTTTTACTGATGTGTTCTCCAACAGGAAAATTAAGAATTTTCAATTTCACATAAAGTTAGTATGCTTTCTTTTTTTAAAAAAAAAATCATAAACTTAAGAACCCGGTGAACCCTTAATTGTTTTCAGATTTACATTAAGTTTTTGTCACTGTATGTATTGAATGCATTTTTACATTGTTATAATCTGTGTACATATTTGTGCTCTACTTTTTGACTTATTCTGTTGTATATTTTATATTATATATAATACACATATATAAAATCTATAATACTTAAAAATGTATCAGCATAGTTCACATGCTTGTCCTTTAATGGCCTATAAAATTGCATCTTGTTACTGTATCGTAATTCATTTGGTCTTTTACTTACTTGAAGCTATTTGGAATGCTTTTCAGTTTCTTGCTGTCATAAATGCTACAACTGTGAACATTTTTGTTTTAGGGTGCTTTTCAATAGGCCTTATTTAAACATTATAAGAGAAATATAAATATACTTTAAAAGTCAAAATGTCTGCTTTATAATGTAACAACATTTCCAATCCTCTCATTTGCAGAATTGGCTTCTGATGAAACTAAATCGGGTTAGATGCAGGGTGTCATAATAGTGATACTGCATCGACTAGGTTTTAGTGTTGAAAATGCCTGTACTTTGAAAGTAGTCAATGGTGTTCACTGCCCCTTTCTGAGTTTATTCTTGCTTCAGCTTACTTGCATTTCTTTCCCCACAGTTGTTTGTTGCTGGTTTGATTGTGCTGCTGTTAGATGAGCTGCTACAGAAGGGTTACGGCTTGGGGTCTGGGATTTCCCTCTTTATTGCCACCAACATCTGTGAAACCATTGTCTGGAAGGCCTTTAGTCCCACTACCATTAACACTGGCAGAGGTACAACGCACAGGGACGCAACTGCACGGGTTTGGCTGGGTGTGTGTGGAGAGGAGCACGAGGTGGTGGAGCAGGACGTGCCGACAGACGCCCTGGTTTGCTGTCCCAGGCGACAGCGGGTGTCAGGTGTTCCAAAGCTAATAAGCAGAGATTGGTGGAGTATGAACTGTTGCTTCAGAACGAATAGTATCTAAAATTTAGCCTCTGCTCATTTAAAATTTCAGTGGTTGCAAACATTTAAAAAAATTTATTTGCCTAAGCCATTGTTGCAGAAGTCATTGATTTTGACTGATTTCAGCATTCCTAGAGGGATAAAAAGGTAGTGGATTTCAGATAAAAAAAACATTATTTATTGCATCATCAGGGAGTACTAGTACTTTTGCTGCTGTTCTCCTTGGCTTTGTAATAGCACCTAAATTATGAAATATTTCATTGTGTTTCCCCTTACCCATCTCCACTTCTCTCAAGTGCCATCCAAGATTTGTAATGGTTAACATCTAACCTGGTCCCAGCCTTAAGAAAATAGCAGTGATGGTTTATTAATATACTTAGTAAAATGAATTAAAGGCAAGCTTGGTAATGTCTGTCTTTCAACTCTGACATCTTTATTCTGCTTTGCTGCTTCTTTTCCCCATCTCCCCCCACCCCACCTCCGAATGTTCTTTTCCCTTCCCTAAAGTAAAAGTGAGGCAAATCATTATGAACTAAATATTTGCTTTGGTTATTCTACTTTGTCTGTTTTCATCAAGAATACTCTCTTGAGAAAACTTCAGATTTATGAAAAAAAAAAAAAGACATATTTGCCTCAATGATGTAAATATTTTTTAGAAGCTCCACACATGGCTGTATCATAAAGTAAACATAGATGAATTATTTTGACTCATATTTTCTGCCTTGTACTGGAGCTTCAAGGTTATTTGTTTTGACTTTTGGGACAACTTTGGGTAATGAAGCTACAGCCGATTTCTATCTTGATTTATCAGGTACCGAGTTTGAGGGTGCAGTCATAGCTCTCTTTCATTTACTGGCCACCAGGACAGACAAAGTTCGAGCTCTAAGGGAAGCTTTCTATCGTCAGAATTTACCCAATCTCATGAACCTCATTGCTACAGTTTTCGTGTTTGCTGTTGTTATATATTTTCAGGTAAGTATACTTTCTTCGCTGAAGTTAAGTGGAGTGTGGATTTTTATTTTGCTCTTAAAGAGGAGAATACCATTTGAAATGTTAGCAGCTAAGTCAGTGTTTCAAAATCTAGTTAGGCAAATAATTCCATCGTTTAGACTCTGAGGTGCAAAATATTAGCGATTATGAAATAGAAAAGGATTTCTATTTCTGTGTGTCTCTGTGGAAGGGAAAGTTTGTTAGCATTGTCTTTGCATAGTCCCTCCTGTGACTGTTTGCCTCGTCTGGAGTCGTACGTGCAGCCCCTCCGCCTTACTCCTAAGCTTCCTTTTTCAGGGATTTCGTGTGGACCTGCCCATTAAGTCGGCCCGGTACCGAGGGCAGTACAGCAGCTACCCCATCAAGCTCTTCTACACCTCCAACATCCCCATCATCCTGCAGTCGGCCCTGGTGTCCAACCTGTATGTTATTTCCCAGATGCTGTCAGTTCGATTTAGTGGCAACTTTTTAGTAAATTTACTAGGACAGTGGGCTGTGAGTATTTCATTATTTATTCTAAGTATTCAAATTAATTGTAATTTGCATTTCATGCTTGTATTTTTAACTGAAAGAGATGAGCCATAATTGAAGCAGTTGCTATATATAACATTTCCAGATTCATTTACCTGTAGCACAGTTTATCATTTATTTGGAAGAGTTGTAAAACTGTAAGCATTGTAAAACTAAGATTGGCCGAGTACTTTGTACTATTTTACGTCTAGGAAGCATTTTCACATCTCGTTTGAGTGATCTTTTAGGTTAAAATCACAGTTGCTCTTATGAAAGTGATTCCCTGTTTTGTAATCTTATTCCACTATTGTCTGGAATAATGTTTTTTTCAAAGAAGCTATTTACTGATTATATAGGATACTGAAATCATCCTCTCCTGCCTCCCCTGCCATTTTTCATGGCCCAAATGGCAGTAAATAAGAAAGGCACGTAATAACTATATTGAAGAGAGAACAGTTGCTAGAAATGGAATCCAGTAAATTCTGCCTTCCTCTTTTAGATTTTCATCATAGCTCCTTCTAAAGCAATCCAGCCAGATTGTGATTGAGGTGTGAGTTATTGTAGGATTGAAATTTTTTTTTTTTTGGCTGCGTTGGGTCTTCGTTGCTGCGCGTGGGATGGCCTTTCTCTAGTTGCGGTGCGCGGGCTTCTCATTGCAGTGGCTTCTTTTGTTGCGGAGCCCGGGCTCTAGGTCCACCGGCTTCAGTAGTTGCAGCACGCAGCTCAGTAGTTGTGGCACGTGGGCCCTAGAGCGTGCGGGCTTCAGTAGTTGCGGCGCATGAGCTCTAGAGTGTAGGCTCAGTAGTTGTGGCGCACGGGCTTAGTTGCTCCGCGGCATGTGGGATCTTCCCGGACCAGGGATCAAACTCGTGTCCCATGCATTGGCAGGCAGATTCTTAACCACTGGGCCACCAGGGAAGTCCAGAATTGAATTTTGACTGGTTTAAATTTTCACCTGACCAAGGAGTATTTTTTCCCCCTTAAAACTACAGAATTAGAGAAGAGTAAGAGCCTTTATTGTTTTCAGAATATGTAGTTCTAGAATTTGTATTCCCCCAAAGAATTATTTTTTTTACAGTCATTCCTGAAATACGGTGCTTATTCTATGCATTTGTCTTAACGTGCTACCTTTTGTATTGTAAGTTGTAGTGACGTATCTTTCTGCTTTTATGGAAGGCCATTTTTTAAAATGTAAAGTTTAATAGGATGAGACAGTAATTCTTGAAAGGCAGTTGAAGGAAGTATGATTCCCTTTATCTGGAATAGTTGACCCTTGAACATGGGTTTGAGCTGTACGGGTTCATTTAGACGCAGGCTTTTTCAGTAGTAAACACTTCAGTACTGCACGGTCTGCAGCGGGTTGAATCCTGCGATGCAGAACCGCGGATACGGAGGAGCCGTATACGCAGAAGGGTAACAATAACTTATATGTGGATTTCGACTTCATGGAGGGTCGGTGCCCTAACCCCCTCGTTGTTCAAGGGTCAGCTGGACTCCTTTTCCATTCATTTAACAGAAATTGGATTGCCTGTGGTGAGGGGAGGTACTGTCCCTCCCCTCATGAGCTAATAGTCTGGCAGTCATTATTACTATGATAATTTCACAGTAATAAATGCACTGAGTGGTTGTATAGATTGTGTTGTGATCTTAATGAGATTTTTTTTTTTAACTTGAGAGAGCTATTGGGAAGTTTAATTTGTCAGGGCTTTTGATTTGGAATCAGTGATTCTAGGGGCACAGTAAATGAATCATTTGGAAATTGTAAATTCAGGAACCAGACATTTTAATCATTGCATCCAAAAATTGCTTTCCCACCCTCTATGCCCAGAACTTTTATTTAATATGAGCGAATACATGCTATTCCCATTTCTTTTACTATAAAAATTCTTAAATGTTTGTGTGGATAAAAAAATCCCTTTATACTTATTAAAAGACTACTTTTTACAATATACAAATCATATAAAGTTTAGGCAGTGAGTCGTTAGTCTTCTGTTAATATTTCAGTTGATTGCATTCTTAATAGCATACCTTGAAGTGAAAGAATATGTATGTACTCTTACATAGTTCAGAAAATTTCTGACTATAAATGTTATCAGAGATCGATGTGATCTATTCCTGTCTTCAGGAAGAGAAGGAAGATTCTTCTTATAGAAGTATTATAATTTTTTTAAAAAATTGCTCTTGTTAATATATTCACAATGTCTTTTATGTAATAGACACTCACTATATAAATTTTTTTTTACTCACTGTATAATTTTGTAAGAGTGAAGATATCAGACACAAAAGTAAATCCTTTAAGTTACATAGAATCATTAGTTGTAGGTGCTTTGAACTTAAAACATCGTCATAATTTTTGAGGAGTTTGAAAAGTCACAGAAATGTGACCATTTGTGCTTTTTATTCTTGTTCTATAGGACGTCAGTGGGGGAGGACCTGCTCGTTCTTACCCAGTGGGGGGCCTTTGTTACTACCTTTCTCCTCCTGAGTCCATGGGCGCCATATTTGAGGATCCTGTCCATGTGGTTGTTTATATCATCTTCATGTTGGGATCATGTGCATTCTTTTCTAAGACGTGGATAGAGGTGTCTGGTTCCTCAGCCAAAGATGTAAGTATTTGGTTTATTTGAAAATGAAAAAAAAAATTCATAATTTTTAGGTGTCAAATGGTAATTGATACACTTACTTTTGTAATTTAAACTCAAATTCATACATTCTTAATGAGGTAATGTCATCCCCAGGGAGTTAAAAACTACAGGTAGTTCCTGGAAAGTGAAAAATTCTTAGATTTTACAATGGTTTGTGACCATCCAAAGCTCAACCCTACCCGACAAAGTCTTATTCCTTAGTATTTAATTTCTCTTTAGGGAGGTGATAATTAAGGAAAGATTGAGAAACCCGGGCTTAAGGTATGGCTAATGTGGTTGTGCAGCATTGTAGCCTCAGGGAATATTATGATATGACAGTGTCTACTTCAGTCTTCCCGTATTTTACTTGTTAGTGTGTGGAGAGCACTTCACACAGAACCTAGTAGTAAACAGTGAAATAGTTAGAGTTTGATTTTAAAAGTTGTTTTTCTCTTCGCAGGTAGCTAAACAGCTTAAAGAACAGCAAATGGTAATGAGGGGCCACAGGGATACCTCTATGGTTCACGAGCTTAATAGGTAAGGAAGGCCATTAGACTCAGTCTTTGATAGGAGAGAATGTGTGTTACATACACACACGTGTTCTTGGTTTTTCAATCATTTGTTCTCAGATGTTATTTAAATTCATATTTGAAGCATTTTTCTTCTACTTAACACAAAAGAACCAAAATTTAACACAGAAGTGAATTGTTCTCCACATCAGAATTGACACCTAAATTATTATTTTAATTGAAATTATGTTCCCTTCACTGCTCAGCCCAGTGTTAAAATGCTGTAGGTCAGAGGTCCTCGTCTGGCTGCACTTAAAATCACCTGGGAGCTTTTAAAAAATACTGATATCCTGCCTCTAGGAATTGTGATTTATGTGGTCTGTGGTGGGTCCCAGGCATCAGTTTTTTGTTTTTTTGATAACAGTTTATTGAGATATAATTCACATATCATGTAATTTACTCATTTGAAATATACAGTTTAGTGGGGTTTTGTTTTTCGGTTTTTTTTAGTATATTCTGAGTGTGTAATCATTACAATATAATTTTTAAAACATTTTCATCACCTGGAAAGAAGCCTTGTACCTATTAGTTATTCTCCATTCCTACCCACCCTCCCACCTCCCAGCCCCAGGCTTTTTATCTAGTGTCTGTAGATTTGCCTGTTCTGGACATTTCATATAAATGGAGTTATATGAGATCCTTTGTGAATATCTTTTTCACGTAGCATAATGTTTTTGGGGTTCATTCATTATTCGTGAATAATATTCCCTTGTATGGATGTACCACGTTTTGTCTGTCCATGTCATTCCATCAGTTGATGGAAATTTTGGTTGTTTCCACTTTTTGGCTGTCATGAATAATGCTGTTGTGAACGTACCTGTTCAGGTCTTGTGTGGACGTATGTTTTCACTTCTCTCAGAGTGGAACTATTGGGTTGGGTAGTAACTGTGTTGAACGTGTTGAGGAACTGCCGGCCCTTCTCGGGAGCAGCCGCCCCGTTCTGCATCCAGGCGCGGTGTCTGGAGCTGCTGCACGTCCTCACCAGCACTAGTTCTTGTTTTGATTTTAGCCACCTAGTTGCTATGAAGTGGTATCTCATTGTGGTTTTTCCCTCTTCATTGTGGTTTTGATTTGCTTCTCCCTGATGAGTAATGATGTTAAGCATCTTTTCATGTGTTAATTAGCCATTCGAATATGTTCTTTGGAGAAATGTCTCTTTTGCTCATTTAAAATTTCTAATTGGGTTGTCTTTTTGTTACTGTTTATAAGGTTAAAAAAAATATTTTCGATGTATCTCGTCAGGTAAATGATTTGCAAATATTTTGTCCCTTTCTGTGGGTTGTCTTTTCACTTTCTTGATGGTGTCCTTTGATGCACAAGTTTTTAATTTTGATGTTCAGTTTTTCTATTTCTCCTTTGGTTTCTTTGTGCTGCTTTTGGTGTTGTATCTAAGAAGCCAGGGTCACAAAGATTAATCCTCTTATGTTTAGGTCTGTGACCACTCTGAGCTCATTTTTGTTTCATGTGAGATAGGGGTCCAGATTCCTTCTTTTCCATGTGGATAGCCAAGTGTTCCAGAACGATTTGTTGAAAAGGCATTGGTATTTTAAAGTTTTTATTTACAACGTGGAATAGATTGCAGAGTGGTATAATGAACCTCTGCGTCCAACTGTATCCAGCTTTAGTCGTTACCCTTCTCCCATTCTTGTTTCATCTACTGTCTTCCCCATCCATGGTCCCTCGCCCCCATCTTTTTTTCCCCTCTGGAGTATTTTAAATACAATCCCATTATTTTTAACAGTTCTCCAGGTGATACTAACATGTGGCCAAGGTTGAATTACTGTTGAATAGGGTCATCCAAATCTTGTCACATAAATTTGATACTTAGAAAGCATTTTGATATTTACTCTTCATCTACAAGAGGGAGCTAAAGGTTACCCACTTACAAACAATATTAAACATTCCAATACTTAAATCACAGTTGAGGTATCTCCTCTTCTGCTGTAAAAATCATGTATTGCCTTTCTTGGCTATTAACTGGTTTCTTGAAATCAGGGAGTCAGATCACTCCTTTCATCATTTTCATCAACACATACCTGTGCACAGCCCTGGACGAACCGTCAGTACTGCGGACAGTTCCCTGGCACGTTAGTTTAATTTTCTTCCGCCTGTTACTGCTGCCCCCTACTGCCCCTTCCCATGGGCCTCCCCTGCCTGACTCGGGGTTTTGTCTTCCAGGTACATCCCCACGGCGGCTGCGTTTGGGGGCTTGTGCATCGGCGCCCTGTCGGTGTTGGCCGACTTCCTCGGGGCCATTGGCTCGGGCACTGGAATTCTGCTTGCAGTCACCATTATTTATCAGTATTTTGAAATATTTGTTAAGGAACAGGCTGAAGTTGGCGGGATGGGTGCTTTGTTTTTCTAAATGTTCCAGTATTTCTTTTTGTGTGTGTGAAAGGGAAAATATTTTGACTCATTGTTTTTGTCAGATAATGCTGGCTCCCCTTTTCTTCTCTCACAGTTTGTTTTCAAGTGTTGACCATCTCATTCCTGAAATGGGCACGGAGCTAAGCCTGTGTGCAGCATTAGTACCAGCTGCCTTAACACTAAAGTTTACATTATTCATTAAAAAACCTACATGCAGTGTTGCCTGTGATGCTGGAAACCAATGTACCCGCCTTGCCATGTTCGGTTGTGACGGTGACGTGGATCAGTCTTGCACACAACATTCAAGACACTCAGTATTCCCCCCACTTGTTTAAAAATAAATGTAGTTCAAATTGCCACTTTCCAGTATTTTTGAGCTTATTTAATGAGTTCTGGATCATTTATATCTAATCTATATTTTAGATATAATTACTTTTTATACTTTTTTATCTCATAGTATCCACATTCCCACCCTCCCCCGTTTTATTTGTTCCTCCTCAAAGCAGCCACTTAGCCCAGATAAGCAGAATCAAGCTTTCAGAGTCAAATCTGGCACCAGAAACAACTGCTTATAATTACTCTGCCTGTTTGTTTTCCATTCCCCTTTCCTCCCAGGGACAGCACAGTCGGTGCTGTTTTACCGTATTGGCTATGCCTTCGAATTCCAACACGTCACTTGAGAATACTCTTCAAGATACTATGCCCCAATTTTTTTTTTTTTTTAATCCCTAAAGCAAAGATCTAATTCTCAAGCAATGTCTGTAGTTCAGTGGGGGTGAACAATGAGTAATTCATGCTAGGAATCTGTGTATGTTGTTGTACTTTATAGCAGCAACATGAGTGTAAACAGTAGACAATAAAATTTTATTTAATAAAACTTTTGGTTGTGTTGGAAAAATAAAATCTGGTATTAAATGATTTCTAAGATTATATAGGTTCATTATATTCATACAAAATTCATCCTGAGATACCTATTGCAAATGTATTAGTTTAATCCTAAAAATACTGAGGGACAGTGGCCAACAAAAGGGTACTCAATTTTGTGACTAACATTTGGAAAGACCAGAAAAAAAAAATGGTCACAAACAATATCCCAGCCTCCTTTTGAAATAGCACAGTTCTTTATAAATAATTCTTTTTTGGGGGGGGGGGGGGCTGTGCTGCGTGGCTTATGGGATCTTAGCTCCCCGGCCAGGAATCCTTTGTAGTGAAAGCACAGAGTCCTAACCACTGGACCGCCAGGGAATTCCCTAATTCATTTTTCAAAGTATGTGCTTTATTGCCCAAAAAGATCAAACTTAATTTTTCAAAGAAGTCCTTCTCATTCATATGGCTTTCTATCATTGTTTACTTTCTTACTGCAGGAAGTGTATCTTATTTAGCTTAGGATCACAAAGCCAACTAATTTCAGGAGGAAGGCAGAGAGAACACAGGCAGGCAGGAGGGTAGCCATGTCCACTGGAGAGCATCTCCTGAGGGCCTCAGACCACTGTTACCATGGAAATACAACCCAGTGTTACAGCTATTTTTCCCCAGAGAAGGTGGAAATACAGCTTTTAATAATAAACCTTCAAAAAAATACTAATAAACCTTCAACGTTTAAATACTGATGATACACTAATAGGGCCAGCCAGTGAAAACACCCAGACTGCCAGTTCTCAAACTGACAGAATTTCCAAAGCATAGCCTTTGATATTTACAGAGAACATAAACTGCATTAGGGGATGTTCTAGGATTTAGGTGTCACTTCTGAACTGCACTCAGGAAAAGAAGAAGGCAGAAAGGACAGGCAGGGGTTACAAACCTCTGTCCTCCATCAGCATTTGAGTAGCTTTATCAGTTGGCATGGGGAGTGGTTTTGCAAGAGTTGGAGGCTGTTTGGAGACCAGTCTGTGTGCTTGAGCCTGTGCATTCTCTGTATGCCTTGGCGTCTCTTGATTTTGATGAAGAGCAGTAACGAGGGCCTTGAGTGCTCAGGGAAGAGGATTACAGTCCCTGGAGAATCATGATGCCCATAACTAAAAATAAGGATTTAAGAGGCACAGGGGAAGGCTACTATTAGAGCAACTAGTTGGGGCTGAATTTTCATAGTATTCACAGGGAGAGTAGACTTCATCTATACAGTTCTCTAGTTGCATGATTCTTTCCATTCTTTTTAGGAAGTACAATATAAAGATCTATTTTTGCTCATAAAAATATCTCTAGGTAAGACAGTGAACCTGCAGACAAGCAAACTGTACTGCAGCCCTTTTGGCATTAGTCCCCTGATCTTATCTGGATCTGAGGGGCCTGGCTAACCCCTGGTCCAGGGCTGGAAACATGACTTAGGGGTAGCCAATGAGAACCATCCAGAGACTTCTACACCACAGAAAGAAGCAGTAATCCTGGAGCCTCTGAGGCTACAGAAGTCCACACAACAGCCAAGCTCAAGAGGTAAGAAAATGGCCAATGACACCAGTGGACCTTGAGGATTGGGGGCAGGGGAGGTTTGGGCATGGCATGAGCCAGAAACAATCCATATTTTCCTTTAAAGAAGCTTGTATTGGGTTTCTGGTACTTGCTAACTGTGCTGGCTACACTCACAGTTTAACACCAAGACAATGCCCCAAACCATGTAAATCTTATTACTATGGGTTTGGTTTTTAGAAACTTCAAGTACTTTTTGAGGTAAGGATAGGAAATGAGATTCTGAAGTATATACACGTGCTTGAGGGAAGGGCCCTGTATTTTCATTAGCCTCTGAACCTTGGTACGTGAATGAATCGACCGTTTTTCATTACATAAGAGCTGGTCACCCTCCAGTAGTTAGATGGCTATAAGGACACTACCTAACTGGAAACATTTGCTTATTACTAATGTTATTCTCTTTTATATCCTCTGCTATGCAGATTAATTCCATATAGCAGATAATTAGGAGAGGCCAAGAAAGTCCCTATATAGGTCTGTCTTTTAAAAAAAACTCTAATGCCGTAAACAGTTGTTTGCATACCTCGCCACATATTTTTTAGTGGGGGTTGGGAAAAGTTGACCTAATTGGAATTCAGGGCTGTTTTCCTAAGAAAATACCGTATCTCCTGGATTAGAGTAGAAAAGTTAACAGCTGAGCTTTCTTTTTTGAAAGCTGTATTAAACATTACCTGCATTTATGTTGTTCTTCTTTAATATTAGCTGGAGTCTAGCATTTAAATGAAGGCTATAATCTACCTGTAATTACAATTCCATACCACCACATGCATTCTGTGCTTTTATTTTATGAAAAAACTAATTTCAAATTTCCATTGCAACTAAGCTGAATACAAAGTCTTAATGATGGAGGCCTGTGTCCTGGTTACAGAAACACGGCGACTGTCCTTTGGCCTTAAAACTTCAAGAAGGGCACTTCAAATGGCTTCGTGTTTGCATGTTTCAGCGCCAGAGCGTAGGAATAGACTCTGGCGTCCACTGTCAGATGTTCATCAGCTACCAGAGCTAGAGGAGGCGAAGAATACAAGTCAGATAATGAAGTTGATAACGGATAATAATACCCCTTATCAGCCAATCAGTGTTTACTGAGTGGCTACTATGTGCCAGTTCCTGTGCTAGATGCTGGTGGTATAGTGATGAACAAGACGTTTCCTGCCTTCAAGGATCTTACTCTAGCAGAAGAATAAAGGATGTAAAAGCAGGACTACGTTTCCAGCATGATATAAGAACAAGAAAAAGTTAAAGACAGAAGAGCACATATACCAGGTGATGATTCTATGTTTTAAACAGCAAAGCTTTAAGTTTATAGATCCAACTGTTACTTCATAGATCGCTCACTACAGGGCTTTGTTGCGCTGAAACTACACAGTAATGATGATTCATGCATCCTCTCCACTGTCAGGGACACACACGTTCCATGTGCAAGTTAAGCTGTGTGCTCGGAGGGACTGGAATGAGGTCTCTGAATCTGACCACAAGGGTCTTTCATGAGAACTTCTGTTTTACTCAGGTGGAAGCCCCCAGATTTCCAATCCGCCCCTTGTTTCCCAGCCACTTGTTAAGGAACAAGCTCAGAGTCGGTTTGACCCTCAAAGGCAGGGTTCTGTCCTGCTCATCTGTGCCAGCAGGTGCTGGGCGAGTGCTGAAAGCTATTCTTCTTAGCAAACTGAACTCCACGTGCCTTCCTACTCACTTCTCAAATGGTACATGTGGAATAAATAATTTGATCACTATATTGTGATGCTAGTAAAGCCAGGAACACTGGTTCTTTGCCCCTCCCTCTTCCTATATATACAGATCCTTCTACCTCCCTCACTATTTTCCCCCTCTTTTAAGGCTGGAAGGGAAGTTACTGGAAAGGAGAAGGAAGGAATTATTTTTAAAAGGACATTTTTCTAATACAAAAAATAAAAACAATAGCACATAACCTTCAAGCATTTGTGTGTCACCATTATCCCATTTAATTTTACTCCTGCCTCCTCAGAGGTAGGGGCTGTCCTACTGTTCCCGTTTAATGAGAAGAGCTAGGAACCTGTTCTGAGCTGTAACTAACACACAGTTGGCTGAGCCTCAATCCAGCCAGGCCTGTCGGCCTCAGAGTTGTGCTGTGACGGGTGGCCACGGCTCTCCCCGAGTAAACACCTCATAAATCACTGCATCTCCTCACGACGAGCACTTCTGACTCTGACTCTGGGATCCTAAGGTGGTTTCTACCTTAGGTCTGGTCTATAAAAAGGTAACGTAGGGATGGAGGCTGTCTGGGAACCTGAAATCCCAGCAGTTTTTGAAAGATCCCCTTGACTTTTCAAACACAGACATCAGAAATAAAACTGTACGCCACTGGTACTCACGGGAGGAAGGAAGAGACTGCTCCCAAAGCTTCAGGTCAAACAATGCTTCAAGTTAATTTTTGAAATAAAAACTTAACAGTATTCAAATTAGGAGATCACCCACTTCTTTGTTGTGAGTGACTGGAGACGAACCCAGCTGGCAGAGGAGCCCCCGAAGGCCCTGCCACATCTTTTGCAGTATCTCCTCCTGTAGGGTTACCGGAGGACATCGGTCCATGGAACCTTACTAATTTTTACAAAGTCCTATGAGACGGGCTGACCAGGAACCACATGTAGCTACACGACAAGTAGTTTACTAAGGGGCACGCTGCTAGTTAGTTCATTATATCAGCTTATCACACTGCGTATATATTAGATGCCTAAATGTTTGTTAAAATCTCCTTTAACTTAGACCCCACACAAAGAACCATCCAACATACTGGCATATTTGAGGATCAGTTAAGAGATTATTTACTATACCTTTGCATGGCAGGGGTTAAAGATTTAAGGTATAGAATAGTTTTGGCTAGTCAGCAGGCCTATATCTTGACTGTTCTGTAGGATTAAAAAAGCCCCTAATGAAAGCTTTCACTTGACATGGAATGTTTTGCTCTTATTTTCAAACTCTATGCCACCTGGAAAGGAAACTTATTATGTAGGTCAACTGCAGTCTTATAACAGTTTCTAGGTATTTGAGTTTAATGAGGAAGAAGAGAAAGAAATAGAATTATATTTAGTACCCCGTTGGTGGGGATGGGGAAAACAGAGAAAGTGGGGTAATCAAGAATGCTTACCATCAAGTCTCTTCAGCAGGTCATTCTTTGGTAAGGAAATCACTTCCACAAATTCTAAACAAACAAAGTGCAAATGAAAATAAAGCCGGACACCAAGCGAGCCCACCTGAGCAATTCACAGTGCCACGGCCGCTCCCGCTGCACCACACGGCACTCAAGGCCAGCCCCCGAGCGGGACACATACCTCCATCTCCTGAAAACAAACAGAAGGGGGACATCTCAGCAAGGCCCGGAATGGTCAAACACTGCAAGGCTTTTGTGCAAGACGTTATCAAAAAGGCTATAAGAGTTTAACAGAAACCTGGGTCTCTACTAATTTAATTTATACATGTGGTAAAATAATTCCAACAGTACAAAGTTATTGTTCTCCAAATCAAATGTTTTAATGGCCAAGTTTAAAGCATATTCTGTGATATGCATATATGTATTTTTAAACTTTGTTAAAATATACATAACATAAAATTTACCAATTCAACCATTTTTGAAGGTACAAATTCAGTGGCATTAAACACAGTCACATTGTTGTGCAATCATCAGCACTACGCATCTCCGGAACTTTTTCATCATCCAAAACAGAAAGGTGGTACCCGCTGAACAAGAATTCCCTATCCTCGGTGACCTCTATTCTACCTTCTGTCTCTATGAATGTAGCGATTTTAGGTAGCTCACATTTGTGGAATCACACAATATTTGCCCTCCTGTGTCTGGCTTAATTTCACTGAGCAAGATGTTTTCAAGCTTCATGTATCAGCATGCCTCGTTGCTTCACGGCTGAGTAATATTCCATTGTAAGAATAGGCCACGTTTTGTTTATCCATCTGTTAATGGACACTTGGGTTGTTCCACCTTTTGGGTATTGTGAATGATGCTGAATGAACACTGGTGTCCAAGTATTTGTTTGAGGCCCTGCTTTCAATTCCGGGTATTTACCTAGGAGTGGAATTGCTGGGTCACCTGCTAATTCCATGTTTAGCTCTCTGAGGAACTGCCAAACTCTTCCTCAGCATGTTATATTCGCTAGTTTGAAAACTGGGCATTTAAAATTAGCTGCAGTGGGAAACTGGAACACTCAGGAACAACTAAAAGGGATGGGAAATGGAAGACCTCCACTCTAACACATGATTTACGGTGGTGTCTGTGTCACCACCACCTTCTAGTGGGGCTGCGAGAGCACACGGAACCGACAGAGGCATTAAAGCCTCTGAATCCAAACTTGCTAAGAAATGTGGAGCAAAGAATTTCCCCAAAGCTTCACTAAATATGGAACTCAACAAAAACAGTTAATATGGCACTGTGCTGTAGCACTTCTGCCATTCTTACAATATTGACGGAGACAGAAATCAGAGTGATTTTGAAGATTTTCACTGTTTACGATTTAAGGCCTGTAGCTTATTACTAAGCGGGAATAAACTCCATATAGAAAGTATGGAAATTTGTAATTGCACATTTTTTATAAAGAAAGCATAAAAATCAATGAAGTGCTAAGAGAAAAACACTGAAATACATAAGATTAGGAAAATAGCCAAGAGTACCAATGAAGCATCTCTGAAAAACCATTATTCTATTAACAAAAATCAAACTAGTATCAAGTTAAAAGAAATTTAATGCAACGCAACCACTGTAAATGTAGCCAACACATGCTTACCTGGCTTTGGCTTAGGCCTTACGTTTTCAGCATCGTCTCCATTGATAGTTACGGTTACGATATGTGTGGTACAGTTTGACAAGCCTGGATCCATACAGACAGCTGGGGAGAGAAGCAGCAGATCACCTTTCCAGACACTAGTCAGGTGTCATTCGTTTCATCACTTAAATGTCTTTAGAGGAAGAGTGGGCTTGTAACTCATAGTTTATGTAGAAGTTATGCAGGGGAACTGGTTTCTCCTATTCCCTTAGTATATACGCTGTAGGCCTGCAGAGCACATGTGTAGTTAGTACTCATATTTTCCCCAGAGTTCCTGAGGAAAGTTTGGTAAATCTGAGGGGTTAGATGCGGTAAAATCCTTTCACCACATCAAGAAAGTCTTCTAGTGAGGAGCACAGCATACGGACGAGATGAGTAAGTAATAAAGCTTAGAATGTGGGAACCCTGAAAGGCACCCTGATTTCTTAATTCTTCTCCAACTTCAGTCCTTTATGCTCAGCCGTGCTCTCATGGGGCAGGGAGGTTCATTCTCAGGTGACCAGCCCTCATCGAGGATTTCTCTTCAGTGAATTAGCTAATAAATAAATCCCTGACCATCAAGAACACCCAAAGAATCAGCCCTTTCACATCCAGAACAATCAACTGCTTGGCTAATTTTCAAGAGTTTGTCCCCAAGCACACACATGGGAAGCAGCACGAACCTGGGGAACATTCAGCAACGTCGCCCTTGTAGCCAGTTTCTTCCTCGAGCTCCCGAAGAGCGGCTGCTTCTGGGCTTTCGTTCTCATCGATGAGACCTGCAAGTCCCAGTCACGTGAGAGGTGGGACAGGGAGCCCCCTTCTTCTAACACACAAGCTGCCAAGCCACGTGTGAATAATCAAGCAAGAGGTTTGGGAAAAGTGGGCGTGCAGATAAAACTGATTCAGGTTTTGATCTTTTATAGAAAAATTAAAGGCAAAAGAACACCCCTGGGCAGATTTAGTAGGTTGTGTTCCTCGTGTTTAGACCTAGATGTTTTTGTGAGCATCTCAGCATCAAGGTTGTTGTACAGCACGGACCTCCTGGGCGGGTAAGTGGCTTGGTGGTGGCCAACTGGCCCCAGTTTTAGACTAGTCATGTGACTACAGCACAGGAAGCCTGTGCTTTTTTTTGTTTCCTCACATGCGAGTTGGGGACAGTGTTTCCCATCTTGCCTTCCTCCCTCAGGGCCATATGGAGGGCCCTGTAATGCAATGCTAGGATAAATGTCACCTGGGAGGGAGAAGATCGGGAAGGAGGGAAGGAGGGAAGTAGGGGGGAGGGGACTGTGGGTAACACTAGTTCACTGTGAGGAAGGAGTAAACGGGCCGAGTGGGAGGAGGCCAGCAGCATCGCAGATCCTTTCTCCTGAAAGGAATTTACAGGATGCAAAGAAAAAGTGAAAAGTGGGCTATTCAATCACTTTTGTTTTTTTGGGCCACACCACGCCGCCTGTGGGATCTTAGTTTCCCGACCAGGGGTTGAACCGGCGTCCCCTGCAGTGGAAGCTCAGAGTCTTAACCACTGGACCACCAGGGAAGCCCTCAATTACTTTTAAAGTTATTAATTTCTTCAGTGAAATGGCAAGGAAATGAGAAAGAAAATAAAGCTGTTACTTATGTGTTACTATGGGATGGACTCTGAAAATACAGAACTTAAACCACTAATGATAACTGAGATCTAACCTCTTCAGATGGGAACAAGCCAATTAAGTCCTATAAGGATGCACTGCATTCAATTCTAGATACTTCCTGTACAACTGAAAAAATATTCTAGTTGAAATTAAGATGATTTCCTTGGCCTGTATACATACAGGAGGATCATGGTTCTTTCCCATTCACAGTTTCTGGAGTTAAGAGCCAGGCCTAGTTATTACCGTAAATTCACCAGAGGCAGGTCATTAGTGATGGAAAACGAATTACCTTGACAAATTAGGAAAAAGCAATGACTCACAAGAGGCTAGAAAGAACGCTGCAAAGAGGAGGGCAGGTGGCCTGGAAAGGTGAGCTGTGATACCGCTACGGGTTAGCGGATCACTGGAGTGTGGCCTGGAGTGCCTCACTGCAGAAGTGGTTTTGTTTTACTTAAAACTGCATGGACAGATGAACAGGTGTTCAATGTCTAAGCTCTGCCGTTCTCAGGCTCTGCCCTGGCTCAGTCCAATAGTCCCTGAGGGGCCATTCTACTCCCCAGTGTTCAGTTACTCACCGGCGGGGAATTCTAGGCAGTAGCCCCCCATCGGGGGTCGGAACTGCTTCACCAGAATGATGCATTCATAGTGAAGGGTTCTTTGCAGCAAGGGGATGACCGCCACACCTGCCAGCAGGAAATAAAACCAGGAAACGCCAATGAAAGGTCAGGAACGCCAGGAATTTGTTTACAGCAATCTAACTATTGATAAAAGCCCACATTTTAAGAAATGCTGCAGCTGAAATCTGTCTTGTATTTGCCATTAGCAATAGGAAGTTAATTTAAGCTACAATACTGGCAGTTAACTTTGGAAGTTATTCTCATTAAAAAAAAGCAAGGAAAAAATAATCACACTTCCATGTTACTTAATTTGTCTTTTTATAAAAAGCTTGTTTTTATTGCCACAATTTCTTTAAAATAAAACTGAAACTAGAAGTAAACATTTAGCCCAGGGTCCAGGACAAATTTTGGTCTACACGAACCTCTACAGGCATCATTTCTTGCCCTGCTGCAGCCAGGCCGCTGCTGAAGCTACACTGATCTCTGTGCTCTTGGATTTCCTTTAAGCAATAAATCAAGTAAGTTCCAATGTTTGTCGTATATGCTAACTAGACTGAACTTCATTGTTTTAGGATAAAAGACCCTTTCTCCCAAGTTTACCTGGCCTTCAAACCAAACCTAAACCAAAAACCACTGGATTCTGGAAAACACAACTGCTCAGGAGGACCACTCGGCTCCTCTCGCTTTCCCGGTAGGAAAACACAGCAGCTGCGGCAGCTGCTCTACTTCCAGGAAAAACAGAACACAGAACAAAATGGAAAAATACAAGGGAAAAACAAGAAAGACCTATTGCCCAACTTCCCCTAGACCAGAGGTGGTTTTCAGGACTGTTTCTGGGATCTTTGCAGTCAAAGCATTCATGCCTGGAAGGGAAAGTGAACTGAATGAACAGTCTTTTCCTAAGTCGTTTCCTCATCAACTTATAAAAGCAAGCGGTCGGAAAGCGCCAAGTCATGCCAAATAAGTTTTCCAAACGAAAGGCTCTCACCCAGATCCTCTGACCAGAACGCAAAAGATTTCTAGAAGTCATAACACATCTAGATACAGTATGTGGCTTCAAATTACACTGACTTATGTTTGGCCTTAAGTATGATGACATCTTCCCCTCAAAAACACTGTTCTGAGCTTAGGTAACAGGAACCGGAAGTTATTTATAAAGAAAGCTTGATTTAGTTACATAGTGTTGCAAAATAGAACGCCAGAGTTAAAGATAAAAGATCATACTTGAAGATAACCCTGCTCTGAGGTCTTGGTTACAGTAAAAAACCCTCCTACCCCCAGTCTCCTAGTCCTGTGTGGGACTTCCTTTCGGGAGAGTTCTAACAGGTTTGCACTCATACCATCAGCCGACTGGCCTTTCCTCGTTGTCCGCTTCACAGTTTCCCAAGTTCTGTTCAGGCAGACAAGAAAAAACAAAAGCATTAGTGCTGAAGAGGAGACTTCTTAGGTTTTGTGTGTATAACCAGCACCTTACAGGTGCAAAGCATGCAAATGAGCTAAAGATAGCGGCCAGGAACACCACGCAATAAAGATCTGTATCAAAAAAAGAGCCAACCGTGCTTTCCCACAGCTTCTAAAAATTATCAGAGAAAACCACTGCCTCCTACATCTAACTCTCTACATCTAAATAGAGGGCCTGCTCATCACTGGAGCTGCCTTTCAAATCAGCTTTCAAATCATTTACTCAAAACACTTCAGTTTGGATCATAAATTTGCGAGAGCAGCACAGCTGGCGATCACAGCTTTAAAGGCAATTAATCAGTCAGTGCAAATCCAGCCCCTTTGCAAATTCCAAAGGATATCCTGCATAATGTAAACCATTGAGACGGTTATTTATAGTTTAGATTTTAAAAGCTGTCACCTCAACTACACAATTTATGAAAGTAGGACCTTCCTATTTATTAACTGAGGAATTAATAAATTTAGATAAGTACTCTGCTTTGCATGTGTGAGATCCTGTCTAAAGGGAAAATGGTCCCTAGAAGAACAAGTGGGGTGAGCGGCTCCTGATCCCCCCTTACAGCTTTATTCCTGACTAGCTATTTGTTTCAGGGAACCCAGTACTGACGATCCGGTTACTGGAACACCATGTTGTTTAAAGGGGGAAGGGCGTATGAGGGAATTTCCTCCTCACTCTCTTAGCCCTTCAACAGAAAAAAGCAGCGGTTAGAGATGGGGGTAAAGAAGCAAACAATTTTGATTTAAAAGAAGGAAGACATCTGGGTGGCTCCGGAGAAAGAAAGAAAGGCATCCACATCCGACATCTCTCTCCCTACGGTAAGACTGAGTGTAAGAGGTACTCCTTGGAGGAAACCTCGTACTTTTTATCTGGTTGTCCTTGAGGCTTGGACCTTGCCATATTTCTATTAAAAAGTGTCAGAATTTAATCAAGTTAAAAAAAAAAAAACTTTCTGTAAACTGTAGGTCTTTTAGTATTGCACCCAAATTCTAAAGGGCAAATATGTCAAAAATGAACCTATGAAAATCAACCAGACTACCAGGACGACTCACAGCTGCCCACATTCCTGTTAGTAGCAAGAAGCCAACCAACAAGCCATTCTGATAAGTCAATAACTCGCAAGTGACAAAACACCTTCTGGCCCAGTTCTCTCTGCTGCCTCCTACGGTTAGAGTCCTAAAGACTGAAGAAGACAGTGCTGGGAAAAGCACTGAAGGTCCCATCCCCAACACACTAGGAATAAAGGAAGCAAAAAGAGGAGCATCATTATAGTGCTTACGATGAAGTAAATAAGCAGTATGGAGCCATAAAATAGGTACGTATTTATAAGAAACAGTAGAACAAGAGCGCCCCCCAAGAGCTCCAGTCATCTCAGAGGGACTCAGAAAGGAGAGACGTCCATCTGATTGTTGTCTTAAAAGCCTCTTGTAGCTTTAGAATTCTGATTCTGGTTGAGTTACTCCATTTTTAGTCTTTGTTATAAGGAAAGCCTGTTTTACTTTCTTCCCTCTGGTCAACCAACTCCAAGAGGCAGGCAGGGCGACAGAGGGTGAGTTCAGCTCTCTCCTGAATGTCGATACAGGGGCACATAGCCGGCACATCTTTACTCTCCCCAAATCAATTCCATACCCTCTTCCATGAATGAGACAATGGAACAAAGGATTTTCTAGCTGCAATTTAACTCTTCTGTACATGCAATAGTTTATACATTTATAAGTCATAGCCTACTGTAAAGTACTGAGATTCATTCTTCGAAGCTTGACATTCGGGTATGCAATGTTAATGTTTCACACAGGCGCTCCCCGGAGGCTGCAGGGCAGCCCTACGTATGGACGGATGCAGAAGACCGTGCTGTAAACAGGCCGCACAGTGTGGAGTCTGGGAGACCTGAGGCCACTCCCGACTACTGAAGCAGACTCTCCGGAGGTGAGACCGAATCCTGAGTATTTGGAAACAAATCCCCAAGTGATTCCGAGGCACATCCCTGACGAAGAAGTGCTGGAAGGAAGAGAGGACAGGGGCAGGTGCACAGCCACATGGGCCCCAACCAACACGTACTCTTCACACTAACCAGTGTTAAGGGCTCTATTTTGTGTTATAAACTTAACTCGACAGGAAGGAGAACCAAGCTGTATCATGGTAGGTTGGGCTCTAGGCTCTGGCTACGTTTTCACAAGTGTTAAGTACGTGTGCACCTGTCGTGTTCCCCAAGTCTCGGGCCTCACCACACCCAGCTCACTGCACGTAACAGGTACCCCTCCCGCTCTGTGGATGGGGCGTAGTGTGCTTAGCTTTCTTACTTCGGGTTTACCAGTGCTATGAATATCTTAGTGTTCCCGATGGCTCTCCAACATTGAACCTTATTACTGTTTTTTGCTACTTTAGTAGATATAGTCAAAAGTTGTTTAAATCATTGGCAAGTTCATGTACTTTCACACTGACGATAGATGTATTTATTTCCTTACGAAGAAACTTTATTCTTATTTGATCACTTAGCAAATAGAGTTTTTATGTTAATGAATTTATATCACATAACCTGGATACTAAATTTAGTTATATTTTCCTATTTTCTCATTCTGTTTTGCTCCTTTTTGTATTTCATAAGTAAACGTTTAGCGCATTTTTTTCTGTTATTTATAATATACAAAATTACTAAACAGAAAAGTTGGAAAATAGAAGAAAAAGGCTAGTCACATAGCTGCCATTAATATTTTGCTACAGTTTTCCTTCTAGCCTTTTCTTACACATTATTTGGCAGAGTTTAAAAACCATATATCCGGGGGCTTCCCTGGTGGCGCAGTGGTTGAGAATCTGCCTGCCGATGCAGGGGACACGGGTTCGAGCCCTGGTCTGGGAAGATCCCACATGCCGCGGAGCAACTAGGCCCATGAGCCACAACTACTGAGCCTGCGCGTCTGGAGCCTGTGCTCCGCAACAAGAGAGGCCACGATAGTGAGAGGCCCGCGCACCGCGATGAAGAGTGGCCCCCGCCTGCCGCAACTAGAGAAAGCCCTCGCACAGAAACGAAGACCCAACACAGCCATAAATAAATAAATAAATAAATAAATAAATAATTAAGAAAGCAACTTAAAAAAAAAAAATCTCTGGTACTGTTTAAAAAAAAAAAGCAAAACAAAAAAACCCCATATATCCAATATCCTATTTTGTTATCAGCTTATTAACTTTTCTGATACCGCTAGGTTGTCTTCATGATCTGCTGTGGAGATGGCTGCGTAGATTTTGCCAAATGAATACACTGTAACAATTATTTCTCTGTTTTTGAGATGCTTAGGTTAATTTCAATTTATTTGTCTTTTAAATTTATGATGAACATTTTTCATGCATAAATCTGATTCCAAATAGTTTTCTTAGCATAGTCTTAGACACCGCAGGCGCCAGGCCCCAGGAACTCCCTCCCGGCCCTCACCCACATATGTCTTTACGGCGACTGGTACACAGTGTGAAATGCTTTACAAAACTTCTTTCCCCCCAATTTTCATTTCCATGAGCAAGGTGTAAGCCTGTAAGTTTTACCTCAAACCCAGTAGCATTTTCTCTTAAATTCTAATTCAGAGATAAAAACTGGTTTAATAGAAGGAAGTCACCTGTACTGTTAATTATTCTGCTGCTTTATCAGCTTAAATTAGGCTTGGCCCAAAAGTTTTAGGTTCACCCTAATCTTCTTGGGAGAATGGTGTTAAAACAGCTTAACTAGATTCTTTACTTAAGACAGAGTTTACAGTGAGGAAAATATCAAAGTTTATGCCAAACACTAAATAGAGACCCTGAGAACCCAAATCCTCAGCATTTTACAAAAAGAAGAAAAAAATACTTTACCTTGTTTTACCAGTAGGATCTCTGTAAGTTGTTTTTTCAAGCTTGACCCATTTTCCTTCTGAAATTAACTAAAAGATCAGATAGTAAGTCGGGAAACTTTCAAGCTGAGCTGTTTTTTATTTAGTTCTTTTTCCTTTCAAACTTTTTGTGGCTCTCAATGATCATGCTTCCCTCCCCAAAATTTGTGTCCAAGTTTTCTTTGTGTCTAAAGAATTGAAAGTTGTTTTTCTGATGGTGGGCCTGCTGCTCTGTGGAGTTTTGGAGGTAGGACTGAAGAGGTGAAAAGAAATGAGAGTTGGCAAATTCTTGGGAGAGGGGAGGACGGGGGCACCTAGAAGGGAGCATGAGGGAGGGAGGGAGGGGTTTATTGGGATGCTCCTAACCTTCTCTCCTCTGATCTGGGTGCCAGTCACGTGCGTGCGTTTAGGATGTGAAAACTCAGTGGCATCTGACTGTCAATGACTACACAGCAAAGCTGAATACAGGGATACCACGGCCAATGACTACATTTCCCATAATGACACATGGGTTTACCACCCAGTCTGAGGGGCACCCAGCATCGTTTTGCCTGGATGCCGAGGTTAGGTTACCAGGACTAACTTACCTACAGACTATACTGACTGAGCGCAAAGGTGCACTGTGTACATAAAGCAGTAAGTAGCCTTTTTCTTACTATTCTATCTGTCACTTGTCGCCAGCAGCAACCTAATAATTATCAGCAGATCTGTTCACAGATAACACAGAAAGATTTTTAAATCAAAAAGAATTCCAGAAAGGTGTCAAGCTCAGAGTTCCAAAGATGAAGGATTTAAAGTTTATCCACTGCAATGGTTTCTGTAGGAAGAGACTTTTTAAAAGGTAAACTGGATAACACACAAGACATACATTAGTTCTGGAATTTAGACCCCAACTAACAACTTAGGTTTTCATTCTTCTTAAACACACATATTGAGACCACAAATAGCTAACCAAGATGTGATACCTAGGGATGAAATGTCTAAGCCCTAAAACTCACATATGATTTATTTTCTTCTAACCAGAGAAACTTTTAATAAAAATTGAAACAATAAGGTCCTACTGTATAGCACAGGGAACTATATTCAATGTCCTGGGATAAACCATACTGGAAGAGAACATAAAAGAGAATGTATATATGTGTATAACTGAGTCACTTTGCTGTACAGCAGAAATTAACACGACACTGTAAATCAACTCTACTTCAATAAAAAATAAATTAAAAAAATAAATAAAAATTGAGAATTTTTAAAATCAACAGTCAAAACTCACTTCAAAAACAGCCTCAATTTCACTAATACATATAATTAAGAATGATACACCACTGCTCTCACAGAAGAGCAAAATGCCCGAGTCCTAAAAAGGGAGCGGGAACAGTGTTTAAAACCTGTCTTAAAGAATGAAAAACAATCATTTGAAACAGCAAATAGTCTATACATTTCTTTCAAACTCAGCTTAATATGGCAAAGGAGAAGGGAAGTAAAAACAATGTATACCTCCTCTGAAATAATGGACTGCTTGGTATTTTGAGAAGACTCTGCTGGTTCTTGTTGCGCCATTTTCACTTTATAGTCCCCAGGCTGTAAGAGAATGAGATGTGTTTAGGCTACATTAATTTTTCTGAATTACACATTTGTCCATAGGTCACTGGTCAAAGTACTTAAATGGCGGAAAAACTTGTATCATCAAAGCTTGAGTTTCTCACGTGAAGACTGGGGAGAGCTGCCTCAGGTGGAACAGGAAATGCAAGGCCTCGGGAACAGCCAGGAAAGAACGGGAAGCGTCCCGGTGAGACCGACCCACGTCCTGACGCGCACAGACCTGGCCCTTAGACACAGCCTGAGATGCTCTGACTCCATCTTTAAAACGCTTTCCAAGGGGAAACAGTACAAAGATTGTACACCATTCCCAACGCCCGCCTCTCAACTGCTGTCCCTTATCAACCCTTTCCAGCGAAACTTTGAGTTGTTGGCTGGCTGTTTCTCCCTCCCATTTATCTTTGTGTGTGTGTGTGGGGGGGTTAAATGGATATACCATTCTAATAATTTAAAACTGAACAGTTCAGTGGCCCATCCAAAGTTTTAACGTGTGTCAACGTCACAGCTGCACATAATGAGTGAACTAGAAGCAAGATCTGTTAGGAAAGGGCAGGCCCCATCCCGGGGGCCATGGGCTACTACTTTCTCCTGGCATGTTCCCTCAATTCTGTACCCTGAATGGCTGAAAATCTTTCTTCTACCCTCGAAGTTGATTGATAATCTGGCTGTATATACAATTATGAGTTGAAAATCATTTTCTGGCAGCAGTTTGGAGACACTGTTCAGTGTCTTGCTTCTAAGAAGCAAACTGGGGCTTCCCTGGTGGTGCAGTGGTTAAGAATCCGCCTGCCAGTGCATGGGACACGGGTTCGAGCCCTGGTCCAGGAGGACCCCACATGCCGCGGAGCAACTAAGCCCGTGCGCCACAACTACTGAGCCTGCGCTCTAGAGCCCGCGAGCCACAACTACTGAAGCCCGCACACCTAGAGCCCATGCTCTGCAACAAGAGAAGCCACCTCAATGAGAGGCCCACACACCGCAGCAAAGAGTAGCCCCTGTTCACCGCAACTAGAGAAAGCCCGCACGCAGCAACGAAGACCCAACGCAGCCAAAAATAAATAATAAATAAAATAAATGAATTTATATAAATATATATAAAAAAAGAAGCAAACTGGCTGCTGCTAAGAGATTTGGAGTCACTCTGAGTCTAGATCCTTTCCAAGTGACCGGTGTGCTTTCTCTGGAAACCTGCAGTTATTTACGTCTTCACGGTGATGTTGGTGTTATTTTAGGGGATTCAAGTGGGTCCTTTCAATCTGGAAACTTCATTCTGTGCTTCCTCAACTATTTCACCGATAATTTCCTCCCCTCTGTTTTCTCTCTTCTCTCTTTCAGGAAATAATACTTAGCTGTTGGACTTCCTGAATCGATCCTCTGTCTTGTCTTTTTCATTCCTATTTTCTGTTTCATTGTTATTTTATCTACATTTCTCAGTGGCTATTCCAACCCTTCACTACCCTGAAGTTCCACAGTTCCTAACCTACCCCACCTCCTAACTTTAGCTCCAGGGAAAATAGAAACCATCGAACATCAACTCTCTTACCAACCATCTTAGAAGGAAAAGTGTCTGCTCTGTTTCTTCTGGGACCTAAAGTAATAATTAAACAGCAGGTTTCCCTACAACACAACCAACAAAACAAAACTTAAACAAACCTTCTCATAATCCTGTTCTCTGCTCCAAGCTTGCGGGACTTCTTGAAAGACCAGATGACACTACTGTGTATCTTTATTCAGGCCATCACTATCTACTCCCACACATCATCTGCAAGCTGGAAATACAAGTATCTCCGATTCCTAAACTCCTTTACCAACCATAACTCATCGATCACAAGTCCTCGAAATTCTACCTCTAACACTTCCTGAAAGTGTCCTACCCCTACTATCCCTGCTCTGGTTAAAAACCTTAATGTCTCCCACTTGGGATGAAATGATTTCCAAAACTATCTCCCAGACACTAGATTTTTCTTTACATTGTCCAACTTTCAACATTGCTCACAGTTATGTTACTATAAAAACTCCCTAAAATCACTGATGAATAAATGAATGAAGGAAAAGAGTGCAACTGGCTGGCTAAGTCTAGAGAGCCAACCTGTTCCTAAGAATCAGGTCGGTGTGGGGCCTGCTTAGGCTTGTTCTGAAGAAGAGTTCCTCGTCTACTGGTCTTTATCTAATTAAGTTAAACTCAATTTCAAAATTATCTTGGCAAAAAGTTAAAAGATTCACACTTTCTGATTTCAAAACTTACTATAAAAGCCACAATAATCAAGATGGTGTGGGTACTGGCACAAGCATAGGCTATATATAGATGGATAGAATTGAGAGTCCAGAATTAAACCCATAGATATACGGTGAATTGATTTTCAACAAGAGGGCCAAGAGAATTCAATGGAGGAAAAGAACAGTCTTTTTAACAAATTGTTCTGGGACTAGATATACACATAGATAAGAATAAAAATGAACCTCTACCTAATACCATCTACAAAAATTAACTCAAAATGGATCAAAGCCCTAATTGTAAGAGAGAAAACTATAAAATTCTGAGAAGAAAACATAACTTTAAATCTTCATGATCTTGGATTAGTCAATTGTCTCTTAGATAGGACACCTGAAGCTCAAGTAACCAAAGAAAAAACAGATAAACTGTATTTCATCAAAGTGTAAAACTTTTGTGCTTCAAAGGATACCATCAAGATAGTAGAAAGACAACCCACAGAATGGGAAAAAAGTTTGCAAATCTGATAGAAGACTTGTATGTGAAATATGTAAAAAACTCTTACAATAATTAAAAGACAAATAGCCTAATTAAAAATAGGCAAAGGATCTGAACACACATTTCTCCAAAGAAGTGTATACAAATGGCCAATAAGCACGTGAAAATATGCTCAACATCATTAGCCATCAGGGAAATGTAAATCAACACCACAATGAGATACCACTTCACTCCCGCTATGATGATTATAATAAAAGAGATAATAACAAGTGTTGGTGAGGATGTGAAGAAACTAGGACCCTCATAAATTGCTGGTAGGAATGTAAAACAGTGTAGCTGCTTTGGAAAACAGCTCCTTAGAAGGTTAACCACAGAGTTCCCATATGACCCAATAATTTCACTCATAGGTATATAACCAAGAGAAGTGACACATAGGCTCACACAAAAACTTGTACACAAATGTTCACAGCAGTATTATTCATAATAGCTCCAAAGTGGAAACAACCTAAATATCTATCAATTGATGAATAAATAAAATGTAGTCTTTCCATACAACAGAATATTATTCAGCCATAAAAAGGAATGAAGTACTGATACATGCTACAACATGGATGAACCTTGGAAACATGCTAAATGAAAGAAGCCAGCCACAAAAGGCCAAATATTGTATGATTCCATTTATATGAAATATCCAGAAGAGAGAAATCCATAACACAGCAAGCAGATTAGTGGTTGCCAGGTGACTGGGGGAAGGAGGGACTAGGGTATGGGATTCCTTTTGATGAAAATGTTCTGGAACTAAATAGTGATGGTGGCACATCTTGTGAATATACAAAACCTTCTGAATTTTATAATCATGAAGGTGAATTTTATGGTCTGTGAATTACATCTCAATTAACAACCACCACCTTTGCAGTCTTAAAATCCCCAACGGGTAAGTGTGTAGGATAGTTGGGATGTTGACTGGCACCCTGGGTCCAAAGGCTGACAAAGCCCAGAAGACTAGTTTGCAGAGTTCTGCTCTGGACTCAACAACACTGCACTGCTATACCACGCAACCATTTTACTGTCTGCTGGGTGCACATTTTGTCTGATGCTCAGTACGTATTTATGCTATATTATTAAAACATTATGAACATTGTTGCTTGCACAGTATTTTGTGGGCCAACCTAGGAATTACTCTGGCAAAGAAGCGAAATTTGACGCCTTAGGTAAGGAAGGATGACTATATGCTAAAGAAATAAAAATAACCACTTAATGAGGACGAGAGAAAGAAATGCCTATACATCTTCACACTCATTGAAGAAGAGTGAAGGGGGGGGAAGGGTGCTAATCTATACAGAGTGATCAGGAAAGGCCTCTTTAATTTGGTGACAGTTGAACAGAGGCATGAAAGTAATAAAGTAGTAAGCTACATGTATGTTTAGATATTTAGAGACAGTCAGCATATGAATTATATGCATACAGCATAAGAAAACAGGCAGCTATTCCTCTGAAAGTACCCCAGATGGTAATTTATTAGGTAAACTTTTAACTGGCATTGGTTTACATCAGACAAACAGTTTACATTATTACAAGCAATCACAGTAGCGTGCTGCCCCAGATGAAAACGAACCATAGGTTAGTTACATCAACGGCTGGCTGCCCGTCTCCACCTGAGTGTTCCACACCCAGAGAAAAGAACTTTATCCACCTAGATTTTTATCTTCTAGATTTCCATTCCCTTCTATTAACAACATATACGTCAGAGGAGGAAAGTTTCCTCCACTTTTAGTTCTGACATTTCAGAGAAAGTAACTCTCAGGCAACCAAGCAACCCCATTTAGTGCACAACATAGAATCTTTCTAGAATGGTACAAAACACTTGGATTAAGTAAAAATTTCTACCTCCTTTAATGTGACGTTCTGACCCAAACTTCTTTTTTTTTTTTTAAACATCTTTACTGGAGTATAATTGCTCTACAATGGTGTGTTAGCCTCTGCTCTACAACGAAGTGAATCAGCTATACATATACATATATCCCCATATCCCCTCCCTCTTGCGTCTCCCTCCCACCCTCCCTATCCCACCCCTCTAGGTAGACACTAAGCACCGAGCTGATCTCCCTGTCTGACCCAAACTTCTTAAAAGCAGAGAACTGCAGTCCTTAAAAGTACACGTGCCACCAGAACAGCAGATAGGCGGAGCTACATAACCTTTATTTTCCTCTATGAAAAAATTCATAATCTGGATTCCCAGCAGACAAAATGTCAGTAACACCTAATTTAGAAGAAGAGGTCCTTCCCCGACCCCCACGTGAGTATCTTTAGGGGCAAAGGGGCATCTAGTTCCTTCAGATTTACATGACACTTCAAGGCATTTATGTTATCTGCTGGGTCCCCTAATGTTTCTCTTTACAGCTGCCCTCAGATTTTCAAAGGGATTGTTGATGGGCTAAAAAAGGTGAAAAAGCCCTATTCTGAAGGATGGTTCCTCATCCACCCCTCTTCATCTAACTAAGTTAGCTAAACTCAAGTACAAAACAGTCCCAGTAATCAAAAATTGACCCTCAGTTGGCAAATGCTAAACTATTTATAAGCAGTTGTTTCAAACAGACTGTATTTTAAAATGTTTAAGCTAAAATGTTAGAGGTCTAGAAAAACAAAAAACAAGCTCCAGACATAAGTTACAAAAAAAGAAAGAAAAAAGTGGCTAACAGGGCTGGGCCTCTCGAGGGTAATTACTTGGAATGCAATCAGCCCCAAGGGGAACAGTATTCTCTGGCAATCTATTGACTGTGTTAAAAACAAAAATGGGATTAAAGAGTGATTTCAGAAGTCTATTCTTTACCACGCGATTCCCAAAATGTTCAGGATTGTGAAAGCAGGTCAAAGATATTACTGAAACAGAAAGAGAATATTATTCTTAGCGCCATTTCAGAAGCAGAAGCTAAATAGTGAGGTGCGGGGCTGGTCACCAGCACAGCTCTTCAGAGGCCAGAGCTCTCCACGCCCAGCTGCGTGCTTGCCTCCAACACCACCGTGATAGAGCTTTCCTAAGCCGACCCCATGCTATTTCGAGATTTAAAAGTAAAGTTTAATTTGAATTTTATCCACTTCATTAGCTAGAACTTAAGGTCATCTACATTTTGCTAATAGGTGTATGTTATGCGTAAAAAAACCCACAAAAACCCCCATGTACATAACGCTGAGTGTTCTAATTCACATAATCTGTTTTAACCTACTTTGGTTTGAGCAGAGAAGGTCTATGATGTGTCAGATGTGTGATTTTTCCAGGGCACAAAAAACTCCAGTGAAGGAAAATGTCACAGGATTCTTTGAAGTCCTGTACAGTGGCAGGCAGCAGTGTCTAACTAGCTTTGTGAGCGTGGGCAGTTCAAAAGTTCAAGTATACAGCAAGTGCAAAGTGACCACTATTCCTGCCCTGGGGACCTTATACGCAAATAACCAGAAGGGCAAATGCCTGCTAGAAAGATAATGCAATACCAAGGTGTTTTAAATGAGGCACAAATCACATCCACTTGGGAGGCAGGGAAAATAGAAAAGACTTTTAAAAAGCTGCTATTAAAAGGCAGTTTGATACTAAGATATGATTTAGAGACCAAGAAGGCAGGGCAAGCATTCTGAGTAGAAGGAACCCCATGAACAAAAGCAGAGATACTAACTGGGGGAAGGGTTGAGAAATTACAGGAGAGTTTGGCAAGCCCTGGGGCTCTCAACCTTTCCCTCCCTACGCCCTCCAAAAAAAAAAAAAAAAAACCAACCCCAAACAAACCCCACAAATAACGGATGATGTTAACAATTAACAAACACATTTCCAAAGGCTTACACGGATTCGGCTGGATGCCTGCCCCTTTCCCCCAAATTTGCTGGCAAACAAAGCACTCAACAACCTTAACCGGCAGGCCACAAACTCCTGCTGCTAGGCACGTTCCTCTGGGTTTAGCACGTACAATTCTCCACTGAAGGGAGGAAGATAAACGATCACCTTTTCACAAACTTGTGTATTTCAGTATTAGGAACAACAGCTGGATTCAAGTTAAGTGGGAGTAAGATTCAAGAAGTTAAACTGAGAATTGCAAAAGTCAGGCTGCAGAGTTTGCGCCCAGGCTCCCATCATTCACTTATTACCATACCCGAGTCCCTGCAGCTTGCTGAGCTTGCAAAGTGAAGCAAAAATCAGAGCAAGAAATCACACACTGGTTAATCTCTCCCAGCTAATAGCTGAGTATTGTAAACACCATCTATACTCAACCAAAGATGTAGGAGCTCAAATCGTAAGCAAAAACTTCTGATTGACAAATGAAGGTCAGGCAGTTGGAACAGTTTAATAACTGAATAGAGAAATCAACAAGGCAACTTGAAAGAAATTAAGTGGGAGATCAATATTTGCAAAAAATAACGATTGTGTTAATAGGCATGTCTAAAATGCTATTCTAAATTCTTTCAGAAAAATTACACAGAAAAGCCACTTGATTTATAATGAACAAAGTATCAATTAGTTTTGTTATATTTAATAATCTTGGTTAAAATCATAAAGCTTCAAAAATTTTAGTTTTTTTAAAGATAATATTTTGATCAGTCTTCTTTTGTACCATCTATGGTAAAATTTTGGTATCCACATCAAATGGATTCACTTTAAGTGAGCTTTTCTTTGCTGACAATTATCCTCACATAACTTCCTGAAGTTACTTTGTTAATGATGCAAAGCCACTGAAAGCTTTCTTTTTTCTTTTCTTTTCTTGTAGGTGTAGGGGTTGTATGGGCAGGGAGGGACTGACATTTTACTGAAATTATACTTGGTGATTTATGATCATTAACCAAGTGATTTACATTAATTAAATCATTACCTTTAGTTCTGGTTGAGCAAGAGTGAACTGATTGTAATTACCCCTTGGAAAAGTTAATTGGTTACAGCCACAGAGTAATAAGACCAGTAAAGAACCTCTTGTAATTGCCCAGGAAAGAGATAACATAGGTTTGGACGAGGGTGGACCAGGAGCAAGCAGATTTAATTCCTTGCAGATGAGACTTTTTTACTTTTCCTAAAACAGTTTCTGGGGAAGGGGTTTCCAAAGCTAATTCCAAGGAGATGATCTTAAAGGAAACTGGGAGAAAGGGGTAGTGCAGTGTTCAAACTTGGAAACACTGAGTTTGAGATGTTGGTAAGATATCCCAAGTGGAGAAAACCAACAGGCAGTTGGAAACACTAATCTACAATATTAATTACGGATTCAGAGAAGGAAATGTTTTTTCATTATTTAATTTGGAATTGCTCAATTACCCCCCTATCACTTTGGCTACAGATATTTTTTTCGGCCCTCACGAGAAAAAGCAACTATTTCCACTGTTGTAAAGGTTTCATTGAAGAAACTTGATGAATATAAACAGTTGATGGCTAAATGAAGAAAAGGTAAACATGGTGGCTAATAATGAAAGCGAATTTAGCTGTACCCATTCAAAATACTGGAGTGTCTGTTTGTAATGTCAATTTATTCTATGCTGGTTAAATGTGTAACAAGTTACTTAAAATCAGCTGTGAGTAATACTAAAATGTCAGCACTTCTAAAGTATATAGCCTGAATAAAAGACATCTGCATCAAATCCCTTCCCTGTAGTGTCTATATTTAAGTTTACAAACTTACCTGCTTCTTTACAAATAACTGCAATTCTCACCTCAACCTCTACACGCAAGTTTCCTGGGCTTCCTCCCAGACTGACTACGTTCCCAGTTTCTACTTTCTCCTATACATCTATTAATTCCTATCTTCAACAGAAAATACCTTACCCAAATTAACCCCATCAGTGCTAACATTGCCTTCAGCTGCAACTTGTTTATTTCTAGGTCACATCAAAAACAAACATTTGAGTGACCACTCCATCCGGTATCAAGTCTCTCTTAGATCTGGCAGCCTGGCACCATTCTCCCAGCATCTATGGAATATTGCTTCTTTTCCCCCTCAAAACAGAAAGGATTGCGTAATCGTGGATCTCAGAAGTGCTACCGACCCACTACCGCCGCCCCTGCCCCAACATACTCTGCAACGGCACACTCCATTTACCTCCGCTTTGAAAATGTATGTTTAAAAGCACTGCTCCCAATTAAACCACTTAGGAACACTTTTGAGCAAAACAAAACAGGAAACAACGCATATTCCCGGTGGGGGGGGGGGGCGAGGTTCAAACGCCTAATGGGCAGAGAATCCTGTAATTATACGAATGAATACCTTTCTAAAGAGGCTTGTAATCGGTGGGGTTCTCACCTCTTTCTAATTTAAAACGACTTAAGATGAGCCAGTAAGAATGTGCAATTTTAAGGAGCTATCCGAAATGTGCGCCCTTAGGCAAAGGTGCCTGGGACAAGCCCAAGGCACGTAACTGTAAGAAGCAAGGCTAGGTTTAAAAGGCGTTTCTCAGCACCTAGTCATTTCTCTTTTCATTCATTTAAAGAAATAAATAAAAGTGAACTTCTTCGTTACTCTACTTTCTGACCGCCATCTGATAACGCCCTCGCGAAAGGAGTAGGGAAAACAGACTATAGGGTGATAGGGGACGGACGAAGAAGAGGGAAAAAGAATGGTATAACAAATTAGACTAGCATTCCTTAACAGTCTTGTGAATCCAGCATGGCATGGGTACGGACACGATCTGGCTGTGTTTTTGCAAGCTGCTACTTTTGAGAGGCTAGAATAAATGAACTTGACGCTCAAAGGCGACACCTCTCTTTTCCTCTGTTCTCCCAAATCTACCTCCTCTACCACCTCCAAAGTCCAACTCCCCAGGACCGTACAGACGTGCTCGTTCCCTCTCTCTCACAACCCTCCCCCACCAGAGAAGCGGGGCCATGCCTCCCTTTGCAGATGCCTCCACCACTGCACTCACGCTAACATTTCACTCTGATGTTCCCTACTTTCTGTAGTACTCCGAGTAGCCCAGCTCTTCCACCCCAGTTCCTGGTTTGCCCCTGAACCTGCCCTCCTTTCCGCGCCTCGCGGGACGCGAGCTGGGTTCGCAGCCGGGGAGACGCGCTCCGCTGCCGGCATGCTCCAGGTGTGCTCCCTCCCTCCCCCGCCAAAGAGACCCTGCACGTGATTGGCCCGCGCCGAGTTACCTACTCCCAGGCGTGGGGCGAAGGGATGGGTACTCCTTTAGGAAGGGGGAGGAAAGGAGAAAGCACGGGTCCAAGGTAGCAGTCTCAGGAGATGCGGGGCTACTGCGGGAGCCGCAGGCACGCCTCGCGGTGATGAGAGAGGGTGCGCGCTCGCCCCCTCGCGGCACCCGTAGCAGCCCCGCTGGTGACCTAGCCGCAGAGGATTACCTTCCGGGGCAGTGCGCGGCTAGGCGAGAAAAGGAGCCCTGCATTTACAATCCTCGTCTCAACAGTTCTGGAATTCCTCTCCCGTGGACAGAACTGTGTGTGTGTGTGTGTGTGTGTGTGTGTGAGTGTACACTAAAAAAGCACGCCCCAAGATTTTTTCTCTCCGCTCCTTCTTCGCTCCTTCCTCCTTGCTTAATAGACCGGAAGTGTCCTTTAACCAAACCAGCTCGGCGGGCACTTCCGGGACGGGAGACCAGGGTTCCGGGAGGGTGCTGGGAGGAGAGGGAGAGGCGGCGGCGGCGGCGGCGGCGGCGGCGGCGGGGGTGGCTGGAGGATGAAGAAGGAGCATGTGCTGCACTGTCAGTTCTCCGCGTGGTATCCACTGTTCAGAAGCCTCACCATCAAGAGGTGAGACGAGAGGGGTTACGCCGGGGCAATGGGCAAAAGGGGATTGCGACATTTGGGGCGACTCCCAGCTCCATAAAAAAAACTGCAGGCCTGGATGGGAGCGCCAGGGCCGAGATTTCGACTTCCTAGTGGTATTTCGGGTGGGGAGATGAATGAAGTCGATCCATGTTTGCTGTGCCCCCTGTTGTGCGTCAAGGAGGGCGCTGGGGATGTAGAAGGGCAGTGTCGTGGCTCAGTGAAGGTCAGAGGCGGGCTGAGGAGCAGATGAAGCTAGTTTAGGCTTGGGAGTTCACCTTCACTGCCTTTAGAATTGCCAGTGGGGGGAGGTGATCAGCAGAACTGGGTAGTCTGGGCTTTGCCACTGACTAACCCGCTGGGGGACTTGATAGGTTTTGGTCACTATCAAATGAGAACAATGATACAGACCCAACCTCAAATTCCATTGTGAAGTTCCAACATGATAGTGTAGATGGAAAGCATTAGTAAAGTATACTTATGTGTTGCTAGGGATGGAAGCCATCTGGAAGAGAAGTGGAACAGGATTTGTTCTCTAGTTTTCTGGCCCACAACAAGGAATCTATGACCGGTTTGCAGGGCAAGCCGAGGATTAACTGTTTCATCCTTCACCGGGTCATTCGAGGTAATGTAGGCAAGGCAGCTAGGAGAATATCCCCAAATGTTCAAAAGCAGTCGTGACATCTGGAGCATGATGCAAGGGTAGGCTTTCCCACACTAAGGCGGATAGATCAAAGAGCTGTGTATCCACGGGTAGGATTTTCTGTCTTTTGGCGCTCCCCCTTTAGGCCTAGATTGCCACTTTTTTAGATATGCATCTTCCCTTTTCATTCTCGGTGCAGAGAATGTGAATACAGAGAGGGAAACTTTTGAGATCCTGAGTGTTTGGACGAGCCCAAGGAGATTATTCAAAAGACAGTTCTTTTCCATCCTGTTATTCATACATAGAATCAGCTCCCAGTTATCCAGGGTGTAATGGAGGTTAGAGCAACTCGAAGGAGGATGAGCTTTGCATTTGAAGATGGTTGAAGTCACACCAAAACAGAAGGAAGAGCTTCAACAGCAGCAGTGGACTTTATCTTCTTATATGATGTGCCAGTCCTTCATTATCTTGCATAATTGAAAGAGGCTTAGGGTCTGAGATGATGCTAGAATTATTTATTTTGTATTGGTGTGATAGAAGGTGTATTTGTGAACCTGTCAGACATTTTCACACGGAGTTCACTCGAAACTGCCATGTGCTTTGTGTGCAGGCACCTTTCGTCACCTCTGGCGGAGTTTTTCTTTGCCTTCAGCAGTAAAGTATAATGGTTAAGAACTGGACTCCAGAGTCAGGGCCATCTGTCTAGCTTGGAATTTTGGTTCCACCAGCATCTTGTGCAAATCGCTTAATCTCTCTAAGCCCCATCTGGAAAATTGAGAAAATAGTAGGATTGTCATGAGAATTAAATAAGATAAAGCATTAAAAAGGCTTACCACTGTTTCTGGCATATAGCACAAAAAGCTGCTCATTGTTAATGTTTTTGATTTAATCAAAGCTCCATTGAAGCAAAATAATTTTAGTTCACTTAAAATGTGTACCATTCATGTGAAGCTGGGAGTGGAAAATAAACCAAAGGGTGGGATTTTTGTTTTTACCAGTCTACAACTAAGCTGTGTTGCCTGAAAGTATTCTTTCCTCTGTCTTTGAACTATAACTCTAGTTAGTTCTGTGGTGTCATCACTGGAACCCAACATATGGCAGGATGTCCCTCCACGACCCAGGTCATTCTGGTGGAGTTGTGTTAGGTTTGTCATTGTCATTGTCAGCTTTAATGCTGAGAAACCATATTCTGGTTATTGACTCAGCCTTATTATTTGGTGTTTATTAATCAAGGTTCAGAGATGATTATGGAGGAAAGAATATAGAATCATTTTTTGACATGTTCTAGAACTTTGACTCAGGCTTAAGAATAAGTAGCTAGATGACTTTGGGCCATCCACTCTCCTTTCTAAATGTTTCTTTCTTCAAATATGAAAGTTATAAATAATCTTTTAAAGGCCCCTTCAACCTCCATTCCATTAGATTAGCTTGTCTTTGTGTATAGAATTATATCGACTTGATGGGATAGGTACTTTGTCATTAAATCTTTTACATCTTTCGTTTGGGCCTCATGGAGTCTTGCCTGCATCGTGGATTTCAGTGACTGATTTAAGCTCTTTTCCGACAGCCTCAGTAGCTTTGGGTCAAGTACGCGTGGCCATGACTTGTTTATGGCCTCAGTCTCTCAGGCATGGTTCCCGTTGCTTCAGAATTTTGGTGGCCTTTGGTACATCTGCACTTGGTACAGCACTTATCATATTGTACTGTGATTTTTTTTTTCTTTTGTATTTTTTCCCACTCTTAGGCGTTCAGTTCTTAATGGAGTCATCTAGGATTCCTCCGTGACTTAGGTAACAATGCAAGGTCACATCATTAGGGCGACTTTAGAACTGTGACAGCAGGACTCAGGGACTCATGAGAATTATGCAGAATCTAATTCGGTGAGGCTCATACATGTGAGAGTTGTAGACCCTCCAAATAGGAAAAATATGCAGAGAATTCACAATGGAATCAAACAGTAAATAGATGTTTCAAATCCAGTCAAGGGATGATGCAACCTGGAGGGAAAGTCAGGATTCACATCAGAGTTGAGAATTAGTGTAACTCAGAAACAAGGGATGTGGACTCGGAAATCATCGATTTGGGGACTCAGAGATGTTACTGACCTAGAAGAGGGCTCTCTCTGCTCTTATTGTGGTCAGGAAAATCACCCTAGACGTCTAGGAACCAGCATCCCTGCCGATATTTCTCAGTCTCAGGCCCATGAGAAGGTAAACTTAAAATTCTCTTAGGAAGGTCATGTCTAATTCTCTTGGGATGACATTGTTGGGTAAGTATCTTTAACCCCAGGAAGAGCTAGAATTATATATATAGAGGTGATGAAATAATTCAAACTTGAGGGTTTTTTTCTCCTGTTAAGTTTATTTAATATCCTTAAGAATTTGCCTTTTTGTGAACAATTGGCGTATGTATAACAGGTTAGCCTTGTGTTTCCAATTTAAATTGTGTAATTGGTTTAGAATTCTGATAACGTTAAAAGGTATAAGAAAAATTTTTAAGTTTTTCAATTGGTTTAGAATTGTGATACGTTAAAATATATATGAAAAATTTTTAAGTTTTTCAATTTCAATTGGAATGTTTGCAAGAACCTTAGATTCACTGTACTTACAGTTTAATTCACTGGTTTTGTAAGAGTTAAATACTTGGAAAGGCTTACCTGTAATTAGACAATTGACATATTTAAAAAGAAAGTTGAATAGATTATTTTTACAAGAGTTAAAAAATTTAAAGCAACTTTTAAGTTTCAAAGACTCACTTGAAATTTCATTAAAATTTAGCAGATTTCCAAATAGAAGAATAAGATTTGGTAGTTGAACTTAAAAGCCTGAAGAAGAAGTAGACTTTTGAATGTGAAATTGTAATTTTGATAAATCAGATATTAATTTCTAAAACTGAAGTAGCTCATGAATAATCTTTCCTGTGCACAAAATCCATCTGTAATGTGCCAAAAAACTTATTCAATAAATAAATGAAGCATACTATTATAAGTCAATGATGGTCTCTCTGAAAGCAGGCCATAATCGTTTTCAGTTGTTAAAAAATATATGCCTCCAGATCAAAGTAATGGCATTTTAGGTGTCTGTGGCAGGATTTTTGATGATTATTACAGAATAAAAAACCAAATTATCCCATACGTTTTTTCAAGTGATATCAAGTATGGCTTTGCCATCCCTTTTTTTTTTCCCCAAAGGAAAAAAAGTATTTAATAAACAGTAACACAAGTGAATGTTTATAACATGATCAGTGATTATTAAATAGACATCAAGATGATGGTAAATGAGGCTTGTATATCAAATATAAAGAGTAAAGTTTATTCAGGCATTTGATGCCTTCCCATGCAGCTTTCTAGTTTTCTCACATAGGCTTTGCCATTCCTTAATTATGATTGTCTGAAACCAATTCAACTGAAGCATGCCCAGGTAAGCAGCTGTGTACTCTGGTGATCAGGTGAATAGAATGCACATCCAAACGTACCGTGAATTCTTAGCCTTACACACTCATTGCCAACCAAAGAACGGTTTCCACATCTTAAGCCTGCTTCCTCCCCGTATCTTAGAAGGTGGTCAGATGCTGTTCATCTTCTGATTTGTTTGCTCATTTCCTGTGTTGCTGCAAATACCTGCAGGGCTCTAATTTCTTAAAGGCACATAACCCTTGTACTCAGAATTCTTCTGAGCTTGTTGCTTTCATGCTGTGATTTCAGTCCAGTTCTTTGGATTTGGCTGATTTTTGTCTCTTTATCACCGAGACAGTGGGGGTAATTATATGCACCTAATTTAGTTTACCACAGTATTTATTCATATTATCCTAACTTCCAGTCTACTGCTACCAAATGTCCATCATTAACATTTCCCACTTCATATTAAAATAAAGGGAACAAGTAAATCAGAAATTGAGTTTTGAACTTTTTTTCTTTACTTATGGTTGGTCTTTTAAATTGATGCCCTTTTTTTTTGGTATGTGCATTTTATTTTATTATTTTTTTTTTTTTAGTGTAATTCTTCCACTTCCTCAGAATGTGAAGGATTATTTACTTGATGATGGAACTCTGGTGGTGTCAGGAAGGTAAGGCATATCAGAAAAAAGTTCTTTAACTTTTAGCGTAAAGAAATTTGTAATGATTAAATCTCAGCGATTACCATGTAAAATAAGTACATTAACTTTGGCCCCATTCTCTCCCGTTTTTCCCTAGTTAAAATTATGTACTGATCTGTGTCCTCTATTCCTTGTAATGCTCAATTGATAAGATTTTCAAAATTGAGTACTTCCTCTACTAATAATTACAAGTTGTGAAATTGAGTAATTCCTTTCATCTCTACTTTTAGAAAATGTGTATGATAACTATTCCTTTTGTTCAAGTAGTTCCTCTGTTTATAAAGGAAAGTACCATGCTTCAATGTTTTTAGGGCAAACTGGAAAAAGTTTAAGAATCATATACTTTAATGTCATTCCTATTTTTTCATTCAGGTCTCTGCTCAGAAGTCATGTTTTCTAAGTGTTCATCCTTCTCTTTCCTTTCTGAAGTAGCTTAATGGTAACCCTTGCTGATACGTCACTCTTTTTTTTTTATAGAATTCTAGGTTGGAAATAATTTTCCCTTAGAATTATTAAAAAATATTTTTTTTATTGAGATAAAATACACAGAACATAAAATTTACTATATTAACTATTTTTAAGTGTACAGTTTAGTGATATTAAGTACAGTTATAATGTTGTGCAACCATCACCACCATTCATCTGCAGAACTCTTGCCATCTTGTAAAACTGAAACTCTGTACCAATTACACACTGACTCCCCATCGCCCCCTTCCACCAGCTCCTGGCAACCACCATTCTATTTCCCGTGCCTGTGAATTTGACTTCTCTGAATACCTCATATAAGAGGAATCACACAGCACCTGTCCTCCTGCGGCTGACTTATTTCCCTCAGCATAATGTCCTAAGGTTCATCCATGTTACAGTATGTGTGAGAATTACCTTCCTTTTCAAGGCTAAATACTGCTCCATTGTATGGATTACCACATTTTGGTGCACCACTTTTTATCTCCTAGCCTCACTTTATTTTTCAGCATAATACTTCTTTCCATCTGACATCATTCCCTTAGTGGTTCTATTAGAATACAGTCTTCATGAGAACAGGGACTTGGACAGTTGTGTTCCCAGCTCTTGGAACAGTGCCTGATACACAAGAGGTGCTTGATGAACGTTTCTTCAGTAAATGAACTCAGAAATAGAATTGTGTGTGTTTTCAGTAACACTAATTTTACCATAAATATGTATGTGTGTGTGTGTATGTATATGTATATATATGTGTGTGTGTGTATATGTGTGTGTGTATATATATATATACACATACACACATACATACATATATATTTTTTTGTCTGATGGATCTTCTGTGTAGATTTCTAGATTATAGTTCTGTTTTTGGTATTCTCAACCCCTTAATAGCCTGAAAATTATTAATTTAGAGCCTCATTGACTTGGAATAATTGCAGGATAAGGAAACAGAATAGGTAGGTGAGTCTCAACCTTGGGATATTTACAGACGCAACTTTATTATTTTTAAATATAGAACACTTAATAAGCTTACATAAATGGGAGTGTAAAGAAAATGCCTCCCGATGTTAGAAAGTCCTGCGTAGATTTCAGGACTCTGAGCTTGTGGAAGAGCTCCTGTGATATTTTTCGTTGGCCAGATGTGTGCGTGAGCTTCTGGCAGAGGCAAGCCTGTTAAACACTTAAACAGCGCGATACAGCACACAGCACTTCACTCTGCTCTCCAGTAACGCACGAATCAGGTAGAGACCCTGCCTTTTTGGAGTTGACAGTTCAGCTTTGTATTTTATGGGAGTCAAATAGCACAGTGCTGGTCTGTTAGTCACATTGCCTAGGGCCAAATCCTATCTTTGCTCATTTCTAGCTCTCTGTGCCTCAGTTTCCTCTTCTGTAAATAGGGTTTTTGCAGGGATAAAAGGAGATAATGCATAAAATGTTTAGCCATAAATATTTAATGTTTATAAATATAATAATGCCTAGTACATTGTATGCTCTTAAGAAATACTAACTGTTCTCACCATCATCATTAATCTCAGTCCGAACATTAAACAAACACACCAGTAAATACATAAGTGAAAATTGTGGTAAGGGCTGTGAAGGAAATGGGGTGATCACTGACGTATTAAATTACTGGGAGTGGGCTGGGGCTGAGGATTTCAGGGAGGGTCAGGGAATACCCCGAAGAGGTAACTTACGAGCCTCTCAGATAGGAAGTTTGGGTGGAAAGCAGTCAGTTGAAGGGCAGAGGGAAGAATCTTCAAGGCTGAGGGAGCAGCATTAAGGAGGGCTCTGAGGCATGGAAGATCTTGACGTGCTTGGTTTGGTTATCACTGCCGGCCGTTGGTGTGGGAAAGGAGGCTGGTAACACGCATTTCTGGTGTAGACAGTGATTCGTTTTCATGGCACGTTATTGGGTGCCTACTGTGAGTTGGGTGCTGAGCATGCTACTGGGATAACAAGATGGGTGTCTGGTGTACTGAGCAAATAAACTTTCCATTTAAAACAAACAAACAAACAAAGATGGGTGGGACATCCTGCCTTGGGGGTCCAGGCTTAGTTAGTCGCCAAGTCAAAGATGTAAATAAATAGGTGTCCGTTTTTGGAATAAAAGCACCCAGTGTTCTGTTAAGCCATGTTTTTGGAGTTGAAATAATCACTGTAAGCTGGGGTGATGCAGGGAGTTTGTACGGAAGAGGTAGTGCCTGACCTGGGCTCACAGGTTGGGTCGGATTCAGGTGGTTTGACTCAGTGCTCCCAAGTAAGTGCCAGTCCTCACTGTCCCCTTTTGGCCCGAGAGTTCTTTCTTTCCTGATGGTCTCCCTTAAGGAGAATGACAATAGATGCCAATTATAAAACACATGTTAGATTCATTGATGTTTCGAATCTTCACAACTCTGCAGAGTAGCTACTGTCATCCTGGTTTTATAGATGGGATTCTGGTGCCACGCTCGAGACTAACAGTGGCAGAACTGACATATTCTGACAATGTGTGTCTGCCTCCAAAGCCAGTGCTCTCGTGTTTCCCACGGCCTTTAGGTACCATCTCAGTGCTAGCTGTGATATAGAAAACAGAGAATACTTCTAAATATTAACATCAACTCAGTCCTCAGTATTTAGAGGTTTACCTTGGAAAGCAAGTCTGGTGAACTTGCCAGTGTATACACTCCATCATCTTTTCCATTTCAGTGACACATCTCATGGTAGGAATTGCAATAAGTTTTTCTAAAGAACTGTATGAATACACCGATTACAAATATGTTTTTTTAAAATGTATTTTGTTATACTAACAAAAATCAAAAGTGGTGTTTTAGAGTGATAAATGCATATTCAAGTTCATTGAGTACCTTTTGTGTTGTTATTTCATGATAGTCATCTGTATTGCCTAAAGTTAGTGACTTAAAACGTGACCATTTTATGTGTCAATGTTTGCTCAGCTGGGTGTTGAGAGACACTTCTCCTTGGGTCTCTGCATGTCTTTTGAGCAGAGGCACTGACAGCTTTTGTTCCTGATTGTCTTTTCAAAGACGTTTATGCAGCAGATGGCCTTGGAAGATAGAGATAGTGTCTCTCCCTAGCAGAGAGCAGGCTTGTTACTGTCTAGTACAGATAAAGACAGTGTCTCCCCTTGGGTCAAAGACCGGCCAGTTTTACCTGCAGCTCATTGTAAAAGATGAGTTTCTCTAAGTTCAGGGTTCCTCAATTGTAACACAAACCTGGGTCACTCCTTGACCTCCCACAGGGCTTGAGGGGCCAGAGGGAACTGATTCGAAGATGGAGCTCATGCTTTGTACTGTGAGTGAGAGTCCTTTGTTTCTGACCCAGGAGTCCCCTGTCTTCTGCCAGAGTCCATGAACTCTGGAAGGCTAACTTGTTAGCTTGCAGGTGGGGTAAAATCTCAGAGCCTCTGTAATGCTCAACACTGGGCAAGTCTGTTGGTCTTGCTGAGGTCGCTCTTGCAGCTGTAGTTGTCTGGTGGCTCGAGCTAACTGGATGGTTTTAAGATGCCTCACTCATGTCTGGCAGCGGATGCTGACTGTCACCTGGGCTTCTCTTTCCGTGTGATTTCTCAGCCTCAGACTCAGCTCCTTTACGTGGTGGTGGCAACATTCCAAAAACGGGGGCACGGAAGCTGTAAAGACTTGACACCTAGGCTCAGCATCACATGGTGTCCCTTGTGCTACATTTTGTTGGTCACGATGAGTCTTGAAGCCAGTTTGAATTAAAGGGGCGGGAAAACAGATGCCATTTCTTGATGGGAAGAGTGGCAAAGTCACCCTGCAAAGGGGCATGTCAAGATGGGAAGAATTGTTGTGGCCATCTTTGTAAATACATCATCAGAGTTTCTTGTTTTTGTTTTTCCCATTCATTGTGATGTGTACTTGGTGGGCTCTTTCGTTCTAGAGACTTATGATTTTTAGTTTTGGAACAGTTAAAAATATTATATCTTTGATAATTTCCTCTTATTTTCTTGCTTCTCTTTCTGGAACTCCTATTATTTAGAGGCTGGGTCTACTGGATTAATTCTCTGAATTTTATCATTTCTTCCCTATTGTCTCTTTGTCTTCTTAGTTTTACTTTCTGGAAAATTTCCTTGATTTTGCCATTCATTCTGTTGAATTTTTAAATTTCGGCTACCATGTTTTCAGTTTCAACAAGTTCAACCTTGTCCTCTGGCCTCCTCTCATGAATGCAGTATCTTTTATCTTTGAGGATATTTATGATTTAAAAAATTATTTTTCATCTGGTTCCTGTATTGTGTTTATTTCATCCATGTACCTTTTCTCTCTCTTTTTAAAAACTCTTTTGTCATCTTGGAGCCTTTCTTTAGTTTTCTCATGATTCTAGGCCTTTATTCATATTTAAGAGTGAGGGATGGACACACACACACACACACACACGCAGAAACTTTGTGTACCCGGGTGGGGCTTGTTGACTAAGAGTGCCAGCAATCGGCAGGTATTGGTGGAAGATTCCCAGATGACAGTTATTTGTGAGTCTTTCCCCTGGGGTTTTCCGGTGTCTACAGAGACGAATCCTCTAATCTGTCTGTATTGGGGGAGGAAGGGGACTAGAGGCCTCACTGTTAACACGGCTTCCACTTATGACTTCGTCGTATTCTAGCATTTCACCCCCATATTCCTCTGGGGCGTTAAGGACCGGGGCCCTTACCCTGTTTGGTCCATGGAGGAGGGTGAGTTGCTGGGGTGTGCCAGCTGAGGACAACTTGGCGTGTCTCCCTGCCCCCTTCATGGACTTTACTCAGGTCACCCCTTTTGAAGTCGGAGCTGTGGTCCCATCATGTGTGATGGCTCCAGGGTCTGCCTGTTGCCCACTGGGTCCCCCCCCCCCCCCACTGGCTTTCTGTTTTCCAGACTTTTGTTGTCTCTTCTCTGCAGTTGTCTCCTCTCTGGTGCTTTTTCCCTTGGGATCTTTTAAATCATTTTAGTAGCATTTCAAGAGGGAGCATAGGGATGGATAAATGCCCATGGTCAACCAGAAACCTCCCTTTTCCTTTTTTCTTGTAGTTTCCTGGTATAGATCCTCTGCCGGTTCTTATTCTGATTAGTATTCGGTTTCAGTGACGTGAGTGAGTTCTTCATAGGCCAGTTCTTTGTCGTTGAGTGTTGAGGAGGGGCCCACGCAGTGTCGCTCCCTCTGCGGTCTTTCAGCCCTTGCTTCGCCCCAGGCGGTAAGGATTGGCTGTTAATGGCCCTTTTCAACACCCACTTTACCCACTGGCTCCTTCTAAGACAGCGTGTCTGAGTCTTTCTTTCTCTTCCTCCCCCATGGCCTCCAGTGGTGCCAGTCCAGATCCAGGGTGACTCCTGCCACCAGCCCACACGCGCTGTTTTCGCTGTGTAGACAAGAGATTTGGGGCTGTGCCCGCAGGGTGTCCAGCAGTTGCCCGGACGGCTCCTCCAGCAATTCCTTCTGTGGCTCCTTCACCCCGTCTGATCTTCCTTGTCTTGGGCAGCACTTTCTCTTATATCGGGATTGAGACTGGATTCTTAGTGTCCTCACAGGTGGAGTTTGAGTTTTTCTTTTCCTCGTTTCTAGTGATTTCTGAGAAGAGGGCAGGAAGTTTTTATTCCGCCGTCTCTTACAGGGTGTGTACTCTCGTTAATTTCATGTTGGTTTTTATTAGTTTCTGTCTCAAAAAGTGAACTTTTCCTAACATTATCCTCCAATTCTAAGGCTATCTGTTTTTTTAATATATATACTCAGCACACCTGCAATTATGACTGCACAGCACCAAAGCTTTCTCTTGCTCAATTTTCGTTTTATGCTCTTCCAGGGAAGATCCGCCAACATGTTCTCAGCCAGACAGTGATAATGAAGCAGAAGAAATACAGGTTGGTTCAAAATAATATAAACTATTCCGTAGCGTGTTCTAATCGAAATGATCTCTGAAATGGTTCTGGCTTTGAGATCTTAGCATAGATTCAATCAAGTGAGAAATTACATGAAAATTGCACTTGGACACATACTTTGTGTTCAGGAAAAGCCGTCTCCTGTGTATGGGTGATTTTTAGATGGAGCACTGCTTTTTGGAAGCCCAGTACACTATCCACATTTAACATCTGTTTCTGTCCTCCTCTCCATGCAGTGGTCGGATGACGAGAACACGGCCACGCTTACGGTAAGAGCCTTGCGGTGTGGGGACCACCTCGTGCTGCCCCCTGGGGTGCTTCCGGGTTTCAACACAGATCACTCTAAATCCCCATTTACTCACCTTTTCAAGCTTTTATTTATTATTTTGAAAAATAACTTAAATCACTGTTTACAGGCAAACATGGCCTATCCTTTTTTCCCTTTTATTTTTACTTTCATTTTTTTAAAAAATACACCTTTATTTTATTTTTTGGCCATGCCATATGGCATGTGGGATCTTGGTTCCCCGACCAGGGATCGAACCCGTGCCCCCTGCATTGGAAGGACGGAGTCTTAACCACCGGACTGCGAGGGAAGCCCCTCCCTTTGATTTTTTTATTTTTAGTTTTTAAAATTTAATTTATTTATATTTGGCTGCATTGGGTCTTCGTTGCTGCACGTGGGCTTTCTCTAGTTGTGGCGAGTGGGGGCTACTCTTCGTTGCGGTGCGCGGGCTTCTCATTGCGGTGGCTTCTCTTGTTGCGGAGCACGGGCTCTAGGCACGTGGGCTTCAGTAACTGTGGCACGTGGGCTCAGTAGTTGTGGCTCGTGGGCTCTAGAGCGCAGGCTCAGTAGCTGTGGTGCACGGGCTTAGTTGCTCCGCAGCATGTGGGATCTTTCCGGACCAGGGCTCTAACCCCTGTCCCCTGCATAGGCAGGCGGATTCTTAACCACTGTGCCACCAGGGAAGTCCCTGTAGAAGTTGACTGAGAATGTTTTAGTCTTTCAGGCTAAGAGTGTTGTCAAATTCAACTTAAAATATGTTTTAACAAAAATTTTTTTAAAGGAATGAGAGTATTTCTAAAAATATGGGAGGCAAATGAAGCTTCTCATACTTTGAGATAAAAGCGAAAGATTTCTGTAAAATTGCTTACAAATAAATGTAAAGGCACAATAAAGGAAACTAGTTTTAGAGGAGGGTATATTCTAATGCAATTCTAAATAAGGAGATATTTCTGTTTATTTTAATGGAAGAGATATGATGTCCAGGGTACAAGGGAAAAAAAGTGCAGGTGCCTAAACATTTCCTTAGGTATAAAAAGTGTGCCCACACATGCAGAAAAGGCAAGTTTACATGTTTTATTTTACTCTGGATATCGCTCAGGTCAGTTCCTCTCCTTTTATGAAAATTCTGTTCAGTTCAGCATACATCTTAGCTTTTGCCCATATTCAGTGCCCTGTAGTGGGTTCTATGAAGTAAACAAAGATGATTATGATTTGATTCCTGACGTTAGGGAGTATATAAACCAGTGGGGAAAGATGCCCCAATTTGGGGGTGATGACAAAGTGCTGTCAAAAAGAGAGGACGGTTACCACCAAGGGCATCTAGAAATAATTCAAGGGAGAAGTGATATTTGGCCTGGACGCTAAGTGTAAGGATGATCAGTATCAACTCATGTTTTTTTAATATAGATAGATAGATACAGAAATTAATAATGTGTGTGTGTGTATTTACCAAACTGCTTAGCTCTAAAAGTGACATAATGACATCATGGTGGCAGTGAGCACACCTAGTGCCCTGATCTTGGTGTCTAAATAGCATTCTCCACTAAAAGGAGTTGAAACTCCTTGGAGAAATTAAAGAATAGGGGTGGCATGGTAAAGATGAGCCTGCAGCAACTTGTGTCAGAAAGTAAGAGTGATGGGTCATGACACAAAGGACCCAGAAGTTAGCCTGAATGGGCTCCCACTGGCCACATACGTGAACATCGTAACAAAACCAGAATAGTAATGGAGTATAACCATTGACTAAAATTAGAATCCATGGTCCCATACTGACATAAACAAATGATTAAATTAAATAAATGGAGCAGAAGAGAAAGCCCTTCTTTATAGTAGAAAAGACACCAACTAATAATTGTAGAAGGAATGATAGAATTGGACATCACCATTTGCAACCATTATAGTAATAATTGATGGAATAGATGTTAAAACTCATGGGTGACTATTTGATGAGGATACTTGAGTATTCTCAAAGTTATGTCCACCAAAATTACTTACTAGTTGTAAAGAGAAAAATAGTACCTTCACAGTGGAAAGAGCTGGCACCAGTGTGACCAAAGTTCACCTTCTCAGTGATGGGACAGACCTACATCGCCTGTCTCCTCGTACAAGGCACAGAAGGACACATCACCTGCCAGCGATGCACAACCTGAACCCAGTCTTGAGGAAACAGCCAGAAAACTCAGCGTTTTGGAAATTACATAGGGTCGCTGCCCTGTGCTCTCCAAAGCGTCAGGGTCATGAAAGATAGCAACAGAGAGAGGAAGTGTTACAGATGAAAGGAGATTAAGGAGACATGACAAGGAAAGGCAATGCTCGATTCTAGACTGGGTCCTGAGCCAGAAGAAAATGTTCCATTTTTCTTTTGCTATAAAAGACGTTATCAGGACAATGGGCACATTTTGAATAAGATCCGTAGATGAGATAATGGTATTGTATCCACGTTACCTCCCTGATTTTGATAATTTGGCTGGGTTATGTAAAAAAAAGTTACTGCTTTACACACACACACACACACACACACACACACACACACACCCCACACACACACACCCACCCTACCCCTGCCTACCTATATATAGAAAGGGAGTTGAGGGGGAGAATGATAAAGCAATGTGGTAAAGTGCCTGAGTGAAGAGTGTGTGGAAATTCTTGTTACTCTTTTTTTAATGCTTCTGAAAGTCTGAAATTATTTCAAAATAAAAAATTAAACAGTGATTGGGTTTCACTGGGGAGAGCTAGATGTTGGGCAGGGGAGCTTTCAGGGCAGAAGAGCATTCTCAGAAGAGGAATGTGAGCCAGGACCCAAGGTGGGAAAATTACCACTGCAAGTAATTAGTAATTAGTGTAGTGACAGAAATGCCGAATTAAAAACGGAACCAAGTAATCAAGATGGGTTAATTCCAAAGGCAGAATGGTGAATTTCAAAGAGCAGGTTGCCAAAAGTATACATATCAAGTGACAACAGTTACTTTAAATTTTTTAAATGTTATGTTTTATGGACAGGCACAAGTAGTATAGCATCAGGACTGCAGAAGAATGTGCCCACTCTTGTAATGCTGGTTGCCTGTGGGGAGAGGGAAGCATTAGGGAGGAGAGCAAGGAGATTAGGAACTTCATTAGTATCTGTGATGTTTTTCCCTTAAGAAACTTAAAGGTCTGGATCAGACATGCCAAATTGTTGAATGTATGGATCCAGGTATATATTTTTTGTATATTTAAAACATTTATTTCACGATTAAAACATTTTTTTAAAGAAATAACCTTTCTGATGGGTGTGATACAGGGGGGCTGTGGTGGGTAAAGTTAGAAAGATAGGTGAGTTTGGATCATAGAAAGTCCATGGATATGATTTAAAATGTGGATTTTATCCGACTTAAAACAGGAACCTTTTCTCAGACAATGGAAGATAAAGGACTCAAGGCTGTTATTCGTTTTGTAAACCTCTCTAAATGGCTGCAGTTTAGTTTCACGTATCTAAGCAGAGGAAGAATAACAGGATGGAGACGGTGGCAGGCTGTCAGATAACTAACGGAAAGATGCTGCTGACCAGTGCAGAGGTCACGTACACCTGCAGCAGAAAGAAAGGAAGTCCAACCTGCCCTTGATCTCTCCCTGCACTCACTAGCCTGTTGCTTAAAGCTGGTATCTTGTCTGGGGAATATGTTACCTTTTTTTTTTAACTTTCATTTTTTGGTCTGTGTCTCTGTGACTTGAGTCATAGTTTTTTCTCTGTCATAACTGGATTAGATCTTGGGGATCAGCATAAGCCATTTTTCTTTTTTAGTATTTGATTATTTATTGCTGAATAACAAGTCATCCTAAAACTTTGTGACTTGAAACAATAATAATCATTTCTTTTTTTAATTTAAAAAATTTTTATACAATTTTTAAAGGTTATACTCCATTTACAGTTTTACAAAATAATGCATCATTCCTCGTGTTGTACAATAATATATCCTTGTAGCCTCTCTTACACCCAGTAGTTTGTACCTCCCACTCCCTTAGCTTATTCTAGACCTATTGTAACTTTTTTTCCCCTTGTGGAAGAACTTGTCATGACTGGACTTTTTCAGTATTTGCAGTTGCCCAGTAGGGGGCAGCAAATATAAAGGGAAAAAGTGACTGCAGAGCATCAGTGTTAGTGTTTTTGTATCCTTGTCTCTCCTGCAGGCCCCACTTCCATCTCTCTTACTCCCGTTTTCTCTACTTTATGTACATGTGCTCCTGATGGTGACAGAAGGCTCGAGGGAGAGCATAATTGTAATTTCGTTTACATTCTGTCACCACTGTATTTCTGCTTCCTGGTTGAAACAACACTTAGAATGTTTTGGTTACTCACCAATATAAAATACACATTTTAGGGACTTCCCTGTTGGCACAGTGGTTAAGAATCCACCTGCCAATGAGGGGACACGGGTTTGAGCCCTGGTCTGGGAAGATCCCACATGCCACGGAGCAACTAAGCCCGTGCGCCACAACTACTGAGCCTGCGCTCTAGAGCCCATGAGCCACAACTACTGAGCCCATGTGCCACAACTACTGAAGCCCACGTGCCTAGAACCTGTGCTCTGCAACAAGAGAAGCCACTGCAACGAGAAGCCCACGCACCGCAACGAAGAGTAGCCCCCACTCGCTGCAACTGGAGAAAGCCCGCGTGCAGTAACGAAGACCCAATGCAGCCAAAAATAAATAAATAAATAAATAAATGTGTAAAAAATAAAAATAAAAAAAATACACATTTTAAAATCAACCAGAAAGGAAAGAACGTTTAACTTCACCAAGGTCCTATTTTTAAATTTTGTTTATATTAAAACTTATCCGGAAATAGCAGCGTTTAAATACAGTTAACCACATAATTTATTTCTTATTCTCATGAAGCCTTTTGGGGAAACGTCCAAGAATCTTTTCCTGCAAATGGAAAGGCTTCTGGCCCTTAAATGTGAGGTATTACTTCTGAGAATCGGAGTATATGCACAGGTGATATTCCATCCGTCTCTTTTCATATAATAGATACTGGTTTTATGTAGGTGCTAAGAGAACCATTCATTCCTTCCTCACATCCCCAGGTGCCTTGTAACATCTGTCTCTTCAGCTTTCTAGGTCTTGATTGTTTTGGAAAGTGCCATTGGCACTTGTTATTTTTTTTTCCTTTTCAGATAAATGCTATTTGATCATTGATTTTATTTACCTGAGTTCAGAAATTCTGATAGTAATTTGTATTCTAAATTATTTTTTACGCTCTGAAGTGTTGAACTTTGAGATTTTGATCTTGTTTTCTGTATTTGTTGTGATGATACTGACTTGCCCAAATGATTTCTTCTTTCTCTCTGTAGGCACCAGAATTTCCTGAGTTCACCACTAAAGTCCAAGAAGCTATCAATTCCCTGGGGGGCAGTGTATTTCCGAAGCTTAACTGGAGTGCCCCAAGGGTAGGAACACATCAGTAAATCTCTCACTGTGTGAATATTCTTTCTTTTGCTATTCCATTTCGCTTTATATCCTCACAAAGGGTCTGATTATATTCCTAATTCTAGGGAAAATACCGTGGAATTTATTTTTATTTTCCCCCTGTTATTTTATCTTCCTGATTTTGCAATACACTTCCCTGGGACTGTGAAATACTGTATATTTTGCCAATTGACAGTTTCAACCTCTTGTGTTGCTGATTGCGCTAGAAATCTGAGAAAAGCCTTTCTCTACCCTTTTCAAAACTTCACCTGTTCAGTCTGACAGAGAAATTTTTCTCTATTGAAAGGTAATAAAAATTAAAATGTCGTAGGATCTAGAAACAGAGCGGTTTGACAGATCACCTGACGTTTTCTTAAATTGTGTTTTATCATTTCAACATTTCATTGACAAGATTTTTTTTTAAGTTAAGGTCTGGAGGAAAATTCGTTATTTTTTCTACTCCAGTAGAAGACAATTTTATGTCAGCAAGGCTCATTTAAGGAATCAAGACTTATCTGCATTTTCAAAAAATCATCTCATGTGCTTATCTTTTCTTATTCTAACATGAATGATAAATTGTACTTAATCTAATTTTTGTTTTTACTTATTAAAATTAGTGACACATATACATAGCTTTTTTTATTAATTTTTATTGGAGTATAGTTGCTTTACAATGTTGTGTTAGCTTCTACTGCACAGCAAAATGAATCAGCCGTACATATACGTATATCCCCTCCCTTTTGGATTCCCCTCCCATTCAGATCACCACAGTGCATTAAGTAGAGTTCCCTGTGCTATACAGTATGTTCCCATCAGTTGTCTATTTTATACATAGTATCAGTAGTGTATATGTGTCAATCCCAATCTCCCAATTCATCCCACCCCACCCGTTTCCCCCTTTCTCTACATCTGTGTCTCTATTTCTGCTTTGCAAATAAGGTCATCTATGCCATTTTTTTAGATTCCACATATGTGCATTAATATATGATATTTGTTTTTCTCTTTCTGACTTACTTCACTCTGTATGACACTCTCCAGGTCCATCCACGTCTCTACAAATGACCCTATTTCATTCCTTTTTATGGCTGAGTAATATTCCATTGTATTACATATGCATAGTTTAAATTTTCAGAAGATCTGGAAGCTTGCTACAGAAATCAGCCAGTTCTGACACCCGTTTTGCTTCACTATTTCCCACTGCTCAGAGGCAGCTGTTTCCAAATATTTTAGTACCTTCTTCTGTTATTTTCCTCTACTTCTCTGTTCTTCTGTCTTAGGTGTTTATTACTGACTTCCTGCTTTAGAACAGAAAGGTTCAGCTCTGTTTCATCTCCTGTCCCCACTACTTTATTTATTTATTTATTTACCTACCTATCTATCTGCCTTATCTATCTATCTTATTTATTTATTTATTTATTTTTGGCTGCGTTGGGTCTTCGTTGCTGCTCGGGCTTTCTCTAGTTGCATTGAGCAGGGGCTACTCTTTGTTGTGGTGCATGAGCTTCTTATTTCAGTGGCTTCTCGTTGTGGAGCACAGGCTCTAGGTGCGCAGGCTCAGTAGTTGTGGCTCGCGGGCTCTAGAGCACAGGCTCAGTAGTTGTGGTGCATGGGCTTAGTTGCTCCACGGCATGTGGGATCTTCCCGGACCAGGGCTCGAACCCATGTCTCCTGCATTGGCAGGCAGATTCTTAACCACTGAGCCACCAGGGAAGCCCTGTCCCCACTGCTTTCTGTTCCACTGTCCTCATCATCAGAATGGCATACTTTGATTAGACCAGTATTTAGTGTTTCTCATACTATGTTTATGCAAACACTACGTACACATCTGATATATACCATACATTGCTTGTGTTTTCTTATTCAACATTTTGTTTTCCCTGGAGTTAATAACTGTCTTGTTTATTCAGTTGCATGGTTTTCTATGTATATACTGTTGTTTTAGTGAAGTTAAATTTGTGTGTTCAGTATACCATCTTTAACCAGAAGTTCATCATCCTTTTCCATTGGGAGAAATTTTAAAGAAGTTATTATAAAGAAGTTATTGAAACTCATTTTTAGTTTATCTATGAGCAGTAATTTGAGTTGTTCTTGACTACTGATCTGGCTTGAGGCTTTCCAGTTAAAATGGATAGATTATTTGTGATTTTAAGTTATTCCTTTGTTCATTTATTTTTTATTTATTGAGTGCCGACTGTGTTCCAGTGCTTTCTTTCATACAGTGTGGATAACTGGACATTTTGTTTGCAATCATTAGTTTTCTCAATTACTGTCCTGTGTCTGATCTGTCTATGGGAGAAGTACGTTTTTTAAACTACTTAATTATTCTATCATTTTTAGGCATATTTCACTGAGGTTTGTGCCTCCTGTGTCTGCTCTTCTTACTTTTTTTGGGTGTATATATTTGAGGCTGTCACCATTTAAAATTGTGATGGTTCAGAATATGTCACCTCCTCCCTCCCAGATTTGATAGACATGGGTCTTAACTGTTGCAGTCATCCAACTTAAGGGTTCCAGCCATCTCTCCCCAGAAACAGGAAGAAAGGAAGGTTCTCTATTTTCTTAGTAGCTGGTCAGGCTGTTTTTTTATGCCTGAATCTTCTAGCTGAAGTGTCAGCATTTCTGATATCTCTTTATCCCCTTCTCTCATCATCAGTGAGGAAGACTTAGGGCAGAGCTTGGGCCTGAGCTGAAAGGTGAGAACCTGAACATCTTGGTTCAAAACTGAGTGTCCGACATGCAGTGGTGACGCTGTGCCTTGTTTAGAAGTGTAACTTGACGTTTGACAGTATAGCTAAAATTTCTTACCTGACTTTTTTCTTCAACCCCTTCAGGTTATATGCATTGTTGATTTTGGCTATAGGCTCGAACTTCATTCATAGCAACTAACTTGGAATATATACTAAGTAGCATGTGCTCTATTATTTAGGATGCGTACTGGATAGCAATGAATAGTTCTCTGAAATGTAAAACGCTCAGCGACATCTTCCTACTGTTCAAGAGTTCTGATTTCATCACTCGTGACTTCACCCAACCGTAAGTATGTCTCCTGTTCTCTTATGTCAGTAGTTTCAGTACTTGTGAGTTTTTCTACAGATGAAATTCCATTAGTTCTAGTACTATTGTAAACAACAGATCCACATACCAAGGCTGTTTCATTTTCTCAAACGACCTATTAAAGCAAACCTTTCTTTTCCATTGACAGCTAATGCTATACAATGAATATCCCTAAATATCAAGGGCTTTCTGTGTATCTGCCCAGTAAATATGGTGGTAATTTTTTTCTTATTATAAAGCTAATATATGCTTATCATAGAAAAATAAAAGTGGGGACTATAGCTAAACAAAAACAGGAAATGTAAAAGCATTCATGATCTCGCCACAGTTGGTTTTATATACTTCCAGGATTCTGTCTGTGCATAGGTATAGTATAGATACACCTGTCTCTAACTGTATTCCAGTTTTTTAAAGCAAAAATGGGATCATATAGTTCATATTGCTTATGAGGCTGCTTTTGCACTTAATCAGTATATATCAAACATCTTTGTGTGTCATTAAATATTAAACACATCATTATTTTAAACTTGCTTCATTCAGAGTATTCCACTGGACAGCTATAGCATCATTTATTTCACCAGTTCTCTCTTCTTATTCGTCTCTTTTCTCTTCTTCTTAGTCCTGCAGTGAATATCCTTGAGCTAAATCTTTGCGTGCTTTCCTGATTTTTTTCCTTAGGATAAATTCCTAGACGTGGACTTGCTGTTTTCTTCCCTCTGCTAGTTACTCTGTAACTAATCCTTCATCATAGGCAGACAGCCCACCTGCCCTGCTGTGCTGTAGGCGATCTCTTTATGCTTCTTTTGTTCTGTCATCAAACAGCAGTTATTCTTCTAGATTTCTTATCCTACCCCATTTTAAATCCGGAATCTCAATTAAACTAACCTTTAATCTGATCTCTAAAATAAAGCATATCAAAACATCTAGAAACTAAGCAGGTACACGGGTGAATACATACATACATCGTGTGTGCGTGCCCCTTCTTCCCCATCCATCTAGTTCAGTCTGCCCTGCTCATTCATCCCCTTGCAGCCTCAGATCCTTTTCTGGAGAGGAGCCTGGCATAGAGAAAACACATTCCCCACAAGTCAGTTGTGCATCATTGCTTTTGCATCTGGTTCTGCAGCTTGGGCATATGGTTTTAGTATTAAATTAATTTAAGAAAACGAAGTTAAGTAATAATAAATGAGTGTGATTGTATTGCCAGTTTATCATAAAAGGACTTTACCTGTATTGGTTTTTCTGGTTCACTTACAGAAAAAGCTTTATGTTGTTCTGACATTTAGGTGTCAGCCTTTTATGGTTGTGTTGGCACAGGGGTCGTGAGGTGTTTGCTTTAGTAATAATGCAGCAGCATTTTCGTTCTGGGAGATACCCTCTGATTAGAGGAAGTCGTGGTTCTGTCTTTTTTTTGCCATTGTAGAGCTTTTTGATATTGAATGCTTTTGTAAAGAGGCCTTGGAATATATTACATTAAAATACTCTGTACCTGTTAATTCATTGGATATGGGTTTTTATGCAACTTTGGTATTAGTTGCAGTGAGTATATAAGGACATTTCCTCTCCAAAAATTATAAATCACTTCTAATTCTCTGTGGTTGATGGTTTTTAAATCATCTTTGCCGCCTAGCGACCTGCTGGCTCCTCTTAGCCCACCTATCCCTCTTTGTCTTACATGAATTTAGCCACGATTCCAGTGAAGGTTAGAAATACCAGTCAGTCATTTTGCGTTTTGTATTTTTTGACTTTTGCACGGGGAAGAAGTTAAATCAGCAAGTACATTTGAGGCCTTGGATTAGGAGTGTTTATCCACAGAATACCATCCTTCTCCTCATGTAAATAATTGGGAGTTGGCAGGACAAACGCCAAGCCCTGAGCTTGCAGCCTTTCAGACGGGTGGTACTCACAGTCACCTTTTGTGGAAATCTTTGTCGGTAGTCAGTTGCGTAACAATAAGTCTTGTCACTACAGAAAAATCCCTATTGATTGGGTCTTTAATGAACAATGAACTTTTGTCACAGAGGCCTTTCTGTACCCCTTAAAGATTAAGAATACAATACTTTAAATTGGACAGGATCTTATCAGTGATTTAATTTGACTCTTCTGTCAGTTAGAAAATTGAGGCCTGAATCTGCTCAGTAGTTTGTTCCCATCAACTAGTTAATAGAACCAAAACCAGAATATAATTTCAATAACGTCATTCTAAATGTTCTCTGTATTTTCACTTAAAGTTATAAATTCCTTCTTTTCTAAATGCTTCAAAGTAAAATATTATAGAATATAATAAAAGATAGAATATTATAGCATATAATTATGTACGTAAAATTATGTAATATTATGAAAATTATGTTATACTCTTGGAAGAGCTTGCAAACAAAGATGTTATAGTTAGGATTACAGGTTAACAGAGGGCCAACCGAAAGGAGTTCACACACAGGGTTTTTAAAAATCCGTTATTTAACAAGGAGCCTTGTGATGGGCTATTTCCATCTATCATGGTTAAGTGGCAGCTCCTCAGGGTCACCAGGGACCAGGTTCTTTCAGTCTTTCTCTCTGTCATCCTTGGCTTACTGGCTTGGTATTTGGGTTTATCACCTAATGGTTACAAGGTGGCTGGTATTTTGCAGGTATGGCATGAAGATGACTATATCTTAGTCAAAAATAGGAGGGGGTGCATCTAATTCCTCTCATTCTTCTCTGTCTGTGAGCAAGTAAAGCGTTCTGGAAGCTTCCCAGGAGACTTCCTGATAGGCTCACGGTCACACAGTTACTCAGCCTCATCCAGTAGTTGGCAGAATGAACAGAGACGCCATGATTGGTTTAGAGCAGAGGCTCTCCAACTTTAGCTCGGATTAGAGTCACCTGGAGAACTTGGTAAAACACGGCTTGCTGGTCCCCACCCCCAGGGTTTCTCATTCACTAGGCGGGGAGTGGGGCCCAAGAATATAATTTCCAACCTGTTCCCAGGTGACCCTGATGCTGCGGGTGCAGGCCCACGCCTTGAGGGCTGTGCGCTTAGATGTGCGTGTGCATCCCTGGGATTCCACAGGTCCACCGGTCCTCCTCCGAACAGTCACAGTTTTGTTGGCAAGGATGAAGGTTGGGAATAGCTAGAGGGTAGACCACCAGTACTGTCTGCCACAGTTGTAATTTGACACAGGCTAGTAAGTACTCTTATTCTTTGTTTGTCAAATGGTTACTGTACACAAGAAGCTTCAAAAAGTGGAAGTTGAAATATTGACACCGTTAGCATAATCTGTCTGCATTATACTTGCTGAGTGAATTATTTGCCCAGATAAACTTTCTATGTAATTAGACTTGTTGAGTCAGAAGGCTGCTTTCATTGATTATTTTATTGATTAGGTGTCACTTCAGTAGGCCAAGGCCAGAAAAAAAAAAATCTGGTATTCGATTGGCATTTAGAAGAAAGGGCTGAGTGAGAGAATTAATCCATTAATTGTTTCTCTGAGAGGCTCATGACTAAGGAAGTTAGAGTTACTAGAGGTCAGGAGAGTTTACTTGTCTTAGTAATTCAACCACAGTTACGATCAGCACAATTTTTATACATTTTGTTCTTAAGATTATCACACAACTGGTTATTAATCCTAAAATTCAGCAGCAAACAGTTTCAGAAGTAAAATGTTCTACCTAAGTTGGACCTAACAGAACCTATTCCTTGTGATTTTTAAGGCCCATTTATTTAGGTGACAGTTTTTCCACTTTAGATTGTTATAATTTTATTGTATTTTTTTAAATTGAAGTGTAGCTGATTTACAATGTTTTGTTAGATTGTTATAATTTTAGATAGCATATTTTCTCTTTTTGAAGAATTCTATGAAAGTTCGAATGAACTCACCCAATCACCCTTAATTCAGTATCATTTTTTATCTTTCCTTTTCCACCACCAGTGAGATCTAAAGAAATGGAATCTGTGTACCTGAACTCTCATTTTGGATCCTAATGAGCAATAAAATCTTCAGAACCAGAATTTTGATGCTTAATGTTCCCTGGGTGCCATGTTTTTCTTTTTTATTTCTGCCCTTGACATAATTTTTTTTCCTTATATACTTAAGAGTTGTTTTCTGTGAGGTATAATACCGTAACCTTCCAACGTTTTAGGAAAGCTTACGAATGAGGATGTGCCCTAGTAAATAGCTAGGCAGTAAAGAGTCTGCCACTTTAAAGCATTGTGATTTTGTGTACTGCCACCTTATAAAGGTTTAATGATGATGTTTTTTCTTATAGGAATGATCAAATTGTGATCTTAGTCAGTGGATTTAGGCAGTACCTAAGTTGTCTAGAGTCAGTTCACGTAGTTATTACTCTCCGAGTTTACTAATACTGTGATTTCTCTTTCCCCCATTCCTGCCACATTGACTGGCCCGCACTAGAGAACTCACACCATTTGAGTTGGTAGCATTGTAAGTCTGTTCCTCCAGTGCCAGAATCTAACACCTCACCCGTAACAAATAAGATTCATCTTTAACTTCAATGTTCTCCACTAGAGCAGTCTCTTGATTCTACTTCCATGGAGCTCTTTCTAGTTCAGTGTATTTCTTAATTGTAGCACAGCGAATCAGATACACGTATCCTTCTTTCCTTGTAACAAAGCATATACTACATCCATAGTTTTCTCATTGTCTGCATTCCCCTAGTTCCACACACGGGCATCCTTACCATTGAACGTATCGCATTTGTTCTCTTTCAACGTGTGAAATAGTTGGAACATCATGATAAAAGCTATGTGTTGATCACAGTTAAGAAGTTCACAGAAAAGAGTATGTCCATCTTAAGACATGTTTAGGGCATCATGAATGTGCCTATTTATAGTAAGACCATTTGGCTGGTAGGACATGCAACCTGAAGTTTAAGTTGAAGGAATGACTTGGAAAGTAGCTTGGGTAGAAATAAAAGAAAGACAAGAAAGATGACATTCCTGTCAGTCGTCAGTGGCAGTTAAGCACAGTTCTTACAGTTTTAGGTTAGGATCTTTTTTTCCCCTTTCTTTCTTTTCTTCTTCTTTCTAAAACTTTGTATCTAACACATCGGTCTCCAAAATTCCTGTTAACTGGTTCACTGCAAAATATATTAAAAATGTACTGGCATAATTTCATAGTAGCTTTCAACAGAGTAGGCCTTTGGTTATTTGTTTTTTGCTTTTTTCAGTCTTTACTGTGATTGTACCTGAGAATACTTTTATTTTGTAATTCACATTGTAGATTATATGACATTAATTATTTAATAACACCTTTGGGTTTTTTGTTTTTTTTGTTTTTGTTTTTTTCCACACCACTTGGCATGTGGGATCTTAGTTCCCCAAGTGCAGAGTCTTACCCAGTGGACCACCAGTGAAGTCCCAATGATACCTGTGTTTATTTTGAAGTTTTTTTTTTTTCTTCTTATTTTTGGCTGCGTTGAATCTTTGCTGTACGCGGGCTTTCTCTAGTTGCGGCAAGTAGGGGCTACTCTTTGTTGCGGTGCGTGGGCTTCTCATTGCGGTGGCTTGTCTTGTTGCAGAGCATGGGCTCTAGGAGCGTGGGCTTCAGTAGTTGTGGCACACGGGCTCAGTAGTTCTGGCTCGCAGGCTCTAGAGTGCAGGGTCAGTACTTGTGGCGCATGGACTTAGTTGCTCCACGGCATGTGGGATCTTCCCGGACCAGGGCTCGAACGGGTTCGCCTGCATTGGCAGGCGGATTCTCAACCACTGCACCACCAGGGAAGCCCTATTTTGAAGTTTTAATGGCTAGCTGGAGGAACTGTAATTATCTGCCAAGAATTAGGAGTTTATAATCCAATATATTCTACGTAGACTGTCAGTCAATGACTTTGATTTAATACTGCTTTCTCTTGGTACCTTGTTGAAAATTTCAGTCAAAGAAATCTTCCAAATTAGTATAAAATACTTACTAACCCAGGAGAAAATTTCAGAAGTGGGATTTAAAAGAAAACCGATATTCTTATATGTGTACATGAAAATGGCTCTTAAGTACTAATTATAACTAGACTGTTCAAGGTGTCAGAGATCTTCAAATGAAATTCAAAATGTTCCTATTTGTAATTATAAAAGAACTAGAAGAAACTGATCATTAATATTTGGCTTTAGCTAAGTGGCAGACTAAGAAAATTTGAAAAATCTTTTGTTACAGATATCTAGACACGCTAGGTAAAATATGAACTATAACACAGAAATTTAAATATGTAGTTGAATTCACAAGAAACAAAAGGCAAACCCAATGCAAGAAATGTAAAGAGAATTGAGAACCAGAGGGTTAGGTAGATAAGCCTTTAGGGGTGATTGTCAGAACTGATAAAGAACATAAGTTTTAATGCCTTTATACGGTTAGGAGCCCACGCCTTAAGCCAAAATAAAGTGAGGCTTTAGGAAAGAGACTTTTGCACCTTCAGTAAAAAAGAAAAAAGTCCATCCATTGGCACAGAGATAAGGAAACAGGACTTGAAACTGCTTGGGCTTTGGGTTTTTAATTTTAAAAAGTTAAAACCTCAGGCTGTATCGTGCAATGAACTTGGAGTACAAAATTCAAATCATTTGCATGGTTTGAGAACTCCCAAACTAAGAAATTAACATAAATATCACTCCTGGACTGGTTTTACCCTGAGGCACCTGAAAGATGCATATACAAAGTACTCTGGAAAGAATTCCACAACCCAGGCCTCATGGGAGCCCCATAGAAAAAATAGGCCCCACCAAATAAGCACTCACAAGAAAACTGACAGAACACGCAAGGAAGCAGCACATCTTGCTTGAAGATCAGACAGTGGGCAAGAGGAGTAGAACTGTATGCATTTGAAATAACAGAAGTCTAAAAGATAATGAAATGGAAGACTTTTAATTGATTAAACTCTTGAAAAAGAATTGAAACTTGTAGAACAAGTTACTAGGAAAAAAGAAGCAAACAAAAGTTCTAGAAATGGAAAACGTGCTTATTAAAATTAAAAATGTATTTACCTGTGTAAATAAGGCATAGTTGAAGAAGATAGTTATTTGAATGAGATAAAATTACCCAAAATGCAGCATAGAGAATTAATGAATTGCAATTATGGAATTAAGAGACATATTGGATAAAATGAGAATGTTTAACATGTAGAATAGAAGCTCTAGGAGGGAAGAATAGAGAAAATGAGGAGGGAGAGGCATATTTAAAGAAAAAGTAGTTGGGAATATTCAAGAATGAATTAAAAAACACAAATTCATATTCAATAAACACGAGTGTCCCAATAGAAAACATATCATAGTATAACTGCAGAACACCAGAGACAAAAGGAGTTCTTAAAAACAACCAGAGAGCAAAGGCAAATTTTGTGGAAAGAAACAGCAGTAAAACTGTCAGCAGGTTTCTCAACAGGAATATTATTTCATCTAGTCCTACCTCTGCTGGGAAGGGCCTGGGTCCTGGAGGGTGGAGGTGGATATAGAACAGTGCAGATGCCTGTATTGTTTCTCACCTGTATGGGACACTTATCAATCTGGACCTAGACTAATTTCGGGTTATAACTTGAGGAATTCTCTAACAGTTGCCCACATTCCAAGGTGATCACAAATGATTTCATATTATTTCATAATTCAGGCAAATTTTCCAAGTGTTATTTAAATGTGTTCGTTAACACAGGAGAAGTGTTAGGTATTGTGACATATTTCTTGCTTTGGCTCATAAATTATAACATGTATTATAATTTTATATTATATGCTGCGTTGGGATTTGAGAATTTATACTAGTTCTTACCATGACTTTTTTTTTTTTTTTAAACAAACAAGTGAGGTGCAGTATAGCGTACCTAATGAATTTTCTTTTTTTAATTCACGTTCTTTTTTATTTATTTATTTATTTTATTTTATGACTGTGTTGGGTCTTCGTTTCTGTGCTAGGGCTTTCTCTAGTTGTGGCAAGTGGGGACCACTCTTCATCGCGGTGCGCGGGCCTCTCTTGTTGCGGAGCACAGGCTCCAGACGCGCAGGCTCAGTAATTGTGGCTCACGGGCCTAGTTGCTCCGTGGCATGTGGGATCTTCCCAGACCAGGGCTCGAACCCGTGTCCCCTGCATTGGCAGGCAGACTCTCAACCACTGCGCCACCAGGGAAGCCCTACCATGACTTTTAAATTATGTGTTCATAGAAACAAAAGCTAAAGTAGACTTAACAATTCAGTATTCTTTCTCTGTAAATTGCTTTCCTTGATCAGTGACTTGCTGTTACCTCTCTGAGGTCCTGCTTTCTTTTAGCAATTAAGAAAGTGTTATTTTTGGAAATGAGAGAATCAGCTTTTTTTTCGCCATTTGCAGATGCAAGTGTTTGGATCATCTGTGTTCTTGGTTCAGTCAGTTAAGGGAATAATACAAACATTTTTATATTTGCTATGACTGAAGATATTTTATAATTTCTGTTAGGATACTCATATTTTCTGCTAGTATTGTTTCTACTAGTATTTTCAATGTGGTAAGAAGTCTTGATTTAAGGATTTCTTTCTTTTTCCTTTTTTGATGTAACCTGGAATTTTTGAACCGTTAATTTATATAAGGATTTGTAAGCATTCAAGTGTTGTTAATACTCTAAATATCTTAACACATTTTTGCTTTTTAAACCTCCTTCCTCCAGAATATAAATGGAATTTAAATATTCATACACAGTGTTTTTTGCGGTATTTCAGCTGAGCTCCTAAAAATGTTGTTGACCTTCACATTCAGTCTTAATTAGATGGCTCTGCACTTTCCTCTCCTTTCAGAGGCTGTACTTGGCCATCTGATTAATCATCTTAATAAGAAAAAGCCTTGTACAGTAATCTCATGTAGCACATATGTTCTCACATCTACCTTCTGAAACTAGTCAAGGTTTTTAACTAACGTTAAATGTTAAACCAATCACCACTTAAAAAATAATGTTATGGGATGGTAGAATGCAAATGTGTATTAAAATGTATACCTATTTTAAAGTAGCAAATGAGTATTAACCAAGGATTGAAATCAATATTTGTAGGAATATAGAAGCATTAAAAAATTTAGATAATGAAGACCTGTGTTTTGGAAGTGTTTGTTTATTCGAATTCCTTTGTCATTTCTCTCTTCCCATCTCCCTTGTATATATATATATATTTTTTTAATTTAATTTATTTGTTTGATTTATTTTATTTTTGGCTGTGTTGGGTCTTTGTTGCTGGGCGCGGGCTTTTCTCTGGTTGTGGTGAGCTGGGGCTACTCTTTGTTGCGGTGTGCAGGCTTCTCATCGCGGTGGCTTCTCTTCTTGCGGAGCACGGGCTCTAGGTGTGTGGGCTTCAGTAGTTGTGGCACAGGGGCTCAGTAGTTGTGGCTCGTGGGCTCTAGAGCACAGGCTCAGTAGCTCAGTAGCTGTGGCACACGGACTTACTTGCTCCACGGCATGCGGGATCTTCCCGGACCGGAGCTCGAACCCGAGTCCCCTGCACTGGCAGGCGGATTCTTAACCACTGCGCCACCAGGGAAGCCCTCCCTTGTATATTTTAGATACATTTAAATTAAAAAAAAAGATAGGCAGTTCAGTTTTATCATGATAAGAATTACTGGTTAGTTGAAAGCTAAAATATTAACTTTTTTGTTTTTAATTTATTTTTTGGCTGCATTGGGTCTTCGTTGCAGGCTTTCTCTCGTTGTGGCGAGTGGGGGCTACTTTTCATTGCGGTGCGTGGGCTTCTCATTGGGTGGCTTCTCTTGTTGCAGAGCACGGGCTCTAGGCGCGCGGGCTTCAGTAGTTGTGGCATGCAGGCTCTAGAGTGCAGGCTCAGTAGTTGTGGCGCACGGGCTTAGTTGCTCCGCGGCATGTGGGATCTTCCCGGACCAGGGCTCGAACCCGTGTCCCCTGCATTGGCAAGTGGATTCTTAACCACTGCGCCACCAGGGAAGTCCCCACTTTGTACTTTTATGTGTTTTTTAATTCCTCAAAATTAAAAGTTAAAGTAATATATATTTAATGTGATAAACATAATGTTAGAAATACTGCAGAAAAGCAGCAGAAGAAATGAACAGTCACTGCTGGGAAAGAGTCATTGTTAACATTCCAATAATTAACATTGTATTATGTTTTCTCATGTATGTTTAAAATATGAGCTTGTACTGTGTAGTTTTGTGACCTTTTTTATTATTTAAAAGTATACTGTATTGTGAACACTTTTCTCGCTTGTGAAAAATTCTTTTACCACACAATTTTTTATTCCTCATAACACTGTCTGGATTTTTGACACACTTTTCATCTTTTCATTTAGAATTTAGAAAGGAGTTGAGGAAAAATGTTTTAAGGATAAAATGAATTTTTATAATAGAATTCATAAATGAATTAGTGTTTTTTGCTACTTAAAATATTTAGGCTGTTAAACCAGAAAAAAAAAGGTGAGGGACTCTTTTACACTAAAGAAGAACAGGACTTCCCTGGTGGCGCAGTGGTTAAGAATCCACCTGCCAATGCAGGGGACAGGGGTTAGAGCCCTGGTCCGGGAAGATCCCACATGCCGCGGAGCAACTAAGCCCATGCGCTACAACTACTGAGCCTGCGCTCTAGAGCCCACGAGCCACAACTACTGAGCCCGCGTGCCACAACTACTGAAGCTCGTGTGCCTAGAGCCCATGCTCCGCAACAAGAGAAGCCCGCGCACCACAACAAAGAGTAGCCCCTGCTCACCGCAACTAGAGAAAAGCCCGTGCGCAGCAACGAAGACCCAATGCAGTCAAAAATAAATAAATAAATAAATAAATTGTAAAAAAATTGAAAAAAAATAAAATAAAGAATATATTATGTAGAACTATTAAAGGAGATGATCCAGGACATATGTATTTCTCTGGATCCATTTGGTATTTGTGGTTTCTCTGAAATCTGAGAGCGATAACAGCTCTAGAACCTCCACCTCTGAGAGGAGCAGTTCCACACGTGGTTTAGTGCCCTCCCACCACTGACTTCATTTCTCACCTTTCGGAGCCTAGGTTTCCTTGTGTGATGAATGTGGATAATAATAATAGCACTTTCTCATAGGATTATTGCAAGGATGAAATGAGATAGCAGATTTACATGCTTCACTTGGTGCCTGTTCACTAATATGGAGAAAGCCCACTGCCTTTTAACAAAGCTCCCTGTGTGTATCTTTCTTTGTCATTCAGATTATATCCATTGGTGCCCAACTGTTAGTGGCAATAAAAGTTCTTATTTTCTGAGGATTTTAGCCAGCCACCTTATTTGTGTTGTTATTGTTTGTAGTATAAATCGTAAATGATTGCAGAGAATTCCAACCTAGTTAAACATTCAGGGAAATTTAAAAGCTTTTCAAATTTAATTCTACTTGTAAATTGCTTAAGACCTCTTTAAAACTATTTTTTGTTTTGCTTATGTATTTTTTTCATCAAAATGTCTCCACCACCTGTTTTGCTTCTTCTTGAATTGTTGGTATTCCCCAGGATTCTATCTGAATGAGCTGACTGATCGCTTCTGTCTCCATCCTTGACGTTAGCTCTTATACCAATAGGACGATTACTTCCAGATAATTATTTTCACCTCCACCCACTCTTGAGTTTCCTTGTTCCAGTTGCTTACTAGACATGCTCTGTGGTTCTCCCAGGATTTCTCCAACGCTACACACCCAAACATAGTTATCTCCCATGTTTTCCTCACCCACATCTCCTGCTCTTCCTTCTAAGTGAATGGTATTTGCATCACTATCCAGTGAGTCATCAAGCAGCCACCCCAGTCATCTGGCCTCTTTCTCCCTCATCCTGTGCTTTCAATCAGGCACCAAGTAGCCCTGACTTTGTCTCCTACATACCTTTATATAGAGCTTCTCCTCTCCCTCTCCTCTGCCTTCGCATTAGTTGGCCCCTCATCTCCCCCTGGGGCTGTTGCAATGAGCCTTCTAACTGGGCTCTCAGCCTCCCAACCTGCCACCCGTTCCCCCAGGCTCTCCAGCACCATTGCCACCCGTGATATTTCTAAAGCCTAAGTGCAATGATCTCCCTCACATGTTTAGAAACGTTTTTAGCCCCCCATTGTCTGTATAATAAATCACAACCTCTCTGCGTAGGCAGGCAAGACCCTTCATGATCTGGATAGTCCTCCTTGTGCAAAATTTCTCTCCAGCCACATCTTTTGGCAGTTCTTCCCTCCACACCCATCAGCACTGACCTCCAGTAGTCCTGTGCGTAGTTGTCACTTCTCTCCCTTTGCCTCAAACGCAGACCCTTCTCTTCATGTCAAATGAAGCCTTCTTGACTATCAGCTCCCCTCCCCCCAAACATGAAGAGCTGATCAGTGTTTCCTTTGTGCCATCACAGTATTTTTATTTTCAGTGTTTCGAAATTCTTTGGGTACTTGTTAGGCTTTCCTCACCAGACTAAAGGACAAGGGACTCTCAGTCATTTTGGCGTTCCAGTGCCTCACCAGCCCTTGGCGTAGGTGGGTGTTTAAAAAAGGATGTGAAAAATTGTCCATGAAACTGAGGATTTTTAGAGGAGGAAGCAATATACTTAATGGAGGAATGAATAATTCTTCTATCAGCTATTTTTAAATGGGATGTGGGAGAAGGATTAGATGAACTTTTTGTAGCTTTAGGTGGCAGAGTTAATGTCAGCAGAGAACTAGACTTCTGGTTCAGCCATGAAGAGCACAGTGAGAATTATAAAACAACAGTGCCATCTCACCCTCATTTGGAATCTAGAGTTGGTTTGCGTTATACTCCTGCTTGGTCACTAAATGTGCTCTTTTCTTAGTTTTAGCCCTTTTTTTTTAACAGAAAAATGGAGATTATAGTAGCTCATATGGTTGTTTTGAGGACAAATGAAATAACAAATAACATTTCAGGGTGCCTAGGCTAACGCCTGACACTGAACAGTGCTTTATAAATGTTCATTGAATTTGAATTAGTCTCCTGTTTCTGGATGCTTTTAGTAAAACCTTACTCCCACTTTAAATATAAGTAAATATAAGTAATGTGTATGCATAAACTGACACCATAAAATAAAGATTCAATTGCCTTTCTTTCCCTCAAAGATTTATTCATTGTACTGATGATTCCCCAGATCCGTGTATGGAATATGAGGTAAGAATCTTTTTTTTTTTTTTTTAAATCTTGAATAAAATTGATAGTTCTAGATGAAGATGTATTGAGAATTTCTATTTATTCTTAAGTGAAATGAATCAAATTTTTGGACTAATTTCTCTGGGAACCTAGAGCCATTGAAGTTTTAAATTTATGAAATATACACATAAAATACATGTATTATGTACATATACATACACATACAGTATATACACAGTATGTACATACTATGGAATATTGTACATATTTTGAAATGAAGCAAACACCTTCATACTCACCATCCAGCTTAACCTGTTTAAGCTTTTTAACCTGATTTACAAGGAAAAGTAGTCACCACCATTTTACCATTTTTATTTATTTTTTCTATGGTTCTCTCATTTTACAGATTACATATAGAAGTAAGAACAAAAGGACAGCGGAAAACTTTATTAGAAATAGTAATAAGAGTTTAAACATAGCAACTCCCTCCCCCGCCCCCCAATAGCAAACCCATATTTTCCTGGTTTGAAGGTATACACAACACACACACACACACACACACACACACACACACACACACACACACACACACACACACACACACACACACACCCTGAAGTGGGCAGTGTTCTTGGATGTTGTCGTTAGTTTAATTTCTTCGTCATCTGTTTGCTTATAGTCACTTGTATATACACATGCTTTCAAAAGTTGTCCACTGACTCACTGTACCAAGTAATTCTTAGTGTGTTGAGTGTATATATTGGCATATCTTCTGTGAACAGGTAATTTACTCTTCACCAAGCCACCAAACAATTCCTCCATCTTTTAGCACTTGTAATTGAGATCTTTACATACCATTTGTGAGGGGTATGTAATATATTAGCATTTTCCCAGGTCATTAAACATTTTTTATAACATTATTCATGTGTATGTAATACATTCATATCTATTGTTTCACTGAACAAACATCTATCAAGCACTTGCTATATCTTATTTGTGCTAGAAACACAAAAATGAAAAAGAGTGTTTTCCTAGTCTTGCCCTGCGGCGTAATGTTTGTTGTAATGTCATCATCTATCCCCGAGATTGATTTCACCGGCAGTTTGCTCTTTTATTGCTTTTTGGGGAATATGCCATCATCATGTTAGTGCATAGGGTTTAAAACCCAGTTTTAAAAGCCCAGGAAAGTGAGAGTAATTAAAATGAAAAAAGTGGCAAGCAAAATCCTATGTATTGTGTGCTTGCGTCTGTGTGTATTTAAAACGGTACCTACTATATGCTCATGTATTCATAGAATACTTCTGGAAAGATGTATGAGAAATTGTCAGCACTGGTTGCCTGTGAGGAGGAGGACAGAGAGACTGTTCGGGGGGAAGACTCACCTTTTACCTTTTTAAAAAAATCAAGTACAGTGTTTGTATTACCTGTCCAAAATGTTATTTCAATAGATAATGCAAATTTTCCAAAAACTTAATGACAGTTTGTAATAATTGAGGATTTATTTGTTGCTTACATAAAAATTACTGTAGCTGGCAGAAAATATATTTGCCAGTATCAGCTTTTAATAGGTAACAACAGTGTAATTTTTTAGTGTGGGATTCTTCTAATAATTAGGTTCTTTTTAAAAAGGTGGCACATACAGAGCTTGACCAAGAGCTCACAATGATGAAAATTGGAATCAGCGCACTTCAAATTTCTAAGACATATTTTAGCAGTACAGTTTTGTTTTGTTTTTAAGGAAAGCAACCTACTATCAAAAATTTAAAAATACAAGAAAATATGAGGATCCTACCACCCAGATATCCTCAGTATCATTAGCCTTTTGACCTTTAACTTCCCTTTCTTGAGATATTTGTGTGTGTGTGTGTGTGCGCGCGCGCGTGTGCACCTGTGCGCATATACACTCTCCATAAGATGCTTTATGTGCCACTTTTTTTTTCACTTATGACATAGTATAAGCATTTTCACAGTTCATTAAATTTTTTTTATATCATGATTTTTAGTGGCTGCTTATCTTAAATATTTGCCGTTCCATGTTTCACTTGACAAACATTTCCTAGGCACCTGCTAGGTATTACATACCTGTGCTGGGAACGCAAAGATGAATAAGACCCAGCTCCTCACCCTTAGAAGAGAGACTTGTGTCAGATTATCCTAGTACAACATGGGGTGTGGGCTTACTCTTGAATGTTATGTACAAGAAACTGGGTGGCATGGGAAGGTACAGAGCCCACTGGGGGGATTCCTGGAATTGGGCCTAGAGTAATTCAAGTCCCATCTCCTAGGTCTTGAGGGGCAAAGAGGTGTATGCCAGGATTCGGGAGGCTGGGGGCTCTAGCCATTGATTACAATTAATACTTCAAAAGGACAGGACTAGTTTTTTCCAAAGAACATTTTAAAACCAGACTCAGAAGCATACATTTGTCAACTGTACTATTTATAAATTACAACAATATGAGAATTTGCACATATTAAATAATAAGTTATAGTAATAAGATCCATTTATGAATTGGGCCATTGGTAGAATTGTATTACTTTAAAATAATGGGAAAATCATGAAAGGGTTTTAGTGAGTCTTTGTGATAAGCTGTAATAATTTTATCAGAGTATTACAGAATGATGCTTAAGGTAGATAACTTGGAAATTATTTTACTTTTTGATGTTCTTAAAGGAGTGAGGAACATATGAATTCTAGGGAAACTTATGGCCCAACGATGATAAGATGTGACTATATCATCCTTTGAGTTGTATGTTATGTCAGAACTCCCAAAATGGTAAATAAATGACAAAGGCGCGTTTTGTCATAAAGAGTTTTAATACAATTTCCCCTATTCTGTTAGACTAATAGATCACAGCTCTGTTCCCTACATATCATGTCAGGAATGTTTTATGATGCCTTTTTTAAAAAAAAACACTTGATAATGGCAATTGTTAAGACATAGTCTCAACATAAAATTGTTTATTAGACTAGTAAATATTCTCTTGTTACATAGTTGTGTTCCTTTTTTCCTTTGTCTACAGCTTGTTCTTCGAAAATGGTGTGAATTAATTCCTGGTGCTGAGTTCCGATGTTTTGTCAAGGAAAATAAGCTTATTGGTGAGGTTTTTGGTTTTTTTGTTTTTTTAAACCTTTGAAAGTAATTGTTAAAAGAAGACAAGCTTTTGATGGAAATAAATTACTTAGTAATTAAGACAAGGGTAACAATCAGTTTTTATCTCAGATGCTACCTCTAACCAATTGGCACTGACTCTCTGGAATGCTGTATTGACAAGGGTCTTGAGGCCAGATTCTGTTTCCACAGAAAATAGTCTTGTTGATGAATCACATCAATCTGGATTCCAGAGATGAAAGTGGTGGCCTTTACTGTTCTCAGGATATGTGTAATACTACCTGCTTTCTCTCTGGGGCTTTCCTAGGTATTACTAGCAATACACTGCTTATTTTAAGCAGCGTAAAAAGCCCAGTTTTTGAACATTTATTTCTATTATTGAAGCACTGTTTATTATTCTAGCAAGAGAAAATATGCAAAGAAGTACATTGCTTTAAAAGCCACCCATTTTCTTTCCTCTGAGGTTATTATTTTGTCTGCTATGATTTATTCAAGCTAAATATTGTAGATAATTTGCTCTTATTTTGTCTAAGCACATTTTCCATGAGGTAGAATTGATCTTCAACCAAGAAAAGTGTGATTTGAACAGAATCAGATCAACACTATTTATTTATTGAATGTGTTGTCGACGTTTAACTTACCTGAAATACACCGGGGTTGTTTGAATTTATTGTATAATATTGTTATATATCCCTGAAAGAAACACTGCAGTATTAAGTACAGTTAAAGAAGGGAGTCATATTGGCATGTGATTAAGAAATTGGTTGGAAGCCCTTCTTTCAGAGCAGAGAACTTTTTCTTAGGTCTAGAGCAGATTAAAGGAGTTCTTACAATACTCCCTTTAGTGTTTTTGGAATAATGTCAGCAAGTCACTCTGAAGAAAGGAATGTTTACTTTTCCATGGCTTGAAACATCAGGCTTGTGAAGGCAGGATAGCACGTATGAACAAGGAAAATAGACCGTGAAGTGCAGTATGATTATGGAAGACGTATGGTGAGGGGTATTTTACATTTTCCCAAAGAAAGTGGAAAAGAATGCCAATTTTTAGACAGTTCATTGGAAAAATCAAAGAAGAAGCAGTTGACTATGTGGGTAGGTTTTAAATTGCTTCTTTCATTTTTTACATAAGAAACATTTTTATGACTTTGAATTCTTCCCATTGTACTAAGTAAAAATAACTACTGTTTCTAAAGTAAGAATGCATGGCAATATGGAATTTTAGGGTTCACCTAGCCATTTGAACCTTTACAACTGATAAGCTTTATAACTATATAAAATGCTGACTAATGTGTGATGCCATAGTCATTCAATCTACTTTAATGGTTTCCTCAAAAAGAGGTTTAAATCACATTTTGGTGTTTTTGAAAAGAATATTGTGTAATAATGAAATATAAAATATTTTCTTGTCAGGTATTTCTCAAAGGGACTACACACAATATTATGATCATATTTCTAAACAAAAGGAAGAGATTTGCAGATGCATACAAGACTTTTTCAAGAAACACATACAGTATAAATTCTTAGATGAAGACTGTGAGTATTTTTTATTGACCCAGTGAAATGAAATGCGTAATGTTACCGAACCTTATTTCACGGTGGTACATATTTTAAAACTGGATTCAAAATACTGTATTTTAAGCATTTTATTATATGATGGTATTGCTGTTGGGTTTGCATGTTAATTTTACCTTATTTAACCAGAGTCCCTTTTTAGTACCGAGATGGTTCTCTCTCTTGTCATTTGAGATATTTTATTATACATTTCAAAGGGTCTATCAACAGAGAACCACATGCTTCTGTTATTAGGACTAAATTAGCTAGTTGACTGATCTACCTTTCTAGATTTTTATTTGAATGATCAGATAGCACCAGTTACAAAGTAAACATTTGTGAGTTGTTTCCAAGAGTTGAAAGTAAGAATTGAAAGTGCTGTGTATGAGACAGTTTTCATGCATTGTCAAGTTATATCTGCTATGGTTTCTGTTTTTCTGCTTGCCAAGCCTGGGGTCTGTGGCAGGTTTTGACTTTTAAAAAAGGTGAATCATGCCCTAAGCATGGCTAGATAGTGTGCTTTCCTATTGAAGATTTTACCCATTTTATTCCCCATCAAGCAGTTAGTGATTGATGTTCCTTTCTCTGATATAGATAACCTGTCTCTAATTGTGAACTAGTTGAGACAGTGTTGGTGTTTGGTTTGAATTTTTAAACAGAAGGGATTACGCCTGAGGATAGAGAAAAGGAAAACAAAATTATATAAGTAAAACATTGCAGGATACCATTTTATGTTTGAAGTTTTGAGATGTAGAAGCAGGAAGTCTTTTGAGTAACTAATAATAAAACGCATTTTAAGTTTCAAAAGGAGGCGTAGATCATGAAAATAGAAGTTCGTTACTAACTTCAGGTTTTTTCTCCTTTGCAGTTGTATTCGATATATATAGAGACAGTAGGGTAAGTAAAAATGACATTTGATATGCTTTAAATACATAGTCATTCTCTATGGAAGGGCCCACCGCTCAACAAATATTTTCTCAAATCAGCTAAGGTGCTTGAAATTCACCATGGCCGAGAATCTCCCCTTAAAATATCCTTAACACTAGGAGACATGATATCTTCCGTTATTATGTATCACAAATTCAAAGATTATTAATTTAACAGATGGCTAAGGCCACCCTGTGTCCTCCTTTCCCCTTTTGTCGGGGGGCTGGGTCTACTTAAAATAGTTGAGTTTGTACTCTTCGGTGTGGCCAGGAATTTGTCATTGGATATTTAGACAGTTATTATTTTCAGTCACCTGAAAGGCCCTTAGCATGATTTGAGTCGCTTGCATCTTTAGACTGAAGATGAGGATTCGAGTAGTTTGTATTTATTCTGTAATCTTGAAGTGATGGAAACTTCTGTAGTGAAAAAGAAAACAAAAACCTGACCTAGTAAATCCTGCAGCAGAGATTTCACTATCAAGACATGCAATCTTTTCAGAGAAATTTGGGTCACTAGGTGTCCTGTGACAGTGCTCACTGACTTAGCTGTTCAGAGGACAGCAGTTGTGTTTTCTAAACATGAGACCCCTGTGTTTCTTAAATGTCTCTCACATTTATCTTCTTCCCTCTCCACGCTCCTAATGCCTCATTGTAGTGATGCTTGTGATACCTTTGAACAATTTTTTGGACAAAAGGAGAGGCCCATATGGTCATATCCCAAAATAACTGTTAACTGTTTACTCATCTCTGTCAAGCCAAAGGCATCACTTACTCTGTTTTCATGTATGTCTTTTTTTTTTTTAACATCTTTATTGGAATATAATTGCTTTACAATGGTGTGTTAGTTTCTGCTTTATAACAAAGTGAATCAGTTATACATATACATATGTCCCCATATCTCTTCCCTCTTGCATCTCCCTCCCTCCCACCCACCCTCCCTATCCCACCCCTCTAGGTGGTCACAAAGGACTGAGCTGATCTCCCTGTGCTATGCGGCTGCTTCCCACTAGCTATCTATTTTACGTTTGGTAGTGTATATATGTCCATGCCACTCTCTAACTTTGTCACAGCTTACCCTTTCCCCTCCCCATTCCTAAAGTCCATTGTCTAGTAGGTCTGCATCTTTATTCCCATCTTGCGCCTAGGTTCTTCACGACCATTTTTTTTTTTTTTAAGATTCCATATATATGTGTTAGCATACGGTATTTGTTTTTCTCTTTCTGACTTACTTCACTCTGTATGACAGTCTCTAGGTCCATCCACCTCACTACAAATAACTCAATTTTGTTTCTTTTTATGGCTGAGTAGTATTCCATTGTATATATGTGCCACATCTTCTTTATCCATTCATCTGTCGATGGACACTTAGGTTGCTTCCATGTCCTGGTTCTTGTAAATAGAGCTGCAATGAACATTTTGCTACATGACTCTTTTTTTTTCCTATAAAATATGTATTATATATTTATATCATATTTGTATTTATTAATGTATATTAAATATATATTATATTTAATATATAAAACATGTATTTATATAGTATATAGTATAGTAGTATTACTATTAGGTTTTTTTATTTTTCTTTTTTAAATTTGACACAAATACTTTAATGCACACAAAGAGTAACAATGCACAATTGGCCAATACCTTAAACAAACCATTTGGTCATCATTTAAACTTCATTTTCATGTGGATCTGCTTTCTTTTTTTTTTTTTACTCACAACTCACACACACGCACACTGTATTTTATTTTTACAAGAGATAAATAAACTGACGCCAAGCATTGTAAATGGATGACCACAACAAAAGCAACAATGATTGCAATTACCAAACACGAAACACACTCATACTATGTCATATTACTGACATTCAGTCCAGTATTCCTCCACTGTAACACCTCCTTTACTTTGCAGTGAAAATTGATTTGTATATTTTTTGCCTCTGAGTCCTTGTGGGATTTTTTTTTTTTTTTATTCAAACAGAAAGTCACAAAAATTATAATCATCCTCATCTACATGACTCTTTTTGGATTATGGTTTTCTCAGCATATATGCCCAGTAGTGGGATTGCTGGGTCGTATGGTAGTTCTAGTTTTAGTTTTTTAAGGAACGTCCATACTGTTTTCCTTAGTGGCTGTTTCAATTTACATTCCCACCAACAGTGCAAGAGGGTTCCCTTTTCTCCACACCCTCCCTAGCATTTATTGTTTGTAAATTTTTTGATGATGGCCATTCTGAGTGGTGTGAGATGATATCTCATTGGAGTTTTGATTTGCATTTCTCTAATGATTAATGATGTTGAGCATTCTTTCATGTTTTTGTTGGCAATCTGTATATCTTCTTTGGAGAAATGTCTATTTAGGTCTTCTGCCCATTTTTGGATTGGGTTGTTTGTTTTTTTAATGTTGAGCTGCATGAGCTCCTTATAAATTTTGGAGATTAATCCTTTGTCAGTTGCTTCATTTGCAAATATTTTCTCCCATTCTGAGGGTTGTCTTTTGGTCTTGTTTATGGTTTCCTTTGCTGTGCAAAAGCTTTTAAGTTTGATTAGGTTCCATTTATTTATTTTTGTTTTTATTTCCATTTCTCTAGGAGGTGGGTCAAAAAGGATCTTGCTGTGATTTATGTCATAGAGTGTTCTGCCTATGTTTTCCTCTAAGAGTTTGATGGTATCTGGCCTTACTTTTAGGTCTTTAATCCATTTTGAGTTTATTTTTGTGTATTGTGTTAGGGAGTGTTCTAATTTCATTCTTTTACATGTATCTGTCCAATTTTCCCAGCACCACTTATTGAAGAGGCTGTCTTTTCTCCACTGTATGTTCTTGCCTCCTTTATCAAAGATAAGGTGACCATATGTGCGTGGGTTTATCTCTGGGCTTTCTATCCTGTTCCATTGATCTATATCTCTGTTTTTGTGCCACTACCATACTGTCTTGATTACTGTAGCTTTGTAGTACAGTCTGAAGTCAGGGAGCCTGATTCCTCCAGGTCCGTTTTTCTTTCTCAAGATTGCTTTGGCTCTTCGGGGTCTTTTGTGTTTCCATACAAATTGTGAAATTTTTTGCTCTAGTTCTGTGAAAAATGCAGTGGTAGTTTGGTAGGGATTGCATTGAATCTGTAGATTCCTTTGGGTAGTAGAGTCATTTTCACAATGTTGATTCTTCCAATCCAAGAACATGGTATATCTCTCCATCTATTTGTATCATCTTTAATTTCTTTCATCAGTGTCTTATAATTTTCTGCATACAGGTCTTTTGTCTCCTTAGGTAAGTTTATTCCTAGATATTTTATTCCTTTTGTTGCAATGGTAAATGGGAGTGTTTTCTTAATTTCACTTTCAGATTTTTCATCATTAGTGTATAGGAATGCAAGAGATTTCTGTGCATTCATTTTGTATCCTGCTACTTTACCAAATTCATTGATTAGCTCTAGTAGTTTTGTGGTAGCATCTTTAGGATTCTCTATGTATAGTATCATGTCATCTGCAAACAGTGACAGCTTTACTTCTACTTTTCCAATTTGTATTCCTTTTATTTCTTTTTCTTCTCTGATTGCTGTGGCTAAAACTTCCAAAACTTTGTTGAATAATAGTGGTGAGAGTGGGCAACCTTGTCTTGTTCCTGATCTTAGTGGAAATGGTTTCAGTTTTTCACCATTGAGGACAATGTTGGCTGTGGGTTTGTCATATATGGCCTTTATTATGTTGAGGAACGTTCCCTCTATGCCGACTTTCTGGAGGGTTTTTATCATAAATGGGTGTTGAATTTTGTCGAAAGCTTTCTCTGCATCTATTGAGATGATCATATGGTTTTTCTCCTTCAATTTGTTAATATGGTGTATCACATTGATTGATTTGCGTATATTGAAGAATCCTTGCATTCCTGGGATAAACCCCACTTGATCATAGTGTATGATCCTTTTAATGCGCTGTTGGATTCTGTTTGCTAGTATTTTGTTGAGGATTTTTGCATTTATGTTCCTCAATGATATTGGCCTATAGTTTTCTTTCTGTGTGACATCTTTGTCTGGTTTTGGTATCAGAGTGATGGTGACCTCATAGAATGAGTTTGGGAGTGTTCCTCCCTCTGCTATATTTTGGAAGAGTTTGAGAAGGATAGGTGTTAGCTGTTTTCTAAATGTTTGATAGAATTCGCCTATGAAGCCATCCAGTCCTGGGCTTTTGTTTGTTGGAAGATTTTTAATCACAGTTTCAATTTCAGTGCTTGTGATTGGTCTGTTCATATTTTCTATTTCTTCCTGGTTCAGTCTCGGAAGGTTGTGCATTTCTAAGAATTTGTCCATTTTATTGGCATACAGTTGCTTGTAGCAATCTCTCATGATCCTTTGTATTTCTTCTGTGTCAGTTGTTACTTCTCCTTTTTCATTTCTAATTCTATTGATTTGAGTCTTCTCCCTCTTTTTCTTGATGAGTCTGGCTAATGGTTTATCAATTTTGTTTATCTTCTCAAAGAACCAGCTTTTAGTTTTATTGATCTTTGCTATCGTTTCCTTCATTTCTTTTTCATTTATTTCTGATCTGATCTTTATGATTTCTTTCCTTCTGCTAACTTTGGGGTTTTTTTGTTCTTCTTTCTCTAATTGCTTTAGGTGTAAGTTTAGGTTGTTTATTTGAGATGTTTCTTGTTTCTTAAGGTAGGATTTATTGCTATAAAGTTCCCTGTTAGAACTGCTTAGGTTTTGGGTCGTCGTGTTTTCATTGTCATTTGTTTCTAGGTATTTTTTGATTTCCTCTTTGATTTCTTCAGTGAGCTCTTGGTTATTAAGTAGTGTGTTGTTTAGCCTCCATGTGTTTGTATTTCTTACAGATTTTTTCCTGTAATTGATATCTAGTCTCATAGCATTGTGGTCGGTAAAGATACTTGATATGATTTCAATTTTCTTAAATTTACCAAGGCTTGATTTGTGACCCAAGATATGATCTATCCTGGAGAATGTTCCATGAGCACTTGAGAAGAAAGTGTATTCTGTTGTTTTTGGATGGAATGTCCTATAAATATCAATTAAGTTCATCTTGTTTAATGTATCATTTAAAGCTTGTGTTTCCTTATTTATTTCCATTTTGGATGATCTGTCCATTGGTGAAAGTGGGGTGTTAAAGTCCCCTACTATGATTGTGTTACTGTCGATTTCCCCTTTTATGGCTGTTAGTATTTGCCTTATGTATTGAGGTGCTCCTATGTTGGGTGCATAAATATTTACAATTGTTATATCTTCTTCTTGGATTGATCCCTTGATCATTATGTAGTGTCCTCCTTTGTCTCTTATAATAGTCTTTGTTTTAAAGTCTATTTTGACTGATACGAGAGTTGCTACTCCAGCTTTCTTTTGATTTCTATTTGCATGGAATATCTTTTCCCATCCCCTCACTTTCAGTCGGTATGTGTCCCTAGGTCTAAAGTGGGTCTCTTGTAGACAGCATATATACGGGTCTTGTTTTTGTATCTATGCAGCCAATCTGTGTCTTTTGGTTGGAGCATTTAATCCATTTACATTTAAGGTAATTATCGATATGTATGTTCCTATTACCATTTTCTTAATTGTTTTGGGTTTATTTTCGTAGGTCTTTTCCTTCTCTTGTGTTTCCTGCCTAGAGGAGTTCCCTTAGCATTTGTTGTAAAGCTGGTATGGTGGTGCTGAATTCTCTTAGCTTTTGCTTGTCTGTAAAGGTTTTAATTTCTCTGTCAAATCTGAATGAGATCCTTGCTGGGTAGAGTAATCTTGGTTGTAGGTTTTTCTCCTTCATCACTTTAAATATGTCCTGCCACTCCCTTCTGGCTTGCAGAGTTTTTGCTGAAAGATCAGCTGTTTACCTTATGGGGATTTCCTTATGTGTTATTTGTTGTTTTTCCCTTGCTGCTTTTAATATTTGTTACTTGTATTTAATTTTTGATAGTTTGATTAATATGTGTCTTGGCATGTTTCTCCTTGGATTTATCCTGTATGGGACTCTCTGTGCTTCCTGGACTTGATTAACTCTTTCCTTTCCCATATTAGGGAATTTTTCAACTATAATCTCTTCAAATATTTTCTCAGTCCTTCTTTTTCTCTTCTTCTTCTGGGACCCCTATAATTCGAATGTTGGTGCGTTTAATGTTGTCCCAGAGGTCTCTGAGACTGTCCTCAATTCTTTTCATTCATTTTTCTTTATTCTGCTCTGCAGTAGTTATTTCCAGTATTTTATCTTCCAGGTCACTTATCCATTCTTCTGCCTCAGTTATTCTGCTATTGATCCCTTCTAGAGAATTTTTAATTTCATTTATTGTGTTGTTCATCACTGTTTGCTCTTTAGTTCCTGTAGGTCCCAGTTAAATGTTTCTTGTATTTTCTGCATTCTATTTCCAGGATTTTGGATCATCTTTACTCTCATTATTCTGAATTCTTTTTCAGGTAGACTGCCTATTTCCTCTTCATTTGTTAGGTCTGGTGGGTTTTTGCCTTGCTTCTTCATCTGCTTTGTATTTCTCTGTCTTCTCATTTTGCTTAACTTACTGTGTTTGGGGTCTACTTTTCACAGGCTGCAGGTCCGTAGTTTCCGTTGTTTTTGGTGTCTGTCCCCAGTGGCTAAGGTTGGCTCAGTGGGTTGTGTAAGCTTCCTGGTGCAGGGGACTAGTGCCTGTGTTCTGGTGGATGAGGCTGGATCTTGTCTTTCTGTTGGGCACATCCACGTCTGGTGGTGTGTTTTGGGATGTCTGTGACCTTACTATGATTTTAGGCAGCCTCTCTGCTAATGGGTGGGGCTGTGTTCCTGTCTTGCTAGTTGTTTGCCATAGGGTGTCCAGCACTGTAGCTTGCTGGTCGTTGAGTGGAGCTGGGTCTTGGCATTGAGATGGAGATCTCTGGGAGATTTTCACCGTTTGCTATTAGGTGGAGCTGGGAGGTCTCAGTGTCCTGAACTTGACTCTCCCACCTCAGTGGCACAGCCCTGACGCCTGGCTGGAGCACCAAGAGCCTGTCCTCCACACAGATCAGAATAAAAGGGAGGAAAAAAAGAAAGAAAGAAAGAAGAAGATAAAATAAAGTAAAATAAAATAAAATAATTAAAATAATTATTAAGAGAAAAATTTTAAAAAGCAAAAAAAAGAAAAACGGACAGAAAGAACCCTAGGACAAATGGTAAAAGCAAAGCTATACAGACAAAATCACACACAGAAGCACACACATACACACTCACAAAAAGAGAAAAAGGGAAAAAATACATATATATCGTTGCTCCCAAAGTCCACCTCCTCAATTTGGGATGGTTCATTGTCTATTCAGGTATTCCGCAGATGCAGGGTACATCAAGTTGATTGTGGGGATTTAATCCGCTGCTTCTGAGGCTGCTGGGAGAAATTTCCCTTTCTCTTTGTTCGCGCAGCTCCCGGGGTTCAGCTTTGGATCTGACCCCGCCTCTGCGTGTAGGTCGCCTGAGGGCGTCTGTTCTTCGCTCACACAGGACAGGGTTAAAGGAGCAGCTGCTTCGGGGGCTCTGGCTCACTCAGGCAGGGGGGAGGGAGGGGTACGGAGGAGGCGGGGCGAGCCTGCAGCGGCAGAGACCGGCGTGACGTTGCCCCAGCCTGAGGCGCACCGTGCGGGGAAGTTGTCCCTGGATCACGGGACCCTGGCAGTGGCGGGCTGCACAGGCTCCCGGGTGGGGAGGTGTGGATAGTGACCTGTGCTCGCACACAGGCTTCTTGGTGGCGGCAGCAGCAGCCTTAGCGTCTCATGCCCGTCTCTGGGGTCCGCGCTGATAGCCGCGGCTCGCGCCCATCTCTGGAGCTCGTTTAGGGGGCGCTCTGAATCCCCTCTCCTCGCGCACCAGGAAACAAAGAGGCAAGAAAAAGTCTCTTGCGTCTTCGGCAGCTGCAGACTTTCTCCCGGACTCCCTCCCAGCTAGCTGTGTCGCACTAGCCCCATTCAGGCTGTGTTCACGCCGCCAACCCCAGTCCTCTCCCTGCGATCCAACCGAAGCCCGAGCCTCAGCTCCCAGCCCCGCCCGCCCTGGCGGGTGAGCAGACAAGCCTCTCGGGCTGGTGAGTGCTGCTCGGCACTGATCCTCTGTGCGGGAATCTCTCCGCTTTGCCCTCCGCACCCCTGTGGCTGCGCTCTCATCCGTGGCTCCGAAGCTTCCCCCCTCTGCCACCCGCAGTCTCCGCCCATGAAGGGGCTTCCTAGTGTGTGGAAACCTTTCCTCCTTCACAGCTCCCTCCCACTGGTGCAGGTCCCATCCCTATTCTTTTGCCTGTGTTTTTTCTTTTTCTTTTGCCCTACCCAGGTACATGGGGAGTTTCTTGCCTTTTGGGAAGTCTGAGGTCTTCTGCCAGCGTTCAGTAGGTGTTCTGTAGGAGTTGTTCCACATGTAGATGTATTTCTGATGTATTTGTGGGGAGGAAGGTGATCTCCGCATCTTACTCTTCCGCCATCTTGAAGGTCTCTCCCACGTGTCTGTCTTCACGGGTGATGGCATCTGTTAAGAGTTAGAAAGAGGAGCCATGAACTGAGATGTGGTACAAAGGAGGGATGTCACCTGGCAGAGTTTCAGCTTAGTGGAAACAAATCTTAGAGAAAGGACGGGGAGCTGGTGCAGTAGAATGGGTAGGAACCTGAGCTGGTGGGCGCCCGTGGCCCTGTTCTAAAGCTGGACCCCGGCCACATCCAGTCAGTCACGCACCACTGTTTATCGAGAGCCTGTCCTGTGTTAGATGCTGGGCTTCTAACAAGCAGCTTCCAACCAGATGATCTTTCGACCGTCAAGGAGCATATCTTCGAGACTTAAGCGTTCCAGGATTGGCCTGGTAGTGAGCAGGATGGAATCAGTGAGGGAGGGAGGGAACCTAGCCCATTGCCCTGAATGTGCGGCTCAGAAGAGCTTTATTCTCATTTAATTCAGCATCTCCCTTAGTCCATACCACCCTGTGAGTTGTGTGTTATTTGTTCCCATTGTTCAGATATTCATTCTGAAGTAGTTCTGTTCTAATGCAGTTATATTTAATGGCATTTGAAAATTTGGGGTTTGCCAGGGTGTCTCAGTATTTCCCTGGCACATGTCCAGGTCTGCTGTGGTTCAGTAGGGCTGGCAGGTCCGTGCACATGTGTGACTTGGTGAAACAGCTATATAAATGTCTTAAGTGAAGTTGGACATGGACGTCAGTAATTATGACTGTGATCTGACAGAACTGAAAGCAGTTTGCGTGCTTTTAAAGTGGAAAACACGCCAGTGTAAACATCCTGACGGTTTCTGAGAAGAGATGTCAGCCATGATGTAAAACTCATTTGCATTCATTCAGTGGCACTTGTATCACCGTTTCTTAGACATTGTCTTGAATATATAATTTTATGGCTACTCTTGTGAGAAAGCTAACTCTTCTTGTTTTTTAAAATTTTTATTTATTTATTATTTTTGGCTGTGCTGGGTCTTCTTTGCTGCACAGGAGCTTTCTCTAGTTGCGGCGAGCAGGGGCTACTCTTCGTTGCAGTGCGCGGGCTTCTCATGGCGGTGGCTTCTCTTGTTGCAGAGCACAGGCTCTAGGCACGTGGGCTTCAGTAGTTGTGGCACGTGGGCTCAGTAGTTGTGGATTGCAGGCTATGGATTGCAGGCTTTAGATTGCAGGCTCAGTAGTTGTGGCGGCACGGGCTTAGTTGTTCTGCGGCACTGCACGTGGGATCTTCCCGGACCAGGGATCGAACCCGTGTCCCCTGCATTGACAGGCGGATTCTTAACCACAGCGCCACCAGGGAAGCCCTAACTCTTCTTTTATGTTGGTATCTGATCTGAAGTATAACCAGAGTGTGTCTAGGCTTGGTGACACTCTGATGTGTCCACGTTCTTACAGCGACTGGGCAGGTGGACTCAGTGCTGAGAGCTTCTACCTGCCCGGTGTGTCAGAGCTACAGCGCCCCCATCCAGTAGGTCTGGGACGAGGCCTTGGAATGTGTATTTTAAGAAGCTTCTTAAGTGATGATAATGCACGACTAGAATTTAGAATAACTACTTTAGGTACTTGAAAAATGATTTGGGTCCCCCTTTGTATTTTTTTTGCTATGGTTATTGTCTTGTTATTAATTTCATTGCTTTTGGGGATGAATATCATCTTGTATCTTTGATATTGTTGCGAATGGATCTGCAGTCTCGTCACTTTTTTATTTCTGTCTTACGAGTGATTGAGAAAGAAAGTACAATTTCTAATGTGCTAAGTATTCTTTAGATATTTGTTAGATTAAGCTTGTTAATGTCATTAGTGTGAAAATATGCATAGAAGGTCTGATTCTTAACCTTGCTCCTCTGCACTCCTATGGTGTTAGTTTCTTATGTATCCTTCCAGTATTTCTTGATGCAAAAACAAGCAAGATACTTATTTTTTCCCATCTTTCTTACACAAGAGTCAGCATATGATATACACTTGCACCTTGCTTTTTATACTTTTTAAAAACAGTGTATCTTGGAGAGCTTTCCATTTTCTTACAAGGCATAGTATTTCATTATGTGGATCTACTATCTAGTTTGATGAGTCACTTCCCTATGGATGAATGCTTAGCTTGTTTCTAGTCTTTTACACACTGTGCTATGGTGAACAATCCGTATACTGGTGTGTGCACATGTGTGCATGTCCTGATCTGGACTGAACTCTTTCAAGGAGTAGACTCTGTGTTACTGATTTATGCCCTCATGCCTGGCACAGTGTTTGGTGCATAGAGATTTAGTTGGGTGGATGGGGGGGGTGGACAGTTGGTTGATATTAGGAAGGTCAGTGTGACCACTCTTGTCTGATGGGTTGCCTAAAAGCAGAATTTCTCAGGATGTCTTGTTCCTGAGGTGTTACATGAAAAACATGTTATAGGTTTGAAATCCTCATCTTGATAGTTTTATGCCTGATTACAGCTGGCTTATTTTTCTTTAAACTAGAGGATGGCTTCTGAACTACAGAACAAATTCTGCCAGCTATCAGCCCTAACAGTGGTGATTTTATTTGTTTTTTACAATGTGGCATATTTTTAGTTTATAGAGCTAAATATTCTGATGCTAACAGGTGTGAAAGTTTTTTTTTTCTTTCTTTTAATAAGGAGATAGTTTTACTGGTTATAAAATCTCAAGTCAAAAGGGTTTGAATTTTAGAAAGTACTCATTTTGTTAAAATAACATACAGTATATCAGAGACATCTGAGTAATCGCTGAAAAAGCAAAGCTGAAATCATACCAAGGAGTTGATTGATGGCTGACATTATTTCGCGTAGTCAGAGAAGGTACGAGTGGGCACCAAATTGAAGTGAGGATACAAGTCAAGTGGCAAGAAGGATTTGCAGGATTTCTCCTGGGGATTGTAGAAACCAGGAAACTTAGCCAATGGTATATGGTAGAAACTTCCTGTAGTAGTTCTTTGCCTCTTATTAGAGGTTTCTAGTTTGCAGCCAGTCCTAGGAAGATGTTTCATCTTTCTTAAACTTTTCCTTTAACACAGATGAGAAACAGTGCTAGATATTAGTAATGCTGGCTTAGCAGTCCAGTTCCTTTTTAATTTTACACATGCATGGCTGATCAAGACACGATTGCTACATATTTACAGAAAAAACTACCAACAACAAAACGGTACAATTAAATAAATGTCTCAGTGAGAAAAATCAAAAGGAGCAAAGATAAAAGTTTCAACGAAACATTTATATAGTAAAATGTCACATAACGTCTCCGTGATCAAATGTGTTGGCTTTAATCTCCTGGCAGGATTTCACAGATTCTCCAGCTCCTTTACGTCAGTGCTCTGCCACTTTATACCAAGGTGCAGACTCTGTCTGACTGGGTCAGAGGTGTCCTTTCCCTGAGGCTGGAACCTATCACTTTGGCCATCGCTACTCTCAGAGTAGAAGATGGCTGTTTCTTTTAAAGGTTGATTTCTTTTTTTCATCTCCCTTTCATGTGCCTTCCAAGCTCTATCATGCAGAGAAAACAGTTATTACACTGAAATGAAAGACAGCTGAGCATTTTCTTATGTCTTTCGTGTGTTTATAAAAAACAAGCCTTTGCAAAAGCCTCTCAGGGCTCAGGGATGGTGCTGAGAACTGCTGGCCTCTTCATGAAAGATCATTGAAGTCACCCTTGAGAACATTCCAGTCATGCTACTTCGGTGGAACCATTTTGTGAGATTTTCCTTTCCCTGCTTGGGTTTTTGACATAAAATTCTCATGTGATTGGAGGCGGAAGTCGACATATATGTCTTCGTCGGGCTTTCCTTTCAGGGTCTCTCCTCCGCCTTTACGGGCGGCCTCCCCTTTGGCACTGTGCCTGCACCACTTAGACAGGCGGCCCCTTCTCAGATGGGGCCTGGAGGAAACTGTCTTTTGATAGAAGTGATATGATTTTTACGATAACCTTTTGGGTAGAATAAGATGTTCTTTCTGATAAGGCAGATTACAGACTTTGTTTTATTTTATGCTTATTGATCTTTCTTTCTGTACTGCAGGGGAAGGTGTGGCTGATTGATTTTAATCCATTTGGTGAAGTCACAGATGCGCTGCTGTTTACTTGGGACGAACTGTTATCTGGAAGAAACTTAAAGGGTGATTTTAGTGAAGAAGCCCTGGAGCAGGTAAGATGATCAGAAAGATCCCCAGGAAACCCGTCAGTCCACTGAGGAACTGCTCGCTGGTTCTCCAGGCGCTGACACAGATTTACTCATAGATACTTTGCTGAGTTCTTCGTTTCGTACTCTCTCGTGAATGTTTTCTGTCTTTCACAAAATAGTTGTATTAGAGAAAGGGTGTGCGCTTTGATTTCTTCACTTCCCTTTGTCTAAAGTGAAGATGATCATCTGATAGTTTCTCTTCTGGTTATTTTTCTTTTTCTTGGCTCCTCTGTCCTGCCCATCTGAGAATCCGGACCGTGGGTCAGGTCACGCACCTGTTTATTCTGGTCCCGGCCCCGGGCTGCCGCGCACGGTTAGAGGGATGTCGCCCAGATGGGCAGACGGGGTGGGGAGGGGGCTCGTCCTGGTCACCACCCCTGGCTTCCCGTGGCTCTGACCGCAGGCTCTGTCGCCCTCGCCAACGTCTCCTCCTGCTGTCCCCAGTGGCCGTTCCACCCACTGCACGCTCCTCAGTGCTTCCGTCCATCACTCCTGTCCTCCTCAGCAGCTGCTTTCGTGTCTTCCCTCTTAGGAAAAGAGAATCCATCGGTGAGAACTCATTCCGTTTAACTGTCGTCAAACCTACAGACTTAACCTGCATCCTTCCTCCCGAGTCTCGTCTCTGCCCCTGCGTCTCTCCAGGTTCCTGGGGCTACCATCTGTCTTCTTTCCTTTTTCCAGTCTCTTCCTTTCTCTGTAAGCAGGTAGCCGTGTTCCGACGCCTCCTGTCTTAGAAAGCAAGACCTCCCTCAGCCCTGTAATGCCTGCTCATTTTTAAAGGAAATTCTGAAGTCACCCATAATCCCACCTCCTCGAGAACCACTGTTAATATTCTGGTGTGTAACCTGCCTGCACACATACACACGAGGCTTTCTAAAGTCACTGAGAGCGCTCTGCGTCTACAGTTCTGTCCACGGAGCTCTTCATTTCGTTCTCTCTCCTGAGTGTTTTCTGTCTTTTACAGAATAGTTTTATTTTCACACGGTTGTTTAAAATCACACAGAATTGGAAAGAGGTGAGACTTGAAATCCTACTACCTAGAAATGGCCATTCTTACCAGCTCTGTTAAGGTTTTCTGGGCAATTTTTGTGTGTATACACATGCGCGTGCACACATTATTTTGGAAGTGGGGTCCTGCAAGTGCCTCTCCTGCTGTCGGGCCACTCGCTTGTCCTGTGGCCACCGCTCCCCACGCCCCTTGCCGCCCGGGCCTCCTCGGCTCATCCCCCCCTCCACCCCCTGCCCCCGGTTCCAAAGAAACTGCTTGTGGTGAGGGCTCCACCAACGTGTCAGGAATTCCAGCGAGCAGTGCACGGCCCCGCTCTTCCTTAACGCTGGGCCGCATCTGAGCTGTCACCTCTTGTTCCTGTCACACCCTTTCCCCTGGTTTCCGTGACGCCTGCTTGCCTCCCGGCTTTCTTCCTGCTTCTCCGGCTGCTGCCTTGCCCTCCGTGTGAACATCTTTCCTTCTGTCTGTCTCTGAAATAGTCCTTTTCATCCTTACTCTGTCCCGGGCCGTCCTGGGCCCTGTTTTTCTAGATCTGACTGTGGTCCCTGTTTTCCACATCAAGGCGCTTGCCCTGCTGTGTGGGCCTTGCCTGCAGACTTGCCTGCCTCCTGCCTCAGGCTGTAGGTTTCCGAGCCCATTCATGGGATCTCTGTTTCCATGTGTCTGTGGGGCTGTGCACAGTGCCAGGCACAGCTAAGGCTGATCGAATTAGTGAATGAAGGGATCTTATTCCTGCTGGCATCTTAAGAGTCGTAGGCCATTAAATCTGAGCGTCAAGGAAGAAGATTTGGCACAAGGTTATTTTTAAATATGAGGGACAGAGTTATTGGATAGAAACAGTTTGCACAAGATTCACTGTATGATCCGAATTCATTCATTCTTCCTTCCCTCCCTCCCTCCCTTTCTTTCTTCTTAATGTAAACAGCCTCATGTCGGAGGTTGGGGATGCCAGAAGGGCAACAGGAGCCGGCCCCCCCTTTCCCCAGCATCACCTCCCGTCTGTCCTCCGCCGCACAGAGACCTGCCTTCCTTAAGTTCCTCGAAGCCACAAAGCCCTGCCCGGCCTTCAGGTCTTAGCACTGGTCGTTTCCACTGCCTCCAAAGCCGTGTTCACTCCCAGGCCTCACGAGGCTGCTTTCATCCTGCTTCTCAGTTCTCAGTCCAGACGTCCCCTCCTTAGCAAGGTCCCACCTGGCCCCCCTCTGAAGAGGAGTCTACATGGTTCTCCTCTTACCATAGTGCCCTGCTCTTTTGTTTTTATAACACTTTTTAGTCTCTGGAACAAGCTTGTTAATTTGTTATTTGCTTGCTTGGTGGCTGTCTGCCATCTTGTTTTCCAGTTTTCCTCCCACCCCTAGAACAAGGTCCAGCAGGCAGTTGGTGTTTCATGAGTACTTGTCAGATGGCTGGTCTGTCTGTCATAAGGTATGGCCTGCTTTCTAGGGCTCCACGGTCCTGTTCCATCCAAGTTCCCGGCCTGTCTCCACCTGCTGGACACCATCCATCCCTCACCTAGGTCTCTGCCACCCATGAAGCCCAAACACAAGGCCTCTGACTCTGAAATCCTTTTCAGCACCAGGCAACATGTGAATATTCTATGCAAGACTCTAAGCATGTACAGTAAAGAATGTGAAGACCTGTTAAATATGATCCTTGAATTTGCAGTTTTACATAGGTGCTGAGAGGAATCTACAAATAAGTATGTAAAATGACGTGGGAAAAGCACAGCAGTGTTAGGGGTTCGGAGCACTCGCTTGCCCTTACTGTTAACTCTGTTCTCTAAGGCGGTATTTCCAGCAGTGCACCTATGGAAAGCGCCTGTGTTTGTAAAGCGTGCTGGCCCGTGTGGGACCACGCGAGGCAGCCTCAGGCCGGGAGAGACCCGCAGCCCTTCGTGGCCATGCTGGCTGCACACCCAGCACTCAGGGGCCACCTCGCCCCCCGCGGGGACTCTGTCTTCACACGCCTTAGATGCGTATTTTCTTGTGAACATGGGGAGGTATTTTAAAAACCTTGGTGATTTCTTTTACTTCAGAATCTGATTTTCTTCCCTACGTAGTACAGAAGAGGACATGGAGTTGGAATTGCTACGCCAGCATCTTTTTCAGTTTGAAGAATAGACTTAAAACAGGACTTTCTCACCGACTTTCCTTTTTCTTTTCCTCTGTAAAGGATGCTCCGGCCTTCCGTTGCACCAACAGCGAGGTCACAGTTCAGCCGAGTCCCTACCTGAGCTACCGGCTGCCGAAGGACTTTGTGGACCTCTCCACCGGGGAGGACGCTCACAAACTCATCGATTTTCTTAAACTGGTAAAGTTTCTGTGTACTTAGTAGGCTGGCCAGCTCTGCTTTCAGGTTGACTCTTTTAACATTTCATTTTAGTCATATACCATGTAGACTTTTATTTGATGATTGGGAATTAATGGGCCAGGATTACTGAGTGAGGTCATTTTATAATGACATAATGTCAAGTAAGCTGAAAGATTAATTTATTGATTAAAATGACAGAAAATGTTTTTATATGTGTATCCTTTGAGTAATTTTCATAATACTTGTAATCTTGAAGAAAGTATGTATAGTTGACCCTTAAACAACCAGGGGAAAATCCACATATAATTTATAATGAGCCCTTCGTATCCACGGTTCTGCATCCACGGATTCAACCGGCGGTGGGTCCTCAGTACCGTAGTATTTACTACTGAAGAAAATCCACATGTAAGTGGCCTGTGAAGTTCAAACCCATGTTGTTCAATGGTCAACTGTATACTGTTATAGAGCTGAGAGCAGATTAGCTCTCTCCGATGGGTACTCCAGGGGGAAGGTGAGTATTTGTATTTGTGTGTGTTTCTGGGTGGGAATATTTGTACGTAAAGAAGAAAGAGAAGAAAATGTTCAAATATCTTGAGGATAAGGTGCCCAGGAGCCAAAGTGATAAACTACTTTAATGAACTACATAAGGCATGTTTTTTTTCCATGATAATTTTCAACCACATCTTTTGCTAGGGGCCTCTAGAAAATTATACTTGCTGACAGAAAAAGCGATCTTGGCTGAACAAATATCCCAATTAGAATGTGCTGTTTTAATGCATCTTGGTTTCCTTTGACAGAAGAGGAATCAGCAAGAGGATGACTGATTAGCATGCTAGAGTTCAAGGCCAAGTCACACAGGAAACCACCGCTGCTTCTGGAGGCCGTACATAGTCCACAACCTCCTATTAACCCAGTCAGCGGGGGAGGGGTAGGGGGGCAGCGTGGAAGTCAGTGGCTTTTTATATTCATGTATAAAACTGGGAGAAATGGAGCGACTTTGCTACTTGTAAAAATAACACAATAAATAGATCTTAAACATAGGAAACCACCCTGTTCTGATGATAAAATACTTTCTATGAAATACCTTGTTCTTTAGGCTCAGTCTATTTATATTTATCTCTGTTCCTTGTGCTATTTTTTTTTATACCTGGCAGGTAGCTGGGCAAGTTTATATTTGTTATACAGAAATGGGTTCTTTCTTTATCATTACTTTTCCCATTGAAAAAATAGAACCTTATATTACTATAGAAAATATTTTTCCTACTTTGAGGATTTTCATGTAATTTTTCTATCAGTTGAGCTTTGGTTTGGGTATAGTTAAAATAATACAGACTTCTCAAACTGTCAACCATGAATTTCAGTATAGTACCTTAATATGTATCCCTAAAACTATCACAGATATAATTCAGCCTTTTAAACGATTATTGGAATTTGGTGGGAGGTAGATTCACTTTTTTTAGGCCACCGTTTTAGTAATTATTCTTCAGTGTCCTGACTGATGATATATCAGTGATACCTGATTTACTCAGCACTTTCTAAATGCTAAGACACTCTGCTAAGTGCTCTTTATGTGGTATTTTACATCACGGAGCAATTTAAGGAAACAGACGTTACAGTTTCCTAGGGTATCTATCTAATGTGGTATCAAAGAATATTTTACTAGTCGGAGGTATGTTTCTCAACAATCAGAGAGCATGTGCTCCCATAGAAAGATAACAGAGAGAAGTGGGGCAAAATCTCCCCTTTCTGTGAGGTTAAGGCAGATTACGTGTAGTGATGAAAGATATCATTTCTCGTTAGGTTATTTCGAATTCTAGCTTGCTGTGTGGTTTCTCCATTACAGTCACTTGATATTAGCGTTTAGAATACAAAATACAAAGATCAAGTGTATCAAATGCCATTTCTGAGGCCAACTGTTTGAGGTATAAGTGCTTCAAAAATATTTTTGTTTTTTAAACTGCTCATGTGCTTCTGTTAACTCATAATGGAGGGATTTATCGTTGTGAGTTGATTTCATCTTAGCTCCGAAGCTGGTTCGCCAAGATGACACTTGACCAGTCAAAAAAAGGAAACGTATTTGATACCAATTGAAAAAGTTCAGACTATGTATAATAAAAAGACTCAAGCAAAATTTAGCAAACAGTTTATAAAAAGGACAATTCTTGGTGTAAAACTCATTAAATTTTTACTTTAATTTTCCTGAGGGTATGATTGAGTTGAACTCGCACTTCCCTTTTAAAAATGTGATTTTGGTACATTGTTTCTGTAGTATATTTAATTCTAGTTGATTATCCTGGTGTTAATATTAAATATAGGATAACATGCAGGAAATATTCTCCTAATTCAGATGTCATTTATGCCTGCCTAAAGATTAGTTTTCGAATTATCCTTTTATTATGTTGGTTTTATCTATTCTTTCTTTGAGGTACCTCAGGTTTGCGCTTGAATTTAGAGAGTGGATGCACGTGTGATTCCTTAGTCTGGTTCTGAAATCCTGCCTTCGGAAGAGAAGACATTACAGACCTTGATTCTGACAGGTTGGGATAAACATGTTTACTTTGTCCTGCAGGCAGTGGCATGTAGCACAGGCCTCGCAAACAGCAGACTTTGCCAAAAGTTCTGTTTAAAGAAGTGTCATTTTGATTTGCATTTTCTGTGTTCATAGATCTTTCCCATCTACTCAGCTTTTTTTTTTTTTTTTTTGGAAATTGAGGATCATGTCTGTTAAAAAGCAAACAAAGCTTGTATGACTGAGTTCTTCGGCTTAAATTTGTTTTCTTACCTATAAATTGGGAGAATAATAATCATAAACTCATGCCTCTATTAAATGAGATGTAAAGCTTTTCATGTAGTGCATCGTACGCAAGCCCCCAAGAAATGGCAGCTATTATTACCATTCTGCTTTGCAGACCTCTGTAGATTAAAGGCAGATTCTTTCTTAACAGAACCAAGAAAATTTTGAGTGGAAAGGGACTTCAGAGATCATTCAGCCCAGTTTCTTTTCCTTTTTCCCTCCTTCCCTTTCCTCTTTTTCCCTTCCTTTTTTTTTTTTACAGAAAACTGCTCACAGAAGTTAAGACTTGTCCAAAATTGTAGCAGAATCAGAACCACAAAAGAACCTCTAGTCTAATGCTGCTCTCTAAGGACTTTTAGCCTAATAGTTTTGTAGATAAGTTTCAACCAGGACAAATTATTATTTTAATAATAAAATTTTCAAAAAGAATTGTTTTTTAAATAAAAGTAAGTACAGATTCATTTCACACATCTCTGTGCAGAGGAATTAAATAAAAAGATACTAAATATAGAGAAATTAAATGAAGAAATAACTGAAAGATTTCATTCAATTTCATGTTTTTTTTTTTTTTCACACACACACAAGAGATAAATAGACTGACACCAAGCATTGTACATGGATGACCACAACAAAAGCAACAATGATTGCAATTACCAAACATGAAACACACTCATACTATGAAATAATATTGACATTCAGTCCAGTAATCCTCCACTGTAACAGCTCCTTTACTTTGCAGTGAAAATTGATTTGTATATTCTTTGCCTCTGAGTCCTTGTGGGATTTTTTTTTTTTTTAATTCAGACAGAAAGTCACAAAAATTATACTCATCCTCATCAGTTCACTCAGTCCCATGTAATTAATTTTTTTTTCATCTTGATCTTTTGTTAGCACTTTTATGAGTTCATCAGTTTTTCATTAGAGTTCTGAAAATGCTTATTCATTCAGTTCAGCAGTACAGTCAGTTACTAGAAACCTGTACTTGTCAGAGTCTTTTCCATGAATTTCTTGAAGATGAAACCCTTTTATAGGAACCTATTTGCAAAATCATCAGAGTACACCCAGAACTGTCTGTAAATGACAAAAGACTTAAAAATGACCACGGTTAAAGATTTGATGAAAGTTCATAATAATGCAGTTGACAAGAAAATTAGTTATTTCTGAGATATACATTTTAAAGTAATAACTAGGATTATTACTTATAACATTATACCAGAACATACAAGATTTTTAGAAATTTCATGTAATGTCTGAAACATTTATATTAACATATTTCCATACAAATACAAATATAAGATTTTTAGAAATTTCATGTAATGTCTGAAACATTTATATTAACATATTTCCATACATATTTCCATACAAATACAAATATAGGATTTTTAGAAATTTCATGTAATGTCTGAAACATTTATATTAACATATTTCCATACAAATAACCCAATGAAAGTTTAGTATTAGTTGTTTTGTTTGTTTTTTTATACTGCAGGTTCTTATTAGGTATCAATTTTATACACATCAGTGTATACATGTCAATCCCAATCGCCCAATTCAGCACACCACCATCCCCACCTCACCGCAGTTTTCCCCCCTTGGTGTCCATATGTCCATTCTCTACATCTGTGTCTCAACTTCTGCCCTGCAAACTGGCTCATCTGTACCATTTTTCTAGGTTCCACACACATGCATTAATATACGATATTTGTTTTTCTCTTTCTGACTTACTTCACTCTGTATGACAGTCTCTAGATCCATCCACGTCTCAACAAATGACTCAATTTCGTTCCTTTTTATGGCTGAGTAATATTCCATTGTATATATGTACCACAACTTCTTTATCCATTCGTCTGTCGACGGGCATTTAGGTTGCTTCCATGACCTGGCTATTGTAAATAGTGCTGCAATGAACATTCGGGTGCATGTGTCTTTTTGAATTACGGTTTTCTCTGGGTATATGCCCAGTAGTGGGATTGCTGGGTCATATGGTAATTCTATTTTTAGTTTTTTGAGGAACCTCCATATTGTTCTCCATAGTGGCTGTATCAATTTACATTCCCACCAACAGTGCAAGAGGGTTCCCTTTTCTCCACACCCTCTCCAGCATTTGTTGTTTGTAGATTTTCTGATGATGCCCGTTCGAACTGGTGTGAGGTGATACCTCATTGTAGCTTTGATTTGCACTTCTCTAATAATTAGTGATGTTGAGCAGCTTTTCATGTGCTTCTTGGCCATCTGTATGTCTTCTTTGGAGAAATGTCTATTTAGGTCTTCTGCCCATTTTTGGATTGGGTTGTTTGCTTTTTTGATATTGAGCTGTATGAGTTGCTTGTATATTTTGGAGATTAATCCTTTGTCCGTTGATTCGTTTGCAAATATTATCTCCCATTCTGAGGGTTGTCTTTTTGTCTTGTTTATAGTTTCCTTTGCTGTGCAAAAGCTTTTAAAAAGTTTCATTAGGTCCCATTTGTTTCTTTTTGTTTTTCTTTCCATTACTCTAGGAGGTGGATCAAAAAAGATCTTGCTGTGATTTATGTCAAAGAATGTTCTTCCTATGTTTTCCGCTAAGAGTTTTATAGTGTCCGGTCTTACATTTAGGTCTTGATTCCATTTTGAGTTTATTTTTGTGTATGGTGTTAGGGAGTGTTCTAATTTCATTCTTTTACATGTAGCTGTCCAGTTTTCCCAGCACCACTTATTGAAGAGACTGTCTTTTCTCCATTGTATATCTTTGCCTCCTTTGTCATAGATTAGTTGACCATAGGTGCGTGGGTTAATCTCTGGGCTTTCTATCTTGTTCCATTGATCTATGTTTCTGTTTTTGTGCCAGTACCATATTGTCTTGATGACTGTAGCTTTGTAGTATAGTCTGAAGTCAGGGAGTCTGATTCCTCCAGCTCCATTTTTTTCCCTCAAGACTGCTTTGGCTATTCGGGGTCTTTTGTGTCTCCATACAAATTTTAAGATGATTTGTTCTAGCTCCGTAAAAAATGCCATTGGTAATTTGATAGGGATTGCATTGAATCTGTAGATTGCTTTGGGTAGTATACTCATTTTCACAATGTTGATTCTTCCAATCCAAGAACATGGTATATCTCTCCATCTGTTGGTATCATCTTTAATTTCTTTCATCCGTGTCTTATAGTTTTCTGCATACAGGTCTTTTGTCTCCCTAGGTAGGTTTATTCCTAGGTATATTATTCTTTTTGTTGCAATGGTAAATGGGAGTGTTTCCATAATTTCTCTTTCAGATTTTTCATCATTAGTGTATAGGAATGCAAGAGATTTCTGTGCATTAATTTTGTATCCTGCAACTTTACCATATTCATTAATTAGCTCTAGCAGTTTTCTGGTGGCAGTTTTAGGATTCTCTATGTATAGTATCATGTCATCCGCAAACAGTGACAGTTTTACTTCTTCTTTTCCAATTTGTATTCCTTTTATTTCTTTTTCTTCTCTGATTGCCGTGGCTAGGACTTCCAGAACTATGTTGAATAATAGTGGTGAGAGTGGACATCCTTGTCTCGTTCCTGATCTTAGAGGAAATGTTTTCAGTTTTTCACCATTGAGAATGATGTTTGCTGTGGGTTTGTCATATATGGCCTTTATTATGTTGAGGTAGGTTCCCTCTATGCCCACTTTCTGGAGAGTTTTTACCAGAAATGGGTGTTGAATTTTGTCAAAAGCTTTTTCTGCATCTATTGAGATGATCATATGGTTTTTATTCTTCAATTTGTTAATATGGTGTATCACATTGATTGATTTGCGTACATTGAAGAATCTTTGCATCCCTGGGATAAATCCCACTTGATCGTGGTGTATGATCCTTTTAATGTGTTGTTGGATTCTGTTTGCTAGTATTTTCTTGAGGATTTTTGCATCTGTATTCATCAGTGATATTGGTCTGTAATTTTCTTTTTTTGTAGTGTCTTTGTCTGGTTTTGGTATCAGGGTGATGGTGGCCTCATAGAATGAGTTTGGGAGTGTTCCTTCCTCTGCAATTTTTTGGAAGAGTTTGAGAAGGATGGGTGTTAGCTCTTCTCTAAATGTTTGATAGAATTCACCTGTGAAGCCATCTGGTCCTGGACTTTTGTTTGTTGGAAGATTTTTAATCACAGTTTCAATTTCATTACTTGTGATTGGTCTGTTCATATTTTCTGTTTCTTCCTGGTTCAGTCTTGGAAGGTTATACCTTTCTAAGAATTTGTCCATTTCTTCCAGGTTGTCCATTTTATTGGCATAGTGTTGCTTGTAGTAGTCTCTTAGGATGATTTGTATTTCTGCAGTGTCTGTTGTAACTTCTCCTTTTTCATTTCTGATTTTATTGATTTGAGTCCTCTCCCTCTTTTTCTTGATGAGTCTGGCTAATGGCTTATCAATTTTGTTTATCTTCTCAAAGAACCAACTTTTAGTTTTATTGATCTTTGCTATTGTTTTCTTTGTTTCTATTTCATTTATTTCTGCTCCGATCTTTATGATTTCTTTCCTTCTGCTAACTTTGGGTTTTGTTTGTTCTTCTTTCTCTAGTTTCTTTAGGTGTAAGGTTAGATTGTTTACTTGAGATTTTTCTTGTTTCTTGAGGTAGGCTTGTATAGCTATAAACTTCCCTCTTAGAACCGCTTTTGCTGCATCCCATAGGTTTTGGGTCGTCGTGTTTTCATTGTCATTTGTCTCTAGGTATTTTTTTATTTCCTCTTTGATTTCTTCAGTGTTCTCTTGGTTATTTAGTAACGTATTGTTTAGCCTCCATGTGTTTGTCTTTTTTACGTTTTTTTCCCTGTAATTCATTTCTAATCTCATAGCGTTGTGGTCAGAAAAGATGCTTGATATGATTTCAATTTTCTTAAATTTACTGAGGCTTGATTTGTGACCCAAGATGTGATCTATCCTGGAGAATGTTCCGTGCGCACTTGAGAAGAACGTGTAATCTGCTGTTTTTGGATGGAATGTCCTATATATATCAATTAAATCTATCTGGTCTATTGTGTCATTTAAAGCTTCTGTTTCCTTATTTATTTTCATTTTGGATGATCTGTCCATTGATGTAAGTGAGGTGTTAAAGTCCCCCACTATGATTGTGTTACTGTCGATTTCCTCTTTTATAGCTGTTAGCAGTTGCCTTATGTATTGAGGTGCTCCTATGTTGGGTGCATATATATTTATAATTGTTATATCTTCTTCTTGGATTGATCCCTGGATCATTATGTAGTGTCCTTCCTTGTCTCTTGTAACATTCTTTATTTTAAAGTCTATTTTATCTGATATGAGTATAGCTACTCCAGCTTTCTTTTGATTTCCATTCGCATGGAATATCTTTTTCCATCCCCTCACTTTCAGTCTGTATGTGTCCCTAGGTCTAAAGTGGGTCTCTTGTAGACAGCATATATATGGGTCTTGTTTTTGTATCCATTCAGCCAGTCTATGTCTTTTGGTTGGGGCATTTAATCCATTCACGTTTAAGGTAATTATCGATATGTATGTTCCTATGACCATTTTCTTAATTGTTTTGGGTTTGTTTTTGTAGGTCCTTTTCTTCTCTTGTGTTTCCCACTTAGAGAAGTTCCTTTAGCATTTGTTGTAGAGCTGGTTTGGTGGTGCTGAATTCTCTTAGCTTTTGCTTGTCTGTAAAGCTTTTGATTTCTCCATCAAATCTAAATGAGATCCTTGCCGGGTAGAGTAATCTTGGTTGTAGGTTTTTCCCTTCCATCACTTTAAGTATATCATGCCACTCCCTTCTGGCTTGCAGAGTTTCTGCTGAGAAATCAGCTGTTAACCTTATGGGAGTTCCCTTGTATGTTATTTGTCGTTTTTCCCTTGCTGCTTTCAATAATTTTTCTTTGTCTTTAATTTTTGCCACTTTGATTACTATGTGTCTCGGCGTGTTTCTCCTTGGGTTTATTCTGTATGGGACTCTCTGCGCTTCCTGGACTAGGGTGGCTATTTCCTTTCCCATGTTAGGGAAGTTTTCGACTATAATCTCTTCAAATATTTTCTCTGGTCCTTTCTCTCTCTCTTCTCCTTCTGGGACCCCTATAATGCGAATGTTGTTGCGTTTAATGTTGTCCCAGAGGTCTCTTAGGCTGTCTTCATTTCTTTTCATTCTTTTTTCTTTAGTCTGTTCCGCAGCAGTGAATTCCACCATTCTGTCTTCCAGGTCACTTATCCGTTCTTCTGCCTCAGTTATTCTGCTATTGATTCCTTCTAGTGTAGTTTTCATTTCAGTTATTGTATTGGTCATCTCTGTTTGTTTGTTCTTTAATTCTTCTAAGTCTTTGTTAATCATTTCTTGCATCTTCTCAATCTTTGCCTCCATTCTTATTCCGAGGTCCTGGATCATCTTCACTATCATTATTCTGAATTCTTTTTCTGGAAGGTTGCCTATCTCCACTTCATTTAGTTGTTTTTCTGGGGTTTTTTCTTGTTCCTTCATCTGGTACATAGCCCTCTGCCTTTTCATCTTCTCTATCTTTCTGTAACTGTGGTTTTTCTTCATGTTTATATTACCTAGGCTGATCTTGAGAGGAGACTTAGCCATCTTTAAACATTTTAAAGACAGAATTCCTATTTAACTAAACGTTTTATTCATGTGTTGTCTTGGCTCATAGAAAACAGTTTCAGTAAGTGTACGAAGAAAAAAATCGTGATAAGCTCACCCTCCACATGCACTGCAGGTCTGTTATGTATACACATTAAGAGGAGGCTTGAGGAATGGCAATATAAGACCTAGTAACAAAAAAGTGGTTGAAGCAGCAGCTAAATGCCCCATGTCATGAGCTTAGGCAGTGAGTCTGGCATTAATTACCTGAAGAGAGAATGCATTCAAATGTGTCTTTTTTTTTTTTTTAACCAGGGAAACCAAAATAAAATGACACTTCTAAGTACATATAGACAGAAAAATTAACAGAGGTGGAACATTAAGGTAAAGGTGCTGAGGCAGTGACTTGTTCGTCCAGCAGACATTTTTCGGGTCCAGGACAGTGTTAGATGCTGTGTGTACATCTTAAGCGTCCTGCCTTCAGAGACCTAACAGGATACAGGACACCATGACAGACTTGTACGTAAAGAAGGAGGGTTTGATGAGTTACAGCAACTTGAAGACCTCTGTGGGTGCAGGAAGAGCGGTCAGGGCCTCGTCCAGGTGAGATGTTGGGATTTCATTCTCAGGTGAGGCGGGAGGCCATTGGGAGGTTTATGCAAAGGAGAGACGTAATCTAACTTAGGGCTTTGAGGTATTACTCTGGTTTCTGTGTGGGAAGCAGAGCGATCAGTTAGGAGACAGTGACTCGTGGTGGTCAGGGTGGCCCCCACTGTGGGGGAAAGCATTGTGAGGACATGAGGTGCAAAGATTGGGGATACAGCCAAGGGGAACCCCAGATGGGATGTAGGGTGTGAAGGAGAAGGAGGGTGTGAGCTGCCGGGTGGAGGTGAGGCAGTTTTCTAAGCATGAGAAGGAATAAAAGGGAACCAGGTTAGGGAAGGAAATCAAGACTTCCGTCTTGGACATGAAGAATTTGAGATTCCAGTGACTTACCAAGTGAAGATGTCGAGAGACAGTTGGATTTAACAATTAGAACTTGGGGAATTCCCTGGTGGTCCAGTGGTTAGGACTCGGCACTTCCACTGCCGTGGGCCCAGGTTCAATCCCTGGTCGGGGAACTAAGATCCCACAAGCCACACAGTGCGGCCAAAAAAAACCCCAAAAACAATTAGAACTTCTATGGAACAGTAGGAGCAGATCAAAAGGGCTGGCAAATTGGGAAAGAAAGCCAGGGGATGGCATTATGTCCAGCTACGTGGGACACTGCTAAGAAGTTAGGTAAGGCGGGCTTCCCTGGTGGCGCAGTGGTTAAGAACCCGCCTGCCAGTGCAACGGACACAGGTTCGAGCCCTGATCCTGGAAGATCCCACATGCCGCAAAGCAACTAAGGCCGTGCGCCACAGCTACTGAGCCCGCACTCTAGAGCCCACGAGCCACAACTACTGAAGCCTGCGTGCCACAACTACTGAAGCCAGTGCACCTAGAGCCCGTGCTCTGCAGCAAGAGAAGCCACTGCAATGAGAAGCCTGTGCACCACAACAAAGAGTAGACCCTGCTCGCCACAGCTAGAGAAAGCCCACGCACAGCAACGAAGACCCAACACAGCCAAAAAAAAAATTAGATAAGGCAACAAAAATTCACATATTACGGGTTGAAATCTTTTAATTTGTTGAAAGACCTAATGTGGGCGTTTAATGTGAATTTAGACCGGTTATTCTTACTGATTTTTATGTATAAAGTACAAATCTCTCTTCGCACCACAGAAGTTACTATTTAGCAATATAATTATTTTGAGATTCTTTAATTTATCATTTAATTTTGTTAAAGTCTCAGTATGAACTAAGATGACTTAAATTGTGTTTTCTGCATCACTGATTTTTTTGACTGTTGAACACACATTTTTTTTTTTCTTAAAATAACTAATAGCATTTTTTATTTGATTTTTTGTACGATCTAGTCCATACCTTCATGGAAATTATTATCTGGTTAGATAGATAATATATAAGCATTTGAAGAGATGGTTAAAACCAAAATAACATGTGCTAGCATTTGTTAAGTCATGTCAATACTCTGGACCCCAAATAAAAGTCTGTTTTCCATGATTTTCCCTAATTTTTGCCGAAACACAGTGAGTAGGTATCAACCATACCTTTTTTTTTTTTTTTGTACATGGATGACCACAACAAAAGCAACAATGACTGCAATTACCAAACACGAAACACACTCATACTATGTCATAATATTGACATTCAGTCCAGTAATCCTCCACTGTAACAGCTCCTTTACTTTGCAGTGAAAATTGATTTGTATATTCTTTGCCTCTGAGTCCTTGTGGGATTTTTTTTTTTTTAATTCAAACAGAAAGTCACAAAAATTATACTCATCCTCATCAGTTCACTCAGTCCCATGTAATTAATTTTTTTTTCATCTTGATTGTTTGTTAGCACTTTTATGAGTTCATCAGTTTTTCATTAGAGTTCTGAAAATGCTTATTCATTCAGTTCAGCAGTACAGTCAGTTACCAGAAACCTGTACTTGTCAGAGTCTTTTCCATGAATTTCTTGAAGATGAAACCCTTTTATAGGAACATATTTGCAAAAGCATCAGAGTACACCCAGAACTGTCTGTAAATGACAAAAGACTTAAAAATGACCATGGTTAAAGATTTGATGAAAGTTCATAATAATGCAGTTGACAAGAAAATTAGTTATTTCTGAGATATACATTTTAAAGTAATAACTAGGATTATGACTTATAACATTATACCAGAACATATAAGATTTTTAGAAATTTCATGTAATGTCTGAAACATTTATATTAACATATTTCCATACAAATAACCCAATGAAAGGTTAGTATTAGTTGTTTTGTTTGTTTGTTTTTTTATACTGCAGGTTCTTATTAGTCATCAATTTATACACATCAGTGTATACATGTCAATCCCAATCGCCCAATTCAGCACACCACCATACCCACCCCACCGCAGTTTTCCCCCCTTGGTGTCCATATGTCTGTTCTCTACATCTGTGGACACTCACATTAAATGGGTAGAGTTCTTAGGTGGACTATCTCAACGTGTACTTACAGACTTTTTTTTTTTGGCTGTGTTGGGTCTTCGTTTCTGTGCGAGGGCTTTCTCTAGTTGCGGGAAGCGGGGGCCACTCTTCATCGTGGTGCGCGGGCCTCTTACTATCGCGGCCTCTCTTGTTGCAGAGCACAGGCTCCAGACGCGCAGGCTCAGTAGTTGTGGCTCACGGGCCTAGTTGGAAGATCCCAGCATGTGGGATCTTCCCAAACCAGGGCTCGAACCCGTGTCCCCTGCATTGGCAGGCAGATTCTCAACCACTGCGCCACCAGGGAAGCCCTACTTAATAGATTTTTTAATCAAGGAAAGACTTAAACTGAATTTCCCCTACTAGTTGCAAGTGGTTCTCCCCACCTTGAAAAAAGTCTGTAAAATGTCAGCACTAATTTCAGAACAAGGCAAGCAGCTGGGGAGTCAACTGCCCATTCATAGTGTGTGAACAAGCAGTCATTGGGGAACTGAGTGTAAATAACATAATAATCTTCCAAATAAGGATGAGGAGAAATGGATTTCTTTGAGAATCTGGTAAAAGATATAGGCTCACCTGAGGAAAATCTTTACACACAGTTTCAAGGGGTCTTAGACCTCAGATTAAGACCCCCGCACTAAAGCTGTGTGGGATCAGATTAGGAGCCAAAGCTTCTGCACGTGTAAGAATGGAGCCATTTCATAGTGTGTAGTGTGCCTCAGAGAAGTAACGCACACAGCTTCCCTTTTAACTCAAGTAGTTTCCAACAGTGTTGTTTCTGTAATTAATTAATTTATAGTACATTCCCCTCAGATTGTCAGGTCTCATAAACAAAGTAAACTGAGTGTTAGAATTCCACCAGAAAAGCAGAACTAGGATGAGTCATGTACGTACATATATGTGCATATATAAAATCGCCCTACGACATATATATGTATATATGTACACTTGTTATACACACCTGTGTGTGTGTGTAAATAAGGGATTTATTACATGGGATTGACTTACTCAGTCGAGGTGAGCTGGCTGCACAAGTCTGAAGTGCTAGGGCAGCCTGGGACTCCAGGCACGGGACGAAGCTCTTTGTCCACAGGTGGAATTCAGTGTCTTTCTCTCGGGAAGGGCTCAGCCCTGCTGTCAGAGCCCTCCAGCTGATGAAGTCAGGCCCACCAGGATACTCTCCCTTAGATTGATTGATTGATTGATTGATTGATTGATTGATTTTTGTCATGCAATTGACCAGCATTTATTTTAACACGTACTTATGACAGAGACATTTTAGAAACTCCTTAAGAAATGTTCAGTGAAAGCCTACAAATAGTGAATAGGTTTTCTGTTGTTCAATTCAGCTTTCTTCTTTTGTAACCCACCTTTTAAACAATGTGCAACAGACTGAGGACCTTCAAAGAACAGAATCCTGTCCCACCCTCGTTCTGCACATAAAGAATAGCGAAGGACACTTTGATTCCTTCTTATTGAGCTGTGACTCTCAAAACGTCTTTCCTTAATTCCAAGAGTCCACCAAACATTCGATAATTTAAACATTTGGTTTAAAAATACGCAAACAGACTAGGTTTCATTTCTTAGAAATCAAGACCACTTGAAGAAAAAATAGAGTTGCAAAGAATGCCTGAGCGTAGTAGATATTTCATTCCTCTTAAAACCACACTTCACTTGCTCAATGAAAAAAAAATGTCCTTTTATTTTTAAAACCTCTTTGAAGCTGAAATTGCCTATGTCCAAGCCATAGCCTAGAGCAAAATTTTACAGCTGAGTAACAAACCTCTTAAAACTTAGGTTTATAATGTAAATGCTGTCCAAGAGTTAATTACAGTGGGCTCCAATAGGGTATCATTTTTTTCATCAGCTTGGAGTTTGGAGACAACACCATCTTGACGTGACCATATTTATCCTGAACTTCAGACTCTATTATTTCATTTTGTTGGGTTGTATGGCAAAAGCCAGTGAGCAGGGCCCTCCTTTCTTTACTTTATAGGTTCCGTTTGCCCAAAGGTTTCAGAAAAAGAAAAGTTCCTGCTAGTGTTGGAGGGTCTCCTGCAGAGGCAGAAGGTGGCTGTGTCTCACCGTGAGGACAAGGACACTGGCTGCAGAAGTTCTGGGAAGAACTCCTTGGCATGAGCCTTCTCAGAATCTGCCATTAGCCCCACCAAAGAGCCCAGGTAGGCTCCAGTGTTGCGTTGCCTCAGGCCAAACAACCAACAGGGAGCTCTCCCTTAGATTTAACAGATGGGGACTTTTATTGCATCTACAAAATTCCCTTCACAGCAGGACCTAGGTTAGCATTTGAATAACTGGGGATGGGCCCTGGCTTGCCATGTTGACACATCAGAAGACACCACGTACTAGAGAAGAAGGTCCTCTTGTACTTACAGAAGCTAGTTCTGGTGATGGATTATTTCAGGAGTAACTAACTAATTCCGATTGTTTTAAAAGGGGCAAACTGATTATGCACTGGAATGGGTGTTATCCTTGAAAGCAGGTGCTTTAGGGATGACCATACACTTATTTTTGTGATGTTGCCACCACTCCGAAATCTTTTCTTGAATCTTCTTGGAAGTGCCTTCAGATCCATTTGTAAGCCACAGAAGAAAATCTATCTTACAATCTATCTATAGATTGTTTTCTAATCTATCTATCCTATTTTATTCAGTACCTTGTTTTTTGATTGAGACTGATACACACTTCCATATCATTTTTCTTTCTTATTCATCAGACTTGGTTCAGAATTCTTCCAAAATTCAGATGTCAGCTTCAAGAAGTCTTAATCCATTTTATGTGCCACTGGGACTTTAATCTTCCTGAAGCACATTTCCGGTCATTCTAACGCTTAAAGCCTCTCAGAGGTTTCCCATTTCTTAGAAGCTGATGTGCCGACTTCTCAGATAGGCGTTCAAAGCCCAGAGCAGCGTAGCCCCAAGTCTGTCTCTACGGCCCAGTTCCGTTCCCGCCAGCACATACTGTTCTGCAGCCGAGCTCGGTCACTTGTGGGAGCCGAGGATATCTTTATCTTTCTCACCTGTTCCTCTGACTGTGCTTTGCCCCCTCACTCCCGCTCCCCCCCAACCCATCTTCTGGTTGTTAAAAGCCAGCCTTCAAGGCCCGGCTCCAGTGGCACAGAGTCCTTTCTGTGCTGGGATGTTCGCAGCACTTCGGTGTTACTGTCGCTTTTACACTTAGAACTTAGTGGTACAGGATGTTGGTGCCGTCATCAGTCTGCTAGTAGTGAACTTCGGGCGAGACTGGTGTCCTAGCTTTGCTCTCACAGCAGTTGGTGTGGCGCCTCTCGGGGCCGAATGAATGTGATTTCACATCAGGGACGGGTTGTGACATAGAAGCAATTCAAAACGAGTCCCCCAGACGCTTTCCAGCACAGCAGCGTCACCAAAACTAACGCATCGCTCTCAAAGTCCACAATTCGACTAACACAGCACTCAGTTACATACGTTAATCTGTCCTTCCTATTCACATTATGGAATCACTACTCGAAAAGGTTATTAAAGAGCTCTTGTCGGGAATTCCCTGGCAGTCCAGTGGTTAGGACTCTGAGCTCTCACTACCGAGGGCGAGGGTTCGATCCCTGGTCGGGGAACTAGGATCCCACAAGCCGCGAGACACGGCCAAAAAAGAAAAAGAAAAGAGCTCTTGTCTTTCTTTAACTGAACCAAACCATCCAAAGCCTGTTGCTAATATCTTATCCCACAGCCTTCATGATGGAACATGTACTCCCCTTTCAACTGGGAATAAACCCCAACTAATTACTTCTGCCTGCTTGTTCTAAAACAATTCTATGGAACCTCAGTCTGTTCTGCCTGTCTGCCTTTCATCTTTTCAGACACACCTCCCTCCCCCTCCCCTTCCCAGCGCAGCAAGCAGGGTCTCCGTCCCAGGCAGGCACAGACAGGATCACTGCCTAGGATTCCCTGCCTTCCTTATGTGTCCAAACACTCCGAATGATAATCTCTTTGGAGGTAGTTCTGGTTTGGTTTGGTTTCGCTTTTTTTTTTTTTTAATTTTTTTATAAACTTTTACTTTATTTTTTTTATAAGTATTTGTTTATTTATTTATTTATGGCTGTGTTGGGTCTTCGTTTCTGTGCGAGAGCTTTCTCTAGTTGTGGCAAGTGGGGGCCACTCTTCATCGCGGTGCGCGGGCCTCTCACTATCGCTGCCCCTCTTGTTGCGGAGCACAGGCTCCAGACGCGCAGGCTCAGTAGTTGTGGCTCACGGGCCCAGCCGCTCCGCGGCACGTGGGATCTTCCCAGACCAGGGCTCGAACCCGTGTCCCCCGCACCGGCAGGCAGACTCTCAACCACTGCGCCACCAGGGAAGCCCTTGGTTTCGCTTTTAAGTGGAAAAGGTGGCTCTTCTGTTGCTGTTGCGTCTCAGCATAGCCTTCTCACGTGGACCCCAGAGCCAGGCAGCCTGCATTAGGAGTGGCTTTGTCCTGGGTAAGGTATTGCATCCCTCTGTCCCTGTGTTTCCTCATCTGTAAAGCAGAGATGGCGATAGTCCCTGTGTCACAGGGCTGCTGCCAAAAGTCAGTGTAGGACAGTTCCTGGCATCATAGTGAATGCTTGGTGAATATAAACTCTTACCTACGACCCTGTATCATTACCGTGCTCTGATTTCAGTGAGCTGTCCACCTCTGTGATACAACAGTGTTTTCTGCCTTCTGCTTTTCCTCTGTGTTAGTGGGGAGGGTTTTAAGGGGAGATCCCTCTGTGTTTATTTTCCCCATCCTACCTGCATACCTGGCCTTTGCTCTGCCACAGCATTGCCTGTAGTGGAACCAACAGTCCCCCCAAGGCTCACTCTTCCTGCCTGAGATACAATGCGTGCCTTTCCAGAGCCACTCTACTTGACCTGGGACCAGGAGGGAGCAGCCTGCAGGTAAATGCTTAGTTGAAAATAAATCCAGTATATCAGGAATTAGATTGGGGACTGAAAAGAATTCATCCATTCAGGAGACACAAGAAATGACCAACCTGGTAATAAAAAAATTGTAGGATAGGGAATGCCAACTGCTTGATGTAAGTTACCTGACTCTTAATTCTATAGCTATATGAATTAAGCAATAATTTCCCCCATTTTATAGAAGATGAATTTGCAGCTCAGTTAATTTGCTCTAGATAACAAACAGTAAATTACAGAGGTGGGGTTCAAACCCAGATACGTCCAAGCTCAAAGCTTATGCTTTTCACCCTATATATCAAAAACCTCAGAAGACTTCAAAAACCACAGAAGAATAACCTGAAATCTATGAGGGTTTATGTGGACTGTATTCAATTAATCTGTGGCCCTTTCAGTTTTCCTTACAAGTAAACTATATATAGCCTTCTCGAGAAATTCTGCTGGAGGCCATGGATCCAAGTGGTTCCTATTTTTGGGAACTGGAGACCAAGTACAGGAACAAATTTGGAAGCATAGAAAATAAGACTTGGAACCTCCTTCCTACTTCGAGAACAGGTTCCTTTCATTGTCCCATTTCAAGAGTTAATGATTCTCTCACCATTCTAGTCACCACCCGCTTAAGCCGGTCACGTTGGTTTGCTTTAGTTCCGCAGTGGAATTCTGAGAGGCCAACAATTCTTCCCCGTGGCCCGGGAGAGCCTGCCAGAGAGCATGTGCCCCTGCTCCGGGCTCCCCCGCACGCCCTCTGCTTTGTGCTGCAGGTTCTGCGGTTCCGTGATGACGCTCACGGTTCCACGTGCGCGTTTTTATCCTGTGCCCTCATTAAGCTTTTGGTTAATGGGGTCTCTTCTGCTAAAGCAGGAGCGGAGCCGCATGGCTGGGCATTGTGCCCTGGTGGTCTTGCTCGACAAGGACTCTGAACAGATCACTCAGCTTTCATTACATTTTGAGGAAGATAACTACACATCTGAAAAAAAAAAATCCCTGAAAGCTTATGTGTAGATGGGAGGGTACACTCTTCTTGTCCTTCTCCACCCTGGAATATAATAACCGCAATGCATCTCCGAGGCTGCTGGGAAGGAGCCCCAGGACCAGCACAGTATTTTAGAAATTTCACCTGTTTTTGAGTCTTAGGTTGCTCTCTTTTTTTCCTCTGATTTCCTCGTCTCTTGATTCTTTGATTCCTTTAGTTTAGGTTTCTGAAAGCCCTGGATGGGTAGGAGGCAATAGTCCCTGACCTTGAGGAGATTTACAATCCAGTGGTGAAATAGACACACACACGCACACACAAGTAGAATGTCTAAGATATGTGGATATACATATGTGTTGACAGACAATCAAGATATGCCTTGATTTATAGTTGGTTTTATAACATGTAAAACGTTTTTAAATTCTATAGAAATTTTATAAATTAAAAGTTGTTTTAATATAATTTATTGAGTTTATGAGAACAAGACTCTACAGTAAAAAGAAAAATCCTCCCATTTTGTCCCATTACGCAAATACCTACCCACCAGATGACCAGTCCTAAACATGGTTTGTTGCATATCTGTTTTCTTTAATGCCACACAGCTCCATCTATTACCAGGGTGACATTTGAGAGGTGAGAGAAGGGGGCTTGTTGAAGGGATTGTACTTGCTGTGTCAGATTTCCCTGACTCAGACATGAGTGATTATTGGTTGAGATGGGAGAATCGGGGCACAAGAGGATCCTTTGTGCATGACAAAACTCTGAGATAGAGTGATCTTTAAGGAAGACCTGTGTGCAAAGCTGTGGAAAGGCTTTGGCTTCTGCCTTCACACCCTGCATTTATTTGCAGTTCACAGGGTGCCTCACTGTGAAGAAGTTCAGCCAGCCATTTCTCTGAGCAGGTGAAGGCTCGTCTTCCTTTTGACGTCAGGGTTTCTTGAAAAGGAGTAAGCCGGTCCCTAATCTCATTGAGTTCTTTCCAGTCACATCATTGCAAAACATCGGGCTAATAGGCAGGGTTCGTTCTTTACCTCCCTCCCCAATCCTTGGCCTCGAGTAAGAATGGGCAGTGGGGGTGTGGAGAACAGAGGGAAAAGAGTACAGATGTTATGTGTGTATGTGTATGTACGCACACACAAACACACGTTACACGTGTTAGTTTAAAATTGATTTGCTTTGATAAGTGAGGCAACACTTGAATTTGGTATCAGGAAGTGGGCCGGTAACACAAAGGAAGAATCATCCAACATGTAAGACCACAGCTTGAGGGATGGCTGGGGATGACCTAGCCTCTGTGGAAACTCCTCTGTGGATTCATAAAGTGTGATAAATGGAAATGGAGCCCGGCCAGAACCCTGGAGTGTTTTTCTTCAAACTGTCATCCCAGACTCAAAATATTCACTAGATGAATGGTCGGTCTTTTTTTCTTTCTTACTCTTTTCATTCCCCGCCTTTCCCCTCTTTTCCTCGTGAGAAGTCATCTCGCTCAGCCACAGTTTATAGGCAGGGCCCTTTGTTTAGGTCTGAGGAACAGGACAGAACCGGGTCCAGCATCACACACTTATTCTTGTGGGAAGAACTGACAGCTAATTCATGTCTATGAATTGCTTGGAGATGAAAAGTGTTGCATAAATACCAAGTAACATTATCGCTGTGAGGGCTGTTTGTTTTGAGTGTAGTAAAACGCGTTGATCTCTGGGTCCAATGGAAGCCCAAACTTCCACAGCCAGAATCTATATCTGTTTCTCTCACATATGAAAGAAGCAGAGCCTCCTGTATGCATATTGGTTATACTGAGAGCACTGCAGTTTTTAGTTATTTTTTAAAAAGTGGTCACTCAAAGAAAGAGGACATTGGGTAGAGACACAGGAAAGAAGGGACGGAGAAGCATATTCTCAAATACTCTTGAAGGGCATCTGACATGGATTGGGAGGGGATTTAGAGTTGGAGAAATAGAGTAGGAAGAGAGACAGAATTTTAAACAGACACCTTAAGATCCAGTCCAGGGCAGAAGGCTCACAGGCACCTCTCTCGATGAGTTAGTAGGTATGAGAATTGGAAGGTGCAAGGATGTCAGCTGGCTGTTTCCCATCAGCATTTGTTGTCACGAAGTTGTCTTCTTTGAAATGAAAATGAGAATCCCTGGGATGAGCCTTAGAAAAGGAGGGAGAAAGTCCACAGGATAGGATACGCTCACTTCTGGATTTTGAACACAAAGCAAAGCTGTGCAAAATTTGAATAATGGGAAGGAATGCGGTCAATCAGTTAAGAAGGTTTAGTAGCAAACAACAGAAACTAACTCTGGTTAACTACAGGAAAGGGGATGTAATGGAAGGATAATTCACAGCAAAGCTGAGTAGGCAGGCCACAGAGAGGACAGAGACCCCAGCAACTTCAGAGACCCAATGGATAGTGTCACCAGGAGTCAGCCACCAAGGAGGTTCTGGCTCCTGAGCTGGTTACTCCGCTGGAGACTCAGAATCCCAGAATAGAGAGTCTGATTGGCCTAGCTTAGGTCAAAGGGCAACTGCTGCTAGTTTGAACAATGTGAGCTATAGCTCAGTAGACATTGAAAGGAGGAGGGGGACGGATGGTGCAGTGGTCCAGGAAGGCCTCCAGGAAGAGGAGGTTGAATATAATGCACTGGCCCAATATTTATGTAGTGAGTGGTTTGACACCCTAGCTGGAGTGGGCAGGGCACGGAGATTGACAGTCCCAACCAGACTGCGTGCCCTGGGAGGGGGAAGTTCTCCAAAGGGAAATTGAGGAACCAGCAAAGGGAGTGAATGCTGGATGATGAAACCAGCAGGTGTCTCTTACAATGGGCGAGCCGCGGGGAAGAGAAAGAGGATGCAGGATGGGGTTGTTCTGCAGAGATGCTTAAAATCCTTATTAGATATCCAGGACGTCTCCCAGAGGGCTCTGCCGTGCGCAAAGCCTCAATTCCTACTCATCTCTTCCTTGTTAATTTCTCTTCTCTGTCACGTTCAGTTTCATACCTGGATGTCTACTTAGGTGTTCCAATTCCACCTCATTTAACTCTAGCCAACCAAAGTGTATGGAGCAGCTGTTACACACAAGACATCGTGCTAAGTGTGAATAAATGAGGTGTTGTCCCTGACTTTAGAAGGTTAGAATTTCATAGAGAAGCCCATGACCTAGACAAATTCATGCTCTTTACTCCACACCAGCAATTTCTTGTCTTCATTTATTTTTTGTTAATAGTGTATTCCTAGACCATCAGCTTTGAAACCTTGGAATCATTTATAGCTCAACCTTTTCCTTAATCTCCCTTACGGATATCTCTTTTCAACTTATCCATTTAGCAAGTCCTCCCAATCCTTCCTTCCCAATCCTGACGCCCATTTCTGCATTTCTGTTTCAGTGCTACCACTTGGCAAAGTCCTCATTATCTTACACCTATTTTTCAGTAATAACCAACTAGCTGAGCTTGCTGACTTGGTGCCTACATCCCTCCTGTCTTTCCTGTCTGTATACAGCGTCCACAAGCCTTATAGTGATTTCACTCTGACCTCTGTGACCTTATTTTCCTTTACTTCTAAAACACATCCACAGCTCCAGGCCGGTCAGTCTTCTCACAGTCCTTCAAATATACCCGGTTATTCTTGCCTTCATGCCCCTCGCCTCTCTTCCTCCTCCTCACCTGGGAAGTCCTCCTTTAGTTCATTCATCCATTGAAACCAGCCATTCTCAGCCCTGGTTACACATTCTCATCACCTGGAGAGGGTTGTGAAGTAAAGGTGTGGGCAAATTAAAATCCCAAGCTTAGATAGTATAACCTAAATTATACTTAACAAGCTCTGAGCTGTCAGATACCACTTTTTGTGGTTAAAGGAATGTAGCACAATCTTTATTTATTTTTAATAAATTTATTTATTTATTTATGTATTCATTTATTTATGCTGCGTTGGGTCTTCGTTGCTGCACGCGGGCTTTTCTCTAGTTGCAGTGAGCGGGGGCTACTCTTCGTCGCGGTGTGCGGCTTCTCATGCAATGGCTTCTCTTGTTGCAGAGCACGGGTTCTAGGCGAACGGGCTCAGTAGTTGTGGCTCGTGGGCTCTAGAGCGCAGGCTCAGTAGCTGTGGCACACGGGCTTAGTTGCTCCGCGGCATGTGGGATCTTCTCGGACCAGGGCTGGAACCTGTGTCTCCTGCATTGGCAGGCGGATTCTTAACCACTGTGCCACCAGGGAAGTCCCACCACTTGTTAACAGAGTCAGAGACCACCATAGGTGACATCATGATGCACTCACTAATAAATGCTGGGACGTTGTCCCAAAGGGTATTAGAAACACACAAATGCACACCCGCACAACTACACTTGGGGGGGTGCTGTGTGCACAGTTCAGGGGAGCCCTTCACAAGAAGGTGTGGGCCTTTCCTGAAGGGAGAGACTCGAAGCAGCAGGATCTCTGTCTCTGTTGCTGGCCTTGAAGTTGGAGCCGCCATGAACTCTGGAGACGTGGCACCACTCGGAAGCTGAGCCTTCTCCAGCCCAAGCCTCCAGGTGAGAAGCAGTGCAGCCAGCACCTGGATCTCAGCCTCCAGAGGCCCCGCGCAGAGAAGCCAGCCGGTACCTGTGACCTTCAGAAACAGACAAAACAACTGTGTGTTGGTTTGAGCCATAAATTTGTTGGCAATGTTTTACATAGCAATAGAAAGCGAATACAGCAGTTATTTTCTAAATCCGGGAACATTAGAACTAGGGTCCATCATTTCAAGCCCAAAGGAAATTCTTTTTTGAACCTAAAAGTTAAAAGTGAGCACAACTTCACACACCCAAGAATAAATTTATGGAAACTGTTGCCCAAAGAATTGACAGTTAAAAAACAAGTAAGTTTTAGAAGGATGTCCATGAAATCATGGATGACCTTTTTTAAAAATTAGAGCTTATTCTCTACCTGTTTCCAAAAATGGTTTGAGGTGACTTATAAGACACTTTTTTTTTTCCATAAGGTATGTTTGATACAATTAAAAAGTCACATGGAAAATACTAAACCACGGAGGATGAGGAATAATCAATACAAAAAATCTTGGCTAAGTGTCATAAGGAATTTAGCTTTGAATTTCTCAGAAGTCAAGATATTTTTAAAAGGGTAAAATGATAAACTATAGCAGGGATTCTCAGGCCTAGGTGTACATTAAAATCTCCTGGAGAACTTTCAAAAAACCATCAAGCCTGAGTCCCATTCCCCAGGATTCTGACTTAATTGGTACAAAGTAAGGCCCTAGGACAGAAAGGGGTTAAAACCTGCCTCAGGTGATTCTGGTATGCAGCCTGGGTGGCATACCACGGAACACAATTTTTATTATCAAACGAAAGCGATCATACTAATTTATCAGGAGAGAACATTATCTTTTGGGATTTATATTGTGAAATTTGTATAATAGAGAATGTCTGGACATTTAATGACTCTGTTTGCATTAACTAATTTAATCTTCATGATAACATGTAAGGGAAATATATTATCCTCCCATTTTAAAGATAAGAGCACTGAGGCACAAAGAGGTTAAGTGGCTGAAGAACACCCTACTAGTAAGTAGAAGTTGTAGGCTTTGAATCCAGATATTATGGTTCTTGAGCCTTTGAACCAATTTCCTACATCACACACACAGAACAATGGGAGCCGCTGTAGGTGAATACGAGAATAATCAAAAAGCATTTGCAGACCTTGGAGAAATACATCCCGATGAAGAGATAGATGTGCACATACAACTATACCTGGGAGATAGGGGAAGGCTTCTGTGGATCGCATATGGAAGTAGCCAACCTGAATCATGTTGACCCAGATACCAGCCATATCTGTAGCTCTTCTTTTGTGCTTGAAGGTTCAAGTTTCCCTCTGGTATAATTTCCCTTCAGTCTGAAGAACTTCCTTTAGCAGTTCTTTTAGTCTTTCTTCATCTTCATTTTGCCTTCACTCCTGAGGAATATTGTTATGGGATAAGAAATTTTGGATTGAGAGTTCTCTCCTTTTAGAAGTTTAAGGATGCCCTTCCACTGTCTTCTGGGTCTCTATAGTCCGTGAGGTGAACTCTGCAGTAATTCCAGTCATTGTTCTCTGATAGGTAAGGTGGTTTTCACTAGCTGCCTTTTTTTTTTTTGCCACACCACATGACATATAGGATCTTAGTTTCCCAAGTAGGGATTGAACCCGGGCCCCCTGAAGTGGAAGTGCAGAGTCTTAACCACTGGACCGCCAGGGAAGTCCCTCACTAGCTGCTTTTGAAATTGTTTTCGTTTTCCTTTTCTGGCTTTCAGCAGTTTGAGTTTCAGTGTCTGCGTGTGCTTTTCTTTGAACTTATTGTTGGGGGTTCACTGAGCTTCTTGAATCTGCCAATTTATATCTTCCACCAAATTTGGGGAATTCGGGGTCATTTTTTTCAATATTTCCTGTACCAATCTCTTCCTCTGGACTCCAATGACACAGATTTAAAACCTTCTGTTATTTTTCTATGGCTTGTGTGGTCTTGTTCATTTTTAAGAAAACACATTTTCTCTCTATTCTTCAGATTGGATATATTTATCCTGAAGTTTATTGACTCCTTACTTTGTCATCCTCTCCATAATTTTTCCTGAATATTATTCTTTCATATCTGTGGACATTTGCACGAGAAGCATCTATAGACAGACCACTTCTATTACTTATGCTCTCTCTGTATACCTTGGTGTGTGTTTCCATCAGAGTGGAATTAGAGGGTTGGGCGGAGGAAGTGGGGAGGCCACAGAGAAGGAACTTCCCAAAGGATGCTCAGACCCAGTGGCCTTGACCTCAACAGACCAGGGAGAGCCAGCCCTCCATCTCAAGAGGCTTCCCTGCCATCACACCAGCAGGAATTATGTTATACATGGTGGGTTGTGGGCAGCAGAGAAAGGAGTAACTGTCACCTCATGGGAAATTCACCTCTTAGAAAAACATCTGCATTGCTTCTGTTTTCCCTTTTGTCTTTCCTCCAAGTTTGTTATTCGAGATGCCCCCAGGATAATGGATGTTCTCTCTGGGGGGAATGAAGGTGGGAGAGTAAGAAGCAGAGTCCTTATATTTTTCCTCTTATGGGGTGTCATCTGTTTTAGCTGCAGCTGAGTAGCTTCCATCTGAAGCTGAGTTTTTGACTTAATCCTTGACCTGATGAAGAGGGTGGCAGCAAGGACCCTGCCTGCAGTTAAAGGAGGAGCATTTGGAGGTGGGGCAGTTGGAACAGGTCTCCTCAGAGGGTCAGGATTCCCTCGGGGGTGCGATGGTGCCCTCCCCACCCTAATTTCCCTGCCTGCCCATCCTCCCCCCACACCTCCTGCCTTCCCCCTTGTCCTCCCGCATGGCTGTCTCACTCCTTCCCCAAAATGACTTCATAAGTGCTGCTTTCAACTCCTCTCTAGGGCCTTGCAACTATTTCTACGACTTCTCCCAAATCTGTTTTCCCTTCCCCAGCTTGCCTCTCACCGCCTAATTATGCCCTAGGCATCTCTCCTTTCATCTGTATCTGTATCTTCTCGGATCTCTTCCCTTCCTTCCAGGTTAGTGCGTCACAGCCATGTCCCCGGAGTATTTTGGTAACAGAAAAGAAGGAAATGGATCACTGAAATCCATACTTGGTCACCATCGTACCCCTACTCCCCTTAGTCACGTGCGTTAATTTTATTTTCCTTTTAACATTTTATGTTGGCTGTTAAGACCAATAAAAATGAACATTTCTCATTTTAGACCCTTAATCTGTCCCCTCCGTGAGCGAGCAGTGAAACTGGGGAGGGAGGACAGGAAGGGGAGCTACACAATCCTCAAACTCATCGATCCAGTCGATCTCCCATCTCCTGTTTTGTCCTTTATTCCACTTTAAGACTCTCATCAAAATGACTTCTGCTCCTGGGCTCCCTGCAGCTTTCTTTGATGGTCCTCCCTTCCTGGAATCTGATGGCCAACTTCCAACCACATTGCTTTTGATCTCAGTTTTCTCCAACCACATCCTCCTTCCAACTCTCACCTGGCCGACGGCGTTGTCTGTGGCTTTCTCTGTCCTGCCTTTCAAGCTGTGCCCAGCACCGGGCTTCCAGAGAGCTGAGTTAGATGCCCTCCTGACCCCCAACATCATTTTCAGGCACCCTCACCCCCCAATTCCCTGGAAGCTAATTGGGGTAATTCTCACCCATCACTGCTTATTTCTTCCAGTAGAGGGACTTCCCACCACAACGATCCATGTTTACCAAAGGATGGCCTCAGTCAGCCAGGCTGGCTGTACAAATTTAGCCACAATGAGCATATATATCACCATGCCTGGACCATACCAATGGGCAGTCAATAAATGTGTGTTTAATCTTAATCTGAACAAAAGAACTCAGAGTTTGGGCAAGTGAGAATTCTCTTTTTTTTGTAAATTGAAGTATAGTTGATTTACAATGTTGTGTTAGTTTCAGGTGTACAGCAAAGTGATTCAGTTATACACACACACATACACATATATTCTTTTTCATATTCTTTTCCATTATAGATTATTATAAGATATTGAGTATAGTTGTTTCCTGTGCTATACAGTAGTTCCTTGTTGTTTATTTTATATATAGTAGTGTGTATCTGTTAATCCCATATTCCTAATTTATCCCTCCCCCGCTCTTTCCCCTTTGGTAACCGCAAGTTTGCTTTCTATGTCTGTGAGTCTATTTCTGCTCGAGATAAAGTTTATTTATATCACTTTTTTAGACTACACATATAAGTGATATTATATGTCTGTCTGACTTACTTCACTTAGTATGATAATCTCTAGGTCCATCCATGTTGCTGCAAATGGCATTATTTCAGTATTTTTTTTATGACTGAATAATATTCCATTGTATATACACACCACATCTTCTTTATCCATTCATCTGTCGATGGACATTTAGGTTGCTTCCATGTCTTGGCTATTGTAAATAGTGCTGCTATAAACATTGGGGTGCATGTATCTTTTCGAATTATGGTTTTCTCCCACTCTATGGCCAGGAGTGGAATTGCTGGATCATATGGTAAGTCTATTTTTAGTTTTTTAAGGAACCTGTATAGTGTTCTCCATAGTGGCTTCAGAAAGAATTCTGATTTAAATTTTTTTTTAAAAATTCAGTCAACCAAGTATTTAGGCATTGGGGGATCTTCTGATATTCATCATGATGAGATAACCTATCAAGAGCATTCACTGAGTGCCTGCTGTGAACTTGGCACTGTGGTATCACCATGAAGTGCAGGACTGAAGAAGATTTTGGTGGCGTGGGGAGTCTTACAGGCTGGTGGGTTTGGGGGGACGGTGTTTGCTGTAAGGCTGGGCTGGCAACATAAAGAATCCTGAATGTGGCCTGGAGCTTTTCCAGTCCCCAGCTTGACCAGTCTGGCCGTCTTGCTCAGATGTCTCCCCACAACTACCTAGCCACAGATCCGCAACTCTGATTTCATCACCACACAAAATGCAGAACTTCACACCACTCCTAACCAGTGTGGGTTCACTATCTAAGCAGAGCCCTGAGATCTACAGTGAAGACCATGAGCCTAGAAGTTAGGGAACCTTGGTTTCAGTTCTGGTTCTGCAGGTGCACATTCAATTGTGTGAAGTTTTCATAAGTGAACAGGAGGCCCTGCATCATTTACAGGTAAATTTTAGGGAGACACCACTGGTTAACCCTTTCTCGAGTCGAAAAAGGAAAATAGAAAAGTACAGAGTCCATGTGCTCAGGCCATTAATTTCCTTTCAGGTTGTTTAAAACCAATCCATCAATGACCATATCCAAAAAAATCCCCTCATCTTTGAAATTGCTTGGAAATGAGATAGTACAACTTAATCTAGAGCCTGAACCTCGGGATGAAGTTTTTTTCTCAAATAAAACAGTAACTGTCAGGCTTCCCTGGTGGCACCGTGGTTAAGAATCCACCTGCCAATGCAGGGGACACGGGTTTGAGCCCTGGTCTGGGAAGATCCCACATGCCGTGGAACATCTAAGCCCATGCGCTACAACTACTGAGCCCGTGTGCCACAATTACTGAAGCCACGTGCCTAGAGCCCGTGCTCTGCAACGAGAGAAGCCACTGCAATGAGAAGCCCGTGCACCGCAACAAAGAATAGCCCCTGCTCGCTGCAACTAGAGCAAGACCGTGTGCAACAACGAAGACCCAATGCAGCCAAAAATAAATAAATAAATAAATAAATAAATAACTGTCGTTAAAAAATAATTTTCTGTGAAACAGTCAAATTTCTTCCTCAAAAAATTTCCTGGATTTTATTTTTTACTTTTTATATATTTATTTTTTATTGGAGTATAGTTGATTTACAATGTTATGTTAGTTTGAAGCATACAGCAATGTGATTCAGTTCTTTGTATATATGTATGTACATATATTCTTTTTCAGATTCTTTTCCATTATAGGTTATTACAAGATACTGAATCTAGTTCCCTGTGCTATACAGTAGGTCCTTGTTGTTTATCTATTTTGTATATAGTAGTGTGTATCTGTTTCCTGGATTTTACAATCACTGACTTTGGGGTGGGGAAATCTCAATCAATATTTATTCACTCTTAGATCCAATGGAAAATGTATCCTGAACTCTTTTTTATTATTAGAAAGTAGAAGCTCAAGGTATTCTTAAACTTGTCAAAAATAGTCTAAATACTGCACTTCACAAAATTAATAAAGTGAGAAAAATGGGCTTCCTGTTTCTTTCAAGTTGCTGAAGGGATTCACCACAAGATGGCACCATGCAAGTGCTACTTAATAAAATGTTTTCCCCTGTGGGTACCGTTCATCTTACTCGAGGCCCTTATATTATACTTAAGAGCTGTGGCATATGGCACATCTGAGAATGCTGTTTACACAGAGGCAAATGCTTGTCTTGCTATGTGAGTTTTTAGTGACTAAGGTCTTCCCCTTGTTCTTCATATGAGCTCTACCTTTCAACAAGCTTTTCTGGTAACATGCTATTGCCATGACAGCAAGCCCACAGTTACATATTTTGAGGGGAAGGTGACTTAGGTGGGTCTCTGAAGGCATTTAAGTTTTCCCCTCAGCTCCTGATGGAAAATGCAGGAAGGTTATGTTCTGGTTCCTTCCTCTATCATGTTTTGTTGTCGTGGATTTCCGTAAGCACCAAACACTTGGTGTCCTTAATGTATCTGTAGAAGATCAGCAGCAGATCTAGAAAAGTTTGCAGTGCTTGTGATTCTCCTTTCCGATAATGCAAGGATGAGTCTGAACTCCAAGGCCGAGTGGCAGCCATTCCCTTCACATGTGAAAGCAAACATCTCCATTGGATGTTCAAATCCTGGATAACTGGATGATTTGGAAATTAAAGGGGTCCAACCTTCACATGGTTTGTAACACTTGGAAAGATAGTCACGGGAAAGGATGTAGCCTTTTTTACGTGTGAGGAGAGAATGAGTGCAGGGCGTGTGTCCTTGAAGTTAAATAGAACTTTAACTACTACTCCCCTGTTGCCATGTAGCTAGGTAAATATTTGCAAAGTGCCTACTGCCTCTCTGGATTTGGGGCATGCGTCTACTGGGTATGAAACAATCTCTGTGGGGAAGCGAGCCTTCCCAGCCTTTATTCCCCTCTTGCGGCAGAGTTCACCAAATATGACACAACCTCCAGAGGAAAGGGAGGACTCCTAGTTCTTATCTTCTCTCTCAGCTGGCACTGGAGCATTCTGGTGGCCAAGACCTGTGGGTCCTTTGCAGGAGCCCTGGAGACAGGAGGTAGGCCCAGAGGTTCATCTTCTGATACACATTCCTAGAGTTGTAGTATTTCCTCAGGGCTTGTGTTCGGAGGGCGTTGAGGGGTAGACCAGTTAGCTCATGTGGTTCTTAGGGGCATCCATTGCTAAGAAACACTGACATATGGAAAAGTAATGAGATGGAAAGTCATATTTTTCAGAACTGTTCTGAGGTAGGATGTTCTAAGGAGTAGGAAGAAACACTTTGATAAGTGGTGTAAGGCGAAGTTATGACCCCCAGCCCTGGCCCAGCCACTCCAGAGGTCATGCTAGAGTAACAACGGCAATCTGCCTAACTGCCTTCCAAGTGAAAAACTTGTTTGCTAAGTGGGATACACAGCATGGGGCCTGTTTTTAGGGACAAAAGAGAAAAGACTGAGTTATCAGATACTTTCTCCTTCTATCTCTCCCCTATCCCCCAACCAACAGGCTCTCATAATCATCAAACAAATCCCTAAAGACTGTGGATTTAAAGGAGTGCCCAGGTATAAGCCTGTTAAAGCACCAAATGTCTTCCCCCTGCCCAGGTGAGAGAGGGTCCCTGGGAGCACTCCTCAAAGAGAAGCATAAGGAGAGGTTCAAGTTACAGGATTATTATCCGAGTGCCCGCTGGGTCAGGGCCTCAGCTTTTCACACCTGCCTTGTCCCTCAGACAAGCATCTTGGGACAATAATGAGAGCTGTATATCCCGAATTTTCTGGTTTTAAATATTCTGTCCATTCTGTTCAGGTAAGTATATTTTAACTTGACCCTCAAGTCTTATGTCCTGATTTTGGCCTCAGAAATTTAGCCACCACAGACAGACTCAAGAACTTCGAACTCAGCCGTCCTTCCTTTCTTGCAGTAGGAAATCCCCTACAAGATGATCAGAGGTGGATCACTTGGAAAACTGCCAGGCCAGGGGTGGGACATTGCTTGTGTCGACTCCAGTGGAACACTATTGTGGATGCTTAAGTGAGTTAGTCACTGAGGAGGAAGATGAGACGGATCAAAGGCCAGTCTCAATGGAGAAACCTATTTTTAGAGAGCTTTGAGTTATTCAAGAAGGGTCCTCTCAAAGTGTGAATGGACCTATGGAAACAGAATTTCAGTCTTTTGGTTCTAGAATTTCGCTGCTTGAGAGAAGGCTCTCTGAATTGTCCAGCCTAAGGGTACATATTCTTGGCCATATTTAGCAGCCCCTGTTTCTTCTATCCCATTTCTTTCCCTTTCTTAAATTCCTCTTTTCTTTTGCCAGAGTAGTTTCTGAGTGATCTCTTCATGGTGGAGACATGCGCAGTAAGCCTTCTGAGCTCCTGCATGCATGCCCAAGAGTGTCATTTTGTTCCTCACATCTGATTGATAATTTGAGCGAGCAGAGAACTCTAAATTCAGAGCCATTTCCCATAAATGTTTTGAACACATTGCTTTATCATCTTCTAGCATAATTATTTTAAGTTTTAAAAATTCAAATAAGATTTTTCTCTCAGGCCATTTCCTTCAGCCATCAAGCCTTTCCACCCCTATTAACTTCTGCTTCTTAGGCAAAGCATTTCCTCATAACCAGGGTGGGGTCAGAACTCTTGGTCAGAACTCCCTCTGAGAATGCGTCTGTCTCAAGAGGATCAAATGCTTATAGTCAGGGTGAAAAGCTATTAATCTTTAGTGCCAGGGCCTGGAAGCAGGCCTTTTATGGAATTTGTGACTCATCCGAGATCCTGAAAGATTAATTTGTTCCTGTTGGGCCCTAATTGTAGGGGCTGAACATCAGCTAGATGTCTAAAATCTAGCACCAAGACACCATGTTAACTCACCTGGAAACGACCTATTTCTGATTAGTGTCAGGATACAGAACACCTGTTGGGTGAATTGTCAACTTCCAGGTCTAACAAACCATCTGCTATTTTGCTGAGTCACAGGGTAAGAGATGGCTGGGACACTTAGATGCTGGTACAAGGGACAGGAGTAATTCACGTTCTTAGCAAGAGGTGATAGATGGTGATAGTTCCCTCTGCATAACTGATGAATTATGAAATAACCCCAGGGAGAACCTGCCAAAAAGTGAGCTGACCAAAAGTGGGATGGGCAGCCTTGCAAACCCCTGAGCTCTTCCTAAGAGTTATTCTGAGTGGAGATAGTGTAAATCAGATCCAAGAACCTACTGGACAGTTGGAATGCATGACCTTTAAGTTCTTTTCAACCATGAAAATTTGTCTGCAGTGCTTAGTGCAATGCCTGGCACACAGTAGATGCTCAATAAATGCTAAATAAAATGTTTGTGGACTGCATTATGCCTCAGCTGCCGAGGTGAATAGCATCCCTGTTTTCATTTGCTATAATTCGAGTCTACACTAAACAGGATGTAGTTTGCAACTACCATGAGCTACCTACATTGAAACATTAATAGAAGAGCCTCTTCCACAAACAGTGGCCGAGTTTGAACTGGGGACTCAATTTTGGCCCCAAGCACTCTACTGCTTGCAGTATTTATGGCCCTACCACAAACTTGGTATCGTGTAGACAGAAGCAATGCACAGGGCACCAAGCAGTTAAACAGCAAAGCCCTACTTAATTGTTTGGATTAGGGCTTTTGAATAGTAGGGAAGAGGCTTCCAGGCAGCACTTGACCTGGAAAATATAGCTTTTCTTGTCCACGAGGGTTGAAGAAGATCTGCCACTTTTTTGTGTACTGGCTTGTGAGGTGCAATGAGGAAAGTAATCTGTAAGAGTGGGGACAGTAGAGACACAGGTGTTGGTGCCCATCTATTCAGTGAGAAAGCTAGAAAGGATGGAGCCTTTCAGATAGGGTTCAGAGAGGCCGCCCATATGAGCACCACAAAGTCAACACCAAGAGGAGACTGGCCCGCATGACCAGATGACAGTCAAGGGCAACAGGCAAGGAAGGGACCTGGCCGCCCAGGCAGACTGCCTTCGCCTGTCTTGGTTTCCGATTCAGAAATTAGTCTGATAGAGGATATTTCCTCCTTTGTGAGTTTATTTTTATGTACGAAAATAGTATTACAGGTTTATAGGAAGATACAAAAGAAAATAATTTATCCATAATCTTATCAGTGACTTTTTCAAGCCTGTTTAATACCTTCTAGGCTCCCTGCAGGCACATATAGTTTATTAGAGATGGATGGTTTATGACAGTTGCAGTGCCAATATAATGTGTGTAATTGGATTATTTTTCCAACTGAGTGTATCATATGCATTTTGCTAAATATTTTCTCCCAACTTTTATTTCACACTTTTGGCTTCTTGCAGCTAAATGGTATTTTGTCACGTGGAAGGAAAAATAATATCTAACGTGTTATGTTTATTACATGCTAAGCTGAATGCCCTGAGCTTTTAATGTTTATCTCATTTATTCCCCACAGCTATAGAATGATGGGTGATATTATTTACCCTTTTTTTTCAGATGAGGAGTTTTAGAGAGAGTTTGGTAGCACAGCCGTGAGTGGCAGAGCTGGGGTTTGGTCCAGATCTGATTCCAGGGCACTCCTCTTGCTAGTTGGACATTTAAATTGCTTCCTTTTATTTTCTTTTGTTATTATAACTCACCCTACAACCGAACAGCTTTACCCCCAGACCATCTACAGTATAATGTTGTTGACACTGAACAACAGAGTCAAAGAGTGTGGACATTTTGATGACAGTTGATGCCTTGTGCCAAAATGACTTTGAAAAAATTATGCCACTTTATGATATATAAATTATAGATATATATTTTTTATCTATCTATCTATAAACTTATATCCTTGTCAGCATTAGTTATATTAATTAAAAATGTTGTTTCACTAATTTAGTAGTAAAATGGAAATTTAGTTCAGTTTTTTTTCTTTTCCAATATGGTTTATTACAGGATATTGAATATAGTTCCCTGTGCTCTACAGTAGGACCTTGCTGTTTATCCATTCTATATATAATAGTTTGCCTCTGCTAATCCCAAACTCCCAATCCTTTCCTCCCCATCTCCCCCTCCCCAAAATTTAGTATTTTAACTTGTTTTATTATTTGAACAATTAAACATTACTTCATGTATTTGTCCAGCTGCTATAGTTCTTTGAGTCATAGGTTTATATACTTTTTCCATTTATTCATTGGAGACATTTTTTAAAAAATCAATTAATAAGGACTTTTCTCATACTAGTAAGAAAGATATTAACCCTTTGTCAGATTTGGTGCAAATATTTTTCCTGGTCTGTTTGCACTTTGTTTTATTCATTTTGACATATTTTCAAAAGTTTATCTAGTCAGATATAGCCATTTCTAACTTTTTAATGTAATATACTGCTTCTAGACAAAGCTCTCTCTTCCAAACTCTTCTCCAGATATTTCAAAAATATTTTAATTTATTTTCCTGTAATCTTTCTGTGTGGTTAAACAGCACTATTTGGAATTTATATTGATTTTTGGTGTGATTAGATGCTTAACATGCTCCAGGCTGTTTCATAACAAACAAACAAACAAACAAACAAAAACCCTTATCCCCTCCCCCCCACTCCAGCTATTGCCATTTCACCATCTCTTCACCTCCCACTCAGACCTCCACCCCCTCCAGTTTGGAATCCATCCCAGATATACCAACTAAACCTCTCTCTCTCTCTCTCATCTTGCCAATGACCTACACTTTCATTTTTGTTGGGTAAATTCCTAGGAGTAGAATTGGTGGATTATATGGTAGGTGTATGTTTAACCTTATTAAAAACTGGATTTGGATAACTGCTAAGCTGTTATCCAAAGTGGTTGTACCATTTTAAACTCTCTCACTAACACTGCAAGAAAATTCCAATTGCCTCACCTTCTTGCTAACATTTAATATGGTCAGTCTTTTTCATTTTAATTGTTAATGGATATAAAGTAGCATGTATGCTGGTTTTAATTAGCATTTTCCTACTGACTAATGATTTTGAGCACTTTTCTATGTGCTTAGTGGCAATTTGTAGAGCGTATTTTGTGACACATCTGTTAAAATCTTTTGTCCATTTAAAAATTGGGTTATTGGGAATTCCTTGGCGGTCCAATGGTTAGGGCTCCGCGCTTACACTGCAGGGGGCACGGGTTTGATCCCTGGTCGGGGAACTAAGATCCCACATGCCACGTGGTGTGGCAAAAAAAAATAATAATAACAATAATAAATAAAAATTGGGTTGTCTTTTTGGGTTATAGAAGCACGTTATATATTCTGGACATAAGACCCCTGTCAGATGTGTGTATTGTGTATTTCTCCCAGCCTATGGCTTGCCTTTTCAGTATTTCCAGTTTATCAGTCTTTTCTTTCATGGTTAATACTTTTCGTGTCCTAAGAAAATTGTTGCCTACTTCCAAGGTCATGAACATATATATTCCCCTATGTTTTCTTCTAGGAGCCTTATAGTTTTAGCTTTTACTTTTAGTTCTAAGATCCAGCTCAAATAAAATTTTTGCATGTGGTGTGAGCAGGGTCAAGGTATATTCTTTTCCATATGGATATTCAGTAGTTCCAGCAAGATGTGTTGAAATGAATTTCCCCACTGAATTACTTGGACACCTTTGTCGAAAATCAATTGATCTCATTTTACACACACACACACACACACACACACACACACACACACAATTTCTGGACTCCCTATTCTGTTCCACTGATGTATTTGTCTATCTTTGCCCCAATACCACACTGTCTTGTAGCTTTATAGTAGTACGTCTTGATGTTAGGTAGTGTAACCCTTCTAAACCAGTACTTCTTTTTTTCAAGATCATTTTGGCTGATCTATGTCTTCATATTTTAGAATCAGCTTGCTAATTTCTACCAGAAAAGCCTAGAGGGATTTGGATTGGGATCATGTTGAATCTCTGGATCACTTTGGGAAAGATTAACATCTAAATAAACTGAGTCTTCCGAACATGGATATGACATATCTCTCCATTTAATTGGCTAATTAATAAGGCATTAAGTAATGCCTTATTGCACAGGCTAGAACTCAAGTACAATGTTGAAGTAGTGAAATCAGACATTCTTGCCTTGTTCTCAATCTTAGAGAGAAGACAGACAATATTTCGACCTTAAGTATGATGTTTTTGTCATGAATGGATGTTGAAATTTGTCAAATGCTTCTTCTGCATCCACATAGACAGCCGTATGAGTTTTCATATTTTATTCTGTTAATGTGGTGAAATACTTTAATTGATTTTCAAATATTAAATCAACTTTGCATTCTTGGAATAAACCCCATTAGGTTATGATATATTATTGTATATATATTTGCTCTAAGCCAATATATATGTATATGTATATATATTTACTTTGCTAATATCTTGTCAATATTTGCATCTTTGTTCTTGAAGGATATTGGTCTGTACTTTTAATTTGCAATGCCATAGGGTAATTAACAGGGTTTATGTCAGACTATTTGTTTCAGTCCCACAGGCCATCTTTCTCCCCCAATCTTTTTTCTTTGTTGTTTCGTTTAGAATATTTCTGCTTATCTGTCTAGGTTCACTGATTCTTCCACAGTGAACACTCTCCTATTAATCCCATGTGATAAAATTTTATTTCAGATATATTTTTCTGTTCTGGGGTTTCCATTTGGTTCTGTTTTTAGAGTGTCTGTATTGCTTTTTTTTAATTAATTTATTTATTTTATTATTTTTGGCTGCATTGGGTCTTCGTTGCTGTGCACGGGCTTTCTCTAGTTGCGGTGAGTGGGGGCTACTCTTCGTTGCGGTGCATGGGCTTCTCATTGTGGTGGCTTCTCCTGTTACGGAGCATGGGCTCTAGGTGCATGGGCTTCAGTAGTTGTGGCACACAGGCTTAGTTGCTACGCAGCACATGGGATCTTCCTGGACCAGGGCTCGAACCCGTGTCGCCTGCATTGGCAGTCAGATTCTTAACCACTGCACCACCAGGGAGGCCCGTATATTGCTCTTAAAATTCACCATTTCTTTCCTCTTTGTAGCTATCTTTTCCTTCACAACTTTTACCATATTTGTTTGCAAATTCCAATAAATAGGTCATCTGCAGGTCAACTTTTATTAGTTGTCTTTCTTCCTTTGCCAATGGGTACACCTTTTCCTATACCTGTTCCTGTCTGGTAACTTTTCTTTTCTCTGAGTTTATTGGCAGAAGGCTGAGTTCCATGCAACTTACTGGTAGCAGAACTTCTTTCCTCTCATTTTTTTAACATTAAACAAGTTGAAGTGATTTTCAAAAGTCATAAAATCTGGGGAATTCCTTGGTGGTCCAGTGGTTAGGACTCCACACTTCCACTGCCGAACTAAGAACCCGTGTGGTGCAGCCAAAAAAAACCCCCCAAAAAACAAAGACAAAAGCCATAAAATCTGGGTTTTAATCCCATTCCTGCTACTCATTAGCTCCAGGGTCTTGGACAAGTTACTTAACTTTTCTGAACCTCAAAATTTTCCTCATATTTAACATGAGGGATTAGAATAGGTGTCTTCCAACTCTCAGATTTGGAGATTTTATGATTATAATGTGTTAGTCCTCAGACTCAAGCACTGGTGCTGGGGACCAAATTTTTAACTCTTTCACCTCAAAGTTCTGCTGACTGAGTACCCCCTTTACCTCTGAGCAGTTTTGCCTGGGTGATTTCCCTTGCTAATGCAACCAGCCAACTGCCACTTATGCACCCAAAAAGGACTTCATCTTTGCAGTCCTTTTTGTTCCCCTATCTCAGGAGGAAGGTACCTTTGAACTGGAAAGAGTGTCTGTGTATAGAAGCATGGATGGAGAACGTCAAACAGCAGAGAAAATTGGTAGCACTAGAAATACATCACCAATGCAAAGTTTTGGCTCCACCTGAGACCTGCTGAATCAGAAAGCCTGGGGCTGGGGCCTAGGACTGTAGGTTTAACAAGCTCGGCAGGTCCAGGTGATTACAATGCACGCTCAAGACTGAGAACTGGTGTGGAGGAGTGTGATACAACAGAGCAGGAACAGGGAACGGGGCCTGGGGTGGGGGACCGGAGACAACAGTAAAGCCATATAGAGGAATGTTTTGCTTTTACTCTTAGAAACAGAAACTAGGGTCTATTTTGGTCTTTGGAAAGTGGTTGCTCAAAAGAGTGGGTGGCATTTCTTTGGATGATATTTGGGCTGTTTTGAGAAGTAGAGGATTGAGGCAAGAACCATATGGCCTAGGAGTCAGACTAGGATTTTCTCCAGGTCATTTCTCTCCAAACCAAGCAGCTTCTTTGGTTCTCTGAAGGCCAAAGTGCCTCAAGAGGGCTGTGCTGCAGTCACTCTGGCTTCGGTATGGATAGAGGTTTGGCATTGGTTAGTCCCATTAGGAGTTCAGGTTTATCCCATTAGCCTCTCGTGGAGCCCACTGCCTCAGTGGTGCCCTGAGTGTGGTCACCCAGCCTCTAGGAGGGGCTGGGTGAGTAGTTCTAGGAGCAATCAGGAAGGTTTGGCTGACCTGGCTTGGAGCACACAGCATGTGTGAGCTTGGGAGTACACAAAGCCCAACCGTTTCGTTTCCTAACAAGAGAAAACAACGGAGGTATTTCTCTGGCCAGAGGGAAATGGAACCAACTTCTGTCAAGCAATTGCAAACACATGTGGATTGAAAAAAAGGAACGCTGGTGAATGGTTAAGGTAAAAAGAGTCTTTGTTTTAGATGGTTTGAAACCACAGTAGGTTTGGTAAAACAAGGAACGTGGGCTTGTGCGGGAGAGAGAGAACACGCTCTCGTATGTTTACTGGTTTCCTAGGGATTCCTGTGCTTGGCGCCTTGTGGAGACATTCTTGCTACGTGGTGGAGCAGCGCTTTCATTGCGTTACTCTCTTGCTCAAGCCCTCACTCCTGCCTGCCCTGTGAAGTCTGCCTTTTGCCACACCCTCAGGCCTGGGCTCTTTCCCAGACTTTTAACCTCCTTCTTTAATTTGATCCAATCCCACCTTTCCAGCCTCATCTCTGAATTCCTACCAACACCAACGCTGCCTCTTCCAGGCAGTCTCCCAGCTCACACCACCCTCTTGCTCACTGCCATGCCCCACTCAGCCTGTTTACCTCCCTATCGTGCCTCTCTCTTCCCCAAGTCAAACCATCCATCTTTCCTGATCTGGAACCCCCTCCCGGATTATACCACGTCACACTAGACTCTATTTCCCCAGCTCCAATATTTGTAGGCTCCGCTGCTAATTTAGTGGCTAAATATACACTGTCTTGCGGTTTTTACTGATGGGCTCTCTAGCTGGCTCGTTCCATGGAAGAAAGAAGCTTGAGGTCAACCTCCTTTGGATTCTCCATGAGAGCCGCCAGCTTAGGGTTGGTCGCAGGGAAAATGAACATACTGAATCGTTGTTTGCTTGAGTAGAGATTTGGTATGTTAGGTACTGATGAACTGAATCGAGGGGTTCCCAGCTGTGTTCCAGGGAACACCAGCTGGGTATGGTGTTCATCGTTCTGACCACCATATATATGCCTCTTACCATCTTAGATGGCGCACTCACCCCAGGGGCAGCAGCTCCATCCTGCTACGAGTGCTGTTCTAAGTTAAAGACAACTGTTCAAATAGGGTAAGAGGGGACTTCTCTGGCGGTCCAGTGGTTTAAGACTTTGCCTACCATTGCAGGGGGTGCGGGTTCGATTCCTGGTTGGGGAGCTGGGATCCCACATGCCTCAAGGCCAAAGAACCAAAACATAGAACAGAGGCAATGTTGTAGCAAATTCAATAAAGACTTTTTTTAAAAAAAAAAGGGCAGGAGAATGAAAGCGGAGTGTGGGGAGGGGGCGTTTTTATTATTCTTGCTCCTTAAATTTCAGTGCTTTGTCCGTTGGGGGGCGTATGTAAAGAAACAAGAGGAATAAGTTAATTAAAACATGCTGAAAGGGGAGGAAAGAAGATGCACAAAGAGAAGGGAGTTAAAGAGAGTTTGACTTTCTTAGGGAGCCTGGCTTTTTTTCACTTGGCCATTTCCAGTCCATTCGTTGGGACCACACCTGTGGTCCATTACTGTCTTATGTATTTAGCTGACCCTTCAGATAACATCGCCTCTCTTACCCGTGAACGAAGGCGGAATGCTCTCGCCAATATAGAAGGTGCGTGGGCTAATGGATGAGGACACAAACAGAAAGTTAAAAATCTGGGCACCCCAGAAACTGGTACTCTTTCTCGACCAACTTTGGTGTGTGTACATCTGCACACACCTTTGTTTGACAAGGACAAAATTGAAAACCACAATCAGTCATAAACAAAGATTGCTCTTGCCCCGCATTTTCTTTTGCATTGATGAAGATGCATTAAAAGCTATATTACTTTTGTTATGCAGATAACATGATAAATTCACAAATATTCAACACGTAGATAACAAAAAGAAAGAATTCACTTGGAATCACATTATCCAGACATAACCACACTTACTCTTTTGCCAGATGCATTCCAGTTTTTTTGTTCCATGAATGTATATACACAGACATGTAAACTTATGAGTGGTATCACAATAAATATGTTATAAAATTTTTCACTCTTCAATATATTTTAATCCTATTTTCACATAATCATCTATATCTTCATTTTTAAAAATTAATTTATTATTTATTATTTATTTATTTTTGGCTGTGTTGGGTCTTTGTTGCTGCGCGCAGGCTTTCTCTAGTTGTGGTGAGCGGGGGCTACTCTTCGTTGTGGCGCACAGGCTTCTCATTGCTGTGGCTTCTCTTGTTGCGGAGCACGGGCTCTAGGCACGCGGGCTTCAGTAGTTGTGGCTCATGGGTTCTAGAGCGTAGGCTCAGTAGTTGCGGCTCATGGGCTTAGTTGCTCCGTGGCATGTGGGATCTTTCCAGACCAGGGATCGAACTCGTGTCCCCTGCATTGGCAGACGGATTCTTAACCACTGCACCACCAGGGAAGTCCCTATATCTTCATTTTTAATGGCTAATAATAATTCCTTTGGAGGTACCATAATGTTTTAACCATTTTTGTCAATTGATATTTTTTAGGATCATACATTTTTTCTATAAATAAAGCTTCAGTGAACATGCTTTACATACAGACATCTTTGGATACTAGTGTGATGATCTTCTTAGGATTAAATCCTTATGAGCGGACTTACTAGGTCAGAGTACGCATTCTATTAAGAGTGAAGTAAGTCAGAAAGAGAAAAACAAATATAGTTTGTTAATGCATACACGTGGAAGCTAGAAAAATGGTACAGATGAACCTGTTTGCAAGGCAGAAATAGACACAGACATAGAGAACAAACATATGGACACCAAGGGGCGAAAGGAGGGGTGGGATGAATTGGGATTTTGGGATTGACATATATACACTAATATGTATCAAACAGATAACTAATGAGAACCTGCTGTATAGCACAGGGAACTCTACTTAATGCTCTGTGGTGACCTAAATGGGAAGGAAATCCAAAAAAGAGGGGATATATTTATACATATAACTGATTCACTTTGCTGTACAGCAGAAACTTACACAACAGTGTAAAGCAACTATACCCCAATAAAAATAATAATAATAAAAATTAATAAATAAGCATTTAAAAAAAGAGTTGTCCTACAGATTGCCAAAATGCTCTCTGTAAGTGTCCATTCCTAAGATTCTTGCCAACAATAAACTATTCATCTTTAATCTGATACATTCTTACTGTATCTGACATATTCTTACTTTGATACAAACTAATGTTTTTATAGCAGTAACAACTAGATCCAAGTTTACAGAATAGCCCAGTATTGGTTTTCAGTCCCAAGAGAGAAAACTGTGACAGGCATCACCCTCTTGAGACAGTGTAGAAGGGTGCAGAGCTGTGGGAATCAGTGTCTGATTTGTGCTTCTGTGCCCTGAAGAAAAGCTTCTCCACAGGACATGCTCTGGACATAACGAAGCAGCCAGACACATTTAAGCCACATCCCAGCACACCTGCTCTGCAGTATTTTGCTTCCAACTGTCCATTCTGCTCCTCACTTTCTTCACACCCCAAACTCGACTGCATTTCACATCCTTTTCCTCTACAAACCTGCACTCAGGAAAAGATGTGGTATCAGTCAGTCCTACCTTGGTATAAATTGGAATCAACAAGCTCATTTTTCTAGTTGTTTGCTTTTAAAATTTATCCCTAATGGTGCAAAAAGAGCATTGTTCTTAATGAAAGAAATTTATCAACAGAAGGGTTGCTTTGTTCTTTCTTTGTGGTTAGCAACTCTTAAAAAGCAACTCCATTGAGCCTATCTAAGTAGAATTATGTTGCCCCTGACTGCCTGGGGAATTGCCACCTCCAACACAGATGGTTGCCCGAGTTAATGCTGGGCAAGGGACAAGAGAGAGTGACCTTGCGGGAAGGACAAGTGAGTCTCCTTGTCACGGGTTTCAGGAAAGTGACATGACTGCTCTGCGTGTTTCAGATCCAGTCCGCACTTGCGGTCCACTGGTAAACCAGCTCTCCAAAGGGCAAAATGAGCCTGATTTGTAGCATTTGCTGGTTTCCGCGGCAGATTTCAAGTTACTAACAGTTTAATGACTGGCTCACCACGCTCCTGACTATTTAGCCATCAGCTCTTTCATCACGCAAGTCTCAGTGGTTGCTTTTACAATCAAATTTTCTTTTAAAGCTGCTATTCCTCACCCCATCTCACCTGTTTATTATGATGGGCACACTGGAGGAATTGCCTCTCAATATTAGGTATATGTTGGACACCCCATGAAATCATTTTGTGATCATGGCAGTGGACCACTAACACCTGTCTGAGATGTAAGTTTACATCATCTCTTCTGTATTTGATGATGCATGACACTCGGCTGTAACTAGATGCTCATGAGAGGTTTTAGGCAGGCTCACAGTTCTTTGTTCGGAAAAATGGGGGTCCTGCTGCTTTGGGAGCAGTGGCTTTTCTTTGAGAAAGAGAATATATGTCAGACCCCTTAATTTTCACACTGGTGTGTCAATTCTGGCATCAGGTAACTAAAGAATAGGGAACTCTTTCTATCTAGCAATGCAGACAATATGAAAGAAAATGCTTGTGAGGTCACACACACACATCCTTTTCTAGATCACGGTGTCTCAAAGTTTAGTGGCATGAGAACCACCAAGGGAGTTTCAACAATGTTGATTTCTACCCTTTCCTCTCAATAGTCTGATTCAGTAGGTCTGCGTCCATCCCAGAATCTACATTTTATCAGCACTTCAGCTGAATGTGAAGCAGGTTCTGGAGGGGTGGGGTGGGGGTGAGGGGGACATACTTGGAGGCCCTGGTCTCGCCTCCTTTAACTCTCACCCTTGTGCTAAGGTTGGTCGTCAGACACAAGTATGTTCAGACCTGTAGACTCCTCCTCACTCAGCTGCAAATCAATATTCCATGCCCTTGCCTTTTATCAAAGGCCAATTACAAGAACCAGTCACATGAAGTAAATGTATGTTTCTGCTCATACTTAGGTTTAACAATAAATTCCTTTTAGAGTTTAATTTTAGTGGGGGAAAACGTCTTCTTTCTTCAATATCTGAAGAGGGAGCCATCACATTTTTTTAGCCCCTAAGATGTCAGAATGGACTAAATTTAGTGTTTAATAACAATACTTGCCCACCCTGGGTTCCTGGTATAACTACGACTGCCTTTTTCTCCATAGTTTCTGGTGTCTCAGCTTTTATTGTAAGGTGCCTTAAGTCCTTTTTGGAAGTACATAATGTGTAACAAAGCAAAAAATAGATGAAACAGAGAGAGATCTGTTAGATATCATTATACTAACAAGGGACATAATTTATCTCTTGGTATATCCAAAGCTGTAGCCTAGTAAAGGACTTCATAACACAGTTTTCCCACCCTTTCTTTTGTCTTTTAACTTCAAGTTCCCTTCTATCCTACCTTCATCAGCATAGGGCTGACCATACCACCAATAAAGCCATCAACACTGTCATGGACTGAATGCTCATGCCCCCCTACATTCACAGGTGGAAGCCCTGACTCCCAATAGGATGGTAGTTGGAGGTGGAACCTGTGGGAGGTAATGAGGTGAAATCATGTAGGTGGGTTAGACTGAGTTAGAAGGAGGGTTAGATGAGGTCATGAGGGTGGGGCCCTCATGATGCAGTTAGTGGCCTTACAAGAAGAGGAAGGACTGGGGGCTGGATGGGGGGTGGGGGAGAGACAGAGAGAGAGAGATCTCCACCTGCACACACCCAGGAAAGGTCATGTGAGGACACAGTGAGAAGGTGGTCATCTGCAAGCCAGGAGGAGAGCTCTCATACAGAACCTAAGTGGCCCCCACCTTGGTCTTGCACTTCCCAGCTTCTAGAACTGTGGGAAGTACATGTCTGTTGTTTAAGCCACCCAGTCAATGGTGTTTTGTGATGGCAGCCTGAGCTAAAACAAACAGGATCTATGGGCACCTACTGTAGACCCAGTGCTCTGTTTTGGCTGCTCTTTGTCTGACAAGGGGAAAGATAGGGTAAATTTCTAAAACTGTGTAAGTCTAACTTTTACACTCCCTACTCACAATGCGACTGGTCTCTGTGGCTTTTTCTGACAAATGCAGTTTCCTAGGTGTGCAAATGTCCCAGGAGAAAGTGCGATCCTTCCTCACACAAAGAAGAGCCACCAAATTCCGCCCAGCTCATGAACTCTGTGCCTATCACCTCGGTCTCATGGGGGTGGGCAAACTCCTCTGTAGACCCCTAGCAAGACACCATGAGTCTGAAGTGCCCTGTGAAATGCTGCCCACCTCATTGGCATGGCCAAGGCTCTGAGCTATTTCCCAGTAAAGAGTCCCTTTCAACTTTGAGTCATCCAAGTTTTCTCAGTCAATCTGACCAGAGGTCCCCTCCCTTTTAATATTTTCATTTTGAATAATGTCTGTTAGAAATCGGCAAAGGGCTGTGCTCAAGACCTGCCTCACCTGAGCGCCGGTAATGGCCCTCTTGTCTTGGAGGGGCTCAGTTTTACACGCCGACGCCGACATCAGCTGAACCTCTGTCTTCCCCGAAAGAGAAAGCTTCACCACTGAAAGAAATGCTTGTTTTGTTTTTGAGTCAAACAGAGATGATTTTAGAACTATAAGGCAATTATCACGAGGCCAGCTGTGGTATCTTAAAAAAGGCCAGAGTGGTCTACTGGTGGAAGATATCTTAAAAAACAAAATGGTTGAAAGGAAGTGTTAGAGATTTAAAAGTCTGTGAAAGGGGGATGGGAAATGGGGAGTTGTTGTTTAATGGGTATAGAGTTTCAGTCTTGCAAGATGAAAACGTTCTGGAGATTTGTTGCACTACAATGTGAATATATCTCACGCTACTGAACTGTGCACTTAAAAATGGTTAAGATGGTCAATTTCATGTTATGTGTTTTTCTAGTTTTTTTTTTTTTAACCATATTACAAAAGAAAAAAAAGTCTGAGAAAGGTAAGGGAGGAAAGATGGAGGAGGGGAACACCTATCTGGAAAGTGAATACTTAAAATGAAGTATTATTATAGAGTTACCTGTATCCAGAATATAATGATACCAATAGCATCTCTCTCTCTCTCATTTGTGTGTTTTTTTCTCTGTGTCCTTTTTTCTCTCATCATTTTGATCTGTAGAACCTGCTGGAAGACTAGACAAAGTAAGGTGGCCAGATAGCAATGCGGTCATGGTCATTTTGGCCGCTCCATTTTCAGGAGACCAAGGGCTACCAGCTTTTTTTCTGCTGGTCCTCAAAACATCTAAAGTAGCTTGAGAATTCTTGATTCCTCCAACACTAAGTTACTGCTTCAGGCCCAAGGTTAATGGATGGGGAAAAGTTAATTCATTAATTCGCACACTGGGTCAGAGCCAGGTCTTTGTTTATGCTGAATTGCGCTTTGGATTCAGAAGTTCTGCCAAAAAAACCTGTGACAATGCCATCCAATGTGAGATTGGGACAATTAATCAGAAACAAGCTTTTTTGTACTGTTTCTAGACTCCACCACTGAGCATGAAAATGGGTCCTTTCCTTCACACAAAACTGAAAACATTAGGTGTCTGATGAGATTTGAGCCAAAGGCAATAATAATTAATTATTATTAATTATAATAAGTAACATTTTACAGCATGTTTGACATTTTAAAAGTTATTCTGTCTAAATCATTTCATGTGGTCCTGACAAAACCACTGAAGATGAGTCCTAGCATCCTCCTGTTGGGTTCAGAAAGGGTATGTGCTTGCCCAAGAACACATAGTTAGTAATCTGTCTAAAGTTACAGAAGCAGAGATGGAGTTAAGATTTGAATACTGTGTTTTCAACAATCTGGGGCAGGAGGTGGCTTGGTGGTCACAGATCCTGTAGAGCTGTATTGGTAAAACCAAGAAGAATTTTGCTTATGGAAGGGACCCACATATAGACCCTACTTGAGTTCTGACTTCTTGTTTGACCTCACTAATCCATCACGCTCGACTGTTCTCGAGGGTCTCACCAGGCCATGTGGGCTACTAACTACAACTCAGTTGTAAATGTGGTTGAGATCCTAAGGACTGGAGAACAATTTCTGTAATTCTGATAAGAGTTCATTTTCCCAGAATGAGGGCTAGCACAGAGGGAGTACTTCTCTTTGGTCCCAGCCTGCAAAGGCATGCAACGCATGCTGCCACCTCCCTACTGAGAGGGCCTCCCAGATCCCAAGGTGGAAGGTCAGTGATGTAGGTGATACAGATGGGCTTTAACCTGTGAACCAGCTTAGCTACATGGGGTCCATGGTGAGAAGCAGCTGGATTTCCAGCCATTCTGGTGGTGGAGCTGGGCTGTGTGTGAACAAGAACCTCCCAAAGACAGTTCTGCTCTCAGTCTAGGGGGGCAAGGAGCAGCCTGCAGGGGCAAGGGGTGACCACATAGCTCATCACCGAAGACTTCAATCTCTTCTGCCTCTGGGTATTTCCTCTTTCCTCTTTCCTGCTCTAGTAGGAAAGAGAAAGGTAGATTTCTTCCCCAAACCCTGTTCTTGTGAGAGTGACCTTAGGTGATAAATGTAATGACTACAAACCTCAGTTTCCCCATTTGTAATCCTTCCTTAGCATGACATACACAGAGCCTTGTAATCAGTCATCATCTTCTTTCTTACTCTCATCTCGTACAATGTCCCCCTGGCACATTATACATGGTCACAGTAAGCTACAGATGGGATGTTTGTGTCCCCCAAAAATTCATATGTTGAAACCTAACCCCCAATGTGATGGTGTTAGAAGATTGGGTCCTTGTGAGGTGATTAGGTCATGAGGGTGGAGCCCTCATAATGGGATTAGTGCCCTTATAAGAGACCCCAGAGAGCTCCCTTGCCCCTCTACCACGTGGGGACAGAGTGAGAAGATGGCCATCTATGAACCAGGAAGTGGGTCCTCACCAGACACAGAATCTGCTGGATCCCTGGTCTTGAACTTCTAGCCTCCAGAACTGTGAGAAGTAAATTTCTGTTGTTAAGCTGCCCAGTCCATGTTATTCTGTTGTAACAGCCTGAATGGACTAAGGCTGTAGACATTTGAGGTTCCCCCCAGTGTCATGCTCATTCTCATCTTTGTTCTTTGCTCTTGATGTTCCCTCTGCCTGGAATGTTGCCACCTTAACCCCCGCCTATGGGATTCTCACTTACCTTTTATTTATTCTTTTTTTTTTTTTTTTTGGCTGCATTGGGTCTTCGTTGCTGCGCACGGGCTTTCTCTAATTGAGGCGAGCAGGGGCTACTCTTCATTGCAGTGCGCGGGCTTCTCACTGCAGTGGCTTCTCTTGTTGCGGAGCAGGGCTCTAGGTGCGCAGGCTTCACTAGCTGTGGCACGCGGGCTCAGTAGCTGTGGCTCGTGGGCTCTAGAGTGCAGGCTCAGTAGTTGTGGCACACGGGCTTAGTTGCTCCGCGACGTGTAGGATCTTCCCAGACCAGGGATCGAACCCGTGTCCCCTGCATTGGCAGGAGGATTCTTAACCACTGTGCTACTAAGGAAGTCCCTCACTTACTTTTTAAGACCTGTTTGAAAGGTCTCACTCCTCTGTGCTCCCACAGAACTTGGCATATACTCATATTACAGAACCCATACAAATTTCCCCTGATTATTTTCCCCACCCCTAATCGAGGGCTCTGTATCTGTCAGCCCCCTAGTACACTTCCTGCACACAGTAGGTACTCAGTACCATCAGCTGCATGGAATTGATAATATGCAGCTTAGGGCTTCTGCTGAAAGCTCCAGTGGGAGAGTAGTAACAGACACGCGTCCTAGGACAGGCAGTCATTTACGTCCGCAGCTTCCCTTCAGGACCTCTCTTTCACTGCCTTTGAAGGAGAGTAAGTAGCCAATTTACTTTTAGAGGAGGGTCCTCGTAAGTACAACGTGCTCTAGAATGTTCCAGCGCTATCGGGCTTGGTGGTGAAGAGGACGGACATCCGGCAGCACAAAGCACTGGGCTGAACCAAGGCAGCCTGCCGTCTCCAGGAGCAGCCCCTTCAGGATATTTCTGCCCCTCCCAAAGGGACACTACTCTCTTTGGAAGGCTCCAAACCTTAAACTTGGTCTGCATCAGACTTCATCAAGGGGCGTTTGGTCTTCAGAGAGGGATTGCACTGCGTGGAGACACCAGGAGGAAACGTGGAACTTTTAAAGGCAGTGGCAGGACCAGCTCCTTTCAGCGTTCAGAGGTTCTGTCAAAGAAGGCTGGGGAAGCTGATATGAAAGGAAATGGTCTCATTTCTGTCCCATCTCAGGCACCTGAGCATCTTGCATACCCATGGTTGACTCTAAGGTGAAGAGAAGGGAAATTCTCCTAACGTTCAATTTTTAGCTCTCATGTTATTACCCCCACCCTCATTACCAAGAAGGCTGGCACAACCCCTCATCGGAACAAGCCATAGGATGACTCGTTTGCTGTGAAATCTTCAGCATTCAGTGTGGTCCCTTGTCCATAATAAAGACTCAATAAATGTTGAGTAGATAAATGGATGAATTATCTACTCAAAAATCCAACTAGGGGCTTCCCTGGTGGCGCAGTGGTTGAGAGTCTGCCTGCCAATGCAGGGCACACGGGTTCGAGCCCTGGTCTGGGAAGATCCCACATGCCGCAGAGCAACTGGGCCCGTGAGCCACAGCTACTGAGCCTGCGTGTCTGGAGCCTGTGCTCCGCAACAGGAGAGGCCGCGATAGTGAGAGGCCCGCGCACCGCGATGAAGAGTGGCCCCCACTTGCCGCAACTAGAGAAAGCCCTCGCGCAGAAACAAAGACCCAACATACCCAAAAATAAATAAATTAATTAATTAATTAAAAAAAAAAATCCAACTAAACAGCATGCCCAGTGGATCCATTTGGACAACTTCTTGAAAGATCAGAACAAATACAATTTTAAGCAAGTAAGCCTCCTGTTTGTTTTATTAATAAGACTAATCCTAGGAAGTTTTAAAAATTAAGCTGTGTATTATTTTACCGTATTCATTAAAATAGCTTGGGTTCCAAGTACAGAATTTAGATCCTTGAGGGCAAGAATTACACCTTATTATTTCCCCTTCCTCACCCAAATGCTAGCTGATGACGCTATGAAGTGATTTGATAGAGTAATCTTGAGATGTTGAATATTTAAATACAAATTTTCTTTAACAAAAGATTTTTATTTATTAATTATATTACATTTAATATACAGTATTTTGCCAATAGAAATGATCCTAAATGAACTTGGTGCATATTTGATATGCTCTTTCTACTGGGAAAAAAAAACCTTTTGTTAGTATTATACATAGGACTTTTGGTGCACTTATGCCTGCAAAATCAGTTGTAGATTTTGTAAAGTCCATCTAAGAACAGAGAATTCTTCTTAAGAAAAATAAACAGCCTCCAAAAGGTAGAGATTTTATTGTCCAACATATGATAATGTGCCTCGAGAAAATTCTCCGATTTATGACAGGGTGTTCTGACTGAGTGCCAGGGTGCTTCCCTGACAAAAGTTCTTATGATGTTAAGTAGGAAAAAGTTTCCTGACCTGAGTTTAATTTGATTCTCAAGGATTTAAAGATGTTTGCTTTGCAACCATGGCAATGGACAAAACTGGAAACTATTAAGAGGCAAATTAAACCTCGAAAAGAGTAATAATATATTCATTAGGAGCAAAATATATCCATTTGTCAACATTTGAATCCCCTCAGAATCTGTAGTTTTGAGACTGCAATCCCCACAGCAAAGTCTTTGACTCTGGAGAAACTTTGACTGGAAAGGGCACCTCTCTGTTTCTAAGCAGAACTTGACTTTGAAATAAGTTGTTCTAGCCAGTGAAGAAGATTCTGTCTCTGTTCCAGGGTGATGATGTTTCAATGAATCACAGTGTTCACAGCCAATAAACTCTTCCTAACACTCCAAGTGCTCGGCACTTGGTTGGTGTTCAATAAATAATTGCTAACTTAGGTAAACCAGATGTCCTGTGTGACACCAAAAAAAGCTAGGATTTTTACTTTCTTAACTTTTTGGATTTCACCCTTTTTAGTCTCAATGGATTTGCTGCTCCTTTGTCATTACCCTCTCTCTCTTCTTTGATCGGTGAGATTCTTGCTGACACTAAACCCCAAGGGGTCGGCTGAGCCTGGTTCTTCGGCTTCCGCTGCAGTTGATGGGACTTTTCCTCCATGCTCAGATGCTCTTGCCCATCTCTCCACCCCAACTCCATTCAGCTTTTCTTCGCTGAACTTTCCAGCCCTGATTGCTAAAAAAATCGTGGTGAACACCCATAGGGGTCCTTTTCTACCTCTGTCCCAGCAGTGGTTCAGCATTGACCAGGTTTATATCTTGTCTCTTAATATAGCAATAATTGATGATTATTCCCTTGAAAAGTCTGTGATATGAAAGCTTCTTCCTTCCTGAATTGTCTTCGTAAGTAGAAGTAGATCCAGTTTTCACAAGCACAAGAGATTTCAGTGTCCACTTCCCACTTCACATTTTACCCCCACCTGTGGCCTCAACATAGTTCCCACTGCTTTTGGTACTGCAAATGGACCTAGGAACTAATGAGACAGAGTGGCAGTGTGCAGAGAATGTTCTAGTAAAGAAGAGGGCAAAATAGACCCCTTCCCAAGAGACGCTGCATATATGCTCTAGGGAATGAACATTTCTCGGAGAGTGAGAGGAGGATGATCATTGAAGCTCATATTTTCAGCCTTTTTCTCTTAAGGTGCATGAAGGTTGTTGGCCTTTCTCTTAACATGAAAATTACTGAGAAACATTCTTCTTACAAAGGCTACTCACATTTTCTGGGCAGGGCACTGGAAGGGAGGCAATGGAAGAGATGTAATGGTAGGAAAATAGAATGAGCCCAGTGGTGTTCAAAGAGTTCCTTTGTCCCAGTTTCCTCATGAACGGACTAGAGGTGATAGTGATCACATTAATAATTTGCTTAAAGCCATGTTGGGGGGAGTAATAGATGGTGCATGTAAATCTTGTCACACCCTGCCTGGAACATACTAGGTGCTCAGTGAACAGCTGCCTTCGGAGCTGGTTCCCCCAAGTCCTTTCTCTTTGCCATGGGGCTCTTGTGCAATTCCTCACTCTTTTTGGAGGCTGAAATTCCCCACTGTGCCTGGGTATTCTACTTTGAGACCTCATAGCCTTCATGGTAAAAATAATGACAGCTAATGTTAATTGAACACCTGTTATGTACCAGGTATGATCTAAATGCTTTATAAGCATTCACTTACTTCATCCTTGCAACTATGCAACAAGACAGAAGTATTATTATTTCCAATTTACATATGAGAAACTGAGGCAGGGGATGCTTTATTTGTCTGTCTAGCTGTCGCAGCTAAGAAAGTAAGCCATTGGCCTCGGGGGTCAGGCTTTGGGGTACCCCTCCAGTGCCACCTCTAACTGTGGAGTCTTTCATGGAGCTGATCAGAAAAAAAAATCTAACAATTATTTGTACTACCTTTTTTTGAGAAATGTGTGTTTTGAGTTCCAAAAGCCAACTTATCCATGAATTTTGGAATGACATTCCTTTGTCAAGTCCAGGCTGCTGGTAATGGGGTGGGGAGTGGGGCCCCTGGCTGTCTGTTTGGGGTGAGCTGTGTTGAAAGGTAGTCATCCCCGCCCTCACCCAGAGCTTTAACTCAGATGCTCATTTTCCACACATCCGGGGTGTCATTCTTCTAAGTCAGTGGGTCTGGCAGTCTTCCAGCAATGACTTTATGCTTTTGGACAATCCACATGGACTGGCCTAGTTTCCAGTAGCTTCCTACACATAACTCTCCAGAGTCAGCCATGCTGTTTCAAGTGCTGGCTCCCATGGGGGAGGTCTCATTTACAGAATGGATCGTTGGGTTATCAAATATTTTAACTCTTACTTGTCACTTGCAGGAATACATTTTCTAGGCTCTTTTCACATGTTAGCAGCAGGAAGATGGACTAGCGATCTCCTCTTTTCTGTCTCTTTTCTGTTTAGTTCCTGTTTTTTTTACTTTTTATCGGCATCTACTTGTTTACCATGTTGTGTTAGTTTCAGGTGTACAGCAAAGTGAATCAGTTATACATATACGTATATCCACTCTTTTTTAGATTCTGTTCCCATGTAGGTCATTACAGAGTAGAGTTCTCTGTGCTATATAGTAGGTCCTTACTAGTTACCTATTTTTGTTTAGTGCCTATTTAGAAGGAATTCTTTATTGTTGATGATTATAATAGCTCTTATTTCATGAGTCTCTTCTGTGTCCTGGGAAGTGGGCCCAGCTCTTTATATACATTTTCCCCAGTTTCACAGGTGAGATAACTACGGCTCAGGGAAGTTCAGCCATAGGCAGAGCTGAGGTTGAAACCCAGTTCTATCTAGCACCAAAGCCTATTTTCCTAACCACTAGGCTCTCTTACCTATAGCTGCCTTGCAGTCCTTTACAGGGATAAACGGAGTGCCTGTAGGGCTAATCCAAACAACAAGCAACTTAAAAAAATTCCTGTTTGCTATGGAATCCATTATTCGTGGGATTTACTCGTCTTCTTCAGGCTAACATGGAAAATTAATTTGCATTTTGCCAGGGTATAGCAGTTCAGGGTGTGGAGGGATGAGACTGCAGCTTGGGAGCCTGAGAATCAAGGTGAGAAAAAACAGATTGAGGTTAAAAATTAGCGTCCTGGTACCAACAAACAGTGGCTGTAGAAGTAGGTAACCAAGGTTGGTGGGCACTGTGACTGAGTTTTATGGTACATTATAAAATGATGAATTTCAATCTGTAATGCATTTTCATTAAGTTCAGACACTTCTAATTTGGGATTCACAATGACCAGGCTGCAGCTGAGTTGAAGCTTTCCTGTGTTTACTTAGCCAAACAATTTCTTTAAAGATCATACACATGACTAAGAGAAACAAGGACCTGGGCTGTTCAAGGTAAATTGCTTTGGGTGAGTTTTCAGTGCCTTAGATGCATTTTTTTCTAGACGACAATAAATATCAAGTACATGTCTTATTCCCAGTTTATTAAAGTGGTCCCTCATAGAGACCTCTATTAGGGAATATTATTCCCTCTATTAGGCAGCCTTTTTTAGATGGGGTTGTCATTCTTTTCTAGAAAATTCTGAGCTCAGATTGTGAATAGTCTTCCTTTGGATTTAATGAAGTTTGACTTGTCTCTGAAGATGTCCATTTCTGCACCCACAATACTTTAGTTACATTCAATATCTGGTGTGTAGTGCTGCCTTGTACATACTTATTCTGTGTACAGAGCAGTAAGTAAACCGCTGTGCATGAAGGAAAACCAATTAATTATAATAGAAAGGGGTTGGTTTCCCCACTCAGGACTCTCTTCTTTCTTATGGCCATTTCTGGAAGAGACGAGCTGTCCTAGATTCATATAATTTTAGGGTAAGAATGGAGCTTAGATGTGGCCGATTCGCTCATTTTCAGACATTCCTTAGGAACATCCATTTTCTTGAAAACACAGCCCAGGAAAATGTGAAGAAAATCAGATGTGGCATGGGTCTGTCTTCCTGGACCCGTGAGGTGTTTGTTTTTAATACTGCATCTGCGTACCTGCCTCCATGCTCAGGCCTCTCCTCGTCATCCCATTCTTATTTACCCACCTACAGAAAAAAAAAAAAAAAAAAAGCAAGGTTCCCTCTCTAGATCCAAGAAGACAAGGACATGATGCTGCTCGTCACATATACCTTTTTTTTTGATGTTCTTTTTTAGCTAGCTGGATAGAGGAGTCACATAGATATTCAGGCATGTAAAAATTTCCAAATTGCTAAGATCATGAGTTTAACCAGTATTGACTACTACTGAGCCCAAGTCACTGGTAACAGACCGTGTTCTGAATGTCACAATTCATTCATTCATTCATTCATTCAAGAAGCATGCACTGATTGACTGTCAGATGCCATCCATTGACAGTAGAGCAATAAATGAAGCACAGACCTTGTCCTGCAGGAGCTCACAGCCCAGAAGGTGAGGTAGATTGACTTACCTCTATCTAAGAGGGTGAACACCTTGACTGCTTTCTAGTGATGGCGATGGGTCGCACTGATCACAGCTCACCCAGAGTTTGCTTGTGAACCAGGGCACTCATTTCCCAGGCTAGCTGAGTTGGGCCGGGGTGGTTCAACGAAGGCTCGGAGGGTGCTGTGTAGGTGGTAGGTGCCTATTATTATAGACCTGCTTTAGAGAAGAATTTGAGCCCCAGTAGACCAAGTTCAGTATAAAGCCAACGATTCACGAGTCACTTCTAAAGAGGAGAGTAAGTGAATTCAATTCCATCTCTAAGGATTCTCATCCCCAAAGGTTTCTGTTTAGGAAAGCAAAGCTCAGGGCATCATAACTTTCCACCTCCGAGGCTTGGCTTCTTTACAGATCCAGGTTTCCTTGAGGTGAACAGACCCGTTCTCAATTTAGAAAAATAAATCAAAACCTTAAGTTCAGATTTCACTACAGTTTTGTTTTGATTTTTCTAATTTAGTAAGTGTTCCATTTTAATAACCAGACTGTGCTTTTTATTCTATTTTATTTTTCCTCAAAGAAAAGGCACAGAATTCCAAGATCCTTTTTTAGGTTTAGTCCAGATACCCGTTTCTCACAACATTTGTCTTTTATGTAACTATTTGTCTTTTAAATGAATAATAACTAGTAGAAAAGAAGTGAGAGAAATGGGTTATCTTTGTTTCCATATAGAATTATTATTTATAAAAGTGCACAGATGAAAGATCTCTGAAACAGCAAAATGTTCTATATGTGTATCATAAGATTACAGTAATTAAAGTAGTGTGTTATTGGCATAGATAGTAAAACACAGATGAATAGAATATGGTCCCAGGACACATAAGAGTATATGACAAAGGAGCTTTACAAATCATTGCTAAAGGGATTTATTTATTGAATTTATTTAATGAATTATTTAATGAATGATGGTAGAAAAACAGACTATCTGGGAGAAGTCTCAGCTTGCATACTTCTCACCATTGGAGGTAAAGGCATGTCACAGTGAATTTCAGATGGATTAAGAGTGAAATGTAAAAATCAAACCATAAAAAATCCAAAAGATAAATGAACACAATACAGGTTTATTAGAAAATAGATGTACATATTAATGAAAAACGCATTAAAAATTCAAATTCATGATTAACAAAAATAATTATTTAGATGCGATTCTGAAAAAAATCCATTTTTCATTTATCAAATTAAAAAATAGTACTTAACTCTAGGGTGTATCTGTAGGAAAACAAGCCCTTTCACGTACTCCTGATGAATGTGTAAATTGGTAAAATCTTTTTTTAAAACAATTTGTCAGTATATATTCAGAGTTCTCAAAATACTTATACCTTTTGCTCTAGTAATTTCATATCATGAAGTAATCAGAGAAGTGCAGACTGATATTTATATACTGGAGTGCTCACTGAGGCATTATTTATACTAATGAAAAATAGGAGACAACTTAAAAGTTTAACAGAAAACAATCATTAATCACATTTGGTACACCAAAAAAGGAATATCACGCAGCTGGTAAACATCTGGTCCTCAAAGAATATTCAGTGACATGGGGAAAGTCTCATAAAATGGTGTTTAGTGAAAAATATTCATCCCATTTCTGAAAAATAATTACGTTTAGAAATAAAACAGGAAGCAAACATGCCAAAATCTTAACAGCGGTTATTGATGGTTGATAGAATGAGTTTTTTTGGTTTTGCTCTCGCCTGGATTTTCTAATAAACCTGTGTTGTGTAATGCAGAGTATACCTGAGAGTCAAGTGGGATAAATTGCAATGTTTATTTTCAGTAAACTGAAAAGCACTGCCCACAGGCATTTTTATTTATTGTACTCTATCAATGAGTCGCACAATCCAGAGACCTTTATCTAGAATTCAATCCCTTCCTGATAGGTTCCCTGCCTTCTTTCCTTTTCTTTTCTTTTTTTTTTTTTAATTTATAAATTTGTTTATTTATTTATTTATTTATTTTTTGGCTGCGTTGGGTCTTCCTTGCTGCACACGGGCTTTCTCTAGTTGCGGCGAGCGGGGGCTACTCTTCATTACGATGCACGGGCTTCTCATTGCGGTGGCTTCTCTTGTTGCGGAGCACGGGCTCTAGGCATGCGGGCTTCAGTAGTTGTGGCTCACAGGCTCTAGAGCACAGGCTCAGTAGTTGTGGCTCACGGGCTTAGTTGCTCCGCGGCATGTGGGATCTTCCTGGACCAGGGCTCGAACCTGTGTCCCCTGCCTTGGCAGACAGATTCTCAACCACTGCACCACCAGGGAAGCCCTCTATTCTTTTTTAAAAAATTAATTTATTTATTTATTTTTGGTTGCGTTGGGTCTTCGTTGCTGCGCGTGGGCTTTCTCTAGTTCTGGTGAGCAGGGTGTGTTGTGGTGCCTGTGGGCTTCTCATTGCGGTGGCTTCTCTTGTTGAGGAGCACGGGCTCCAGGCGCACAGGCTTCAGTAGTTGTGGCTCACGGGCTCTAGAGTGCAGGCTCAGTAGTTGTGGTGCACAGGCTTAGTTGCTCTGCGGCATGTGGGATCTTCCCGGACCAGGGCTCGAACCCGTGTCCCCTGCATTGGCAGGTGGATTCTTAACTACTGCACCACCAGGGAAGCCCCCACTCTTTTTTTAGATTCTATTCCAATATAGGTCATTACAGAGTACTGAGTAGAGTTCCCTGTGCTATACAGTAGGTTCTTAGTTATGTCTTTTATATACTGTAGTATACACTTGTATATATGTCAATCCTGATCTCCCAATTTATCCCCCTAGTTAAAATTTTGATTTATTTTTCTTAGGGAGGTCACCCCAAATTACACAAGCTTCAGGCCCCACAATACCTGGTTCCATGTGTAGTAGAACTCCGGTGGCTGGAGGTCTCTATCTAAATAAGCAGGACTATTCAGCTCCAAGTGATGACAGCTAATCAATAGTGTTGCTAAATGGGAATGTATGTATATGTACAGCTGATTCACTTTTCTATACAGCAGAAACTAACACACCATTGTAAAGCAATTATACTCCAAGAAAGATGTTTAAAAAAAAGAAGAAAAGGACAGCTGCAAAAAAAAAAAAAAAAAGTGTTGCTAAAGCTTCTGATTTTTCAAGGGCAGCAAGGAATCCAGATTTTTATATGAAATCTCTTACATTTTAGATGTTGGCAACTTAAAAAACAAAAATCAAACTTTCTCTGGCCAAAACAAATCATATATAGAGGCTTGATTGAGCCCATGGGCTGCCAGACTATGATTTCTGGTTATTGGAGTCGGTAGGAATTACAGAATTGCCAGATGCCGGGAATGGCTCTATGGCAGTTATACCTGCCCTCCCGGTGCCCTGACCATTAAGAACAGGTCGGACCAGGTCTAAACCAGCGAGCTTTGCTCTTTTCCATGGCTGCAGCTCACAGCCAGACATTCCCTAATTGTCTGCCACTGGTCACAGGGCAGGGAGATGGCCAAGAGTGTAGGTGGGTGAATGGGTATAAATTCATCCTTACAACTGTCAAAGCCAACTGAAGCATGTGGTCCACGGACAGTGATGTGGCAGCAAAGGCAACTTGTGAACATCCAAAAACAATGAGGGGTGGCTGTAATTCTTCCCTGGGCACTAATTAGTCTCATAGGCGGGTAAGAAATAGTTCTGTGCTCCTCTGCAGGGTGGCAACCAATGATTTCAGGAAAGATTTATGTAACTGCTTAAATGGAAAGCAAGTCACTTCTTTGTATCCCCCAATCCTCCTGAGACTGGGCAGCCCAGCATTCCAGAACTGCAGACTTTCTTCAGTGTGAACACTCTTTAGAATCTATAGAGCCGCCCCCACCCCCCGACCCCAATGAAGGGAATTACTTCTGGGGACCATTTCCTGTGCAGTGCATGGGCGCTCTTACAACCTCCCGGTGTGTTGGGGACATCACATCATCAGATGGGGCTGTGGCCTGGAACTAGAGGCAGAACATGGCAGTCAGGACTTTAGGACAAGGACCAGGCTGAAGGGAACAAGGACAGCCGTTGACAGCCCTGTGGGCATCCCTCTGCTGTCAGCTCAGATGGGTGATAAAGCTGCTTCCAGTGGTTGCATGTTTTTTATTATTTATTTATTTATTTATTTTTGGCTGCATTGGGTCTTTGTTGCTGCACGCGGGCTTTCTCTAGTTGTGGCGAGCAGGGGCTACTCTCTGGTGCGGTGTGTAGGCTTCTCATTGCAGTGGCTTCTCTTGTTGCGGAACACGGGCTCTAGGCACACAGGCTTCAGTTGTTGTGGCATGCGGGCTCTAGAGTGCAGGCTCAGTAGTTGTGGCACATGGGCTTAGTTGCTCTGTGGCATGTGGGACCTTCCCGGACCAAGGCTTGAACCTGTGTTTCCTGCACTGGCAGGGGAATTCTTAACCACTACACCACCAGGGAAGTCCCCCAGTGGTTGCATCTTGATTGCTAATTAGCTTGTTGTGGGATCTGCTTTGCTACAGAATGGCTTTGGGGGCTGCAGCTCAGTGTTCAATTAATCTATTGTGGTGACTAAACTTGAGAAACATGGGGCCAGAGCCAGAGGGATCTGTTGTATAAACGGAGCTTCTCCTGATTCTAAGAAACAGAAGTTGGGGGAGAGGCAGGATATGGAGGGGATGGGGGGAAATCATAGGACATTTACTTCTACTGGGGACATTAGGGAACCATCAAGACCCGTATATATGCTGTCTACAAGGACATGGGTTCAAGCCCTGGTCCAGGAAGATCCCACATGCTGCAGAGCAGCTAAGCCCATGTGCTGCAACTACGGAGCCTGCGCTCTAGAGCCCGCGAGCCACAACTACTGAAGCCCGTGTGCCTAGAGCCCGTGCTCCACAACAAGAGAAACCACTGCAATGAGAAGCCCGTGCACAGCAACGAAGAGTGGCCCCCACTTGCCGCCACTAGAGGAAGCCTGCACGCAGCAACAAACACCCAATGCAGCCAAAAATAAACAAACAAACAAACAAATAAATAAATAGAGGTACCTTCAAGATGGCGGCAGAGTAAGACATGGATATCACCTTCCTCCCCACAAATACATCAAAAATACATTGACATGTGGAACAACTCCTACAGAACACCTGAACGCTGGCAGAAGACCTCAGATTTCCCAAAAGGGTCTTGGTGCTCTGGCCGGGTGTCAGGCCTGAGCCTATGAGGTGGGAGAGCCAAGTTCAGGACATTGGTCCACCAGAGACCTCCTGGATCCATGTAATATCAAACGGCGAAAGCTCTCCCAGAGATCTCCATCTCAATGCTAAGACCCAGCTCCACTCAACGACCAGCAAGCTACAGTGCTGGACACCTTATGCCAAACAACTAGCAATAGAGGAGCACAACCCCACCCATTAGCAGAGAGGCTGCCTAAAATCATGATAAGTTCACAGATACTCCAAAAACACACCACCAGACGTGGATGTGCCCAACAGAAAGACAAGATCCAGCCTCATCCACCAGAACACAGGCACCAGTCCCCTCCACCAGGAAGCCTACACAACCCACTGAACCAAACTTACCCACTGGGGGCAGACACCAAAAACAATGGGAACTACAAACCTGCAGCCTGAGAAAAGGAGACCCCAAACACACTAAGTTAAGCAAAATGAGAAGACAGAGAAATACACAGCAGATGAAGGAGCAAGGTAAAAACCCACCAGACCAAACAAATGAAGAGGAAATAGGTAGTCTGCCTGAAAAAGAATTCAGAGTAAGATGATCCAAAATCCTGGAAATAGAATGGAGAAAATACAAGAAACATTTAACAAGGACCTGGAAGAACTAAAGAGCAAACAAACAATGATGAACAACACAATAAATGAAATTAAAAATTCTCTAGAAGGGATCAATAGCAGAATAACTGAGGCAGAAGAATGGATAAGTGACCTGGAAGATAAAATACTGGAAATAACTACTGCAGAGCAGAATAAAGAAAAATGAATGAAAAGAATTGAGGACAGTCTCAGAGACCTCTGGGACAACATTAAATGCACCAACATTCGAATTATAGGGGTCCCAGAAGAAGAAGAGAAAAAGAAGGACAGAGAAAATATTTGAAGAGATTATAGTTGAAAACTTCCCTAATATGGGAAAGGAAAGAGTTAATCAAGTCCAGGAAGCACAGAGAGTCCCATACAGGATAAATCCAAGGAGAAACATGCCAAGACACATATTAATCAATCAAAAATTAACTACAAAGAACAAATATTAAAAGCAGCAAGGGAAAAACAACAAATAACACATAAGGAAATCCCCATAAGGTAAACAGCTGATCTTTCAGCAAAAACTCTGCAAGCCAGAAGGGAGTGGCAGGACATATTTAAAGTGATGAAGGAGAAAAACCTACAACCAAGATTACTCTACCCAGCAAGGATCTCATTCAGATTTGACAGAGAAATTAAAACCTTTACAGACAAGCAAAAGCTAAGAGAATTCAGCACCACCAAACCAGCTTTACAACAAATGCTAAAGGAACTTCTCTAGGCAGGAAACACAAGAGAAGGAAAAGACCTACAAAAATAAACCCAAAACAATTAAGAAAATGGTAATAGGGACATACATATCGATAATTACCTTAAATGTAAATGGATTAAATGCTCCAACCAAAAGACACAGATTGGCTGCATGGATACAAAAACAAGACCCGTATATATGCTGTCTACAAGAGACCCACTTTAGACCTAGGGACACATACCGACTGAAAGTGAGGGGATGGGAAAAGATATTCCATGCAAATGGAAATCAAAAGAAAGCTGGAGTAGCAATTCTCATATCAGACAAAACAGACTTTAAAACAAAAACTATTACAAGAGACAAAGGAGGACACTACATAATGATCAAGGGATCAATCCAAGAAGAAGATATAACAATTGTAAATATTTATGCACCCAACATAGGAGCACCTCAATACATAAGGCAAATACTAACAGCCATAAAAGGGGAAATCGACAGTAACACAATCATAGTAGGGGACTTTAACACCCCACTTTCACCAATGGACAGATCATCCAAAATGGAAATAAATAAGGAAACACAAGCTTTAAATGATACATTAAACAAGATGAATTTAATTGATATTTATAGGACATTCCATCCAAAAACAACAGAATACACTTTCTTCTCAAGTGCTCATGGAACATTTTCCAGGATAGATCATGTCTTGGGTCACAAATCAAGCCCTGGTAAATTTAAGAACATTGAAATCGTATCAAGTATCTTTTCCGACCACAGCACTATGAGACTAGATATCAATTTCAGGAAAAAATCTGTAAAAAAACACAAATACACGGAGGCTAAACTACTAAATAACCAAGAGCTCACTGAAGAAATCAAAGAGGAAATCAAAAAATACCTAGAAACAAATGACAATGAAAACACGACGACCCAAAACCTATGGGATGCAGCAAAAGCAGTTCTAAGAGGGAAGTTTATAGCAATACAATCCTACCTCAAGAAACAAGGAACATCTTAAATAAACAACCTAACGTTACACCTAAAGCAATTAGAGAAAGAAGAACAAAAAATCCCCAAAGTTAGCAGAAGGAAAGAAATCATAAAGATCAGATCAGAAATAAATGAAAAAGAAATGAAGGAAACGATAGCAAAGATCAATAAAACTAAAAGCTGGTTCTTTGAGAAGATAAACAAAATTGATAAACCATTAGCCAGACTTATCAAGAAAAAAAGGGAGAAGACTCAAATCAAAAGAATTAGAAATGAAAAAGGAGAAGTAACAACTGGCACTGCAGAAATACAAAGGATCATGAGAGATTACTACAAGCAACTGTATGTCAATAAAATGGACAACCTGGAAGAAATGGACAAATTCTTAGAAAAGCACAACCTTCCAGGACTGAACCAGGAAGAAATAAAAAATGTGGACAGACCAATTACAAGCACTGAAATTGAAACTGTGATTAAAAACCTTCCAACAAACTAAAGCCCAGGACCAGATGGCTTCACAGGCGAATTCTATCAAACATTTAGAGAAGGGTTAACACCTATCCTTCTCAAACTCTTCCAAAATATAGCAGAGGGAGGGACACTCCCAAACTCATTCTACGAGGCCACCATCGCTCTGATACCAAAACCAGACAAAGATGTCAAAATAAATAAAGCTACAGGCCAATATCACTGATGAACATAGAGGCAAAAATCCTCAACAAAATACTAACAAACAGAATCCAACAGCACATTAAAAGGATCATACACCATGATCAAGTGGGGTTCATCCCAGGAATTCAAGGATCCTTCAATATATGCAAATCAATCAATGTGATACACCATATTAACAAATTGAAGGAGAAAAACCATATGATCATCTCAATAGATGCAGAAAAAGCTTTTGACAAAATTGAACACCATTTATGATAAAAACCCTCCAGAAAGTAGGTGTAGAGGGAACTTACCTCAACATAATAAAGGGTATACACGACAAACCCACGGCCAACATCATTCTCAATGGTGAAAAACTGAAACCATTTCCACTAAGATCAGGAAAAAGACAAGGTTGCCCGCTTTCACCACTATTATTCAACATAGTCTTGGGAGTTTTAGCCACAGCAATCAGAGAAGAAAAAGAAATAAAAGGAATCCAAACCAGAAAAGAAGAAGTAAAACTGTCACTGTTTGCAGATGACACGACACTATACATAGAGATTCCTAAGGATGCTACCAGAAAACTACTAGCTAATCAATGAATTTGGTAAAGTAGCAGGATACAAAATTAATGCACAGAAATCTCTTGCATTCCTATACACTAATGATGAAAAATCTGAAAGAGAATTTAAGGAAACACTCCCATTTACCACTGCAGCAAAAAGAATAAAAAACCTAGGAATAAACTTACCTAAGGAGACAAAAGACCTGTATGCAGAAAACTATAAGACACTG